>NC_140594.1:502777217-504201576 GCF_964204655.1 Triturus cristatus | reverse complement strand
GGGGTATAAAACTAGGTTTCCTAAAAGGAGCCGGTGAATCCTTTGTTCAGGAATAGCAATGAATAGGGGGAAGCCTATTCCCATTGCACTGCATCACCCTTATGCCTGCTATGAGGCAGGCTTAAGGTCGTGACACAGTAGCGTCCTAGAAGTGGCACAGTGAAATCTGATCGAGTTCACTGTGCCACTTCTACTAGGCTTTTTGCGGGGGAACACCCACCCTACATACATTAATCCGCGACGCAGGTATAATGTGGCGCAGGGCTTTATAAAGTGACGCATCTGCTTAGATGCGTCACTTTGTAAATATGGTGCAACATGGCACATATTTTATGCCGCTGCACCCTCATAAAAAGTGACGTAACAGTGGGGCAAAAGTGTAACAAGGGGCTCATAAATAAGCTCCTCATTTTGCAATTAGGTTTGTGGTCCCTTTGTGCCGGAGTGGAGAAAATTACTAATAGTTCTGTAACTACACTTTACATGAGGAAAGGGACATTTTCAAAATGGGCACATGTTAAATATGGTGAATGAAACAAATATTGATTCCAAAATATCATGTGACATAAATATGTTAAAATATCACAGCTGCAAAAATATAGTGGAACGGAATATCAAAATTAAGAATGCAAGTTTTTCTTGTATGCAATATGGTAATTAAGAAAATTGTTGCAATTAATATTGTGACTTTAGTATACTTGTAATAAACATTGTTCTTTATTAAAGATATATATTCTTATAATACTACTAAAATTGTCTTTTTTTAAATATAGTTTGCAATTTTAAATGTGTGATTGAATTTTTAAAAGGCAATTAGATGGGTCTGGTGGCTCAGTGGACTAATGTGTCCACTGCAGAGCCCTGTATTCAATCTCATGATCATAGGTTCAAATCCCTGCGGGTCTACTCAGCCTTTCAACCATCTGAGGTTGATAAAATGAGTACCGTTGAGTAGCAATAAACATCTGTTAGTGCTAAAATGCATAAGAGTGAATGTGCAATCTACAAATACCTATTTTAGGTAGTTTATAATTTAGTAGTGGGATATTGGGTTTTTCGGGGAATATGGTGGAAGGTTAATTACATTTTACCTAATTGTTTTTTAATGCTAAGTAATGTAAGGTAAAATCAATATATAAATGATTAGTATGCAATGTTTTAATTGTTTAATTGTTCTTTCATTTATTTGGGTTTAATTTCTGATTTTTAATTAATAGTTTGTATTGTATAATTAGTTATACCTAATTTAGTAACATGTCCAGTTTGTAGGGAAATAGGGTGAGAAAATATTTAAATGAGAATAGTTTTCTTTATACATTTTTTGTTATTTAAATATTTAATTTATATATCATAATTTTTTCATTGAATATTTAAAATGAGAAAATAGTTTTATTTAGACTATGCAAGAAATAATTAGTAATATATATCAGCAAGTGTGTATTATATTTATTATTTTTATATGTTTCATTTATTTAAATTTTATTATTTTATTTACATTTTAAAATATCTTCTTGGTGTTTGTGGTTTTTTCAGTAGTAGTGAATTTTACGTATATTATTTAAATATTTCATTTAATGATACGTTTATTTAATATATTTATATTAAATTGTGCATTTTATTTACATTTATACAATATGTACTTTCTAGTTTATCTATGGTTAATCATTTTATGTTTTGCGGTATTTTTTTTTTTTTTTTTTTTAATGACTGTATTGGAATGATATATATAACCTTTTTGAAGCCTAACACTTTCTCTACTGTTGCTTAAATTGGAGTGGGAACAGTAAATCTAGTCCATCCAATTTCCTTATCATTGCTTAATTATGGTGGGGATAGTTAATATAACCCTTACAAAGTCCAACACTTTCCCTACTGTTGCTTAGGATGGAGTGAGAATAGTACATATAACCCCTTTTCAGTCCAATACTTTTCCTTCTGTTTTGTATATATTGGGGTTGGAATAGCAAATCTAATCCCTCTGAAGTCCGACACTTTTCCAGCTGTTGCTTACATTGCAGTGTGAATAGTAAATCTAACCTCTCCGAAATTCAGCATTTTTCCTCCTTTTGCTTAGGGTGGAATGGGAATAGTAAATTTGACCCCCTCAGAGGTTCAACACCTTCCCTACTGTTTAGACAGGAGTGGAAATGGCCATTTGAACCACTCTGAAGTCCAACACTTTCCCTACTGTTACTTAGATTGGAGTGGAAGTAGCAAACACTTACTTTATAGAGGACTTGCTCCCTTCACAGCGAAGCTCCGCCTGGTAGCTGCTGCTGCCCCTTGGTCGAGGCAAAGTCCACCCGCAGGCCCCTGCCTTCGCCTCATATCTGGTGGTCTAGTGGTAGAGCGTCACTGCTCTGCTGCTGGGGTGTCCCTCTGCCTCTCTTTTCTGATATCTGCCTTAGAGCCTTTATTAAGCTTTTTCCTTTTTTACCTTTTTCTTCCGTTTGTTTGCCACCCTCGTCCCTTTTGCGGTGATCCCCATGGCCCGCCACCTCCAGTGACCCTTCCCGCATTTCCTGCCACCCAGCTGTCCAGCCCCCAGCACAACTGAATGGAAGCCGTTGACACGCCAAAGATAGGCCTGTCTACACCGGTCTGTGCCTGGACCATGCCCAGCGCCTGGTATCCTGGTTCTCGGACCTTCCACCGCTATGACGCCAGCACCCTCCTCGCCCAGAACTGAAGACACGATACTGCCTGTCAACTCGCGTCACCGAAGAAGACCCAAGGACCCTTCTCCTGCCAGAACTGCAGCCTCACCCATGCCAGATCATTTTGCCGCCCAACCAACCAAAAGCTCACTCGACCGACTCAACTGCATCTTCTTCAATGTGCGATCCCTCCACAAACACGCCACAGAAATCTGGGACCTCCTCGACGTCGCCTCTCCCGACATCACCTTCTTCACGGAAACCTTGATCAACCCCTGATCCGGACGAGACATCACCATCACCATCCCTGATGGCTACAAAATCACATGCAAGGACTGCAACAACCGACCAGGAGGAGGCATCGCCATCATCCACAACAACACCCTTTGACTGACCATGCATGCAAACGACCCAATGACAACCATCTTGAACCTGGACCTTGAAATGGTTATTATGTAATGTTTTAATTGATTAATTGTTCTTTCATTTATTTGGGTTTAATTTCTGATTTTTTATTTATATTTTGCATAGTATAATTAGTTATTGCTAATTTAGCAACATGTTCAGTTTCTAGGGGAATAGGGTGATAAATCATTTAGTTTTCTTTATTAAGTTTTGTTATTTAAATATTTAATTTTTAAATCATTATATAATTTTTTCATTTAATATCTGTGCAACAGTAGAGAAAGCATTGGATGTCAGAGGGGTAACATTCACTAATCGCCACTCCAGTCTGTGCAACAGTAGGGAAAGTGTTGGACTCAGGAGGGTTAAAATGTACTTGGCCCACTTTAGGGAAAGCATTGGGCCACAGAGAGGTAAAATGTACTATTCCCACTCCAGTCTATGCAACAGTAGGGTTAGTAGTTCACTTCAAACACATAACATACATGAAACACAACATTAATAATTTAATAAAGATCTTAAACTTTATTAACTAACCAACAAAAATATTTTAAAAAAACAATTAAACAATTGGCATAGTTATTAACCAATTTATTAATCAATTACCAATAAAAACTATTTGGCCATTATTTATGACTTCAGTAACTTACCACACTATATCCCACAAACGTAGCAGCCAACACTTAGGGGCCCATTAGGATGGCGGGCGGATCATCCCTGCCGGGCCGGCGGTAGCCACCGCTGGCCCGGCGGGGGCGAACCGCCCTCCATCCATGACAGAAAGAGCCCCTGTCATATTAGTATGGCTGAGGGGTCCGCGGCAGACGGAAAGACCGTCCGCCGCTTTTCCGCCAGTCGACTCGTCGACTGGGCGGAAAAGGGGCATAACATGGTGGCGGCGTCTGCAAGACACTGCCATCCATATTATGATGATGGCGGAGATCATGCGGTTTCTGCTTTTGGGGGCCCGTTGTGGGCCCCCAGGGTGTTGGGGGTGGGGTGTGCACATGGGGCAGTTGCATGCACAAGATGGCAGGCACCACGCGGTGCCTGTCACGTTGTGCATGCAAATTCCCAACATGCATGTTTTAGATTGCGGCGGGTGCTGCTTACAGCACTGCCCGCCGCAATGTAAAAAATGCAGGATGTTCCTGCCAGTGTGGCGGGCACATCCTAACTTGAATGGCGGGACCGCCGCACCTATGGCGGGTGGTCCCTTTCGCCATCGTAATAGACACCTTAATGCCATAATCAATTGCTAATTAAATATTAATTAATACATTAATATGTAATCATTAATCAATCTGTTCGTAATTTATCCATTACTTAATTAATTACCAATAAACTTTCCACCCTATATCCCTACAAACTCACCAACCCGCACAAATAACTTTCAAAATATAATTACAAAATAATAATCAATTGTATAATAATAAAGTGTTCATAAATTGTTAATTATTACTTAATTAACTTCCCACCCTGCACCCCTACAAACCCAGCAACCTACACCTGATAAATAACTTGGTAAATGATTTAGATAATTACTAATTAATTAAATATTGATAATAGATATTATTATTAATTACTTAATTATACTTAAATAACTTCCTACCTTACAGCTCTAGAAACCTAGCAACCCACTACAAAAGTTAAAATTACTCTTATAATTAAATAAAAATTTTGAAATCGCTTAACTTTACAATCTATATTTGAAAATATTATATATATAACCTAACTATGTTTAAAAAACAATTTTTTTACAACCATATTATTGAAAACGATATTTACAACAATGATATACATTACTAATCTAAAAATAAGTGATCACCTTGCTGTGCTGTGCTGCGCTGCACTGCGTGACAAGGAATGGGCAGGAATGCACCTTTTCTATATCAATAGGTGCATTCCTGCCTTTTCCCCTGCACTGGCACTCTTGGGCTGCCTAGCACCAACGCCAGCATCCTTGCCTGCGCTGCGTTGAGGATTGTTTTTGTGCAGGCATCTTCCATCACTAAAACAATTCCCTGAGGCATTTTCCTCTTTCTATGTGTACTACAGAATGCAGCACACGTAGAAAGAGAAGATAACTAGGAGAATTAAATATATTTCTCCTTGTTACGCCTCACCTGGGAAGGTGTAGGTTTTTGGTGCATTCCCGGCTCTACCACTTATGGTAAATCTAGAAATACATCAAAATCAATGCATGTTGCGTGGAAACACTCATGCAACACCCATGGAAATGTCTCCATGGTGCACAGTAATACGGTGCAGCGATTTCCGCTGCATTGCATTACTCAAGATTTAAGAAGCCACTCAGGACCACACAAGATGGCCTGGCATGACTTCATGAATCTCATTTTTAATTTGCATCGCTCTTGCATGAGTAAAGCAAAGGGGCTTGTAAATATGCCCCTTAGTATGAGGCTGCCACTGAGGCACCATCTTCTGCGCAGATAAACAACTGTATATATGATGGAGGCTGCAGCTGCCCAGATTAAGACATGTGACGGAGGAATTGGGGAGAGCTCTTCTCTTTAGAAGAATAATACTTTCCGCAATGATACTTGTTTTAGAACGAGCTGTCAGACACAAATTCCCTACATGTTAGCAGTGACAACAGGGAGGACATTGCTCTTACTCCTATGAAAAGGGGCATTCCTCACCAACTTATGCTGACTTTCAAATTCTGTGGTGAGTCAAAAAGTTACAAAATAAATGTATGTCAAGAAACACTTGAGGGATCATAAAACGTAACATGTCACAGAAAATGCAGTGTAGAGGAAATATTGCTTCTAGTTTAATTTAGTGTTCAACTTTACAATGATATACCTTACCTTTTTTAAATCTAATTCTATGACATGAATCAGGGTATTAATTAACGATTTTCATTCATTGACTTTGCATAGAAAAAAAGAGTACAGAAAAACGTGTCTCAAAAGGGTTATTCATAACAAAAAATAATTCAAAATCTAATTTTACACATGCACCACACAGATGATTGAAATTTGCTCTGTTTTTTTGTAACAAACTCAGTTTTTTATTTTACATTTTTCCTGCTATGTTTAAAACCCAGCGGTAAGGTCCATAGTTTTAAATGACATGGTAGACACATTGCTTCTGTTAGCATCTATCCAATTTTCTAGCACACAGAAAAACAAGTTGAATGCATATACCTCTTGAAGGTGAAGTCACAGAAAACTCTCTTAGGAAGAATCACAGATGTTGGACTAAGTTACTTGGTCTGATTTAGCAGGGTGATTCACACCAACAAAGTAAAGGTCCAGCTGACACATTTTGCCAAAGAGTTATAAAACGCTTTACCAGGCCAAATGGGCAACCTTGGTAATCAAACATGACAGGCACATGTGTGGCCTTTGTTTAAAAACTTCATAAACAGTACCTGTAAAATTATGAATATTTTTAATAAAGCTGATTATAAGAACATAAACAAGTTAGTAATAAACAAGAATTAATGTAAAGATGAGGAACGGAAGTGTTCCTACCCATGACAAGGACTCACCAGCTTGGCTCAAGGATATAATAATTGTAGTGAACACTTAGGGCCAGATTATGAGTTTGGTGGTCTGCGGACTGCCAAATTGGTGGTGGTGCAGTGGTGGTGCGTTGGTGGAGTTTCGGCTCTGCCATGGTTTTCATGGCAGTTCCACCCCTATGAAAACCGTGGCAGAGAGAAAACAAAGGGTCCCCCATGAAAACCGTGGCAGAGAGAAAACAAAGGGAGCCCTCCAGGGCCCTCTGGTGCCTCACGCAATGTGGATGCAGACAGGGGACACATCATGTGCCCCCCCCCCCCCGTGTGCATGCACACCAGATCCTGCACGGCATGGAATTTTCAGTCAATGCCGTGAAGGAACTGTTTTGAGCATTCCCTTTGCGGTGCCCATTTTTAGAAGCACCCCGCGGGAAGGCCAAAACCCATCCCCCAGCCAGGAGGAAACTCCTAATCTAGCAGGTGGCTCGACCACAGCTTTGGTGCAGTGGGAGTGTTTGCAGTGGTGTACCGCCTACTCCTGCTTTGCCAAAAGTCACAATCGGGCCCTTAGAAGCTATTCTGGGGTATATTCTTGCTTTTCAGGGCTTACGAATGCTTTAAAAAAATGGAAGAAGGACATTGTTATCTATGTAGGACTGTGTATGGACGGCCAAAAAATCTCGAAAGAGATAAAGGTGAATCAGTCTCCATGACCACAGAGTTCTTATAAGTGTCATATGTCTCTCCTTCTGTGGTCATGCTACTCATGGTGCAGCAATAATTTCCTCACTCACATTTGATGTAAGAAGTTGGAAATCACTTTTTTTATACTATTGAAACTAATGCTCATAGTCGCCAGCTTTGCAAATAGCAGTTTACTATGACATCTGGTGCAGAAGCAACATGTACAATGGTAAACAGAATGAAGCTGAAAACTTCATTTTCACACTATTTACATTTAGACATGTCTTTACCTACTGCCCTTGCAGAACATTGATACATGAAAACATCCTAGAATTAATCTGAAAGACTTTTTGTGATTTTTTTATGTTTGCGATTCTTGAACAACTACTGTAACAGTTGCTCCAACTTGTTGACAAATAGTAGAAATTTGAGTGTACTAAAGTATTTTGCAGTCTCAAACACTGTGATTCACAAAACGAAAGGGCTTGTGATAGTAGTATACATTTCTAATATGTAATAACCCCATTTTGCCATTCAGAAAATTGTTTTCAAATCATAACAACAAGCAATGGCAGTGCCAATAGGTCTCACCATGTATTGGAGTTTGTATATAAAAAGTAGTGAAAGTATTAATGAGCAGTGGTAGCAAAATGGAAAACAAACCCCGAACATCAACAGTAAAGGAAGAAAAAAAGATCAACCGTATTTTGTAATAACACGCAATGCTTAATATTAGTAAAATAAAATGTGTGCTTGTCTATGACAAGAATAGAGTCTAATACTCTATTGCACGTTCAGAGTGACACGTAACACAACGGCGCTCAGCGCAAGTGCGCCAGTATCTGACATCACTTGGGACTATAATTCCAGTATAGAAAGAATAAAACAATACCGGGCAAGTGCCCCTATCAAGAAGGCATGACTGTGACACTATCTCATATTAGATATGACATAAGTAAGTTAAGGAGAGAAAACGGTAACGGGCAAGTGCCCTCGTCCTAGGGGGCGGCTGAGTGACAAACAATGCATACTGTGGGTCAAGCACCTACCAGTGTCCTGCCAGTGACAATAAATTAAACACAAAACGTGACAGATGTGTAATCAAAATCAGAGAAAAAGGGTAGGTTGCCCGTGCCGGTGAGTACGTGTAGGAGGGCCCCTTCCTTTTTTCCTGTAAGGGAAACAAAAGAGGGAGGAAGATAGCGGCTGGTTAACGCGACCGGTCGGGAGCTCTCTATCTTCAGGCTGACCAACCGATGTAACCGATGTAACCTGTTTCTTTTCGGTAGTCTCGACAACCTAGAAGCTTGTAAGAACTGTTTCTCGCCTACTGACATCAGAGGAACTTAAGTAGATTGGAAAAAAACGAGCGACTCAAGCCTTCTCTTTCCTACCTGCATCGACCATGAGAATCGAGTCCGATCGACTCATCGGTCTTGTGAGCACAGGAGCGGGTCCGCTGCGAGTCCCGCGACCGCCGCATGCAAGCAGTACTTTGTTTGGTGTTTGGGCGGAAGCTCAGGGGGCAAGATCCATCTTCTGGAGGGCCACTGCAAGGCTCTCGTTCCGGGTCGGTCAGGGGAGAGCAGCAGAGGCCATTACTACCGCCCAGAACCAACCCCGGGAACAGATCTCAGAGCTGCCAGTGGGAAAGCAGAGCACAGAGCTTGCCTGTCTGGGGAAGGAAAATTTTGCCGTAAGAGAGGGAAAACTGGAGGTAAGAGTAGAGGCTTGCATGAGGAAAGTAAAGATAACAGAGAGAGCCTCGCCTGTAAAGACCACAAGTCCCACAATCCCCCCTGAATATAACAAACAGACAGTTAGCAGAGATTGCATGTTAAACCACCACTTTTTAAAAAATTCATCAGTCTGCAAACTGACATTGGGGGATGTAGGCGAGTTAGACAAAACCGGTAGTGGTAGCGGAACTGGAACCAGTTATTGTCTTAGGAATAGACAATTTCTGGCAGACTGTCCCCGGACCTCCCTTAATCCCAGTACCCGTCAGATTACTCTCACTAATACAAAAAAAATAAGACCTAGAAGAACCGAGCTAGTTGGAAAAACCCCCTCAGCTCCATTTATAAAAATAAAAAAACAACAACCCAGGTCCAAGGTACATCTGTCAGAGTAGGGTCCAAGACTGAAGGTTACTCCCTCACTTAGATCCTTCTTCAAAATACAAACCCAAGCGGAACAAGCACCAGAAACGACCCTGGAAAACACTCCAACAAGCGCTATCTCCACTCAAGACAAAGTAACGACAAACACTACCGCGATTAAACTGATCAATACAGGGTCAGAGATTACGATGGATTCTGTCCCAGATGCAGATCCGGAACCTAAGACAAGTGATCCATCTGAGGTCACACTTACAGATGCAAGTATGATGGACCAACAGAGTCCGAATTCTTCAAACAATCTACTTGAAACTGTATTATTAGAGATGAGGAACAACTTTGCTATCTCTGAAAAGAATCAAATAAAAATTCAAGAGACTTGCGAGGCCTTCGATACCAAGCTAAATGCCCTGGATGAAAGAGTTAAAGTAGTGGAAACAGCAATGGACTCTCTCAGTAAAGAAGTAGAATCTTCACAAAGAGAAATCAGCGCACTAAAGTTAAGTGAAGCAGCTCTCCGAGATAAGCTAGAATCTATAGAGAACCAGTCCAGAAGAAACAACTTAAAAATTCTGAATATACCGGAGGGCAGAGAAGGTGGCGACATAAAAAAATTCATAATATCTCTCTTGAATGAAAACTTCCCCTGGTCAGATCCTGTAGTCTTGGAAGAAGATATACAAAGAGTGCACCGAGATCCTTTCGGGAAAGACAAACTGAAGAAAAATCCAAGGAAAATCCTTATAAACTTTAAATCTTATTCTCTTAAAGAAAGAATCCTAGGTGAGGCACTAAAAAAGGGAGTGTATAACAAAGACAATTGGAACTTCCGAATTAGATCTGATGTCGCCAAGGTGACGCAAGATAGACAGTGGCAACTTGGACAATTTATGCCCGAACTAAGAGAACTTGGGGCGACAGTGCAAATGAGGTTCCCAGCTTCTTTGAAAATTATGTGGAGAAATAAAATGCTCAACATTAGAGACCCAAAGGAGGTTGAACAGCTATTGACACAAATGAAAGAAAAGAAATAGGACGTTAACCCGTGAGCCTGGCAGATAGGGAGCTCAAAAGGGCAAAATTATTTTGCCAATGAAAGGAACAAGGGAGGCTTCCTCTGGGAGGGATTTTAAACACACTATGCTAGAACAAGTGCACAAAAAGGGTGGGGAGCAAAATAGGGAAAAAAATAAAAAACGTCCTCAAAGCAATATAAGGAAGATCGAAGGGGATCTAAGCCTAAACAAATTACCCTCTAAAAACTCGAGAAAAAATTCATACTATGGATAATTCATCGCTAGTAAAGATCTTATCCTGGAATGTCAATGGTTTCAGAGTTAAAAAACGAAGGAGGTTGATCTTTGAGTATCTAAAGTTGTCCGACTGCAGTATTCTAATCCTTCAGGAGACTCACTTGTTGAAAGAAGAGTGGGAAAGTATTACAAAAAACCATAGATGGATAGACTCTTATGTCTGTACCAACCAGAATTGCAATGCGAAGGGAGTGGCTATTATATTAAAAAAAAACAGCTAAAGTATCAGTAATAACAAGTATTATGGATAACAAAGGGAGATGGGCCATTGCGAATATTAAAGTACAAGGTGCATTATTCACTATAGTTGGCTACTATGGCCCTAACTCGGATGATCCCGAGCCTCTTCAAAATCTCTACTCTCAATTACTAACAACTCCCTACCCTATAATTTGGGGAGGAGGCTTTAACATAATACTAGATCCAAAACTTGACAGACATCCTACTATGAAGATCAACCTACCAAAAATGAGACAGTGGATCTCATTATGTACAAAAGATCTAGGTCTGGTAGATATCTGGAGGGTGAAAAACCTTGGTATTAAAGGATTTACCTTTCAAAACAAAAGATTGGGCCACTCTTCCCGAATCGATTTCTTTCTTCTAGACTCTAATTTAATGCTAAACATCACTAACACAGATCATATTCCAGCACATTTATCTGATCACTCAGCATTAGTCTTAACCCTACAAGTGAGAAAAAATATCACCCTCGGACGATGGACAGTAGATCGCTCAATCTTTCTAGATAATCAATATACTGACTCACTTATGTCGGAAACTACAGATTTCTTCAAGGCAAATAAAGAAGGGATGCCTCCTCAGGTGGTCTGGGATACCTATAAGGCAGTAATGAGAGGTAAAATACTCAACATAGCAGCCTGGAAATCAAAGATGAGTAAATCTAAGATCAGACTCATCGAGGAAGAGATAATAACTCTTGACAGTAAACTCGAAGGAGACCTACCAGACCTCACCAGAGTGCAACTAACAGCTGAGAGAAATCTAAAAAAGGAGAATTTAGCTGATCATCTAGAGTAGAGACTCAGAGAGAAATGGGAGACGAGCCAACTCTCCCACCATGAGTATGGCGAAGGATGTGGGAAGATACTGGCATGGAAAACTAAGACCGAACAAACCAGGAACAAGATATCTAGAATATGTAAAGCCCAATCCAATATACTGACATCGGAGGATTCAGAAGTGAGAAATGAATTTCAAAATTTCTTTAGTGAACTATATAAAGAAGAAAGCTTCCCGAACGAAACTCAACTCCAAAACTATCTGGAAACCATAGACCTGCCTTCTATAACCAACGAAGAGAGATTAGAGCTTAATAAACCAATAGAACAAGAAGAAGTCGAAACGTCTATCAAAAGCCTTAAGAGAGGGAAAGCACCAGGACCAGATGCTCTACCAAACGAACTATATCAGTCACTAAATAGAGTCTTAATTCCACACTTAACAGAACTAATGAAAGACATCTTCATTAACAAAATAGATCTCCCTGCTTCATGGAATGAAGCAGTCATCAGTATTATATTGAAACCTGGTAAACATCCAGACCACTGCGAATCTTACAGACCCATATCCCTCTTAAATTGGGACTACAAGATCTACACTCAAATTCTAACAAAAAGGTTGACTAAAGTAGTTAACCACCTAATTAACATCAACCAGAAGGGCTTCATGAAGGGACGACAGATTCAAGAACTAACCCAAGAACTCATTTCAACAATCGATGTAGCAACTCAGGAAAAAATACCCTTAGCCATTATTACCATGGATGCAGCTAAAGCGTTCGATAGGGTTAACTGGCTATACTTGAACGCTGTACTAAATAGATATGAGCTAGGAGATAACTTCCAGGACTCAATTAAATCAATCTACAGATATCCAACAGCAAGAGTTTTAGTTAACAATAATCTTTCAGAGAAGCTACAGATCACGAGAGGCACTAGACAGGGATGTCCCCTGTCCCCACTTCTTTTTAATCTTTATATCGAGCCTCTAGCGACTAAGCTAATGACTAATCCCAAAATTTCGCCATTCACATACAATGGCTGGACGAAAAAAGTAGCTCTCTTTGCTGATGATCTGATGATCTTCACTGATAATTTTTTTAATTGTTATCATGATATCAATGACACAATAAACCAATTTGGTGCAATATCCGGATATATGGTTAATCAGTCCAAGTCTGAAATTATGGAGTGGAATTGTTTCAGTAACCATCCCCTTCAAAAAAAGAGAATACGATATCTGGGTCTCGACATAATTAAGGATATACATAAAATTGCGGAAGTTGACTTTAAAAGGTTACTAAGTGAAACCAGGAAACTCCTAAAAACGTGGAGTGGAATACCCCTAACCTTTATGGGGAGATCTAACATCATAAAAATGATGATTCTTCCCAAATTTACCTATATATTTAGCACAATCCCCCTAGAGTTTGATCAAACAGCAATAAAAAAACTACAGGGGGAACTAAATTCTTTTATCTGGGCTGCTAAAAGCCCCCGAATCGCATGGAACAAGCTTAAAATGAAGAAAGAACAGGGGGGTATAGCAAGCCCGGACTTGATTCAGTATTGTAGAGCCTTCCAGTTCAAATATGCAAGAGTCTTACTAAAAGAATATGAGCTTTATCCATCCCATCTCAAAGCCCTAGTAGGACCAGTGGGAAATTTTTTGTATAAATTTGGACACTCAAAATTCTTCAAAAAAATCAAACTAAAAGTTCTCTTTTCTGCAGTTAAACTCTGGACTCAGATAAGAAGAATAACCAAAATCCCTTACTATAGCGACTGGGCACCGATCTGGGATTCACCGGGCACTCCGGAATGCCTCCAAGACAGCCTCTCAGCTCCTTTAATCTTAGCTGGAATCACTAGATGGGGGCAACTCATAAAGCAAGATAAAATTATAACTTGGTCACTTCTTGACAATCTTGTGGGAGGCTCCCTATCTAAATTTAAATATTTTCAACTATCTAGCTGGGTAAAAGCAGAGCTGGAAATATACGAAGGAGACAAAGATCTGGAATCCAAAATGCTAACCACTGGAAACCAAAAGAAAGAAATCTCTCTCTGGTACTGGGCCCTTATCGAATCAGGAGAAGATATCACCAAGATATCAGAAAAGATCTGGAGGAGGGCACTGCTTACAGCAGACATCGAGAATTCTTGGCAAGTATCTATGGGAAAATGTTGGGGTATTATAAAATCTGCTGCCCTAAGGAGAAACCACCTGTTTACTCTTCATAGAGCGTACTGGACACCGAAAAGGCTTTCAAAATTTAACACCACTGACCGGAAAAAATGCCCGAAGTGTGGAGAAGAGGAAGTAGACGACTTGCACATGTTTAGGCAGTGCCCCCAGATCAACGATTTTTGGAGTGAAGTTGGTAAGACTTTAGAGAGGATATTTAACTACCCAGTCAATGTAAGTATACATTCGGTTATCTTTGGGATTAGAGAGGAGGGGGCAAATTTTATTAAATTAACAAAAGATCAAGAGAACTTGCTCTTTACTTTAATATTACTCGCAAGAAGGGAAATATGTGTTAACTGGATAAAATCCAACCCCCCCTCATTTACGGCTTGGATTAACTATACACATAGGATCTCCAGATTAGATAGAAAAGGGAAGACCAGTAAAAGATATAAATATTGGGATATCTGGGAACAACAGAATATGCTAAACTAATTAAAATGATATTTACCACGGGTCCAATGATTTAGCAATGGCAATACAATAGAAGCATTGACTTCTAGAGTAGCCTGGAAGGCTAGCTCCATTCACTCCCCCTACAAGGGTTAAAGAGATGTAGAGATCTTGACAGATAAAGGGAAGCTCCCCTACTGGTAAATCGTAAAAGGGGTAGCGAAAGGAAACTACGCAACTGTTATAAAGATCCCTGAGAAATCTCCAAACCCAGTATTGCAAAATGAGGACAAAAAAAAAAAAAAAGGGAAACAAAAGCATAAAAAACAAATAAATGGTTAAAAACATTATATAGCATCAGATTGCTATTCAATCATATCTGTATAAGACATAAGATAGAACTGATGATGTCAACAACACATCAATGGGGGAAGGGGGGTTGTGGAAGCAGAGATACATAGAATGCAATATAGTACCACAGACAGGCTAATAAAGCCATGTCTCTGTGACGGACAAAACGTATAGTTGAACGGGAGAGGTCGTGAATTATGACCCTTCCCTGAAGTGGATGGATAATTCCTCATCAATGTTTAACCCTCCCGGACTTTTAGTTTGGAAATCTGTGATGTACTGGGATTCCCGATGTCTGAGAGTAAGGACCCTGTCCCCACCTCTGGGATTCCTAGGGATGTGTTCTAGGATCAGAAAACTTAGTTCAGAAACATTGGAGAAATGCTTGTCATAGAAGTGTCGTGCGACCGGATATTTGGGGTCATTGTTCGTGATGGCTCTTAAATGTTCCATGACCCTTTTCTTGGTTGTGCAAGTAGTGCTGCCGATGTACCACAACTTGCAAGTACATTCAATGGAATAGATGACAAAGCTTGTGCCGCATGTCAAACTGTGTAATTCTTTTCGATATGCCATTATACTCCAGAGCACTTCTGTACTTGCTATTTCTGCACGCTTTGCAATGACCACAAGGATAGAATCCAATGAGGCCATGGCTATCAGTGGTGGGATAATGGGTAATGTCATTTCTGTGTCAACGAGAGATGTGTAGTTCCTGCAGGACAGGAAGTCTGCAGGGAATAAAGTATTCCCATTCAGACTTCAACCTAATGAAAGAAAGTGCACAAGGGAAGGGGATCCCTTCAGGGTGGAACTAAAACCCTCACACACCCAGCAAGCTAGGTGTCATGCTTCATCATCTGGGTTCTGCTCCTCGTCGGGTCGGCGGTGCAATACCCGACGGGCACCCATACAGGGGCTCTTTGTCGGAGATCTTTTGTTCCCTGCCGTATGGTGCGTGCGTGTGAGGGCCCGGGAGTGTAGATGTAGGTGATTAAAAAAGGTTGGTAGATCTGAAATTGAATTTTATTGGCTCAGTCGACCACCTAGTTAAAAAAAAAGGGGGGATGAGTGGCGTAAAAGCTATATGTACTCACAACGGATGAGTGGCTAGCTACGCTCAGCTCTTATGGTCAACATGTTTCGCGCACATTGAGTCAGGAGGATCTCGCGGCGCTTCGTCAGGACCTTAAGTGAAGTGAAGTGTGCTCGAATAAAACTATCTACAGTTGGGTGAGAAAAGCAAGGGTGAGAACAAAAGTGTTGGTCAACCCTTAGTAGGCGCCCCTACCTTACGTATTTGATTTAAGAGGGGGTCACCTAGAGAAAAGAAAAAATCAACAAAAAATATGTATGAAAACCCAAAGCCACCCTCGGCATATTAGGCATTAAAAACAAAAATTGAGTCGAACACCACTTGTGTGGTAAAGTGGTGATCACATTCATATGACCCAGAATATTAATACTGGATGCCTACCAGGTATCTGTTCAATAATCATAGTATGACATAGGACAAGGTAGGGCTAAGTAGAAAACGGTAATGACAAATAGCACCGACAGGTTCTGGTTTAAAGTATAGTCCCTGGGAATGAAAGAAATCATGATCGTGTAAGGACTCACCAATTTATGTTAAAAAGAGCTCCTCATCAGGTGCATGGCGCGTCCACAGGGGGAGAAACACATTCGTTCCCTAAAGTATAATGGTGTTATGGGGAGAAGTAGAGGCACAGGAAGATATCAACAACATATAAAAGAAGTCAGAGGAGAGAGGTCTCCACTAGATAACAAGAGAATACATATAAAAATTAATTATAAAGAACGTTTTGGACCCTTCGTGTGCACTGGTACTTTGATATTGAATGTGGTTACCCAGGTGCAGTTAACCGGTGGTAGGACTCAGATGTGCAAGTCCCAAATGGGAAACGGTCTGTGTTCAAAAGTAATGCAACAGAGTGACCGATACTGACTTATTGTGAGCTTAAGTTAGAAATCAGCATTTCTTCGTCACCATGCCCAGTGTGATATGGGCGTGTCGAAGTGCTCACATGCAAGCTATAAAAACGTGTATCGAAGGTGGGCAGTGAACCGGAATCCTGCGTTTGTATTATAGGTGTCTAAAGCGCCCAAGATCTGCCTAGGTAAATGGGATCAAAACTCCAAAAAGCGCGCTGGTGTCTACTTACTGCACAGATATCCCCTGGAGGTTATTTAACCTGCCCGCGTCGCCGAACCCGGAAGCTGGATAGTGGGTCGGTTACGCATGTATTTATTCAGGGTCGGATTGGATGTAAGCCCGGCACGTGACTGCAAACGGGCCAATCACAAACTTTGTGACAGATCTCAGTGGCCAATCGCGTGGATTGGTATGGCATTAATGTGTCTTGACTAATCAATGGTGAGAAGGGTGTGTGGACATCAATGCTATATAGATTTCTAATGCGGTGGGCGCCATGTCAACAAAGGCAAAATGTGGAGCGTACCATGTGTTAGGGACGCGATGGTACACTATGGAGGAAATACGTCTTATGTTGGGCGCCATGTTAATACAGGCAAAATGTGGAGCGTGCCATGTGTACCAAGCGTAATGTTGTTCCGTGAAGACGTTGCGTCTAAAAAATCTCCACACAATGTATTCATAATGTAGGGATC
Source organism: Triturus cristatus (assembly GCF_964204655.1). NCBI lineage: Eukaryota > Metazoa > Chordata > Amphibia > Caudata > Salamandridae > Triturus > Triturus cristatus. Next base: position 504,184,238 of record NC_140594.1, on the reverse strand, counting down.
GAAGCGCAGTCCTCTCCGGTCGCCATGTTAGGGCCAGGCAAGGAGTTGTCCACTAATGCCTAATGCGATTGCAGGAAGCCAGTCATAAGTGTCTGCTATGGATGACTCATGTGTCGTATATCCCACAGTAACTTATTCTGAATAAGTGGTTCTTAACTCACGTGCTGAGTGGGGGTTGCAAATATGGGGGGGGGGTTGGTGAGATGGGTTTCCCTGAAGATTATGCCCCTGGTATGTCATGTAAAGATGGATTAATGTGAAAGACCAGGTGTCAGTCTGTGCCTCAGGTAGTTTGAGTATTGTCCTACCCCCTCAGCTATCTCGGAACACCCAAATCCTATCTCTTAGATATCACAGACCAGGGTATATCGTCGTTGAGGCCAAGTCTGTCCAGTGAAAGGCGATGTACCCAGCGTTGTTCGAGCCTGAGTAGGGCATGTTGAGTCAAAACAGGTTGGCTCTCAAGGACAATCCAACGTAGATCAGCCGGGCTATGTTTGCATGCAAGACAATGGCTGTAAAGTTTGGTTGTGGTTTTCCCACATCTAATGTTGCTCTTGTGTTCGGTGATGCGTGTTTTCACAGCTCGTGTTGTCATCCCTATATACTGGAGGTCACAAGGGCAAATTAGTAGATAGACACAGTTCGTAGAATTACAATTAGTGTGTCTCTTGAGGGTCCACTCGAAAGAGTCAGTAAGGCGAATAGATTTGGCCACAATTGTTTGCCCACAGCAGGAGCACCCACCGCAAGTGTAATGCCCCTGTACAGGGGGGAGGTTCCAGAGGGTGTTGTGTGTTGGATTAGTTTGTTTCTTCGGTCTCGTGTGTATGAGGGTATCCTTCAAATTGTTAGTCCTTTTGAAAGCAAAACGGGGAGGGGGAATCGTTAGTGTGCCTGCAGATAGTATTCCCCAGTGTTTTTTTATCACTTTCTTAAGGTTGTTGGACTCTGGTGTGAAGGATGTGACACATGTGATAATCTCTCTGGTGTCTTTTGGTCTTACTTCCAGAAGTGCCTCACGGTTGTTATTCCTTGCTCGTTTCATTGAGTTGTAAACCACTCGTGGAGGATAGCCTCTTTGAGTCAAGTTCCCTGACAAGATGTTAGCCTCAATTTTGTAGTCTGTGATTGAGCTACAGTTTCTCCTAAGGCGAAGAAATTGGCCGAACGGCAGATTGTCGCGCAGGGCTTTGGGGTGATGGCTACTATAGAGGAGTAAACTGTTCTTATCAGTGGGTTTCTTGTAGAGAGTAGTGCTTAACCCTGTGGGTGTCAATCTGATGTTCACGTCCAGGAAGGGAATATCTGAGTTAGAGATGTGACTAGTGAATTTCAAGAACTGATTTTTAGTGTTTATCCATTCACAGAATTCGTGACAAGTGGTTAAGTCACCCTTCCACAGGATCATGACATCATCGATGTACCTTTTCCACAAGGTTAGATTAGGTCCAAAGGGGTTGTCCTCGTTCATTATGACTGTCTCTTCAAAGGCTGCCATATACAGGCAGGCCACACTAGGGGCAAAGGTACTCCCCATCGATGTACCTTGGGACTGATGGTAGAGGTTATCTTTGAAGGCAAAATAGTTCTCGGTGAGAGCTAATGTTGCCAGATCCATGATAAATGTTATGGGGGTGGGAGATGTCCATTCCTTTTGCCGTAGGGCCGCCTCTATTACCGTCAGAGTTGCTTGTTGCGGGATGTTGGTGTAGAGGGCCTCTACGTCAAGGGTCAATAGGAGGTCAACATTCTCAGTGTTCTCTATTCCCTCAATAATATTCAAAATGTCAGTTGTGTCCCTGACATAAGAAGGTGTCTCTTTTACCAAGGGTTGTAGGAAACAATCACAGAACTTGGAAAGAGGTTCCAAAAGGGAACCTATTCCTGAGACAATTGGTCTACCGGGGACAGGGGTAGTGCCTTTATGTACCTTAGGTAATGTATAGAAATATGGTACAACAGGTTTGGTGGTGCTAAGGAAGTCTGCTTCTTTTCTCGTGATCCAGCCATTGGCTTCGGCCTCCAAGATCTTGCTAGCTATTGTAGAACTTAATCTAGGAGTGGGATCGGTATCAATAGGTGTGTAATATTTCCTATCGCCCAGTTGGCGAAGACACTCCGTTTCATAGTCGCTAGTGGACTGGATAACAGTAGCACCTCCCTTGTCCGCCTGTTTGATGGTGATGGATATATCAGTTGCTAGTGTTTTGGCCGCATCTCTTTCTTTTGCAGTGAAGTTGTTGTACACAGTGGTTCTACTCTGTACTTTGTTCAGATCTTTTAACACAGCCTTCTCGAAGGTAAGGACCTCCGAGGGAATCATACTGTTTGTAGGAGTGAAGGTGGAAGCTTTATGCAGGCCTGTGTCACTAGGTTCAGAAATCAATTCATCCTGAAAAAATGCTTTGAGGCGTATTTTCCGAAAGAAGCTCTGGACCTCGCAGATCACTTCGAATTTGTCTACTTTAGGAGTGGGTACGAAGCCCAGACCTTTCTTTAGTACATCCTCCTCTATGTTGCTGAGGGGTCTATGGGAAAGGTTAATAACTAATCCCTCTGGCCCCTCCTTTTGCTCCGAGTTTCCATTTGTGGCTGCGGTTGTGGTTGTTCTTGCCACTGGACATGGGTGGTAGTTTGTTGTTGTCCTCGTCTTCGCCCTCTTCCTCTGCCCCAGCCTCTGCCTAAAAAAGGTTTCGGGTTGTTACCAGGATAGAATTGTGGTGGGTACTGAGGAAACATGGGATATTGCCAGAAAGGAGGTTGGGGGGGGACAGGAAACATCGGACCACCTTGGTTCTGGTATGTCCGTGTATTGGTCTTCCTCTGATTTCTATTGTTGTTCCAACTCCCTGTACTGGATCCACTAGATGACCCTCTTCTGCTGTGGTTAGATTCTTCATCACTTGAATAATCTGTCTTGTTAGACGTGTAGTCTGCTTTTAGGTAAGGAAATACTCTCTCCTTGTCGAATCTGGTGATATCTTTCTGTAGTTTCGTTATTTTTTGTTTAAGCAAAAACTCCCTACTTTCAGCAATCTCCTGATTGATCTCTGCTAGTTTAGTTTTAAAAACTGCAGATTGAGTAACGGGTTTCATTGTGCTTTCCAGATCTTGGATGCGTGTGAGGATGCAATCGGCCAACCTCTTGGCTGTCCCTATGATAAGTACCAGTAAGTCCCTGGTGCATTTCCATGACACCAGGGACCACTCTTTCTTAAATAGTGGGTCATCCAGGAATAGACGGGGTACTAAATTGACAATGAGACCATTGGGGGCGATGTTGGCCCTAAGGTACTCAGTCATCATAGCCCCATGTATGGTTATTTTTAACCATTCTTTCTTCAAAGCTGTTAAGTTCGTCCAGTCGTCCGACTGGGAACCTGAGGCCGTGCTGTTGTCCATAACCAAAAGTGATGGTGCTCTTAGAATGTCAGATACGGCGTCTTCACCATAGCTGATGCCTAGTTCACCTTCCATAATTACTTGGAGGGGCAGATGGTCCTCTTAGAGCCAAATGGCACTATAGGTAACCTTGAAAACAATCTCCTGCGGGGGACTCCCGCGCTAGATGCGTTCAACAAAAGGAAGGAGAGTGAGAGGTGGGCTATTTTTAACGAGGTCCTACACATAGGCCCTAAGTAACTGTGTCAACGAGAGATGTGTAGTTCCTGCAGGACAGGAAGTCTGCAGGGAATAAAGTATTCCCATTCAGACTTCAACCTAATGAAAGAAAGTGCACAAGGGAAGGGGATCCCTTCAGGGTGGAACTAAAACCCTCACACACCCAGCAAGCTAGGTGTCATGCTTCATCATCTGGGTTCTGCTCCTCGTCGGGTCGGCGGTGCAATACCCGACGGGCACCCATACAGGGGCTCTTTGTCGGAGATCTTTTGTTCCCTGCCGTATGGTGCGTGCGTGTGAGGGCCCGGGAGTGTAGATGTAGGTGATTAAAAAAGGTTGGTAGATCTGAAATTGAATTTTATTGGCTCAGTCGACCACCTAGTTAAAAAAAAAGGGGGGATGAGTGGCGTAAAAGCTATATGTACTCACAACGGATGAGTGGCTAGCTACGCTCAGCTCTTATGGTCAACATGTTTCGCGCACATTGAGTCAGGAGGATCTCGCGGCGCTTCGTCAGGACCTTAAGTGAAGTGAAGTGTGCTCGAATAAAACTATCTACAGTTGGGTGAGAAAAGCAAGGGTGAGAACAAAAGTGTTGGTCAACCCTTAGTAGGCGCCCCTACCTTACGTATTTGATTTAAGAGGGGGTCACCTAGAGAAAAGAAAAAATCAACAAAAAATATGTATGAAAACCCAAAGCCACCCTCGGCATATTAGGCATTAAAAACAAAAATTGAGTCGAACACCACTTGTGTGGTAAAGTGGTGATCACATTCATATGACCCAGAATATTAATACTGGATGCCTACCAGGTATCTGTTCAATAATCATAGTATGACATAGGACAAGGTAGGGCTAAGTAGAAAACGGTAATGACAAATAGCACCGACAGGTTCTGGTTTAAAGTATAGTCCCTGGGAATGAAAGAAATCATGATCGTGTAAGGACTCACCAATTTATGTTAAAAAGAGCTCCTCATCAGGTGCATGGCGCGTCCACAGGGGGAGAAACACATTCGTTCCCTAAAGTATAATGGTGTTATGGGGAGAAGTAGAGGCACAGGAAGATATCAACAACATATAAAAGAAGTCAGAGGAGAGAGGTCTCCACTAGATAACAAGAGAATACATATAAAAATTAATTATAAAGAACGTTTTGGACCCTTCGTGTGCACTGGTACTTTGATATTGAATGTGGTTACCCAGGTGCAGTTAACCGGTGGTAGGACTCAGATGTGCAAGTCCCAAATGGGAAACGGTCTGTGTTCAAAAGTAATGCAACAGAGTGACCGATACTGACTTATTGTGAGCTTAAGTTAGAAATCAGCATTTCTTCGTCACCATGCCCAGTGTGATATGGGCGTGTCGAAGTGCTCACATGCAAGCTATAAAAACGTGTATCGAAGGTGGGCAGTGAACCGGAATCCTGCGTTTGTATTATAGGTGTCTAAAGCGCCCAAGATCTGCCTAGGTAAATGGGATCAAAACTCCAAAAAGCGCGCTGGTGTCTACTTACTGCACAGATATCCCCTGGAGGTTATTTAACCTGCCCGCGTCGCCGAACCCGGAAGCTGGATAGTGGGTCGGTTACGCATGTATTTATTCAGGGTCGGATTGGATGTAAGCCCGGCACGTGACTGCAAACGGGCCAATCACAAACTTTGTGACAGATCTCAGTGGCCAATCGCGTGGATTGGTATGGCATTAATGTGTCTTGACTAATCAATGGTGAGAAGGGTGTGTGGACATCAATGCTATATAGATTTCTAATGCGGTGGGCGCCATGTCAACAAAGGCAAAATGTGGAGCGTACCATGTGTTAGGGACGCGATGGTACACTATGGAGGAAATACGTCTTATGTTGGGCGCCATGTTAATACAGGCAAAATGTGGAGCGTGCCATGTGTACCAAGCGTAATGTTGTTCCGTGAAGACGTTGCGTCTAAAAAATCTCCACACAATGTATTCATAATGTAGGGATCGAAGCGCAGTCCTCTCCGGTCGCCATGTTAGGGCCAGGCAAGGAGTTGTCCACTAATGCCTAATGCGATTGCAGGAAGCCAGTCATAAGTGTCTGCTATGGATGACTCATGTGTCGTATATCCCACAGTAACTTATTCTGAATAAGTGGTTCTTAACTCACGTGCTGAGTGGGGGTTGCAAATATGGGGGGGGGGTTGGTGAGATGGGTTTCCCTGAAGATTATGCCCCTGGTATGTCATGTAAAGATGGATTAATGTGAAAGACCAGGTGTCAGTCTGTGCCTCAGGTAGTTTGAGTATTGTCCTACCCCCTCAGCTATCTCGGAACACCCAAATCCTATCTCTTAGATATCACAGACCAGGGTATATCGTCGTTGAGGCCAAGTCTGTCCAGTGAAAGGCGATGTACCCAGCGTTGTTCGAGCCTGAGTAGGGCATGTTGAGTCAAAACAGGTTGGCTCTCAAGGACAATCCAACGTAGATCAGCCGGGCTATGTTTGCATGCAAGACAATGGCTGTAAAGTTTGGTTGTGGTTTTCCCACATCTAATGTTGCTCTTGTGTTCGGTGATGCGTGTTTTCACAGCTCGTGTTGTCATCCCTATATACTGGAGGTCACAAGGGCAAATTAGTAGATAGACACAGTTCGTAGAATTACAATTAGTGTGTCTCTTGAGGGTCCACTCGAAAGAGTCAGTAAGGCGAATAGATTTGGCCACAATTGTTTGCCCACAGCAGGAGCACCCACCGCAAGTGTAATGCCCCTGTACATGTCATTTCTGGTCACAAAGTCACCGATATTCCTGTTGCGTCTATAAGTAATAGGAGGTCTCTCAGCTACACTCGTCCCTAGGATGCAGTCAGATTTCAAAAGAGAGAAGTACAAACCATGCCTTGTTTTATTTCCAGACTGACATCAAGGTAATCTGTTTTGTTAGCACTGATAATCCCCGTGAGTAAGATGTTATATTTGTTAGAGTTCAATTTATCAATGAACCTCTCAGCATCACCCCTGGATCCCCTCCAGATGATTAACAAATCATCAATGTAGCGTAGCCACATGATGACCTTCTGGAGGTCCTCTTTCAGGGTGGTGCTTTCGAAGATCTCTTGCTCCCAGTAACCCATGAATAAATTCGCAAAACTGGGAGCAAAACACGAACCCATAGCAGTACCATTGACCAGCATTTCTCCAATGTTTCTGAACTAAGTTTTCTGATCCTAGAACACATCCCTAGGAATCCCAGAGGTGGAAAATGGTACTTACTCTCAGACAGCGGGAATCCTGGTACATCATAGATTTCCCAACTAAAAGTCCGGGAGGGTTAAACATCGATGAGGAATTATCCATCCACCTCGGGAAGTGTTATAATTCACGACCTCTCCCGTTCAACTATACGTTTTGTCCGTCACAGGGACATGGCTTTATTAGCCTGTCCGTGGTTCTATATTGCATTCTATGTATCTCTGCTTCCACAACACCCCTCCCCCTATTGATGTGTTGTTGACATCATCAGTTCTATCTTATGTTTTTTACAGATATGATTGAATAGCAATCTGATGCTCTGTAATGTTTTTAACCATTTTTTTTTTTATGCTTTTGTTTCCCTTACAGGAGAAAAGGAAGGGGCCCTCCTGCACATACTCACCTGCACGGGCAACCTACCCTTTTTCTCCGATTTTGATTACACATCTGTCACGTTTTGTGTTTAATTTATTGGCACCAGCAGGACACTGGTAGGTGCTCGATCCACAGTATGCATTGTTTCTCACTCTGCCGCCCCTAGGACGAGGGCACTTGCCCGTTACTGTTTTCTCTCCTTAACTTTCTTATGTCACATCTGATATGAGATAGCATCACAGTCATGCCCGGTATTGTTTTATTCTTTCTATATTGGAATTATAGTCCAAGTGATGTCAGATATGGGTGCACTTGTGCTGAGAGCTGTTGTGTTAAGTGTCACTCTATATGTGCAATAGAGGATTAGACTCCATTCTTGCCATAGACAAGCGCACTTTCACTTTGTCTCTCATATCACGCATATGTTTATCTGCATTTTAAAGATTAACTGTGCCAGCCATAACCTGTGTGCATCCATGGCAAATGCCAGTACGAGTTTTCACTGACTATTTGTGTTGCATGGACAATGTGATTTGTATTATTCAAATTTGGCTCATACACACCCTTTTTGAATCAGTCATTATTGAATTATGTTTTATTTTATTTGTATTAATTACTGCCAGGTGTGATAACACATTCTGTATGTACATTAGATACATTTGCTCTAGGCGAGGCATTTCTGTCCAAAGATTTTACCATTCTAAGATGGCCGCCATAGCCAGTCAGGCAGTGTAAGGACCAAGTCCTATGTCTATTTTTGTGTACTCTGTGAGATCGTGAAACTTTATCAGTACGTGATCAAGGCTGTTGCCAAAATGCGTTGTGTGGATTAAAACTTGACGATCTACACTGTGCCTTGCCTGCATTCTTCCTGAGCGCGTACTGAATGAACTTTTGGTTGGTGATATTGAGAACCGGCACGCTCCGCCGGAGTGTACGCCACCCTTCTTGGGTCCTAGCATCCCAGAAAGAGCATCTTGTGGAATATATATATATATATATATATATATAGCAAATTCCCATAAGTCCAACTGAATTTTGATGGAACGCAGGAACAGACTACAGCACGCTGGAAATAGTTTTTGGTGCAGGTTTATTCCATGTAGATCGGCATGACGCGTTTGGGCTGTGTTACCACAGCCTTGATCACATGACACGCTAGGAACCAATCATGTAATATATAATACATTTTGATTTCCCTCCTCCCATAATAACCAATTAAATTGCGCCCAACAAACTACGAGTAGATTCAAGGCAACAAAATAAAAGAAATACTCCGTCATTGAGTACATTGTCTTTCCCAATAGAGAACAATTGAAAATCAATCAAAATAATACCATAGTGGTTGAAGCCCTGAATATACACTGGTCACAATTTCTCAAGTAAACTAAATTGGCCTCTATTTCATACATAGATAGGTCCAAAAAGTTAAAAGCTAAATGTACAAAAACAGGTAAAGGGGGAGAGAAAAGAAAAATCTTAAAATAAAGTAAAAAAAGAGATATGAGGTCATAGCGTTCCTCTCAAATAAACAAATAAATCCAAAAATGTATTTAATTAACTCTGAGCAATAAAATAGATCAAAGCCCACTCACTTATTGTCATATGGCTTGCTATTGCTGATTCCATGATGCTTATAATTTTTAGCACAGTAATAGTTATTTGATGGATCAACTGTGGTTTATGTCCAAAGTCTGAACATGAAAAACAATGTAAAAACTATGTATATCACTATGTTAAAAAAATAGCTGATTGTAGCATAAAATATGTCATCCAATAATACTAAATTGAGGATGGGAATACACTACTACCCAATAAAGTGCAAGTGCAATAAATATTAGGATTAAATCAGGATAAAACATTTAGAAAAATCATTATTAAAAATTGTTGTTCAAAAATTATTGATATGCCACAGGATAAAATCAACTATAACATATCATAAAGTGCGAGTGCACCTGTGCAAAATCAGCAGAACATGTGCAAATAGCATAGTAATAGCAGCAAAAAAGAGAGTAGTCAAATAGACGAGATCAATACCTTAAAGTGCTATACCATAAAATAATAAATATTGCAGCATTCATAAAATCGTCCAAAAATCCAGGTACGCAACCCCAGTAAAAGACCAATCACAACCATAGCTTAAAATTAGACTAAAACCAAATCACGGACCGGCTAAAAGAACGATAAAAATGAAAGCTGGCAATAGAATATTATCTTCTAAATACAGATATGGTAATCAAAAATGGATGCAACACTCATGTCACAGACTCTAGCGGTAACCAGTTTTCACACTGTCACAGAAAATTATGCATATCTTCCCCAGTATTAAGGCAATTGGGCATCTTAGTGTCTAGTAAAAGTATAAAGTGAGATTCTAACTGTCTAAGACGTTTTTCCGTTGCCTCCCCTCAATAATTTGGGTACCACATCAATCACAAAATAATTTAATTCATTTAAGTTGTTGTGATGAACCAATTTAAAATGGCGTGCTACAGGGTAACTAGGATCAGAGTTGACAATGGCACAAAGATGTTGTAAAATCCGTACAGATACCTGTAATTTCGTGCTGCCAATATACTTCAATTTGCAAGAGCATTCAAGTATATATACTGCATGATCTGTTTTACACGAAAAGAATCCCTTAATACTAGTAGGGGTTTGTTCAAATGCGTTCAAGAATTCCACGGTATTAGTGCCGAACTTGCAAGCTCGACAAGAACTGCATTTAAAAAAAACCCTACGATTAGATAACCAAGTGTTGGTACTAGTGACCTCAGGGCTAGTCCTCACCAGAGCATCCCTCATAGATGGTGCTCGTCTAAATGTAATCTGAGGTAAACTGGGCACTAACTGTGACATAGTTGAATCAGTTTTCACTATAGGCCAGTTTTTCTAAATGAGTTTCCTTAGATCTTTGTCCTGACTACTGAAGGTCGTGATGAGCCGAACTGGGTCAGGATCACTGGGCTCAATACTAGTGCTTGAACCAACTTTGTGGGTAGTCATTTTGGTGACCATTTCAAAATATTCATTCCGATTCATAGAATTCGCTTTTGCTAAAGCTGTCTCTAGGTCCTGTCTTTTGTACCCACGGGCTAAAAATCTTAGAAAGGATTCATTCTGGCAAGTGGTACAGTCTGATTCTGAACTACATATTCGTTTGATGCGGAGAAATTCCCCATAAGGGATGCTTTTGAGCAGGTGATAAGGGTGAGAACTTTGGGCATGTAGTATGGCATTACCCGCTGTGATTTTGCGGTACAATCCAGTTTGTATGCTGTTATTATTAATGTACAATTCTACATCAAGGAATTGGACTCGGTCTGAACTGATCTGAGCTGTAAATTCAAGATTCAGTTCATTGTTGTTGACAAATCTCACAAATTCTTTCGCTGATTCAATAGACCCATTCCAAATAATACAAATGTAATCGATTTTATATATATATATATATATATATATATATATATATATACACATATATATCCCACAATGCCGTTCCTTGCACTTTCCTTCCTCTGGGAAAAACGGACTGTGAGACCACAACTTAGTGCTGCAATTAGTTTTTTTATTCAGCCGCCATTTCCGACATGACGCGTCTGACGACATGATGAATCTTCGCAAAATTTTCAAAACTAATGGGGCACTCCGTTCAGCTCCTACCCTGAAAGTCTCGGGGTGATTTGTCAAGCGGGGGCCGTGAAAAAAGGGGGGTCCCAAAACGCGTTTTCCCCATGCATTTTTCCATAGGACCTTTAGTCGAAGGTACAGCCCGAACGGCTGAACAGAATTACTTGAAATTTAGCAGAGAGGTAGTCCTCAGGTCAGGGAAGTGCCTTTTGCAGGTCTGGTGTAAATCTGTTCAGTATTTCCTGAGAAAATAGCATTTAAAACCATATAAATATCTATAAGCGCGCACCGTGCGCGCACGGTGCCGTGCGCGAGCGCAATTCTGATTGGTTGTTAGATGTCAGTAAACATTCGAATCGGTCGAAATCAGGAAGTGTCGGCCGCCATTTTGTCTCTCACAGTCTGAGGCAGTGAAAAACAAAGGTGGAGAACGTGAAAAGGGGGCAGGGTGGACAGTTCCTGACCCCCTAGCCTTTGTCAGGGGGTCACAGAAGGACCCCGAAGGGTGAAAAAACCATTTTTTTCCAAAAATCTCGGGGTGCACGCACTGTGCGCGCACGGTGAAAATCCCATAAAAAAAATTAAAATACATACATAAATTAGCATTTAAAAAACCTTTGAAATTCACTGAAAAAACCATAGGTTTCACACACGTTATAGTTAGGAATTAACATTTAAAAAACCTTGCAAATTCACTTAAAAAACCATAGATATTACATCACTGATGACATATGTGTCTTTTTGTAAAATAATTATTTGTAATATATGTATAGCTAAAGATTAATGGAAGAATAAATGGGTAAATAAGTGTCTAAATACAGTGATGTAATATCTGACGTCATCAGCAGTGGATTGCGGTCGCGTGAGTTATAGTTGACTGCACTAACTATAACGGGGCAATTTCATTGGTTTTTTACGAGTGAAATGTCAAGCTAACTATAACATGTGTGAAACCTATGGTTTTTTAAGTGACATATATATATATATATATATATATATATATATATATATATATATATATATATATAATCTCTAAACGCCACAGAGCGGCGTTGCAGAGAGGTGTTCTGAGGCCACGCCCCTTTTTACACAACACTGCAAATGCAGCTTCTGGCCACTGCTGCTCGGAGGATGAAGTCCACTTGTGTTCTGAGGTCTTCAGGACAAAAGCAGTGTCCCAGAAGCTGCGTTTGCTGAGTGGTGTAAAAAGGGGCGTGGCCTCGGACCATCTCTCTGCAACGCAGCTCTGTGACGCACACTGGAGGTACCTGGTGGGCTAGTTGGCCCCCAGGGACCCTCAGTATTCAAGGGGAAATAATCCCCCAATTTACAACGAGCCAGGGGGTGTGTTTGCACACTTGTAATATCCGGCCCCACCTTCCCTGGGCCACTTTTGGCCCCGGGGACCCCATCCCCCGGGGCATGGCCTCTTCTTTTTTTTTTAAACTTACAGGGAAGTGGGGCCACATGGCATCCCTTCCCTGGGCCACTTCTGGCCCCGGGGACCCCATCCCCAGGGGCCTGGCCTCACCGTTGGAGACCGTAGGGGGAGCCCCAATGCCCCCACCGTCCCACCGGCTCCCGTCCTCCTGCGTGAGCTGACATGCAGCTCCCCTTGCTCAAAAGCAATTCTGCTTTGCTTGACTGAAGCGAGAGCAGGTTTTCCTGCTCTTTCTTCAATCAAACAAAGCAGAGTTTGCTATGGCAGGGTGGGAGCCGTGCTCCCGCCCTGTCATAGCGTACAGCAATGTCCCAGGGGTGGGCAGCCCGGGACATTGCAGGAGCCGGCCCTGGGGGTTCGGCTTCAGTCAGTTCAGAATGTTAGAGAGGTCTTTGTGGGATATAGTCTTGATAAATGACCAGTTAGTGGTGTACTGGCTGAGTATAGGTGATGGTGTGGATGATACTGATGAATGGCTGATGTTAAATCAGATTTTATTGATTTTTCCATGAAGAAGGGGTTGAAAGTGCTGCATCTGTTGGCTGAGGGTGGTATAACTGGTACTGGGTTGGGGTTGGCACACTGTTTGACAGCCTTAAAGTGGGCTATGCCTCTGATGATTGCTCTGTTGAATACACTCTTGTAGTATGTGGCTTTCTCTGGGGTGATAATTGAATGACAGCTGCAGCAGAGTGGTTTCAGAAGGATCGGGTCCTCCTGGAATTTCATTCTTCTCCATTTCTTCTCCAGTCTTCAAGTACCGCGCTTGTCTTCAGTAAGTTCTTGGATTTTTTAGGGCGCTGACTGCTTATTCGTCGTGGCACGAGTTTTCAGAGTAGCAAAGAGTTCTAGCCATCAATCTTGAGAATGTTATCTTTAGGCAGTTAGAAGTGGAATTGAGGCTGTGTCTGTAGAATGACAGTGGTCACTATGTACATAACTGTCTTCATTGGGGGCAAAGTGTTCTCAACGGTCAACACTATTAGTGGGCCTCATAGATGGTGGTGGCCAACAAATGGGCTTTTAAAGACCTATATGAACCAGCACTTACATTGCATAAAAAAGCTGATGGACAAAATATTCCTGCACTTAGTACTTAATTTTAGCCGATGGTTTCTGGTGCTCGGCACCTGCGCTTAATCATTAACACTGTTGCTTTTCATGAGCACCAGTTAAGAACATATTCATTTATGGTAGGCATGGGGAGATTAAGTTATTCATCCAGAATCAGAGGATGTTGAGGCGACGCTGAGACTCGAACCTGGTTCCCACTGACTCCGAAGGCAGCAGCTCTGGCCATTACACAAAATTCTCACCCCATTTTTATGATTAGTAGTTAGTTCTATTTTAGGCGGCACTAACAGGAAATATGGGCTAGTGCATGCTGCCACCTGACGAGAGCTACATACTTATTTGTTTTTACAAATTAACCGTTGCCTGCAATACTTAATGAATGAAGCTGGGATGCAAATGTCATGAGTGGAATGCTAGCATTGGGGTCATTTGAGTACTTACCTTATCCCATCCCACAGCATCTGTGACAATTTTCCAAACTTTCCAAAGTGGAATGGAAAAATGATGGGGGATGTGAAACAATTGCGAAATTTCTGAAAATTGGATAAAATAGGCGTTTCAATTTTGGAAATATATTCCTGTGAAGATTTTCGTGAGGAATACAAACTCCACTTCTCACAACTGTACAGATAATTAAAGCTTAAATATGCCTTCCTCCCACTCAAGAGAGACTGGACGAAAATCCAAAATGAACCACTCTAGAAAGAAGAGTACTGAGAGAAGCCATAGGAAAGTGCCATCTCCCAAAACTATAAAACACACTCAAACCTTGGTTGGTAGTCATCTGTTTCTCACACATGAGACACTGCCCTAGACTCACACTTTAATTAATGTGTTAGACTGGAATGGGAAGCAGTGACACAGTCCACTCAGAAACAAGGATGCCCAATAAAGCTGGAATGCTACACCTTGTTAGAATCTATGTGTTATTCCTGGCTGTCTGTACCAAAGGAGGCAAACACAAGGAGAAGATGGACTACACAAAGCTCGACTGTCAACTACACCAAGTCATGTGACTCAGAGACAGGCTGCAGCCACTAAATGGCTAAGTCAGGACAATGCCTACTTTCTAAAAAGAAATACAAGGAGATGATGGACGGAGTGCTGAAACTTTTCAGACATTCATTCCCCGTCACAGATCTGGGTTGAATCCATCATCGTTCTTCAGGTCACTTCAGCACCCCAGTTCAGACCCAGCTATACGCAAATCAGTCTTGACCCTGTGCCTCATTGGAACAGACCAGCCCGAACTGCCCAGACAGGTCTTCCCTGGACAGTAAACAAGCATCCTGGTACCGGTTTCTGGGTAACATAACTCATCATCCAGGCTAGCTTGAATCCAGTGGCAAAGTGAGCAAGGGACCCACGTCTGGGCATGCACAGCCAACTTAGGGTGAACAAAGCAAACACAAGGAGATGATGTACGAAGTGCTGAAACTTTTCAGACACTCACCCCAAGTCACAGAAAGCTAGCCTGGCTGATGAGGGGCGTTACACTGAAACCAGTCCCAGGATGCTTGTTTCCGTTCAGGCTAGACTGTTCCCATGACGAACAGGGTCAAGACTGATTTGTACATGCCTGAGGCTGAACTGGGGTGGCAAAGTGAGCTAAAGAACGATGATTGATTCAACCCATATCTGTAACTGGGGGGGTGAGTGTCTGAAAAGTTTCAGCGCTCCGTCCATCATCTCCTTGTATTTGCTTTGTTCTCCCTAAGTTGGCAGGGTATGCCCAGGCATGGGTCTCTTGCTCACTTTGCCACTGGATTCAAGCTAGCCTGGCTGATGAGGGGTGTTACCCCGAAACCAGTGCTAGGATGCTTGTTTCCGGTCTGGGGGAACACCTGGCTTGGCAGGACTGTTCCAATGAGGAACAGGGTCAACACTGATTTGCATATGCCGGTGTCTCAACTAGGGTGTTGAAGTGAGCTAAAGAACGATGATGGCTTCAACCCAGATCTGTGACTGGGGTGAGTATCTGAAAAATGTCAGTGCTCTGTCCATCATCTCCTTGTGTTTGCTTTGTTCGCCCTAAGTTGGCAGGGTATGCACAGACGTGGGTCCCTTGCTCACTTTGCCACTGGATTCAAGCTAGCCTGGCTGATGAGGGGGTGTTACCTCAAAACCGATCCCAGGCTGCTTGTTTCCGGTCTAGGGAAGACCTCGTTCTGCACTTCGGGCTGGACTGTTCTCATGAGGAATAGGGTCAAGACTGATTCGCATATGGCTGGGTCTGAACTGGGGTGGAGGCTAGAGACGATGATGGATTTAACTCAGATCTGTGACTGGTGGTGAGTTTCAGCACTACGTCCATCATCTCCTTGTGTTTGCTATTTTTGCCCTAAATTAGAAGGGTATGCCCAGACATGGGTCCCTTGCTCACTTTGCACCTGGATTCAAACTAGCCTGGCTGATGAGGGGTGTTACCAGGATGCTTGTTTACGGTCCAGGGAAGACCTGGCCTGGTAGTTAGGGCTAAATTATTCCCATGAGGCACAGGGCCAAGACTGATTTGCATAAAGCTGGGATTGATCTGGGATGGTGAAGTGAGCTTAAGAACAATGATGGATTCACCCAGATGTGTGAATTGGGGTGAGAATATGAAAAGTTTCAGCGCTCCGGACATCATGTCCTTGTATTTGCTTTGTACGAAAGGAGGACCAGGCAGCCAGCTATTTTCCTTCATACAGCAAAGGCCAGACTACAGAAATGTGGCCTTCTCCTGTCTGTGCACACCGAAAACAAAATTCAGTTAAACACTTTTACTTTTTGAAAATGTGTCATGGGTTCTTATATCAGCGGGAGTGCAAAGACTAGTCACTTATGCATTATAGTCAGGGTCACTAGAATTATGCAAATTTGCACTCATGGTGTTTTCTGCATAAGTATGGATTTGCCCCCTTTCCTACATAATCTCATCTGCTGCATAATCTGCAGATTTTAACACAAAAATTATTGCTAGCGCAAATAAATAAAAAGTTTGTAAAACACAGCGACACATGTTGCTGCGCAGTGAAAGGCCCTTCGCAAAGGTTGAGTGATCACCTTTTTGTTGCATATTGCTGTATTTGGGTGTCAAACAGATACTAATGACGTGAAACCTTTGCCCAAATAGTGTTAATGAGTAAAAATGCCAAAAAAATGAGGTAATACTATCAAAAAATGTGCTGCATTATGCTGCATAACTTGCCTTTTCTTGACACATAATTTAGTCAAACCCGTCACATAATTTGGGGCCCCCCTGTTGCATAATTCCAGCACCCCTAAATGGAGTGTACTGGACTGGATATGCCAACCTAACCAGAGAGAACTTCAGGAATTAATTTGAGCTCATTCCCAGTCACAAAAAGCTAAATTTACCAAACGTAGTTTTACATTTGCCATGCTTACTAAACTTCTAAGCTGAGAGTCAATTAATTAGCCAAGCGAGCATGCTTATTTCACAGATAATGATATCCCATATTGATATGGTTACTAGGGAGCATGGATTTGCTGAGTCTGTCTTCTTCTTTTTTCACCATCTGTACCCTGAACAGATTTAGCATGTGTCCGGTTTTAAGAAAAGGGCAGTTGGACACAGAGGAAAGCAGGTTCATGTGTTCTAGTGCAGAGTTAGCTAGAACCAAAAGAAATTTAGTTATACTGTGTAAAGGTTGCACTGAATTTCTCTTACTGTAACGTGGACAGTGTTGGAGAATGCTGGCATTTAAGGTATGTAAGGTATGCAGTGGCCCTGGGTCCATGCACAATTATATTTCTACGTCTATGTTGGGGGAACACTAGGGTTTTTGATTTTCAAAATTTGGTCACCATGAATATCGGGCCTTTTTATATTTTTCATGCATCCTGTGACTTTTTGTTTCCATATATAATGATAAAAAAAAGTTCCAGAACGAAAAGGATAAAAGTCGAATTTGATGAATTATTCTTTAAGAGTGCAGTGTTTATGTGCTAACAACAAGGAGAGGCTTATGAGACCTGAGTTTCAAGAAGCCACGCAGCTTATAATTGAAAATTTGCAACGTCAGACATTTTCCGTATTCAATTCAATTAAGGGAAAACACACAAGCAAATACAAAGTATTTCCCTGTCTGTGCTTTTCAAAGTACTCCCTCTCTAAAGCACAAGCACAGAAAACAAATTATTATTTATTTGAAATTAGAAATATTGGCTTTCTCCAGTTACGGACACTTAACAGTTTACTTAAATTGGCATAAAGTTGAGGATGGGTTATTTCAGAATTAATTTCCAGCCAGCGCTTAAAGGTGCAAATATGCCAATTTTTAAAGGTGAGAGAATGTGAGTTCCGTTCACCTTTTTACTCTTAACAGGATAGTATACAGGGAATGTGTCATTGGCGTTGGCAACATGTTCTTTGCCTTTGCAGATTTTTTCCTTCCTCCTTCGGGAAGAGCCCCTTCACTGCCCGTTCTCCTTGGCAGCCCTTCCCCCCTGATGGTGTGCAGGGTGGGGACCCTGCAGCGCAAGAGAGCCTCTATTGTCATGCTCGTGGCTGGGAAAGAGGTGTGAAGGGGAGCATCCTTCAGCGCTGCATGACAAAGACATTGACGTTGCCGGCTCCCTCAGGCCTCTTTCAGCCCACGCCCCCAGTGTTTGCAGAGCTGATAGCCTTCCCCAGCAGTGGGATTCCTCAAGCTGTCCGTCTTTGCTTACAATTCCTGTCTTTTGGCATTAGAAGCGAGGATACTTGTTTTTTGCCTTTCTTTTAGGGCGCACGGTGTACACACACAACAGCTCCGTAGAAGCACATCTGCTGAAGCTTTTGAAACCATTGTTAATAATGCTTTTATGAAATATCAACCGACGCAGGCCACGCAAAGGCTTTTCTAAATACATGTAACAGATTTTTATGATGGGATCACGTTTATTTCCCCTGGGTTTCCAGTACTTTTTAAGTACAGCTCCCGGTGAGTGCACGACAGGAGCATAGATATGAAAGCAGCTTGTAAATGAAAGTTGTGCTTGTTCCAAAACTGTCACTGACAAAGAAAATCGTTCGTTATTATGAAGTGCTTGTGCATGAACAAAACAAGTGCTCTCATGAAACAATTGTGTGCCTGGAGGGACAAAGTGTACATAAACGACATTTGTGCGAGAAAACGGTGGCCTATAAAAAAAAGTGTGCTTACGGCAGAGCGCACCCATGAAAGACAGCAGTGTGTGCATCAGTGAAAATGTCCATAAAGGCGATTTGCAGGGCCGGCTCTAGGGCGGCGCGATCGGTGCGACCGCACCGGGCTTTGACTTGTGGTGGGGGCGTCATTTTCGAAAATGTGTATTAACATTTTAAAAGCACCTGCTGCCTCATTCCTGACCTCCAGCAACTTTCAAACATCAATTAAAATGTCAGGAGAAGTACAGTGATTAATGGTCTTCCTGGAAAGAGACCAGCGGATTGTCTAGTGGAAGTTTTGACTCATCCTAAGGAAGCTCAGAGGGTTAAAATGCCTGCTGCTAAGAACGTGTAAACCATGCAGATAACTTAGTGCATGTAATGTAAATAGGTCAGTGGGTTACTGCTTCTGTAAGAAAGCTCATTTTGTTACTTTATAAGTCAAAATCCTAATATAGAACATTGAGCTATTAACTGTCACCCTAAAGCTGCTGCAAACTGCAAGGAATATGTTAGAACTATATGTTTTTTTGCCCAGTCTTTCATTATCCTAATCTTGTGAAAAGGCTTCATTTGGATAGAAAACAATTCTTCTTATGAAAGAGAACCCCTTACAATGATGTTACATTTTAAATTCTGATTTTGTGCCTTTCCTGAATAAGAACTGTAAATAAATTGCCAACCAGTATCGATGACACGTCACTCCTACACAACATCTTGTAGTACTATCTGATGTAACATTTCCTATACACTGAATTACACAGATATGACTGTCTCTGTGCAATGTGTGTGTGGTATAAAGATGTCTGACACCTTACACTGGTATGAGTGGTGCTATAGAACTAAATGAATCTGAGAGACAGTGGTTATGGAAACTTGAGAGGCACTGTTAAAGGGTGGTACTGAGGGAATCTGTAGCAGAGGTGGTCATTGGGGGGGCGCCAACAGACATTGTCGCAAAGGGCGCTACCAGTACTAAAGCCGGCTGTGGCAATATGTGCATGAATCCAATGCATGCATTAAATGAGTTTAGACACAAAGTAATGTGCAGGGGACAACAGTGTGCATGAACTGCACTTTTCCATTCAACCGATCCATTTATATCACATTTTCACCCGTCCATTCACCCACTGATATCCACCATTTCAACTTTGCGTTCAGTCATCCATTCATTCTTTCATCCATCATTTAATCTACATCCATCTGTCCACTCTGCCATCAATCCATTATAATCCATCCATTCACTCTGCCATTAATACAGTCTGCCATCCACCCCTCCATTCTGACATCCATCATCCATTCACACATCCATCTACTCTGCCATCCATTCTTTCATCTTTTAACACACCCTTCCGTCCCTTTACTTTCCCATTGTTTACCTGTCCATCAAACTATTCATCCATCCAACCCATTTACTCTGCTATCCTTTCACCTATCCACCCACCTATTCATTTACTCACCCATCCACCCCACCCAACCTTTTGTTCTGCCATCCTATCCATCCACCTATCCTTTTTCTCATCCTTTCACCCACTCATCCAGCTACCCCCCATTCACCTATCTACTCACCCACTCATCCATCCATGCTTCCACCCTTCCTTTCATTCATTAGTCCTTCCATCTTTCTCTTTTTAATTTGTGCACCTTTCGTTATTCAGTGCTTCTGCTTGCTTTTCTATTAACCCTATATTCCTTTTTCGAGTTAATTATGAACTTTTATCTGCAGAGTTGCAGACATAGGAAGCCCAAAAAGAACCCCAAACCTGTTTTAGTTGCTAAAGCGGTGGTTCACGACCTCACTAATTGTCTCCCCCTATGTATCTCATCCAAGGTGCTTCGAGACTACTGCAAGGTGGGCATAACATTGCTTCAGTTAGCTGCCTGAGAGAATGTAGCCTTTACCACAAAACAACGCTATTCTCGCACTCATCTAGCCATCATCTAAAAGAACATATTCCTTGTTGCATAGTAATATTTAAACAAAGGCAAAGCAATATAAATCCTCGCCATTTTTGGTATCAGCATTAAACTAACAATTGCCATTGATGCCCCTAGGTTACTTGCCAAGAGCAAGAAAATCAGTTTATATTGTATCACATTGTATTACACCTTCATTCTTTAATTGCAGGTAAGGATCAAATGTCAATAATAAAGTAATCTGGGATTCAAAACTAACCCAAATTGCTTATAGTAATCCTATAAAATCACTAACAATTTTTAGACCTGAATAGTCTAAATTCAATAGCTTCATGTCAATAAAGTTTTAATTTAATAAATAGAGAAAATGTTAATGAATGAAAAATATTTGGATAAACATAGGGCTATGCAGATTTTACTTTAAAATGTCTATCCTTTCTGCTGCTAGACTGTGTCTCTCCTGAGCAAAGTGTGTTTAAATGCAAAGTGTGTTTAAGACTGCAGTACCACCTCCTGTCTACAGGGGCAGACCTGAGCAAAAATATAAACACACTTAATGAAACACAGGTCCCCACAAGGCAATTTTTTTAAATGTTGTAAAAATCGACACATATGTTCCTGAAGTCATTCTTTATCATTTAGAAGACATTGCCTTGTGGGGACCTGGGTTCAGGTCCCCACAGTGCAATCAAGTCCCCACAGCGTGAGTGTGTTATCGCACTCAAGTCCCCACAAGGATAGTAACACAAACCCACACACACACACATACACATAACACTCACAACAATGCATTCACACACGTGCGGACACACACACAAACACATTAATTCACAACACTCTTTGCCAAACATTCATACATACACGCATGCACGCACCAAATATCTTAAAAACAAAACACACCCTTACCTGCAGCAAGCTCTGCGCTGTCTAGGCAGTTCTAGAAGGCTTGGGCAACAGTCCCAATGTCATCACAGAGTGGGATGGAGTCAGTGAGACTACTGACCCCACCCCACTCTGTGATGAAGTGTCCCTGATTGACAGTTGACCCTGGGCGCTTCAGGGCTTAAAATTGAAGCGACCAGGTGAAAGGCTAGCGTCACTGAGGCCCTCCCCTCAGTGACGCTACCCCTCGTCACTGAGGGGAGGGCCTCAGGAACCTTTGCTGAGCTGAGAACGTCATGCCCACAGGAATTGTGAATTTCTCAGGCCAGCAAAGTTCAGTTCAGGCAGCCAGGAGCAGTGGCGTAGGAAGGGGGGGCAGTGGGTGCTGGCCGCCCCGGGTGTCACCACTGAGGGGGGTGACAAAATGGCAAAAATATGTGTTTTTAAAATAAAATTTTGGCGGGGACTCACACCACTCTCTTTGGAAAAAATAATATTATTTAAAACGAGTTTAATAACTTCGCCTGACAATTAATAAACCTCAACAAGTCAACAGAATACGTATTGAAACTTTTTAGTTAAGTCAACAAACGCAACAAAATGCAGCTGAACTCGACACTGTGTAGTGGAGAGCGTATAGATAAGGAGGGGGGGGGTGTTTCTTTCCACCAAAGTCTGTCTCTGCAGTTTGTACTCAAGCGAGACGTAAACAACCGGTGACTCATCATCACTCAACACGCGAACCAATCATATCCGCAGCCGTGCCGGTCAGTCATCTCACGTCATTCTATTGAGTTAGTTGTGTATTATAAGTGCTGTGCTGAATTTATTTTTGTTAAAATATTTTTGTTCATTGATTTATTGTCATCATCCTCTTCGCTATGATATTGAGTTTGGTAAGTAACTTAAACGTTATGTTGCATGCTATTTGTTTGTATATATGTGTTAAGCCGGGGATGACAGGAAATTTTCTGCACCGGGTACCACCTGACCTTACTACTCCACTGGCCAGGAGCCAGTGTTAAATGTGCATGTTTGGCTCCTGGCTGCCTGAACTGAAAGTGAACAGTGTCAGTCAGGCTGACCTTTCTTCAGCCTTAGAGACACTAGGGCTTATTTACAAGGCCCTTGCGCCACTTTTGCGTTATTATTAAAATGGGAAAAGTGACGCAAAAGTGACGCAAGGGCCTTGTAAATAAGCCCCACTGTTCGTACGGGGCAAAAGGTGGAGGGGCATGGCCCCTCCGCCTAAATGGACCGCCTGCACCTAGGTGCAGCAAGAGGCATCTGGATTGCAGCCTGGGGCTGAAAGGCTTCTCATTTGAAGAGCAGATCTCTTGGCTGCCACAAACATGGTGCAGCCAGTGTTGCCTTCCTTTAGGGGTGTGGCAGGGTGTAGAATGAATACTTAAAACCTTTTGCCTATGAATTTATTTTGGATAAGATTTTGATCAGACTACTTTGCATGCTGAACACTATTTGAGGGATAACAGTGCCAGACGTAAGCCCCACTCTTCAGCCACCTGGTGGACTCCCACAAATCTGGATGAGTTGAAGAAGTTCTTGGGCTTAGCTGTTTTTTTGGGCGTGATAAGGAAGCAGTCACTGTCTTCATATTGGTCTACTAGTCCCATGATGGCAATGGCTATATTTCCTGCAACCCTGTCATTCCAGTTTGAACCCAGCCATATGCAGGCAGTTAGGGCTAGACTGTTCCCATGGCACAGGGTCAAGACTGATTTGAATATGGCCAGGTATAAACTAGGGTGGCATGGTGAGCAAAAGAATGATGGATTTAGCCCAGATCTCTTCTTGGGGGTGAATGTTTTGATTTGTTCTGCATTCGGTCCATCAATTGTGTGTCTTTTTTAGATTTAACACCTAGGCACAATGCAAACAAAGGGTCGGTTTTCTGTGGATAAATGTGATGTGTCCATGTTGTGTTTTTCTAATTGCTGTACCATTTTTATCAAGAGACTTGGGGGAATGCCTGTTGTGTAGAGGTTTTGTGGCTCCCCTTGGATTTCACCCCATACTATATTTACCTAGATGTCTTGTTTTTAAAAATGTACAGGTTTGCTAGGTTTTGCTAGGTGCCGGCTGAGGTAGAGCCCAAACTCCACAGCTTAGCACATTGCAAAAAAGGGCAGGTTTTCAGTGGAAAAATGTGAGGTGTATAAGTTGCGTTTTAGGCCATGTTCTGTGATGGACACTAGGCCTATCCACACCAGTGAGGAACCATTTGTATTGGGAGACTTAGGGCAAACCAGAATAGCAGAATAAGTGTTATTACCAATTGCCTTTCTCTGCATTTGTGCTTTCCAAATGTAAGACAGTGTATAAAAAAAGTTGCATGCTAGTATGGGTACCCATAATCTCAGAGATGTGCAAATGACCACTACTTTTCAACTCCACTTCTGATCTCATTTCAGAAGTACATAGATTTCCTTGATATCTATTTTTCATGCAGTTCAGTTATTGGATCTGGGTACCTTGGGTTCTTGGTGAATTTTAGAAATGGGGGTCTCTGGTTGGCAGAGGTAGGTACCTTGGTTTAAATAGGGTCCCTTGCTTCTAGTCAGGGTAAGGGGGATACACACCTAAAATAACCCCTGCTCACCCCCTTGGTAACTTGGCATGAGTAGACAGGCTTATCTCAGAGGCAGTGTGTAAAGCATTTGTGAACACATACATTAGTACAGTAAAAACACTAGAAATGGACACCACACCAGTTTAGAAAAATAGGTAATCTTTATCTAAACAAAAACAAGATCAAACAACAAAAATCCACAATACAGTAATACAAATATGACTTTCAGATGGTATAAATATTTCAGTTCAAAGCAAAGTGCAGATGCAACACTTTTCACACAAAGTGCCTGGGCTGCATCACAAAAGCAAACAAAACAGGTCGCAGGGAAGATGATGTGTTGGTTCTTTACACTCAGCGAAGGTGATGAATCGGTCCCTTGCCTCAGGGGAGGTGATGCGTTGGTTCCTTACTGCAGTGCAGGGGAGGTGATGCATCGGTTCCTTACCAGAGAGGAGATGATGCATCCGTTCTTACTGTGTGTGGAGGTGATGCGTCAGTTTCTTACTGTGTCCCCCAATGATGCGATAAACATGGCACCTCGATGTGATGCAACGATCTGGGACGATGCATGAACTCTTGGAGCCACACAGCAGGCCTTGCGTTGAACTCGGTGGAATGATCTCCGACTTTGGAGATTGGTGAACTCGATGTGGCGTGTGGTGATTTCTCGAGCAGCGGCAGCGCTCCGTCAATTTCTTCGGCAATGCTTCGCAAACAGGTGCAGATGTATTTCGCTTCTTCGAAGTTGCATTTGCTAGAGGCCCAAAACAACAGCAGGCACTGCTTTGGAGGTCAGAACTCCCAGCCAGGCAGTTCAGGGGAGCTGGTGGTGAAGTATTTGTTTCCCTGAGACTTCAGAACAGGAGACAAACTCAGTTTCAAGCCCTTGGAGAACTTCTCCCCAAGCAGGTGACAAAGCAAACAGCAAAGTCCTTTCCTCCTTTCTGTGGCAGCAAGTAGCCACAGCAGACCAACCCCAGACAGCAAACATCAGAGGGGCAGTATTTCTCCTCAGCTTTTCCGGCTCTTCTCCGTGGCAAAGGTTCCTCTTGATTTCCAGAAGTAATCTAAAAGTCTGGGGTCTGGGACACTATTTTATACACAAAAATCCTTGTTCTCTGAAGGCAGAGAGTGTCTGTACCCAGCCAAAACCAGTTCTGTCCTCACTGGTGCAGCTTCCTGGCAGGAGGTGGAGACAGCATTGTCCTTGGCAGACCAGGCCTATTCGAGTGAAAGGAACTCTCCTCCTCCTACTCTAAATGCAGCCCAGGTCTATTCAGCCTACCCCTGACTCACCAGGCTCTCTGGAGCCACTGCCCCTCTCCAGCCCCTGTTGTCAAAAAGCCAGACATGCAATACACAAACCTAGCAGAGGCACACTGGATGGCTAAGCAAGAAAATACCTACTTTCTAAAAGTGATATTCAAACACAGAATGTAAAAATCACCCTCACTTAAAGATGTATTTCAACATTTTAAGTTCAGGTATATTAAACTTTATCTTCCTACCTTGTTCCCAGGGGTAGTTATGTTTATAAGATGCTATAAACAAACTGCCCATTCTGCCCAATGGGAACAGGTAGTCTTTCAATAGTGAAAAACTAATTTGGCAGTAATTCACAATCAGGACATGCCACACACACCAGGGCATGTCACATACACTGCACCCTGCCCACAGGAGTACCTTTGGGCCTTCCTTAGGGGTGTCTGATATGTAAGAAAAGGGAAGGTTATGGCCTGGCAAATGGGTGCACTTGCCAAGTCTGCCCACCAGCTCTGCAGTGGCAGGCCAGAGTTACATTTACAGGCTGCTTATGTGGGTGGCACAATCAGTGCTGCAAGCCCACTAGCAGCATTTGATTTACAGGCCCTGGGCACACACAGTGCACGGTACTGGGGACTGACTAGTAAATCAGATAGCCACTCGTGGAAACACAAATCTATACCATAATTTACAAAGGGAGCACTTGCACTTTGGCACTGAACCGCAGTGGCAAAGTGCCCAAAGCATCTAGACCAGCAAAACGGAGTCCAAAACACAGCAACAACACAGGAGGCAATGGCAAAAAATGCAGGGGAGACTCACGCCAATGGTGCCAGGTCTAACAGCGAACCAATGAGTTCTATATATCCCTGCAACAAAAAGTATCCAGAGGAGGTAACGGTATTTTGCTTTTGAAAATATGCCATAGTTAGAAGTTACGGGTGAAAATATAGGCACAAATGGCTCATTTTTTAAAACTCAATTTCAATATTTCTTTTATTTCAACTGTTAATTTCTATAGGAAACTCTTGAAAGATCTACAAATATGACCCCTTGCTAAATTAAGAATTTTGCCTACTTTTCATAAATGTATAGCCATCTGGGATCCACTATTGGTTTCATACCCTTTTTTACTACTAACTGAATGAAGGTTGAAGGCACAAAAAATAAGAAAAATGGGATATGTCCCAGTTAAATGGCAAAACTGTGTTGAAAAAATGTGTTTTTCTGACAAAAGTCCGCCGGTTCCTGAAAGCTGGAAAGATGGTGATCTTAGCACCATAAACCGTTCATTGATACCATTTGCAGGGAAAAAACAGATGCTTTCTTCTGCAGTACTTTTTCCCAAACAGTGTGAAATGTACTTATATTTTGGCAAATTTTTCAGTTCCCTCCAGGGATATACACAAACGCTGGATACCTTTAGAATCCCAAGGATGATGGGAAAAAGGAGGCAAATTTTGCGTGGACAAACAGTTATGGGGCCTTAGCTCTAACTTCCCTAAATATCCAAAATAAGGCTTAGCACGGGGGAGGCCTAGCAGTGAAGGGTTAAAGACTCCACAGGTGGATTTCAGACTATGCAGCGTTGACTTTCACTGGTATCTAATAGTAATGGCCATGGGTTCATGAGAAAAACCTTTGGGCACCAGCAATCATTCTTTGACAAATTAGGCTTTGGCAGTGACCATCATAAATCTTCTTTAACTAAAT
Source organism: Triturus cristatus (assembly GCF_964204655.1). Classification (NCBI taxonomy): domain Eukaryota; kingdom Metazoa; phylum Chordata; class Amphibia; order Caudata; family Salamandridae; genus Triturus; species Triturus cristatus. Next base: position 504,157,366 of record NC_140594.1, on the reverse strand, counting down.
CAATATAAGTTGGACGGGCCACAAAGCAAAACATAGCTGCTCGCATTGCGGTTAAGCTCTGCAACTGGTTGGCACTAGTCCTACTTAAGCTCTATACAAAGGAGGGTAAATGAGATGCATTAGAAAAAACTACAGGATATATTGAGAGAACTGGTATAAGGTCCACATTTCTCTTTTAAAAAGATTACTCATACACATATCATACCAAGACAACTTTTAGCAATAACAGTGTATTCCGGTAGTCTACAAATGAGGAGAATTAATAAGAGAAACTAAAGTTAATGATTTTTGCATTCCAGCAAAGAAAACTTTATATTTTCAATTTTTAATAAACGGACAAAATTAGAACTAGTCAATAATTTCCTTTTTTAGGGTAGCATTAAGCAACACAAGAAGGTTGAATACTTAAGCAGAGCAGCTTGCTAGGAAATCCCAAAGTGCACGTCTACCTGTCAAAACATTTGAAAGAAGACTGTAACATAAAACTCCAACATTCCTTGATCCAACTATAGAGGCAAAAGTCAGATATATTAGTTCCTATGGAGAGTAATTATATTGTACCAGGAACACTATGTTCATCATTGCAAAATCTTTTTAAAAATTTGAAAAGAGACTTTATGTACCATGAAAGAAACATTATATCTACCTTTGGAAACTACTTGAGCCTTCATTTCAAATGCAGGAATGGTCTTCTAGTCACTGAGAAACACTTACACAAAGATATTTACATCACAGAGTAGGAATCTTGTTGACAACTAATGGCATTACCGAGCCAAATCCCCCACTGTTTCCAAGAAAGAGCTAAATGGCAGACTAAGCTTTAGTACCTGCCAAATGAATTCTGTATTTAAAAGCAATATGAAGCCAAATAACCTGCAAATAGGTGTAAGTACTGAATCAGGATTTAACTCATTCCTTGGAAGGAGATGTTGTTCTATGATGGTACCATTGAATCTTACCCAGAAACTCTTACAACACCATAAGAGTGGTGATTCGTCTTTGTTGACAGAAATAATGCTCTGCCATATGATAGTGCACCTGAGACTAAGGGGTGTTGATGTAGGGTATATGCCCTTGCAGAGTGCAAGCTAAAGATTAATATCCAAGCCTCATTCTGTTATGCCCAATGTACTACTCTCCAAGACAGAGATGGCTAAGACAAATACTGAGAAAAAGCTGAATTAGGAGACCAGACAAAATAATCATCATCTTATTGGGTGAACAAAACCCCGAGGTCACAATAATGTGGTGGGATAGCTGAGAGAAGTTTTGAAACTGAAAGCTCCTCATGATGACATAAGAGTGGAAGAAATTGGGGTATTGGATGAGGTGGTTCCAAAGCCTTCTCAAGCAACAACCACAATCCTTGTCAGGGTGAACCACAAAAGTCACTAAATTAACCTGTGCTTAACCTTCTGATACCTTTGAACCAAAAGCAGTCAGATTTAAGTTTTTATGCAGAACACAAGCAGTAATAAAGTGAAAACATAACTGATGAAAAATATCAAAGCAATTTAGAAAAATAAAGTACAATATTAGAAATAAAATGACACCAAAATGACAAAAATCCAATCAGTAGAACCCGAGATATACAATGGCAAAGATCTAGGTAAGTATAGTGCCCAAAGCACAAGTGCTATTTGTGGATATTTGGTTGTTAGACAGAGGGAAATTCACACATTCAGGCAAACTGTGATGAAGTTTAGGACAGAAACAGAGAAAAGGTTAACCCCACTGAAAAAGTTATCTTCTCAAAGTCCGGTGCGAAGAGGCCAGGATCCACTGGAGGAGGCCGGGAGGAGCAGGCAGAGTATTGAGGATGGTTGTTGCTGGAGCGCGAAGATCCTGCCGGGCATCTTGGATGGTATTTGCTGGAGCTTTTTATTGGTGGTCAGTGCAGGTTGTCGATGCTGTAGCGTGAAGTTCATATCTCGCGTTGCTGGTCATCGCGTGCAGTCGCTGTAGCGCTAAAGCACCAAGAATATAGATTTACATACTCATATATAACCTTTATATTCAATGTTTATTTTAACTTAATGAACATGTGTGTTACATTAAAACTAATCACCAAAGTGATTGCAATAGTGGTGCCGCGAGCGACGCACCCCCAGTGACAAAGAGTGCCATCACTGCCCGAAAATGGACCTCATTTGTGTTTCTGCGAGAGCAACAAGGGCAGCGGCGCCACCAGGGACTGGACCTTGGTTCTGGGCCCCAGCAAACTCTAAAGTCAATAAGCATGGGGATCACGAGAAACATCGTTAAAAGCAGAATAAATCTCAAGCATCACCCACTGAAGGGTACTGATTGCGAGACTCTGAACGAACTACAGGAACCATAATGCTTAAAGGGAAGTCTACCGTGACGCCCACCAGGGGGCAAACATTTTAAAATGTAGCAAATTTGGTTTCTGTCATTTTTCTCAGGCACGTGGATGCTCCTGGCTTCCGCTTTGAAAAAGGTCGGAGAGACCGAAATGCATCAGGGACAAAACAATACCAGCGCTTTTAAAAATGCAATTAAACCTGCCGGTTTCATCGAGATGTGTGCGGCTCATTTCCTTCTCGCTGAGAGTTTTTTTTTCTCATATATATATATATAAAGATATATATATATATATATATATATATATTATTCGATTGCTGTAACTATGTAACTGGTTTTGCATATTTAACAATGATTATTATTCTCATTTTATTTTTCGTTTTTCTTTCATATTGTTCTCCACATCCATTTTGAATCTGAAAGGCTCTTTTTGACATAAGGCCTAGAATGAAAATGCTTTCTTTGATGTGTGAGTGTGTTAGCTTTTCCTTCTGCAGGTGGTCATCATGTTTTTAGTTAGCTAGAGAAAGTCTTATTGTTTGTATTGATGAATGATGATGAGGCCTGCATCAAGAAGTAGGCAATGAACTTGGAGAAAATTATTCTCAAAGGAGGCCTACTGTTTATTGAGTACAAGGATTTGGTTATGTTCCATATAGGTACCCCAATATAGGCTCAGGTAGCAACCAAACCTTTCACCTATATTCTCCCCTACCATTACACATTACATAACGGTTCTGGGGACTGACCTTTTACCCAGTTACAGTACTGCTTACAGGACGTGGGATTTTCCCTGAAAACTAGCCTCATTCATAATGTATGAGGATTATTGGAAGCTCAACAGGACTACCATCTCCTGCATAATAACTATGTATAAGGGTCATTCCTTCCATCATCCTAAGTCAGACATGACACAGCAAGGTAGAACCCAGGAGGGTACCACTTTTGGTATATAAACATCATATCTGGCTGAGAAAGCCAGAGGAGAAAAGGACTTCCATGCTGACACACAGAGGCAAGATGCTGAGGTTCCTGCACGCAGACACTCCAGCTCACAGTGGTCTGATATCCCTCACGGGTGTCCATCTAGAGACCAAGATGGTGCCCCACAGTCTCTCACTTCAGGTGATGGGGTTGACTTTATTCTAAAGGGATTCTTGGCTCTACACCTACGTACATGCTAGGTACACTTAAGTACATCTAGTTAGGGTTGCATCGTAGGAGTACGCATTATTACTGTCATGTATTTTATATACCTACCTGCACTCATTGTTTTAGAACTATGGTAAAAATCTACCATCCTTTTACTCTATTGGTGCTTATAATCATTTATATGTGTTTCCACACACCAATTTTACACTAGAATGATGCTGGTTCAATAAATGCTTACTGAAAACCCTTCTCTTATTTTCCAGAACTTCTACAGAAGGTTTTATTTTAATCTGACACCTTCTATGCTCTACGGATAGAAATCCCCTTTGGCAAATCCTGTTGTTAACCTATGTTCAGACTAGAAAAGGGATGTTTCCTAATGGAACACCTTATTGTCACAATCTGCTTAATTTTTGTTCTGGTCATTTTTATTCTGTATCTCATTACATTACACTTTAATTTACCACCACATTTTAGCCTTCAAACTATATTGTTGCTGGGATTCTGCTGGGAGGCAGAACTGTGACTTGGGAGAACAGGGCATTCAAATTTAGAAACTGAGTCCCTCTACAAAGTCAGTACCCATAGTCCCAACTCCGACTATCTCACAGTGCCTTACCAAACCTTTCCAGAGTAACAGGTTATTTTGACAAACCTAGAACATGAATTTCTAGTCTCCAAGTTAACCGTGGACACAGATCACCACTTTTCGTTTCTCACTCATGCAAGTCTGTAGTAAACAGAAGAAAGGCATGAAGGAAGTTTACAATATATTTGTTGAAATTATCGTAGTCTATTTTGAAGCAAGTGTGTTGTGAAGAATAAACAAATACAACTAAGTAAAGTAATCAACATTACTAGCAGGCTGTATACTATGAACAACCAGACAATTGCAACTAATATATCTACCCAGGCCTGCCCTCACAATGTGAGCACAGGGATATATTAGTGATCTCTGGGGTCAGCAATGTACCCCATACCTGGCGTGCGTAGTTAGAAGGTCCTCATCATAGGTGTAAACTCAATTTACACTTTTAACAAGGCTGCTACTTCCGTTCCAGGACTGGTCTCTCTACTGGAATTCTCCTATCTGCCCCCCAATGGGTCGAGACACGGTTTATATGATAATATCTACTGTGTTGGAAAAATTTAGCTTGGCTACTGTGTTATATCTTAAAAGTGTTCGGAGATGTTGCTGACGGGTCAGAAGAAAACAGTACACCATCTTCGAACTTGCATGAAATGTTCAGACTGAATCCTAAGAAGAGTCACTGAATAACAAATAATATGATAAGCCTAATATTATAATCACAAAAGTAAATATATTATGTGTGGTTGTGCAAAGCAGAAGCAGCCTAAAACAGCTAATGCGTGCAAGGAAGGGAGAACCAAAGTGGGCCCAAAATCACTACACACCCTTCTTTCTCTGGAAAGTAACTTAGCGACTAACTAAATGATAAAAATGCAAGCAAAAGCTAAGCAAATTCAATGCCATGTCAATAAGCATTATAATCCACTGTGAGTTCTGTTGGGAAGAAAGCAATTGCTTAGCAAAACTATTTACTGATTAACAGATTACTCAAAACGTAGATCAAAACACACCGAAAGTGAAAGATCCGTTTTTCAAAAGCTGTATATATTATTTATAATGGTTGAGTTTGTATATGGCTGTAACATACATAAATGTTAGAAAAAACAACAAAAACGAAGAATGTGACTTTGGTGAAATAATTTACATAAAGTGCATATGTGCATTATAGAATATAATCAACATATACATAAATTAAATACATATATATATACACACACACACACACATATATATATATATATATATATATATATATATATATATATATATATATATTCCCCAACAACGGTTTCCCGACATCAGTTTCGTGGCGCTCAACTGCGGTGCGTTGCTCCTGCGGTAGAAACCAATACCGCTATCAATTGTACACATCTCCCAGTGTCCCAGGAAAAAACGGGCCGCACTCCTCACAGGTTGTATGCGTTTCGGCATTGCAAATGCCTTGTTCACGGTCGTGAACAAGGCATTTGCAATGCCGAAACGCGTAGGAATATTTACCGTCAGGCAACAAGCAACTATAATGAAAGAATAAACTGAGATTAACGGATACAACCTGTGAGGAGTGCGGCCCGTTTTTTCCTGGGACACTGGGAGATGTGTACAATATATATATATATATATATATATAATCACTGAAAAAACCATAGGTTTCACACATGTTATAGTTAGCGGAAATTTTACTGATAAAAACCAATGAAATTGCCCCGTTATAGTTAGTGCTGGCAACTATAACTCACGCGACCGCAATCCTCTGCTGATGCTAATACTGTATTTAGACACTTATTTGCCCATGTCTTCTTCCATACATTTTTAGATATACATATATTACAAATATTTTTTTTTATAAAGACACATATGTCATCAGCAGAAGATTGCGGTCGCGTGAGTTATAGTTGCCAGCACTAACTATAACGGGGCAATTTCATTGGTTTTTTATCATTAAAATTTCCGCTAACTATAACATGTGTGAAACCTATGGTTTTTTCAGTGAATTTGCAAGGTTTTTTAAATGCTAATTCCTAACTATAACGTGTGTGAAACCTATGGTTTTTTCAGTGAATTTGTACGGTTTTTTAAATGCTAAGTTACTTTACGCCATTCGAGGCGTGCGCGCCCACTTAACGCAGTTCGTTCTGTGCACGGTTTTTATCAAATTTCATAAGCCCTGTACATTTGGTGGCCTTCGGCCACCAAAAGCACAAGGGGTGGGGTCAATGTGGATAGTGTTTTTTTATTTCGATTTTATAATTTCATGTTGCCAAAATTTAGTTTTTTTTCAAATATATAATAAGCCCTGTATATTTGGTGGCCTGCGGCCACCAAAAGCACAGGGGGTGGGGTAAGTGTGGATAGTGTTTTTTTTTTTTATATTTTTTTACCGTACACGTACGGTAAGCGTACGGTAAGCGTACTCGGCGAAATTGCCGAAAAAAAAATAAAACCGTTTTTGCTCTTGGGGGATGTTGGGGGACTCCCTCACCACGACTATGTGGGAGGGAGTTGTCAAAACAGCCCCGTAACATGTTTTTGGGCATCATGTTTGATAAATAACACTCAGTGCGAGAGACAAAATGGCGGACGCCGCTTCCTGGTTTCGGCCGATTCGAATGTTTACTAAGATCTAAGAGCCAATCAGAATCGCGCTCGCGCACGCCACCGTACGCGTACGGTAAGCGTACGGTAAGCGTACCGTAAGCGGGCTCAGATATATATATTGATTTAAAGGCTATTTTCTCAGAATCTACTGAACAGATTTACACCAAACCTACAAAAGGCACTTCCTTGACCTAGGGACTACCTCTCTGCCAAATTTCTAGTAATTCTGTTCAGCCGTTCGGGCTGTAGCTCTGTCTAAAGGTCCTATGGAAAAATGCATGGGAAAAACGCGTTTTGGGACCCCCCTTTTATCTCAGCCCCCGCTTGACGAATCCCCCCGAGACTTTCAGGGTAGGAGCAGAGCGTAGCGCCCCACCTATTTTGAGAAATTCGCGAGGATTCATCGACCGGCGCCAAAGTTATTCAAAATAGAATGTTGCGGATTTCCTATGGAAAAGGGGTCCTAACTATAACTACCTACTGGCGACCGCCAGTAGGTAATATATATATATATATATATATATATATATATATATATATATTCACTGAAAAAACCATAGGTTTCACACATGTTATAGTTAGTGGAAATTTTACTGATAAAAAACCAATGAAATTGCCCCGTTATAGTTAGCGCAGGCAACTATAACTCACGCGACCGCAATCCTCTGCTGATGCTAATACTGTATTTAGACACTTATTTGCCCATGTCTTCTTCCATACATTTTTAGCTATACATATATTACAAATATTTTTTTTTCCTAAAGACACATATGTCATCAGCAGAGGATTGCGGTCGCGTGAGTTATAGTTGCCTGCGCTAACTATAACGGGGCAATTTCATTGGTTTTTTATCAGTAAAATTTCCACTAACTATAACATGTGTGAAACCTATGGTTTTTTCAGTGAATTTGCAAGGTTTTTTAAATGCTAATTCCTAACTATAACGTGTGTGAAACCTATGGTTTTTTCAGTGAATTAGTACGGTTTTTTAAATGCTAAGTTTTTTTCCCTTATAATAAGCCCTGTACATTTGGTGGCCTACGGCCACCAAAAGCACAGGGGGTGGGGTAAGTGTGGATAGTGTTTTTTTCCATTGTAATAAGCCCAGCACATTTGGTGGCCTTCGGCCACCAAAAGCACAGGGGGTGGGGTAAGTGTGGATAGTGTTTTTTTTATTTTTATTTTTTTACCGTACGCTTACCGTAAGCGTACGGTAAGCGTACCCCGCGAAATTGCCGAAAAAAAAATAAAACCGTTTTTGCACTTGGGGGATGTTTGGGGACTCCCTCCACATGACTATGTGGGAGGGAGTTGTCAAAACAGCCCCTTTACATGTTTTTGGGCTTCCGATTTTAAAAATCTCTCTCAGTGCGAGAGACAAAATGGCGGCCGCCGCTTCCTGGTTTCGGCCGATTCGAATGTTTACTAAGATCTAAGAGCCAATCAGAATCGCGCTCGCGCACGCCACCGTACGCTTACCGTAAGCGTACGGTAAGCGTACCGTAAGCTGGCTCAGATATATATATTGATTTAAAGGCTATTTTCTCAGAATCTACTGAACAGATTTACACCAAACCTACAAAAGGCACTTCCTTGACCTAGGGACTACCTCTCTGCCAAATTTTGAGTAATTCTGTTCAGCCATTCGGGCTGTAGCTCGTTCTAAAGGTCCTATGGAAAAATGCATGGGAAAAACGCGTTTTGGGACCCCCCTTTTATCTCAGCCCCCGCTTGACGAATCCCCCCGAGACTTTCAGGGTAGGAGCGGAGCGTAGCGCCCCACCTATTTTGAGAAATTCGCGAGGATTCGTCGACCGGCGCCAAAGTTATTCAAAATAGAATGTTGAGGTTTTCCTATGGAAACGTGGTCCTAACTATAACTACCTACTGGCTATCGCCAGTAGGTAATATATATATATATATATTACCTACTAGCAGTCGCCAGTAGGTAGTTATAGTTAGGACCTATTTTCCAAAGGAAATCCGCAACATTCTATTCCCAATAAGTCTGGCGCCGTTGACGAATTTTAGCGAAATTTTCCAAACTTTTGGCCAGCTCCGGTCCGCTCCTATCCTGAAAGTTTCGTGGTGATTGGTCAAGCGGGGGCTGAGAAAAAAGGGGGGTCCCAAAACGCGTTTTCCCCATGCAATTTCCCAAAGGACCTGTTGACGCAGCTACAGCCCGAACTACTGAACGCAATTACACCAAATTTGGCAGAAAGGTAGACCTTGGTTCAGAGTCGTGCCTTTTGCTTAAATGATATAAATCCATTCAGTAGTTCTTGCGAAAATCAAAAGTAAAATCACATATATATCTGGGCTGAGCCTAACCACACATCTGATCGTGAGATCTGATTGGCTGTCAGCACTTCATCCAAGAAGTGTTGGCAGCCATCTTGGGACCAATATACATGATAGCACCTCATTAAAAAGCATTGCAGTTAATAGAAGGTTTTAAGACTTTAGTTACATTATAAATCATTAGTTGATGGTACCATACTTATTTTAGGAATTGTGGTATGTTCTAATGTGATTTTACCATGTGAAAAAGCCTTCTGCTGGGATATCATGAATCATGTTTGAGAGAAAAACTATTTTCACTTGCTTTTCCCACAGAGGTTTGGAAGGTGATCTATAAGCTAAACTGAGAGCATATTTTCTGTAAATTCACATTATCTTTCTTAGTCATGTGAGAATGAAGTCTGACATTCTCAGTAAAACATGTACATCCAACAAGGGCAGAGACTGTCAGTTGATTCCTTTGTGTTCTACTGCAGCTTCCCAGAGTGTTCCAAAGAACAACTAGAGCACTAACACTCCTACTTATGATAAACGTATTGCACACCTGCAGCCATCTTGATTGGAATGAAGTGGCAACTCTTAAAACATTTAATTTAAAAAGGAACAAAATGAGGGGGTTCATTTTGCCATAGAATGTATGATTAGTGCTGCAGAAAGAAAAATTAGGGCACATTTTGAGTGACTTCACAAATCCTCTTCTATTTCATTAAAGAATTCTGACATGAAGACTGAAACATGCACTTTCAATACCAGCAGCTGACTTCCCTGGTGAGCAGTAGCTTTAATACAGTGATCTAATGAACAACTAGAGTGCTAACATTCTAAAATTTATGGCAAATGTGTGACACATCTGAATGCCTTCTTCATTTAATCAAAGTAAAAAACGGACAGTATGCCTACTGAGGAGACTGTAGTAAATGAGGAAATTAGGAAACTTCATAACAAGTCTCCCAAGATGGCCACCAGAGACACAAGAGTCCAAATGTAGCACAAATATCACCGAGATGTCGCCCAAATATAGCCCAATTACAGAAATCCCAGAGTGTTTTAAAGAACAACTAGAGCGCTAACAGTCTTACTTATGACAAAAGTATGGCACACCTGAAGCCATCTTGATTGGAATAAAGTGGTAATACTTAAACATTTAATTTGCAAAGGAACAAAATGAGGGGGCTCATTTTGCCATAGAAATTATGATTAGTGCTGCAGAAAGAAAAATTGGGGCACATTTTGCCTTCTTAAATCCTCTTCTATCTCATTAAAAAGTTCTGACGTGCAGACTGAAACATGCACTTTGAATACCAGCAGCAGACTTCCCTGGTGAGCAGTAGCTTTACTACAGTGATCTAATGAGGAACTAGAGTGCTACCATTCAGAATTTATGGCAAATGTGTCACATCTGAATGCCTTCTTGATGGAACCAAAGTAAACAAGCATTGAAAATGCAATAGGTCTCGCCCTCGTTTAAGTTAAAGCAATTCTGTTTGTAATTAGGTGGCTTTTTAGCTTTGCTTTTATTAGTGTTTTTCAAAATTTCATGTACATAACATGCATATATGTATATGTTTGCATGCATTTATATTTGTATTTATATAGATATGCAGATTATATATATGTTTATATATGTATGTATATATATACACATACATATGTATAAATGCATATGCATATATGTGCATATTTGTGCGTGTAGAGAAAGGTAGAGAGAGGTAGAGAGGTAGAGGTGTAGAGGTAGAGACGTTGAGGTAGAGAGGTAGAGGTAGGGAGGTAGAGAGTAGTAGAGAGAGAGGTAGAGAGAGGTAGAGAGGTAGAGAGTAGAGGGTAAGTAATAGAGAGTAGAGAGTAGAGAGAGAGTAGTAGAGAGTAGTAGAGAGAGTAGCAAAGAGTGAGTAGGAGAGAGTAGTAGAGTGAGTAGTAGAGAGTGAGTAGTAGAGAGTAGTAGAGAGTGAGAATTAGAGAGTAGTAGAGAGTAGTAAAGAGTAAGTAGTAGAGTGAGTAGTAGAGAGTAGTAGAGAGTGAGTAGTAGAGAGTAGTAGAGAGTGAGTATTAGAGAGTAGTAGAGAGTAGTAGAGAGAGAGTAGTAGAGAGTGAGTAGTAGAGAGTGAGTAGTAGAGAGAGAGTAGTAGAGAGTGAGTAGTAGAGAGTAGTACAGAGTGAGTAGTAGAGAGTGATTAGTAGAGAGTAATGGAGTAGTAGAGAGTGAGTAGTAGAGAGTAGTAGACAGTGAGTAGTAGAGTGGGTAGAAGGGAGTAGTAGAGAGTGAGTAGTAGAGTGAGTAGTAGAGAGCAAGTAGTAGAGAGTGTGTAGTAGAGAGAGAGTAGTAGAGAGTAGTATAGAGTGAGTAGTAGAGAATGAGTAGTAGAGAGAGTTGTACAGAGTAGTAGAGTAGTAGAGAGTGAGTAGTAGAGAGTGAGTAGTAGAGAGTAGTAGAGTAGTAGAGAGTGAGTAGTAGAGTGAGTAGTAGAGAGTAGTAGAGAGCGAGTAGTAGAGAGTGAGTAGTGGAGAGTGAGTAGTAGAGTAGTCGAGAGTGAGTAGTAGAGAGTGAGTAGTAGAGAGAGAGTAGTAGAGGGTAGTAGAGTGAGTAGTAGAGAGTGAGTAGGAGAGAGTAGTAGAGTGAATAGTAGAGAGTGAGTAGTAGAGAGTAGTTGAGAGTGAGAATTAGAGAGTAGTAGAGAGTAGTAAAGAGTGAGTAGTAGAGTGAGTAGTAGAGAGTAGTAGAGAGTGAGTAGTAGAGAGTGAGTAGTGGAGAGTGAGTAGTAGAGTAGTAGAGAGTGAGTAGTAGAGAGTGAGTAGTAGAGAGAGAGTAGTAGAGGGTTGTAGAGTGAGTAGTAGAGAGTGAGTAGTAGAGAGAGAGTAGTAAAGAGTGAGTAGTAGAGTAGTAGAGAGTGAGTGGTAGAGAGTAGTAGAGAGTAGTAGAGTGAGTAGTAGAGAGTAGTAGAGAGTGAGTAGTAGAGAGAGTAGTGGAGAGTGAGTAGTAAAGAGAGTAGTAGAGAGTGAGTAGTTGAGAGAGTGAGTAGTAGAGAGAGTAGTAGAGAGTGAGTAGTTGAGAGTGAGTAGTAGAGAGTGAGTAGTAGAGAGTAATAGAGTAGTAGAGAGTGAGTAGTAGAGAGTGAGTAGTAGAGAGTAGTAGAGCGAGTAGTAGAGAGGGAGTAGTAGAGAGTAGTAGAGAGCGAGCAGTAGAGAGTAGTAGAGAGCGAGCAGTAGAGAGTGAGTAGTAGAGAGAGAGTAGTAGAGAGTGAGTAGTAGAGAGTAGTACAGAGTGAGTAGTAGAGAGTGATTAGTAGAGAGTAGTGGAGTAGTAGAGAGTGAGTAGTAGAGAGTAGTAGACAGTGAGTAGTAGAGTGAGTAGAAGGGAGTAGTAGAGAGTGAGTAGTAGAGTGAGTAGTAGAGTGAGCAGTAGAGAGCAAGTAGTAGAGAGTGTGTAGTAGAGAGAGAGTAGTAGAGAGTAGTATAGAGTGAGTAGTAGAGAGTGAGGAGTAGAGAGAGTAGTACAGAGTAGTAGAGTAGTAGAGAGTGAGTAGTAGAGAGTGAGTAGTAGAGAGTAGTAGAGTAGTAGAGAGTGAGTAGTAGAGTGAGTAGTAGAGAGCGAGTAGTAGAGAGTGAGTAGTGGAGAGTGAGTAGTAGAGTAGTCGAGAGTGAGTAGTAGAGAGCGAGCAGTAGAGAGTGAGTAGTAGAGAGAGAGTAGTAGAGAGTGAGTAGTAGAGAGTAGTACAGAGTGAGTAGTAGAGAGTGATTAGTAGAGAGTAGTGGAGTAGTAGAGAGTGAGTAGTAGAGAGTAGTAGACAGTGAGTAGTAGAGTGAGTAGAAGGGAGTAGTAGAGAGTGAGTAGTAGAGTGAGTAGTAGAGTGAGCAGTAGAGAGCAAGTAGTAGACAGTGTGTAGTAGAGAGAGAGTAGTAGAGAGTAGTATAGAGTGAGTAGTAGAGAGTGAGGAGTAGAGAGAGTAGTACAGAGTAGTAGAGTAGTAGAGAGTGAGTAGTAGAGAGTGAGTAGTAGAGAGTAGTAGAGTAGTAGAGAGTGAGTAGTAGAGTGAGTAGTAGAGAGCGAGTAGTAGAGAGTGAGTAGTGGAGAGTGAGTAGTAGAGTAGTCGAGAGTGAGTAGTAGAGAGTGAGTAGTAGAGAGAGAGTAGTAGAGGGTAGTTGAGTGAGTAGTAGAGAGTGAGTAGGAGAGAGTAGTAGGGTGAGTAGTAGAGAGTGAATAGTAGAGAGTAGTAGAGAGTGGGAATTAGAGAGTAGTAGAGAGTAGTAAAGAGTGAGTAGTAGAGTGAGTAGTAGAGAGTAGTAGAGAGCGAGTAGTAGAGAGTGAGTAGTGGAGAGTGAGTAGTAGAGGAGTAGAGAATGAGTAGTAGAGAGTGAGTAGTAGAGAGAGAGTAGTAGAGAGTAATTGAGTAGTAGAGAGTGAGTAGTAGAGAGTAGTAGACAGTGAGTAGTAGAGTGGGTAGAAGGGAGTAGTAGAGAGTGAGTAGTAGAGTGAGTAGTAGAGAGCAAGTAGTAGAGAGTGTGTAGTAGAGAGAGAGTAGTAGAGAGTAGTATAGAGTGAGTAGTAGAGAATGAGTAGTAGAGAGAGTTGTACAGAGTAGTAGAGTAGTAGAGAGTGAGTAGTAGAGAGTGAGTAGTAGAGAGTAGTAGAGTAGTAGAGAGTGAGTAGTAGAGTGAGTAGTAGAGAGTAGTAGAGAGCGAGTAGTAGAGAGTGAGTAGTGGAGAGTGAGTAGTAGAGTAGTCGAGAGTGAGTAGTAGAGAGTGAGTAGTAGAGAGAGAGTAGTAGAGGGTAGTAGAGTGAGTAGTAGAGAGTGAGTAGGAGAGAGTAGTAGAGTGAGTAGTAGAGAGTGAGTAGTAGAGAGTAGTTGAGAGTGAGAATTAGAGAGTAGTAGAGAGTAGTAAAGAGTGAGTAGTAGAGTGAGTAGTAGAGAGTAGTAGAGAGTGAGTAGTAGAGAGTGAGTAGTGGAGAGTGAGTAGTAGAGTAGTAGAGAGTGAGTAGTAGAGAGTGAGTAGTAGAGAGAGAGTAGTAGAGGGTTGTAGAGTGAGTAGTAGAGAGTGAGTAGTAGAGAGAGAGTAGTAAAGAGTGAGTAGTAGAGTAGTAGAGAGTGAGTGGTAGAGAGTAGTAGAGAGTAGTAGAGTGAGTAGTAGAGAGTAGTAGAGAGTGAGTAGTAGAGAGAGTAGTAGAGAGTGAGTAGTAAAGAGAGTAGTAGAGAGTGAGTAGTTGAGAGAGTGAGTAGTAGAGAGAGTAGTAGAGAGTGAGTAGTTGAGAGTGAGTAGTAGAGAGTGAGTAGTAGAGAGTAATAGAGTAGTAGAGAGTGAGTAGTAGAGAGTGAGTAGTAGAGAGTAGTAGAGCGAGTAGTAGAGAGGGAGTAGTAGAGAGTAGTAGAGAGCGAGCAGTAGAGAGTGAGTAGTAGAGAGAGAGTAGTAGAGAGTGAGTAGTAGAGAGTAGTACAGAGTGAGTAGTAGAGAGTGATTAGTAGAGAGTAGTGGAGTAGTAGAGAGTGAGTAGTAGAGAGTAGTAGACAGTGAGTAGTAGAGTGAGTAGAAGGGAGTAGTAGAGAGTGAGTAGTAGAGTGAGTAGTAGAGTGAGCAGTAGAGAGCAAGTAGTAGAGAGTGTGTAGTAGAGAGAGAGTAGTAGAGAGTAGTATAGAGTGAGTAGTAGAGAGTGAGGAGTAGAGAGAGTAGTACAGAGTAGTAGAGTAGTAGAGAGTGAGTAGTAGAGAGTGAGTAGTAGAGAGTAGTAGAGTAGTAGAGAGTGAGTAGTAGAGTGAGTAGTAGAGAGCGAGTAGTAGAGAGTGAGTAGTGGAGAGTGAGTAGTAGAGTAGTCGAGAGTGAGTAGTAGAGAGCGAGCAGTAGAGAGTGAGTAGTAGAGAGAGAGTAGTAGAGAGTGAGTAGTAGAGAGTAGTACAGAGTGAGTAGTAGAGAGTGATTAGTAGAGAGTAGTGGAGTAGTAGAGAGTGAGTAGTAGAGAGTAGTAGACAGTGAGTAGTAGAGTGAGTAGAAGGGAGTAGTAGAGAGTGAGTAGTAGAGTGAGTAGTAGAGTGAGCAGTAGAGAGCAAGTAGTAGACAGTGTGTAGTAGAGAGAGAGTAGTAGAGAGTAGTATAGAGTGAGTAGTAGAGAGTGAGGAGTAGAGAGAGTAGTACAGAGTAGTAGAGTAGTAGAGAGTGAGTAGTAGAGAGTGAGTAGTAGAGAGTAGTAGAGTAGTAGAGAGTGAGTAGTAGAGTGAGTAGTAGAGAGCGAGTAGTAGAGAGTGAGTAGTGGAGAGTGAGTAGTAGAGTAGTCGAGAGTGAGTAGTAGAGAGTGAGTAGTAGAGAGAGAGTAGTAGAGGGTAGTTGAGTGAGTAGTAGAGAGTGAGTAGGAGAGAGTAGTAGGGTGAGTAGTAGAGAGTGAATAGTAGAGAGTAGTAGAGAGTGGGAATTAGAGAGTAGTAGAGAGTAGTAAAGAGTGAGTAGTAGAGTGAGTAGTAGAGAGTAGTAGAGAGCGAGTAGTAGAGAGTGAGTAGTGGAGAGTGAGTAGTAGAGGAGTAGAGAATGAGTAGTAGAGAGTGAGTAGTAGAGAGAGAGTAGTAGAGGGTAGTAGAGGGAGTAGTAGAGATTGATTAGTAGAGAGAGAGTAGTAGCGAGTAGTAGAGAGTGAGTAGTAGAGTAGTAGAGAGTGAGTGGTAGAGAGTAGTAGATTGAGTAGTAGAGAGTAGTAGAGAGTGAGTATTAGAGAGAGTAGTAGAGAGTGAGTAGTTGAGAGTGAGTAGTAGAGAGTGAGTAGTAGAGAGTAGTAGACAGTAGTAGAGTAGTAGAGAGTTAGTAGTAGAGAGTGAGTAGTAGAGAGTAGTAGAGTGAGTAGTAGAGAGGGAGTAGTAGAGAGTAGTAAAGAGTGAGTAGTAGAGTAATAGAGAGTGAGTGGTAGAGAGTAGTAGAGAGCAGTAGAGTGAGTAGTAGAGAGTAGTAGAGAGTGAGTAGTAGAGAGTGAGTAGTAGAGAGTAGTATTAGAGAGTAGTAGAGAGTAGTAGAGAGAGAGTAGTAGAGAGTGAGTAGTAGAAAGTAGTAGCGAGTGAGTAGTAGAGAGTGAGTAGTTTAATTTAAAAGGAACACAATGAGGAGGTTCATTTTGCCATTGAAATTATGATTAGTACGGAAAAAAGAAAATTAGGGCACATTTTGAGTGACTTCTCAAATCCTCTTCTATTTCATTAAAAAATTCTGACATGCAGACTGAAACATGCACTTTCAATACCAGCAGCAGACTTACCTGGTGAGCAGTAGCTTTACTACAGTGATCTAATAAGCAACTAGAGTGCTAACATTCCGAATTTATGGCAAATGTGTGACACATCTGAATGCCTTCTTGATGGAATGAAAGTAAAAAACCTGAAAGTATTTCCTACTGAGGAGACTGTTGTAAATGAGAAAATTAGGAAACTTCAAAACAAATAAGTCTCCCAAGATGGCCACCAGAGACAAAAGAGCCCAAATTTAGCGCAAATATCACCGAGATGTAGCCCAAGTATAGCCCAATGACAGAATATTCCAGAGTGTTTTAAAGAACAACTAGAGCGCTAACAGTCTTACTTATGACAAAAGTATGGCACACATGATGCCATCTTGATTGGAGTAAAGTGGTAACACTTAAAACATTTAATTTGCAAAGGAACAACATGATGGGGTTCATTTTGCCATAGAAATTATGATTAGTGCTGCAGAAAGAAAGATTAGGGCACATTTTGACTTCTCAAATCCTCTTCCATTTCATTAAAAAATTCTGACATGCAGACTGAAACATGCACTTTGAATACCAGCAGCAGACTTCCCTGGTGAGCAGTAGCTTTACAACAGTGATCTAATGAGCAACTAGAGTGCTACCATTCAGAATTTATGGAAAATGTGTGACACATCTGAATGCCTTCTTGATGGAATCAAAGTAAACAAGCATTGAAAATGCAATAGGTCTCGCCCTCGTTTAAGTTAAAGCAATTCTGTTTGTAATTAGGTGGCTTTTTAGCTTTGCTTGTATTAGAGTTTTTCAAACTTTCATGTACATACCATGCATATGTATGCATATATGTCTATGTATATGTTTGCATGCATTTATATTTATATAGATATGCAGATTATATTTATATGTTTATATATGTATATATATATATATATTTTATTTCAAGGTTCCTGCATTCGAAGACGCACTCCAGAGCAGTAATTAAAGGCAACCGGCATTTCGTTTTCCTCCTTTTATTAGTTAGACCCAACGCGTTTCGAAGACATTTCTTCTTGCTCACGGGTAAAAAACGTCTGTAGCAGCTTGTCCATTAGAGAGCACTCCCTTTTTGATGCACATGATGTTACCGCCCTCAGGTGGGGCTCTTTGTAGTTGTTCATTATTGTACTGCATGCTGGGGTGTGTAGTACGTAGTGCCTCCAAAGTGAATTTCGCGCTGCTGCAGAATCCTCGTCGTTTTTATATTTTCATTTCATCTGTCACTTGGCCCACAGTGGGCTGCAGGAAAGGTCATCCGGTTAATTAAAAGAGCCGGTTGCCTTTAATTACTGCTCTGGAGTGCGTCTTCGAATGCAGGAACCTTGAAATAAAACATAATTCTACGGCGATTCCAGTCGTGAAGACTGCACCACTCGTTAATTAGAGGCCATACAGACACTGAACTATTCACAGTCTGGTTTAGGGGGAGCAGAGTGGCTCTTTTAATTAACCGGATGACCTTTCCTGCAGCCCACTGTGGGCCAAGTGACAGATGAAATGAAAATATAAAAACGACGAGGATTCTGCAGCAGCGCGAAATTCACTTTGGAGGCACTACGTACTACACACCCCAGCATGCAGTACAATAATGAACAACTACAAAGAGCCCCACCTGAGGGCGGTAACATCATGTGCATCAAAAAGGGAGTGCTCTCTAATGGACAAGCTGCTACAGACGTTTTTTACCCGTGAGCAAGAAGAAATGTCTTCGAAACGCGTTGGGTCTAACTAATAAAAGGAGGAAAACGAAATGCCGGTTGCCTTTAATTACTGCTCTGGAGTGCGTCTTCGAATGCAGGAACCTTGAAATAAAATATATATATATATATATATATATATATATATATATACACATACATATATATAAATGCATATGCATATATATGTATATATATGCATATATATGTGCATATGTGTGCATGTACAGCGAGGTAGAGAGGTAGAGGTGTATAGGTAGAGCTGTAGAGGTAGAGAGGTAGAGAGAGGTAGAGAGAGGTAGAGAGGTAGAGAGTAGAGAGCGAGTAATAGTGAGTAGAGAGTGAGTAGTAGAGAGTAGTAGAGAAAGTATCAGAGAGTGAGTAGTAGAGAGTAGTAGAGTGAGTAGTAGACAGTGAGTAGTAGAGAGTGAGTATTAGAGAGTGAGTAGTAGAGAGTAGTAGAGAGTGAGTAGTAGAGAGTGAGTAGTAGAGAGTAGTAGAGAGTTAGTAGCAGAAAGAGAGTATTAGAGAGTAGTAGAGAGTGAGAAGCAGAGTGAGTAGTAGAGAGTAGTAGAGAGTGAGTAGTAGAGAGTGAGTAGTAGAGAGTAGTAGAGAGAGAGTAGTAGAGAGTGAGTAGTAGAGAGTAGGAGAGAGTGAGTAGTAGAGAGTAGTAGAGAGTGAGTAGTAGAGAGTGAGCAGTAGAGAGAGAGTAGTAGAGAGTAGTAGAGTAGTAGAGAGTGAGTAGTAGAGAGTAGTGGAGTAGTAGAGAGTGAGTAGTAGAGAGTAGCAGAGAGTGAGTAGTAGAGTGATTACTAGAGAGTAGTAGAAAGCGAGTAGCAGAGAGCAAGTAGTAGAGAGTGTGTAGTAGAGAGTGAGTAGTAGAGAGTAGTAGAGAGTGAGTAGTAGAGAGAGAGTAGTTGAGAGTGAGAAGTAGAGAGAGTAGTAGAGAGTGAGTAGTAGAGTGAGTAGTAGAGAGTAGTTGAGAGCGAGTAGTAGAGAATGAGTAGTGGGGAGTGAGGAGTAGAGAGTAGTAGAGAGTGAGTAGTACAGAGAGAGTAGTAGAGTGTAGTAGAGAGTGAGTAGTAGAGAGTAGTAGAGTGAGTAGTAGAGAGTGAGTAGTAGAGAGAGAGTAGTAGAGAGTGAGTAGTAGAGTAGTAGAGAGTGAGTAGTAGAGAGTGAGTAGCAGAGAGAGTAGTAGAGAGTAGTAGAGAGTGAGTAGTAGAGAGTGAGTAGTAGAGAGTGCATAGTAGAGAGTAGTAGAGAGCGAGTAGTAGAGAGTGAGTAGTGGAGAGTGAGTAGTAGAGAGTGAGTAGTAGAGAGCGAGTAGTAAGAGAGTGAATAGTAGAGAGCAAGTAGTAGAGAGAGAGTAGTAGAGAGTGAGTAGTAGAGAGTAGTAGAGTGAGTAGTAGAGAGTGAGTAGTAGAGAGAGAGTAGTAGAGTAGTAGAGAGTGAGTGGTAGAGAGCAGCAGAGAATAGTAGAGTGAGTAGTAGAGAGTAGTAGAGAGTGAGTAGTAGAGAGTGAATAGTAGAGAGTAGTAGTAGAGAGTAGTAGAGAGAGTAGTAGAGAGTGTAGTAGAGAGTGAGTAGTAGAGAGTAGTAGCAAGTGAGTAGTAGAGTGTAGTAGATAGTGAGTAGTAGAGTAGTAGAGAGTGAGTGGTAGAGAGTAGTAGAAAGTAGAAGAGGGAGTAGTAGAGAGTGAGTAGTAGAGAGTGAATAGTAGAGAGTAGAAGAGAGTGAATAGTAGAGAGAGTAGTAGTAGACAGTGAGTAGTAGAGAGTTGTAGAGCGTCAGTAGTAGAGAATGAGTAGTAGAGAGTGAGTAGTAGAGTAGTAGAGAGTGAGTAGTTGAGAGTGAGTAGTAGAGAGTGAGAAGTAGAGAGTAGTAGAGTAGTAGCGAGTGAGTAGTAGAGAGTAGTAGAGAGTGAGTAGTAGAGAGTGAGTAGTGGAGAGAGAGTAGTAGAGAGTAGTAGAGAGTCAGTAGTAGAGTAGTAGAGAGTAGTCAATCAGTGTCAGTCAGTGTCAGTCAGTGTCAGCCGATCAGTGTCAGTCAGTCGGTGTCAGTCAATCAGTGTCAGTCAGTGTCAGTCAATCAGTGTCAGCCAGTCAGTGTCAGTCAATCAGTGTCAGTCAGTGTCAATCAGTGTCAGTCAGTGTCAGTCAGTCAGTGTCAGTCAATCAGTGTCAGTCAATCAGTGTCAGTCAGTGTCAGTGTTAGTCAATCTGTGTCAGTCAGTGTCAATCAGTCAGTGTCAGTCAGTCAGTGTCAGTCAGTCAGTGTCAGCTAGAGCAGCTCTGCTGACCTGGTTCTCTGGCTCTAAAGCAGCTCTGCTGACCTGGTTCTCTCTCTCTAAAGCAGCTCTGCTGACCTGGTTTCTCTAGCTCTACAGCAGGTCTGCTGACCTAGTTCTCTGGCTCTAGAGCAGCTCTGCTGACCTAGTTCTTATGCTACAGAGCAGCTCTGCTGATCTAGTTCTCTGGCTCTACAACAGCTCTGCTAACCTGGTTCTCTGGCTCTAGAGAAGCTCAACTGACCTAGTTCTTATGCTACAGAGCAGCTCTGCTGATCTAGTTCTCTGGCTCTACAACAGCTCTGCTGACCTGGTTCTCTGGCTCTAGAGAAGCTCAGCTGACCTAGTTCTTATGCTACAGAGCAGCTCTGCTGATCTAGTTCTCTGGCTCTACAACAGCTCTGCAGACTTGGTTCTCTGGCTCTAAAGCAGCTCCGCTGACCCAGTTCTATGGCTCTGAAGCAGTTCTGCAGACCTGGTTCTCTGGCTCTAGAGCAGCTCTGTTGACCTGGTTCTTAGGCTCTAGAGCAGCTCTACTGACCTGGTTCTCTGGCTCTAAAGTAGCTCTGCTGACCTGGTTCTATGACTCTAAAGCAGCTCTGCTGATTTGGTTCTCTGGCTCTAGTGTAGCTCTGCTGACCTGGTTCTCTGGCTCTAAAGCAGCTCTGCTAACCTGGTTCTCTGGCTTTAAAGCAGCTCTGCTGGCCTGGTTCTCTGGTTCTAAAGCAGCTCTGCTGACCTGGTTCTCTCCCTCTAAATCAGCTCTGCTGACCTGGTTTCTCTGGCTCTACAGCAGCTCTGCTAACCTGGTTCTCTGGCTCTAGAGCAGCTCTGCTGACCTAGTTCTTAGGCTCTAGAGCAGCTCTTCTGACCTGGTTCTCTGGCTCTACAGCAGCTCTGCTGACCTGGTTTTCTGCACTCACGATGCATGCACCCGACTTCGCGAAAATATATTAAAAATTAATATAAGTTTATTATAAGTACAAATATATTATTTTGATGAATATCTTACATAATCTCTTGCCTTAATATGTATATTAAAGACACATACATATCATTTTGGAACATAATTTTTTTTTGCGGGAGTCGCGCACCCAGCGCGCCACAGCACGTATATGATGTCACGCGGGACCCACAACCGCACAAACATCTCGTACCGTAATGCGCATGTGTCGCGAATGCACGGGAGCAGGAGTCGCAGACTGGTCGATACCAATCGCGCATATCACGTGATATTAAATGTATATGATGTAACTGAAAAACACGCAGCCGTCGCACACCATACGTGGATCCTTCATGACTTTTCTAAAATGGCGGCAAGAATGCGCGCTCCCACCGTGATGTGTACACTTTGAGTGCGGGACTCCGAAAAAAATTGGATTCTTTTTTTTAAAGAAAATAATATAAATATATTAAAATAAAAATGAAAACAAGAAAATTAATCAAAATTTCAGTTTTAATTAAAACATTTTTTGCAATTTTCAGAAAAATATATAATGTTATTTAATGAATAAAATATTTATAAATAAACAGTTAAAAAACTGTAGAAAATCAGTACAAAAAAATAGATATAACTACTATCACACTTAAAAGTTAGCATTTAAAAAACCTTTGAAATTCACTGAAAAAACCACTGGCTTCAGAGACGTTATAGTTAGAAATTAGCATTTAAAAAACCTTAGAAATTCACAGAAAAAACCATAGGTATCAGGTGTGTTATAGTTAGCTGCCCATTTCACTCATACAAAACCATAGAAATTCCTCCGTTATAGTTAGTTCTGCTAACTATAACTCACGTGCCCGCAATGCACTGCTGATGATGTCACATATTGCATCATTCATGACATGGTCAGTGACATTACATCATGTGATCAAGTCCCCATGCAGGGATGAAACGCGTAATGGCTGCTGTGTTGTCGATGTAACCTACAGGGCAATAAACCTATTGGTATTTGAAGGATTGTGGTCTGTGCTCTTTTTGCCGTGGCTGGTGGAAGAATCGCTGAGTGGCAGAGTGCTTGACGATATATATATATAGATATATATATATATATATATATATATATATATATATATATATATATATATATATATATATTCACTGAAAAAAAACATAGGTTTCACACACTTTATAGTTAGGAATTATCATTTACAAAACCTTGCAAATTCACTTAAAAAACCATAGGTTTCACACATGTTATAGTTAGCTGTACATTTCACTCGTAAAAAAACCAATGAAATTCCAAGTTATAGTTAGATCAGGTAACTATAACTTGCGCGCCCACAATAAACTGCTGATGACGTCACATATTACATCACTCATGACATGGTCAGTGACATCACTCATGACATCAATGATGACATCTGAAATTACACATTGTGGATTGCGGTCGCGCAAGTTATAGTTACCTGATCTAACTATAACGTGGAATTTCATTGTTTTTTTACGAGTGAAATGTACAGCTAACTATAACATGTGTGAAACCTATGGTTTTTTAAGTAAATTTGCAAGGTTTTGTAAATGATAATTCCTAACTATAACATGTGTGAAACCTATGGTTTTTTCAGTGAATTTGTACGGTTTTTTAAATGCTAAGTTATATATTTATTTTTTATTTTTTTTTCTGGTTTTTCACTGCGCGCACACCCTGCGCGCACGGTGCGCATCGCGCACTGTGCGCACCGAGCGCCCACGTTGCGCAGTCCATGCCGTGCGCGCCTCGCCTTTTTTTACACAGTAACATTTGTTTTTTTCTCCCTTGTGGGTCCTTTAATTTATTTAATAAATGTGATTGTTACTTCTTTATTTTTTATTTTTTATTTTTTTCCCGTGCGCGTACGGTAAGCTTACCGTACGCGCACTCCGTGATTTTTTTGTAAAATTATTAAATGTATTTTTCGTACTTTTGGGTCCTTCTTGGACCCCCTGACAAACACTAGGAGGTCTGCAACTCTCTTCGTTGCCCCCTTTTCACGTTCCCCACCTTTGTTTCTCAGTGCGAGAGACAGAAAATGGCGGCCGACACTTCCTGATTTTGACCGATTCGAATGTTTACAGTCATGTAACCACCAATCAGAATTGAGCTCGCGCACGGCACCGTACGCGTACGGTAAGCTTACGGTAAGCGCACGGAGCGCGCTTACAGATATATATATTGATTTAAATGCTATTTTCTCAGGACCTACTGAACAGATTTACACCAGACCTACAAAAGGCACATCCTTGACCTGAGGACCACCTCTCTGCCAAATTTCACGTAATTCTGTTCAGCCGTTCGGGCTGTAGCTCGGACTAAAGGTCCTATGGGAAAATGCATGGGGAAAATGCTTTTTGGGACCCCCCTTTTTTCTCAGCCCCCGCTTGACGAATCCCCCCGAGACTTTCAGGGTAGGAGCGGAGCGTAGCGCCCCATTAGTTTTGAAATTTTCGCGAGGATTCGTCGACCGGCGCCAAAGTTATTCCAAATAGAATGTTGCGGCTTTCCTATGGAAACACGGTCCTAACTATAACTATCTACTGGCGACCGCCAGTAGATAATATATATATATATATATATATATACCGCTGCCGTACCAAAGGAATGACGAACGCAGACCTAGATTTGGTGCAATTTCTGGTTTATTTAGTGAACTCCCTGCACCACCGCCAGGACGCGTTTCGGGCAACACAATGCCCTTGATCACATGACGTGCATGTGGAGTGCTTCCCCATATTTAAAGTGACAGTGCATGTACATGGTTTCTTACATCACAAGGCATAGACATAGAAAAAATCTGCAATCTAGTCGTTAAGAAACAGCTTTACAATCCCTTAAATAGTGCTAATAAAAACAGCGACAAATAAATATTATCAGCCACTTTATAGCATTAAAAGCAGCACATATGGTAAAAACATTTAAAACAATTATTATATGTTTTAAACATTTTAACCCCTTCGCTGCCAGACCTTTTCCCCTCCTGTGCCACTCCCTTTTGTGGCTATTTGGTGTAGTGCGCGCTGAGGCCCCTGTAACTTTTTGACCACATAAGGTATCCACGCCAAATTTGCATCCTTTTCTTCCAACATCATGGGAATTCTAAAGGTACTCAGGGTTTGTGGATTCTCCTAGAGGGGTCACAGAAATGAGCCAAAATACAGCAAAATCTTGGGGGGTTTCGGAAAAATTGGAAAAACGGGCTGAAAATTAAAGCATCTGGGTTTTTCCCTGCAAATGTTATCAAAAAAGGGTTTGTGGGGTTGAAATCACCATTTTCCCAGCTTTTCGGGGATACCAGACTTTTGTCAGAAACCCAACATTTTTTACACAGTTTTGGCATTTTTCTGGGACATAGCCTAATTTTGCTATTTTTTGTGCTTTTGACCTCCTTCCAGTTAATGGCAGAAATGGGTACAAAAGCAATAATGGATCCTGTAAAGCTATACATTTTCGAGAAGAAGACAAAATTCTGAATTCAGCAAGGGGTCATTTGTGTAGATCCATCAAGGTTTTTTTATAGACACTAACAGTTAAATATAGGATAAATTGAAAATTAGTTGAAAAAAAAAGCCTTTCGTGTCAACGTTTTCACCTGTAACTTCTTCTAATTATGGCAGCTCTTTGAAAGCAATATACCATTACATCCGCTGGACATTACTGGTTGTGGGGATATATAGGACTTGTAGGTTCACCAAGAACCCGACGAACCCAGAGCCAAAAACTGAGCAGCAACTTGCAATGGTTTTTTATTATGTACCGGGTATATAGTAATTATTCTGTAAAAATGTGTACATGGAAAAATCGGTATGAAAGACACCTATGTATTTCTGAAATGGGAACAAAATATAGAGTTTAGAAACAGTAGATATTTGCACATTTCTAGAATTGGGAATACTCATACTAGCATGAGAATTTTCAGTCATTTTTTAGAATGACTTCTTTTTTACACAATATCTTTCATTTGGAAGGCAGAAATGCATCGAAAGTCAATAGATAATAACAGTTCCTTTACAAAACGGAATTACCCTAAGTCTCCCGATAAAAATGGTACCTCACTTGTGTGGGTAGGCATAGTGCCCGCGACAGGAAACGGCACAAAACGCAACGTGGTCACAACTCAATATCGCAGTGAAAATTTACCCTTTTTTGGCAAAGTGCCTAGCTCTAGTTTGTGAACCCTAGCTCTGCGGGCACCTTGGGAAACCTAGCAAACCTATACATTTTTGAAAACTAGACACCCAGGGGAATCCAGGATGGGGTGACTTGACTGCCTCCCACCACGGTCTGTTACCCAGAATCCCTTGCAAACCTAAAAAATTGACCAAAAAACACATTTTCCCCACATTTCTGTGGTGGAAAGTTCCGGAATCTGCGTGGATCTACAAATTTCCACCCACCCCGCGTTCCCCAAAGTCTTACAAGAAAAACGGTACCTCACTTGCGTGGGTCAGCCTAGTGCCCGCGACAGGAAACGGCGCAAAACGCAACGTGGTCCCACCTCAATTTCGCAGTGAAAAATGACCCTTTTTTGGCAAAATGTCTAGCTGTAGTTTTTGAACCCTAGCTCTGCGGGCACCTTGGGAGACCTAGCAAACCTATACATTTTTGAAAACTAGACAGCGAGGTAGAGAGGTAGAGGTGTATAGGTAGAGCTGTAGAGGTAGAGAGGTAGAGAGAGGTAGAGAGAGGTAGAGAGGTAGAGAGTAGAGAGCGAGTAATAGTGAGTAGAGAGTGAGTAGTAGAGAGTAGTAGAGAAAGTATCAGAGAGTGAGTAGTAGAGAGTAGTAGAGTGAGTAGTAGACAGTGAGTAGTAGAGAGTGAGTATTAGAGAGTGAGTAGTAGAGAGTAGTAGAGAGTGAGTAGTAGAGAGTGAGTAGTAGAGAGTAGTAGAGAGTTAGTAGCAGAAAGAGAGTATTAGAGAGTAGTAGAGAGTGAGAAGCAGAGTGAGTAGTAGAGAGTAGTAGAGAGTGAGTAGTAGAGAGTGAGTAGTAGAGAGTAGTAGAGAGAGAGTAGTAGAGAGTGAGTAGTAGAGAGTAGGAGAGAGTGAGTAGTAGAGAGTAGTAGAGAGTGAGTAGTAGAGAGTGAGCAGTAGAGAGAGAGTAGTAGAGAGTAGTAGAGTAGTAGAGAGTGAGTAGTAGAGAGTAGTGGAGTAGTAGAGAGTGAGTAGTAGAGAGTAGCAGAGAGTGAGTAGTAGAGTGATTACTAGAGAGTAGTAGAAAGCGAGTAGCAGAGAGCAAGTAGTAGAGAGTGTGTAGTAGAGAGTGAGTAGTAGAGAGTAGTAGAGAGTGAGTAGTAGAGAGAGAGTAGTTGAGAGTGAGAAGTAGAGAGAGTAGTAGAGTAGTAGAGAGTGAGTAGTAGAGTGAGTAGTAGAGAGTAGTTGAGAGCGAGTAGTAGAGAATGAGTAGTGGGGAGTGAGGAGTAGAGAGTAGTAGAGAGTGAGTAGTACAGAGAGAGTAGTAGAGTGTAGTAGAGAGTGAGTAGTAGAGAGTAGTAGAGTGAGTAGTAGAGAGTGAGTAGTAGAGAGAGAGTAGTAGAGAGTGAGTAGTAGAGTAGTAGAGAGTGAGTAGTAGAGAGTGAGTAGCAGAGAGAGTAGTAGAGAGTAGTAGAGAGTGAGTAGTAGAGAGTGAGTAGTAGAGAGTGCATAGTAGAGAGTAGTAGAGAGCGAGTAGTAGAGAGTGCATAGTAGAGAGTAGTAGAGAGCGAGTAGTAGAGAGTGAGTAGTGGAGAGTGAGTAGTAGAGAGCGAGTAGTAGAGAGCGAGTAGTAAGAGAGTGAATAGTAGAGAGTGAGTAGTAGAGAGAGAGTAGTAGAGAGTGAGTAGTAGAGATTAGTAGAGTGAGTAGTAGAGAGTGAGTAGTAGAGAGAGAGTAGTAGAGTAGTAGAGAGTGAGTGGTAGAGAGCAGCAGAGAATAGTAGAGTGAGTAGTAGAGAGTGAGTAGTAGAGAGTGAATAGTAGAGAGTAGTAGTAGAGAGTAGTAGAGAGAGTAGTAGAGAGTGTAGTAGAGAGTGAGTAGTAGAGAGTAGTAGCGAGTAAGTAGTAGAGAGTAGTAGATAGTGAGTAGTAGAGTAGTAGAGAGTGAGTGGTAGAGAGTAGTAGAAAGTAGAAGAGGGAGTAGTAGAGAGTGAGTAGTAGAGAGTGAATAGTAGAGAGTAGAAGAGAGTGAATAGTAGAGAGAGTAGTAGTAGACAGTGAGTAGTAGAGAGTAGTAGAGCGTCAGTAGTAGAGAATGAGTAGTAGAGAGTGAGTAGTAGAGAGTAGTAATGAGTGAGTAGTAGAGAGTGAGTAGTAGAGTAGTAGAGAGTGAGAAGTTGAGAGTGAGTAGTAGAGAGTGAGAAGTAGAGAGTAGTAGAGTAGTAGCGAGTGAGTAGTAGAGAGTAGTAGAGAGTGAGTAGTAGAGAGTGAGTAGTAGAGAGAGAGTAGTAGAGAGTAGTAGAGAGTCAGTAGTAGAGTAGTAGAGATTAGTCAATCAGTGTCAGTCAGTGTCAGTCAGTGTCAGTCAGTGTCAGCCGATCAGTGTCAGTCAGTCGGTGTCAGTCAATCAGTGTCAGTCAGTGTCAGTCAATCAGTGTTAGCCAGTCAGTGTCAGTCAATCAGTGTCAGTCAGTGTCAATCAGTGTCAGTCAGTGTCAGTCAGTCAGTGTCAGTCAATCAGTGTCAGTCAATCAGTGCCAGTCAGTGTCAGTGTTAGTCAATCTGTGTCAGTCAGTGTCAATCAGTCAGTGTCAGTCAGTCAGTGTCAGTCACTCAGTGTCAGCTAGAGCAGCTCTGCTGACCTGGTTCTCTGGCTCTAAAGCAGCTCTGCTGACCTGGTTCTCTCTCTCTAAAGCAGCTCTGCTGACCTGGTTTCTCTGGCTCTACAGCAGGTCTGCTGACCTAGTTCTCTGGCTCTAGAGCAGCTCTGCTGACCTAGTTCTTATGCTACAGAGCAGCTCTGCTGATCTAGTTCTCTGGCTCTACAACAGCTCTGCTAATGTCAAGAATTCCTGTCATGCGAGGGGAGGAAAACGGTAACCAACGAAAACGGACTACATCTCCCAGGATGCTTAGCGGTTGAGAGGTTATGTAAACAGGAGAGCTTTTACATAACTCAAGGAAAACACGCCCTTATGTAAACAGGAGAGCTGTTACATAACTCAAGGAAAACACGCCCTTATGTAAACAGGAGAGCTGTTACATAACTCAAGGAAAACACGCCCTTATGTAAACAGGAGAGCTGTTACATAACTCAAGGAAAACACGCCCTATAAAGGGAGGAACCGGGAGGTACAACGCTGTCGGATATTGTGTTTACACCGACGTACCTGCTTAGTGAAGAGCAGTGTTCCGGAGTGGTGCTCCAGTAAGGCAAGAACGGAGGTAGGTCGAGTCGTTACTCCCTGGGCCGTGTCTTGCCCCATCGTCACCTGTGAAGGACCCGGAAGCTCTACCGGATAACCATTGAGCTTCGCTTTTTGACTCGGCTGAGTCAAAGCGCAGTGGCGCTTTTGCTGGTTGGAGTCGTAACTCCCAGCCCGACCAGAGATACAGGGATTGCCAGCTGTAACGCACACCAGGAGGTGTTTGCCGCGTTACAGACTCGGAAGTCCACAGGATCGATCGAGCGGCTGCTCTCGGTTCAGTCTTCTTTGTTTGTGATTGGGGTATCGGTGACGCATCACCAGGAGGTGACTCCGCGTCCCGGTGCAGTCTGAGGAAGAGGTTGAGCGGCTGCTCCCTTCAGGTAGAGACCCCGGCTGGGTGTTTCCCTGACTCCTCGATTCTCCCCAACACTCTTCGTGCCCCTCACAGCCTACCGATTGGCATTGTCGGCCATTTCATTTCTGCCCTCTGTTGGCATACGCCGGGATCGGCGTATATGCAGAGGACGGTTAGGACCATCCGTGCTGTGGGCTGGTAACGTACTTAGCCTGGAGGATTCCAGTGACTATAACCTTTGTTTATTCCTTGTGTTATTTTTGCCTTCATTAAAATAACTAAACCTTCACAAGTGGTTGTGTTCTCATTATCGTGTCTGTTAAACGATCCTGAGACGTTCAGGGCGTTACAAAATATCCGACCTTAATAACACTAACTGTCTCCCGGTCGATAACAGACATGGCAACACTTGATGATGTGCTGGCTGCTTTAGCGACCGTGCAAATTGAATTGGCTGCCTCCAGGCAAGAAACAGCCGATGTAAAAGCCAGACTGGATGCTATCCAATTGGACCCGCTCACGCCCAGCACCTCCCTCACGAACCAGACCCCTGCGGTAGTAGTGGAAATGCCGGTAGCCGTCCCCTTGGCAACACCAGAGAGGTACAGTGGGGATCCTAACACAGTGCAGGTATTCCTCACACAAGTGGCGCTCCATTTATCGTGCAAACCAAGGGCGTTCCCCACGAGTCAGGCTCGTGTGGCTTTCCTTATATCCTATTTGGCTGGAAACGCGGCACAATGGGCCGTACCTCTGGTGAGCAGGGACGACCCCATCTTATGTGATTGGGGTGCTTTTCGCGAGGAATTCCTGAAAGTCTTCGACAGAAGGGCTGACTCGTACACGGCGGACCGTGAAATGCTTGAGTTGAGACAGGGATCCAACGACCTGGTGCAGTATCTCAACGCGTTCCGAAGGCTGGTTGCGGAAACCAAGTGGCCTGTTGCTAAACAGACGGCGCTCTTCCATCACGGGCTGTGCGATGAGCTCAAGGGTTGTCCTAATAGAGGCCAAGAGAAGATACAAGGCTGCGGCAGACAGGAAGAGAAGGCCCGGGCCACTGTACCGCACTGGAGACTACGTCTGGATATCCACAAGAAACATGAGGTTTCGAAAGAACAGTGTGTTCCATCCCAAGTACATGGGCCCCTATCGAATTACCAAGTGTATGGGTCCCGTGAACGTGAAGGTGTGCTTGCCCCAGGCATTGCGGATACACCCTGTCTTTCATGTATCATTGCTCAAACCAGCACCCTCCAAGCCGTCTGGGACACCTAGGCCGGTATGCGTGGAGTCGGAGGTGGAGTATGAAGTGTCGGGCATACGGGCGTCCAAATGGCGCAGGGGGAAGCTGTGGTACCTGGTTGCGTGGAAAGGCTATGGCCCGGAGGAGCAGTCATGGGAACCGGCTGAAGGGGTTCATGCTCCGCGCTTGGTCTCCTTATTCCATCGGCGTTTTCCTGCCAGCGCTGGACCCGTGGGGAGCCGCTGAGAGGGAGGATGTACTGTCAAGAATTCCTGTCATGCGAGGGGAGGAAAACGGTAACCAGCGAAAACGGACTACATCTCCCAGGATGCTTAGCGGTTGAGAGGTTATGTAAACAGGAGAGCTGTTACATAACTCAAGGAAAACACGCCCTTATGTAAACAGGAGAGCTGTTACATAACTCAAGGAAAACACGCCCTTATGTAAACAGGAGAGCTGTTACATAACTCAAGGAAAACACGCCCTTATGTAAACAGGAGAGCTGTTACATAACTCAAGGAAAACACGCCCTATAAAGGGAGGAACCGGGAGGTACAACGCTGTCGGATATTGTGTTTACACCGACGTACCTGCTTAGTGAAGAGCAGTGTTCCGGAGTGGTGCTCCAGTAAGGCAAGAACGGAGGTAGGTCGAGTCGTTACTCCCTGGGCCGTGTCTTGCCCCATCGTCACCTGTGAAGGACCCGGAAGCTCTACCGGATAACCATTGAGCTTCGCTTTTTGACTCGGCTGAGTCAAAGCGCAGTGGCGCTTTTGCTGGTTGGAGTCGTAACTCCCAGCCCGACCAGAGATACAGGGATTGCCAGCTGTAACGCACACCAGGAGGTGTTTGCCGCGTTACAGACTCGGAAGTCCACAGGATCGATCGAGCGGCTGCTCTCGGTTCAGTCTTCTTTGTTTGTGATTGGGGTATCGGTGACGCATCACCAGAAGGTGACTCCGCGTCCCGGTGCAGTCTGAGGAAGAAGTTGAGCGGCTGCTCCCTTCAGGTAGAGACCCCGGCTGGGTGTTTCCCTGACTCCTCGATTCTCCCCAACACTCTTCGTGCCCCTCACAGCCTACCGATTGGCATTGTCGGCCATTTCATTTCTGCCCTCTGTTGGCATACGCCGGGATCGGCGTATATGCAGAGGACGGTTAGGACCATCCGTGCTGTGGGCTGGTAACGTACTTAGCCTGGAGGATTCCAGTGACTATAACCTTTGTTTATTCCTTGTGTTATTTTTGCCTTCATTAAAATAACTAAACCTTCACAAGTGGTTGCGTTCTCATTATCGTGTCTGTTAAACGATCCTGAGACGTTCAGGGCGTTACAGCTAACCTGGTTCTCTGGCTCTAGAGAAGCTCAACTGACCTAGTTCTTATGCTACAGAGCAGCTCTGCTGATCTAGTTCTCTGGCTCTACAACAGCTCTGATGACCTGGTTCTCTGGCTCTAGAGAAGCTCAGCTGACCTAGTTCTTATGCTACAGAGCAGCTCTGCTGATCTAGTTCTCTGGCTCTACAACAGCTCTGCAGACCTGGTTCTCTGGCTCTAAAGCAGCTCCGCTGACCCAGTTCTATGGCTCTGAAGCAGTTCTGCAGACCTGGTTCTCTGGCTCTAGAGCAGCTCTGTTGACCTGGTTCTTAGGCTCTAGAGCAGCTCTACTGACCTGGTTCTCTGGCTCTAAAGTAGCTCTGCTGACCTGGTTCTATGACTCTAACGCAGCTCTGCTGATTTGGTTCTCTGGCTCTAAAGCAGCTCTGCTAACCTGGTTCTCTGGCTCTAAAGCAGCTCTGCTAACCTGGTTCTCTGGCTCTAAAGCAGCTCTGCTGGCCTGGTTCTCTGGTTCTAAAGCAGCTCTGCTGACCTGGTTCTCTCCCTCTAAATCAGCTCTGCTGACCTGGTTTCTCTGGCTCTACAGCAGCTCTGCTAACCTGGTTCTCTGGCTCTAGAGCAGCTCTGCTGACCTAGTTCTTAGGCTCTAGAGCAGCTCTGCTGACCTGGTTCTCTGGCTCTACAGCAGCTCTGCTGACCTGGTTTTCTGCACTCACGATGCATGCACCCGACTTCGCGAAAATATATTAAAAATTAATATAAGTTTATTATAAGTACAAATATATTATTTTGATGAATATCTTACATAATCTCTTGCCTTAATATGTATATTAAAGACACATACATATCATTTTGGAACATAATTTTTTTTTGCGGGAGTCGCGCACCCAGCGCGCCACAGCACGTATATGATGTCACGCGGGACCCACAACCGCACAAACATCTCGTACCGTAATGCGCATGTGTCGCGAATGCACGGGAGCAGGAGTCGCAGACTGGTCGATACCAATCGCGCATATCACGTGATATTAAATGTATATGATGTAACTGAAAAACACGCAGCCGTCGCACACCATACGTGGATCCTTCATGACTTTTCTAAAATGGCGGCAAGAATGCGCGCACCCACCGTGATGTGTACACTTTGAGTGCGGGACTCCGAAAAAAATTGGATTCTTTTTTTTAAAGAAAATAATATAAATATATTAAAATAAAAATGAAAACAAGAAAATTAATCAAAATTTCAGTTTTAATTAAAACATTTTTTTGCAATTTTCAGAAAAATATATAATGTTATTAAATGAATAAAATATTTATAAATAAACAGTTAAAAAACTGTAGAAAATCAGTACAAAAAAATAGATATAACTACTATCACACTTAAAAGTTAGCATTTAAAAAACCTTTGAAATTCACTGAAAAAACCACTGGCTTCAGAGACGTTATAGTTAGAAATTAGCATTTAAAAAACCTTAGAAATTCACAGAAAAAACCATAGGTATCAGGTGTGTTATAGTTAGCTGCCCATTTCACTCATACAAAACCATAGAAATTCCTCCGTTATAGTTAGTTCTGCTAACTATAACTCACGTGCCCGCAATGCACTGCTGATGATGTCACATATTGCATCATTCATGACATGGTCAGTGACATTACATCATGTGATCAAGTCCCCATGCAGGGATGAAACGCGTAATGGCTGCTGTGTTGTCGATGTAACCTACAGGGCAATAAACCTATTGGTATTTGAAGGATTGTGGTCCGTGCTCTTTTTGCCGTGGCTGGTGGAAGAATCACGGAGTGGCAGAGTGCTTGACGATATATATATATATATATATATATATATATATATATATATATATATATATATATATATATATATTCACTGAAAAAACCATAGGTTTCACACACGTTATTGTTAGGAATTATCATTTACAAAACCTTGCAAATTCACTTAAAAAACCATAGGTTTCACACATGTTATAGTTAGCTGTACATTTCACTCGTAAAAAACCAATGAAATTCCACGTTATAGTTAGATCAGGTAACTATAACTTGCGCGCCCACAATAAACTGCTGATGACGTCACATATTACATCACTCATGACATGGTCAGTGACATCACTCATGACATCAATGATGACATCTGAAATTACACATTGTGGATTGCGGTCGCGCAAGTTATAGTTACCTGATCTAACTATAACGTGGAATTTCATTGTTTTTTTACGAGTGAAATGTACAGCTAACTATAACATGTGTGAAACCTATGGTTTTTTAAGTAAATTTGCAAGGTTTTGTAAATGATAATTCCTAACTATAACGTGTGTGAAACCTATGGTTTTTTCAGTGAATTTGTACGTTTTTTTAAATGCTAAGTTATGTATTTATTTTTTATTTTTTTTTCTGTTTTTTCACTGCGCGCACACCCTGCGCGCACGGTGCGCATCGCACACCGTGTGCGCGCTGTGGGCGCTCGGTGCGCTTCGCGCACCGAGCGCCCACGTTGCGCAGTCCATGCCGTGCGCGCCTCGCCTTTTTTTATACAGTAACATTTGTTTTTTTCTCCCTTGTGGGTCCTTTAATTTATTTAATAAATGTGATTGTTACTTCTTTATTTTATTTTTTTTTCCCGTGCGCGTACGGTAAGCTTACCGTACGCGCACTCCGTGATTTTTTTGTAAAATTATTAAATGTATTTTTCGTACTTTTGGGTCCTTCTTGGACCCCCTGACAAACACTAGGAGGTCTGCAACTCTCTTCGTTGCCCCCTTTTCACGTTCCCCACCTTTGTTTCTCAGTGCGAGAGACAGAAAATGGCGGCCGACACTTCCTGATTTTGACCGATTCGAATGTTTACAGTCATGTAACCACCAATCAGATTTGAGCTCGCGCACGGCACCGTACGCGTACGGTAAGCTTACGGTAAGCGCACGGAGCGCGCTTACAGATATATATATTGATTTAAATGCTATTTTCTCAGGACCTACTGAACAGATTTACACCAGACCTACAAAAGGCACATCCTTGACCTGAGGACCACCTCTCTGCCAAATTTCAAGTAATTCTGTTCAGCCGTTCGGGCTGTAGCTCGGACTAAAGGTCCTATGGGAAAATGCATGGGGAAAACGCGTTTTGGGACCCCCCTTTTTTCTCAGCCCCCGCTTGACGAATCCCCCCGAGACTTTCAGGGTAGGAGCGGAGCGTAGCGCCCCATTAGTTTTGAAAATTTCGCGAGGATTCATCGACCGGCGCCAAAGTTATTCCAAATAGAATGTTGCGGCTTTCCTATGGAAACACGGTCCTAACTATAACTATCTACTGGCGACCGCCAGTAGATAATATATATATATATATATATATACCGCTGCCGTACCAAAGGAATGACGAACGCAAACCTAGATTTGGTGCAATTTCTGGTTTATTTAGTGAACTCCCTGCACCACCGCCAGGACGCGTTTCGGGCAACACAATGCCCTTGATCACATGACGTGCATGTGGAGTGCTTCCCCATATTTAAAGTGACAGTGCATGTACGTGGTTTCTTACATCACAAGGCATAGACATAGAAAAAATCTGCAATCTAGTCGTTAAGAAACAGCTTTACAATCCCTTAAATAGTGCTAATAAAAACAGCGACAAATAAATATTATCAGCCACTTTATAGCATTAAAAGCAGCACATATGGTAAAAACATTTAAAACAATTATTATATGTTTTAAACATTTTAAAACCAAAACTCAAAAGATTGATATTGATGAAGCGGGTAGTACAACATTTTGTATACCCATCTTGAATGAAAATACTAATTGAATAATCTACTAATTATAATATTATTAAATGAGTTTGCATGAATATTAAACCAACATTACAAATATCCAAATTACACGTGGGATTGCATATTGCATGGCTAAATAATTTAATGATTATAATTCGTACGCATACTAATAGTAGTATATGTAAAAAATAGAATATTGCATGATATATGTTGCTTTTGTGATGTCTTTGTAATGTTGCTCGAGAGGAGAACCAAAGGGGTGAATATAATTGCTTTAAATGTCGCTATACACTAGATAAATACAAGCACATAGAGGGTTTTGTAAGGGATTAACATTAGATTATTATTTCTATGCATTAATTACTCATTTGTGTTTGTTTCGCTTAAGTTGGCGTTTGGGTCCAAATCCCAAAATGGCCGCCGACGCGACACGACAAAGTGGCCACTGTCCCACGAGGCGCAGAGTGAACTGCGCATGAGCAACAAAGCTGCCTACGGCCTCTTCGTGACCCATATCCCACTGTACCAAGGCAAGTTCACGGTGGGACGACAGCCAAGTGACAAGACAATGAAGATCTACAAAAAACCAGTACGAACCAAACTTGTGACCTCACCCCTCAAACTGTGCTAAAACCCCATCGGACGATCTCAACCGACCAATCACGACCATACAAAATTATCAAAGTTTAACTTTTTACTGTGATTTTATTATAAAAGTACATGATAGAATAGAGAGGGACCTTCCTACGGACCGACGGCTAACTATTGACTGGTGATCGCTCTTGCTGATGATTAACGACGACGACGGTGACGCTACGCAAACTCTACTACTTAGGGTGACTACTGTGTTCTCTGAATCCTAGATGGTCCGGATACCGCCCAATTACTGGATGACGGCAAACTTTTCCTAAAAGTCTATGGGCACTGACAGATGCTTGCACGTCTCTGGTCTTTACCGATCCTTTGAGAATGTAGCGGGCTGAGCAGAGAATTACGAACTTTGACCGATGACTTAGAGGACTCCGAATAGCCAGATTAGGTAAAAATGAGGTTCTGTGCTATAATTGAACTTTGATATAAATTTTCCAAACGCCAATATAACATTCCTAGAAGTTTTAGATAAACAGATATTGATCAACAAAAATTGAGTTGTGGTTTATTATGAAGGTTAAGATTTGAATCTTGAAATGTGTTTTAGCTGGTTCTAGATCACCTTCAACCAATCCAACTATTTGGTCCATTGACCACGTGGAGGGAGTGCCTTGATGTTAAGGATTGAGATCTGTTGGTAGAAGGGGTATTGATGTATATATTGTAAATTAACTTTTCTTTCCCTATAGGTTATAAGGTGTTCCCCCACATGTCGAGCGCTTGAACCGCTCATCCCTCCAACTGCGTGCAGACCGTTGAATGGTTAGTGTGAGTGATGGTGTTATGGGCCCCACCATTGAATGCATGGGTGAATGAGCTAGTGTGACGTCGGGTCTGTGACGCAGGGAAGGATACCGGTAAGGAGGGTTTGCTTTTTTCCCGTTGCCAGGGTTTTTGCGCTCCATCAATATAAAAAAAAGATTTTTCCCAAAGTTGCAGGAAGGACCTTGTCATAAGCAATTTTGATACGCAATTTGATTAAATAAGTTCGTAGACATCATGCAATTATTATTCAGTTATAAACATTGCGCTGATATCAAAATGTCAAATAACTACATGTGTATATATATTTTTATTTTTTATTTTAAACAAACCATTTACAATTTCATATTTGGTCTGAACATAACAATGTGCATATTAGCAAAAGGGAAATGTAAACAAAGAATTGTCTGAAAATAATACTGCCCAAGTGGGCCATTATTGACAATATTATATTACATTTATATATATATATATATACAAAATGGAGGCCCGTCCCTCCTCAAGTACATAAAGTTCTATCAACGCTCTTTGAACTGCCTTCTTCGTGGTTAAGGAGTGAAGAGACTAGGGACGTGAACAGATAGAAGAAGCATCGATGTTTCAACCCAGAAGGTATGCGTAATTAAATAAACGTCACAGTGGGTCTTCCTTAGGACTGTTGTATGGAATGTAGACAGCCTGTGTAAAAGAAGGTAATTTGAAATGAGTGCGGTTTGTCAAGACTGATCTATGGCTTAAAAAAAGGAGGGGTTTAGAAAAAGGAAGACTCACCTATTCGAAATGACTCCTCCAAGCCTGGATGGAGTATGAAAGCACATAAAAGAGAGCCATTTCTCATCGGGAGAAAGGCGCATTCATCTCAACTGGTGGGGCCGGAATTACTGACTCCCAATAAGTTACTTGAGATGGCTACAATAAGCATGGCAAAAGAAAATATCTAATAATATGGGTTAGATTTTAAATTAATTAAATTAGATGCCCTCAATCATAGTCAGATGGTGATGCACTCACCAAGAATGAATGTCTTAGTAAAATTGCTTATGAACTGATATGGTATTTAAGAGTCAGAATTATTTGACCAGCGGTTTATTACTTGAGTGATCTTTAATGAGGACGAATGAGAATTAGCTACTAATCTTGAAAGGGTAAAAAAAAATGAAGATCAATTGCTCTTGGTTTAAAGGTAAATAGGTATTAATGAAGAATTGTCAGGCAGAATGTCCCCGATTGTCAACAAAAAGGAAATTACATGTACCGGTTGGAATCTTAAAGGAATGGGAAAAGGACCAGAGCAAGAGTTACTGAGGCAGTGGCAAACTTGCTAAATGGCAGTGTGAGCCAAGCAAGGTTACAAGCATGTCTTACCTATGCTGGTGACCGGCAATGAATGCCAATATGCCTCAGCAAAGTGGAAAGACCTGTGGTTGACGGCCTAAGTAAGTAAGTAGAGGTGGCAGACGCTACGTAAGCATGCAGGCCATGAGGCAAGAAAATTCTGTCAAAGCCAAAAAACAGCTGACGCTTGAGCGCAGTGACAGGTGTCTTGTGAATGTTGTTCAAAAGGGGCTGATCTTGCTACGTAATTGGCTATGTAAATAGTTCTGGAAAAGGTAGCTACAAGTGTACAACCAGGCAGGTCGGAGTGACATTGACCAGTCAGTGTTTAGTTCCTTGAACAAAGGGACTCCAAAGAGTCGTTTCATGCACGCACTGCACAGTTGGAACAATGGTAGTTCCAGTACGAATGAGCTTCGAAGTGTAGCATCTATTGTGGAGTAACAAAAATAGAAGCAAATTTCCGCAAATGAGGAATAATAGCAAGGGTATGCCCCCGAAAACACTTAAGAATAATGAATGGACAAATGCCGGTATTACTCCAAAAATCTTCTGGAAGGTACTGACTAAGCCAGTGCTGATTATTTTTTAAAAAGTGTGCTATACCAGCAGTATTGGAAGCATAATAGATTCGACAACTAAGCTTGCCGAAGTGTAAGGGAAGATTTGTGTTGAAAAGGACTGTATTTCATTGGACATTCTAGCAACCTGCAGTTCAAAAGTTTCTTTGGCAGATGTTAATGCTACATCTTTTTGAAACACTAAGGCTTTGAGTCGGCTGAGCTTGTTAAAGTCTGCCTTCAAAGGTGGAAAGGAAGGCCACAACAAACTATCAGAGACCCTATGCGTTGGTGGAAAAAGCACATGATTGAGCACGTCACTGTCTGGAAGACCGATAAAATCTATATAACATAAAATAGCTTCACTATGAAAGGACATTGATGAGGGGGAGAATTGAAGGGGCTGGTATTACTTTTAGAAAACAGCTCATTGGATTGGCTGTTGAAGAAGTTCTGTGAGTCTTGTAAGACAACACAGCGATCATTTATGTCAAATGGCGTGGCTGCTGCCACAATGTCTCAACCATCAAAGTCTGGAACATACATTTTGATGCCAAAAAGGGCATTAGATGGGGTCCAGTCACCCAGTGAAATTTTAAGAAGATAATTAAATGCTCTTTGTAACCCATTTGGGTGGTGGATCCAATGATGCCCCTTACCTAATATTCTAGCTGTTAAGGACTTCTTTAAGTCATAGTTCATCCTCTCCACAACAGAATTGCCCTTGGGCCAATATGGAGAAGGGTAATGTGTCTCTACACCCAGGGAAGCCATAGAATCCAGAAATGCTTTCAAGATGAAAGCCTGGTACTAGTGGAATGTAGTGCATGCATATGTTCCAGTAAATTCTTCAAAATGTTTGATAACTGTGTGAGCATAAGCTAAACATTGTGGCCACACCCAGAGAAAGCAGGAGCAAGAGTCAACTTAACTGTAAATAGGATAAATGTAAACACCATCCGAATTGAGAGGTCCACAATGGTACAAATAAATGCAGCTGAAAAGTTTGTCAGAAAACAAACAGGGGTGTCTGCAGTCAGCAAGTCACTGTAAGAAGTTTTATTTTGTTGACAAATGTCACAACAAAGGACATACTTTGTGGGCTGTTTGTATAAGCCAGTCCACCGAATAATGTTGTTGTAGCAACGAAATTGTGACTGCTACACCTGCATATGCAGAAGCAACACCTTCATGTGCAGTTATCACTAAGGCTAGCCTGCTTTCTTGGTTTGGAATCAAATGATCACCAACTTCTGGAATTGTAACAAAGGGAACATTTTGTTCACTTAAATAAGTATATTTAGCTGCATAGTCCCTAGAAAAAGGGCTGCCGTCACATGTAGCACTAATGGCAGCTATATATCGGTGTCTGCCCTTGTCCGAGAATGAGTAATAGTAGCAACTGTTGCAGTCACAACTGCAGATTTGTCCACTTCATCTGCCAAAGAATTTGATACAATTGTGGTCCCAAATGTTGATGACTTAATGTATGAATGACATGAGTCAGTGCCAACCTACCTTTTAGGTCTGCCACCTTTACCCAAAGCGTTTTATGATTCATTGTGTTGCTTTTAGAATATTTGAATTCATTTTGGTGTCAATAAAGCAAATTGTCATTAAAAGACTGGACATAATAATACAAATCACATACTTTAAGTGTGGGGGATTCAGGATCCGTATGTTTGAGTGCATGTAACAAGGCTTCTGTTCAGCTAACTGCACAGTGCCTTCCCCTAAGGACTGTGTGTACTTATTTTGTGTTTGGAATTTTGTGTCCACCACTAAGAACAGTGGCACACACCACCAAGTATTGGTACTTGGTATCTATAGCCATTTGGGCTGACCCATCAGTGTAAACAATATTTTATACTGCTCAAGAGGCAAAATATTGCTTGGGCCTGGGATAAATATGCTCATATTGAAGAAATGCTTGTGTCCGTAAAGACGAGT
Source organism: Triturus cristatus (assembly GCF_964204655.1). Classification (NCBI taxonomy): domain Eukaryota; kingdom Metazoa; phylum Chordata; class Amphibia; order Caudata; family Salamandridae; genus Triturus; species Triturus cristatus. Next base: position 504,116,901 of record NC_140594.1, on the reverse strand, counting down.
CAAATATAAAGTCTACATAAACAGATATTAGGGATGTTGCCCATTGTAGCCATCTAGGATGGAGAGCTTTTGCATTAGGAACACTTGCTATGATGACAGCTTCTAAGGCTAGAACGGGTGTAATGACAATAATGCCTTTCCCTTGTGCAAGTGGCCACTCTTTAAGTATAGCCATCTACACCGTAGTCAGTATTTTCCAGTGGATGCAAAATGCATTTCCCCACTGGAATCTAAATGCAATTTACATGCAATTGGCACTGTTTCACCGTCATTTATGGTGACATAGGTAAAGCCAATGGCACATGCAACTATACGGATGGCGAAGTTTGCTGTATTAATTCGGGGATGCAAGTGACGTGTTGCAAGAAAATCAGATTGTAGTGATCTGAGTATGTCTGTGTGTTCTGATGTCCAAAGAGAACTGGAAAAATCAGGATTATTTAGTTCATATAATGATTAAATGTATTTTGCGTAATCAGGTATGTTGGTTGTGCCAAAATTAAGGAATCCTATCAAGGATTGCAAAGTGTTGGGAGACTGCAGCAGAGAACACTAGGAAGTGTGGTGCAAGGCTATTTCCGTCATGTGTAAGTTTGTAACCTAAAAATAGGACACTTAGAAATGCTATATTAGATTTCTTAAAGTTGAACCTGTAGCCATATTCTGTGAATCCCAATGTTACGTGATGCACAAATTTGTGTTTAACTCATCATCCGATAGATAGATATTATCTACATCGGACAATGAACCCAGGTCAACATCGTGTAGAAATGACACTAGGCTTGCAGCAAATAGCACAGGACTATTTTTATACCTCATAGGCAGGCCACTGGAATTATGCGGTTGTGTGGTGATTTTCACATCATTACAGATTTCCGAATTTGACACATAAGCCATCATCTGCTGCACAATCTGTAGATTTTAATAAATAAACAATAGTTTAGAAGTTACTAAAAAGGGAGTAACAAGTGTTGTTGCGCGGTGAAAGGTCCTTTGCAAAGCAGGACTTGTCACCTTTGTGTTGCTTATTGCTATATTTGGATATTACATGGTACTAATGACGGGCAAACAATATCCAGACAGTGTTATCAAGTTCAAAAATTATGAAATAATGAAGTAATATTATTGCAAAATGTACATCATTATGCCGCATATTTTGCCTTTCTTACTGCATTATTTATTCAACCCTGACGCATGATTTTCCCTCTCTTGCAACATAGTTCCAGTGGCCTTCCCATAGAGAGTGATGAAACATGACGCTGAAAACCTAGCCCCGAGAAGGCAGTCCAATCTCTGTTTTCAGTTGCTATATTTTGTCAGAAAAAGACATTGGAAATATCCCAAGTGTTTTTGTATTTTTTACGGACTATATTATTTATAAGGGCCATACTGTGTGTTTATTTAAATGTCTATAGTCTATATGATCTCATGATCAGGTTTCAAAACAGGAACAAGGTGATTATTTGTTTGAGAGATATGGGATCAATTACTTCCTGGTACTCCAACTCGGAGAGTATTTTTCTAACAGGTGGCTTAGCATCCCATTTTATGGGATATTTAATTTGCACTTGTGGGCTGGAGACTATGGCTATTATATGATAAGGATAATCCTTATCCCTGCTGACTTACTTTGCGATATAAAGCTGAGGCTATCTCAAGAGCCCATTCTGTTGCTGGGGCTTTTTTTAACTCGTCAGGGACAAGCTCAGAAAATGATGAGAGTAGTAAATCCTCACCCTGTGGGAATGTTTGGGCAAACTGCGGGAGTTAATCGACCTCCTCTAAAAGAATCTTGTATGCTAATGTTACATTTTCCCAGAATAATACTTTAAGGGTGCGCTGTATGTAACCCTCTATTTGCATATCTAAATTATATAATCCCTCTGGAGGGGCTACACGTCTATGTTGTGTATCATTTTTTTAGATATATTTTCTGAAAACAGGAGGAGTAGTATTACAATACAAAAACAATTGCAGCAAACAAATAATACAGTGCTAAATTCATACCTGTATCATAAAGTGCAAACAGACAAGAAGCCTAAAGTGTTATGTCCCTGACGTTTCATAGAGTATATGGCATACAGTACTCGAATAGTACAAAGAGCAAGAAAAGTGCATTTGCCTAGCTGGTACATAACAGATCAATACCAAAGATAGAATGAAGTAGCAGCCTACATATTCCAAATCAAAAAGTTCAAAGATCCTATAAATTGGACCTATCTCAATCATATGTAGGGGCTGCCCCATTCAGCCTATAATACCCATCATTCCATCATGAACAAACAAAGTCAGGATTAAAAAAACAAAAGAACCAGTTAAGAAAAGAAGCATATGCTATTAGAGGGGGACCAAGTGACAGACTGGTCAGAGTGGTCTGGATTTCTCTATTGAGGTAGAATCACATTCAGCCTGGACGATCCCCATCTAACAAGGTCTCCTGTTTTCCCAGCTCTATATCATACTCTCCATCCATTTTGTGATGGGCAACCAAATCCGGGTCCCCCATCTCTTCGCTTTACACACTTTGCACTCATATAAATTAATTTCCATTTTATATGTTGCCAGAACCCTATATCTCCATTTGAAAAATGTGGGGGGCTTGGATTTAGCCAACTTGATGCAATACAAATCTGTGCAACTGCAATAGCAATGAATACCATACATGATCCTTTTTTTTTGCCCACCGTACCTTCAACAATCCCTAAGAGCACCATCAGAGGAGTTATTTGAATCTATTCCCCAATAATCATCCCAAAAAAGTAACAATCTCCCGAAAAAGGGGTCTAGTGCAATGCATGAAAACAGCATATGTACAATGTTGGCATGTCCTGCGCCACACCATTGACAGCAGTTGCTAGGTCTCCGTCCCCATCTATATAATTTAGCTGGGGTATAATAGAGGTTGAACATAGTCTTCACATGTTGACTCGCAAACCCCACTTTCAGCAATTCTCTGTGCCAACATCAAGTGATGCCTGAGGTTGGAGATCCTCTATCCCTTATTGAGATTCTCACTTGGCATTTTGGGTGTGCAGATCATCTGGCAGATCTTGTAATAATAAATTGTAAATAGCCCCAATTCTAGCCCCCTTGTCAATGGCTTATTAAAAAGGAATACAGCTGAATTAAAGTTGACACATAATTTTCCTGGAGCTCCCCAAAAGAGTACATCTATTCTCCCTCAAAAAGATCACCCAAAACAGTGATCCTATTTCGAGCCCAACTTCTACCAATTGTGTCGTGGAATATAGAAGGTAACGCAGCTGAGCCCCAAAAGGGTGTATACAGGTTATATTCAGTGATACTTACTCTCTTCTTAATTTGAAGCCGTAGCCTATATACACCTTGTGAAATCCTAAACTTTGTTTTCTTAGCAATAGCTGGGTTCAGTGTTTTTCATCAGGCATCATTTGGCCTCAATTCCCAGAATTAGCTCATAGAAAGATGTGGCTTCAGCTAAGCTTAAGCCGTAACTTCTAGTCATAATCAAAATTCCCATGCATTGCAGCGTGCAGTTCCAATATTAAAATGTGATATTAAAAGCATCTCATCCTCTATGACTTTTGAGGGTATGTCATATATTTAGAAACTCTCCGCATCTTCCCAAAGAGAGCTGAAACACAAACTTTCGATTAGTCAACCAAAATCTGCTAATTTCTATTATAATGGCCCTAAATAGATATACCAATTTTGGCAAAAGTGAGATTTTTAATACCTTGTATATCCACATCTGTGAGAGGCACAAATTGTTGATTCTCCTAAGTTCCTGTCCTATAATACTTTGCTTTGGAGCTAGATTTAAGTCAATTTAGTGGCCTATATCTTCTGCACTTTGGACCTCCAAGTAAATTTTCTCCACCACTCAAGGAAGCTGGCATCCAGTATACTTAGTGCACCCTAAATGTGTCTTCCCATCATTACGTTTATAGCCAGAGAATGCACAGAATTGTTTTGCTTTCATTTCTATCTTGTTAGAGCCTCTAAAGGGTCTACAGTAACCACAGCCACATAATCCACATAAGCCAGCACTTTATGTTCCACCCGTCCTACCATCACCGGGCGAATCCTCTGGTTCCTCTCTTAAAGAATAATATAGGGATCAATATATAGGGCAAATAGCAATGGTGAACACAGGCATCCTTGGCTCGTCCTCCTGGAAATCAGTATTTTTTCTGATTCAATCCCCATAATTAGTAGCTTTGCACTGGGGGCACGGTAAAGTGGTTTAATGGCCTTAATAAAACCTGGGCCAAGCCCACAACACTCGAGGACCGCCCATTAGAAGCCCCACAAGACCCAATCGAATGCCTTCTTTAATAAATCCAGACTAATTTTTGTCTTAGTTGCTTCCACAATATCAAATGGTGCGATCTTCCATCTTACATGATCGAGTGTTCCTCGAACTGGTATAAAACGATGTTGTCGGGGAAACACCAAAGTGGTGATAACATTGCCTAATCTATTTGCCAATACCTTAGCATAAATGTTAGTGTCACAGTTTATTAGAGCTATTGATCCAGAGATATTGGTGTATAGGACCTTTGGTTTAGTGGGGATTTGCCTTTCTTTTTTAATACAATGATATTGGTTAATTCCCACGAAGAGAGAATCTCCCCCAATGCTTTTAAGAACATTGAAAGCATGTCTTGCTATAATGCCTTATACAGCTCTGAGGGTAGATTGTCAGGCCTCGCAGCTTTGCTTCTGCTACTTCCTCAGAAGAAATTGGTGAGTCCAGAGTGGTCCAGTCCTCTGCATTAAGCTTAGCCCTAAAGGCTACTTGTAGGATCCCATCAGACACAGCTTGCAGTGCAGTTGTATCTTCCAAATTCAGATTCTGATAGAAATCTCTAAAACCCAAATTATATCTCTTGTGGAGTCATATTTGCAATCTTGGGTATCCTGGATGATTTCTATTCCTTTTTCCACCTCCCTCTGTCTAATACATAATGAAAGTAGACGTCCGTCATTTTCCCCATATTCATAGCACTACTCCCTCTTATGAGTATGACAATTAGCTGTGATTTATTTGCTAAGATATTGTGTAATTCTAGTCTTTAATACTGCAATCTTTCGTTGAACCTCAGTGCAATTAAGCCTCTTGGTCACTGCCTGAGTCCGATGCTCGTCTAGTGAAGAGACTTCTTTACAAATTCCCCAGATGGCCATGCATTTTTGTTTTTGCTGGTACAAGGTGTAGTTCAGGGTTTTCACCGCAAATTTCGGAATTAGACTGTCCCAGACTACCGTGTCCTTAGTAGTGCCCCTATTAATCCCTAAAATCTTGGTCACCCATTTACGCTTATGGTCTAAATACTCTGAGTTAAACAGAAGCTTTCAATAAAAGGTCCAATTAGCAAGTGTCTTAGAAAAGCCCACCATCCTGCTTCAACTACCAGAGAGTTATGATTTCAAAGGGCCCTAGGGTACCATTCAATTGCAGCCTGGCCACTAAGTGAAGTGGAAGCAAAAATATAATCCAGAAGCACTCATTTATTGTGTGGATATGAAGAAATTTGTATCTAGGGTCTGGAGTTTTGAATGTTACCCAGACATCTACTAGCCCTGACTTTCAACCAGCTGGTGAAGTGATTTAAAACCATGGGGTTCCTCCCAGTATATGGCTGGGGTCCTGATAAATCCTTTTTAATGTCTATATGTATATTGAAGTCCTCACACAATATAAGAGGGGTTGGCCAGGTTGCCAATTCAATATTCAAATAATAAAACACACCAGCTTCATCAGTATTTGATCCATAGATTGAACATAACGTAAACTACCCACCTCCCATGCAGCATTCTAAATTAGACCACCTACACAGTGTTTCAGTGGAACTCTGAAGTACCAAGCAGCTAGACTGTTCGAGGGAGCTTTTTTAGGGGACACGGAGGACCTTCACCGAATGATCGAGGGAGTGATTTAGGGGCAAAAGGGGCACCTTAACTTGAGGCAGGGTGCCTGGGAACGCTCACACTAAAAATGAAGGAAACAGACATGTGAGTAATGGAAACTAAGCCAAAAGGTTTAACAGATTTATTTAGAAGGTGCAACTTCAAGAAACTTCAAGAAAAAGGCATAAAAATACAAAATGCAAATAAAGTGACCTCGCATTTATCAGGAGGCATTTCTACATGGAAGCATTGATCTCGTTTGCAGAGAGACACTTCAGAAAACCTAAAAGACACATTTATAAATGCATTATGAAAAACATAAGTTAAATCAAGGAAAATGCTCTCAGAATGCAAAACACACTTGATCTAAAATACTGAGAATTCTCATGTACCCACCTAAAAGAAAACAGCCTTGCAAGTGTAATATAAGCATTAAATTCTCAATAAGAAAACACCAATTTAGAGACAAAAATAACATACATAGCATATACAGCAAATATATTAGCAAGTTAAATTGTATCTTAAAAACAAAAAACAAGAGCTCTTGGGGAGCACCCACACCCGCCTGCCATCTACTAACAGACAGGTGGGGTAGTCCACCGAGAACTGTGTGGGCTTCCCTTTTATACTTTTTTAGGTTATGAGAAGCGCCTACAGTAACGTCATCTCACGCCACTTCTACCTACATCAGTCACTTAAAGCATGGTCTGAAAATTTTATCAGACGTGTCATGTCTATCCCACTAAATGTGGAACGTAGACTAGGTGAAAGGTTATATTCTCAGGCCAAGCGCTCGTCGTAAATTGCGTAGGGCAAGCAGAAAATATGTAATGCAAAGGAATAAAAGATATATATATATATTTAGATATATGTGTCTGGGTTGCCACATTCATCACACGGCTGCGGTGGGAACTTCTCTATTCTCATGTACAGACCCAGGATGTGATGTGCTATGTCGACAGAATAGAGAGGCAGTGAACTCTGCGCCAGTGAACTTTGCACACGGGTAGGGTGGGGGCTCTTTAGTTTGGAGCAGGAGGCCTCGCTGAGAGAGGCTGGCTGTGATTTTTGATCAGACTGAAGTACTGGGTATTTTAAGCCCAGCGGTGCAGGGGAAAACACCCTATGACTTCGGGGTTCTTCCTGTTTCAGACCTACAGAAACACAGAGTCTTCTGGGTGAAGTCAAAGATCAGTTTATTGGCTGCAGACCAATTACAGGTATCCTAGAAGTACAACAGCGTGTATGTTCTCAGGAGACTGCTAAAAATCACAGAAACGAGCTTCTCCTTAAGTACAGAATTTCCTGCCTCAGGCATACATTCCTAAGTTTTACGGCATGGTCATATAAAGTATACATTACAAACGAAAAAGCAGGGTCATGATGACCATCCCACATTCCAGTTAAGCCAGCCCGCAATTATTTACACAGCAAAGCTCAGATCCCACATCAGATATCGATAGGCCCCAATAAACATGAGCATCTCCTGTTTTGGGAAACAAGCCATAAAGCAGGAACAGTCAGGTGTGAAAGAGATTAGCTGGGGGCTTGTGTAGGATGAAAAGACTTTATGGTGTGTCAAGCCCTGATGCTAATCACAGGTGGCCAGAGGACGGGGAACTCGTGAGACCAGTTTGACCTGGGGCAGCGGAGCCAAGCTGCCCAGGTCACAGAAAAGTCAAGGAAAGGCACATGTGCTCTAAAAGGCCCGTTTTAGCTTCATACTATATAGCCTATGTGAGGGCAACCATAAGATGGCCACCGATACAAAATGGAACCCACGCAGTGATGTGAAATAGCGTATACGCAGTGCATTCATAGCTAAAACGTTACAGAAAGCACTCGTACATACCGCATTAACCATTCGCGGTTCACTACTACCGGGATGGACAGGGGTAGGGCCCTGCCTCCTACGCAGTCCCAAATTCTAAAGTACGACAGACCCTCCTTTTGCCCTTACATAGGCAATAACTATACTCATTTCAATCCGAGTCTAGGTCAATATTCACGAAGTCATGGAGATGTTGCTGTAGCATCATCCTATTACTTAGCTCGTCCCTCGATACAGGTTTCCTTACACATAATGTAGCACAGAGGCCACATATCGCAGGAGCACACTGTATGCACAGACAGAACAGGAAAAGGATGGCTAAGATCATTCCAATGACCATCAGAACTTTCCAACCCCAGGCAGATATCAGTTCCCAGAACCACCCCACCAGTGACCAATCTCCTTTATCCACGTGTATGGACTCAGATATTTTATGCAGTTTGGAGATGGCTTGATAGACTGTTGGAGCGTTGTCTGGTATGAAAATGCAACAACTGGATTGGATAACCTTACATACCCCACCGCGGTCTGCAAGTATGACGTCTAGAACCATGCGGTTCTGCAAAGTCATGAGGCGATCCGCTTGGAGCTCAGCTGTCAAATTACCAAGGGCACCAGCCGTAACATTAACAGTGGATTCAACCACACGAGTCAGTTGTCTCAGGTTCCTACTATTAACCATAGGTCCCCAGAACGGCAGGAAACCCAAAAAGAAATCTCCCGCTTCCTGACCGGCAGTATCCTCCTTACTAATCACGCCTCTCACAACTCTGGTCTTGTGATAGTCAGAGGCGGCAGTAAATGTTGGCGGTAGCAGATTTGCAATATAACATGTACCCGAGAAATCAGGGGGCAACCATGTATATGCTCGGTCATTACAGATAAAATATGTACCCTTGGCAGCCAAAAACGCAGGGGAAAATTGCGACGGAAAAGTGTACGTTTCAGTACAGTCACTTCTTCCCAGTTGAGCCCTAGGATTCTGACCATTACCTTGCAAACAGAACCGACCTATGTGGGGTACGACCCAGATTGGGGATGAGATTTTCCTCTGTCTTTCACCTAGACTAATACTATACCCCGTCGCGTTCCACCCTACATAAGCTCTCAACTCTTCTTTGGGAATGGATGAGTATGCATCGATATCTCTACTCATATCGGCAATTCCTTTCACTAAAGCTTTGTTATTGGTGCTAGGTCTGATGGAACGCGGTTGTCGCGGGGAGTACGCTTCTAGAGCATAGAGAAATATGGTCTGGAATGCCCATGACGATCCATTGTAACTATACGGCAGCACCAGATAAGGAATACCCTTATTAATGGTATGTGGCATTAAACCACACACCCAACAATTTGTTGTATTCATAACTAGTTGGTGCTGGTGCAGGAGCTGAATAAACGAGTTATTCACAAACTCAGATCGTCTAGCTTGTTCATGCTCAGGCAGAGGGTGAAAAGAGTGTGAGGAGATAGTAGGAGGAGATATAGGCTATACAGTGGCGGCAATGAGCTCTTGAGAGGAGAAGAATACAAATCCTACAGTAAACATAATCATACTACATAATACAAACAGGCATAATAATACAAAACATTTGCGTGTCATGATTTTACACATTCTTGCTTTAAAGTTCATTTCCTCAGTGAGTCTCTCCATCTTACAAAACTCCGTCCTCTAATCGTGCCGCTCGCGGCGGGTGAGTATCTTCTGCTAAGGAGTACGCCTGTCAGTCCAGGGAATGCCCTAGACCAACCAGAACCGTCGACCTAACGTCTTCGGCCTGTACCCCAGAGTCTTGGCACCGCGACCCTGCGGCTGAACCCGGATGGTGGTTCGAAAAACAAAAATCAAGAAAGTCCTTCAGATGGGAGAGCTCTGGTTATCAAAGAATAAAAAGGTAAAAGAAAAAGAATATTTATTTGTCCATGGGCCTTGGCCTCAGATTGTAACGAAAACGGCCAGGCACTGTTTGATCTTGGAACAAGAGTTCAGGCTCTGTGGTGTCCAATCGAGCAGACGGTGGCACAGCTTCTTGCAAAATATCGTCACTTTCCTTCGCTGAAGCTGTGCCTTTTATGCGTGCATCACGGAACGGCACAAAACGAGGTACAGTGTCTGTTTCAGAGTCTGCGATACCCTCCTGGACCCACTGGTCATACGGCAGAGGCAAAGGGATCCTTTTGATGTGGGCGCCGTGGATCCAGTTTTTCTTCCCCTTTACTCGAACCTCTGATCTCGTAGATAGGAGCACGAGATGAGGGCCGATCCAACGAGGCTCATCGTTGCTCTTGCGCTGAAAGTTTTTCACCAAGATCCACGTGCCCGGGTCAATAGGGTGTCCTGGAGCCTCAGAAGCCGGGGGGAGAGTATCATGCACCTGTTGGTGTAAAACACGCAGTTTAGCTGTCAATTCGTGTAAGTAATCAAGTAACACTGGATGCTCGATCTCACTGAATTTCGTCGGTCTTGGCACACCCCATACATTGGCCGGGCGGCCAAAAACGACCTCGTAGGGACTAAGTCCCACTCGGGAATGCACGGTCATTCTAGTGGACAGGAGTCCTAGAGGCAGAGCATCAGGCCATTTAAGACCGGTGCTCGCCTGGATTTTGGCCAATTTAAGTTTTAGAGCGCCGTTGTAGCGCTCTACTAATCCAGCTGATTGGGGGTGGTTTGCAGCGTGAAACTTCTGCCTTATACTTAGTCCCTCACACACATTCTTCATCACTTGGCCCACAAACTCACTTCCATTATCACTCCACACCATTCTTGGCATTCCAAACCTAGGGAAAAATTCCTTCACAAGGGCTTTGGCTGTGGATAGAGCAGTGTTATCTTTTAGAGGATAGGCCTCTATCCATTTTGAGAAAGCGCAAACAACCACCAATACATATTTCAGGTTGTTGCACCTTTCCATGTGGATAAAGTCTAGCTGCAAAACTTCAAATGGATATGATGGAGGCGCAAAATGACCAGCTGGAGTTGGGGTTCCCCTACCAGGGTTGTACTTCAAGCATACCATACAATTCTTGACCACATTCTCTGCACACTTAGGAATTCCAGCATTCTGCCATACTGGAGCCAACAACTTACAGATTCCTTTCGTACTGATGTGTGCCATTCCATGTGCCATAGTAACTACTGGAAGCACATATGCATCAGGTAACAACCATCGCCTATGTTCTGACAAATCAATCCAACAACCATTCTCATCCAACTTACCCATACTTTCTCTCCACTTGCTCAATTCTTTCTCTGTGGCTTCAGCTTGAAGGGACTTTACACTCTCTATTGTGTTTTCACACATCCCAACATCACCAACCCATCTGGCAGGGCCTGCAACATACATTCGAGTCTTTACATCTTTGGCTGTTTCTTTCGCGACTTCATCAGCAAACGCATTACCACGACCAACATCATCAGTGATTTTCTTGTGCGCACTGCATTTCATAATCGCAACTTGTAACGGTAGGGTCAGCGACTCAAGGAGATCATTCACCAACTTGCCATTCTGAATCTTAGCTCCATGTGAAGTCAGGAACCCACGTTCCTTCCACAATCGCCCAAAACTATGAGCCACGCCAAAGGCGTATTGGCTGTCTGTGTATATATTCACTTTCATTCCTTCAGACAACACGCATGCTCTCGTAAGGGCAATCAATTCTGCTGCTTGAGCCGAATTCTGTGGCACACGCGCAGTTTCAACAATCGTGTGCAAAGTCGTGATAGCATATGCAGCAGTCGTATCACCATTTGGAAGCTTGAAACACGAACCATCCACCCATAAGGTACCATCACACTCAGTCAGGGGAGTATCTTTGAGATCTACTCTTCCTTTCGTCTCTTCTTCTGTCCTGAACAGACAATCATGTTGCTCAATCTCATCTAGGTCTGCTGGAATTGGTAATAGTGTAGCTGGATTCAACGTGTTGCATCTCTTTATGTGTATATGATTTGCTAACACTGTCAGCTCATAACCTGATAATCGCGCACTAGTTAAGTGTTGTGTCTTGGTCCTGTTTAACAATGTGTCCACAGCATGTGGAACCATGACAATCAATGTGTTATCCATCACTAGGCCAGCAGACTGTCGAATAGACATAGCTGCGGCGGCTGTGGCTCTCAGACAACTTGGCAATGCCCTCGCTACAGGGTCCAAGGTTGATGAAAAATACGCGCATGGACGCGGTCTGTCGCCAAAAGGCTGTGTTAACACTGATAATGCGCAACCATCTTTCTCATGAACATACAATGTAAAAGGCTTGCTGTAGTCAGGGGTACCCAACACAGGAGCTGAACACAATGCGTTGCGCAATTCCAAAAAACTTTTCTGACACTCTTCAGACCATGGGATGGGATTCGGTGTGTCTTTGCATGTCAATGCTAACAAAGGTTTTGCCAACAAGGAGAAATTAGGAATCCATTGCCTATAGTATGAAGTAATGCCCAAGAAAGCACGCACTTCTCTCTGTGTTCTTGGCACACTCAACTGTGCAATGGCTTGAATTCGTCCTGGGGTCAGTTTCCTTCCCTCCTTCGATAAGAGATGACCTAAGTAGGTCACTTCTTGTCGACAATATTGCAGCTTTGAGAGAGACACTTTGTGATGGGAGGCAGACAAATGACGCAACAATGACAAGGTAGCGTTTTTGCAAATCTTTTCAGTATCCGCGGCGATTAGTAAATCGTCGACGTACTGAATGAGGATAACGCCACTGGGTAAAACAAGTGCATCAAGCTGCGCTTTTAAAGCCTGACTGTATATTGATGGACTCTCACAGTAGCCCTGGGGAGCGCGTTTAAAGCGGAAGCTGCGACCTCCTAAACTGAAGCCAAAAATGTCTCTGCTCTCCTCTGCAATTGGGATGCTAAAGAAAGCATTCTTTAGATCGATCACTGAGAACCATGCGGCGGAGGCTGGAATCATGGTTAACAAGGCAGTTATATCAGGGACAACTGGAAACTGTGGTACAACAATCTTATTAACCTCTCTAAGATCAATCACAAATCTGTAAACAGGTGGCTGTGAAGGGTCCGTTCGTTTTAAGACAGGTAAAACAGGACTATTGCAAACGTTGCCTCTTGTCTCTTCAATTACACCCTTCTTGATCAAATCGCTGACAATTTCTAACAACGCTTTCTGCCCTTCATTGGAGATCTTGTACTGAGGAATGCGTGGCAATCTGACATTGGCTTTTAAAGTGACCACATATGGCGGTATTTCCAAAAGACCCACATCATTGGGACCAGTAGCCCAAAGGGCATCAGGAAGGGATGACAATTCAGGTGGTATTGCGTTTTTAGACAAATACATTGGAGAAATCACTTTCTTGCCTAATGTAAGTTGTACTCCTGAAGGAGAACAATATAGCGTGGCATGCAATCTTTTTAGCAAATCTAAGCCTAGCAAATTTTCAGCACAACCTGTTGTTAGAATGAGGGGTGCTTTTAGCTCGCAAGGTCCAACAGAAAGCGACATAGGACTAGAAATCGGGTTCCGAACTGGGGCGCCAGAAAAACCTACTGAAACATTCATTTCGCCAGACAAAGGCGCGCCAGGGAGTTTTGAATGCATGATTGAACTCTTTGCAGCACCAGTATCCAGCAGAAAGGGCTCCGTTACATGTGCTGTAGTTACTTTAACATAAGGTCCGCTCTGATCCACTGGCACTGAAACAACTCCCTCTCTCTGTCTATGGCTGTCCTAGTAATCATCATCTTCTACATTGTCATCTTCTGCATAATAATCATTATTGTAATACTGAGCTGTATTACCAGTCGCGTTGGCTTGCTGATCAAAGCGATTTATGGTATTTTGAGGCGGAAGAGGACGCGCGTTCTGGGGAGCATTTCCACGCCCTCTGCCTCTAGGAGCTTGCTGACCACCTCTACCTCTTGCGCCATACGCATTACTGTTACGCTGCATCAATTTAGGGCAACTATATTTAAAATGACCTTCCTCTTTGCAATATGAACATTGGTTGGGACCTACAGGAATTCGTGGTTGATAATACCCATTCATTTGCTGACTATTCTGAAACTGTTGGGGCTGGTGATAGACACCTTGTGTTTGCCTATAATTATTCTGTCCTCCACGTGGCGGATAGGCCTGCTGCAAGAGGACCTTTGTCTTTAGTTCTTTTGTTTTCTTATCTGTTCTATCCTTCTCATCTTTGTCTCTATTCTCATAATACTGTGCAGTAGCCAGTATTTGCGCTGAAGAGGAAACACCCCAAGAACTTTCTGAGTCTTTTAATTTCTTACACAACTCGGGAAGTAGATTCTGCACAAATTTATCAACGAATAACCGCTGGCCACCTTCAGTGCTCATGTCTTGACCACTGTGGTCGATAAACGTTTCCTCAAACCTGGTGAAGAAATCAGACACTGTGTCATCTTTCTTCTGCTTACATGCGGACAGTTTATCCCAATTTACGCGCATCGCATGCATTATAGTTTTCATGTAGGTAATAATTCGACCAGGGAGCTCTGCTACCAAAGGCTCAGGTTTTGCACCACCAACTTGTCTAGCGTCTGCGGCAATGATATTAGCCCATGTGTCACCCAATTCTACAGCGTGATCTACATTACGAATGGATCCCCATAAAGGCTGTGGAACCACATTCCCAAACAGCATATCTATGTCGGCTAGATTCATTACACATGATTCTGCAGTTTGCGACAACTCCTTATAATATCCTGCAGGGTTTTTACGGGGATCAGGCAATGTCTGTTTAAGTGCTAACACCTCAGATCTCTTCCATGGGACATGTACCCAAACACGCTGAAAATGTGCTGGAGCAGCAACAATACCTCGAGCGGCATCAGCCGCAACAGCTTCCTTCCATACCGGAGGTACTTCTCTCATTGGGTATTGTCTCGCTTTTCCCTCCTTCCCCACAGGGAAATCCTGGTCAAACAATGATTGCTGACAATCGCCATTTCTGAGGGACAGTAAAGTCGCAACTGCTTTATCTACATTGGGGCCCACAATTACACCTGTACCGAAATCAAATCGCACTCGACACAATTCCTGTGGGTTTGGGTTTGCACCCTTATCCTCCAATTCCTCACAGAGGAATTCACACATTTTATCAAAGACATACCTCTGTTTTGGGGCATCCCATTGGTGAAAAACGTTAACAACCGATTCCAAATCATAGCATGAAGGGAAACCAATCCACCTACGCGCCAGATGATCTAACACCTCTTTCTCGTCAGAATCAGGCAGTTGACTGCGCAATTGCTTACTCTGTAAGGCAGGAGTCGCACTAGATGACCCAAAGAGAGGCGACATTAGACTAGTAACTACATTAGCTAGTCGTTGTCGTGCTGAAGGAGAAGTAGAGGCAAAAACGGGGGGATAGACAGAAGGAAGAAAAACAGATTCAGATACAGGTACCGGGGTAGTGTGAGAAGGAGCACCAGAGGAAACCGCTGGTGTGCTAGGCAAAGTCGCAGAAAGCGCGAGGGTAACAGGTAGCAAAACTGGCAGCCCTTGAGTGGGCTGCCCTGCAGGGATAGGAGCCAGCTGAGGAGGAGCTGGCAGCTGCGGGAAGGCTTGCGGCATATTTACTAGAGGTTGCGCATTTACAAGCTGTGGAGGTGCGGTGGCATTTTGCGCATATGGGGGTGGTGAACTTAACAAATGGGACATTAGGGAATCTTTCTCATTCTCTTTTGCCTCATCTTGCACAAGGGGTGACAAAACAGGGTAACATTTATCAATCCCTAGTTTGCGCTGTCTGTGCAACTGTTCCTTCATTTGTTCCTCCTCGTTATCTTTAAATTGCACAGCTGCTTGCATCACTGACATACCTCTCTCTCTCTTATTTCTTTTCGCTAGCTTTATTTCCTTCTGTTTGGCTTCCTTTCGCCATAGGCGGAAAGAATCAAACATCGCCGGCCGGGCTTTCTTTTTAAACAATTTAACTTCCAAATTATCTAAGATATCTGTATCGAAACTACCATTTTGGGGCCATTTCAAAACACCGTCCTTTCTGGTGTATCGGATCCATATTTCATTATATGCAATGGGGCCCACGCCATGTTTTACATAAAGCTCATAAGTTGGAGTTCCAATTGGAGGAACCGGACATGAATCCTCTAACTGGAAATCCCTTCCACAACCCAAACAAAACAATCTACAAAATACACTAGAACCAGGCATCTTCGCTCACTAGTCTAGTTTCAAACGTCAAAGGATTATCGAATACGATAGTCTCGTGAATACACGAGTCCTCTGGCTCTGGGACTTGCAAGCACCAAATCGAAATGATCCCGAAGGATACCAAATTCAAACTGGGAGACGCTCCACTTATACTTAACTGAATATTGATGATCGATGGCGTCACCAGAAGACTCTCTCGATTGTTTCGCTCTACCAAAATCGTCAAGGGTCCAAAACAGGGCGATTAATCAGGGCAGCAGTCCTTCATAGCCGTCGGGACGCGGAGAACCTCGCAGAAAAGACTTTCGGACCACGTCGACATGCAGGGGTCGATGAAGTGGCGGCCTTCCTCCAGAATTTCTACACGAAGCCCCTCACGAACCTCTGGCTTGGACCGGTACCGCTGAAATCACCCCACGTTGGGCGCCAACTGAAGTACTGGGTATTTTAAGCCCAGCGGTGCAGGGGAACACACCCTATGACTTCGGGGTTCTTCCTGTTTCAGACCTACAGAAACACAGAGTCTTCTGGGTGAAGTCAAAGATCAGTTTATTGGCTGCAGACCAATTACAGGTATCCTAGAAGTACAACAGCGTGTATGTTCTCAGGAGACTGCTAAAAATCACAGAAACGAGCTTCTCCTTAAGTACAGAATTTCCTGCCTCAGGCATACATTCCTACGTTTTATGGCATGGTCATATAAAGTATACATTACAAACAAAAAAGCAGGGTCATGATGACCATCCCACATTCCAGTTAAGCCAGCCCGCAATTATTTACACAGCAAAGCTCAGATCCCACATCAGATATCGATAGGCCGCAATAAACATGAGCATCTCCTGTTTTGGGAAACAAGCCATAAAGCAGGAACAGTCAGGTGTGAAAGAGATTAGCTGGGGGCTTGTGTAGGATGAAAAGACTTTATGGTGTGTCAAGCCCTGATGCTAATCACAGGTGGCCAGAGGACGGGGAACTCGTGAGACCAGTTTGACCTGGGGAAGCGGAGCCAAGCTGCCCAGGTCACAGAAAAGTCAAGGAAAGGCACATGTGCTCTAAAAGGCCCGTTTTAGCTTCATACTATATAGCCTATGTGAGGGCAACCATAAGATGGCCACCGATACAAAATGGAACCCACGCAGTGATGTGAAATAGCGTATACGCAGTGCATTCATAGCTAAAACGTTACAGAAAGCACTCGTACATACCGCATTAACCATTCGCGGTTCACTACTACCGGGATGGACAGGGGTAGGGCCCTGCCTCCTACGCAGTCCCAAATTCTAAAGTACGACAAGACAAGCCTAGAGCCTGCTGTTCAGTAAAGATGGGTGCAGAACTTTGGTCAACTTAACAAAAGGCCTACAGATCAGGCTGGCAGGGCCAACGTAGGGGTTCATACTGGCTGAATGACAAGGATGGCCCAGGACATTTGTTATATAGTAAAACAGGACCCTCTGGTCAATTTAACACGGCCTACAAGTTAGCCTGGCAGGGCAAGGACAAGGGGTCTCATACCTCAGGTGTGGACAGAACGGGCCTGGGGTACCCAATGATAAAAAATAGACCCTCTCTCAAGACTTATTGGCAAGAAGGGCGACCCCTTGAGATGTTATACCTTGTCGAGTGCAGCCCAAAACTGACAAACCAGGGTCCGAAAAAAGTCCACTCTTACCCCAAGGTATGTGGGTGTTCTAAAGACACAATATCTGGTTTCATCAATCTCAAGCTGAGTGCCACCCTACCCCTCTTATTCCTATCATTCAGATCACATACATTGATCACACAAATACGTAATTTGCTATATCTCATTCCAGCCTAGTTTGATCGATCCTTGTGAGCTAAGCTCAGTAGAAAATTCTGCTTTCAGTATGCCACTTACGAAATACCACCACCACATCCCAAAGCCAAAATATACTAAAGAGTCAATCCTGAACTCATTTTCTGCAAACTTACAATGCTGCCATTGTCTGCTGCACAAACATCCCATGTCTGTCCCTCCACCAACCCCCAGAGCATCCCCCCCCTCCCTCTTCCCTGGCCTCACTTCACAAATCTTCCCAGCCCCCATTCTCCTGCCTCCTCCCTCCCCTTGCACCCAGTCCCTAGGGGCAATTGGACCTATCATAAAAAAGATCATCAGTTATCATATCCCAAACCGGTTAAACCGAGTTTACGTTCTCGAGAAGTCTGTTGCCTTTATTTCTAAAGTAAAGAAGTGG
The DNA here is from genome assembly GCF_964204655.1 of Triturus cristatus. Lineage (NCBI taxonomy): Eukaryota > Metazoa > Chordata > Amphibia > Caudata > Salamandridae > Triturus > Triturus cristatus. The sequence continues at coordinate 504,098,791 of NC_140594.1, read as the reverse complement.
GCCTTATCCTGAATAATGACCATCAGTTTGGCTGGCTTCATCAGAAATGTGTGAGCCCCTTTATTTTGAAAGGGCTGTATCATTTCCCTCATGTGTCACCTCCTCTCTACAGTAGTGTGGCAGAAATCTGGCCTAGCAAAGAATGTTTCTGGTCCAGCTCGAAGACTGACTGCCTACGTAGGAAATTCCCAAAGAACACCAGAATTGCCTTGGGCTTACCACCTTCCTGTAAATGCAGAGGATGCTGCTGAAATGGAAACTTATGGGCTGTCTGGGGTTTCAACTGTAAAAAGGGTTGTCACTTGCTGTCTCTGCCAGAAACTCCTGGAGATTCCAGCGCACTATAATGACCTCTACCACACTGTTGAGGAGTGTCACTGCCCACCTCCTGTTCAGGAGCAGAGTTCTCAGTGTCTGTGGCATATTTTACAGTTATAGCCCCAACTTTGTTTTTCTGAAATTGGGGTTTGATTTGAGGATCATTTTCCTCATTCTTTATCTTCATGTCAGACAAGAGTTGTGAGTCATTCTTCTGTTTCACATACTTTTCCTGTCTGCAGTTAGAATGCCCTCCTCTCTTGTATTGTTTTACCAATGACACTTGAAAGAAATTAAAAGGATGAGAATTGTAAAGCTGATACGTATCGGGTGCTTTCAACTGTGTGGGATCACGCAAATTATAGCATTTGTCAGAGGACTCAATAAGTGGAGATCCCCCTTGAGAGTTAACTGTTTTTTTTAGGTTCAGGTTTGTCCCATAATTTTTTAACAAACTTTAGGTTCTGCTTGGCAGTGTCCCTGTCAGAATCTGATTTGCCAAGTTGTGCTTTACCGGGTCTGGTTCTCAAATTACTGTGTCCTATAGAAGTATATACTTTAGCAATTATTATCGGAAGTTCACGCTCCTGGTTGAGCGCAGCAACCTGCATGAGCTGCTGGTGCATAGCAAGTGAAGCTACTTCACCCTTAATGTCAGACAGAATCATTGCAGATAGTTTCCCATTAATTTTATCCCCAAATCCGGGGCAGCAGCAACCCTGTGTTTGTTCTGTACTTGTTTTAACACGGGGGCAAGACCGACATAGACGGAGTACCATCTGTGATGGTACAGACTGCCGCAAAGACTGTGCCCAAAGTGGGGCAGTCACCTATTAAAGGAACCATCCCATGGGGTAAGCACATAGTCAATATTCTGTGATTGTCTACACCATGAGTACCTGTAGGCCTAATATCATTACCTGTAGACCTAAACTCAACCATCTCACAGTGCCTCACCTGAACTCTGAACCTTTCCAGTGTAAGAGGTGATTTCTGCAAACCTAGACCATGAACCTCTAGTTCAGAAGGGAACCATAGAAAAAGATCATCACCTTTTCTTCTCACTTATTCGTTTCCAGAGTAAACAGAAGAGACATAAAGATTGTTTGCCATGTCTTTATTGAAACTATTTTAGTCTATTTTGAAGCAGATTTGCTGTGATTTGTAATAGATACAACTAAGAAGAGTAATCAACTTTACTAGCAAGCTTTATACAATGAACCCAACCATGGCAACTAATATATCTATCCAGGCCTCCCCTCACTATGTGAGCACAGGGAAAGTTAGTGATCTCTGGGATTAGCAGCAGACCCCATACCTGGTGTGGTGTGTGCATTGAGTGGTCCCCATAATAGGTTTAAACTCAGTTTACACAAAGTGGCTACTTTCATTCCAAGACCGCTCTCTTTGCTGGAATTCTCCTCTCTGCCCCCCAAGTAGGTGAGATACAGTTTATTTGATAAAAACTAATGTGTTGGAAAACTGCAGCTGTGCAATGGTGAAAAAACATTAGGAGATGCTGTTGACTGGGAACAAGAAAACTGTACACCATGTTGTTCGACCTTGTACGAAATGTTCAGACTGAATCTCACGTAGAGTCACTTAATAACAAATAAAAAATACAGCGCATTATGTGTGGCTGTGCGAAGCAGAGGCAGTCTAAAACAGCTAATACGTGCAAGGAAGGGAGAACCATGGTGGGTGCAAAAAAGAAATCACTACAATATTACTGTATCTTGTGAATTTACTTATACTCTGCATACATACTGGATGGATTAATATCCTAAAATAAACTAGATTAATCTAAATTATTGATTATTTGATCCTTATTGTGGTGTCACATTGGCTTCACAATTTGGAAATGTATTTCTGATGTTTACTCCCATACAAAGCTTCAAATCGACTAACAAATGTCCTTACAACCAATGGGGGAATATATTTGATGCTTTCAACAAAAGATTGAGGTGTAGATACCAGTGCGCCATCAGTGTGAAGAAGTGGGTCCACCAAAGTTTGGCATTGATGGTCATCGCTAGCAGAAAGATCTCAGATTGAACTGGCCAGTTCACATTGTGAAGAGCTCAAACTCCACTATTTCTCCTTTTCTTATCGGGAGGTGCTCAAGTGATGCCAGCTAAGGGTCGAGGGCCTCGGGAGGCACCTCTTGGGGCTCAGGAAATCACTCCAGCAGAGGCCAGCAGGGTCATGTTAAGTTGCAGGTCCAGGCTGAGCCAGTGCAGTAGATCAGCTGGGCAGTTACAAGGAGGCCTATGGAGGTTGTTGTCCCCCGGTAGCTCAGAACAGGAGGCGAGCCACCTGACTCTTGGAGTCACTCTGGTGGCCCTGTGTTCAAGGAGATGATCCTCTCTCCTTTAAGAAGCAAGGCAGGTCTCAAGAAACAGGGCAGTCTTTTGAAGAACAAGGCAAGACTCAAGCAGCACTGTAGTCATCTGGTAGCAGCAGGGCAGTCATCCGAGTAACAAGGCTGGCCTTAAAGAACAGGGCAGTCCTCTGAGTACAGGGCAGTCCTGCCGAAGTCTTCCACATGTCCAGTGGTGTAATGAAGAATAGGTCTGAGGGTAGAATATTTATACCTGGTACCAGCCTTTGAAGTGGGAGAAACCTCTAGGTTTTTCTGCCATCTGGTTCTGGAATTTCCCTCTTCCCCTGCCCAGGCTCCAAGAGGTCTGAGGTGACAAATGCCTGCTGTCAAGTTCTTGGTGAGTGTGATGAGGCAACTCATTTGAAATGTTAGTGGGGCGGAGAACAGCTCTGCATCTCCCATCCTGCAGGATGGTCCATCCTGCGAACTACTAGTCCCCATTTGTCTCACTGTTTGGGAGGAATACACAGAGGCCAACTGCCAAATAAACCAAGTCATGTGATCCAGGAAACGGGATCCAACAAATGGTTAGGATAAGAAAATGCCAACTTTCTAAAAAGTGTCATTTTCAGAACTGTGGCTAAAAATCTGACTTTACCAATAAAGATGGTTTTAAATTATAATTTATTTGTGTGTACACATGCCATCCCAACATGTTCTTGATTAAAAGTTCTCACTTATTAATTGAAATGAGGTGACCAAATATTATCCAATTAGAGAGATAGCCCTTACAGCAGTGAAAAACAAATTTAGTTTTTCTCTACTGAGACATGTAAAGCTTAAAAACACATGTCCTATATTAAAAATACAATAGGCTGTTTAGCGCCTTCCCTAGGAGTGATTTATATGTATTAAAAAGCCAGTTTTGGGAGTGGCAAAAGGTCTATTTTGCCAGGTCGAAAACTGCACTACAGGCTGCAAAGGCAGGCCTGAGACATGTTTTAAAGAGCTTCAAGTAGCATTTATTTATAGGTCCTGGGTACATATAGTAATACTTTACAAGGATCTTATAAGTAAATTAAATGCGCCTATTGGATGTAAGCCAATTGTCGCATGTTTAAAGGGGAGCGCACACGCACTTTAACATTGGGTAGCAGCGGCAAAGTGCACAAAGCCCTAAGAGCCAATAACAGAGAAGGATTCAGAGAACAGGAGGGTTTAAGGCAAACGGTTTGGTGGTGACCCTGCAGAGAGGACGAAGTCTTACAAGAAGAATATACTAACTAGCATGGAAGCTGCAGTTAACACAGCCCACAAATCAAGTAAAGAAAAAACTAAAGTTCTGAGATGGCACCAAGTTTGTATCCAGTCTCTGTAGGGTAAATTGTCCCTCTCCTTCCTTTTTGTTTTATATGGTATCATTTGAAAACTGTTATTAACTTTTTGATTTTAACCATTCTGTTCTAAAGAGGTGTTATTTCTGTCTTAATTACTATTTTATTGTACATTTTTAAAATATGGATGGAATGAGATCCCAAGAAGTGATAAAGCAATAGTGCATTGATTTGTAAAAAAACACAAACATGAAATAATGATGAATTTCTTTCCTCTAGAACCACTTCTGTGAAATCGACTTGTGTGTTTTATGTGTATGTGATATATTACATATTTGGTATAATCCGTTCCTTACAGCATGAAAGTCGGAAGAAGAAAGTGCCTCCTCAAACCCAAATGGTCATCGTCCCGAATGAGTGCTCTCTCACCGCAAGCAAAACCAAATACTAAGTGCATTAAATGTTTTCTTTAATCTTTCCTAAGATTCCATATGTTACAAGTCTAAATACAACCAAAACCCGTTAACAAAAACGATCAGATAGTGTGATTCATATGATACCAGATTCAGTAGCTAAAATAAGATCAGACAGAAATATTATGTCTTAAACAGAACAGCGAAAACTTTGCCCATTGGGCTTAATAATGGAAAATGGACTCCAAATAAATTATTTTTTTGCAAACGATAATTTGGACACAATATTTTGGTCAGGCGAAAAGTTTGCTAACTATTGTCCGACGCACAATCTCCCAACACAACCAGTGTTGAAGTTACAAGGAACATGTTGATCAACATTGGTCAACCCGTTGAGCATTCCTTGCACCAGCCTCTGTGCCTTTACACAGGGTGCTCCATTTAAGGATACTTTGACAAATGTGTTTTATTCTGATGCAGGGCATAGATGATTTGATGGCTTGTGCAAGCTATGCTGGGAAATGATAAGCTTCCTGGAGATCCATTATGGCCCGGTGAAACGTTTGGTTTCATTGAGTTCTCGTTGACTTGCTGGCACAGTGCAGGTAATTTCCTCTTGATATTCCTTTAAATGAATTGTAGAAAGAAGTAGTGCATGCTAGTCACTGTTGTAGTGTTCTTCAAGGTTAATGCTGAATTATCCTGACATGCTATCAAGAAGGATACATTTAAAAAACTTTTCTATTATGTGAACGGATCATGCAATGAGAGTATGGAGGTCTTATTGAGATAGGGCACAGAGGACGAACATGCACTTGGAACCAGATGACCAAGAGTGTCATGTACAACAATCCAATAAATCGGGTTCTGCAAACATGATTGACATTGTGGTGTGTTGACAGGTGGCATTGTCATTTCCAATCACAGGAGGACATACATCACTCCACCTGGTCAAGTGTGCATGCCCAGCAACACAATAGGACACCATAATTCATGTGTCCTGGGTGTGCTGTATGAGGAGTTGCTGAATGGAACGAATACCCCCAGAGGAATTCACCATATAGCATACTTCAAGGTTCATAGATGGGGTCACCACTCCTCATTTTAAAATTGTAGTCCACACAGCTGCCCATCTGTAGAATAAGCCCCTACAGGTGACTGACTGTATTAGCCACATTAAGATGAGACGAATGATCACAGGAGCACCACATCCGACTGTATCCTATTTCAGATGGGGTAATGCCCAGGTGATTGCTTATTCTGAACATCAATATCAAATATTTGGAGACCATTAATATTGCAGTGGGCTACTGTTCGGAGTGATTTGTTTGTGCTATGAAGATATCCAAACACCTATGAGCAGGGCCAAACATAGAACGGATTGTCAGAAAGGGGAGGACATTACAGTACAATGTGAAATGAATAGATGTGTCATATCTGGATGTTTTGTCCTCCACTGAGGGCATAGAGACTGGACTCCTCATTCATGGAATGAGAATGTCCCTTGCATGGCATAAGGTTATATAGTCTTACTCAGAGTGATCTAACTCCATGTGTAACAGGTATCTTAACTTACATTTGTCCTAGCTAGCATGCTATTCCATCATGTGCACTCAGAACTGTCCATGTGAAAGTAAAGATCTAGAGTCTGTTCTGTGACCTGGGGAAATGCCCCAAGCATGACCTTTGTAACAACATAGGGCCACCACTCATGATCTGGGTTGTTGCCAGACAGTGGTGGTGGCAGCATACCAATGTTTAGAGATTCATAGGCCCCAGTACGCTCAGAGAGAGTGTGGTTTGCCAGACCCACTTGTGTAAAGTTCTGCTTCGATGTAACACCCCAACAGTTACGCTGACATCCCATTTGTACATGTTCAGTGTGTGTGCCTGAACATTATGTAGTATGAGTACAACTGTTGGGGCCAGTGGGGTCCATTTTGGAAGGCGCCAGGTTCAATATGGTAGACGATGGGGGTGGATAAAGCTTACAGACAGTGGAAGCACATTACCTGCATTCCTGTGGCTGGAGGTTGAAGACACAGACGCTGCAGTGAGGAAGGAGGAAGTCGGAACTACCTTCAGATATTCTATGAGGACCTTTCAACAAGTGAATGCTGATTATTCCTTACTGACCACTTCCATTTGGTGAATGGTGCTAACGATGATGAAGTTTCTAGACAGCACTTGCCTATTAGGCTGTACCTGAACGCCAGAATAATTAGACTGATGAAAGCTAGGTAAAACAACCGCACTCTTCATTACGGCAATGTTTTGTACCATTACCTGCTGTGAGAACCATCACATTGCACATAAGCTGTGTCTGCACTACAGCAAGAAAATAGCATTTAAAGGGGAACCACTTCAAACTGGCTCCACAGACTTATGCAGTGAATCCATATCTCATCTAAGGAAAATGTGAATAGAAGTGGGATCCAAATCTCCCCAGTTTGTTAGGGCTCCAAGTATTTTTGTTGCACTTTTGTATAGTGTAAACTCAATCCAAAGGTGTTGGAGAACTTTACTGCATTCTGTCCATCAACTGTTGTTTTTGCATTTGTCACCCCGAGTGGGACAGGTATGCCCAGACGTGGGTCCCGTGCTCTCCCTCCCACTGGAATCAAGCTATCCTGGTTGAAGAGAGGTGAAACTCCGAAACCGGTCCTAGGATGCTTGTTTCCAGTCCAGGGAGGACCTGGCTTGGCAGTTCGGGCTGGACTGTTCCCATGAGGCACAGGGTCAAGACTGATTTGCATATGTCTAGGTCCAAACTGGAATGGCATGGTGAGCAAAAAAACGATGGATTTAGGCCCAGATCTCTGTACTGGGGTGAATGTATGACATTGTTCTGCATTCTGGCCATCAACCTTTGTTTTTTAACTTTACAGGAACACAAGTTACATTACACAAAGTCAGATTAATTTGAGAGACATGGAGGGATTAAGGGCATGATTTAGAGTTCAGCAGATGGGTTTATCTGTCACAAATGTGATGGATATCCCATCCCATGTATTAAAAATGCATTATGTCCAATGTAATTATATTTTGAATGAAGCACTTAACAGGACATGGCAATTTGTCCTTAAAAGCACGTAGATTCAGTCATTCATTTCAGTTTGATTAGCCATGTACTGCCCATTAAACTCCAGTTCTTGGTAGAGCACCTATTGGAACTATTCATCCATTAACTAGAACAGACGCTGTACTTAATCCACATTTAATGGTAGTAGACTTCTACATAAATGATGGCAATATGAATTATTGACCATAAGAGCACATATCTACCATTATTTCCCGAATTTTAAGATTGTAGTCTATAGTGTCTAGTGCCACAGTATTTTGAAATGGTCTGCCCTTCTTTCAACTTTTTGTCGGATTGAACTATGCATACCTTTCTCTCATATTCCTGAACCAACTCCTGTATTGTTCTATAGGCAATCATGATATCCACTCCTAGCAACGAGTTGGGAGAGGAGAAGTCCTGTAACTTGAACTTATAAGGTAGTGAACAATAATACAAAGGGACTGTTGATTTCCAGTGAGCAGTTCTTTCCCTGTTTAAAAAGTGTGTTTTTAGAAGAAGGCAGACAGTTCCTCAGAACCCACACACAATTGCAAGTGATATTTACCCCAGGGTTTGACTTCTTGTCATAGCCTCAGAATGAAGTTTCCCCTCTCAATCTTCAGTGATAAGCTTGTATTGTACTTAATTGTAAAGCGTATTCACCAATAAGAGTTGCTTCATAAGGGTAATAGGGTGAGAGGGTCTTGGTGTCTGTCGAGACACATATATGTCACAAGTATCTGACTGGCAATTGGTAACCTAAAGTGGGTGTTTTTAATAACAAGATCTAGTCCAAATTGAAATCATGTTCTGCAATCTACCTGTGGCAACTGGGAGAGTCAGAGTGATCCAGCGGCGTACCAACCACAGGTACTCCAATACCATATACTCACCTGGACCCATACACACACACACAGTTGGATAAACAGCTTGAGTCAAAGTTTATGTTTCGGAATTCAAGATTAGTTACCTTTTATTCCTTATTAACCTTTCACTGTTCAAAAAGTTCTTTCCTTTGGTCAATGGACCATTAGTTGATTTAGTTGATGGTGAAATTACATCAATTAACCCTCTTTTACTTATAATGAAATGACCACAGACTCGGGAAAAGTTTAAATCTTTATTTAAATTAATTGCATGTGAATCACTTCAAAGTACAGTACAGTCACCGTCACTCATAGGAGAGAAAATTCAATTAATCAACTCATCAAAACATACTTCAATTTGCAATGACTTATGCTCAGAAAGGAGAGGACAGAGAGAAAAGAACATCTGTAAATTAACGAAGTTATAATTACCTAGGATGGTATGAAGACCAACCCCCTGGCCAAAGGGCTGGTAAGGGTCCCCCGGGATAGATCAGGCAACAAAGGCTTCATGACCGGAATCAGGACAGGATAGATGACCTCTCTAGAATACCGATGACTGGGTCATGCCCCTCTCTGACACTCTCTTCCTCCTCGAGATTCTTCTGCGATCTTCTTTCTAATCCTAATAATTTAGGATATTAGGCTCAGCATTGGATTCTTATCAGCATCTCTTGCTACTCCGACAGCACACACGGCTCATAGCATCTCAGCATCTACATCTCTCTGAAAGCATCCCGAGCTCTGCATGCCCCATTAACTAACTAAACTACCTCAGTTATACCTTTCATCCTTAATGTTCCACCCACTAAAGTTGCAATATCACAAAAATATGAAATCTAATCGGACAGGCAGGGGGGATGATCATCACACCCTGCTTACATATCACTCTTTTCTGTTAGCTCTTTTTTAACAAACCTATCCCCTTAATTTTTATTCATATTTTATTTTCCCATCTGCATTCACATTACATTTGCAACAAACGTGTTTATTAGAACATATAGTCTTATTCATTCAGGTTCTTCACTGCTGGTTCTCAGGCTTCAGGCAGACTGTGACCTTGTCCTCTTCTTAACCTACACGTTATTCTTCCGGGATGTCTCTCAGCTGTCATGAGCAAAACCCACATGTCTCTGCTCACTTCGGACATACTCAAGAGGCCCAAATGCGCACTAGTGATAGAATTAGAATGACAGATGTTACTAATAAATGGTTTCACTGTATACCACCTATCTCTACTCTAACCCCCTTTATTTATTTATACTTTTCCCGCATAGCATTAGTAAAATAGCTCGATTTAGTTTCAGCTAAGCAGGTGCCATGTACACAAGTCTTCGAGACTCCATATTATTATCTTCTGCTCATGCGCAAGAATTTCCCTCCAAGCGACAGCTCGTCATACCGCGAAGATGTAGTTGACGCATGCGCAATAAAGATTTCCCATTTGCAGCCATTTTAGAAATTCGTTCGAGTTACTCACTTTAGTAAACACATATGCAAGCTTCTCTAACCCTCATTGTTATATGGTGCACATTAGTTTTACACGATACATAATTAATACCATGTTAGGGAGTTAAATGAGAGGATTGCTTCCGAGCAAGTCTCTTTTCTACGAGTCCTTCCTCATCAGAGTTTGGGGACTTTCCTCGCTGAATCATTTTTATGTCTCGATTAGAGTGAGCCAAAAAAAAGTATTATCATAATACCTTACCCTTTATTATAGCAGCTACTGTCTGCCGAGGAATATGAGTAGAAAGAGAGGTATCAATGTTTTTTGCCAGCATATATATGCTTTTTGTCAACATTGTTAATGAGTCTGTGTGCATACGAGGAAGTGTTCCAAGTTAAGAGGCTGCTGAAGTGATCACTGGGTGAAGATCAACCACTACTACATATCACATATAGGGCCAGATTACGACCTCATCAGGAAAGCATTCCCAGCAAATCAAGTTAGGAGTGCTTTAAGGATGATTCATATTGGAGGAGTCATACCTACTGATAACGATGTGTCTGGATCCTTACAGACTTGGTTCATTCAGACTCCCATTTACTTCAATGGAAGCCTGTGTTTCGGACATAAACACAGGCTCCCATTGAAAAAAGGAATGGGTGGGGAAAACCTTGCAACCTGTGGCGGGCACCCTATGGTAAACCGAAGAAGTATGCAGTGGTGCAGGTGGTGGTAAGAGATCACAAAGGGAACCCAGTGTGTGGATAATCAGAAGAGCAGGAGAAGAGTTTCCTCCTTTCAGAAAAAACCCCTCACACACCCATCAAGCCTGTGTCTTCTTCATCATTGGGTCTGTTCCTTATCGGGTCGGCGCTGCAATACCCGATCAGGCACCCATGATGGGGCCTTCTTGGCGGAGATCTTCTTTCCTTAATGCTGCTGGGTGCAGTGCGTATGAGGGCCCTGGCGAATGTGTGTAGTGTAGGTGGTGAAAATGTGTTGGGGTGTGAAAATAAAACAGGGAATAGTGATCACTCAGAACAATTTTAATGAGTTGTGGTCACTACCCTGGTTAAAACTAGAAAGACGCACACTCTCACTCTAAGGTATGTGAGAATATGTGCTGGTGTAATAGGTCAACATGTTTCTTGCCTGTTATCTATTGATGGCAACTCCTCAGGACCAAAAATGGATCTACCTCCACTTTTTGGTGGTGGTCAGGACCTCTGTGAAGTGTATACATGACCACTCGCAGTGCACCCTAAAAAGTGGTACCAGTAGATCTATACCTGAACCCTGCTTGAGTCGGGGGCTAACGACATTGTGTACCAGTAGAGGCAGACACTAAGGTGTAGTGTCAGTTTTGAAGTGAAGAACCTTCCGTATCCCTACCCTGCTACTGGCCCCAAAGTTCAATTCTCACAGCTTTTACATCTCAACCAAACCGATTTGGAATGGCTGTCCAAATCGGTCATCGTAGTCACTCTTTTGGAAACCATCTGTGTTGGGCTCTAAGATTCGGCTCCGAACTACTTGGGCTGCCAAAATCCCGTTTGTATCTAAATAGGACAGCCCGGAAGACTCCCTTGCATCATACTCGGTCGTCCGGAAAGGTGAACGATTCGGTTGGAAACAAGGCTTCTGAATCTGATGCCGTTTGGAGCCTTTCCTGACGAGATCGTAATCTAGCCCATAGTGTACAATATGGACAGAACAAGTCACAATCTTAGATCACTTGACAAAAAGTGAGTATTTTATTATTTAAAATTTGCTCTGTTTCCAGTCAAGGGAATGGAATGAACAGGAATGGGATGAACCTTCAAAACTCACCAGGGGCCATATGTAGGTAACATACAATTTACCGATTCATAATTACCGAATTTTACCGAATCGGTAATTATGAATCGGTAAATAGTATGTAGGTAAACATTCGGTAAAAATTACCGATTCGGTAAAATTCGGTAAATGAATACCGAATCCAAAATACCGTCCGGAATCATGAATCGGTATTTACCGAATCGGTAAATACCGAGGTGGTATTTACCAAATCGGTAAATACCGAATCGGAGTTTACCGAATCGGTAATTCAAATATACATCACTTGATGAATCAGCCAATCCAGTGCAAGGCCAACCCCACCCAACCAGGAAGTGGCCACACCCAGGCAGGTGCACACAATCAACAGACTCTGGAGAGGCTGGGAGTGCAGAGCAGAGCAAGGGAGTCAGTGCCTGATTCAGAGCCTCAGACTGACAGTGTCCAGCCAGGAGACAGAGAGAGATGGAGGGGAAAGGAGGAGGAAACAAAAATTTAGCCCTAAGGAACTGCAGGTACTAGTGGAGGAGGTGGTCAAGCAGCACCAGAAGCTGTTTGGAAAGCAGTCCCTGCAAGTGCCTGCGTCGGAGAAGAGGAAAATCTGACTGGGAATCCAGGCGCAGGTGAATGCAATTGGAGTGACCCCCCAGGGACATAGACGTGCTGAAAAAGCGGTGGTATGACCTACGCATCGTCACCAAGAGGAAGATGGTGGAACTGCAGAAGGAGGCCAGCCGGACAGGAGGGGGAAGGAACAGGGCACCTGCCCTCACAGAACTGGAGGAGCTGGTGGAGTCCACAATAGAGCCCGAGAGTGTCGTGGGGATTGGGGATGCCGACAGCTCTGCCAGAGCCGCCACCAAACAAGGTAAGATGCATGCACAGCAATGTGGCCCCCCCTACCCCTATCCCAACTCCCCAAGAGGGCAATGAGTATCCCACTACAGTCCATGTGTTAGTGCATCCTAGCAATGCATTATGGGAGATGTAGTCCGGGAAACCCCAACCATGAGCTGAATAGCACAGAACAACAAGGCATGTTACACACATTAGCGAAAAGCAGGCAGAGGACAATGTGAGAGTGTTTCAGAATTGTATTGTGATGCTAGCAATGCAGGGCTTCAGGTACACTGAGCTGATGTTGCATTTCTGTCCACAGAAGATACATTGCGCAGGACTGCGCATGAGACGGGAGAGAGGGCACACCGGAAAGACAGCTCAGGGAAGGCCACCATCAGTTCTGGCCAGAGATCAGCACCACATGCAGCCTCACCACCACAGCCAGCATCACCACCACAGCCAGCATCACCACCACAGCCAGCATCGCCACTCATGCTGGAGTCACCGGCATCATCACCGCCTGCATTGCTCAGGTCGAGGAGGCGTGCTGCTTTCAGGTTGCAAGTGTCGGAGTCCTCATCCGAAGACTGCAGGGGGCCGGAACCATCCACTGTGCCCCTGGATGGCAGCCATGCCAGTGTGCCCTCCGCCTCTGAGGGAGCACACACAGGTGCCAGATGTCGGCGCAGGGCTCGGGTGCAGAGTCCACCACCACAGGGGGAGGGCCATGGAGTGTTCTCGGGGCTGGAGGCCACCATGGTAAAGATACAGCTCCTACAGGCAAGGGCAATGATGTCAGTGCAGCGGCAAATGCGGGGACTCCAAGATACATTTGTAAATATGGACAGGGGCATCAGCGCTATGGCTGAGGGGATGAGTGAGATGGCTGTGGGCATGCGGGACATGTCTCAGTCCGTCATGCTGCTGTGCAGTAAGTTTGATGCAGACAGAGCTGCACGGCGTCGGGAACGGCAGAGAAGAGACAATCATAGACGGGCAGTCAACCTGCTGGCAACTGCCACTTCGCTGCTCTGCAGGCGCTCTGTGGCAATGCAGGAGGGCCTGACGCACTGCAGCAATGACGTCTCAAGGGGGATGGTGAGGGTCACCAGTGCACTGGAAGTGCTACTGACAAGCCAGTTGGCCACAACTGGTGCTGGGGATGCTGTGGACAGCGTAGAAACCACCAGCAGGAGCAGCATTACCCCCCCGTCCCAGATACACGGAGGAGCAGCAGGCGGCATGGGGCTGCCACTAGCGAGGATGCACAATCAATGGCATCCCGCACTGTAGTGCGTCGGCGCAGACACTAATGCTGCCTAGTATATCATGAGACATTTGGGTGAAGTAACCCTTGATTTGCAACTGGTGATTGCACAATATTGAGAGGACAGGTTTTTCTTTGTGTTGTGGCGTAGTGCCGCATAATTAAACTACGTCATGCCATCCAACTACTGGCGGTCTCCCCTTATTTACTCAGAAATAGTTGCATGTGATCTCTGCCCGTCTCTCTCTCCCATCTGTTGCTGTTGCCACTCCAGCTGCGTTGGCCTCTGGCTGTGCAGACTCATCATCATTGTCCTCATAATCAGTTAGCTCCACCTCTGTACCTCTCTTCGTGGCAAGGTTGTGCAGCATTGCACAAGTGGCAATGATTTTGCAGCAGATGATGGGTGAGTACTGGCGTGCGCCTCCGCTTTTGTGGAGGCAGCGGAACCTGCTTTTCAATAGTCCAAACGTGCGCTCCACCACATTGCGTGTTGATTTGTGTGCCACATTATATCGTCTCTCACTCAGGGTTGATGGGTGTAGGTAGGGAGTGAGGATGAATGACCGCACAGCATATGCACAGTTGCCTAGGTGAGTAAGAGAGAACCATCAGTCACATGCCTCAATACACAATAATTTGCAATAAGTATGAGGGAGCGTCACAGTGATTTACCTAGCAGGTATCCTTCTCCAAATTCTCCGGCAAGCAGTCGTGTGTAGATGCCACTGTTCTGGAAGATGAAGGAGTCGTGGGTGCTCCCAGGAAACTTTGCTACGATATCAGTGATAATGTTCCCTGCATCGCAGATTACCTGCACATTTATGGAGTGGGTGGACTTTCTGTTCCTGTAGATGTGCTCAGTGGCTGCTGGTGGGCAGATTGGAATGTGTGTGCCATCAATACAGCCTATGACATGCGGGAACTGTGCCATCTGGTAAAAGTCTGTCTTGGTTTTCTGCAGTTCAGCCTGTGTGTTTGGGAAGCTGATGTAGTGTTGCATTCTCTGCATCATGGCATCCAGGAACTTCCTGAAGAAACGGGACAGGCAACTCTGGGATACGCCGCCTACCGCAGCTATCACCCCCTGGTGACTGCAAGATGCAAGTAGATGTAGGCTACAGAGTACCTGCACATGTGGTGGTATGGCATGCGCCCTTGTTCTTGGCTGGTCCAGGAGTGGGTGCAGGTCCCTTATCAGGTCCATGATGGTTTGTGGGTGTAGCCTGTACCTTTCATGTATCTCAGCCTCAGTCTGTTGAAAGAGTGTGATGCGCTGTCTGTAAATGCGTTCCTCCCGTCTCCAAATCCTCAGACCTGCTGCCTGTAGATGTAGGCGCCTTGCAATCACATACAGAGCGGCCATGGTGTCCACGCTGTTGCATTTTGGGATTGCTGATATATACTGTTGCTGATTACCACCTGCTTTCAATCTGTGTTAATTACCGACTCTTAAATACCGAATTTCATGGATTTCTTAAATACCGAATTTACCTACATCTCTTTTCTCGTTTTACCACTTCATATTTACCGAATCGGTAAATATGTATTCGGTAATTATGAATCGGTAATTTAGAATTCGGTAAATATGAATCGGTGTTTACCGATTCTTATTTACCGAAACCCTGATTTTGGCCTCCTACATCTCAATTGACTAAATACCGGTCGGTAACGGGATATTTACCGAATTTCGGCCATTACCGACCGGTATTTAGCTGCCTACATATGGCCCCTAATCTCTTTTTTAACTGCACAACGTTCTAAGATGGAGAAAACACAAACCAATTGATTTGAGCTCTTCTGAAATAACAGTGCTCATAGGGGCATCAGTATGATCCTTGCAGGAAGGTTTACAACCTACAGTGTTGTTGTGTAGCTCCTATAGTACCCATGCAGGACCTGTGCATTTGGATAACATAAACTGCAGGATTGGTGGCAGACTACCTCTGAGCAACCCCACTGCGTATGTTACCTGTTTCTTGCATTAGCTAGCTCACAGTGCCACTAGTGTCTCCTCTTATCGGGGAGAGAGTAGTTTCTGGCAGCCTCAGAACATGACAACCCTGATCCCTCAAGATCATGGAAACAATGTACTACTTTCCACCCAGTCACACGTGCTCGTTTAGTTTATCTCAGAGGTACACAGAATAAACAGTCTGGGCGTTTCAATAAAAGGTTTATTGAACAGTTGTTATTCTCGTGTAGAATATATGAGCTGTAACAATCATTAGACAGTAGCAGAGATATATGACTAGCTGTACTATGAATATAAACGGATAGTACAGTTCTACCATTGTGCAATTAGCATGAATAAATGCAAATGCATGATAAAAGTGTGCATACTCCTACGATGCCTATCTAGATGTACCTGAGTGTACCTAGCATATGAGTAGGTGTAAAAGCCAAGAATCCCTCTAGGATTTAGTTGAACCCTATTACCTGAAGTATGAGAAATGTCGGAGCCCTTCTTGGTCTCGAGTTTAACAACCCGCAAGGAATGATCAGACCACTGTCAGCTGGAGCGTCTGCATGCAGGAGCCTTAGCGTCTCTGGTCAGTGTGTCGGCTTGGAAGTCTCAGTTCCCTCTGCCTTATCTTGGCAAGATGTGGTGTATTTATACCCGAAAGTATGTTTTGTATGGGTCATTGTCAGACTGAGGAAGGCGTAAGGGATGAACCTTGTACATAGACATTATGCAGGTGATGTAGTTTCTTTTTCGTTTCCAAGAACCCTCATGAATGCTCATACATAATGTATGAGCCCATCAGAGATGTTATAGGAGGCCTTTATTCAGGGAAAAAGCCTCCTTCTTTTTTCTTTTTTTTTTTTTTTTGTCCTCATTTGCCAAACCCTTATGTGTGAAGAAGGAAATCCGCCAACCACCATTTTGTGCTTTCTTGTCCTGCCCACCAAACCCTTTAGTGTGCTATGGACAATTGCACAAAAAACAAAAGAAACAAATTGGCGGGAGAAGGAACAATCAACACACAAAAAAGGACGACCTTCAGAAACTCCATCTAGGCATATTTCAACCTGTTTGGACCAGAAAAACGAACGAAGACCCTTGTTATAGATCCATGGAGCAGGGAAGCTGGCATAATCATAGGACCCGGGAAAAAAAAAAAAAAGCAGGGAGACTGTATCAAATAGTCCCAAAAGACAATTTTCTTTTTTTTTATACTACAGGGTCTAGCCAGGTCTACTTTAGAAACTTCATATAGGAACGATAACCATCCCATATATGTTGGAGGAGCTGTGTCTACCCAAAATCTGCAAATCTGTCTCCTGGCCAACAGGATTGCAAAAAACAGGAAGGATCTAGCAGGCCCTAGGATATTTTCGTCAAGCCCAAAGAAAATCAAAGGGAGAGTATTACTAAGAGTAATATTTAGCATAGAAGATAGTGCTTCTATCACCTCTTCCCAAAAGCGACTAATGGCTGGGCAATCTTTAAACATATGAACATCCGAGGCCTCAACTAGGTCACATTTGTTGCATTTTTTTCCATGTTGAAATTTGGCTAACTTTTGGGGGGGACAGATAAGCACGATGTAAAGTGAAAAGATGGTTTCGCCTCAGCCAGGCTGGCTTCACGATTTTATATAGTAAACTAAATGAGTTCGACCACAGCTGCTGGCACTGTTCGCCGATGTTACTGCCCCATAACACCTCAGGGAGGGTTGTGTCATCATCTATCTCCTCCAAGATCGCCCAATACCAACATGCAACCTCCTCCCCCCCCCTGGCCTTGTCACCAATAGATTTTCTAAGTTGCTGTACTTTCCCAAGGGGACTCCCTTTCTTATCAAGGCCTGAGCCCAGCTAGTCAGCTGTACATACTTGAAGTAAGATAGACCTGGCCCGACTTTCTCCCGCAAAGCCTCCCAAGGTAGCATTGAACCACCAGCTATCAGCTCTCCCCAGTTCAAAAATCCGGCTTCCTTTATTGGACCTGCCAGTCTGTCTTTAAGACATAAGGGAGTACCTGGTGAATCCCATATAGGTGCTAAGTTGGAAAAATAACACAACCCTGTTCTATTTCTGATTGTGGACCAACTCCTAGCCAAAGATTGTAGAGTTTTTAATTTTATTTTTTTAAAGAATTTCTGGTCTCCAAACTTAAAAAGAAAGCAGTCAGATGGAAGATCAGACCCCTCCAACATAGCTCGGAACATCCTCCCTCTAGGGTTGTCCTCTGATGTTTTTAGGAGCATTCTCGAGTAGGATAGTTGGAACGCCCAAGCATAGTATTGGATGTCTGGTGACGTAAGGCCTCCTTTCTCTCTCCTTCTCCTCAGCTTTTTCCAGGCCAATCTCGAAGCTCGATTCTTCCAAATAAAAGAGTTAATTCCTTGTTGACATTTAGATATTTGTTTAATGTCAAATGCCATAGGGATAGAGTTAAACAAAAAGGTATATTTGGGTAGGATAGACATTTTTATAAGGTTTGTCCTCCCAAAGATGGATAAAGGGAGGTGATTCCATGCCTTTAGTTGTTTCTGACATTCCTTATATACTCGGTCAAGATTAAAGGTGGTGATTTTGCTTATATCTTGGGTAATTCTAATTCCAAGATACCGCATAGAGGGCACTACCTCCACCTGTGTGTTGGGGGAATTCCAGGCCATAATTTCTGTTTTCTCAGAATTTATGTGGTACCCAGAGATTTTACCAAACTCCTCAGCTTTTCTAATCACAGAGGGGAGAGCCGAGTCGAGGTTTGATGTCATAATGAGTATGTAATCGGCATATAGGGCAACCCGCCTTTCCCACCCTCCAAAGCTAAATGATGGAATAGTAGCCTCCTCTCTAAGAATCTGTGCAAAAGGTTCAATATAGAGGTTAAAAAGGAGAGGGGAAAGTGGGCAGCCCTGCCTTGTACCTCTCGAAATTCCAAAAGACTCTGTTAGAGAATTGTTTACATTGAGTCTTGCCGTCGGGGCCTAATATATAAGTGAGATCATGCGGCAGAAATTTTCGGGCAAATTGAATTTCTTCAAAACTGCAGCCAGATAGGACCAGTTTACTCTATCAAAGGCCTTAGTCGCATCCAACGTAAAGGCGGCCAGAGGCAGAGAAAAAGTGGTAGCGATATCAATCGCCCCTACCAGATCGTGTGTGAGGTCAGCTAAGTGTCTGCCCTTTATAAAGCCCTTTTGGTCTTCATGAACTAAAGAGCTTATCGCCTTCCCCAACCCAGTTGTCATTATAGCAGCAAAGATTTTACAGTCGTTGTTGAGAAGCGAAATCGTGCGATATGACCCACAATCCTTCAAATCTTTCCCAAGTTTAGGTATTAAGACCACCGTGGCATCATTCCAGGACTTTGGAAGGTCCCGGCCCTTCAAAAGGATGTTATTAAAGACAGAGGCCAAAACCGGAGTGATCTCGTCTATGAGGGCCCTATAGAATTCCCCTGGTAACCCATCAAGGCCTGCTGCCTTCCCCCGCTTTACCTGCCCCAAAGCCTTCCTGATTTCTTCAACGGAGATCTCATTCTCCAACATCTTGCTATGCTCTGGGGATAACTTTGGCAGGGAAATTTGATCTAACCAGGCCTCCCTCTCTGCCTTGTCTTCCCGGATATCTTCCTTACAGATTTTCTGAAAGAAGTCCCGGAAAGCCCCGCCTATTTCATCCTTGGTAATACGGGTGACAACTTCCCCCTCCACCTTAATCTCTCTGATATAGTTTCGAGCTTGGTCGGATTTGGATTTCCAAGCTAGAATTTTTACAGCAGCCTCACCAAACTCAAAATGAGAGATTTCACTCGCCTCCCACCTTCTAGAGACCCTAGTTAGTAATACATTTTCTAGGTCCAACTTTAACTCTCTATGTCTTTCATATAGTGCCCCTGATCTAATTTGGGGGTCCAGGGTGTTTTCAATGCTCTTCATTTCCCTCTCCAGGTTATCAATACCTTCCCTATATTTCTTCCTTCTATAGGAGGCTCTATGCGTGATACTCCCCCTCCAAAAAGCTTTTAAGGCATCCCACATAATATGCAGATCTGTTGAGCCTATGTTTGCCTCCATAAAATGAAGTGTCTCTGATCATAAAAAGTTGACTTCCTCATTTTCTAAAAGAATAGTACGGTCAAATGACCAGGAAGTATAGCACTGTTTGTGCTCAAGCTTCAATACAAAAGAGATGGCCGAGTGGTCGGAAAGATGTGAGGGAAGGTAGGAAATGTCTATCAATAGATCTTTCAAGCTAAAACTAAAAAAAGCATAGTCTATCCTAGACACGTGATTGTATTTAAGATTCCGAAAGGAGACCCCCAGTGTGTCCCCAGCCTTTTCCCTCCAAACATCTGCGAGCCCCAATTGTGACATTGCTATTAGGAGGTCTTGTCTAGATCTTGATAAAACACAGGCTCTGGATTTGGGAGACTTATCAAGCTTTGGGTCTAAGACGATGTTAAAGTCACCCATCCAAATAAATGGGTCCTGGAAGGCCAATAGATTGTCTCGAATAGTATTTAGATGGGAGGAATCATCCTGATTGGGGCCGTAATACCCGGCCAATGTGAGGAGAAAACCATCCAACATTACCCTTACAATGAGCCAAATACCACTCCTATCTTCCCTATACTCAATAATTTGAGCCTTAGCTTGTTTTTTAAAAATAAAAAGCACCCCCCTAATATTTGCTGATTGATCTGTGCAAATAAAACTGTCTACCCATTTTTCCTTTTTCAAGAACTCTGTTGTTTCACACTTGAGGAGGTGTGACTCCTGGATGACAATGACCTGCGCCGGGGAGTCCTTCAAATACTGAAAGATCTTTTTTCTCCTGCTCCCAGTACGCAGGCCATTGACATTCCAAGATAGAAAATTTAGCTGAGTCATTTCGTCCAGCAGTCACCACCCCCCCCTACCTCTTTCAGGTTTCCTACAACTAAGTTGGCATAACTTTCCCTACCTTTGTTTGGGCATGAGACAAGAAGTACCAAATTATTAACGCTTTTCTTAGGCTTGGATTTTAGAGGATTATTTTTATTTTTACCCTTACCACCCTGTGCAACTCCCCCCCCCCCCCCCCGGAAAACCCTACCCAACCTATACTGGACAGGTGAAATGCCAGTTTTACGCCCTCTTTCTCCTCCACCCTCCTTTCTCCTTCCCCTCCCCTCCACCACACTCAAAAACTGCATGGTGTGTCCCAAACAGTACATATTTACGAATTCTGAAATATTTTCCCCTTCATTTCTTTTTCCTCTTTTTTTTTGTTTTTACGCTAATTTTAAGCAAACAGTTTTATTATTTTTTTTAATTATTTTTTCCCCCCCCCTTTTTTTTTTTTGTTTGTGAAAAAGTCTCCTTCTGCACCCAGAGCTGAAACTAGATAAGGTTCAATCCTCAGAGCTCATTATTGTGTAGTATAGGGAACTAATGTAGGTGAAAGATCATGCCTATATAACGGCATCTAGAATCATGCCTATATTAGAACATCTAGAGTCATGCCTATATTAGGGCCTCTATATAAGACATAACAGTGCCATCTTAGGATTCAAGATCTTTTAGAGAGTAAGTATGTTATCTTTAATTGCATTAGAGCAATAAATATGGCAGAGTTGGAATTAAAGTGAAGGAATTCATTCACTGGGAAGCATTCAACAGACTGTCCTGCTCTTAAAAGGGTGGTTCTAATTGCCACAGGAAAAATAAGGAGAACACAAGACTTATAAGAAAGGAATTTAGACAGTACAGGAACGTGCAAGAAAAAGCAGGTATCTTGAGCAATATACAAATGCATTCAAATACACCCGATAATATGTTGAAAATACATCACTACACATCCTTCTTCCACATTAACCAAAACCAGGAAAAGAACTATACTAAATCATTATAAAGAAGAGGATGCACCGTGCGTCTAATACAACGTCTTACTTAAGCGGTGTCTTGATTAGAGTGATAGACAGTTTTTGAGTCTCATGGATTTACTGATTATTATGATTCCCATAGTTTCCGCTTTTTCCATACAAATAAACTTATGCAGTTTTCTCTTGCATGAACGAGATGGTGTCACAATTTTTTGGGTATTTTGTGACAAGGGCATACTGTGCTAAATGTCTTCTCTTGAGAAACGTTTTTGTACCTGAAACTCAAGAGCGTCCCACTTGTGATTGTAAACTGTGCTTAGCTTTTCATTACAACTGGTCCAAGCCGAATTATAACACCCTTCAAAATGCTTGCATAGTTCCCTCGTTTCACACAAAATCCCATCTAGCTTTAATGTATGGCCTCCGTGTATTTTGCATAGCGTTTATGAGACATTCTCAATGTTTTTGAGAGGAAAAAGACTTTACATCTTCACGCACCAGTAGTCTTGATAAACCTTGCCTGTGTCCAATTGTCCCAAATCTACTTCTGGCACACAGTTGATGTCACTAGATTCTGCACCTGTCATGTCACAATAGATCATGTTATTTCATGTTATGTTATGTTATGTTATGGTATGGTATGTATGGTATGGTATGGTATGTTAAGATATGCTATGCAGATTTTTGGAGTGCATTATCAGCCAGGAAAATAATCTAGCACTGAGCAGGTGGGGACTACTGAAAAAGTCAGGTCTTCATTTCCTTGCAGAATTTAAGAAGGAAGGAGGAGGCTAAGCTGTGTAGTGGCAGGTTGTTCAATGCTTTAGGAGCAATGTAGGAGAGATATTGACCGCCAGATCTGGTTTTCTGTTTGCATACCCTCTCTGTTATCATGAAATTCAGGACAATGCACATGAGGGTCTCTTCAATATATGTTCTTGTTAAACTTATCGGTACAAAAGGGGGTGGTGATGGACGGAGCATCAGAACCAATCAAACACTCACACCCAGTCAACAGATCTGGGTTTGATCCATCACCGTTCTTTAGCCCACTTTGCCACCCCAGTTCAGACATGGCCATATGCAAATCAGTCTGACCCTGTGCCTCATGGGAACAGTCCAGCCCGAACTGCCAAGCCATGCCTTCCCTGGACCCGGCAACAAGCTTCCTAGGACCGCTTTCTGGCATTTCAGCCGTCTTCAGCCAGGCTTGCTTGAATCCAGTGGCAAAGTGAGCAAGGGACTCACGTCTGAGCATACCCTGCCAACTTATGGCGAACAAAGCGGTACAAAAGGGGGTGGTGATGGACGGAGCATCAGAACCAATCAAACACTCACACCCAGTCAACAGATCTGGGTTTGATCCATCACCGTTCTTTAGCCCACTCTGCCACCCCAGTTCCGACATGGCCATATGCAAATCAGTCTGACCCTGTGCCACATCATGGGAACAGTCCAGCCCGAACTGCCAAGCCATGCCTTCCTTGGACCGGAAACAAGCTTCCTACGACCGGTTTCTGGCATTTCAGCCGTCTTCAGCCAGGCTTGCTTGAATCCAGTGGCAAAGTGAGCAAGGGACTCACGTCTGAGCATACCCTGCCAACTTATGGTGCACAAAGCGGTACAAAAGGGGGTGGTGATGGACGGAGCATCAGAACCAATCAAACACTCACACCCAGTCAACAGATCTGGGTATCATCAATCACCGTTCTTTAGCCCACTCTGCCACCCCAGTACAGACATGGCCATATGCAAATCAGTCTGACCCTGTGCCTCATGGGAACAGTCCAGCCCGAACTGCCAAGCCATGCCTTCCCTGGACCGGAAACAAGCTTCCTAGTACAGTTTTCTGGCATTTCAGCCGTCTTCAGCCAGGCTTGATTTAATCCAGTGGCAAAGTGAGCAAGGGACTCACGTCTGAGCATACCCTGCCAACTTATGGCGAACAAAGTGGTACAAAAGGGGGTGGTGATGGACAGAGCGTCAGAACCAATCAAACACTCGCACCCAGTCAACAGATCTGGGCTTGATCCATCACCGTTCTTTGACCCACTCTGCCACCCCAGTTCAGACATGGCCATATGCAAATCAGTCTGACCCTGTGCCTCATGGGAACAGTCCAGCACGAACTGCCAAGCCATGGCTTCCCTGGACCGGAAACAAGCTTCCTAGGACCGGTTTCTGGCATTTCAGCCATCTTCAGCCAGGCTTGCTTGAATCCAGTGGCAAAGTGAGCAAGGGACTCACGTCTGAGCATACCCTGCCAACTTATGGTGAACAAAGCGGTACAAAAGGGGGTGGTGATGGACGGAGCATCAGAACCTATCAAACACTCACACCTAGTCAACAGATCTGGGTTTGATCCATCACCGTTCTTTAGCCCACTCTGCCACCCCAGTTCAGACAGGGCCATATGCAAATCAGTCTGACCCTGTGCCTCATGGGAACAGTCCAGCCCGAACTGCCAAGCCATGCCTTCCCTGGACCGGAAACAAGCTTCCTAGGACCGGTTTCTGGCATTTCAACCGTCTTCAGCCAGGCTTGCTTGAATCCAGTGGTAAAGTGAGCAAGGGACTCACGTCTGAGCATACCCTGTAAACTTATCATCATGCCCTTTAATCTTAGTGTTCACTACTCAAGCCATGTTCCACATAAGGCCACTCTGTGCACCCACAGCTGACATTGATACTTCTATTATCCTACTAGACTCTCATTACACAAACAGTCCCCCCTTCACCTATCCATGTTTACAAATTCTCACCCAGTTTCTCACTTTAAAAGAATAGCTTCTAAAGATTTGTAATTGTAAAATACTAGCTTCTCCTGGACATGTATCTCCTTCACTATGGCACCTGCAGGAAAATGCACACCCCAAGCAACGTCACAGGTTTTATATTTTGTCCATGTTGGGTTAAAATCAGTAACTGACAAACCCTTTCTGAACATTTCAAAGGGCAAGAACTGTGGTAATGTGTGATGATCACTGACAGACCCATGTCTTTTGAATTCAGCAGTTCTTGTTTTCAAACCCACTTGAATGTACAGTTTTAGCCCCTTCACAAATCATTTTGTTACCCATTCATTGGATTGTAGAGGATACCCATCACTTCTCCTGTGGAAGTGTTCACTTTTCTCCAGATGTTATTATAATTAACAGTAATAATTCATTGGAAAACACGTTTTGCAGAAATACAACAATACCTTCCATTGTGGATAAAGTAAAAATATAATGTAAGAAGATAACATTTTAAATTCTACCCATTTAAGAAATAGTTTACAACTAACTTGTGTTTCCTATTAATCTCCAAAATATCACAAAGCCCAAATTGCTCCTTTGTGAGATGCTCCGACAGAGCTTTGGGAAAGTGAACTGAAAACGTTTGAGCAGTTCTGCATTTCTATTGTTTATCAGGCAGTTTGCAACCAGGGAATGGGCTACAAATTCCTCAATCATATTTTTCATAGTAAGGCCACCATTAAGTTGTGATTACCAATTTCTTAGGGGCAGTGGCGCCTAAGGGACCACGAGGTGCTTGACAGCATTCAGTCGCTAGCACGAAGTTGGAATAAGACTATCTTGCCTCAAAGACAAATCTTCCTCTAACAAGCTTTGTTCTGCAATTCTAAAACCATTGTACTTTTGGCTCTAATCCCTTCTAATTTGCCCAAAACAGGAATGTCATAACACTGTCAAAACATTTCTTCAAGAAATTATCCTCCTGGATATATTTAATGAACACAAGTTCATTATTATAGTCTTAGAGCCCGACCTAGTGGGTTCTACCGGACATTACAGACCTGCTCCAGCATTCAAGGCCCGAGCCAAAGGAGAGGGCGTTTAACAAGGGAGCGGGCCTTTAATGGACAGTAGAGACCACTAGGAGGGCTCTAAGGCTATGAGATCATTCCGGCTGAGAGGGCAGAATGTTTTAATTGCTAAAAACATAGGCCTCTCAGAACCCGAGAACCCGAGGGGATTTAAATCCCCTCTGGCCTCGAGAGGCCTTTGTTCACAGCAGCAGCTGTGAATAAAAAACAACATTAGAATGTTGTTCTGCTGGCTTCTACCGGCCTGTAGAAGCCCAGAGCACTCTATTGTCTGCAATGGTGTGCTCAACATTCTAATGTTCTAATAACTGCTTCCAATTGTTCCCATAATTCCTTGACCGCTACTAAACATCGATCTCCATGGTCAGACAGTTCTGACATTATTCCTTGCTCTTGGAGTCTTGACAGCCGCTCAACCTGCTGTTCTTTCCTTCCAGTAAATACTTCACTGACAACTGTTATTCATATAGGTTTCCAGTTCACTCACTGGACTCCAGTCAGAAATAGGGCACTGCACAGATGTGAGGATTTTTATGTACCTTTTAGATATGTCTATGAAATATTAGGGACATAGGTGACATTTCATGAAAGTGTCCAGCACGCAGGAGGAGAGCCAAATTTGCAACACAAATATTACACTATCTATCTGTGGTAAATATTTCATTACCGGTACTATTTTTTATGCGGTAAAGTCTATTAAGAATAACTCAGTAAATATAAGAGGCAGAATCCGTGGTATTAGAGGTTTTTAAAAGGCTTTATTCCTATACAAAGGAATACAATTCGAATTGTAGGCATTCTATTCCATCACCACGAAAGTTCAGGAAGGAAGGGCATACATTATTGACAGATAGGCAGTTTTATAGAAAATACATTACAGTGAAACAGATGCAAGAGGCGTAACAGCTGATAGTACAGATAAACGGTGCATACGTAACTAATAGAGGCGGATGTATGGGCGTAATTTAATAAACGTCATCATACATGATGTCACAAGTGGGTGGATCCATAAGAGAATCTTGCAATGTCAGCAGAAATATTTGGCAGAGATGCGCGCGCAGCCGCATGACGTGTGATTGACGTGCAACTAGAGGGTGAAGGGGACTTGACATTTAGCTCTACATGTGGAGACAGAAGTCTGGGGTTATGTCAACCTAATCCCAAATCATATCTAATATCCTATGTTTAAAGAACTGTGTTATCCAAAAGGAGAGGTCTCTAGGATAGAATCTATTCTATACTGACTGTTGGTGCGTGTACAAGCGTCTAAGTGTCTACACTAGATGCGAGGGGGTAGGAATATTCCATGATAACGGGGCTATGAATTACTTGCATGAGGACAGCGAGGCCTGGCCCTTTGCACGGTAGCTGGAGGAATGTTTACCTAAACTACTAGACAGGAATACATCGGATGAGGAGCGGAGTAGATAATCTTGAAGGTGAAATACAGTTTTTGGCAGGCGACAGGCTGGATCAGGCACCGTTAGCCGCGCAGGGAGTAGGACAAAGTTCATGGATACAGATGCAGGCTCAGACTGGAGCTTTCAGAAGCAGAAGGCAGGAAAAGGCTTGATGACAGAATTCGGGGCCTACTCGCCTGAATCTGTAAAATGTGGAAAGTGAACCACATAAAGTCGGTGGCCTTTCATACTTAGGAATGGAATATCTGACCCATTCATGGCGAATCTGAAAGAGGACATGTTGACGGTGGACGCACATATATTTGCGTCTTCAAAACTGGAGCAGGAGGGAACATACATGTACTTATAGCATGCACATGGAGTCGTTGGGGTCTACGATAGGGGACATAACTGATCACAAAATTCATATTTCCTCATTCCCTCCTTGTCCCCTACGGACCCTCAGGAGATATCGATCTTCATCAATCCATCGATCTGTTCATATAGCATCATTTGTTCTTCTTTTTTCTTCCGGGATCTCGAACGAAAACTTGGATGTGGGATACACGAAGTGGCACACAGACCACAAATCGCTGGCCCACATTGTAGACATAAGCAGCAACTGAATAGTATGAGAAAGCCAATACCTAGGAAGGATAGGATTCTCCATCCCCAGGCTGACAACACGCCCCAGAACCAACCGGACCAAGTCCAGGTGCCTGGACTCTGGTGTATCTGGCTTACAATCTTATGAAGGCGAGTTATGGCTTTATATACTGACGGCGAATTTTCTGGTATGAAAATGCAGCAACTTGATCCGATGACCCTACAAGCTCCGCTCCTATCGGCCAGGATGACGTCAAGGACAAGACGATTTTGAAGCACGACAATCCGCATAGCAGACTGCTCTTCTGTTAAATTGCCTAAGGCGGAAATAGTTTCGTTCACTACTGCTTCAAGGGTTCTGGTTAATCTACGTATCAGCTTACTATTAGTGACTGTACCTATATAGGGAAAGAAACCCTTATTGAAATCTGTGTATTTTTCCCATGCTGTTTCAGTGTAATCGACAATTGGGAGATCTCTCTGCTGTCTATTGTGTACTAAATGGGTATTTCTATGATAATCAGGAGGAGCTAGGAAAACAGGTGGCAGAAGGAATGCTATGTAACAGGTACCATCCCAATCTAGAGGTAGACGTATATATGCGGTCTGGCCACATATAAAGTAGGAATGGCGAGAAGCTCTGAATGTAGACTTGCCTTGATCACTGAATTTTATTACAGTGGTGCATTTACTATGGCCCATGTGTATGGAACCATTCTTTCTTACACATAATTCCCCTTTTACTGGGAATACTGACATGGCGGGCAAGATTGGTGTAGCTTCAGATTCAACGTTCAAAATCATAAGGTTAAGTGTAAAATTACCTAATCCATATACTTCATTTTCTAGATCAGTTCCTGTTCTTCTGGGAAGTCCCTCCTTGTTAGGGTAGCAGACTTTAAGCAAAACTAAGTTCAGGTTTCCCCATACCCAGTTGTCTTGATAAACTGCGGAATTTGAATCTAGGGAATTAATCAAACTAAACCATGCTCCACAGGAGCCATTGTGTGTGAACGGATAAGGAAAGAGGGGCAAAACTCCCTTATAGTTCTGATAGGGAGGGAGTCGGCCACATATCCAACATTTTGTGGCATTGCTGGTTTGATGGGAATGATGTAACATACTAATGAATGTGTTGTTGCGCAGCGCAAATCTATAGGACAACTCGTGCGGAGGTAATTCGCTAAAAGAATGTTCTGCAGTTACATTGTAAGCACGCTTAAGAATAGGGTAATACATGTGCAATAGTATGCTGACAATGATGATCAGAAGACTTAGAAAAAACAAAATTAATAATGTTACTGTGCAGTGACTACGAAATGATTTACAATACGCATGCTTCTTAAGCTGCATCTGATGATTTCTTTCTCTATTCCGATCTAGAGGATACATGTCAGAGACAAATTCAACCGATTCACCTTGGAGAGGACTTAAACAATCAAATTGTCTGACTTACTAGACCTTAATTTTAGTTTGTAAAGTTCTGGTTTTGACTGTCAACCAAGGGGAGCTTTGAGTCTGTCTGTGAGGGAATACAGGGTTGAGTATTCACACTGGATGGTAGTCCATAAAATTTCTTGATATGACTCGAGTGCAACCACCCTTTCCGTCCCTCGATCTTCACGGCTGTCCTTGTAGTCAGTAGAACCAACTTCGGTGACTTCCACCTAGGATCCAGTTGGGTCTTCCGGTCAAAATTCCTGACCAGAACCAGGTCACCAGGGACCACGTCATGGGGCTTCACCTCAGTATTATCGGGAAAAGCTGCGGTTACCTGTGAACGACAAGATTGTAGTGCAGACATCAAGGAAGCCAGGTAATCTGTCAGCATATTACAGTCAACATCAGTGATTTTGCGAGGTATAGGCGTCCCCCACATATTTGGTGGTCTACCGAAGATCACCTCGTACGGGGATAGCCCTGTTCGAGAATGTGCTACCATTCTCATGTAAAAGAGCGCAACTGGTAAGGCTACTATCCAGTCGACACCTTTTTCTCTACATATTTTGGACAATCTAATTTTCAGAGTTTGATTATGGCGTTCCACGAGACCTGCTGCCTCGGGATGTCGGACACAGTGGAATTTCCATTGGTAGCCTAATAAAAGGGAAACGTGTTTCATTAGTTCGGATGAGAACGGCTGGCCGTTATCTGAGTAGACAACACGTGGTAAACTGTACCGTGGGAAGAATTCTCGAACTAACTGTTTGGCAGTAGTCGGGGCAGTGTAATCTGAAACCGGGTATGCTTCTGTCCAACGGGAAAGAGCACAGACAACTACGAGAACATATTTGAATCCTCGACATCGTTCCATCTGGATATAATCCATCTGGAGGACTTCAAAAGCATGATCGGGAGTTTGAAATCCACCCTGCTCTACGGGGATGCTTTTACCTGGATTAAACTGACAACATATCATACAGGTACAAACTTTTTGTTTAGCTGCTGCTCGCAAGTGTTTGTTGTGACTGCGTAAGCGGCCACTAACTCTCCGGTACTTGTTCTCATACATGACCCATCTACATACAATGTCAAGTCTGGATCTGACAAAGGGATATCTGTCAAGTCTTGTCTGGGTTTCGTCGTGATAGTAATGACTTCGACACAATCATGTGCCAATGGATCTGTTCCGCCTACTGGTAACAGTGTGGCAGGATTTAACGTATTACAACGTCTGATTTCTATATGTGGCTGAAACAATGTTAATTCGTAACCGGTGAGTCTCGCTATAGTCAAGTGTTGTGTTTGTGTACGGTTCAAAAGAACCTCTACTGCGTGTGGTACTTGTACTGTCAATTGGTGTCCTAACACTATGGCATCGCTTTGTCTGATTGCTAAAGCTGTTGCTGCCACCGATTTCAGGCACGCAGGAAGAGCCTGAGCTACTGGATCTAATGTACTAGAGAAATAAGCACATGGTTTGTGTGATCCTGCTTGTTCCTGAGTGAGTACTGACAAGGCAGTACCTTCGCGTTCTGTAACAAAGAGTGTAAACTGTTTACTGTAACATGGTGTTGCTAGGACAGGTGCTTGGCATAAAGCTTTCTTTAAGCTTTCAAAGGCATGTGTATGTTCTGGAGTCCAAGGGAGGACAGTCGATGTGGCTGCCTCCTGTGTTGTCAACTGGATGAGTGGTTTTGCTAGAAATGCATATTGAGGGATCCACTGCCTACAGTATGAAGTGAGGCCTATAAAAGCCCGCACCTCCTTTTGTGTCTTGGGTGGTGGCATGTTAGCAATTAACTGGATGCGGTCGGGTGTAAGCTGCCTTCCCTCCTTGGACAGCGAGTGCCCAAGGTAAATAACTCGCTGGACACAGAATTGCAGCTTAGAAGGGGACACCTTGTGCCCCTTGTCGGCCAGAAATTTCAAAACCGTCAGTGACGCTTTTTCACATTCAGGTTTGTTTCGGGCGGTGATCAGCAGATCATCGACATATTGAAGCAAGGCAGTGTTAACTGGCATGTGGATACTGTCAAGTTCTCGTTTCAGTGCTTGGCTATAGATGCTGGGGCTTTCTGCAAATCCTTGAGGTGCGCGTGTGAATTTAAAACTTCGTCCATTTAAACTGAATCCGAACAGATATTGACTTTCCGGATCTATTGGGACACTAAAGAAAGCATTCTTGAGATCAATTACAGTGAAGAACGTTGCTTCGGAATCAATGGCTGTCAGTAATGAAGAGATATCTGGGACCACAGGGTATTGTGGTACAATACATTTATTTAATTCGCGCAGATCAATAACTAATCGATATACTGGTGGTGCGTTTGGATCCGTTCTTTTAAGAATCGGAATTATCGGGGAATTACATACATTGGAGTCGGTTTCGACAACCACTCCTTGTGCAATGAGCTCGTCAATGATTTGCAGTAAAGCCACTACAGCATCGGGTGGTAACTTGTATTGTCGCATGTGGTAAATATTTCATTACCGGTACTATTTTTTATGCGGTAAAGTCTATTAAGAATAACTCAGTAAATATAAGAGGCAGAATCCGTGGTAGTATTACTCCTGTTTTTAGTGTGACACGATATGGTGTAATATTCATGCAACCAACATCAGTGGGGCCTTGTGCCCATAAATGTGTAGGTAAATTCTGCAGTCGGTGATCCATGTCTCTGGATACGTAGTGACCTTTAAAGTCACGTAAAAATAGTCGTACTCCTTCCGGAGAACAACATATTATGGCTCCTAGAGCTTTCAATGTTTTTATGCCTAACAAGTTTTCTGGACATGATTTAGTAAGCAATAAATCTGTAGTACGTGTCAATGGACCGACTGTAAGTGGAAGAGGTTGTGTTACGTCATTTATTATAGGTTTTCCTGAGAATCCAAGGGAAATATTCTGTGAGCCTGAGAGGGGTGCCCCTGGAACTTCACTGCGTCTTATAGTTGTTCTGCTTGCCCCTGTATCAAGTAAAAACTTTCTGTCTTCCCCTAATAGTTCACTATGTACATAAGGTCCCTCTTGGTCTACAGGAACCTCAATAAGGGGGAAGCCAACTTCCCTCTCTAGGCTATCTCATGAGTATCGCTGATAATCGGGATAATCTGTTTGTGCATACTGATACATCTGTTGTGTCGTTGCTTGTGTTGCAGCAATAGGCTGCGCTTGTGGTGGTGCTACGATCTGTTGTGGAGCTGGTTGTTGCGGAGCTAACCTAGGTTGTGCATGCTGAGGGATTTGTTGTTGATTCTGATCCTGTCTAGGTGGACGTGGTCTTTCCTGCGTTCTACCTGTGGCAATATTATGTTTCAGGACTGGACAATCGTGTATATAATGACCTTGTTGTTTACAATAGTTGCATGTCCCTTTCGCAGGACCTGCGGAATCACCCTTTTGATGACCATCGGCTGGAACTGACTGTGCAACAAGCATTTTCATTTTTGTATCTTTCATACGTCTTTGTTCGTGTTCTTGTTCTTCTCTAATTCTATTGTGGTGATATTGTAACATCTGTAACATCTGTGATGGGGTATTACCTTGCCAGGTACTTTCGAATTTCAATACTCTATTCTTGACTTGCAGCAGAGAATTTTCAACTAATTTTGTCACAAACAGATGTGGATATGACTCACTACTGGCTTTTATGCCACTATTTATACTAAAACATTTTTCAAATCGGGAATAGAAATCGCTAGTGTCTTCATCTGGCTTTTGTTTACAGGCTGAGATTGCACCCCAGTCTTCCTTTTTCGTAGTTAATAAACGTGGCAGTACCTGTATTAGTAATCCTGCTAGTGCTGTAGTCTTTTCCCCAAGCCCTGCTCCTGCAGCTCTGGCCTTTTCTTCGTTTTCTAATGCTGTCCAATCTATCTTTTGGTCTCCCACCTCCCATTCCTTTTCTTTGAGTTTTTCATAAACACCGGCGGGTAATAGGACTTTTAATATTTTCATAATATCGGGGTAGGTATACTCTCCCATGAGTAACATGTCCTTTATTTCACGGTGGAAACCTGCTGGGTCCTTGTCATGGCTGGGTACTACTTTCTTCATTTCTAATAATTCCAGTTTAGTTATAGGCGTGTACACAAACACGCGTGTAAAATTATCACCGTCACCTCTGATTGGGTGCACTTCGCGTAACGGGTTCTGTCTATCTATGTGATACATTTTTCTTCCCATGATGGGAACTGGAACGTGTTCTGGGCATACGAAATTTAAATATTGGTTTCGGGATTCTAGAATTTCCTTAATCAAATCAGTACCTGACCCTCTCCATATGTTCGTGAGTAGTTCTGTCAATATGTCAGGTAAAGGTCCTGGATCGGAGTGTTGGCTTTTATATAATATAAGGAGGTGTTGAATCATGTATATACTAGCTAAACGCTGTTCGTATGGGTCAAGATTCAAAAACGTGTGTGCAAGTACATCATCATTGTATTCGCCGGGACTGTCAGCCCATTGTACTTCTGACCTGGCTAATTCTTGTTCGTCCATGGAATCGAGCATGTGGTACCCCCTTCGATCTCGGAGTAATTTATCAGCGGCTTGGAATAGGTGTTCAGGGGATTTTGTATTTAACATAGGGTTTGGAAAATGTCTATTATATTCTGGACGTATTGGACGTATCGGGTCGTTAAAACCTCTGGTATTATTATGGAGTCTTCCTCTACCTACATAAGCTATCGTTTCTAATTGCTCTGATTCTTGCTCCTCCTCTTCTTCTGATTCTACTCTGTCTGTTTCTCGTCTCTCTTTATGTATTCGTTCTACTTCCTTGCGGATCTTTCGACACATGGCGATTATACACGCCTGTCTATCATGTTTCTCTTCTGATATATTCTGACCCCATTTGGCAAGTCTTTGCATGGTATCGTGATCTGCCCCAGGCCTGTCTTGATTCCTAATTACACAATTTATGAAAAAACGTAGTAGTTGTCTTTGGACATCCACTTTCTGGTATTCCATAGCTTCGTTAATACTTTCTGGACCTCGCCCTGTTAGGACAAAGCAATATATTTCGTCTAGGTGTTCACCCATTCCTGGTATCGTCATTAAATACAATGTAGCTCGTCTTATACGTAGTGATGATATGAGCAATTTATCCTGTCTACCTGGTACTGGGTCGTATCTACAATCCACAAGCTGTTCTTTAAACATGTCGGATGTCGCTAGTTGGGGTGTACGTTGGAGTGCTAAATCTCTAAGGGTCTGTTTATTTCGCGGCGGTGTGGCAAACATGTCTGTCGTACCTCCTGTAGCACCATCTGAGGTGCTAGGCACGAAAGGATTCGTTGGGCGTAGGATAGAGATTGTAGATGTGGGAAAAACTGTAGAAACGGACGGACCTGTTGGAACTTGTGTAGGAGTTTGTAGTTGCGGGGATACAGACGAATGCTCTTGGTGTTGAACACCATCGGCAAGCGGTGTGGGTGGTATGGCATTAGCATACTCGGGAGCTGCGTCATCTAAATAGGAGGAAAGGAAAACGTCCTTTGCTGTTTTGGGATGTGTTTTGGGATGTGCTTTTATCGGAAGCAATGGAGGAGTTAAGTCTTTTGGTATTTCCGGGGTAGCCTTAGGTAACCCTTCGGCCAGAAGAGGATACATACCATTCATAAGAGTGTTTCTTTGTCTATCTACTTGTTCTGATTTTACTCGGGTACCTTCCTCAAGTAATAGATTTTCTCGGGTTTTATTTGAATTCTCTCTACCTTTCTCTTCCTGTCTGAGTGCTTTTTCTGTACGTCTATATGATTCTTTACGCCATAATTCAATGGCATCTTTCTGTGACTGTCTGGCTTTCTTTTTCCATAATTCTTCTTCTACTCTCATGATGCAATCTGCATCCCAGGTCCCCGCTGCGGGCCATCTCTGACTCTCTGGTAATTCTTTGGTGTAGTCCACCCATAAATCAAGGAATAATACGGCATCTAGGCCATGCTTATGATACATAAAGTACCCTGGAGTGTCCCTAGGTGGGATGGGAACAGCTTCTTCGAGTACACCTTTTCTAGTTTTGATCTGTCTTAGTTTCGAAAAGAGCGGCATTTTTAGATCTTATAACTAGAACACACTTTATACAAGAAAACACAATAATGAACAGTCATTCACACCACAATATATAGAACGTATTTAAAATATTTAACACTTAACAGTATTACGAACAATGATAACCAATAGAAAACTAGTTACTGACATAATACTGACACTAGATAGTACTTATTTATATGCAAGACATACTATATATACTGCTAAACAGTACAGATACACTGCTAAAACAGTGCAGACCGGATTTGTGTACCCAAACCCGTCTTGACCGGCACAGACTATGTGCACGTTAAATGCCTCCCCGCTAATGGTACTCACCGGGTAGCTCGGAACGGAAGGCCTCGGAACGGAACTGAAACTGGACTCGACTCGACTGGACTCGGAACTTCGGAACTTCGGAACCTGGTGGGCCTCTGTATACCTCGGATCTTGCTCTCTCAGCTAGGCTCTGGTCGGGATACTTCCCACTTCTCACCGCCTCGTCTGGGTGTTGATCGCAGCCTCAGTCGTCCCCGCTTGGCCGGAGGGAGATACAGGAAATCCTGCAGGTACGCGTTTTTGTCCGTTCAGCTGTGGCAGGAGACCGGGCCTGCAACGCACCGCCGGCGCGTGAGATGAGAAAGTGTCCCTGTTCGGGCGCCAATTTATGTGGTAAATATTTCATTACCGGTACTATTTTTTATGCGGTAAAGTCTATTAAGAATAACTCAGTAAATATAAGAGGCAGAATCCGTGGTATTAGAGGTTTTTAAAAGGCTTTATTCCTATACAAAGGAATACAATTCGAATTGTAGGCATTCTATTCCATCACCACGAAAGTTCAGGAAGGAAGGGCATACATTATTGACAGATAGGCAGTTTTATAGAAAATACATTACAGTGAAACAGATGCAAGAGGCGTAACAGCTGATAGTACAGATAAACGGTGCATACGTAACTAATAGAGGCGGATGTATGGGCGTAATTTAATAAACGTCATCATACATGATGTCACAAGTGGGTGGATCCATAAGAGAATCTTGCAATGTCAGCAGAAATATTTGGCAGAGATGCGCGCGCAGCCGCATGACGTGTGATTGACGTGCAACTAGAGGGTGAAGGGGACTTGACATTTAGCTCTACATGTGGAGACAGAAGTCTGGGGTTATGTCAACCTAATCCCAAATCATATCTAATATCCTATGTTTAAAGAACTGTGTTATCCAAAAGGAGAGGTCTCTAGGATAGAATCTATTCTATACTGACTGTTGGTGCGTGTACAAGCGTCTAAGTGTCTACACTAGATGCGAGGGGGTAGGAATATTCCATGATAACGGGGCTATGAATTACTTGCATGAGGACAGCGAGGCCTGGCCCTTTGCACGGTAGCTGGAGGAATGTTTACCTAAACTACTAGACAGGAATGCATCGGATGAGGAGCGGAGTAGATAATCTTGAAGGTGAAATACAGTTTTTGGCAGGCGACAGGCTGGATCAGGCACCGTTAGCCGCGCAGGGAGTAGGACAAAGTTCATGGATACAGATGCAGGCTCAGACTGGAGCTTTCAGAAGCAGAAGGCAGGAAAAGGCTTGATGACAGAATTCGGGGCCTACTCGCCTGAATCTGTAAAATGTGGAAAGTGAACCACATAAAGTCGGTGGC
Source organism: Triturus cristatus (assembly GCF_964204655.1). Taxonomy (NCBI): domain Eukaryota; kingdom Metazoa; phylum Chordata; class Amphibia; order Caudata; family Salamandridae; genus Triturus; species Triturus cristatus. The sequence goes on along the minus strand of NC_140594.1, from coordinate 504,062,302 downwards.
CTTTCATACTTAGGAATGGAATATCTGACCCATTCATGGCGAATCTGAAAGAGGACATGTTGACGGTGGACGCACATATATTTGCGTCTTCAAAACTGGAGCAGGAGGGAACATACATGTACTTATAGCATGCACATGGAGTCGTTGGGGTCTACGATAGGGGACATAACTGATCACAAAATTCATATTTCCTCATATCCATGACCTACCGTCTATGAACACTATGGAATTGGTCATGCACCAGATGCTTGACTATGTATTAACTCCAATGAGACTCTTGAGGAAATGGAGACAGAAGGTCTATTGTCAGCAGGGTCCTCGCTGGAGGAAAAGAACACTCGATCCTCAGAGGGCTGGTAAATATAAGAGTTAAAGGACACACTCCACCATCAGATAGTGGAATGAATGTAATCTAGAACACCAGTGCTCATGTCTTGCATAATTATTTACTTATGGATGTTAATTTATGTCAGTGAAGCGTTCCAGGAATAGAATATGGATGTTCTTGTGCGTCCACAGATAGATTTTGATCCTAGACTCAACAAACTTAGATTTACCCCGTGGCAATAAACCTGGGCTTGTGCCAAAATGGTGTGCCTACCAGAGGCTTAAATTCACCTCTTTACTACTTCTTTCCATGCGTGCTTCATTCTACAGCACACATTAAAAGAGGCATATGTCTCTAAGGATTGTTTTTGTGCAGTAAGGAATTCCTTCCTGCACAAAAACTATTCTGCCTGTAACTCAGACACCCTTGCAACATGGCGCCTATGTTGGTGCTAAGCTTCCTGAAGTGTGCCAGTGCTATGAGAGAATAGAAGGACATCTTAGTATGTACGGCACATTTCTGCTCTCTCCCTTTCACAGATCACTACACAGTATTGTGATAAACAATATCATTGACAACAATATTGTATAAAAAATATTGTTTACGATATTATCGTGGTCCTATACTTATAAGAAAAAGCACAAAAAGATCTGAAAAAGGTATAGTTGCACTAAATCGTCCACAAATACACCAGAAATACTGATTCTTTGATACAAAATTAGGTTTAAAGTAGTAAACGTTGAATATTTTAACCCCTTCCATGCGGGGCGGATTCCCCTGCTGTGCTGAGCGCTGCTTGCGCGGGCGTGGTCATGACGGAACGGTTCCGTCATGAGCACAACTCAACCGACGCTCATGACGGAACCGTTCCGTCATGAGCGTCGAAGGGGTTAAAACACAAATCTATGTGTTTGTGTTTGTAAACATACATTATTTGTGTTTAAATAGTGTAATATAATTACCAAAAATATTTATTATATATTATATTAATTGTGTTCAACATTTAAATTTATTTCTATGAATATATGCACAAACACACATAATAAAACCATAAAAAATATGAAAAATTCAATAACAATTAGGATATTAATTAATTTGGGTGATAAATAAAATGTAATAAATGTAAAACCTGAAAAACACTTTTGCTAAAAATGCTATAAACATTAAGATACATTTAAAAATTAAATCATATAGTATAGAATATAAAAATACAAAAAATTAATGCTATAATATATATTTAACTAATATTATGAAAACTATTGGAGCTGATTATTAAATTTACTATTCCCACTCTAATTTGTGCAACAGTAGGGAAAGTGTTGGACTTCAGAGGGGTTAGATTTAATATTCCTAATTTGGACATCACAATATTAGGGAAAGTGTTGGATTTAGGAGGGGTTAAATTTACTATTCCCACTCTAGTCGAATCAACAGTAGGGAAGGTTTTTGACATAGAAGGAGTGAAATTTGCTGTTCCTATCAGAAATAGTGCAACAGTAGAGAAAGTGTTTGACTGTGAAGGGATAAAATGTCCTTTTCCCACTCCAAACAATGCAACAATAGGGAAAGCATTAGACTTCGTAGAGGTAAAAATTACTATTCCGACGCGAATCTGTGCAGCAGAAAGGAAAGGATTGAGCTTCAGAGGGGTTAAATTTACTATTCTCACTCTAAACGGCAACAGTAGGGTCTCTGCTCACCCTATACCACAACAAACCTAGCAGCCTGCATCTAAAATGTAATTAAAAGATAAGTATTCCATAACTTACTTATTTAAAATCCATTAAATAAATAATTAAGAATTAATAATCAATTTTATTTAAAATACTTAATGAACTTCCCATGCTAGACTCCTATACACCTAGCATCCCACAACTAATTTGCAAGTAAAATAAATCAGTATTTCATATTTTACTTAATTAAAAATCAAGTAAATAATGAATTCACAATTATTAATCAATGGTTAATGAATTATTAAATAATTACCTTCCCACCCTATACCCCTACAAACCTAACATTCTGTACTAAAATATCGGTAAAATATAACAGTATTCCATATTTTACATAACTATAAATCAACTAAGTTAGTAATTAATAATTAACATTAAATTTTTATTTAATTGTTACTTAAATACCTTCCACCCTAGACTCCTACAAACCAAGCATCCATCTACTGAAATATAAGTAACATAATTCAGTATTCCATATTTTAAAGAAATAATAAAAAATCTATTAAATAGGTCATTAACAATTAATCATTATTTGGCAATTATTGATTACTTAATTAATCTCTCACCATTGACCCCTAGAATCTTAGCAGCCTGCAACTAACATATTAGTACAATAAAGAGGCATTCCGTAAAATACTTAACTAAAATTAATTAAATAATGATTTAACAATTAATAATTGCTAATTAATTGCAACTTAAGAACTTCCCACACAATACCCCTACAAGAGTATAAATTAATATTTAAAATTAAATTAAACATTCTAAATCACTTAAAATTACAAGCTCTATTTTGAAAGTATTAATAACATTTATATAAACCATAGTAACACATAAAATTAATATATTAGCTAAAAAATATTAAAATAATTAAAAATGATCTTTTGACAACTATATTACGGAAAACAATAATAAAAATATCAATATTGTTCAAAACTACATTACTTACCTCCAAAAACGATATTCCTATCAATGATATTAGTATTTCATGTTTTTTTGTGTGTCACAATATTTAATTTACAATAGTTATATCTCCCAATATTTTTTCATTTATTTTGGTGAAACATTCCTTTCACACAGCACAGTGCAGCAAGTTCCCTTGCTGTGTGGAATTGTGTGAAAGTTAGTAAATCTGCCTCTTGGCGTTCATCAATTTGTCATTTATCAATTTGTCGTTCAGATTTTGCCTTCGTACTTCATTGCTTTTCCTGACCCTCTTTTTGAATCAATACTCTTATTTTGATTTGTGTTTCAGTATTTCATGCTTTGTTAAAGTGATTAGATTTCTGGGGGATTCTTATTCCCGCTGTTTATTGTCTATTGTTTTTTTCATTTATTTCCCTGTATAAAAATGTATTATTTTTTATTAATTTCATTTATTGAGCATGCGTACACACAGAAATTATCTTGGTGCTGACAGATAAAAGTGCTATAACATAAAACTGTGGCAGACAGTATAAATAAAAACATTAATGAAACTGATAGGTCTTAAGATCTTTCCTATATGACACGTGATTCTGGCTTCTACATAAAGGAATAAACAGATCATAGTAACATAATAATAAGTATTTATTTTATAAATTGCTTTATACTGCTGTCTGCTGTGTCTGAGCACTGAAAATAACAAGAGCTATTATGACCCAATTGTATGGTATTAAAGTTACTGGTCTGGTAAAGACAGGCTTGCCTCATTGGGATTTAAGCACACAATGTCCAACTCACTGCTTTTATCAGTGGTAACCATGCAACTATCCTGGCACCTGAATGTATGATTCTAATGTTTTCCTAATTAGTGGGTCATGTTTTGGGAGCTCTTCTAAGGTTCCCTACACCACCCATAGCTGTCAGAAAAACATTTAAGAAGTATACATTTTCTTCAATTGTTATCGTTCATTTACTCCTGGGATTATCCATGTAAGGACTCATTTAAAATTTGAAGGGAACTTAAGTTCCTCCAAATTCTTACGGAAACTCTAAATATAGAGGCATATGTACAAGGACTGGCGAAAACTACTGCTAACGCTAGTTAGCGGCAGTTTTCTTACCGCTGTGTACTGCTGAAAACTATTGCCTTGTTAGCGATGTATGTAAAAGATTTCGCTACATGGCGATAGCTTCAGGCATCAGCGGTGAATACTTAGCGGGTAAAAACTAACGAAAGGCCCATTATTGGCAAAAAATGCACGTTATTCAGCCCAACGTGAGTGTTTTTGCCTCTAATGGAAAAAATAGCCTGTCAGTTGACCTCCAATAGAAAATAGGCAAAAAAACACAATGAAATGCAGAATGGAGCAGCCATGCCAAGTTCAGCACACATCAACACTTCCTTCAAGCCACCCAACATCCGGGATGACCAGGATGAGAGCCTGGATGCCTCGCTGGACCTGTACCTGGATGCATCGCTGGACCTGCGTCTGGACCCTGGATACCTTGCTGGACCTGCGTCTGGAGCCTGGATGCGTCGCTGGACCTGCGTCTGGAGCCTGGCTGCCTCGCTGGACCTGAGTTTGAAGCCTGGATGCCTCACTGGACCTGAATCTGGAGCCTGGATGCCTCACTGGACCTGCGTCTGGAGCCTGAATGTATTCCTGGACCTGGGTCTGGAGCCAGAATGCCTCACTGGGCCTGCATCTGGAGCCTGGATGCCTCGCTGGACCTGTGTCTGGAGCCTGGATGCATCACTGGACCTGCGTCTGGAGCCTGGATGCCTCGCTGGACCTACGTCTGGAGCCTGGAGTGGGATGCGGAGGAGTTGTGGAGTTGATGAGCTCTGGAGGTAGACATTGAGATGTGGCGATCGCCCGTACCTGGTGGTGAAGACTTGTCGGTCGCATAGAGACATGTTGCTGACCTGTGTGACCTTGCGCCTCTTGGAGCTGTGAATGGTAGAGGCACTCCTGCGCATCAACGTAGGAAGGTCTGCATCGCATACTACGATCCACCACTACACCTCTCGGCATCACAGGCTGGATGAGGTCGCGCTGGCCAGACGCTGTGGAGAATGAGGTCCCTGAGCTGCGCCAATCTTGTGTTGCGGGAGCGCTGCAAGTTCACGCCTAAGTGGGCCCTGCTGCATCAACTGCAGCGGGAGGCTCACCAGCAGACTTGGCAGCGACTGCTGTACCCACGCTTGTGAAATCCCACCTGTCTGAGACTCCTGCTGGGTGAGTTACAGATTTGGAGAGAGTTTAGCGGATTGCGCCACCGTGTCAATTTCCTGGTAAGGAGAAGGTGGGACACATAGCAGAGGAGGCCCGGGGGTTGAGTCGCCCAGGCCTAGCACCAGTAGATAACGCACCCCCAGTGTCGGCTTATCCGATATGGCGGAAGCGTGTTGGCCCACTGTTCCAAGCAGTGCAAGAAAAGGAACAATCATCACATGATGATAACTTCCTGATGTTATCGTGCCATGTTTCCTTTGCGGGTGGGAGGGTAGGTAGGGCTGCTCCACTCCGGGAGCAAGGCAGGGGCAGAGTGGCATGCCCACTCAAGTGCGCAGTGACTGCTTGTTCGGCCCGCTCAGGCCACAAAAAGCAGTCATGCGCACTGTCCTGTTCGCAGTGCAGGCTGCATTACAGCCTGCATGAAGAACATGCTCACACCTTTCAGCCCCTGACTGAAGGCCTCGTCTCAGCGCCAATGACCAATCCCATTGCCGCATTGCAGCGTTGTGATTGGCTTAGGGGAGGGAGCTTGGCTGCCTACATCCTGTTCCTGGAAGCAGACTCAGGAGAGCAGGAGCAACAAAGACAAGGGACCCGGCCTCAAGGTAAGATTTCTCTCATTTAAATGTTTACAAAACCCGCTCACACACACCCCCCACGTCCACGTCCTATCCAGTGTTCTTTCTGGTGTTTCCCACCTCCCAGCTGTCCAGTCCCACCCGCAGCACTTCTCAATGGCGGCCGCTGTGCAGCCATGCGCAGCGGGCGTACCACTGGTGTGCCAAAGGTATATATGGGGATACGACGCATACCATTATATTGCATTCCATTACAATGCATACTAATACTAGGCATATTGCAAAAGTAGGGAAGGTGTTGGATTGCGGAGATGTAAACATTACTATTCCCACTTCAGTGAGTGCATCCCTAAAACTAACCCTTTCTCCCCAAAGCAAACCTGAACCCTAAAATTCATCTTTGAGCCCCCAAAACACACCCTAAAAACCATATTTGACCCAAATGCACACCCCAATTTTCATGATTGACCCCAAAACACACCTCAAATTTTAACTGTTATCCCATAATACACCTCACATTTCATCTCCGACACCCAAAACCCACACCCACCCTAAAAATAAAAAATACCCCATTACTGACCTCACAATGCATTGTAATGGAATGCGATGTAAAGGCACCTGCGTTGTTGGATTTGCGTTCTAAAGGCATTACGATATAATGCCTGCATTGTAATGGACATCTCCGGTGTCAAAGACAAGCCATAGGCAAGCCTGTCTGCATCCATCTGCCCCTGGACCGCGCACAGCACCAAGGACCCTTCCTCTCATACACTCCACCACTTCTCACCAGCAACCGCCTCGCCATCAACACTGGACGACACATCGCCTTCCAGGACCAACATCTGCTCTGAACCGGACATCGCCATTGCCATCATTGACAGTTACTAAATCACCCGCAAGGACCAACCCAACCGTGAAGGAGGAGGCATTGCCATCACCTACAGAGGCACACTCCGACTGACCACGCACTCTAATGACCCAACAATGACCTCAACTTCCAGATCCAGATCAACCCCAACCCCATCCTCTGCGGCACCCTCATCTGCAGGCCCCCTGGGCCATGGACACCCATTCTCTGATACCGTTGTAGACCTCATTCCACACCAGGCTATCCCATCGACAACATCCTACTTGGGAAACTCAAGTTCCACCTGGACAACCCCAGTGACCAGAACACTACCCCTCCTGGGGTAGCTCCCCAACATCGGACTCAAGCAGCTAGTGACCGCAGCAAGCCACAGAGCAGGACATACGGTCAAGCACATATCTGCCGCCATCGGGACCTTCAACTACAGCCCCACCACTGGACTCTCCTGGACCGACCATCATTGTAAACATCACAGCTTCACCACGCCCACCGTACACAACCGCCATCATCGCCCCCCTCGCAGCTGGATCAAGGTCACCGAAGCATGTCTCGTCAACTCACTCAGCACCCCCATTCCGCCAACACTTACAGACGATGATACCACAGCGCGCAGCCACCACTGATGGATCTCCAACTGTGCCGACACCCTGGCACCCCACAAGAACGGCACTGCGTCAGAACCTTACGCCTCCATGATGGCAGGCGTAATGGTGACACAGTGCCACAGGGATAGGCTGGCCCCATGCATTGCTGGAGTTGCATCATAGTTGTGAGGCGACTGCAGCAATGGGTGCAGACAGATATGTCAAGATTCCAGACGTATCTGTCATTACTTGCGTCATGCAGCGCTGTCCAGTCAATACAGTGCATCCGTGGTGTCGCAAGAAGGGGGTAGTGAAAAGGGTTGCAACGCTGTCTGGTCACAGTGCTGCAACACTTTTCATGAGTGAGGCCCAGGAATGCGCACTATCTTATTGATGGTGCGCAGTCCTGCCCTGTAGGTTTGTCGCAGGGCAGCACAGCAACATTGCTTGCAGCACGGTCCAGCAACAAAAAACTGCTGAAATGAAGCTCCAAGGGTTAGCTCCATTTTTAAGAGCAGATATTTTCTGGTCTTAAAAAACTGCCTCTAACTGCAGTTAAAGGCAGTTTTTTTGGTCCTCCAAACTTAAGGAATCCCCTTGCAAATATCGCTAAGTTGGGTTAGCGGCCGTTTTTGCATGGGAACGCCTCCCTTGCATGACAATTATCTCAAACAGAAGTGGGGATCTTTATAATGGACGTTTTCGCCAGAAAACTGCTGCTAACAGAGGTTAGCGCAGCTCGTACTTAAGGCGATAAAAATCTCGCCGCAAAACTGTCGGAAAAGTGCAGCTAATGAGGCGTTAACTCCTTGTACATATGCCCCATAGGGTACAATCCAAGGACTGAACTCCCTCCAAAATAAGGATAGTATTGTGGAGGGAATTCAGCTGGTGGATTCTGCTCTGTATTTAGATTTGTTACCTACAGTTTCTAAAGGAAGGCCAAGTACCCAGGTTTTCTAGATGGAAATCTCCCCTCACCTTTCCTTTTTGCGAGGATGACATTAATATCCAAATGCAGGTTGTTGTTCATTGACTTAAGGTGACACCGTTGTCTGTTTCTGCATGGTATTTGGAAGTGAAAGCCCGACAAGAGACAAATTATAAAATGAAAAAACACAAACTGATGAAAAGCAATAGGCACAGCACTCTGACAGAACGCGTGCGTATGATTTCTCTAACCATATTATTTTTTTTATTTTTAAAATGAACGACAAATATGCCCTAAAGTGTTTCAGATGTCACAAACAGGCAGGTCGAAATCCCTACTGCGCTAGAATAATAACATTGGAAATATTATCACAACTCACATTGAGGTGTCCTGTGTGGGGAATTAAAAAGGTGAATCTAGCCCTAAAGAGCACAGCAGTCATTCCGACCGTAAAGATGGGATATGACGTTAGTACGGATTTTGAAAGTACATTTTCAGTCTTTTCAAACGCCATAGCTGTCTTCCTCCAGGCTCTCACCCTAGGAAGCCCATGGGCTGCCTGCACAGGGAGTCACACGTCAGTCAAGGGCCGCCTCGCCTGAACTATTTCAGGCTCCAACACATTATTCCTTTAGAACATTTTACTGATGTTGTAAAAACAGAGATGTTTGACGTTGTTTGAGGCATTTCTGTTACAGCTCATATAAGATCAACACAAGCAAACAACATTTAAAAGAAGGGTAAAGTACAAGAACATGATAGTCCAACCATGTTGTTCATAGTCATCTTTTATTCTGAACGTTGCTAACTCTTGTCACATACTTATTAAACAGAATGTATTTAACATCAGAAACTAATTGATTGGAGAAACGTGTTTTGTAGCTCATGAAATGAGATTCGCTCTCTTTCTGCCTTCCCTCAACTCAGCAAAATATTTCAATCTTCTCTTGTTTTCTTCAATATATTTTGATTTCAAATAATTTCTATTGAAAATTTTGAAAAGTAAAACAAAGAACGCACACAATGCACCTAAGTAAAACAAAGAACAAGATACATAATTAACACGGAGTACATCAGTAATAAAATGATTAATGAATGGATAAATAAAGTAAAATAAAAGCCACTGACTCACAGTATTGTTCCTTGGGTACATTAAGAGAGACTTCTGTAATATATATTCAAGGTAGGTGTGTAGAGTCAGGAAGTGTGTGCCTTGAGGGGTTCTAATTTCGAAGGGTATGATGGAAGGTCATGGATGAAAGAGGAAACATCCATGGCATTCCTAATTTGTCTGTGTGTTGAGTGCAGTGTGGAGAGCTGCAGGACGGTGTTATCTGCACCACTCAGGAAAATTAAGCATTCCTGCCACTTCTTAAAGTTGACTTGTTTGTAGTCCTTCCAGTTGCCCAATATTATTTTGCATGCTAGGGTGAGCAATAATTCAAGGGGGTCTTGTTCATTATCTTGGTGTACTTGTGGGTCAAGGAATCCTAGCAGGATATATGAAAATTCTCTAGTTGGAGTGTGTGTTATGTAATGATAAAACTTACCCCAAAATGGTTGTAAAATCGGGCAATAAAATAGCATGTGTGGGAGGTCTCCTATGTGGTGTTCACAGTTCCAGCGTAGGGGCGATTGGATGAGGTTGAGTTTGTGTAGCTTGGCAGGAGTCCAATAAGCCCTGTTTATGATCATGCACTTTGTTTGAGAGAGTATGGCAGGGATGGCAGATTTTCCACAGTTTTAATGGGTAGAAAATCATAATTTTATTAAAGGCATGGAGGCTAATATTATGCATCACAATCCTTTATTGCAACTCACAGCAGCAACAAGAAACAGCTAGAATAGAATCATCCAAATAAATCTAGAATGTTGAACATGCATAATACTCCAACACTGGCAGCCATCTTTCTTCTTTTATCCGCTGCAAACAAGACAATCCCATTAAAAAACCTTGGACGTCACCGAACTCCAATGAATCAGAAATCCACTTCTTCAGTTTTGACCTAAATTGAAATAAATTATAAAACAGCAATGAGTCAGTAGGGTAGGGAATAAATAAGGGAGGGATAATATTAGCCTCCGTGCCTTTAATAAAATTATGATTTTCTACCCATTAAAACTGTGGAAAATCGGCATTTTATTGCAAGGCCCAGAGGCCAATATTATGCATGTTCAAAGTCAATCCAAAACTCTCTGTAAAACATTTTCCACAAGTTTAAAGTAGAACCTTTTAAACGTTGTATCAGTACTCCAATCAGCTGCTTTTAAAATACTACTCAAACTTAAACCTCTCATGAATGCTTTACTTGCCATCGCACCTCTAACCGAATGCGCTCCAAATACAGTCACATCCACCCCTGCTTTTTTCATTACTTCTTTAACCCATCTAGCTAAAGTAGGAGTCGAAACCGCCTTATATGGCTTTTTGAATGAAATTAACAATTGTGAACAACCACTGATTCTCAAACCCAAAGTTCTTTTTTCGTACTCTTTAAACAATTAACCACACACAAACAACTATGTTCCTCCAAACTAGGATAAAAAATGGTCCTTGTCATAGTCTTAGTTCTTCTCCTCAACTCGAAGCACACACCTTCCGGTTGAAAACTCCGTGAAGTAACCTCCAAAGCTTTAATGTTTGATACTCTTCTAAATGAAACCAAACATAAAAGCAAAGCCAACTTCCATGACAACTTTTTTAAACACAAACCAGCATTATCACCCCAACTTTCTACTTCCTTCAACACAAACAAAACGTCCCATAGAAAACTATATTTTGCCCTAGGAGGCAATTAAAAACGAATACTCCTTAAAACTCTTTTAACCAAGGCATGTTGCCCCACTTGCAACCCACCATTGAGTACATGACCCGCCGAAATAGCAGACCTACTTAAATTCACTGAACTGTAAGCAAAACCTCTCCTAAATAAACTGGATAGATAATTTACAACTTCCACAACATCGACTGTAACGGGATCCAAATTCCTCTCAATACACCAATTACACCATCTCCTCCAAGCCGATCTGTAAGCCTTAGTTGTTCCCTGAGCCCAAGACCCACAGATACGTTCTGAAGCTTCAACAGATAGTCCTGACACTTCCCAGACTCTCCTGAAATCAGACACGCCAGAAGTCTCAAGTGTCCTGAAATTACCAGATCGTGAACGTCCCCCTGAGCATCCAACAAAACCTCTGGAAAACTCAGAATCAACACAGGGTCTTGCACAAGAAGATTCATTACATCTGGAAACCAAACTTGTGTCTACCAAAAAGGAACAATCAAAACTAAAGTCACCTTCTCTCTCCTTACCTTCAACAACACTCTTTGAATCATTGAAAAAGGAGGGAATGCATACATCCTTCCTGAACCCCACTCTTGAAGGAAAGCATCTATTCCTTTCACTTCCGGGTCCGGTCTCCAACTGTAAAACTCCTTCAACTGCGTATTCAACCTGTCCGCATATAAATCCACCTGCAAAGGTCCCCATCTCTCCTGAAGAATATACTGAGCCTGAACCATAATCTCTCTTTCCATGCAAAACCTCCAAAATTCCTTCGCCAATTCCGCTAGACTTCGTGACCTTGAACCCCCAAATCTGTTCACATACTAAACCGCCGAAACACTGTCCATCTTTAACAGAATACAACATTTCACTTGATCCTTCAAAAAGCTCTTTACTGCAAATGACCCCGCTAGTAGTTCCAAACAATTTATATGAAGTTTCTTTTCTTCCATCGACCAAAGTCCCCCAGTCTCTACTTTCCCACATCTCGCTCCCCAACCATGCATACTCGCATCCGACTCTATAACCATCTCAGGTTTCCCTCCAAAAATCGCTCTCCCGTTCCAAGCCTCCAAATTCATCAACCACCACACTAACTCCTCGCGAGTTTCCTGATTCATTTTCACCCTCTGAGAATACTTCGCTCCCTGTCTCAAATGATATGCCTTTAACCTCTGAAGCGCCCTGTAATGAAGAGGCGCTGGAAATATTGCTTGAATAGACGCAGACAGCAGACCTAACAACCTTGCTAACTGACGTAGAGTAATCCAATCCGCCTTTATCACTCTCATCACCTCTTTCTGAATCTTCTTCACCTTGTCCATCGGTAACTTCAATACACATTCCAAGGTCTGAATCTTGAAACCTAAAAATTGTATCTCCTGAGACGGAACCACACATGAGTTCTCTTTGTTCACTACAAAACCTAGGTCCTCCAATACTCTCACTGCAATCTCTGTCTGATCTATGGCCAAATTCCTCGTCTCCGACATTATCAATATGTCGTCTAGATATACAATCATCCGAATTCCTCTTGATCTCAACCAACCCACAACTGGCCTCATCACCTTCGTAAAGAACACCATGGAGCTGACGTCAGACCAAATGGGAGACATTTGAACCTCCACCTCTTTCCTTCCCATCTGAACTGCAGATAATCTCTTGGTTCCACACACATTGGAATCGTTAGATAAGCATCCTTGAGGTCCAAACGTGTTAACCAATCTCCCTCTCTTAAAATTTCCCTCAACATGTTTACTCCTTCCATTTTGAAGTGGTTGTAACACACCCAGTCGTTCAATTCTCTCAAATTTATTACTGGTCTCTTTTTCTTGTCTTTTTTCTCCACCAAAAAAATATTGCTTACAAAACAACATTTACTTCTTCTGCCATCTCTACTGCCCCTTTCATTCTCAAATCTTCTACTTCCTTTGACACTAAAATCTCCTGATCTTTTGCAAACCTCAACAAATTTGGACACCTTAATTCAACCGGGACATTCACGAAATCTATCCGATATCCCTGAACCGTTTGCAAAACCCATGGATCCTGAGTTATGTCCTTCCACCTCATAGCAAAAAGGGCACTTTTACAAGGGTAGAAATAGGGTCTTTGTCTGATCTTACCTGAGGAAGCTCTTCCTCTTCTCTCATATCTTGATCCTCTGCCTCTCGATCTCTGCCTTTGTGGATAGAATCATGGCTGCTCAAACCTTGAGCTCAATCCATATCCATAACTGTAGGGTCTGTATCCCCTCGCAAAGGATCCTCGAGTAATACCTTGCCCACGGCCGGGGAATCGGCCCGCATCCTCCCGGCCGTGCCAAAAACCTTTTTAATATCTTTTTGAAGTTTCTGTAGTGAATTGAAAGTTCCTACATATCTTGCCATTTCCTTAATAAACTCTTCCCCGAAGAGCATTCCCTCACAACTCTCACCTGGATTCTTTCCTGCTAAATTTGCCAATTTTCGATCAATCTTCGTAAGAATACTTTTCCTCCTTTCAATGCATAAAGCAGCATTGGTATTTCCTAAAATGCAAATAGCCCGTTGCACCCACTGTCGCAACTCTGAAACATCCACACCAGTATTATTAATATATGCTTCTTCGCACAGATCAAAAACCTTTGTTAACGGCCCTAATATATCCAATAATCTATCCTGACAGCCTTTGAGGCCTTTATCTAACCCCTTTCTAGGGTCTCTTCCTGACTTGTTCAGGAAACTTATCATTTTCGCATCAAGTTCTGGAGTATAAGCCACCTTATTTTCAAGTCGTGGCATCGGACACTCTGATCTTAGCCTGGTCCGAACCTCCTTTGGAATTTCGTTCCTAATCCAATATGAAATATATTTGGCCACATGGTCTGCAGGCATCCATTGAGGCGATAAAGGGTGCTGAATCAATAAAGGGTCAAACATTTCTTCGCCCAAAGGGTCTACAAAATCCCCTAATTCTACTTTAATTTTCTTATCCTCATTTTTTCTTTTCTTTGGCAAAATCTCCTCCACATCACTGTCCTCAAAGCTTGAGGAAAACGAAATTTCTACATCCCCACTTGAAGATGTTGAGTCACATGCCACTACATTATGCCTCCTTTTCTTCGCCTTTATAGCAATTTCCTGGGCCTTTATAGCCTTCTCATCCTCACAAACCTTACGTTCATGACCCTTCTTTCTCATCATTTTCTCTTTTTCATTTTCCTTTTCCTTTCTTTTAACATCACTATCTTCAGATGTTCCAGGCACTACCTCCAATTCCTCTGTAGACCAAAAGACTTCCTCTTCGTTATTCTTTTTCTTTCTTCTCTCCTCGCTTATTCTTTATTCCACTGTACTCTCTATCATTTTATCCAGAGAGACAGATAATTCTCCAAACATTTTATACATATAGGATTTAAATCTTTCCTCAAAGACAGCACCCTCTCCTTGATCCATTATTTATTCAAATTATCTTTCCTCGCTTATACCAATCAACTAAACCAAAACTACTTTTAATATACTCCTCTTTACCTCAACCTTGCACCTCTTCTATAATAACTCCAAACCACCATTCACAATCAACAGTTTACTTCAGCTTACGCTAATAAATCTCTTCCGTGATTCCCAAGACATGTCTACCAATTTTTATATTATTTCCAATATTCCATTTCCCAACTCTCTAAAATGGCAGCTGCACGCTACGTGATTTGTACAGCAGCCGCTATGTGCCACTCTTTGCCTCGAGTTCAAAGGCACCAATCTTCTCAACTGTACGCGTACATACAAATACCAGCGCGAGTCAATATCACGCTCGCTTTCGGAATTCTTCCATCTCACAGCCTGCAGACGGCACGCATACACACAGAAACCCCTTCATTCTCCTTGCGCATCATGAAAAAACCGGCGCGAGCTCAACCATCTCGAGCCTCCTAAACCGTCAAAGAATAATAATTCCGGTAGGATATAATTTCCTTTTTAAACTCCTAAATTATAAAACTGCTAACAACACATGCCTCAAACTGTTAAACAAACCCCATCAATCTGCAATACGAATATACATGATCCCCAAATATTCAATCACAAACTAAAATATCCCATAAGCCATTTCTTATGCCGCTTTTAAAAGACAAATTTACATTAATCCTACACTCTTAAACCACTCCCTTTATAAATAATTTTTATGGACATTACGAAATGTACTTAACTGTCGGTGAGCAGCAACAAAAGAAGAAAGGTGGCTGCCAGTGTTGGAGTATTATGCATGTTCAACGTTCTAGATTTATTTGGATGATTCTATTCTAGCTGTTTCTTGTTGCTGCTGTGAGTTGCAATAAAGGATTATGATGCATAATATTGGCCTCCGGGCCTTGCAATAAAATTTGTTTTTAAAGGGAGTCGTGTATGCGTTCCCAGTTCAACTCAATAGATGTGGAGTTGGGTTCTTCTTCCCATTTCTTTTCATTTTCTGTATTGTTCTTTCCTGGCTAGGAGAGGAGTAATTTATATATGTTTGATACTGCATGGCCAGTTTTGAGGAGCTGTGCCAATTTGATGGGGAGGGAGGGGTCGACTAGGCTTATCAGATGTTTAGATTTATCGTGACTTGAAGTTTCAGAAACTTGTATAGGCCCATGTTAGATAGGTCCTTCTTGGTTGGTAATACAGAGAATGCCTTGGGTGAGTTGTCCCTACACAGGTCTTGGATCAGGTTAATACCTTTTTGAGACCTGTCTTGCCAGAAGATTAGGTTGTTATCTATTCTGAATTTGGGGTTAAACCAAATTGCAGTCATGCTAGGAAGGACGTATGCATTGACATGAAGGCAGGGAGGGGGGTATTCTTAAGTAGGTTTTTTTCCACTTCCAACCATACAGGGCGGTAATGTGAGTTCTCAAATAAACCATGCTGCTCCTTGTAAAACACAGGAAGGCTGTTTGATAGTGTCTAAAGTTGGGAAGACATATGCCTCCTCTCTTTTTTGTCTGTTTGAGTTTTACCAGTGCTATTCTGGATTTTTATCAATTGCCACATAAAATTGGTGAATGCCTTCTTTCTCTGGAAGTCTTCGGCTAGAGTCATCGGGAGCATACCAATAAGATAATTTTCTAAAGGCGCTATACGATCATTTTAATTGTCTCTACCCTTCCCCACCATGATAGAAATTTTGATGACCATCCCTCTAGTAGGTCTGCTATTTTCTTAAAGGTGGAATTTTTGTTCTCATGGAGTGTGGTAATTAGGTCATTGGCGAATAGTAGGCCGAGGTATTTAATTACTCCCGATTGTCATGCCAAACCTGTGTCTCCCAGAATTCCCTTACCTCCCAGGGAATTTAGAAGCTTGACTTCTGCTTTGTCTTTATTAAGGGTGTAGCCTGACATTTCAGAGAATTCCTGTATCGTGTTCATAATGGCCGGTATGGCAGTTTCAGCCTATCTAGTGATGATCAGTATGTCGTCCGCGTAAGCGGCCACTTTAAAGATGGTATTGCAAATCTGGAATCCTTATGTTTTCCTTCAAATGTTGGAGGAACGGTTCTATAGCCAATAGGAAAAGTGAGGGGGAGAGAGGGCGCCCTTGTCTTGTTCCTTGGTTTAGAGGTAGAGAGTGGGAGATCATTCCCTCTGCTCTTTCCTTGGCTTTAAGTTCATGATATAATGCCATGATCATTTGTCTTAGTTGCTTCCCCAAATTGAATTTTTCTAGTATCGCTTTCAGAAAAGCCCAATTTACTTTATCAAACACTTTTTCTGCATCTAGGGTGATAGCTACAGTGGGGGAGTTGGTCGGTTTCGCTTTTTCAATTGCATGGTGAAATCCTGGTGTTATCACTAGAGAGCCAATGTCTGAGAAAGCCTACTTGCAAAGGATGTATGAGTTTGCTAATATGTTTTTCTAAGGGAATAATCAAAATCATGGCTTTAACTTGCAATCAAGATTTATTAGTGAGATCGGCCTATAGTTATTTGTGAGTAGCGGGTCTTTATCTTCTTTTGGAATAACTGTTATAATTGCTTCTGCTGGTGTACCTGGGATTTTGCCTGTGCTCGCATATTGTTGGAATAGATTCAAGAGGGGTTGCCTTAATTGGGGGATAAATGTTTTGAAGAAAAGAATTGAAGCCATCCGGCCCCTGGGCTTTACCTACTTTTAGTTTTTTAACAGTGTGCCTATTGCTTGGAGGGTAATTGGGCCATTGATGGAGCTCATTTCCTCTTCAGATAAGGAGTTGAGTGAGATTCTGTCTAGAAATCTTGAACATTGCACTCATATCGCTATAAGGAATAATGAGATTATTTTATCACATGTAGAACGTGCATCTCCAACAGTTCACAAGAAATGTTTCATTACAAGATTATAAAGTTCACTCTTTATTTATTTAGTGTAATGGAAGATTCACCTAGAAGTCTGTTTTCTCTGGTTATGGCAGTACGTTAAGTGTGCGTAACACATGAACGATAGTCCATAAATCATTAAACGTTGCGTTGTGTTTTGAACGCTGGTCGAAGGGCAGACGAGGCACATTTGTTAGCAGTTGGACTTGGAAAGTAAGTTGCAGCAAGTTAATACGGAAAGTTCTGATAGCATTAGGCTGCAGGACAGTTCTTGATGAGATCCGTTTTCCCATTTAGATTTAGAAGCACATAACCACCTTGACACGATTGGTTGTTTCATGCGAAGGGCAGACGAGGCGCATTCGTTAGTGGTTGGACTTGGAAAGTAAGTTGCAGCAAGTTAACGGGGGAAAGTACTGATAGCATTAGACTGCGGGACAGTGGTTGATGAGATCTGTTTCCTCTTTTAGATTTAGAATCATATAACTACCTTGATGCGATTGGCTGTTTCATGTCTTTTAAAGGCATTGAAGTAAGTGTTGGAAGTTTCAAACGGGCACGTTTTTGACTTTATTTGTGGCAACATGAGGCAGCATTTTAATCTGTGCATATGTTTAATTTTATAGCTATACCTACCACATCGGTCGTCAAGGTTGACTGTGTACTGGGTAGGTGTCAGCAGTTGAGTTGGCCATGTCAAGACAAAATATAAGGGTGAACAGCTCAGTTTTATCACACCATGGGCACAAGCAGATTAGTAGGCACATAACTCAGGGTCACCATGGAGCATAGTGCATGAGATCAAGGGATGACTCACTTTTTTAATATCCACGAGGTAAGCATTGGCCCGTGAGCAACAGCATGAATTCAAGGCATGGATTTATGCACCTTTCATCTGGTGAAGGGTATTCACCTTAGAAGCTCTTACATATTGTTATTGAATTGATTTATATGGTAATTGTAAACCTTGTATTATTTGTTATTGTAGAGTTCCCCTGACAAAGGGATTCCCTTAATGCATTGGGAACACGGCACAAAAACCCGTACGTTAAATGTGAAATAATAAGAGTGTAATAAAAAATACTTGCATAGTACAAGATGACACCACTGAAATGTCAATGTGAAAAATGAATACTGTCACTTTTTCTTTTTCTTTTGACTTTTCTTTGGTTATTAGTAATATGGAATACATTGTTTCATAATGTATGTACAGGCTAATGAGCAATTGCTGAAAATGTTTATCATTTGGATTTATGAACAAAACATTTTCTCAGAAATAGCAGTGCGCCATATGGGCTTGAGTAGTGCACCGTGTGGTATGTGACAGGATCTGTACACATCTATTATTGTGGATAGAGCCATTATCGTCTTTGATGGCATTGATGCTGTTTTTCTGTAATTGAAACTTGAAGTATGAGGCTAGGGATTTCCCAGCCTTGTTAGCCTTGCAGAGACGCAGGCTTTTCTGCTTATTAACCCATACCCTTGCCCTAGTGCTAACAATCTTATTGTATTCGTATTTTGTGTTTAGAATTTTGTTTAGTGTTGATGGATCCTTTTTAATTATATGCTTTTTGTCTAGCTTCCATATTTCTTTTTCCAGGGTGAGTAGATTCGCATTGCTCTCTTTACTCATGTTTGATTTAATTTTAATTATGAGTCCCCTTAGTGTGGCTTTCAGTGCCTCCCATCTTGTAAAGTGTGATGTCTCGTTTTCTTTATTTTCTTCTAAGTAGTTTGTGATTGCTTCTTCTATAATTGCTTTATTTTGTGGTGTGGATAAGACGTCATCATTAAATCTCCATAGGGGATTTTTAGTGGGGGCATTGGATCTGTGATGGATAATGTTATACATGAGTGATCTGAGATTACTCTTGGTTCTATGGTAGTTTGATCAATTGTGCCAGTTGAGTTCCCTGAAATCGGGAGATAGTCAATGCGGGAGTATGAATTTTGAGGATGGGAATTTAATGTGTAATCCCTTTCTGTTCGATTTTGTAGTCTCCATTTATCTATCATATTAAATTTGCAACACAACATTTTGAGTGTTTTATGCACCTTATTCGGTCTGAAGTTACAGCTCGATTTCCTATCAAGGTCTGGGTCCAATGGGAGATTAAAATCTCCTCCTATTATGGTTGTTGCTGAGTCAGGTATCTCATTAATCTGTTCTCCAATTTCCTCCCAAAATTGTGGATCGTCATTTGTCAGGGCATATATGTTAACAATATAAAGGTCTGCATTGTTTCTAGACAATTTTGTTACAACCCATCTGCCTTGTGTGTCCGTGGTGTGTGAGGGTATATGTCTATTCTTGCTTTCCTAGCTATCAGTGTTAAGACGCTATTCTTTTTGCCGATTGACGCAGAGCCCACTACATCTATAAATTGGTGTCCCCTCAAAGAGTTGATCCTGATATTGTATAGTTTAGTTTCCTGTATTAAGATTATGTCTAATTTTTTTTCTGTATGTAGTCAAAGATACTTCTCCTCTTTTCTGGTTGGTTGAGGCCTTTAACATTTAGTGAGAATATTTTAGTCGTTTATTGCATTGTGGGTGTCATCTTTTCATGAGTGGAGTGTATATTGTATACTCAAATTTGTTTTCAGCAAGTATGGCAATATTAGTCGTTCAGTATATGAAAGACCTATTATAAATGTCTTTCCTACTCAGCTTTGACCACGTCTGTTTCTCTTTCTATTCTGAATGTGCCATGATCTTCTTGAGTCAGTGGACAACCAAAAACAAAAGTTGAATATGTTTGTTAAATTGTGTTGGCTAAAAAACCAACAAGGAAGTGAAAGCAAAAATAATGCAAACAATACAAATGCAAATGCAAATAATACAAAACCTTCTCTCCCTCTCCCCCTTATATGCCCTCCAATCCTCCCCCCAAAAGAAGTGTGAGACGTGGCGAAGCAGGAAAACTCTTCCATCTCGGGATTTCAGTTGAACATGGAGATTACAACTCCCTAAGTATATATTTATTAAGATAAGCCAAAGGGCTTGTAAGATAAGACATTTAAACTCGTTAGGCTAACCAAGATCAATAAACATAATTGTAAGATTATTCACATCGCTAGCTATTCAAGCGTGTGCTTTGGACTGACACAATTGTAGAATAGTAGAATTGTGAGATAAGCCAAAGGGCTTGTAAGGTAATTGTGTGATAAGTCAAAGGGCTTGTAAGATAAGAAATGTAAGCTTGTTGAGCTAGCTAAGATTGCTGAACACAATTTTATAATCATTACCTCACTTGCTATTTAAACTCAGTAGTGTCATCACTCCATCTCACGTTTGCAACATGATAGGTGAGGGTGTTGTATCTGTCTCTCCCCTTACATTGACAACATTTGGGTGGTCTGGGTCAGTATGTGTGTCAAGTTGAAAATCATGTAGTACAGCATCCCAGTTTGCACAATAGGGATCATGTAGAGTCCCAGGGTGTCCTTACTGTGCAACGCATCACCCTTAGCCCCGGCCCAAACCAGGAATGATTGTCTCCAAGATATCAAAGGATGTGAATCTGGCGACCTCCAGCACCTTATAAATAAGTGTTTGGCAATCAATAGCCCTAAATCAAGAAAGCAAGAGGTCCCTTACTTCTATGGAATAGGCCCAGGATGTGGGATACCGTGCATCCCATACATGCAGTTAATTGAGTCATTACATACTGCCAGTTGGTTGTGATAACTAGGCAAGCCCATAGCACGTGAAGGAGGTCAGCATCCAGAAAGTGGCATATGGAGCAGTTGGCATATGCGTGGTTCAAGTACCTGTTTATCTGGCTGGGGTTAAGTAAGCTCTCTGAGTTATTTAATATTGGATAAGGCAGAAATGGGTGTTCCTGGGGACATAAACGGGGCGTTCCAATATTGTGGCCAACTGCTTATCTGTACTTGAATGAGCAAAATTAGTGTCACGTTCCTTAATTCATGTGGATGAAGGAGTAAGGAGCGCTATGAGCTGCCTTTATAATTTAAAAAAAAAATTGAAGTCAGCCAAAGCCAAGGAATTTGGTGTTTGCTTGGCTTAGTGAATTCAGAAATATATTTTTGCATCAGGGCTGCTTTACAAAATTGACATATCCCCGACGGAGATGGTAGTTGTTAGAAATGGGATCTCTGGTTGGCTAAGACTTGCATCATACCAAAAAATACTGTGGGTCTAAAAGTTCTGTGTGAATACCTGATATATTCAATAGAGTGAAACCATCTGGGGTATACCCAAAAAGGTTGAATTCCCATCACCCACAAAGGTGGCTATTCATCATCTGGGAACTCTGAACTGAACCATAACAACCAACCACTTAGGTAATTATGGCGGTTATATGGTAGTCCCAGTCGTGGGTGACCAAGGGTAGGGTGATGGTTTGCAGTGCCAAGAATATAAAAGGAAGAAGTGCTATTAAAAATGGCTATCAAAACACAAACAATTTTATTCTGGTGCTGTCTTGATGCCACTTTAAAAACAGTGCGTGGACAGTGTAACAAATAACTGTCAGGGTGGCGGTCTACATGTTTCGGCTATCGGACTATGGAGTCCAAGCTCTCATCAGGACCTAATGCGCTACTGCAAAAACGTGAAAAAAGGAAACTTATGTAAACTAATAATTGGGATGAATTCCCAATGCGACCTGTTTATGCTAGTCCGTTTCCCTGGAGTTTTGGGGGGAAAAAAGGAACCTAGTTACAATGGAGAAAAGAAAATTCATAATGCATAAACAACCTTAGAGATAATCTAGTTCACACAAGACCACGAGTGAAACCCCCTACAACTACTAATACCCTGTGGAACTTGCCACCGGTACAGGGACATTTCCCATGTGGCCAGTGCTCTGTTTGTCCTCAAACTCAGTCCACCAAAACCATTGATATTGGTACCAATTCACCATGGATCCTGAAAAAGCACACAAATTGCAATACAGAAAGGGTGATCTATCTCATAACCTGCCCCTGTTCATTGCGATATGTGGGTATGACCACACGAAAGATCAAAACTCGCATCAACGAACATAAGAGCACCATTAGACGGAATAAACAAGCCACCAAACTCACCAACCATTTTCTGTCTTTGGGACATAAACCGGAGGATTTGAGATGGGTGATCTTAGAACAACCTTTCATCCCCACTCATGTCACAGACATCAGTAGATTCTTGTTCATAAAAGAACAAAAATGGGTGTTTAAACTCAAGAGTGATCTATTGGGTCTGAACGACGATATCCCATGGTCATCCCTGTAATTTTGCGAGACATCAACACATGATGCACCTTCAAACGTTTTGATCTCTATCATTCTTGCACACAGGACACTACTCACTTTATTTGGAGTGTCTACTATGAGTAAATTGTCAACATCCCCTCCGAAGGGATCTCTGAGTACTACATATGGCATCCCAATTCCTCAATTACGTTAAGGTTTCAAATCCCTAATTCTGACAAATACGTGATAACACATGAGGATTTACTCTTTGATAGCCGTTTTAGACTGACACCACCTATGGCATTACTAATCAACACCATCGGTTATCACGTGACATCGCACTGTTTACATCCTGAGTGTGACACCATCACAGCATATATAATTATAATTTATGTTAAGTGGCCTTTCGTATGACTGGCGCCTTGTTGCGCACCAGTTTACTGAACAAAACACCTTGACTGCACCTCTTCGGCAGACACTTCAATATGTCGCCGAAATACGTCCTATAGAGGAACTATACTAACAACTACATTACCCAAGTTCCCTTATGCGGAAACACCAGACAAGCTTTTTCGTCCCTTTGAGCGCTCCCTAGAAAGTGACGAGGCTGGACGCTCATTGGTCTTTATTAGGATACTCCCCCGGCCGGTCCGCCACCTCCCCTTCCAGCTCAGCTGCTAGCGCGGGGTACCGACGGAGAGGTGAGTCCTATCCTTTTGTCATCCGATTTTTTGAATTTTGAAACTGTACTAATACTATATACACGAGCCATAGGTGAGGCGTGAGTTTTTAAACGTGATACTGCACGCCTTTACGTTTTTCTAGATTAAGCCCGAGCCTTCACCGCTTCAGTGACCGAGCATTATGGCTGCACTAACAAGGGACTTAATGCGAACCTGCAAGACTCGTTTTGCATTTTTGACCCGCTCCCAATCGTGTGCCAGCACCACAGTGCACTTTTAAATATGCTAGCATATACACACATCTGTGTTTTTACCGTCTGATTAGATTTGACTAGACTGCTTGATTCTGCCATTTCTTCATAGTTGCATTTTCAAACGACACCTTGTGGAAGTTTTTCTCCCTCCCCCCACTGTAACAAAATAGGATAAACTACCCAGGGGCTATTTACTTTACGCATTGATACTCTCTTCTTCATAGAGCGGTGCCTCCAGTCCTGAGCGGATGCCAGGCGAGGCGAGGTACATACCCGAAAATTGACGGGTAAGTACATAAGCAACTTTTTGATATGCCTATCACTTTGTGTAAACAATACATCTACTAGTATTGTGCAAATGACCGCTAGTACACTACATCTAGCCGTGTTCTGTGTTGGATACTGATATTGTTCAGAAATGAATGAATTTTCTTTTCTCCATTGTAACTAGGTTCCTTTTTTCCCCCCAAAACTCCAGGGAAACGGACTAGCATAAACAGGTCGTATTGGGAATTCATTACAATTATTAGTTTACATAAGTTTCCTTTTTTCACGTTTTTGCAGTAGCGCATTAGGTCCTGATGAGAGCTTGGACTCCATAGTCCGATAGCCGAAACATGTAGACCGCCACCCTGACAGTTATTTGTTACACTGTCCACGCACTGTTTTTAAAGTGGCATCAAGACAGCACCAGAATAAAATTGTTTGTGTTTTGATAGCCATTTTTAATAGCACTTCTTCCTTTTATATTCTTGGCACTGCAAACCATCACCCTACCCTTGGTCACCCACGACTGGGACTACCATATAACCGCCATAATTACCTAAGTGGTTGGTTGTTATGGTTCAGTTCAGAGTTCCCAGATGATGAATAGCCACCTTTGTGGGTGATGGGAATTCAACCTTTTTGGGTATACCCCAGATGGTTTCACTCTATTGAATATATCAGGTATTCACACAGAACTTTTAGACCCACAGTATTTTTTGGTATGATGTTTGTTGATTGGGGATTCATACTGTAGCTGGTCTCTAAACATATCCCTTGGACCCTCCCTACCCACACTTTCCCTCTTTGTGTAGGGTTTTTCTTGTATTAATGGCTAAGACTTGCGCCAAAGCCAGGCAGAGACCACCACTCTAAGTCAGGGCTGGGGAGTTACACGCCAAAGACAACCCCTGCTCACCCCCTTGGTAGCTTGGCATGAGCAGTCAGGCTTATCCCGGAGGCAATGTGTAAAGCGTTTGCGCGCGCACACAGCAACAACACCCTAGGCCCACCACAAAAGAAACTCCACACAAGGTTATATATAAAAAATAGCCTTTGTATTATAATAAACACATTAGATGATAATCACATAATTTACACTCTGCCAACTGGCACTGGGCAGAATTTTACAGGGGACTATTTACACAAGACAGGGCCACATGGACCACTGTCAGAGTTAGCACAAACCACCAATTGTAAATGTAGAACATATACCAACTGTAACACAAATTATAACTGTAGAGCACAACCAGTAACTACTGGCGCAATAATGACCTCATCAGTATCATAATAGAATCAGGTATAAAACCTATCCTGTATACATCACAGGGGCATAAACACATTATGCAATTTCTCATAAGTCTAACGCATTAGACCTTACCTCCTAAGTATAATTACACTAGGGGCGTATATCACACAGGGAAGTATAAACTCCCTAACATAAACCTAAACAGGTAAAACAACCTCCTATGCAGAAATCATATCTAGAGGTATAAAGCACCGGGTGCGCAAAACATACTACCCACGGTACATTCCCTAACACCATAAGCATTAACACAGGGTGCGCAAAACATACTACACACAGTACATTTCCTAACACCATAAGCATTAACACAGGGTGCGCAAAACATACTACACACAGTACATTTCCTAACACCATAAGCACTAAACCACAATAGTACTTCCATCACATTAGGGTCCAGGTTGTGCCAGGACCTAAACGTAGCAGCTGCCCACTACTTGCTGGGCAGCTGGGGACAAGAACAGGGCCTAAACGCTGCAGCTGGCACTAAGTGCTGCGCAGCTGTGGAAGTCAAATATGAGGACATCAATGGGCCCCACGTTGGAGCCATCTGGCTCAGAAAACAAACATGTCCCCGAATGAACTGCGGGGGGGAGGACAAAAGGGGCCCTGGCACAACGGTGCCTTCTGGGCCCCGTTGGGGCTTCTTAAACTATATTGCCCTCATCGGTACAGCTGCCCACTGTCAGGTGGGGCAGCTGGGAACATCACCACTGGTAGTGGCATGGGGGAACCGCACGGGCCCCTCTGGGCCCCTATAGCACCAACAGACAAAACATGCCCCCTTCGTTGGAGTGACCCCCTATCAGACGGGGGCCACTCAGAAAATAGTCCAGCACAGTACCGCGATCGGCATTAACAATGCGCCCAGCCTCCCCCGTAGCCGTCTCAACTCACCGGCTCTTGACGGGGGGAGGACTTCTCTCTTCTGCCG
This sequence comes from Triturus cristatus, assembly GCF_964204655.1. Taxonomy (NCBI): domain Eukaryota; kingdom Metazoa; phylum Chordata; class Amphibia; order Caudata; family Salamandridae; genus Triturus; species Triturus cristatus. The sequence goes on along the minus strand of NC_140594.1, from coordinate 504,036,378 downwards.
GCACCGCGGGGCTCCCTCCTCACTCCAGGAGTCCCGCGTCGAGCATCTCGGGGTACCGGCATTCCCCTCTTCACCCGGGCCCCCTCCTGGGACCCGGGACTCGTCACCAGTACTCAGGGAGGCGGGGTAGGCTCCCGTCCTCCCCAACACGCAGCACAGCTACCGGACGCATTTCCGCTTCCGTCCAGCAGCCCCGCCCACAACCAGGCGGGCCGCGGACTTGGTGGCAATCTTCGAACGCGGCTCGGGCCGCGGCAGGGAAACGCGGGGTGGGCACCCGCTTCGGTTACAAGTTGAAAAGCGCCATGAGGGGTAGGCTCCCTCCAAATTTGGCGATAAAGCAGGGTGGGCTCCTGCTTACAACCAAATAATTAAATAGGCGGAGTAGGCTCCCGCGTAGTACACCAGCAATTGTGGGGTGGGCACCCGCCCTTGAATACAAACGCAAAGCGGGGTGGGCACCCGCTATCCTCAACAGCACAAAGCGGGGTGGGCAGCCCAGGCTCACGGTGTGGGCCCGGCTCGTGGTCAGAGCGGGTCACACAGGTGCGGGCAGCCAGAACAGTGTGCCCTTCAGAGAAGGGCGAAGCGGGTGTGGGCAGCCCAGCGACACAGTGTGGGCACGGCTCGTAGTCATAGCGGGTCACACAGGTGCAGGCAGCCAGAACAGTGCGCCCTTCAGAGGAGGGTGAAGCGGGTGTGGGCAGCCCAGCGACACGGTGTGGGCACGGGTCGTGGTCAGAGTGGGTCACACGGGTGTGGGCAGGCACAGGTCGGCTTTGCAGCAGTCCAGAGATACGGGACACACTTGGGGGCAGCTGGCTTCCAGGCCCTTGGAGATCGCTGTGAGCACAAGTTCATCTTCAGAAAAGAAAAGCAGCAGGTCTGTCAAACAGCAGCCAGTCTTTGTGGGGCAAGGGGCCATGCAGGGCAAGGCTTTCAGGGCAAGGACAGTTTCCCAGCCATCCTCAGGCCAGGCAGACAGGGCCCAGGGAGGCAAGCCTTCCCCTGAGCCCCAGCAGCAGCACGCCCCTGGTAGTTTCTAGTCCAAGAACAAGAACATTTTCATGGGGTCACAGCCCCTCTTTTATACACAAAATCCTTTGTCTCCAAAGGTGCAGGGAAGGGGCGAACCAGATGCAACTGGTTCCTGAGCACTTTGTTTTGCTCAGCCCCTCTCCCTATTCACAGGACAGGCCAGGGACATTAGATGTACCACAGGGGGTGGAGCCAGCATTGTGGAGGGAGAGGGAAAGCCCAGCCCTATTCAGGTCCCAGGTGTACTCCTCCCTGCCATCAACATGCAGCTCTCTCCATTCACCACCGGGGCAGACCCATCCTGACTCCTGGAACCAGGCACACCAGCCAATCACAAGCCAGACAGTCACTTCACATTTATTCCACAGATATGCCAGCTTCTAGAAGTGGCACTTCTACACTAGACACAGTAACGCCGCACACATCATCGCGCAGCATTGAATCTCACGAGTTCGCACATACCAAACTCGACCCTGTACTCCTCTCACATCAGGACTTAACACAGTCACTCAGATCCCCATGCATTCCTATGGGGGGGCAGGTCAGTCTCACTAAAACATACACAGAGCGCACGCACTTTCCACTGGGGCACAGTGTAAAAGCGCCTAGAGGCCTAAACCCACTAATACAACATAGGAAAAAGGCTATGATAAATGCTAAAAGTTTTAGGGGTGAACTTGCCAGAAGGGCCAAGTCCAACAGTAGTGAACCTGGGCCTATATGTAAATCATGGGTAAACATGTTTTACTCATGAAAGAAACCGCAGCCACATCTCTCTTTCCTTGTATGAGAGGAACAATGGCTCATCATGAAAGCAAGAGTATGCATGTTTGTAGTATGCAGTACAATCCACACCTCAGTTGCAAGGAATGCATAGTCCTTGCAATGCCCTTGCATCCAATATGATTAAGAGGATCTAATTCACTTCTTTGACAAGTTCTTCAGGTGCAGTGACAAAGGGTCAGATGTACAAAGCTTTTTCCTGCTCACAAACGTCCCGATTCAAAGAATCAGGTTATTTGAAACCATAAAAAAAGCATTTTCTGATGTACCAAACCCTATTTGCGATTCGGTAACCTATTACCAAATGGCAAATAGGATTTGCGATTTGGTGTTTGGAAGGGGCTTGTTTAGTGTGTCCCTTCCTAATACTGAATTGCTTTGGTACGTAAGAATGTTTTCTGCCAGACTTGGGATTCTTATTTTGTAAAGTATACTGGGCGTAAGCCCAAGGTATTTAGGGCCCTACAACAGCTCTTGCAGAATCATGGTCTTGTTGATGGATGGAATGCTGTGAATCACGGCGATCCAGGGTACACATAATATTCATCCCCACACAATAAATTTGATCGGTTAGACTATATCTTTTTACCTCGGTTGATGACCTCTGGTGCAAAGATGCAGGTATGGCCCTGTATCACATCGGATCATGGACCTGTGATATTGGATCTTGTTTGCCTTTGTCTTTCAAGGGAACAGCGATCCTTTACATTTAATAAAAAACGTCTACGAGATGAGGAATTTATTCGACATATTCGAACTTGGGTTACACTGTTTATGGAGAGTAACAGAGGGTCCGCTACCCTACCAATAGTCTGGGATTCATTGAAAGCAGGTCTAAGGGGTGAAACACTCAGTTATGGATGGGCTAAGCAGAGACGACAGAAGGCTAGAATGCTTGGTTTGCTTGAGGACCTAAAGAAAGCTGAGCGGCAACTCATACAAGCGGTTAGTGCTCAAGTTGATAGCCAAGAAGCACAAACTAAGACTGCACGCTGTAAGGCCAAGATCAATGGGGTGTGGAGTCAGGAAATTGCCGATCAATTTAAAACATATAAGGAAGAAAGATATGAATATGGGGAAGCAACTGGCAGATGTTTACCTCAGAGAATGCGTGGTAGACAAGCCTCCCAGCAGATTGAAATTCTCAAAGATGGTAAAGGTGGCACAGTTGAGACTACGGCAGGAATACTGGATGTATTCCAGTCTTACTATAAGGAGTTATATACCCAAGATCCAGTCGAGCATGATAATATAGTGAGGTTTTTACAGAATTTCGACTTAACTGAGCTTGGTTTAGTAGAACGAGAAGCACTAGAAGCCCCCATTACTATGTTGGAACTTCAGACAGCATTGGATGGTCTAGCGCCAGGGAAAGCTTCCATTGGAGATATATTGGATAGTTTTTCTATTATAAAGGAAGATATGCTGGCTACTTTCATAGAGGCTCAGCACTGGAACCCTCCACCGTCTTGGGACGCCGCCAATATTGTGATTTTCAAAAAGGACAAGTCTCTTAGGCTCCCGGGGTCCTATAGACCCATATCACTAATAAACGCAGACAGCAAGGTGTATTCAAAAATGTTTGCAACTCGGCTGGTGCAAGTTATACCTCCGTTGGTATCTAGATATCAGTATGGCTTTCTGCCCGGTAGGAGTACTGTTAATCATTTACATAGGGTGATAGCACTGTTAGATTATGCTACAGTACAGAAAAAGCATATAGGCTTAATTTTCTTAGATGCTGAGAAAACGCTTGACCGCGTATCGTGGTCATTTCTTTGGGCTACAATGCAAAAGATGGGGTTTGGACCTCATTTTTTGCAAGCGCTTCAAACCATGTATAAACATCCATAGGCCAAAATCTGTGCAATGGGGATGGAGTCAGCTTTTGTATATATAACTAGGGGAACCCGGCAGGGATGCCCCTGTTTGCCGTTACTTTTCGCTATTTATATAAACCCATTGCTTCAAATGCTGGAAACAATGAATGGCATACAGTCAATGGTAGTGGGGGGGCACCAAGTGCGTGTCTTTGCTTAGGCTGATGATATAGCGGTAATTACATCTGATCCTGAGCAAGCATTAAGGGAGATTGAAAACCAGACACAATATTTTGGGGCAGTGGCCGGGTATAAGTTAAACATCTCTAAAACCCAGGTTGTATGCACTGAGGGACTCTGTCCTGGAGAAGCTCGTGTTACACCAGAAGCGAGATATTTGGGTATTAAGATTAGGATGTCACTCCAAGAGATTGTTGAAGTTAATTGGGCAGACATATTGTTATCGACAAAAAGACAATTGGAACAAGTTGAGTGTCTTCATTTATCAATGGTTGGGCGCTGTAATGTTTTAAAAATGTGTATTCTTCCTAGGGCAATGTATTATTTTAGGATGGTACCGTTAGAGCTGACACAATTGCAATTATCACAGCTCGAGTCTCTGGCAGATAGGTTTATTTGGGGCCAGAAGAAAACTTGGCGTGTTTCAAAATATATGTCGTTACCACTTCGTCGTGGGGGGTCCCGAATTTTACATTTTATTATTTAGTTTGTCTATTACAGAATATGTAGTGTTTGGTGACCGAGATGGAAGTGCGACCATTTGAAGCTCCCAATATATATCAAATGTTAATAGGGACTCAGGCGAGTGAGGCTTTATTCAAGTTTTATGAACCAAGCTACTTCAAAAGAACCCGATTTAAAATAATCTGGGCTGCCCGCAAGGCTTGGAAAGTGATATGTAAAATTATATCTATAAGTCGTATAGGTTATTATACGCCTTTCAACTCTACGGAAACATTCCCCTCGGTTTTTTGGGACCTAAAGATGGATACTTGGAGGGTTAAGGGGATATCATGCCTAGGGGGCATTTATAGTGCAGGGATAATTGTTTCTTTCTCAGATTTAGTCGAACAATATAAGTTACCTAAGAACGATTTTTTCAAATTTTAGCAAATTCGCGATTTTATTGTCAAACATTGTAGATACACGCCTATGACACCCAATGATTTAATAGAGGCCTTGATTAAACGAGCTAAGATTGGGGTATTGTAAGATATATTGTTGGAGACTCAGCGGGACGATATTGAGATGCATGAGGTAAAGTGGCGCGAGTGATTTGGGAACACTGGTTCCTATGTGCAACAATCAATAGATATGGCCACTAAAGTCATGCTGACCGCAAATTTACGTACCCAACATTATAAAACTCTGTTTAATTTATATCATACCCCTGTGAAAATGATGAAGTGGGGTGGACTCCACGATGGGAAATGTTTTAGGTGTTCGGCAGAGAATGCTGATATTGTACACATATTCTTCGATTGTATAGTCTTAAAACAGTTCATAAGGAGCATCTCGGAATTCTTATCACAAATTACAGGGGTTAATGTGTGAATATCTAGAGAGATAATGCTAGTAGGTGAGAGTGAGGGCTATGAACCTACTCAGAGTTGCTATCCTTTTCGTTATCTTTTATTTATGGTTTCCGCTGTCACCCGACTATGTGTTGCTTCTATGTGGCTCCAATCAGAGGCGCCATCATATGAAATGTGGCGTGCAAAGTTTTACAATGTATTTAATTTGGAATTCAGCCTGTATCGTATAAAATCGATGAGGAAGAAACAATTAGGGATACAAATTTGGCAGCCTATGCTCCAACATATGGAGGTGTCGATGTGAAATTAATTGTTTATAGTGTATTCGTGTACCCCTTTTTTTTTGTTGTCTGCTGTTTCATACTATCTATGTTTTGGTGTTATCACTTGCAATCGTGTGATATTCCTACATTATTTATTAAGAGGATTGATGTATAAATCCTACATGCTATGTACTGAATAATAAAGTATTAAAAAAAAATGTTTTCTGCAATGTGCTTGACCAATGCTGGAATCGGTGTGTGAACTTAGAGTTGTTCTTTGTCAGACCGATGGGAGAAAATGTTTTTCCTTATCACTCTATTGCTTCAGGTAATATCCAATTGGCTGTGCCCAGGCTCTCTGAGTCTGCACCCATTTGAATTGTCTTCCAACCACTACAATTCCACTGCTGTCATGTCTTTGAAGTCACAGCTAACACTAAAATTTCAGTTGCTCTAGTCCCTGAAGATGGAAGTGTGCCCAGTGGCTAGTCCCGGAGCTGTCAGTAACTTTATCAACTGAAAATATCAACTGTAACAGTACATTTGTGTGAAACCAGACCATGGAATTTAATGTCTTTAGACCAGGCAATTGCGGCGCAAGCCCTACTCTAGCACCATTTGCCCTCTTGCATGAACTTTGACACCTACTGGGCTCTACTTGTTCTCCCCCGAATTGTGTCCAGTATCCGGTAAATCAATTACCTCACATTAGCATTAGCAGCCCCATTTACTGGATACTAAGATTCTTAAATTTATAAAACCTCATCTTGAATTCCTACTTGAAGTCTCTTCTTGGAGACCCTGTTGGCGACTGGCAAACTGGTCAGATTCTAGGTGAATCTTCAGGCACATCCACCTTAGCGAATGTGTAACTGTAAGGGAGTGTCTCCCTGATCTGCTGGTAGGTGAGAGCATTAGGCCTCATTCTTTCTTCATGGCATGATTGAGTAGCTAGGCATTCGTGCGAATAGCCCAGCGAAGGCCTCAGACTCATGTGGGCTTTTGAAAAAGGCAGAAACATGTTGGCATTACTGTAAGGGAGGATGGATCATGATTACCCGTCATGGTTTGATTTTAACCATATCTAGGGTACTCAATTATTAAGAGGAAATCCCTTGGGTATAACCTAAGTTATTTTTGTCTTACCTGGATCCCTACTATTATCCAGTTGTTATTTACATAAGAACTCTCATGATTGGTTGAGTAGGCACATATGATGAGGCACGGCAAGACAAGTTGTGGGCAAGGCGTCCAATCCTAGATTTCTCCTTGCTGTGCCTCCCCTGGAAAGGCGTTGCATTTTGACGGATTTCCTTGTTCACCAATCTTGGTAATTCTGGGAATGCGCCAAAATCCATAGGAGGATGCGTGGGAACACTCACGCTCCACCCATGGAACGCCTTCCCAAGGCAGAGTAATGCACACAGGTCCAAACAAGGTGCCTTGCGTGGCTTGGTAAATCTCATTCCAGGTTTTGTATCGCCCAGCATCACCTTGCGTGGCTCAAGGGTGATGCTAAACCTCGATAAATATGACCACTAGTGAATAAGACGTCCAGTAGGATATAAGGGTAAGAGTGTATCATCCAGCAATCATGTCAGTGGAACCACTGTTTGAATGTATTTCAGGTCAAAGGCACCAATTTATTGCATCAATTTCCATTTGACAATTGATCAAGCAATAGGAAATGTATCCTCAAGTAAGAGACTTTGAGAAGGTGAGAAAAAAGACAGACAGGCCCAAATTAGTACAACTCAAATCAGAGATCAAGGTCAGTATGCAACAGCACGTCACCGTTCTGAAGAGATGGCAGGTCTACTTCTTGCAATGCCAAGTCTTTTTTTATAAAAAGAATGGGACGGATTTGCTTCAGAAAAAAACATTATAGTATCATACTATTCTCTGCATAATATGGGCCAGTATCAGAGATATTTGCGCTCAGTAGAGGACCAGTACCCAAAGTTTAGAAGCACGCAAAGGTCCAAATGTGTTACACCTATGGAACTCCACCAGGCATATGTTATGGGAAGGCAAGGACTGTTTAGTTTAATGGTATTTTAGAAGATGGTTTAAAAGATTGTGTTGATATGTTTAGTTTGTGCTATGACCTCCAGATAGGATGGTGATAGCTAGGACACCTGTGATCTCTTACCAGGAAATGCTCACTAGGCCAACATACATGAAAGCACCGTGTGGCATGCAGAGCTAGGCTCATAATCCACCTGAGAGATAAAATCAAGCCAGGTTTTCAGGATAACCATCAAATACATAAATAATCTCCACTGAAATGTATTATATTTAAATGTGACTCAAACGTAATAATTGTTGAGATTCTGAAAACTTGATATTCAATGGGGTGGGAAGTTCCACCCCACTACAATGAACAAACCAGGGCCAGGAACAGATGTGGGTCTCCACAGACCAGCATTTACTAGGTAATTAGAAATCCATTCATCTGAACACAATGAGAGTAGGTTCCTATACAGTTGATGACAGACCGTAGAACCCTCTTCTACCCCTTAACATCTCTGCCCGACTTGTTATAAGCATTTCTAGCCCATGTCAGGTGGAAATTTCATTACTTTCTACAAGGTAGTTCCTTCTCAATGTATGGATCATGTTGCCTTTAGGAGTTATAATGGTCTTACTTGTAATACTAGATTTCCTAGGACAGTAATGGCCAAAACAGGGTGCAGCTTAATGTAGAAATGACCAAAGGAAGCTGGCATTGATGCAACTTAAATAGAAATTACCAAGGCGATGCTGCCAGTAGCGAAATACACTCTTTCTTAGAATCAGGCTAATTTGTAAAATTTGTGCTTGATTTGTAATAAAAACAACAAGAAAACAAGATTAGATGCAAAAACTTTTTCGTAGGAACTTACCACTGGCATTGCCAAATTCTTTGGTTGTTGAATGCCAAGTCTGCTTAGACTTGGTTCCACCTCTTACCGCTTTCTTCCACCACCCTATACATCAAGTCAAGCTAGTGTGTTAAACAAAAGTACCAATGGCCATCCTGTGCAGCTACTGGCACAAATTAAACCTTGGTGAACATGTATTTTCGAGATTACCTGTATTTAATATCTGAAAAGTGAGTAATGTAACTCTAATTGACATAACATTATCAATCTTCAGAAAATGTCCTGTGAACACCTCAGTACTCATCACCACTCCCACCCACAAGGCAGAACACACCCTCAACCCCATCTTCACAGGAGGGAACAACTTCTGCCTCAGCCACACCACGCAGCCCATCTGGCCGGACCACCACTGTGTACACTTCTCTTTCAACACTACTACCACTCACAAACCCACTCCGCGCCCACCACGAAGGAACTAGAGCAAGGTCACAGAGGAACATCTCAACTCCACCCTCATCCACAACCCTCTGCGCCTCGACCAACACCAAGTCTGCAGCCAAGGAACTATGCCAATGGATCATCAACTGCGCAGACAAGCTCACACCCCTCCGCAACCCCGACAGACCATGCCCCTTAAAGGCCACCTGGTTCACCACGACCTCCAAGAGGCCAGACGTTGCTGCAGACGTCTCAAAAAAGAATGGCGGAACAGCAAAACCATGGAAGACCAGACCACCTACAAGAATGCCATGACAGAACACCACCAACTCATCAGACCCGCCAAAAGGACCTTCATCCGAAACAAAATCCTCCCCAACTCCAGCAACTCGAAGGAACTCTTCAGCATCATCCAGCAATTCACCAAATCCCCCAGCGAAGCCACGGACATCACAGCCTCCCAGGACCTCTGCAACAAGCTCTGCTCCTACTTACACTTGAAAATAAAGGCCCTCTATGACAACTTCAGCAAACAGATACCAGAAACCACCCTTCCTTCCAGTGACAACAGCCAGCCCACCATCACCGCCTGGACCCCGGTCACCACCGAAGACACCACCATGACCATGAAGAGCACTCACTCAGGGGCCCCCACAGATCCCTGCCCGCCACACATCTTCCATAGAGCCACCGCAGAAATAGCGCCCGAGCTACCACGCACCATCAACGCCACCTTCTAATCCTGCACTTTCGCCGATGACTGGAAATGCGCAGACGTCAAGCCCTTCCTCAAGAAACCCTCTGCAGACCCGACGGAGCTGAAAAACTACTGACCTGTTTCTCTCCTTCTCTTTATAGCCAACGTCACCGAGAAGTTTGTCAATGCCCAGCTGACCTACTTCATCGAAGAGAACGCCATCCTCGACTCTTTCCAATCCAGATTCAGCAGTAACCACAGCACTGAGACCGCCTTCCCGGCCGCCACAAATGACATCCGCGCGCTCCTCAACCAAGGCCACACCGCTGCCCTCATCCTGCTAGACCTCCCAGCAGCCTTCAACACCGTCTTCCACCACACTCTCGCAGCCAGTCGCCGGCATTCAGGGAATTGCCCTTGACTGGCTCTGCTCCTTCCTCGCCAGTAGAACCCAAAGGATCAGAATCCTGCCATTCCTCTCCGAACCAACCAAGATCAACTGTTGAATACCCCAAGTATTATCGCTCAGCTCCACACTCTTAAACATTTACTTTGACCCCTCGCCGCCATCGTCAGTCAGCATGGACTCACCATAGTATCCTACGCCGATGACACCCAGCTCATCCTCTCCCTCAGGAAGAACCTTGAAACCACCAGACTCAGATACCATGAGGGGATGAAAGACATTGCAACTTGGATGAGCAGCAGCTGCCTGAAGCACAACTCAGAGAAGACAGAAGTCATCGTACTTGGACCCACCCCCTCAGCTTGGGAAATGATCTGGTGGTCCACCATTCTCGGTAACCCCACCCCCACTGACCATGGCCAGAGCCTCAGCATCATACTCGACTCCTCCCTCACCATGGCAAGCCAGGTCAACATAATCGCCTCAAACTGCTTCAACACCCTCTGCATCCTCCGCAAGACCTTCAAGTGGATACCCCCAAAGCCAGAAAGACCGCCACCCACGCACTCATAACAAGCAGACCGGACAACGCAAATACCCTCTATGCTGGAATTAACAAATCCCTGCTATGCAAACTCCATACCATCCAGAACACCGCAGCCAGACTCGTCCTAGGCATCCCACGACATGAGCACATCACCCAACACCTGCTAGACATCCACTGGCTCCCCATCAAGAAGAGAGTAGCCATCAAGCTACTCAGACCAAAATACCTTAATGAAAGATTCTGCTTCCACATACTCCAAAGAAACCTCTGCTCCGACGACCTAGCCCTAGCAGAAACCCAAAGCATCTGCAGAATCAGAGCGGGTGGAAGAGCCTTCTCCTACATCGCGGCCAAGGCCTGGAATTAGCTCACAGTCAACATCACAAGCTCCCCTACTCTGCACACCTTCAGGAAAAGCCTCAAGGCCTGGCTTTTCGGATGACCCTGAGCTGCACCCCCCCCTAGCCCCTGGAGACCCTCTCGGTGAGTAGCACCCTTTAAAATTCACTGATTGATTGATAGATTGAGCACACCACGCTGGTTGGCTGAATGAAGGTCAGCACTGAGCAGAAATAGGCACAACAAAGGTGAGAAACAAGCAGAAAGACGAAGAATAAAGGTCAGAAATTAGCAGAAAGAGCATGATAAAGGTGAGAAACGAGCAGAAACAGGCAGAATAAAGGTAAAAAAAAAGCAGAAACAGACAGAATAAAGGTCAGCAATGAGCAGAAAGAGGCAAAATAAAAGTGAGAAATGGGCAGAAAGAGGCAGAATACATGTCAGAAATGAGCCCAAAGAGGCAAAATACAAGTCAGAAAAAAGCAGAAATTGGGAAAATAGAGATCAGAAAAGAGCTGAAAGAGGCTAAATAGAGATCAGAAACTAGCAGAAAAAGGCAAAAGAGAGATCAGAAACGAGTTGAAAGAGGCAAAATAAAGGTCATAAACCAGTAGTGTGCCAGGAGGCGCGTTTGCAGGGTGATTGAGAAAAGGGGAAGAGCCTCAGATGAGCTGTCAGCAAGCCCGCTGTGGGAGACTTACTGAAGGCAACAAAAGGGGCGTCTTGGCCTTCAAGCACCCTCGACAGCAAAGGGGACTTCCTCACCCAACCAGTAACGCTCCAGGAATCGCATTTGCAGTGTGGTAGAGAAAAAGAGACTAGGTCTCCAACGAGGGCTCAGTAATCCTACTGTGGAGGACTTACTGGTGGCAACAATGTAGATTCTTGTCCCCAAGTACCTTCAGCAGCCAAGGGGGCTTCATTCCTCAACCAGTAGTGCACCAGAAGGCATGTTTTCTGAGTGGTTGAGAAAGAGGGCGGGACCTCGATGAGGTCTCAGCAATCCTGCTGTGAGGAACTTACTGGTGGCAAAAATAGGGGTTATTGTCCTACTGTGGGGGACTTACTAAAGGCACAAATAGGGGTTCTTGGCCCATAAGTACCCTTAGAAGCCAAGGCGAATGAATCCCCTGACCAGTAGTGCGCCATGAGGCGCGTTTGCAGAGTGGTTGAGAAAGGGGGAGGGCTTCCAATGATGTCCTATCAATCCTGATCTATGGGATTTACTGGTGGCAACAACCAAGCAGCCAAGGGTACTTCATCCCTCAGCCAGTAGTGCACCATGAGGTGCATTTGCAGAGTAGCAGAGTTTTTCAGTAACTGTGGAATTCCGCTGAGTGAAACTCCATGCGCTCCGCCCTGGCTTAGCAGAAAGATTAAAAAAAAAGGTCAGTAATTAACTGAAAGAGGCAAAATAAAGGTCAAAAGTGGGCAGAGAAAAGAAAGAAAACAAGCAGAAATGAGTACGCACACACTCAAACATCCAGTGAGACACTCACGCACTCACTCACAAACCCACTGAGACACTCATGCACTCACTTGTACACTCACTCTCAAAGGTTACAGGTTACAGTTAGGAAATAGCATTAAAAATCATAGAAATTCACTGAAAAAAAGCAAAGGATACAGGGACGTTATAGTTAGGAAATATAATTTAACCCCTTCGATGCTCATGACGGAACGGTTCCGTCATGAGCATCGGTTGGGCTGTGCTCATGACGGAACCGTTCCGTCATGAGGACAGCCCCTGGGGGAAGCGCTGGCGCTCCCCCCCTTGCGCATCGATCTTGCCCCCCTTTACGGGGGTGGCAGCGGAAGAGCTTCCGCTGCCACCCCCGAGCCACCCCACGCTTTCTGATGACGTCAGCGCGCACAGCGCGCGCCGGCGTCATCAGGAAGCGTTGGACGCGCTGGAATCCATTTCTTCCAGCGCGTCGAAGGCAGCAACAGGTAGGTTCCCTTGTCCGGTGGGGGCCGCGGGGGTGATTTCTTTTGTATTGAGGCATCGGGGGAGAGGAAAGAGTATTTCCTCTCCCCCGATGTCTCAATACAGGGCATTCCTGATCCACGATCGCGCACAGCGTCGCGATCGTGGAGTAGGGATGCCCCACTAGACACCAGGGATTTGTTTTTTTGAATTTGGGAAGCGACCCCTTAGGCAAGGGTCGCTTCCTTGGGGGCAACATTTTTCGAAGTCTTTTCTGCCCCCCCTGGGGGCAGATCGGTCCACTTTCTGCGTGTTTCTGCCCCCAGGGGGGGCAGAAAAGCCCACTAGACACCAGGGATGTCGTTTATGTTATGTAGGAAGCGACCCCTTAGGCAAGGGTCGCTTCCTTGGGGGGCCAAATAATACGAAGACTTTTCTGCCCCCCCTGGGGGCAGATCGGTCTTCTTTCTGCCCGTTTCTGCCCCCAGGGGGGGCAGAAAAGCCCACTAGACACCAGGGATGTCTATTTCGTTATGTAGGAAGCGACCCCTTGGGCAAGGGTCGCTTCCTTGGGGGGCAAAATAAATCGAAGACTTTTCTGCCCCCCCTGGGGGCATATCGGTCTTCTTTCTGCCCGTTTATGCCCCCAGGGGGGGCAGAAAAGCCCACTAGACACCAGGGATGTCTTTTATGTTATGTAGGAAGTGACCCCTTGGGCAAGGGTCACTTCCTAGGGTGGCAAAATAATTAGAAGACTTTTCTGCCCCCCTGGGGGCAGATCGGTCGTCTTTCTGCCCGTTTCTGCCCCCAGGGGGGGCAGAAAAGCCCACTAGACACCAGGGATGTGTTTTTCTTTATGTAGGAAGCGACCCCTTGGGCAAGGGTCGCTTCCTTTGCGGCCTAATTATTTAGAAGACTTTTCTGCCCCCCCTGGGGGCAGATTGGTCGTCTTTCTGTCCGTTTCTGCTCCTGGGGGGGGCAGAAAAGCCCACTAGACACCAGGGATATAAATATTATTGTAGGAAGCGACCCCTTGGGCAAGGGTCGCTTCCTTGGGCCCCTAAATTTTTTGAAGACTTTTCTGCCCCCTCTGGGGGCAGATCGGTTTTATTTTTTTGCCGTTTCTGCTCCCATTGGGGGCAGAAAAGCCCACTAGACACCAGGGAATTAGTTCAATTAGAAATTGAAGTGACCCCTCGCTTCCAGGGTGCAATTTGTTATATGTATTTGGCTCACCCGCCCCGGGACTGAGTAGCCTTTTTTTTCCTGCTGTTTTCTGCCCCACCTGGCACACAACCCGATTGACCATTTGGGTAGTGACATGGCATGTTATAATGTTTATTGTTATATTTTTTGTGATTTCCAATTGTAATGTTTTTTTTTTTGTTTACTTTTTTGTTCTAGGTGAAGGCTTTTCTTCTTTTCACGTTGACGTTTTGGTACTGGTGGTTCTGCTGTTTGTGTAGTTTGGTAAGAGACTGTTTTTTTGTACAATGTAAATGTGTTTGATTTCTCTGCCTGTTTTTTTTTTGCAAATGGTGTAATAATAGCAGTATGTTTGGTTTTTGAGTGTCAACAACTTTTTGCATTGGTGCTCGATGTGTATTTTGTTGTCTTGTGAGTAATTTGTTTTTTTTTCTTCTTTCTAGTTTGATATCGTTGGTCTTTGCTGTGTCACTGCAGAGTTTGTTTCTGGTGAGTGCAGCTGTCTCTTGTAATTGGATTGTATAGTTTTTGAGTACATTGATCTTTGTGATAAAAGGTACACATTTCTTTACTTACTTGGTTTGCACATTGTTGGTTGTTGTTGACTTGTTTGTGCAGTCTTCTATCTTAGTAAGTATAATGGCTAGCCGCAGGATGACTGCTCAGCAGGTTGTTGGTTTGCTGTTTGAGTCTTCCTCTGATATTGGGTCAGAGACTGACTCTGCTTCTGAGGGAGAGGAGGCAGGGGACGATTCTGGCAGTGAGTTTTCTCTCCGTATGGGGTCATCGGATGATGAAGATACTCTTAGTGCGGATGAAGTGCCTGTGTTAGAGGAGGAGACTGATGTGCCGATAGTGCGGCAAGAGGCATCTGGGCTGCAGCCTGCGGCTGCAAGGCTTCCCGTTGGTGTAGTGCGGCAAGAGGCATCTGGGCTGCAGGCTGGGGCTGCAAGCCTTCCCGTTGGTGTAGTGCGGCAAGAGGCATCTGGGCTGCAGGCTGGGGCTGCAAGGCTTCCCGTTGGTGTAGTGCGGCAAGAGGCATCTGGGCTGCAGGCTGGGGCTGCAAGCCTTCCCGTTGGTGTAGTGTGGCAAGAGGCATCTGGGCTGCAGGCTGGGGCTGCAAGTCTTCCCGTTGAAAGTGATGACCTCTGGGTTGCCCCTGGCATGGTGCAGCCGGAATTTCCAGAGTTTACTGGTGTTCCAGGGTCTAGAGTGAATACTGAGAACTTTTTGCCTGTAAATATTTTTCAGTTGTTTATGGACGATGTGTTTTTGGCAGAGATTGTTGAGCAGACTAATTTGTATGCCGAACAGTTTTTGAGGGACAACAGTGCCAGTCTTAAGCCACACTCTAGAGCTACCCGGTGGACTCCCACAAATGTTGAAGAGATGAAGAAGTTCTTGGGTTTAACTTTTTTGATGGGCTTGCTAAGGAAGCCATCATTGGCTTCATATTGGTCTAGTAGTCCCTTGATGGCAACGTCTATTTTTCCGGCAGTCATGAGTCGTGACAGGTATTTGCTTCTGCTTCGGATGATGCACTTTGTTGATAATGGTTTAGCGTTGCCACGAGATCACCCTGATTGTGACCGTCTTTTTAAGATTAGGCCTGTCCTTGATCACTTTGTTGATCGATTTTCTGAGATTTATGCCCCTGGTAGAGAAATTGCAGTGGATGAGTCTTTGGTGTTGTTCAAGGGCCGCTTGGTTTTTAAGCAATACATTCCTAGTAAGAGGGCACGCTATGGAATAAAGCTGTATATGCTGTGTGACAGTAGGACTGGATATGTCTCTAATTTCAGGGTGTACACCGGAAAGGAATCTAGGTTTAACCTCCCTGGTTGTCCGTCCACTTTTGGAGTGACTGAGAAAATTGTTTGGGAACTTGGTAGAGGATTTTTTAACAAAGGCCACCATTTATATGTAGATAACTTCTTCACTGGTGTGCGGTTGTTCAGGGAATTGGCCAAAGTGGACACTTTTGCTTGTGGCACAATCCGCTGTAACCGTAAAGGTTTTCCGAAAGAACTTGTTTGTCAAAAGCTTGTGCGGGGACAGTGCAGTGCGTTGCGTTGCCAGGAGCTTCTTGCTGTGAAGTTTACAGACAGGAGAGATGTCTACATGCTGACTTCCATCCATGATGAAAGCACTGCACCTGTGACTGTTTGGGGTCAGGTCGCTGAAGTGCGCAAACCTGTGTGCATTTTAGACTATAATAGGCACATGGGTGGTGTTGACAGAGTAGATCAGAGGTTGGAACCTTACGCTGCTCTTCGTAAGGCTTACATTTGGTACAAGAAGTTGGCTATCCATCTTTTCCACTTGGCAATGTTTAATGCTTTTGTTGTGTTCCAGGATTCTTGCCCTGAGTCAAAGATGACTTTTGCTAAGTTTCAGGAGTCTGTAATAGGCAGCCTTGTTGTAGTGGAACAGGCAAGTGTTCCTAGAGTTGGACTGGTGGAGGATGTTGCTAGATTGAAAGAACGCCACTTTCCAGATCACATTCCTCCCACACCCGCAAAAGATTTTCCCAGTAGGAGATGTAGAGTCTGTTGGCGAAGAGGTTTGCGGAAGGAGAGTCGTATGTACTGCCCCGATTGTCCCTCTCATCCTGCACTGTGTCTCCCTGCTTGTTTCAGAGCATACCACACGCGTAAAAATTTCTGGGAACATTCATGAGTGGTAAAGTTAACTGCCTGGTCTGTATTCTTTGGAAAATATGATTCTGTTTCAAGGTTGGTGTTAGTGCAATGTATTTAGTTGCTGATTTTCTGTTAGAAGATTTGTATCTATTTGCAATTTGTTTGTGTTTTTTTTTTTCTAAAAAAATCCAAAATGTGATGGCGGTGTGTGTAGGCTTGCGCTTGGCTGTTGGTGTGTGTGGACTGGCACTTGGTTGGTGGTGTGCATGGAATGGTGCTTGGCTGATGGTGTGCGTGGACTGGCGGTGTGCATGGACTGGCGGTGTGCGTGGACTGGTGCGTGGCTGGTGGTGTGCCTGGAATGGTGCTTGGCTGACGGTGTGCGTGGAATGGTGCTTGGCTGGCGGTGTGCGTGGAATGGTGCTTGGCTGGCGGTGTGCGTGGATTGGTACTTGGCTGGCGGTGTGTGTGGACTGGTGGTGTGTGCGGACTGGTGTTTGGCTGGTGGTGTCCGTGGACTGGAGCTTGGCTGGTGGTGTCCGTGGACTGGAGCTTGTCTGGTGGTGTGCGTGGACTGGAGCTTGGCTGGCGGTGTGCGTGGAATGGTGCTTGGCTGGCGGTGTGCGTGGACTGGTACTTGGCTGGCGGTGTGCGTGGACTGGTGGTGTGTGCGGACTGGTGCTTGGCTGGTGGTGTCCGTGGACTGGAGCTTGGCTGGCGGTGTAGGTGGATTGGCGATTGGCTGCCGGTGTGCCTGGACTGGCGATTGGATGGCGGTGTGCCTGGACTGGCGCTTGGCTAGCGGTGTGCGTGGACTGGCGTTTGGCTAGCGGTGTGTGTTGAATGGTGCTTGGCTGGCTGTGTGTGAGTAGTGACTTTCTGCTGGTCACTACACATAATGCTAGCTGAGTGCCACTCCACGCAATCCTTCAGCCTGTGTAGTTGCTGTGTCTGGATTGTGGGCGTGTGAAAGTGATGGGCCCTTGAATGGCGCTGTGTGTTGGTGTGAGTTTTGTTATGTGATGGGCCTGCGGCTGGTTTTGTATGTCTCACACGTATGAAAGGTGTATGAATGGCCTGTAAAGAGGTTGGTGCCTTGTCGTGGCTTTACAGCTCACGAGCTGTGAGTCAATGGTTCAGTTTCTCGCCCTTTCAATTATTACCAGTGCATTTCATGTTTTGTGAAATCACTTGCTAATACAATTTTATCTACTGAACCAACACTCACCCTCGTGCCAAATCAAACCAGTATGTGTGTGTACTTGCGGGTTGGATGGCTGTGCAGTAATATTTGTCTTTCTGAAGCAGGGTGTACCTTGTCCCTTTTTGGTGATTTTTGTACTGTGTTGCTTTTGTACCTGGTGGTGCGAATGGTCTTGTTTGTATCACGTATGAAAGGTGTGTGAATGGCCTGTAAAGTGGTTGGTGCCTTGACGTGGCTTTACAGCTCACGAGCTGCGAGTCATTGGTTTGGGTTTTTGTGAATTTAATTATTGACAGTGCATTTCATTTTTGTGAAATCTCTTGTTAATAAAATTTAATACACTGAACCATGACTCGCCCTTGTGCCAAATCCAACCAGTATGTGTGTGTGTTTGAGGAATAGATGGTTGTGCAGGAATCTTTGTCTTTAGTTTCTCTGCCAAGGTACACTTTCCATGTAAGAATAACCCACCAACTGTAGATATTGTCGAAAACCCTTGGGAGTTCATGGTGATGTCTCTCTAGTGAATTGAAAAATATTTTTTATCCCCATTGTCCTGTAAACCTCAAACTGTCTGCCACATTTTCTTTGCAGTATTATTCCTAAATTCTCACGCTGTAGTAACAATAGTTAATCTGGTTTTGCAAGGGGGATCACTTTGGTTTTTGGCCCGGTGCGCGGCGGCCATCTAGGGAAACCTACCAAACCCATGCATTTCTGAAAACTAGACACCCGGCGGCTTCCAGGGAGGTATGGCTTGCGTGGATCCCCCAATGTTTCCTTACCCAGAATCCCCTGCAAACCTCAATTTTTGCTCAAAAAATCACTTTTTTCACACATTTTGGGGTGGGAAAGTAGTGGCATCACCGGGCTCACACAAATTTACCACCACCCAGCGTTCCCCCAGGTCTCCCGGTAAAAATGGTGCCTCACTTGTGTGGGAGGCCCAAGTACCCGCGGCAGGCAAGGACAACAAACGTAGTGAGGCGACATCAAAATGGCCTATCGCCAAACCACCTGGTTTTGCAAGGGGGGTCACTTTGGTTTTGGCCCGGTGCGCGGCGGCCATCTAGGGAAACCTAGCAAACCCACACATTTCTGAAAACTAGACACCCGGCGGCTTCCAGGGAGGTATGGCTTGCGTGGATCCCCCAAAGTTTCCTTACCCAGAATCCCCTGCAAACCTCAATTTTTGCTCAAAAAATCACTTTTTTCACACATTTTGGGGTGGGAAAGTAGTGGCATCACCGGGCTCACACAAATTTACCACCACCCAGCGTTCCCCCAGGTCTCCCGGTAAAAATGGTGCCTCACTTGTGTGGGAGGCCCAAGTACCCGCGGCAGGCAAGGACAACAAACGTAGTGAGGCGACATCAAAATGGCCTATCGCCAAACCACCTGGTTTTGCAAGGGGGGTCACTTTGGTTTTTGGCCCGGTGCGCGGCGGCCATCTAGGGAAACCTAGCAAACCCATGCATTTCTGAAAACTAGACACCCGGCGGCTTCCAGGGAGGTATGGCTTGCGTGGATCCCCCAACGTTTCCTTACCCAGAATCCCCTGCAAACCTCAATTTTTGCTCAAAAAATCACTTTTTTCACACATTTTGGGGTGGGAAAGTAGTGGCATCACCGGGCTCACACAAATTTACCACCACCCAGCGTTCCCCCAGGTCTCCCGGTAAAAATGGTGCCTCACTTGTGTGGGAGGCCCAAGTACCCGCGGCAGGCAAGGACAACAAACGTAGTACGGCGACATCAAAATGGCCTATCGCCAAACCACCTGGTTTTGCAAGGGGGGTCACTTTGGTTTTTGGCCCGGTGCGCGGCGGCCATCTAGGGAAACCTAGCAAACCCACACATTTATGAAAACTAGACACCCGGCGGCTTCCAGGGAGGTATGGCTTGCGTGGATCCCCCAACGTTTCCTTACCCAGAATCCCCTGCAAACCTCAATTTTTGCTCAAAAAATCACTTTTTTCACACATTTTGGGGTGGGAAAGTAGTGGCATCACCGGGCTCACACAAATTTACCACCACCCAGCGTTCCCCCAGGTCTCCCGGTAAAAATGGTGCCTCACTTGTGTGGGAGGCCCAAGTACCCGCGGCAGGCAAGGACAACAAACGTAGTGAGGCGACATCAAAATGGCTTATTGCCAAACCACCTGGTTTTGCAAGGGGGGTCACTTTGGTTTTTGGCCCGGTGCGCGGCGGCCATCTAGGGAAACCTACCAAACCCACGCATTTCTGAAAACTAGACACCCAGCGGCTTCCAGGGAGGTATGGCTTGCGTGGATCCCCCAACGTTTCCTTACCCAGAATCCCCTGCAAACCTCAAATTTTGCTCAAAAAATCACTTTTTTCACACATTTTGGGGTGGGAAAGTAGTGGCATCACCGGGCTCACACAAATTTACCACCACCCAGCGTTCCCCCAGGTCTCCCGGTAAAAATGGTGCCTCACTTGTGTGGGAGGCCCAAGTACCCGCGGCAGGCAAGGACAACAAACGTAGTGAGGCGACATCAAAATGGCCTATTGCCAAACCACCTGGTTTTGCAAGGGGGGTCACTTTGGTTTTTGGCCCGGTGTGCGGCGGCCATCTAGGGAAACCTACCAAACCCACGCATTTCTGAAAACTAGACACCCGGCGGCTTCCAGGGAGGTATGGCTTGCGTGGATCCCTCAACGTTTCCTTACCCAGAATCCCCTGCAAACCTCAGTTTTAGCTCAAAAAATCACTTTTTTCACACATTTTGGGGTGGGAAAGTAGTGGCATCACCGGGCTCACACAAATTTACCACCACCCAGCGTTCCCCCAGGTCTCCCGGTAAAAATGGTGCCTCACTTGTGTGGGAGGCCCAAGTACCCGCGGCAGGCAAGGGCCCAAAACGTAGTGAGGCGACATCAAAATGGCCTATCGCCAAACCACCTGGTTTTGCAAGGGGGGTGACTTTGGTTTTTGGCCCGGTGCGCGGCGGCCATCTAGGGAAACCTACCAAACCCACGCATTTCTGAAAACTAGACACCCGGCGGCTTCCAGGGAGGTATGGCTTGCGTGGATCCCCCAACGTTTCCTTACCCAGAATCCCCTGCAAACCTCAATTTTTGCTCAAAAAATCACTTTTTTACACATTTTGGGGTGGGAAAGTAGTGGCATCACCGGGCTCACACAAATTTACCACCACCCAGCGTTTCCCCAGGTCTCCCGGTAAAAATGGTGCCTCACTTGTGTGGGAGGCCCAAGTACTCGCGGCAGGCAAGGGCCCAAAACGTAGTGAGGCGACATCAAAATGGCCTATCGGCCAACCACCTGGTTTTGCAAGGGGGGTCACTTTGGTTTTTGGCCCGGTGCGCGGCGGCCATCTAGGGAAACCTACCAAACCCATGCATTTCTGAAAACTAGACACCCGGCGGCTTCCAGTGAGGTATGGCTTGCGTGGATCCCCCAACGTTTCCTTACCCAGAATCCCCTGCAAACCTCAATTTTTGCTCAAAAAATCACTTTTTTCACACATTTTGGGGTGGGAAAGTAGTGGCATCACCGGGCTCACACAAATTTACCACCACCCAGCGTTCCCCCAGGTCTCCCGGTAAAAATGGTGCCTCACTTGTATGGGAGGCCCAAGTACCCGCGGCAGGCAAGGGCCCAAAACGTAGTGAGGCGACATCAAAATGGCCTATCGGCAAACCACCTGGTTTTGCAAGGGGGGTCACTTTGGTTTTTGGCCCGGTGCGCGGCGGCCATCTAGGGAAACCTAGCAAACCCACGCATTTCTGAAAACTAGACACCCGGCGGCTTCCAGGGAGGTATGGCTTGCATGGATCCCCCAACGTTTCCTTACCCAGAATCCCCTGCAAACCTCAATTTTTGCTCAAAAAATCACTTTTTTCACACATTTTGGGGTGGGAAAGTAGTGGCATCACCGGGCTCACACAAATTTACCACCACCCAGCGTTCCCCCAGGTCTCCCGGTAAAAATGGTTCCTCACTTGTGTGGGAGGCCCAAGTACCCGCGGCAGGCAAGGACAACAAACGTAGTGAGGCGACATCAAAATGGCCTATCGCCAAACCACCTGGTTTTGCAAGGGGGGTCACTTTGGTTTTTGGCCCGGTGCGCGGCGGCCATCTAGGGAAACCTAGCAAACCCATGCATTTCTGAAAACTAGACACCCGGCGGCTTCCAGGGAGGTATGGCTTGCGTGGATCCCCCAACGTTTCCTTACCTAGAATCCCCTGCAAACCTCAATTTTTGCTCAAAAAATCACTTTTTTCACACATTTTGGGGTGGGAAAGTAGTGGCATCACCGGGCTCACACAAATTTACCACCACCCAGCGTTCCCCCAGGTCTCCCAGTAAAAATGGTGCCTCACTTGTGTGGGAGGCCCAAGTACCCGCGGCAGGCAAGGACAACAAACGTAGTGAGGCGACATCAAAATGGCCTATCGCCAAACCACCTGGTTTTGCAAGGGGGGTCACTTTGGTTTTTGGCCCGGTGCGCGGCGGCCATCTAGGGAAACCTAGCAAACCCACGCATTTATGAAAACTAGACACCCGGCGGCTTCCAGGGAGGTATGGCTTGTGTGGATCCCCCAACGTTTCCTTACCCAGAATCCCCTGCAAACCTCAATTTCTGCTCAAAAAATCACTTTTTTCACACATTTTGGGGTGGGAAAGTAGTGGCATCACCGGGCTCACACAAATTTACCACCACCCAGCGTTCCCCCAGGTCTCCCGGTAAAAATGGTGCCTCACTTGTGTGGGAGGCCCAAGTACCCGCGGCAGGCAAGGGCCCAAAACGTAGTGAGGCGACATCAAAATGGCCTATCGCCAAACCACCTGGTTTTGCAAGGGGGGTCACTTTGGTTTTTGGCCCGGTGCGCGGCGGCCATCTAGGGAAACCTACCAAACCCACGCATTTCTGAAAACTAGACACCCGGCGGCTTCCAGGGAGGTATGGCTTGCGTGGATCCCCCAACGTTTCCTTACCCAGAATCCCCTGCAAACCTTAATTTTTGCCCAAAAAATCACTTTTTTCACACATTTTGGGGTGGGAAAGTAGTGGCATCACTGGACTCACACAAATTTACCACCACCCAGCGTTCCCCCAGGTCTCCCGGTAAAAATGGTGCCTCACTTGTGTGGGAGGCCCAAGTACCCGCGGCAGGCAAGGACAACAAACGTAGTGAGGCGACATTTGGGATAGGCAATGTTGATGTCGCCTCACTACGTTTGTTGTCCTTGCCTACCGCGGGTACTTGGGCCTCCCACACAAGTGAGGCACCATTTTTACCGTGAGACCTGGGGGAACGCTGGGTGGTGGTAAATTTGTGTGAGCCCGGTGATGCCACTACTTTCCCACCCCAAAATGTGTGAAAAAAGGAATTTTTTGGGCAAAAATTGAGGTTTGCAGGGGATTCTGGGTAAGGAAACGTTGGGGGATCCACGCAAGCCATACCTCCCTGGAAGCCGCCGGGTGTCTAGTTTTCAGAAATGCGTGGGTTTGCTAGGTTTCCCTAGATGGCCGCCGCGCACCGGGCCAAAAACCAAAGTGACCCCCCTTGCAAAACCAGGTGGTTTGGCGATAGGCCATTTTGATGTCGCCTCACTACGTTTTGGGCCCTTGCCTGCCGCGGGTACTTGGGCCTCCCACACAAGTGAGGCACCATTTTTACCGGGAGACCTGGGGGAACGCTGGGTGGTGGTAAATTTGTGTGAGCCCGGTGATGCCACTACTTTCCCACCCCAAAATGTGTGAAAAAAGTGATTTTTTGGGCAAAAATTGAGGTTTGCAGGGGATTCTGGGTAAGGAAACGTTGGGGGATCCACGCAAGCCATACCTCCCTGGAAGCCGCCGGGTATCTAGTTTTCATAAATGCGTGGGTTTGCTAGGTTTCCCTAGATGGCCGCCGCGCACCGGGCCAAAAACCAAAGTGACCCCCCTTGCAAAACCAGGTGGTTTGGCGATAGGCCATTTTGATGTCGCCTCACTATGTTTGTTGTCCTTGCCTGCCGCGGGTACTTGGGCCTCCCACACAAGTGAGGCACCATTTTTACCGGGAGACCTGGGGGAACGCTGGGTGGTGGTAAATTTGTGTGAGCCCGGTGATGCCACTACTTTCCCACCCCAAAATGTGTGAAAAAAGTGATTTTTTGAGCAAAAATTGAGGTTTGCAGGGGATTCTGGGTAAGGAAACGTTGGGGGATCCACGCAAGCCATACCTCCCTGGAAGCCGCCAGGTGTCTAGTTTTCAGAAATGCATGGGTTTGCTAGGTTTCCCTAGATGGCCGCCGCACACCGGGCCAAAAACCAAAGTGACCCCCCTTGCAAAACCAGGTGGTTTGGCGATAGGCCATTTTGATGTCGCCTCACTACGTTTGTTGTCCATGCCTGCCGCGGGTACTTGGGCCTCCCACACAAGTGAGGCACCATTTTTACCGGGAGACCGGGGGGAACGCTGGGTGGTGGTAAATTTGTGTGAGCCCGGTGATGCCACTACTTTCCCACTCCAAAATGTGTGAAAAAAGTGATTTTTTGAGCAAAAATTGAGGTTTGCAGGGGATTCTGGGTAAGGAAACGTTGGGGGATCCACGCAAGCCATACCTCCCTGGAAGCCGCCGGGTGTCTAGTTTTCAGAAATGCGTGGGTTTGGTAGGTTTCCCTAGATGGCCGCCGCGCACCGGGCCAAAAACCAAAGTGACCCCCCTTGCAAAACCAGGTGGTTTGGCGATAGGCCATTTTGATGTCGCCTCACTACGTTTTGGGCCCTTGCCTGCCGCGGGTACTTGGGCCTCCCACACAAGTGAGGCACCATTTTTACCGGGAGACCTGGGGGAACGCTGGGTGGTGGTAAATTTGTGTGAGCCCGGTGATGCCACTACTTTCCCACCCCAAAATGTGTGAAAAAAGTGATTTTTTGTGCAAAAATTGAGGTTTGCAGGGGATTCTGGGTAAGGAAACGTTGGGGGATCCACGCAAGCCATACCTCCCTGGAAGCCGCCGGGTGTCTAGTTTTCAGAAATGCATGGGTTTGGTAGGTTTCCCTAGATGGCCGCCGCGCACTGGGCCAAAAACCAAAGTGACCCCCCTTGCAAAACCAGGTGGTTTGGCGAAAGGCCATTTTGATGTCGCCTCACTACGTTTTGGGCCCTTGCCTGCCGCGGGTACTTGGGCCTCCCACACAAGTGAGGCACCATTTTTACTGGGAGACCTGGGGGAACGCTGGGTGGTGGTAAATTTGTGTGAGCCCGGTGATGCCAATACTTTCCCACCCCAAAATGTGTGAACAAAGTGATTTTTTGAGCAAAAACTGAGGTTTGCAGGGGATTCTGGGTAAGGAAACGTTGGGGGATCCACGCAAGCCATACCTCCCTGGAAGCCGCCGGGTGTCTAGTTTTCAGAAATGCATGTGTTTGGTAGGTTTCCCTAGATGGCCGCCGCGCACCGGGCCAAAAACCAAAGTGACCCCCCTTGCAAAACCAGGTGGTTTTGCGATAGGCCATTTTGATGTCACCTCACTACGTTTTGGGCCCTTGCCTGCCGCGGGTACTTGGGCCTCCCACACAAGTGAGGCACTATTTTTACCGGGAGACCTGGGGGAAGGCTGGGTGGTGGTAAATTTGTGTGAGCCCGGTGATGCCACTACTTTCCCACCCCAAAATGTGTGAAAAAAGTGATTTTTTGAGCAAAAACTGAAGTTTGCAGGGGATTCTGGGTAAGGAAACGTTGGGGGATCCACGCAAGCCATACCTCCCTGGAAGCCGCAGGGTGTCTAGTTTTCAGAAATGCGTGGGTTTGCTAGGTTTCCCTAGGTGCCGGCAGGGCTAGGGTTCAAAATCTACAACTAGTCACTTTGCCAAAAAAAGGGTCATTTTTCACTGCAAAACCACGTTGCGTTTTGCGCCGTTTCCTGTCGCGGGCACTATGCCGACCCGCACAAGTGAGGTACCATTTTTCTCGTAGGACTTTGGGGAACGTGGGGTGGGTGGAAATTTGTGGATCCACACAGATTCCAGAACTTTCCATCACAGAAATGTGGGGAAAATGTGTTTTTTTTGTCAATTTTTTACGTTTGCAAGGGATTCTGGGTAACAGACCATGGTGCGAGGCAGTCAAGTCACCCCATCCTGGATTCCCCTGGGTGTCTAGTTTTCAAAAATGTATAGGTTTGCTAGGTTTCCCTAGGTGCCGGCAGGGCTAGGGTTCAAAATCTACAGCTAGTCACTTTGCCAAAAAAAGGGTCATTTTTCACTGCAAAACCACGTTGCGTTTTGCGCCGTTTCCTGTCGCGGGCACTATGCCGACCCGCACAAGTGAGGTACCATTTTTCTCGTACGACTTTGGGGAACGCGGGGTGGGTGGAAATTTGTGGATCCACGCAGATTCCAGAACTTTCCATCGCAGAAATGTGGGGAAAATGTGTTTTTTTTGTCAATTTTTTACGTTTGCAAGGGATTCTGGGTAACAGACCATGGTGGGAGGCAGTCAAGTCACCCCATCCTGGATTCCCCTGGGTGTCTAGTTTTCAAAAATGTATAGGTTTGCTAGGTTTCCCTAGGTGCCGGCAGGGCTAGGGTACAAAATCTACAGCTAGTCACTTTGCCAAAAAAAGGGTCATTTTTCACTGCAAAACCACGTTGTGTTTTGCGCCGTTTCCTGTCGCGGGCACTATGCCGACCCGCACAAGTGAGGTACCATTTTTCTCGTAGGACTTTGGGGAACGTGGGGTGTGTGGAAATTTGTGGATCCACGCAGATTCCAGAACTTTCCATCACAGAAATGTGGGGAAAATGTGTTTTTTTGTCAATTTTTTACGTTTGCAAGGGATTCTGGGTAACAGACCATGGTGGGAGGCAGTCAAGTCACCCCATCCTAGATTCCCCTGGGTGTCTAGTTTTCAAAAATGTATAGGTTTGCTAGGTTTCCCTAGGTGCCGGCAGGGCTAGAGTTCAAAATCTACAGCTAGTCACTTTGCCAAAAAAAGGGTCATTTTTCACTGCAAAACCACGTTGCGTTTTGCGCCGTTTCCTGTCACGGGCACTAGGCCGACCCGCACAAGTGAGGTACCATTTTTCTCGTAGGACTTTGGGGAACGCGGGGTGGGTGGAAATTTGTGGATCCACGCAGATTTCAGAACTTTTCATCACAGAAATGTGGGGAAAATGTGTTTTGTTTGTCAATTTTTTACGTTTGCAAGGGATTCTGGGTAACAGACCATGGTGGGAGGCAGTCAAGTCACCCCATCCTGGATTCCCCTGGGTGTCTAGTTTTCAAAAATGTATAGGTTTGCTAGGTTTCCCTAGGTGCCGGCAGGGCTAGGGTTCAAAATCTACAGCTAGTCACTTTGCCAAAAAAAGGGTCATTTTTCACTGCAAAACCACGTTGCGTTTTGCGCCGTTTCCTGTCGCGGGCACTAGGCCGACCCGCACAAGTGAGGTACCATTTTTCTCGTAGGACTTTGGGGAACACGGGGTGGGTGGAAATTTGTGGATCCACGCAGATTCTAGAACTTTCCATCACAGAAATGTGGGGAAAATGTGTTTTTTTTGTCAATTTTTAACGTTTGCAAGGGATTCTGGGTAACAGACCATGGTGGGAGGCAGTCAAGTCACCCCATCCTGGATTCCCCTGGTGTCTAGTTTTCAAAAATGTATAGGTTTGCTAGGTTTCCCTAGGTGCCGGCAGGGCTAGGGTTCAAAATCTACAGCTAGTCTCTTTGCCAAAAAAAGGGTCATTTTTCGCTGCAAAACCACGTTGCGTTTTGCGCCGTTTCCTGTCGCGGGCACTAGGCCGACCCGCACAAGTGAGGTACCATTTTTCTCGTAGGACTTTGGGGAACGCGGGGTGGGTGGAAATTTGTGGATCCACACAGATTCCAGAACTTTCCATCACAGAAATGTGGGGAAAATGTGTTTTTTTTGTCAATTTTTAACGTTTGCAAGGGATTCTGGGTAACAGACCATGGTGGGAGGCAGTCAAGTCACCCCATCCTGGATTCCCCTGGGTGTCTAGTTTTCAAAAATGTATAGGTTTGCTAGGTTTCCCTAGGTGCCGGCAGGGCTAGGGTTCAAAATCTACAGCTAGTCACTTTGCCAAAAAAAGGGTCATTTTTCACTGCAAAACCACGTTGCGTTTTGCGCCGTTTCCTGTCGCGGGCACTAGGCCGACCCGCACAAGTGAGGTACCATTTTTCTCGTAGGACTTTGGGGAACGCGGGGTGGGTGGAACTTTGTGGATCCACGCAGATTCCAGAACTTTCCAGCACAGAAATGTGGGGAAAATGTGTTTTTTTTGTCAATGTTTTACGTTTGCAAGGGATTCTGGGTAACAGACCATGGTCGGAGGCAGTCAAGTCACCCCATCCTGGATTCCCCTGGGTGTCTAGTTTTCAAAAATGTATAGGTTTGCTAGGTTTCCCTAGGTGCCGGCAGGGCTAGGGTTGAAAATCTACAGCTAGTCACTTTGCCAAAAAAAGGGTCATTTTTCACTGCAAAACCACGTTGCGTTTTGCGCCGTTTCCTGTCGCGGGCACTAGGCCGACCCGCACAAGTGAGGTACCATTTTTCTCGTAGGACTTTGGGGAACGCGGGGTGGGTGGAAATTTGTGGATCCACGCAGATTCCAGAACTTTCCATCACAGAAATGTGGGGAAAATGTGTTTTTTTTGTCAATTTTTAACGTTTGCAAGGGATTCTGGGTAACAGACCATGGTGGGAGGCAGTCAAGTCACCCCATCCTGGATTCCCCTGGGTGTCTAGTTTTCAAAAATGTATAGGTTTGCTAGGTTTCCCTAGGTGCCGGCAGGGCTAGGGTTCAAAATCTACAGCTAGTCACTTTGCCAAAAAAAGGGTCATTTTTCACTGCAAAACCACGTTGCGTTTTGCACCGTTTCCTGTCGCGGGCACTATGCCGACCCGCACAAGTGAGGTACCATTTTTCTCGTAGGACTTTGGGGAACACGGGGTGCGTGGAAATTTGTGGATCCACACAGATTCCAGTACTTTGCATCACAGAAATGTGGGGAAAATGTGTTTTTTTTGTCAATTTTTTACGTTTGCAAGGGATTCTGGGTGACAGACCATGGTGGGAGGCAGTCAAGTCACCCCATCCTGGATTCTCCTGGGTGTCTAGTTTTCAAAAATGTATAGGTTTGCTAGTTTTCCCTAGGTGCTGGTAGGGCTAGGGTTCAAAATCTACAGCTAGTCACTTTGCCAAAAAAAGGGTCATTTTTCACTGCAAAACCACATTGCGTTTTGCGCCGTTTCCTGTCGCGGGCACTAGGCCGACCCGCACAAGTGAGGTACCATTTTTCTTGTAGGACTTTGGGGAACGCGGGGTGGGTGGACATTTGTGGATCCACGCAGATTCCAGAACTTTCCATCACAGAAATGTGGGGAAAATGTGTTTTTTTTGTCAATTTTTAACGTTTGCAAGGGATTCTGGGTAACAGACCATGGTGGGAGGCAGTCAAGTCACCCCATCCTGGATTCCCCTGGGTGTCTAGTTTTCAAAAATGTATAGGTTTGCTAGGTTTCCCTAGGTGCCGGCAGGGCTAGGGTTCAAAATCTACAGCTAGTCACTTTGCCAAAAAAAGGGTCATTTTTCACTGCAAAACCACGTTGCGTTTTGCGCCGTTTCCTGTCGCGGGCACTAGGCCGACCCGCACAAGTGAGGTACCATTTTTCTCGTAGGACTTTGGGGAACGCGGGGTGGGTGGAACTTTGTGGATCCACGCAGATTCCAGAACTTTCCAGCACAGAAATGTGGGGAAAATGTGTTTTTTTTGTCAATGTTTTACGTTTGCAAGGGATTCTGGGTAACAGACCATGGTGGGAGGCAGTCAAGTCACCCCATCCTGGATTCCCCTGGGTGTCTAGTTTTCAAAAATGTATAGGTTTGCTAGGTTTCCCTAGGTGCCGGCAGGGCTAGGGTTGAAAATCTACAGCTAGTCACTTTGCCAAAAAAAGGGTCATTTTTCACTGCAAAACCACGTTGCGTTTTGCGCCGTTTCCTGTCGCGGGCACTAGGCCGACCCGCACAAGTGAGGTACCATTTTTCTCGTAGGACTTTGGGGAACGCGGGGTGGGTGGAAATTTGTGGATCCACGCAGATTCCAGAACTTTCCATCACAGAAATGTGGGGAAAATGTGTTTTTTTTGTCAATTTTTAACGTTTGCAAGGGATTCTGGGTAACAGACCATGGTGGGAGGCAGTCAAGTCACCCCATCCTGGATTCCCCTGGGTGTCTAGTTTTCAAAAATGTATAGGTTTGCTAGGTTTCCCTAGGTGCCGGCAGGGCTAGGGTTCAAAATCTACAGCTAGTCACTTTGCCAAAAAAAGGGTCATTTTTCACTGCAAAACCACGTTGCGTTTTGCACCGTTTCCTGTCGCGGGCACTATGCCGACCCGCACAAGTGAGGTACCATTTTTCTCGTAGGACTTTGGGGAACACGGGGTGCGTGGAAATTTGTGGATCCACACAGATTCCAGTACTTTGCATCACAGAAATGTGGGGAAAATGTGTTTTTTTTGTCAATTTTTTACGTTTGCAAGGGATTCTGGGTGACAGACCATGGTGGGAGGCAGTCAAGTCACCCCATCCTGGATTCTCCTGGGTGTCTAGTTTTCAAAAATGTATAGGTTTGCTAGTTTTCCCTAGGTGCTGGTAGGGCTAGGGTTCAAAATCTACAGCTAGTCACTTTGCCAAAAAAAGGGTCATTTTTCACTGCAAAACCACATTGCGTTTTGCGCCGTTTCCTGTCGCGGGCACTAGGCCGACCCGCACAAGTGAGGTACCATTTTTCTTGTAGGACTTTGGGGAACGCGGGGTGGGTGGACATTTGTGGATCCACGCAGATTCCAGAACTTTCCATCACAGAAATGTGGGGAAAATGTGTTTTTTTTGTCAATTTTTAACGTTTGCAAGGGATTCTGGGTAACAGACCATGGTGGGAGGCAGTCAAGTCACCCCATCCTGGATTCCCCTGGGTGTCTAGTTTTCAAAAATGTATAGGTTTGCTAGGTTTCCCTAGGTGCCGGCAGGGCTAGGGTTCAAAATCTACAGCTAGTCACTTTGCCAAAAAAAGGGTCATTTTTCACTGCAAAACCACGTTGCGTTTTGCGCCGTTTCCTGTCGCGGGCACTATGCCGACCCGCACAAGTGAGGTACCATTTTTCTCGTAGGACTTTGGGGAACGTGGGGTGGGTGGAAATTTGTGGATCCACACAGATTCCAGAACTTTCCATCACAGAAATGTGGGGAAAATGTGTTTTTTTTGTCAATTTTTTACGTTTGCAAGGGATTCTGGGTAACAGACCATGGTGCGAGGCAGTCAAGTCACCCCATCCTGGATTCCCCTGGGTGTCTAGTTTTCAAAAATGTATAGGTTTGCTAGGTTTCCCTAGGTGCCGGCAGGGCTAGGGTTCAAAATCTACAGCTAGTCACTTTGCCAAAAAAAGGGTCATTTTTCACTGCAAAACCACGTTGCGTTTTGCGCCGTTTCCTGTCGCGGGCACTATGCCGACCCGCACAAGTGAGGTACCATTTTTCTCGTACGACTTTGGGGAACGCGGGGTGGGTGGAAATTTGTGGATCCACGCAGATTCCAGAACTTTCCATCGCAGAAATG
The DNA here is from genome assembly GCF_964204655.1 of Triturus cristatus. Lineage (NCBI taxonomy): Eukaryota > Metazoa > Chordata > Amphibia > Caudata > Salamandridae > Triturus > Triturus cristatus. The sequence goes on along the minus strand of NC_140594.1, from coordinate 504,005,023 downwards.
TGGGGAAAATGTGTTTTTTTTGTCAATTTTTTACGTTTGCAAGGGATTCTGGGTAACAGACCATGGTGGGAGGCAGTCAAGTCACCCCATCCTGGATTCCCCTGGGTGTCTAGTTTTCAAAAATGTATAGGTTTGCTAGGTTTCCCTAGGTGCCGGCAGGGCTAGGGTACAAAATCTACAGCTAGTCACTTTGCCAAAAAAAGGGTCATTTTTCACTGCAAAACCACGTTGTGTTTTGCGCCGTTTCCTGTCGCGGGCACTATGCCGACCCGCACAAGTGAGGTACCATTTTTCTCGTAGGACTTTGGGGAACGTGGGGTGTGTGGAAATTTGTGGATCCACGCAGATTCCAGAACTTTCCATCACAGAAATGTGGGGAAAATGTGTTTTTTTGTCAATTTTTTACGTTTGCAAGGGATTCTGGGTAACAGACCATGGTGGGAGGCAGTCAAGTCACCCCATCCTAGATTCCCCTGGGTGTCTAGTTTTCAAAAATGTATAGGTTTGCTAGGTTTCCCTAGGTGCCGGCAGGGCTAGAGTTCAAAATCTACAGCTAGTCACTTTGCCAAAAAAAGGGTCATTTTTCACTGCAAAACCACGTTGCGTTTTGCGCCGTTTCCTGTCACGGGCACTAGGCCGACCCGCACAAGTGAGGTACCATTTTTCTCGTAGGACTTTGGGGAACGCGGGGTGGGTGGAAATTTGTGGATCCACGCAGATTTCAGAACTTTTCATCACAGAAATGTGGGGAAAATGTGTTTTGTTTGTCAATTTTTTACGTTTGCAAGGGATTCTGGGTAACAGACCATGGTGGGAGGCAGTCAAGTCACCCCATCCTGGATTCCCCTGGGTGTCTAGTTTTCAAAAATGTATAGGTTTGCTAGGTTTCCCTAGGTGCCGGCAGGGCTAGGGTTCAAAATCTACAGCTAGTCACTTTGCCAAAAAAAGGGTCATTTTTCACTGCAAAACCACGTTGCGTTTTGCGCCGTTTCCTGTCGCGGGCACTAGGCCGACCCGCACAAGTGAGGTACCATTTTTCTCGTAGGACTTTGGGGAACACGGGGTGGGTGGAAATTTGTGGATCCACGCAGATTCTAGAACTTTCCATCACAGAAATGTGGGGAAAATGTGTTTTTTTTGTCAATTTTTAACGTTTGCAAGGGATTCTGGGTAACAGACCATGGTGGGAGGCAGTCAAGTCACCCCATCCTGGATTCCCCTGGTGTCTAGTTTTCAAAAATGTATAGGTTTGCTAGGTTTCCCTAGGTGCCGGCAGGGCTAGGGTTCAAAATCTACAGCTAGTCTCTTTGCCAAAAAAAGGGTCATTTTTCGCTGCAAAACCACGTTGCGTTTTGCGCCGTTTCCTGTCGCGGGCACTAGGCCGACCCGCACAAGTGAGGTACCATTTTTCTCGTAGGACTTTGGGGAACGCGGGGTGGGTGGAAATTTGTGGATCCACACAGATTCCAGAACTTTCCATCACAGAAATGTGGGGAAAATGTGTTTTTTTTGTCAATTTTTAACGTTTGCAAGGGATTCTGGGTAACAGACCATGGTGGGAGGCAGTCAAGTCACCCCATCCTGGATTCCCCTGGGTGTCTAGTTTTCAAAAATGTATAGGTTTGCTAGGTTTCCCTAGGTGCCGGCAGGGCTAGGGTTCAAAATCTACAGCTAGTCACTTTGCCAAAAAAAGGGTCATTTTTCACTGCAAAACCACGTTGCGTTTTGCGCCGTTTCCTGTCGCGGGCACTAGGCCGACCCGCACAAGTGAGGTACCATTTTTCTCGTAGGACTTTGGGGAACGCGGGGTGGGTGGAACTTTGTGGATCCACGCAGATTCCAGAACTTTCCAGCACAGAAATGTGGGGAAAATGTGTTTTTTTTGTCAATGTTTTACGTTTGCAAGGGATTCTGGGTAACAGACCATGGTCGGAGGCAGTCAAGTCACCCCATCCTGGATTCCCCTGGGTGTCTAGTTTTCAAAAATGTATAGGTTTGCTAGGTTTCCCTAGGTGCCGGCAGGGCTAGGGTTGAAAATCTACAGCTAGTCACTTTGCCAAAAAAAGGGTCATTTTTCACTGCAAAACCACGTTGCGTTTTGCGCCGTTTCCTGTCGCGGGCACTAGGCCGACCCGCACAAGTGAGGTACCATTTTTCTCGTAGGACTTTGGGGAACGCGGGGTGGGTGGAAATTTGTGGATCCACGCAGATTCCAGAACTTTCCATCACAGAAATGTGGGGAAAATGTGTTTTTTTTGTCAATTTTTAACGTTTGCAAGGGATTCTGGGTAACAGACCATGGTGGGAGGCAGTCAAGTCACCCCATCCTGGATTCCCCTGGGTGTCTAGTTTTCAAAAATGTATAGGTTTGCTAGGTTTCCCTAGGTGCCGGCAGGGCTAGGGTTCAAAATCTACAGCTAGTCACTTTGCCAAAAAAAGGGTCATTTTTCACTGCAAAACCACGTTGCGTTTTGCACCGTTTCCTGTCGCGGGCACTATGCCGACCCGCACAAGTGAGGTACCATTTTTCTCGTAGGACTTTGGGGAACACGGGGTGCGTGGAAATTTGTGGATCCACACAGATTCCAGTACTTTGCATCACAGAAATGTGGGGAAAATGTGTTTTTTTTGTCAATTTTTTACGTTTGCAAGGGATTCTGGGTGACAGACCATGGTGGGAGGCAGTCAAGTCACCCCATCCTGGATTCTCCTGGGTGTCTAGTTTTCAAAAATGTATAGGTTTGCTAGTTTTCCCTAGGTGCTGGTAGGGCTAGGGTTCAAAATCTACAGCTAGTCACTTTGCCAAAAAAAGGGTCATTTTTCACTGCAAAACCACATTGCGTTTTGCGCCGTTTCCTGTCGCGGGCACTAGGCCGACCCGCACAAGTGAGGTACCATTTTTCTTGTAGGACTTTGGGGAACGCGGGGTGGGTGGACATTTGTGGATCCACGCAGATTCCAGAACTTTCCATCACAGAAATGTGGGGAAAATGTGTTTTTTTTGTCAATTTTTAACGTTTGCAAGGGATTCTGGGTAACAGACCATGGTGGGAGGCAGTCAAGTCACCCCATCCTGGATTCCCCTGGGTGTCTAGTTTTCAAAAATGTATAGGTTTGCTAGGTTTCCCTAGGTGCCGGCAGGGCTAGGGTTCAAAATCTACAGCTAGTCACTTTGCCAAAAAAAGGGTCATTTTTCACTGCAAAACCACGTTGCGTTTTGCGCCGTTTCCTGTCGCGGGCACTAGGCCGACCCGCACAAGTGAGGTACCATTTTTCTCGTAGGACTTTGGGGAACGCGGGGTGGGTGGAACTTTGTGGATCCACGCAGATTCCAGAACTTTCCAGCACAGAAATGTGGGGAAAATGTGTTTTTTTTGTCAATGTTTTACGTTTGCAAGGGATTCTGGGTAACAGACCATGGTGGGAGGCAGTCAAGTCACCCCATCCTGGATTCCCCTGGGTGTCTAGTTTTCAAAAATGTATAGGTTTGCTAGGTTTCCCTAGGTGCCGGCAGGGCTAGGGTTGAAAATCTACAGCTAGTCACTTTGCCAAAAAAAGGGTCATTTTTCACTGCAAAACCACGTTGCGTTTTGCGCCGTTTCCTGTCGCGGGCACTAGGCCGACCCGCACAAGTGAGGTACCATTTTTCTCGTAGGACTTTGGGGAACGCGGGGTGGGTGGAAATTTGTGGATCCACGCAGATTCCAGAACTTTCCATCACAGAAATGTGGGGAAAATGTGTTTTTTTTGTCAATTTTTAACGTTTGCAAGGGATTCTGGGTAACAGACCATGGTGGGAGGCAGTCAAGTCACCCCATCCTGGATTCCCCTGGGTGTCTAGTTTTCAAAAATGTATAGGTTTGCTAGGTTTCCCTAGGTGCCGGCAGGGCTAGGGTTCAAAATCTACAGCTAGTCACTTTGCCAAAAAAAGGGTCATTTTTCACTGCAAAACCACGTTGCGTTTTGCACCGTTTCCTGTCGCGGGCACTATGCCGACCCGCACAAGTGAGGTACCATTTTTCTCGTAGGACTTTGGGGAACACGGGGTGCGTGGAAATTTGTGGATCCACACAGATTCCAGTACTTTGCATCACAGAAATGTGGGGAAAATGTGTTTTTTTTGTCAATTTTTTACGTTTGCAAGGGATTCTGGGTGACAGACCATGGTGGGAGGCAGTCAAGTCACCCCATCCTGGATTCTCCTGGGTGTCTAGTTTTCAAAAATGTATAGGTTTGCTAGTTTTCCCTAGGTGCTGGTAGGGCTAGGGTTCAAAATCTACAGCTAGTCACTTTGCCAAAAAAAGGGTCATTTTTCACTGCAAAACCACATTGCGTTTTGCGCCGTTTCCTGTCGCGGGCACTAGGCCGACCCGCACAAGTGAGGTACCATTTTTCTTGTAGGACTTTGGGGAACGCGGGGTGGGTGGACATTTGTGGATCCACGCAGATTCCAGAACTTTCCATCACAGAAATGTGGGGAAAATGTGTTTTTTTTGTCAATTTTTAACGTTTGCAAGGGATTCTGGGTAACAGACCATGGTGGGAGGCAGTCAAGTCACCCCATCCTGGATTCCCCTGGGTGTCTAGTTTTCAAAAATGTATAGGTTTGCTAGGTTTCCCTAGGTGCCGGCAGGGCTAGGGTTCAAAATCTACAGCTAGTCACTTTGCCAAAAAAAGGGTCATTTTTCACTGCAAAACCACGTTGCGTTTTGCGCCGTTTCCTGTCGCGGGCACTATGCCGACCCGCACAAGTGAGGTACCATTTTTCTCGTAGGACTTTGGGGAACGTGGGGTGGGTGGAAATTTGTGGATCCACACAGATTCCAGAACTTTCCATCACAGAAATGTGGGGAAAATGTGTTTTTTTTGTCAATTTTTTACGTTTGCAAGGGATTCTGGGTAACAGACCATGGTGCGAGGCAGTCAAGTCACCCCATCCTGGATTCCCCTGGGTGTCTAGTTTTCAAAAATGTATAGGTTTGCTAGGTTTCCCTAGGTGCCGGCAGGGCTAGGGTTCAAAATCTACAGCTAGTCACTTTGCCAAAAAAAGGGTCATTTTTCACTGCAAAACCACGTTGCGTTTTGCGCCGTTTCCTGTCGCGGGCACTATGCCGACCCGCACAAGTGAGGTACCATTTTTCTCGTACGACTTTGGGGAACGCGGGGTGGGTGGAAATTTGTGGATCCACGCAGATTCCAGAACTTTCCATCGCAGAAATGTGGGGAAAATGTGTTTTTTTTGTCAATTTTTTACGTTTGCAAGGGATTCTGGGTAACAGACCATGGTGGGAGGCAGTCAAGTCACCCCATCCTGGATTCCCCTGGGTGTCTAGTTTTCAAAAATGTATAGGTTTGCTAGGTTTCCCTAGGTGCCGGCAGGGCTAGGGTACAAAATCTACAGCTAGTCACTTTGCCAAAAAAAGGGTCATTTTTCACTGCAAAACCACGTTGTGTTTTGCGCCGTTTCCTGTCGCGGGCACTATGCCGACCCGCACAAGTGAGGTACCATTTTTCTCGTAGGACTTTGGGGAACGTGGGGTGTGTGGAAATTTGTGGATCCACGCAGATTCCAGAACTTTCCATCACAGAAATGTGGGGAAAATTTGTTTTTTTGTCAATGTTTTACGTTTGCAAGGGATTCTGGGTAACAGACCATGGTGGGAGGCAGTCAAGTCACCCCATCCTAGATTCCCCTGGGTGTCTAGTTTTCAAAAATGTATAGGTTTGCTAGGTTTCCCTAGGTGCCGGCAGGGCTAGAGTTCAAAATCTACAGCTAGTCACTTTGCCAAAAAAAGGGTCATTTTTCACTGCAAAACCACGTTGCGTTTTGCGCCGTTTCCTGTCACGGGCACTAGGCCGACCCGCACAAGTGAGGTACCATTTTTCTCGTAGGACTTTGGGGAACGCGGGGTGGGTGGAAATTTGTGGATCCACGCAGATTTCAGAACTTTTCATCACAGAAATGTGGGGAAAATGTGTTTTGTTTGTCAATTTTTTACGTTTGCAAGGGATTCTGGGTAACAGACCATGGTGGGAGGCAGTCAAGTCACCCCATCCTGGATTCCCCTGGGTGTCTAGTTTTCAAAAATGTATAGGTTTGCTAGGTTTCCCTAGGTGCCGGCAGGGCTAGGGTTCAAAATCTACAGCTAGTCACTTTGCCAAAAAAAGGGTCATTTTTCACTGCAAAACCACGTTGCGTTTTGCGCCGTTTCCTGTCGCGGGCACTAGGCCGACCCGCACAAGTGAGGTACCATTTTTCTCGTAGGACTTTGGGGAACACGGGGTGGGTGGAAATTTGTGGATCCACGCAGATTCTAGAACTTTCCATCACAGAAATGTGGGGAAAATGTGTTTTTTTTGTCAATTTTTAACGTTTGCAAGGGATTCTGGGTAACAGACCATGGTGGGAGGCAGTCAAGTCACCCCATCCTGGATTCCCCTGGTGTCTAGTTTTCAAAAATGTATAGGTTTGCTAGGTTTCCCTAGGTGCCGGCAGGGCTAGGGTTCAAAATCTACAGCTAGTCTCTTTGCCAAAAAAAGGGTCATTTTTCGCTGCAAAACCACGTTGCGTTTTGCGCCGTTTCCTGTCGCGGGCACTAGGCCGACCCGCACAAGTGAGGTACCATTTTTCTCGTAGGACTTTGGGGAACGCGGGGTGGGTGGAAATTTGTGGATCCACACAGATTCCAGAACTTTCCATCACAGAAATGTGGGGAAAATGTGTTTTTTTTGTCAATTTTTAACGTTTGCAAGGGATTCTGGGTAACAGACCATGGTGGGAGGCAGTCAAGTCACCCCATCCTGGATTCCCCTGGGTGTCTAGTTTTCAAAAATGTATAGGTTTGCTAGGTTTCCCTAGGTGCCGGCAGGGCTAGGGTTCAAAATCTACAGCTAGTCACTTTGCCAAAAAAAGGGTCATTTTTCACTGCAAAACCACGTTGCGTTTTGCGCCGTTTCCTGTCGCGGGCACTAGGCCGACCCGCACAAGTGAGGTACCATTTTTCTCGTAGGACTTTGGGGAACGCGGGGTGGGTGGAACTTTGTGGATCCACGCAGATTCCAGAACTTTCCAGCACAGAAATGTGGGGAAAATGTGTTTTTTTTGTCAATGTTTTACGTTTGCAAGGGATTCTGGGTAACAGACCATGGTCGGAGGCAGTCAAGTCACCCCATCCTGGATTCCCCTGGGTGTCTAGTTTTCAAAAATGTATAGGTTTGCTAGGTTTCCCTAGGTGCCGGCAGGGCTAGGGTTGAAAATCTACAGCTAGTCACTTTGCCAAAAAAAGGGTCATTTTTCACTGCAAAACCACGTTGCGTTTTGCGCCGTTTCCTGTCGCGGGCACTAGGCCGACCCGCACAAGTGAGGTACCATTTTTCTCGTAGGACTTTGGGGAACGCGGGGTGGGTGGAAATTTGTGGATCCACGCAGATTCCAGAACTTTCCATCACAGAAATGTGGGGAAAATGTGTTTTTTTTGTCAATTTTTAACGTTTGCAAGGGATTCTGGGTAACAGACCATGGTGGGAGGCAGTCAAGTCACCCCATCCTGGATTCCCCTGGGTGTCTAGTTTTCAAAAATGTATAGGTTTGCTAGGTTTCCCTAGGTGCCGGCAGGGCTAGGGTTCAAAATCTACAGCTAGTCACTTTGCCAAAAAAAGGGTCATTTTTCACTGCAAAACCACGTTGCGTTTTGCACCGTTTCCTGTCGCGGGCACTATGCCGACCCGCACAAGTGAGGTACCATTTTTCTCGTAGGACTTTGGGGAACACGGGGTGCGTGGAAATTTGTGGATCCACACAGATTCCAGTACTTTGCATCACAGAAATGTGGGGAAAATGTGTTTTTTTTGTCAATTTTTTACGTTTGCAAGGGATTCTGGGTGACAGACCATGGTGGGAGGCAGTCAAGTCACCCCATCCTGGATTCTCCTGGGTGTCTAGTTTTCAAAAATGTATAGGTTTGCTAGTTTTCCCTAGGTGCTGGTAGGGCTAGGGTTCAAAATCTACAGCTAGTCACTTTGCCAAAAAAAGGGTCATTTTTCACTGCAAAACCACATTGCGTTTTGCGCCGTTTCCTGTCGCGGGCACTAGGCCGACCCGCACAAGTGAGGTACCATTTTTCTTGTAGGACTTTGGGGAACGCGGGGTGGGTGGACATTTGTGGATCCACGCAGATTCCAGAACTTTCCATCACAGAAATGTGGGGAAAATGTGTTTTTTTTGTCAATTTTTAACGTTTGCAAGGGATTCTGGGTAACAGACCATGGTGGGAGGCAGTCAAGTCACCCCATCCTGGATTCCCCTGGGTGTCTAGTTTTCAAAAATGTATAGGTTTGCTAGGTTTCCCTAGGTGCCGGCAGGGCTAGGGTTCAAAATCTACAGCTAGTCACTTTGCCAAAAAAAGGGTCATTTTTCACTGCAAAACCACGTTGCGTTTTGCGCCGTTTCCTGTCGCGGGCACTAGGCCGACCCGCACAAGTGAGGTACCATTTTTCTCGTAGGACTTTGGGGAACGCGGGGTGGGTGGAACTTTGTGGATCCACGCAGATTCCAGAACTTTCCAGCACAGAAATGTGGGGAAAATGTGTTTTTTTTGTCAATGTTTTACGTTTGCAAGGGATTCTGGGTAACAGACCATGGTGGGAGGCAGTCAAGTCACCCCATCCTGGATTCCCCTGGGTGTCTAGTTTTCAAAAATGTATAGGTTTGCTAGGTTTCCCTAGGTGCCGGCAGGGCTAGGGTTGAAAATCTACAGCTAGTCACTTTGCCAAAAAAAGGGTCATTTTTCACTGCAAAACCACGTTGCGTTTTGCGCCGTTTCCTGTCGCGGGCACTAGGCCGACCCGCACAAGTGAGGTACCATTTTTCTCGTAGGACTTTGGGGAACGCGGGGTGGGTGGAAATTTGTGGATCCACGCAGATTCCAGAACTTTCCATCACAGAAATGTGGGGAAAATGTGTTTTTTTTGTCAATTTTTAACGTTTGCAAGGGATTCTGGGTAACAGACCATGGTGGGAGGCAGTCAAGTCACCCCATCCTGGATTCCCCTGGGTGTCTAGTTTTCAAAAATGTATAGGTTTGCTAGGTTTCCCTAGGTGCCGGCAGGGCTAGGGTTCAAAATCTACAGCTAGTCACTTTGCCAAAAAAAGGGTCATTTTTCACTGCAAAACCACGTTGCGTTTTGCACCGTTTCCTGTCGCGGGCACTATGCCGACCCGCACAAGTGAGGTACCATTTTTCTCGTAGGACTTTGGGGAACACGGGGTGCGTGGAAATTTGTGGATCCACACAGATTCCAGTACTTTGCATCACAGAAATGTGGGGAAAATGTGTTTTTTTTGTCAATTTTTTACGTTTGCAAGGGATTCTGGGTGACAGACCATGGTGGGAGGCAGTCAAGTCACCCCATCCTGGATTCTCCTGGGTGTCTAGTTTTCAAAAATGTATAGGTTTGCTAGTTTTCCCTAGGTGCTGGTAGGGCTAGGGTTCAAAATCTACAGCTAGTCACTTTGCCAAAAAAAGGGTCATTTTTCACTGCAAAACCACATTGCGTTTTGCGCCGTTTCCTGTCGCGGGCACTAGGCCGACCCGCACAAGTGAGGTACCATTTTTCTTGTAGGACTTTGGGGAACGCGGGGTGGGTGGACATTTGTGGATCCACGCAGATTCCAGAACTTTCCATCACAGAAATGTGGGGAAAATGTGTTTTTTTTGTCAATTTTTTACGTTTGCAAGGGATTCTGGGTAACAGAACATGGTGGGAGGCAGTCAAGTCACCCCATCCTGGATTCCCCTGGGTGTCTAGTTTTCAAAAATGTATAGGTTTGCTAGGTTTCCCTAGGTGCCGGCAGGGCTAGGGTTCAAAAACTACAGCTAGACTCTTCGCAAATAAAGTGTAAATTTTCAGTGTGAAAATGTGGTGCGTTCACCTTAGGTTTTGAGCCACTTCCTGTCGTGGGCACTATGCCTACCCACACAAGTGAGGTACCATTTTTATCGGGAGACTTAGGGTAGTTCAAATTTGTAAAGCAACTGTTATTACCTATTGATTTTTGATGCATTTCTCCCTTCCAAATGAAAGACATTGTGTAAAAAAAAAGTCATTTTGAAAAATGACCAATAATTGTCATGCAAATATGAGTATTCCCAATTTCGAAAATGTGCAAATATGCACTGTTTCTAAACTCTGTAATTTGTTCCCATTTCAAAAATACATAGGTGACTTTCATACCGATTTTTCCATGTATACATTTTCCCACAATAATTGCTATATACCCGGACCAAAAAAAAAAAACATTACAAAATGCTGCTCAGTTTTCTACTCTGGGTTCGTTGGGCTCTTGGTGAACCTACAAGTCCTATATGTCCCCACAACCAGGAAGGTCTACCGGATGTAACAGTACATTGCTTTCAAAGAGATGTCATAATTCGAAGAAGTTACAGGTGAAAACGTTGACTCAAAAGGCTGCTTTTTTCAACAAATTTTTAATTTTTCCTATATTTACCTGTAAATTTCTATAAAGAAACCTTGATGGATCTACTCAAATGACCCCTTGCTGAATTCAAAATTTTGTCTACTTTTCAAAAATGTATAGCTTTCCAGGATCCATTATTTTTTTTGTACCCATTTCTACCGTTAACTGGAAGGAGATTGAAAGCACAAAAAATAGCAAAAATAGGGTATGTCCCAGAAAAATGCCAAAACTGTGTAAAAAATGTTGGTTTTCTAACAAAATTCTGTCATTCCCTAAAAGCTGGAGAAATGGTGATTTCAGCCCCACAAACCCTTTTTTGATACCATTTGCAGAGAAAAACCCAGAAGCTTTCATTTGCAGCCCGTTTTTCCCATTTTTCACCAAAAAAAAAAAAATTGCTGTATTTTGACTAATTTCTGGGAACCCTCTAGGAGAATCCACAAACCCTGGGTACCTTTAGAATCCCCAAGATGTTGGAAGAAAAGGACGCAAATTTGGCGTGGATACCTAATGTGGTCAAAAAGTTACAGAGGCCTAAGCGCGCACTACCCCAAATAGCCCAAAAAAGGCTTAGCACAGGAGGGGAAAAGGCCTAGCAGCGAAGGGGTTAAAAAACCTTTGAAATTCACTGGAAAAAACACAAAGGTTACAGGGACATTATAGTTAGGCTCAGATTTCATTTGTACAAAGTCATAGAAATTCGGCAGTTATCACTACTTGAGGTAACTATAACTTACACCCCCACAATGCACTGCTTATTACATCACTCATGACATGCCTAGTGAGTTCACCGATGGCATCATCCAGTGAGTGTGAGTCTTTTATAACATTTATGAGTGCTAACCATACATACCAAGGCACTACAATACTTAAATGAGTATAGTTTGCCTACTACAATGGATGGTAAGACCCAAAAAGTACACGATGAGTGCCAGTAACTGGATGGAGTTTGACGCCAAATTCAATGCTCCTACCTGTAGTCTAAAATCTGGCAAATGACATTTTGGAGATAACTAGTGACGTAATGCAAGCTGATGGGCCTCCCTGTAGACTGTGAAGAGAGGCCACTGTGTCACCCATATCTCACATATATTGATTGACCTTGGGCAAAATGAAGCACAAATGGCTTGGGGGTAAGGGCTGAAGGCTTGAGGTACCCTCTGTGCCATAGCACTGCATAATGCCCCTGACATTAATAGAACTAGAGGAAGAGATAGAGAGGCTGACAAAAAGAGAGAGGAAGGAGCATGAGAGGCTCCAGGATGGAGTATAAGGAGCTATACAGAGTAAACGAGAGAAATCTAAAAGACAGAGCAGGTGCAAGAAATAGAAGTAGAGGGAGTGAGAGATGGCGAGGAAGAAGGGGGTGAAGAGAATTAGGAATAATAGAAAAGAGAGAATGAGAAAAATGAGAATAGGCATCACAGAGAAAGTAGATGGATAGAAGGAGATTGGTAGTTGCCAATTGGGGATAGAGGTGACCAAGCGAAGAGAGGGAGAAAGTGAGAGGTACCATTCTGCTCATAAATGATCAGGGTTAGACAGGCCTTTTATTCCACTGAGAATTTTGCCAGATGGCTGAAGCCCCTAGAGGTCCTGGGCTGCCCCTAGTGCCTCAGTCAGTTTTATCAGCTCCCTGAGATTAATTGAAGCAGGCACAAGGAGAGAGTGAAAAAGAGAGAGAGAAAGAGAGGGGGGTAGAGAGAAAGCGATCAGCGAGTGAGAAGATAGAGGAAGAAAGGAGCGAGAGAATTGATTAATGGAAAGCGAGAAATTATGCGAGGACATGAGTTGGGCCCATTGAATAATTTTGTTAAGGCTAATTTTGGTTCCTCATTCCTGCCCTATGAGGGAGAGATGGGGGAAGGAAAGATAACAGCAAACATGGGAAGGCTAGTGGGAGAGATCTTGAGGAACGTGAGCAATCAGAGAGAGAGGGAGGGGGTTAGTGACTAAGACCGAGGGAAATAGAAGTAGGTAATTTATGCAATATGTATGTCACCCTCTCATAAACTAGGCACATATGCATGGAATTAAGATAGTAAATAACAATCTATTGGCTTACCTATAGTGCATACAAACCTGTGTGCAGATATACAACATAAACACACTTACTGATAATGATAATTGCTTGCTTATCTGTAGCAATTCATACCACACTTTTGCTACTACTAATCTTTGTAAATAGCATGTGTGACTATTGCCCATTTATTGCCATTCAATTCACTGACATCAGACAGACGAATGGTCAAACTAGGCATCAAACTCATGACTAGCAGAAGTTTGAAAAAGTTGTCATCTTTGGTTATCTACTGACATCCACAGAAACATCCACACAGACACATGCACACACACACACACACATACACATACACACACACACAAACACACACACAGATACATCTACACATCTACAGCCATGCACACACATTGCAGCACCCCGGCATCCATGCACTTAGACCAACTGGCATCATTAACACAATCCGATTGAAATATAGCCATCCAACATAAAGATCCAGATATTGTTTGTTGGTAGCATGTCCAGGGCTTTCTACCATTTTAAGGCACCCTCAAATTCCTGGGTGTTACAGGCGACCAGCAGTGTCATAGCCATTCATAGGTGTCTGGTTTGAAAGAAGGAAGCAGGAACAGAGAGTCTCATTGCCCTACAGCAAAGCAAAAGGGCAGGAATGTGCCGTATCTATCAGATAAGGTGCATTCATGTCCTTTTCCCCTGTGCTGGAGCACAATCGGCTGCCATGCGCCAATCCAGGCACCTTTGCACCATGGTGCAAGGGTACCTGCATTGCGGGAATGATTTTTTTTGTAGAGGAAAGGGGTTACTTCCTGCACAAAAACAACCACAAGAGGCTTTTTCCTCTCTCCATGTGTGCTGCAGAATACAGCATACATAAAAAGGAAAAACTAGGAGAAATTAAGATATTTCTCCTCTTTATGCCTCCCCTACACCTCCCCTGGGAGGGCGTACATTTTTGGCTCTACCTCAGATTTACGATTTCTCAAAAATCTGGAGCAGTATCAAATAGACAAGGATATTCCTGGGAACACCCCCAGCAACACCCATTGCATGGCCCTGTAACGCAGAAAACTGTGTTTAAGGGATGGATATTTACGATGCAGCAGTAAGCCAGAAAAAGTGGCGTAGTGCTACCTCTTAAATATGGAGCAGGCTCCTGCGCCACGGAACGTCACTTAGTGATGTCCGTCGGCTTAAAGGGTCTTATAAATGAGGCTCTGAATATATTCTGTTGGATATAAAAGGAAGAAGTAGGAGGTTCACTTCAAGGGGGCAAACTGGGTGAGGAGTCGAGCCTGATGAAGACTTAGGAAACACGATATATGCTTAGAAGGATGTTAGGACAAGCCGGCGTGAACCAGTGACCTACATTCACATACCAATTCAGGAAAGCTGATGCGTACTGACAGAGAACATACAGGCATGTCTCCAGTTGCTACAATCACAGACACAGTCAGACAGCTAACAAACAACTACTGCTGGAAGGGGACGGTGATAAATGAAAACAAAGAGCAAAGGGAGAAATGGATGGATGGATGCCGTTTTTAGTATCTTTTTAAATATTGCTCTCTAAGTGGTGTCAGAAAAGTGTGCCATTCTACACACCAATCCATTTTTTTCCTCTTTGGAATGATCACCTGCTGGCAATTACAATGCCCTCTCTGCATGTACCTTATTTTACAATGCTACCTCTCTGCAATGTTTGTGGCACTGTAACCCATTACTGACAAATATGACACACTAAGACTAACAAGATTTTTCACTCATCTCCAAATATTGTGTATCCCATCATGGACTTTACAAATCATTGTTATCATAGGGATCGGTTAAATAAAGCAAACAAGGATTACACTTGCTACTATGCACGAGCAAGCTGGCAAAATATAATTATTTATGTCCCTGGTCTGAACATGTAAATAGTGTGCGATTTCACAAAAAGACTAGAGGCCGTTTAGAAGAAAATGTTACACATATTGGATACAACTCACAAACTGCATTTTGTAGAATATAAGATAGCACTCTAGTGGTACAACTGCCATACTACAAAAACCAAACTAAAAAACTACAATGGAGATCTTCACATCATCCATCCTTTCTGAGCAGAAATTCCCAACCTGTGGTGCTAAGCTCTGCACACATATGTATACTAGTTTGTAGTAAAAGTGGAAGAGACGAGGGAGAGTGATGGAAACATCTGGAAAAATTATTCAGTTCAGTTCAAATCTTTATTCGACAATCAAAAGAAATAGTCATAAAAGTACTATCATATAATTTTTTTAAAAGACAAGTTAAAAGGCTGATACAATCATTAATTGAGACCTTGTCACAATAATGCCTTCAGAATAAACACATATTTATTAAACAACAAGAGCACCCATATAAGGTCGGCCTGGGACCATGGGAATCATGTAATTATAAACAACAAGGGTCCCTAGGAGCAGGTAAGATAGAGAAGGGAATAAATAAGGACCCGATCAGTGCTTATTTTCATAGACTTGTCCAGCCGGACAGTGGTCATAGGTTTTTACTGATATAGTAATTAAACGGCAGTATACAGAAGAAATTCTCAAAGTTGGACACAAGCCTGTGACCCGTACATTTAAATAGAAAAAAGTTAAAGTGCCTTACTACGAGCTGTAGTAATTATCTAATTCCCGGTGAGTTACTCAGTCTGCTTAAAACCTCCGGGCTCCCTCACCCTTATTAAATTTTCCCCCCGTTAATTAGCTCTTTTTCCTTCTGCAGTGCATTGCCACGCAATACCCTGATCACTACGTGATGTATTCCAACCGCCCGTGATGCCTCAGCTCCTCACCTTCTGTGACTTGGATCATTTCACCGCACCATCTTCTTGCCTTATCCCGGTTAGTTCCTGGTCCACTGCGCCCTGTTCCTTATGTCCTCCCCTGCATTCCGATACCGTTCTCTCATTCACCGGCTCACTGCCTCCCGTTGCATGCTACCCCCGTCGCTGCGGTTTTCTTAGCTCACTATTACGTGCCTTGCCATTCTCTCGCATTGTTCGAACATTCACTAGGGTTCCTTTTCTAAGGTAATCTTACCCACCTTGTTCACTCGCATGATCTTCACAATGGAATTAGCGTCAATTCTTCGCCGGCACCCTCCGATTTGTCGTAGCCGCAATTATTCTCTAATTATGTATTTCACTCACCTTCACCCTTGCTCCACTATGAAGTTAACCTTGTTCCTTGACACAGGAGAATTACAGTATGCCTAGTCAGACTTTTTATCTCTACTTTCTTGTAAATACTTTTTGACCTTCTTGTAAATAATTTTGTATAGTAAATTCCTATTGCAATTTATCATGTATATTTATCACGTTTCCCCATTTTTCTTCCCCTCCTCTCTTCTTCCCTTTTTCAACTAAGTTACTCAGGTTTATTGTACAGGCATTATTTATGTTGTCCTGATGATGATCCTTATACTGCGTTAATAGGATCGAAACGCCGTCGACACCAGTACACACCCTATATGTCTCTAATGATAATATGTTCTATACATAAGGGTGTTTTTTGTATTGTTTGTTAAAGTTCATTCTCGATTTCTTGCCCAATTGTAACAAACAACTCTTTGCCTGAACCTTTTTGTTATGTATGTTTTTTTCTATTTAAATGTACGGGTCACAGGCTTGTGTCCAACTTTGAGAATTTCTTCTGTATACTGCCGTTTAATTACTATATCAGTAAAAACCTATGACCACTGTCCGGCTGGACAAGTCTATGAAAATAAGCACTGATCGGGTCCTTATTTATTCCCTTCTCTATCTTACCTGCTCCTAGGGACCCTTGTTGTTTATAATTTCAGAATAAACACAGCATTATTATAGCCTATGGGAGAATCAACTACCGGTTTTACAATATTGTTTTATTTCTATTCTACTAGATTCAGATATTTTTCCTCATGTTAATTGCTTTAAGAATAAACAGGGCAAAACTGTAACATATCAGGGGGTCACCTAATGTCAACAGAAATTTCATATCCACTTTATGTGACCTAATATTATGGGTGACAAACAATGGTTTGAGATAAGAACATCTAAATTTCTTATAAAAATTACAAAACAACATAAAGTGCAATGTGCTCTGTTTACTTTTGCAATCACACAGGCATAGTACCTCATCAGACAGATCAGTAGTAATTTTTGGAAGGCTACAAGGCGGTGGACGATGCCACATCTCAGTCTTACTAATACAAAGTCATGCTGAGCATAGGTCAGATATAACAAATAATTATTAGCACATATCTCTAGGCTGTAAGATATGTACAAGGCAACAGTAGATTTATTCCTCTCAGCCTTGGATCTCCGATACAACCTATATTGTAAATAGGTGTCTCTGATCTCCCTCTTTGTATGGGACAATTTTGTGATGTCCCTGACCATACTGATATTTTGTACAGATTTTCTAGAGAGGAGTTGATGTATAGTAGCCACGGGATTTTTAATGCGTCGTGCAGTTTAAGACAACCTAAAATAATCGATTTGGTAAAAACAGTTTCGTCCCTTTTCCATATTGGGTCCCACAATAACAGTAGTCTGGCCAATAAGAGGTATTCTAAAAACTGAAGACCTGCCTGGTAATGTGCAATAGTGTTTGAAGCAGATGGCGGTAAGTATAACAAATGTTTCAAGAAAGAGTTTTGTTGCATTTGCAGGTCCTTGCTTTTTGCATGGCCCCAAAGGAAAAAGTATTCAAAAATGGTTGGGATTAAGGGAAAAATAAGAAGGGTTTTTGAGGGGGACATGCTACAATGAAACAGCCACTCACAAATGAGGAAGACCCTTGCAATTCACAAAATAAATGTTTAAAGTTAGTACAGCCATAATAGTGTAAAAACAGACTCAAATGTACCACAGCCCAGGCTTTCAGTAGGTGAAGCAGCACACATGGCCAGCCATTGGTATTGCAACAAACTCCCACTGAAATCAGACGATAAATGGATTTAATATAACATTACACTGACATGAATCTTAAATTTCTAAATTGATTGAATAAGTAATACACTATATATATTTTATACATACTATATACATCGTCTACACAATATATATATATATATATCTCCCCTACTGGCGGTCCCAGGTAGGTAGTTATAGTTAGGACCTTGTTTCCATAGAAAAAGCGTTTCTTCTTTTGCCAATATCTTTGGCGCCGTTTAACGAATCTTTGCAAAATTCTCAAAGCTAATGGGGGCGGGGTGATTTATCAAGCAGGGGCTGAGAAAAAATGGGGGTCCCAAAACGTGTTTTCTCCATGTTAATTTCCATAGGAACATTTTGTCGCGGCTACAGCCTGAACTGCTGAACAGAATTACACCAAATTTGGCAGAAAGGTAGCTCTTGGTCCTGTGAGGCTCACCTGGATATACTGCAGGGACTAAATGGATAGAAGTGAGGCTAGGTCCCAACTTCCCTCACCTACCTCATTCGTCCAACTAGGTCAAAGCAAAAGAGGGAAGGTAGGGAAGGAGGGAAACAACACAAGGGAAGGAAGAAGGGGTTGACGTCCACTGGTTCTTCTGTGGGATGGTCTCCAAAAATCCTAAAGGAGAGAACACAAGGTAAGTAACTAATCTAGTGTACAAGGAACTGGCTGTACCTTAACCCCCCACTTCTAATGAGATACCTGTAAATTAGTATTTTGGTTATGTATGGGTGGAACTACTCCCATGGACTGTAAAACACTCCCGGTTTTTAAAATAGGAAGGACAAGTAGGTAGAAGGACTGCGGAAACTTGACATAAAACAAGAGATGAACAATTTTACACCAACCTATGATAGAAGAACCATTGGAGCACATAGGACTCTGTAAAAAAATAACCACCCGTTACTCCTGAATTAGGGATAAAAACAAAAAACTAATTTCCCAGGACCTGGGAGAGCAAGGAAAAAATAGGGCAAAAAGGGCACAGGGTCACTTAACACAAAACAAGTGGGTAATATGCTTCTGTTAATATTACTTCTCTTTTTCCTTTGCAGCAAGGAGAGATTTAGCAGCAACAAAGAATACCACTAGAATCACTCTTATAATGATACAACCATCAGATAAGTGGTGCCTTCCTTTTAAATCAAATAAGTAATATATAATTAGGGCTCCCGGTTTTCCGTTTTTACGGATTTTTACATATAAATACAGACGGAAATCGATATTTCCTTTGTCTGTATTTATATGTAGAAACGGCAAAACACTAGTAAATGTTGCCGCGCTGCCGCTGCATCAGTTTCCTTTCCACGCCCCTGAAAATCAATTGAAAACCCTTCCAATCAGGGTCTTTTAGCGCCCTCATGTGGGCCTATTGGCTCAGGGTCTTTCAGTGACGCCCGTTCCCCTGAGCCAATCATTGTGGGATGGTAGCGTCAGTGTGTGGGCGTGCCAGATTTTGTGTCGATCACTAAGCAAGAAGGCTTAACAGAGTGTTACAGGTAGGACGGAGCAAAAGAATAATTGTGCTGGGGTTACAACAATATGTTTAGTCCTTTAATTAAATATGTTTACAAGTACGCAAGAGGTGACATTTTAGCGCCAGTATTAAATGATTTTTTATAGAAAAATACTGTGAGAACTCATTAGGCCATTTGAGTCACTTGTTTGAAGAAAAAAAAAAAGTCAGAAAGTGATTGAGAGATTTCTCGGATTGCATTCCCCCCGGTATTTATTTTGCCGGTTTGCCGCCATGTTTTTGTTTTATTTCCCGAGACTTAGAGAACAATAGCGGAAAGGAAGTAATGCAGTAGCGCGCGCGTGACCAATTTACCCTGAACGTCCATTCTTAGAAGAGGAGGGGTAGGCCTGCATGGCATTCTCTGGCGTTAGCATTTACATAAGTTGTTATATGAACGACTTTTTGGGAACACGGAGTAAGAAGGCGACATGCACAAGTGGAACAGAACAGAGGGAGGGGTGCGGGCGTCAGACAAGCCCCGGTTGGCAGAATTCCACAGTAACCCCTCCCTCTGTCCTGTTCCACTTGTCCTTACCCTGTTCGTAAGCGCCCACGAGACTGTAACACTCTCACCAAGGCTTCCTGGCAGGCAGCTGACAGTCTGACATCAGGCCTCAGCACCAGGGGCACAGTACACGAGTCACCAAGACCCATGGCTCAGTAACTTGACGCCCACCACTGACATCTGCGGTGATCTGATGCTCTCGCGATCGAGCCCTTGCAGACCAGAGTCATGCCTTCCATCCAGCGGACGTTAGTCAGTAAGAGGCGCTATGTGAAAAATAAGTTATTAGGGTCAGGTGATTTTTCACCCCCACAAAGTCTTGTGAATTTTGTGAAATTGGGCGAACATTTTGCCGCAGGAGTATGGTTCATGCAGCAAATGTTCTCCTCACAATCAGGCTCCTTCTGGAGTTCAGGTGAAGTAGTCTTCATTTTTTTAAAATGCTCAATAGAGCTACCTTAACTGACATCTGCTCAAATCTACCCGAACAGTATAAAATTGTAATTCTTTTTGGGGGCGCCGTGTTTGAAAGTTTATTAAGCCTTTGAAGCACCTGCTGCTCCGTTTCTTTCCGCCGGCAATTACCAGGCCTCACATAAATGTTAAGAAAACTCGTGTGATTTAATTATCTTCCTGGAGAGAGATCAGCATTTTGTATAGTTGAGGTTTTACTTTTGACTTAGGCGAAGTTAGTGCAAAGGGTTAATATGCCTGCTGCAAAGAACGTGTACCAAGTAGATTACAGAGTGGGTATGATGTAAACAGATCAGCAGGTTACAGCTTTCAAAAGATTCATCCTTTTGTTACTTGCAATTTATAACTTAAAGTCCTAATATAGAATAGTGAGCTATTAACTTTCATCATAGAATTGCATACACACTGCAAAGTATACATTATTAGAACATTGATTAATGTTGCAAAAGGGTTAATTTGGCTAGAAATCGATTCTTATTATTAAAGAGAACTCCCAACTATGCTGTTTCTTTTTCGACTGTGCATTTGTGCTTCTCCACACCAAGCACTCTTAAGCTATACTGCGTACCTGTATGGATGACATGTCACTCCCACACTTCCAGTCCTTTGGCTTATGTAACATTTCTTATACACTGATTTACACACGTATGATTGATTGTCTCTGTGTAATGTGTGTGTGATGCAAAGTGCTCGGACACCCTACACTGGTATGAGTGGCGCTATATAACTAATTCAATGCATCTGAGAGAGTGTGGTTTTGGTGACTTGGTCACTGCTAAAGGGTGCTAGTGAGAGAACCCGTGGTGGAGGTGGTCATTGGGGGGCGCCAACAAACATCGTCGCCATTCCGGTATCATCAGCAAATATTGAACTGGTTTTCAGTGGTCTTCACTTCATTAACAAACCCGAAAGAGCCTCAATGTCCTCAAAGTCTCTTGAAATGCACATGTGCTTGTACTACAATGGCAAAGTTTTCAGCTGAATGTATTGTGTTGACCAATAACAACCGGGCGCAGGTGTGCCTTGTCAATGTAAATAAATGTGGAAAAATACTAGCTGTAGCGTCGCCTTTTGCTTGTGGCAAAAATAAATATGGATAAATACAGAAAAAAAGGCCAAAAAATAAATATGGATAAATACAGACGGAAATGGCAAAAAAATAAATACCATAAAACCGGGAGCCCTATATATAATGCAGAAAATAAAATCACTATGATTCTTTATAACCCTTGCTTTTCCTTGTCTTTCAGAGACAAACTGCCAGAAAGCCAAAGGTTAAAGGACTGAGATGCCCAGGAAACAAAGGAATGGTGGAGAGGCCCAGCAAGCCACAAGTAAAATGACAACAAGCAGGAAACAGCGGGCAAAGGATTGCATGTAAGTGCAGCAAAAGGGGTGGAGGCCTGGCGGGATCCGTGCTGGAATGCAAAGCGCTTGACCAACGCGGATCCCTCCCTTAAGTACGCCTCAGACGCCGCCCTTGCCCGCAGACAGAAAACAGTGGGCGAGGCTCGTGTCTACGTACTGGAACGCGGGAAGAAGCGCTGCCACTGGCAGCGCGCCCGTGAGAGCATGACAGGTCCAGAGTGCACTCTTTGCTTTAAATGGTGTAAATCCGTTCATTAGTTTTTGAAATATGAAAGGAAAAAGAAATATCGATATCTGGGTGGAGCCTAACCACACATCTCATCGTGAGATCAGATTGGCTGTTAGCACTTCATCCAAAAAATGCTGGCAGCCATCTTGAAACCAATATACATGATAGAACCCCATTACAATGCATTGGAGTGAATGGAAGGTTTTGAGGGTCACAAAAAGGAGATCGTATAAAGGGTGATAACAGACTTTAGTTACATTATAAATCATTTGTTGATGGGACCATACTAATTTTAGGAATTGTAGTGTGTTATAAGGTGATTTTACCCTGTGAAAAAGCCTTCTACTGGGATATCATGAATCATGTTTGAGTGAAAACTATTTTCTCATGCTTTTCCCATAGAGGTTTTGAAGGTGCTCAGGAAGCTGAAATGAGAGGATATTTTCTGTAAATTCACATTATCTTTCGCAGTCATGTGAGAATGAAGTCAGACATTCTCAGTAAAACATGTACATCCAACAAGGGCAGAGACTGTCAGTTGATTCCTTTGTGTTCTACTGCAGCTTACCAATATGTTCTAAAGAACAACTAGAGCGCTAACAGTCTTACTTATGACAAAAGTATGGCACACCTAAAGCTATCTTGATTGTAATAAACTGGTAACACTTAAAACATTTAATTTAAAAAGGAACAAAATGTTGGGGGTCATTGTACCACAAAAATTATGATTAGAGCTGCAGAAAGAAAAATTAGGGCACATTTTGACTGACTTCTCAAATCCTCTTCTATTTCATTAAACAATTCTGACATGCAGACTGAAACATGCACTTTCAATACCAGCAGCAGACTTCCAGTTAACTCCCTGGTGAGCATTAGCTTTACTACAGTGATCTAATAAGCAACTAGAGTGCTAACATTCTGAATTTGTGGCAAATGTATGACACATCTGAATGCCTTCTTCATGGAATCAAAGTAAAAAACTGAAAGAATTTCCTACTGAGTAGATTGCAGTGATTGAGGAAATTAGGACACTTCATTACAAAAAAGTCTCCCAAGAAGGCCACCAGAAAAAAAAGATCACAAATGTAGCACACATATCACCCAGATGTAGCCTATGTATAGCCCACTGACAGAAGTGAGCAAAATACTCTCTATCTTTTATTTTTTTTGCAGTTTTTTATATTGCAGACTGGTCAGGTATTGGAGCATTGCATCTTACTAGAACCCCTTATTGCGTATTTTGCACGAAGTACCTGAGATTGATCTTATGAAACATTGAACTTTACTATTCTGTTAAACTGAAGTTGCTCTGAGCCGGGCTTTGTAACAACTGTTTTTACCTACTGGTTTTAATTAATTCTCATTGTATTAAGAAAGAGGATTTACTATTCTTATGTACAGTTTTATGATCTATGTTCCTAAATCAAATCGAATAAAGTTTATTGAATTGAAGTCTCCCAAGATGGCCACCAAATAAAAATGAGCCCAAATGTAGCACAAATATCACCCACATGTAGCCCACGTATAGCCCAATGATAGAAGTGTGGAAAACACTTTTTATTTTTTGTTTGCAGTTTTATATAGTGCTGACTTGTTAGGTATTGGAGTGCTTTAGATGAGCATTGCTTTCATTACACAAAGACAAAATCATTTTGGTTGTAGGCATGAGGAGCTTGAGCGAATTGACCAGAATCACAGAATGTCGAGCTGAAGCAGAAACCCCAACCTGGTTCCCCAGTTGAAAAGTCTGCAGCTCTGGAAGTAGCACCACATCCTCTCTCGTAAGTGCAACATTTAATCATGTGGTGAACTGGATAGATTACAAATAATTTAAATGTGCTTTGTCGCTATTTGAGAACTCAGAAAATATGTCCTCATTTCAGTTTTTTAACGCACTAACCATAATTTCGGTGCAAATAAGACCCTCTCATTTCTATAATTTCAGAAGGAAAAGCTTTAGGTATTACAGTTTTGATTACATCTAGATGACGTCAGGTGTGCCACACATTTGTAATAAATATATAATGTTAGCAATCTAGCTGTTCATTAGGATATTGTTGAGAGGCAGAGGTCAGGGGCACGGACTGGAAAAATTGAAGGCAGGTAGGAGGGTGCAGAGACAACAATTGACCACATTGGGAGGCAGGAAGGCCAGTGGCAGCACAACAGACTATGGAGGGCAGTCGAAAGGGGGGCAGGGGCAACAAACCAACAATGCAGGACAGGCAACAGAGGCTATGGCAATATAATAGACCATTGTGGGCAGAAGGAAGGAAAAGGCAGTGGTAGAACAACCATACATGCCAACAGACCCGATTCAGCCAGGAAACATCCAATGTTTTTAAGCCCAAATAGGCTTTATTTTATCTGTCTCCTGCCTACAATCTCCTCTTTTTGAATGTAAGTCAATGGGGAAAATCAATTCCCCAGATTTTTTTTCAAATCTCCCTCCTACCAAGTTCAAAATGTTAGCAAGGATGGTACATTGGATTATGGAAGGCAGGAGGAATTGGGGTAGGGACATGGACTCAGATAACAGAGGACAGGAGTAACATGGGCAGGTGCACCAAACTGACCTTACAAGGTAGGCTTCAGGGTTTGCAGCAGCACAATATACCACACAGGGCATGCAGGACAGCAGTACAGCACAACAATCCATGGAATGTAATAGGGATGGGACAGGACCATTCACATGGACAACAGAGAATAGAGGGGAAAGAGGAAATGGCAGCAAGCTGACCATAATGGACAGACAGGAGAGAAATCTCCAGCATAACAGACCATAAAGGGCAGGAGGGAGGGATCAGGGGCATTACAATGGAACAGACAAGCTAGGAGGGAAGGAATAGGGGTCTGCACATGGAAAACTGAGGGCAGGGGCAAGGGGGCAGGGCAAGTGCAGCAAGCTGACCATGGAGGTCAGGCAGGATGGACACTAGAAGCACAACACACCATGGAGGGCGATAGTGAGGCTATAATGGCATACACACAGACCATGGAGGGAAGGTGGGAGGGGGTCAGGGCCACCAAGCTGACCACACAGGGAAGGTGGGAGTGGCTGTGGCAGCACAGAAGACCATGTATGGCAAGCGGGAGGGTTAGTGGCAGCAGAATGGCAATGATTGGCAAGAAGGAGGGGGAAGGGGCATGCACAAAAGATCATGGAGGATGGAAGGGAGGGGTAGGAGCTGGGCAAAGACAAGAGCGTTCAGGTGAAGGGGCCTCACAACAGACCACGCAGGCAGGGTGGAGATGGCAGGGAGAGGTTACAGTCATCTGACAATGCCAGGCAGGAGGGAGGGGAGTGGCAGCTCAACAGAACTCTCAGAGTAGATAGGAGGGGCAGGTCCAGGGAACAGGGTGAGCAAAAAGGATGGAGCAGGGGCGTGCACACAGAGATCAGAGGGCAAGGGGAAGGAGAGTAGGGGCAGCAAGCTAAGCACAGAGGCGAAGCAGGAGGTCAATGATGGGGCATAGAATTGGGCAATGGAGGGCAGGAGGAGTGGACTGGGGCATCATGCTAAATAGAGAGCAGTGCAGCACATCAGACCATGCACGGCAGGAGGTAGGAGGCTAGTGCATGGATTCAGACAACAGAGGATAGGGAGGAAGTAGATGGGGCAGCAAGCTAACTGTTCAGAGAAGGCAGAAGGCCAGTGGCAGAACAACAGCCACACAGGGCTGTAATGAGGGGGCAGGGGCATGGACCTGGACAATGGATGGCAAAGTGGAGGAGGGGAGGCAGGAGCAGCAAGCTTAGGGGGGCAGCACAGTGCCAGGCCAGGCCCTGCTTCCAACCCCCCACCATCCATTGTGATAGGCATCTTACTCAATGTTTAAAAAAAACTAGATATTTTCAGAAAAAACAAAGATTCCAGGGACGTTATAGTTAGATTCAGATTTCACTCTTACAAAACAGTGAAATTCAGCAGTTATAGTTACCTGAGCTAACTATAGCTTACGCCCCCGCAATGCACTGCTTATGACCTCAGACATTCCATCATTCATGACATGGTCAGTGACATCACTCATGACATCTCAAATGATACTAACACAGAAATGGTGGTATACAATAGGTGAGTGGCACTCTCAGGTTATATCACATATATCTGGTGATTGTATATAAGTCTGGCACAGTGCAACAGTTGGGGGAGACCACCGCATCCCAAAATGCGTGGTCAACAGACCACTTAAGATACACAACAGAACCTCTATACACATTTTAGTTTTAAAGCATAAATTAGCATCTATATATCACAATACAACATGTATTATATTAACGTGGTCATTGATTCTGCTTCATCTGTAACTGAAGTGGTTTCTGTACTCCACTCAGTTTGTTTCTTAGCCGACACGTGTTTTGTCGCTGTTACATGGGATTTTCCCGCGACTTCTTCAGGGCTAAGGAAATACATAAACAAATGCTTGTTTCTGTGTATATTGATGAGTTTACATTTGTTGTTTAGAAATACAAAAATAATTTTCGAAATTTTACTTTCAGGGTGACTGTAGTGACGTGTGAATTCTTTTGATTTAGACATGAATACTGCGTAGAGATCCATGCGGTGAATGCAAAAGTCATTATTGCAATGCTACATGGTGCAGGCTGTATATGTGATGTGTGTGGGGGGTTAACTAGACAGGAAAGGCTCCCAGCTACTGCTCTCAAACATTGTTGTCTTTATGAGATACATTTATTAATGGAAACTTTTTCATTGAGGGTTCACCTCTGTGAGCACGGTGCGCTAGTGTACATGCAAGCAACTCATATTTGTTCCAAATAGAATCAGATAGTGCCTCCTTTTAATGTACCAGTTTTATATTATCATGCCAACTGCAAAGTAAGCTTACAAAAGAAAGTATCCGGAATACGAAACCTAATGTCCGTGTCCTGAGTTCTCTAAGTATTATGGAAGACTCCAGGGACTCCAATTGTTTCAGTCTATTCAAGGTATGGCATGACTATACAAAGTATTTTTCATGGTAGGCGAGCCCTTTTTTCATGTCATTTATATGCAAATACCAGCCCAGATCATTACGAAGCACTGTCGTTTATCATAATTTCTACATGTGCACATCAAATAAAAAACATATGTTTCAGCAAGATTATGCATTCATTCATTCAAGTACATGGTCACTAACATGTGGTTATATGATATTCACATCCAAATTAACTTTGCAGAACAAGGGGCAGATTTACAAGCCCCTTGCGAGACATTTAAGCCGCCGTTGCGTCACTTCTGTGACGCAGCAGCGGCGTAAACCATGCACCATGTTGTGCCTTATTTACAACGTGGTGCATCTAGGGAGATGCGTCACGTTGTAAAGCCCTGCGCTACATTAAACCTGTGTCAGGTTTAATGTATGCAGGGTGGGCGTTCCGTCGGAAAAAGCCTCGGAAAAGTGACACAGTGAAATCTACAAGATTTCACTAAGTCACTTTTCCAACACTGCTGCGTCAAAACCCTGCGCCTGCTTGAAGCAGGCGTAAGGCATGACGCAGCATGTTCGGTATGGGCAGCCCCTGAGCATTGCTGGAGTTGCGTCATGCTTGTGACACGACTCCAGCAATGCTCCGCCCTTATGCCATCAGATGCGTCACGTATCTGTTTACCCTTGCGCCATGATGCGCTGCATTGTAAATGCGGCGCATCTGTGGTGTCGCAAGGGTAAACTTGCGTGACGCATCTTTCCTGGCGCATCCCTGCTGATTTGCAGGGATGCGCCAGGAAACGTAAATCTGCCCCATAGTTATTGCATTGTTGGTTGATTGCCCAGTTTGTCACCAAAGTCCGTAGAAAAGTTTTACTACATTTCTTTCTTAAGTGATATAAACACCATTCTTTCAGTGCAAGTTTCCTAAGCATCAGTCATTGCCATAGTGTATAAAAGATATTATCAGTATGATTTATAAGGACTAGGGGGCATATTATCAAGCACGGCGTTAAAATTATCGCCGCTTTAGTGGCAGGAAACTGCCGCTAAAGCGGTGACAATGGGCTTGATAATATGCCGCAGAGAATTCCAATAGAAGCCCATGTTGACACTAGAACATGGGCTTCTATTGGAATTCTCAAGGGCATATTATCAAGCCCATTATCGCTGCTTTAGCGGCAGTTTTCTGCCGCTAAAGCGGCACTAATTTTAACGCCGTTTCTTGATAATATGCCCCTTAGTGTCCACAAATATTCCTAGCCAATACGCTCGTCATTATGTACTGATGATGCTTTTTGCAGATCCACCACATGTTTCTTATGGTGACACTTGTACTTGACTTTATTGCCTAAAACCACTTATTGTGACAGTATGCCAATAAATGTACATGCATTTCCTCATTCGCATTCAACCCAAAAGGGATGTTAGTACACAGTCTCATTAAAAATTGTATTCATGGAGGCGATGTTTCAATGTCCAATCACCTCCACTCTCATTTTTGGGGACATTGGCTATGCCAAAGTACCACATTGTTCTCCAGATGTTTACATTATTTTCAATGTAATGTCTTGCGATTGCATAACTTGTATCTTTGTTTTGTACCACCCCTATATGTGATAATGTCCTCTTTTTGAGAGAGCATATTGTACTCCCCACATACTTCAGGCCGCATTCACATTCGATGATATAGACTAAGAATTGGGTTTTGCATTTAATCCTTTGATAGCGCTAATAGTTCTGTTCTTGAAATCACACATTGTTTTAGTGTTTTTTGCAGTCTTGCAGGAATTACATTTATTGCATTTTGAAAAAAAAAACAATTCCCAGTTTCTACTCAAGTCCGTGGTTAGTTATCATCAAAGTGACTTCTGACCAATCTGTCTTTTAGCAATGGCTCTTTCCTAAGACTTGTGGTCTCACTGCAGTTTTACTTGAGGCTTCGGGGTCATTGGTAAGAAGGTTCCAATGTTCATTAAATATCTTGAGTATATCTTGTCTTGGTTCAGTGACAGAATTTAGGGGTCGGCGGAGTTCTATTATATGAAATTCTGCAGAATTGCCTAAAAACTAGGCCTGGGCTGAATTTCCGTTCCGCTCGCGTAAAAAATTGCGATAATTTGACCTTTTTGCGTTCCGCGGAGAGCGCGAAAATGTCAAAATTTCCGCGTTCCGCAGCTTAGCGATAATTTGCTTCGTGCTCGCGCTGTAAAATAATACATTCTCGTGCGCGCGATCGCCTTACCTGAATCCCCGCGTTCGCCGACAAGTTTTCCTGATCCGGTCGCGTTCTCCACGAGATGCTGGATTGTTGGTAGCCATTTGCGCTGTTTCGCAACTGTTCGCGCCCGCAGTAATGTCATTGGTCGCGCGATCAAGTCTTTCTTCTCGCGATCATGCACCGCGAGAAGAGTGAAAACAAGATGGGCGCGCCCGCGAGCAACCGCATGGGTAAGTTGGCGAGCCGCGACCACGCAGAAAATACCGCGAACGAGCGGGAAAAAAACGTCCGCATCTTCGCGATATTTCCGCGTGTTTGCGGAGATTTTTAACATTTTCGCGATAATTTGCGAAAGTCACTTTCGCAAATTCCGCCCACCCCTACTAAAAACTCTGCAGAATTCTGCGGAGTTCCGCACGCGGCTGAATGCTAGTATTAGTTGTATAGTAGTGGCATTCGTATTGGCTATGCTACCCCTTGGGTGGCCCATTTTGCTTTCCAGGTCAAACACCACTTCTGATGCGTGTTTGCCGGTGTGGTGGTTGCGGTGTTGCAAGACGTGTTATATTCAACCTCCAACAGCGTTCCAAAGTAGGTTTCCAAAAGCATGCGACATTTAGGTTTCTGTTCTTCTAAGCAGCACATAGGGCCAAAAACATATTAAAATGCCCAATAAGCAAACCTTTCACTGTCTTCTAACTTCCGTCGACGAAAACACTGAGACAGGAATGAACTGAAAACCCCTCATGTAATCTGTCTGCTCAGAAGCAAGACAGCGCAGAAAAATAACACCATAAAGCGGACTTTTACTGACGTGGATGAAAATCGGCTGCAGTGAGTCACAGTGCTGTCTCCACGCTGAGCTAATGGGGTACCCGGCTGTTTTCCTTCGAATTGACATGCCCTGCTGTTGACAGTTAACTTGTTCATGCAAATCTGCGGTCCACCAACGCTTGGTTACTTTGATGTTTTAAACTGTACACAGTGCGCAATCACAGTGCAGTACACCAACTAAAAGAAACACTTCGTTTACTGTTAATATTCTAAGCAGAGATTCTACCGCAAAACTCAATATAGCAAAGAAAAGAGCGCCAAGAAGAGGCCTAGTGAGGATGACAGTGGTCAACCAGCATGTAACAGTCTACTTTGGCCTTTTTAATCTATGTACTCAGCACTGCCAGTTAAAAAAAAAATATTTGGTCAGTGTACAAGGATTAGTTAATATTTAAAGAATACGAGATTACTTTTCTCCATGCTCAAGTTAGTTTTTCAAATAAAAGCAACATTTTGTGCAACAGGCTGAGGCTAATTGCAAATGCTGTTGAAGAACAGCTCATTCAATCGAACTTTTCATTAAATGTGTGTTTATGGTCTAAGAGAACATTCTTGGCCCTGTGACACTTGTTTGGGGGTGTAGAAACAAAAAAATCCCTGAGGCCCAGAATAAATACAATGTGGAGCGTTCATCAGCGCCATGAGACAGTATTATGGGAATATAACACTATAGGGCCATATGTAGGTAGCATCACATTTACCGATTCATAAATACCGAATTTTACCGATTCGGTATTTATGAATCGGTAAATGTGATGTAGGTAATGATTCGGAAAATATTACCGAATCGGAAAGATTCGGTAATTATGAACCGCTATTTACCGATTCGGTAATGGGGCATACCTTCCCATTGATTCCTATGGGCCTGGAGGCCCATAGGAATCAATGGGAAGCAAGTCACCATTACCGATTCGGTAAATACCGATTCGGTAATGGGGGGAGCATATACAAGGGTGGCAGGGTGTCACATTGACACCCTGTTGCACCCCTGATTCTTGCATGTGTGCACATGTGGCGCACATACATGCCCTAAGGGCATGTATGTCTGCCACATGGCACTCTTACAGCTGCAAAATATTGCGTTTTGCAAGGTATTCGTTATTTATCACCAACCTGTATTTGGTGGTAAATAACGAATTCTTAATACTAATTTGCACTCTTTAGAGTGCTCCCTACATTCAGGATTCGGTATTTACCGATTCGGTATTTTAGCGATTCGGTAATTTACCGATTCGGTAATTTACCGAATCCTGAATTATGCCTCCTACATCTCAAATAGCTAAATACCGGTCGGTAACGGGATATTTACCGAATTTCGGCCGTTACCGACCGGTATTTAGCTACCTACATGAGGCCCTATATAACTGCAACATTCTACAAACTCGTGCCATAGTTGAACCTGCAATTCAATCTGACCCTAAGGTATTAAAGACACCACTGAGTACATCACATAGCTCTGCGTTTGTCAATCACTCCGAAAGTGTCTCACTATTCGAGCCTAGAAGCGATAAAGTTTCTATCAGAAAATGCAGTGTTCACAGCACTCAAAAATTAAGGTAACACATAATCTGGAAAAAGCTCTAACTCTGGTAAAACACTTACCCCAATTCACAGTACATAAAATAATAACAAGGTAGTTAAGTGAAGGCGTCACTATCACTCACTATGTTCAACTTAAATGCATAACAAGCATTGACAAAGCCAATAGGTCTGGCCTTTGGGATCTTATACGTGTTTAGCCAGAGCTATTGGCTTTGCTAATGTGTTTAAGCTATATTGTGGAGGATTGTGGCTTGTGTTTAGCATGTTGAAATGTTTTCATAAAAAAAGTTGGTGGTGAGTGGCCCTGCAGAAAATGAATGTGGGAAGGATGCTGCTGCAGGAGAATGTTTGTGGGAAGGATGCTGCTGCAGGAGAATGTTTATTATGTGGATTTTCTCATAGGATAACGTTTATTCAGGATAAATTGTCTTATGGGTGTTGTAGGCATAGAAGGACTGTTTGAGGGGGGTGTGCTTCTAAGAGGGTCGATTCTATAAGGAGCTTAGTTTTATCGGGTACGATCTTCTTACTGTAGTGTGCTTTGAATGAATGTTGGAGAAAGTGTTTTAAAAAGGGAATCTTTCCCATACGAAAAATAGTTCGGGGGAGGATTGTTCTTGTGAAGGTAATTTGAAGAGAGAAGCAGCAAAACATGAAATGTGAACTTTATTGGCTGCAATATCGGAAAACTTACCCTAAAAATGTAAGTTTGCATGCCCAGTGAAGGGATAATTAGGATGGTTATTTGGCGCTGTACTGGTGTTAATTTAGGGTGTGGGGCTTTGCCGCTTCTTTGCTAGCTTTGCCGCTCACATCCTCCCCTTCCCTCTCTTCAGGAAGTCCTAGGCCAGGCTAAACCCCACCAGAGTGCCCTGGGCGTCAGCCCCATCACCTAGTCCATTGTACTTCCCCCCAATAGAATTTTAAGGTCAGGCTGGGGGGCCACGAAATTGGTGGTCCAGCTGCCGAGAGAACTGGAATGTCCCAGGACAGACAGCACAGTCAGGGAAGAGATGCAGAGAGTTCTCAGGAAGAGAAAGTAGGAAAGGGGGTGGGAGCGAGGAAAGGAAGGCAGGGAAGGGGAGGGGAAGAAAAGAAGAAGAGAGAAAGGACCAGGAGAGGGAAGAGATGGGGCACTGAAAGTGAAATGGTGGTAAGGGATAATTAGAGTAGGAATGGGGAGAGGGGGTGAGTGAGTGTACGAGCATAGAAAGAATGAGAACAGAAGTAGATATTATTAGAGAGGGAGGTGAAAGGCGGTAGAGAAGAAGAGCTAGCAAACATAATGAATGGGAAAGTCATACTGATGGTGAAATGGGGTGAAAGTCAAAGAAAGCCGAGAACAAATGAGTAAAGAAAGAAAGTTGGACGGAGTGTGAAGGAATAAACTAGAGCGAGAAAGAAAGTGGGGCAGAAGCAGGGTAGGGGATGGGACCTTATATGTATTTAGCGATGCAGCACATTAGCATGGTTGGCGAAACATCTACTTTGCTTAAAACAATAAAGATCAAAATGAAGATGAGCTACACTTGAATGTCCAGAACTAGCTGGTGTTCCTTCTTCCAAGTTCAAGTATGCTTCAGCTATTAATCTGTTCCGGCCATAGCAAAAACCACAGTAATTAAGTCACCATATGGGGGACTGAAGGAACCTCTGAATACCTCAGCAGACAAAACCAAAGCAATTAATATGTAGGCACATAACCTTCTGTAAGCTAATCAAGCTCCATTAACGTCCTTCACTACTCCTCATCTCAGACATTAAGCATTTCTTTTAAATAGGTTGTGAACACCACACCACAAAGCCCCAGCCAGACATAACATTTCTTCCCTTAAGATCTACAGATAGTTCTGAACTGCACTTCCAAACATCAACCAGAGATGGTTGCCCCACACCTTATGCTTTCACAGGCCTCCTTAAGACCCTACTCTCTGATGATCCAATAGGCATGATGCAGCACCTTTAAAATTGTGTGTACCCCCAGGGTATCACATTGGCCTTTCTGCTGCATCACACGGAGATGTTCCCTAGTACCTTTGGTTGCCACTATCTTCTAGGATCCATGCAGTCTTCAAAACACACATGCAATTATCTTATTTTGATCCTTTATTGACCCCATGAGCCTCAGATCTTTTACAGTCCCCAAACCCGATGTCTCTTACTTTCATTGCGATATTCCCCACAAGAAACTGAAAGGTCTACCCAAGTGCCTGGACTACTGGTATTCCCTTGCTTCCCTGTAGTCTCAAACAACCTTTAAACCACTTGGGTCCCCACCTTTAACATACTCATTCCCCTCAACACAGCCCCACAACCAATGCCCCCACTGTCAGGCCTGTGCCCCTTTATCTGAAGTCTTTATGTAGTTCCACCCACTTGTAGCCTAGTAGGACACCAACATATCCGAGTCACTGGAACACCACAGAACTCCACATACTCCTGATGCACAAATAACACTCCTAGCTACATCCTGGGATCTCCCGAGAACTCACAGTCTTAAAGCCCCACCCTCTGGAGCCCATCGCTTGACCCCTGTGGTCCGACAGAACTTAAAAAGTACCATCTGTTCTTAATGCCCCAAAGATACACTATTGGGACCCATGGAACTTATAACAGCAGGGCCTTTTGCTTTTAGGATTCATGATTTCAAAAGTCAGGGCTACCAGTGGACTCAAAGCTGGATCACTTAGGGCACACACTGGACTGTATGGTCCATTTCTACACCGTACATGACTCTTGTAACCCTCTTCTGGGCCCTGCATACGTGTCATTGCTCTGGTGCTACGACATCCTCATACTCTCCTCCCCTAAAAATAAATACAGTCTCACCTGGCCTGCGCCTCGTCAAGGCTCTGGTCGGTGATGGCCTTTATCTGCTGCAGGATGTCCTGAATGTTCTGATGCTGAGGCATGGAAGCAGCACCAACGAGCTCCATATGCCCGGACACTGGCTGCACCGGGACGGCCATACTGGACAGCGAGGTGTGCGCCAATATCATCCACCCATCGAACATGGTGGCCTGCACTTGCGCCACACAGACGGTCCTGGTGCTGGGGCATGGGAGCATCCCCGATGAGCTCCATGTCCCCGGACACTGGCTGGGCCAGGGAGGCCATACTGGACAGCGAAGCGTGCGCCAACATTATCTGCCCATCGTACATGGCAGCCTACACTTGCACCCCACGGGCAGTCCTGGTGCTGAGGCATGGGAGCAGCTCGACGAATAAACCCAGCCTGCCCATGACTCTCAAAACACTTCTACACAGGGACAGTTCCATTTCTACCTCACTGGACTCAGTCATAACTGCAGTCGTAATAGCAGCGAAAGACATGAGTTTTTGTAGATCAGAAATGGGTCTGGGGGGAGATTTAAAAAATGGTGGTCTGGATTGTTATTTAAAGCGAACATTCTGCAAGATAAAATAAATCAGTGTGTAAACCTTGTGATTCACATGCTCAAAATATATTCTTAACCTTTCAAGATTCAAAAAAATAATTTGCAGTACTTTTACTAATCTCTATGATGCAGTGCGGTGTCAGGTCTCTGTGAAATTCACATTACGAAAGGAGCATTATAGCATAATAATTAGCGGAGACCAGGGAGACATTTTACTACCACTTAACCACCAGAGAAGAGTTTGCACTTTTCAGTACTACTGGATTTCCTACTAACTGTAAAAATGTCCTTCTTTCCTTCCAATATCAGTTAAAAGCAAATTAGGATGATGGTTAGGGGGCTTTCAATATTTTTTATTTGATTCCACCATAAACTGTGAAGTAGAAAACATAAACAAGCGAACAACCACATAGAGTTTCGGTTCAGGAATTAAGGACCTCATTAATATCTTGACGGATGCGTCCAGATCATCAAGAACCATTGTTCCAGCCATCAGCCATCATGACTGTCTGCCCACCTAATTTATATGTTGGCGGTATGACAATGAAACTCTGCCGAATCACTGTCATCTCCGTCGCATTCAGACTCCTCCTTCAACCAAGTTTTTTGCTGAAAAGCAACTGACAGGGGTGTTTCAGCCATAACTCTGACCGCCAAATTATGACTTTTCTTCCCATCATCGTAGCCATGACAATTAAACATCCACACCTGGCTTGGCAGTTTAATATCTATAAAAGGGGATCTTTCACCATGAATCTGATATTGCAAGGCTTCGCTTATTTATTATTTATTATTATTATTTATTTATTATTATTTATATTTATATGGCGCACGAATCATCCCCAGAGGGATCTCTCGGCGCCTTTGGAGGCAGACTTCAGAGACCCAAGCAACTCAGTTAAATAACCAGGTCTTTAGGTGCTTCTTGAAGATGGTTAAATTGGGGCAAGAGCGCACATCTAGGGGCAGCAAATTCCAGTGTTTGGGTGCCAAATAGGAGAAGGCACGCCCCCCATCTTAGCTTTTCTAATTCTCGGCATTTGGAGAAGCTTTTGGCCGCTAGATCTTAACAGTCGTGCCGGAGAGTACCATACCAGCTTCTTTGTGAGATATAAAGGTCCTTGTCCGAAAAGTGTCTTGAAAACTAGGCACAAGAGTTTAAAAAGAGCCCTCTTTTTCATTGGCAGCCAATGCAGTTCTCTCAATAGCGGTAAAGATGGAGTTAGCGGAGGCTTATTCAAGGCAAGGCGAGCCGCCGTGTTTTGAACGACTTGTAACCTGGAAAACAAGTCCTCTCTCACCCCCACCAGGAGAGCATTCCCATTGTCCAGTCGACTGACTAGGAGTGACTGGATCAGAACCGTTCTAGCAGAGAGAGTAACCCACGGAAAGACCTTCTTCAAGGTACGGATCAGGCCAAAACATTTGCCTGATAAGATTTTAACATGTTCTTCTATGGATAAATTATTGTCCATTGCAATGCCCAGATTTTTTACCCATTTTTTAGGGGATGGGGGGAATCCTAGTTCTTCCGCCCACCACTCATCCGTCCACAGTTCCTCTGCTTTACCAAACAGTAGGTTCTCCGTCTTGTCGAAATTAAGTTGGAGGAAGTTCTTTTTCATCCATGTGGGGATTTTAATCATACAGCTCTTAAATCTGTCTCTGGTCACCGTGTGGTCCTTTTCTATGGGGATTAACACCTGAGTGTCGTCCGCATAGGAGATGGTTTGGAAACCACAAGATTTTACAATGGTAGCCAGAGATGCCACATAGATGTTAAACAAAGTGGGGCTTCAGATAGAACCCTGAGGAACCCCCTTATCCACAGCTGTGGTCTGAGAGGCAAAACTGCACACATTGAGATCTGTCCAATAGAAAGCTCCACAGCCACTCCCATGCCCCTCCAGTGACACCTATCTCTCGCAGTCTATTCATCATAATTCTGTGAGAGATGGTGTCAAAGGTTGCTGACAGATCAAGTAGGACCAGCACAGCCGGATTACCTTCATCCAGTAGGAGCCTGATGGTATCTGTTACCTCCACCAGTGCGGACTCCGTGCTATAGCCCGCACGGAAACCCGACTGCGAGGGATCTAGAAGGCCGTGTTGATCCAAATGATCTGAAAGTTGGCGATTAATCAACGTTTCCATAACTTTAGAACAGCCTGGGAGGAGCGAGATGGGTCTGTAATTCTGCAGATCGGCACAGTCTAGCGATAGTTTCTTAGGCAGAGGTTTAATGAAGGCCTTTTTCAAACTTGCCGGAAAAGAAGAGGTAGCGAAGGACAAATTACATACTTCCGTTATAGGGTGTACTAGCTCCATTGCTAAGTCCGACAGCACATAAGGGCGAGCTATATCGGAAGGGGAGCCTGACTTAATGCCTTTCAGTAATGGTAACACCTGTTCCCTAGTGATGGCTGCGAAAGTCTCTAATCTCACAGACGAGGAGGTATCAGTGTGTTGACTTCCTTCCCAGTTATCTGGTAGCGGCTTAAAGGAGTCATAGATGTTATCTATTTTGTTTTTAAAATGTGTCGCAAGCTTATCGCAGAATTCCTGAGTCGGAGGACAGGTAGAGTTGGCTACGCTAGGGGCTGTGAATTCCTAAAGAGTTCTTTAGAGGAACCCTTTGCCCTCTCTATGCGAGTAGCAAGGAATGTTCTTCTTGCAATATTGCAATTGTTGAGGTACATCCTATGAACAATGTTATAAGCAAGTCTATCAGTCTCCGCTTTTGTTTTCCTCCATTTACGTTCCTTGACCCTGCAGGCAGCTTTCTCAGTCTTTAACCCCTTCGCCGCGGCGGGAATTCTGCCGCGGTGCTGGGGGGTGCGGGGGGGGGCAGCACGGTGGCGCTGTGCTCATGACGGAGCCGCTCCTTCATAAGCCACGGTTGAGCTGTGCTCATGACGGAACGGTTCCGTCATGACTCCGCCCAGTTGCGTTGTCCCCCCGCACAGGCAGGGAAACAGCGCCGCGTGGGCGGAGCAGCCGCCAATGGTCGTGGCATGACGGAACCGTTCCGTCATGAGCACACGGCAACCGTGGCTCATGACGGAACGGTTCCGTCATGAGCGGGGAAGGGGTTAAACTATCCGAATACCAAGGGGCAGGGCTTCTTTTGTCATATATTGTAGCTGATTTGCTCGGGCGATCTTGTCAAACTTCCTTTAATTCTCAGACTCTAATTTGCATAAGGCTACATTGATGTCCTGACACTCATTGAGCAGAGGAAGGGACAATATTGTAGTAAACCTCTTAGGTGTAACTTTCCTCCATTGGCTACGAAAAACTTTCCGCCCTTGCGGTTTTTCCAGACCTTTGGGAGCAGAGAAAGAAAAACTCAGGGCCGTATGGTCTGACCAGCTAACTACTAAAGGTGGTTCTGTGCTCCAGCTAGGGATATTGGTGAAAATATTATCTAGCGTATGGCCTGCTATGTGGTTTGGACCAACTACTCTGGGCAACAGCTCTAATGACTCCATGGCTGCCAGCAAATCAGCAGTGTCCATATTAAAGTTCATGTCAAAATGAAAATTAAAATCTCCTAGAAGGAAAAAATCCTTCGTTTTCAGGACATATGGGGCCAGAGTTTCTAATAAAGAGGCACAAAAGACCTTCTTGTTTTCCCCAGGAGGGTGATACACAACCGCTCCTATCACTTTATGGCCATATGCCAATTTAATGGATACAATCATCAGCTCCATCATAGGAGACTATATTGTGTCCAACACTTTCACGTTTAAGACAGAACGGAACACAATGGCCAACCCACCCCCTATTTTTCCTATTCTATCCAACCTTAATACCATATTGTCAGAAGGAAAGGCAATGGATAGAGAAGGAGCGGAGTGTGTGTGTAACCACGTCTCAGTAAAGAAACATATTTCCGGTTTACAATCTTCCAAAAATCCCAGATTTCTATAGCGTGCTTGGATATAGATCTGGCACTAATATATAACCCTTGGAAGGTGCCATCTGTCCTCATGCCTTTGTTTAGGTCTTCAGTCAGGGACGTATTAATAGTTGCTTGCAGCCCTGCGGGCCAAATCTTATTCCAAACACCCCCTTCCTTCTGGGCTTTACTAGCTAGCCATTGGCAACAGGGGCGACAGTTTATGAAGGGCCCAGTGTCCAAACAAAACCTACCCTCACATTCCCAGCAGACGCTAGTTGTCCCCAGTTCCAACAGCTCCTTCCTGGAGTAAGATTGCGGTGAGATTGGTGAAAATGAAAGATATTTTCGAGATTGCTGGCTGCTGGTGGCATTCAGGCGCAGACGGGCGCAGACGGGCTTGCCTTAGGCGCGCCTTACGCGCCCACTGCGCGCGTCCGCTGCGCGCCCGCTAGTAACGTGCCTTTAAATGACTCAGCGGTGGATCACTAGCACGCTAACTTCCCAAGATGGCACCCGCTTATTGTCCTTCTCGTAATGGGTTTCCTCTCTCCACTCAATCGGTCATAAAGGGACCGTGGTGGACAGGAGAGACCCTTGATGCAACTACCAACAAATGTGCCCCACAAGGATTACAAGAATACTATTTAAATCGATGGCCCCCAATGTTTAAACACACATCATAAATTCTAAAAACATCAGTGAATAATAATTTCTAAGAGAAATACGATATTAACTGGCAAAACACTCAAAATATGCTGGCGACTTCATGTGTGCTGCGAGGAAAAGAAGCCAGCAGCTCCGCTGCGCGCCCACGGGTAACGTGCCTTTCAATGACTCAGAGGTGGATCACTAGCGCGCTAACTTCCCAAGATGGCGCCCGCTTAGTGTCCTTCTCGTAATGGGGTTCCTCCCTCCACTCAATCAGTCATAAAGGGACCGTGGTGGACCGAGAGACCCTTGATGCAACTACCAACAAATGTGCCCCACAAGGATTACAAGAATACTATTAAAATCGATGGCCTCCAATGTTTAAACACACATCATAAATTCTAAAAACATCAGTGAATAGTAATTTCTAAGAGAAATACGATATTAACCGGCAAAACACTCAAAATATGCTGGCGACTTCACGTGTGCTGTGAGGAAAAGAAGCCAGCAGCTCCGCAGCGCGCCCGCGGGTAACGTGCCTTTAAATGACTCAGCGGTGGATCACTAGCGCGCTAACTTCCCAAGATGGCGCCCGCTTAGTGTCCATCTCGTAATGGGTTTCCTCTCTCCACTCAATCGGTCATAAAGGGACCGTGGTGGACCGGAGAGACCCTTGATGCAACTACCAACAAATGTGCCCCACAAGGATTACAAGAATGCTATTAAAATCGATGGCCCCCAATGTTTAAACACACATCATCAATTCTAAAAAAATCAGTGAATAGTAATTTCTAAGAGAAATACGATATTAACCGTCAAAACACTCAAAATATGCTGGCGACTTCACGTGTGCTGTGAGGAAAAGAAGCCATCAGCTTCCCTTACCTGCTGTTCCATAGGAATGACAAGTCTCCAAATCACTGAAGTAATAAAAAGTATGCGTAGTTATTTCTTCTTTTTCTTAAAGTTCCTTGTTCCGAAATTTCATTTTTTTACTTCAGCACTCATAATTTTTAAACGTGTTTCTCTGGACCCATATACAATCTGTGTTGTATAATTCATGTTAAATGTTACTATCCATTGTAACTTTGGCATATGGCTCCCTCATAATGGCAACAGAGCACACCAAAAAGGCAATGTTTAACATACCTTTAAATTACAGCCTAAGTACATTTCTAACCATCACAGTATAAAACATTTGTATGACACTTACTCTTACATGTGTATATGATAGTGATCACATAGTGCAGTCCCAAATCAATTTCACATTTTTTAACATATGGTAAATATACTTAAATACCCATATGATGATATTCTTTATACTTGTCAAACATTTTCAGTTATAGTTAATCCTTCTCGTCTTGGCCCCTATCTTACCATTTTTTCTTGTCTGACAATCTGTTTTCTTTACACTCAACATCCTATGAGATTTCAATGTATACAAAAGGATTTACATAAAGGTATCATGTTAACTCGATGTTGAAATTCTATGTTTTCGCTATTACTGTACTGAAACAAAATCCATTTTATCATTGTGCATGTGACAAACAGAAAACAAACAGTGTGTTAAAAATAAAATGTATTCAATTGGTGAGATACTTCTAAAAACAACAGATTATTCAAGCAATTTTTAAACATATTTATATTTCATATTTTCAAAAGTTGCATCATTGCTACATATTATTGCCTCCTTTATCCATTGATGAAACAAATAATTTATCCTTATAAAGGAGCTTGTCTCACTCCATGAGCTGGTGGAACTCAGGCACCTCAAATTACGATTGGTGAGGGAGTACGTTATTTTTTGAAGGGATTTGGGAGGTGGATTGGGTGACTGTGAGGGAGGAGGAGGGCTAGATTGGGTGGGTGAAGTGGTTGTCTGGGAAGTACCCCTGCACTGAAAACTACTGGCTCAAATTAAACACTGACCAAATTGTCATATGTATGGCATATATGGACAATATATGCATCTCATAAGCCACTATAACAACTTAGAGGTTGTTTTGCAGCCAGGCCACCTCATCTGTTTCACTGGTTTATACACTGGACACTTCTCTGGCATGTGGAAAAAGTAGTATAATTTGCCTACACATATTATGACCAGGTCCTGGACAGTTGCTGATCGTTCTGGGTTCTATAATTGTCAGAGAATATAAAGAGGCAAAAGACACAATTGTTTGGTTATATTTGACCATTTTAATCACAGATGAACGTGAAATAGATGAAAAATCCAACTCATGAAGGAACATTGGTGATAAAATATTCTTCACAACCTCTAAGATGAATCACACAAACTGGAGCCATATCAGTATAGTGGAAGGACTTAGCAATTAGTTACAGTCTACAAAATTGCACATAGTCCTAATGCAAAATTAAACAACTTGTCTAACATAAGGCTACTATCTGCTGAGGGACCATGTGCAAAACCCTTAGAAATAGCAAGGACACTCTGTATGTAGTAATTTACACTTTATTATAACTGCTAACCAACTATAACACAGACCTTCAGAGCCTACAATTTGGTATAAATCTATGACTACGACATCACAAACATCTATTGAAGGTTGACAGTGTCTGTGTAAGTACATACAGCACACCTGCGTATGATCAAATAGTGTTGCTTCTAAAGTTGTGTTCATTTAGACAAATGGGGAAATTACATTAAAAAAAATATATATGGTTACGGCATGAAAATCTCTATAAGAGTCACATAGCACTACATATATAACAAGAAACAGAATATTAACATCTCACTTAAGTGCAGGGCTGAATGTAATAGAAAATCCAAAATAAAACCTTTCAATTTAAATCTGTCATTACTTTTATGTAATTTAAAATCTAAAAATTGCCAGTTGAAACATTTATTCAAGGGCTGATGCTACAGGTCCTTTCCACATCATGCAGATGTTCACACCTTATTAACATTTACTTTATGCCATGGCTCAAACATCATAAACATGATTGCAGTTGTGAGCATGTTCATGGATTTAAAAAAATTGAATCATGACCAAACAGCATCCCTCCCATTGCATATCAAATACTTATAAGGGTTAAATGTATATTGTTATAGCTGTGCTTTGAGTCAGAATACTCCGAGCTATTAAGT
Source organism: Triturus cristatus (assembly GCF_964204655.1). NCBI lineage: Eukaryota > Metazoa > Chordata > Amphibia > Caudata > Salamandridae > Triturus > Triturus cristatus. The sequence continues at coordinate 503,962,885 of NC_140594.1, read as the reverse complement.
AGGTCTGAAAACTAAAATTGTTAGTCATACAACACCATACAAACAAGATTACACTTCCCTCCTTGTTACTGCTCTGTGGTCTTCATCTCCCCATCAAGCTGTGGATGGACAACCACTTAATGGGGGCCATTAATAGGGTCAATGTGCGCCACACCCACTTTCTCTGCTGGGAGGACTTTCCTAGCTGGACCAATGCCATCTTCTTGTTCCAGTTCAGCCGGTCCTCTCACAGCTTATGGCAATGCAGGCTAAGGGGCTTCTGAAACCCACAGGTCCACAATTTCCTTGCAATGGATCATCAAATCTTCTTTTTATGATGGGGGCTGACCTACACATATCAACAAAAAACCCACTGAAAACAAATATGTAAAATCTGACAGCATCTAATAATAATAAAAAAAGAATGTTTTATCTTTCAGAACATATACCATATATTCTCAGTAAGGTTACAGTTGTTTATACATTTCTTGTTCTTCCTTTTGACTAGCAAGGTAAAATATCACGATTAAGCTAAAACATTTTGGCAGTCTTAAAATAACAACTTATACAAATACCTTAATGCCAACCAAATCTATACTAATCAATCAAGGCAAATCTGCATCAAAGTCAATATAGCTAACAGACCCCTTATTCATCTAAGGATTCACAACAGATCCACAAATCTATCAAATGAATTTAAAAGAGAAAGACTAGGTGCTTTGGATTTAATTAAAGACTCTATAACTTACCTTACTTTAAGTTTTCCATTTTTTGTTTTAAAATATATAAGAATGAATGTGTGAATAAAATGTATTTACAAAATTGTGAAAATTCATATTAGTAAATTGATGTTATGAGTAATATCGTAGCACAGTTTATATATTTTTCTAAAACTGTGGAATTCACTAAAAAAACAAAGGTTACAGGGACATTCTAGTCAGGAAATAACACTACAAAAAATTTTAATTCACTGAAAAAAACAGAGGTTACAGGTATGTTATTGTTAGGAAATAGAATTAAAAAAGCATTAGAAATTCACTGAAATAACAAATGTTACATGGACTTTAACACTAGATTCAGATTTTACAGACACAAAACCATAGAAATTCAGCAGTTATAGTTATAGTTTCCTCATGTAACTATAACTTGTGTCCTAAGGTAACTGGTGAGCCAACAAACTATCATACTCTGAGTACTGCACAAACAAATGAGCACAGATACATGGCTCAACAGATTATATCATGAGCATGGAGAGATGCTATCTCCAACTACACCCTTTATTGATACAAAAGTAAGACTTCAATGATAGATTGGAACTAACAAATGCATTTAGGCCGAACAAAACATTGGTAAAAATAATCAAACGGAGGATCTACACAGAAAGTAATAGAAATCTGATGAAGTCATGCTTGCATGATGATATACAGTAATTTCACTTACCAGTCTCAACTCTGGCCTGGGAGAACCACCACCTGTCTCCTGGGCCTATAGGTGCACTTTAATACCAGGGAGCACACTCTCCCCCACAGATAATTTCTGCACTTCTTAATTTCCACCTGTGAGCATCAGGAATTTTATACTGTAATGATTTATTCCTCATTTGACTTTTTGGGTAACAGTTGTAATCTGTACAAGAGTACAAAACAGCTTTGGCTCTTTCATAATATTCTCATCAACCAAAATGGTTAAGTCTGACTCAGAAAATCTAGGGTTGGTACCCGAGGTGAATGACGACGCACGGGTGAGGCTCCCGGCTCACCTGGAAGACTCGGCGCTTTAAAGCAATTTAGCCGCTCTGTTGAAGATGTATATTGCTACATGAAGAATCGGAGCGCGCTCTGAGACGCTCATGGACCTTCAACGTGACATCCTGAAGTATATTTTACCGCAGTGAGTTCTATCGCGGCTCCTTTTTCATCACGGCCGCCATTTTGTATTTACCGCGTGAACGCGCGTCTCCTCATAACGGACCTGAAAGGGTGCCCTTGTTTCTTAAAGATATCTGCTTCCATGCTGTTGCATTAGAAATGACTTTTAGCTGCCTTTTTTGTGTGGATATTGTGTCACTCAGAGCTGAATCTCGCACATTGGCTTTTGCTTCATCCTTCTCACTGTAATTTGTGCAGCAGCCATTTTATGCTCACATTTACCTTCCACAACTTGCCTTCATGATATAATGCTCCCTGAGTCTAGAACAACTTTTCTCTGTTATTTTCAGCATATTTAACAGGGGACATTGCTATTTTGCAAGCTACATGCGGGTAATTTATACTGTATCCTGTGAATTAATTGATTGTTACTCTGCCACTGGTGACGCAAGCTGTAGTACGCCCTTCTTGGATTCCTCATCGGCTCTTTAGCTTGTGTACTGTTACTTATATTACACTGCTGCTTTGAAGAGGGCATGAAGTCTGACTGAAGATTGTTATCTTCACTAAGAGAGTCTTCCTTGCTCTATCTCGACGGTGTACTCCTTTGTTGAGTGTATGAAATCTTCTTCTCACGAGCCCACTTCTCTTTGCAAAGTTTTTACTTCATTGTGCATGGTTCCTAGCATGCTCGCACCAGTACGGAGTACGCTGACTGTGATTTATGGGCAGAAGGAAGTTACCCCATTCTTCATTTTCTAAACCAAAGCACATTTTTATAAAGAATTCAAAGATTTTCTCTGAGTTCTCCAAATTAGAAGACTCCCTAGCTCCCTCTTCTCAAGGTTTGGATATTGCAATGGAGCCCTTGTCTACAGCTTTAGGGAAATCTAACACCAAACGATTAAAAAAGGATCCTGCATCACCACCTAAATCCACATCACCAGTGTCAATCGGAGTTATTATTGGAGGAACCATTCATGGAATAGACAAACACCAAACTACAAATCCTAACAGACAATTGGTCTCAACTTGAAACAAGGGTCTTATCAGTTGAACAAAATGTTTCCTCCTTCAAAGAAACTTGTATCACTGTCTCTTATCTTCATTCTCAAGTCTCTGCGTTTCAGAAACAAGTCGAAGATTTGAAAATCGTACCAGGCGGAACCACCTACGCATCTATGGCCTGCGAGAAGGTCTTGAGGGGACAGACTCTATTACTTTTTTCAAATCATTCCTCCCTAAGCTGCTCCATATGCCAGAGGGAACGGTGCTCAACATTCAGCGAGCGCATCGGCTAGGACGTATCCCATCACAGGCCTCATCTTCACCAAGGCCCAGAGGAGTCATCTTATACTTCTTGGAATACACGGATTTGTTGAAGGTCCTCTCAGCAGTAAGAGCTTCTCCGAAGATCAAATGGTCTGGTTCATCTTTGTATTTCGCACAGGACTATGCTAAAGCTACTGCTAACCGGCGCAAGGCTTTTTTAAATATGCGAGCTGGTCTACGTTCAATAGGAGCCAGATATGGTCTTTTTCACCCTTGCCTCTTGAAAGTTACACACAATAACAGAACAACTACTTATGAGGATCCTTTGCGTTTATAGAGCTTCATCAATTCGTGCAAACCGACTGCCATGGACTCCTCTGGTCTCACCTCCTCCTTTAATGCTTGACATTGTTGCTTACTGAACATGCTGTTTGAGTTTTCGTTCTCCCTATTATACTAGTTGGTAGTTCAAACTGTGTTTTTTCCATGCTCTCTGTACCTTTGATGTGACCTTCACCAGGTCTTAATTTTTGATTATTTGTCTTATTATCTTTTTTAATATTACTGTTATTGTTTGCACTACTAAATTATTCTAATGTTTATTGTGCTTCGTCTCCATAGAATCTCTACCCCTGTCTCATGGTGTCTTCCCGGTCTTCCGTTTAGCTGACCCCTGGATGTGTCGTCCATTCCATGTGGTTCCACCCACTTCCCGATTCTACCTGGTCTTTCCTCATGTAGGTATGTTATCCTCCTACAGTTCCATCCTTCTTATGTCCCTAATCTTTTTCTTTCTATCCATTCCATATCTTTTCCTTCTTCTTCTTCTGAGTGCTGTTAATTTTCTTAACCTTTGTATATCTCACTCCATTTCCTTTCCTGCTTCATTCAATATTAATTCTGAGGTGGTTAATTTCCAGCTTCCGGTATTATTTACTCTTCTCATCCCATATTCACTTTCTTTTCTCTTCCCTTTGAATCACAGCTCCAGCTATGCTTCCTCCTGTTTTCCTGCTTTTCCTTCTGAAATTTGTTATCTCCATTCACTATTTTCTGTTCATCTTCTCTGTCTCACCTGGGTCCTGGTAACTACGTTTACGATATTTATTTCCTCTTATATTTTTTCTGACTCTTTTATTTAATTGATATGTCATTGTTCATATTTCTTGTTTGCTATTACTCCTAATCTGTTATGCCGTTCAAATTAGTATCATGGAATGTTAGAGGGCTGAATTCCCCCATAAAAAGACATAGAGTTCTGACTCATTTAGCTAAATTAAACGCAGATATGATATTCCTGCAGGAGACTCATCTCATGGAGACTGAGTCATTAAAACTAAAAAAAGGCTGGGTGGGGGAAGTCTTCTACTCCAACGGTGATGGTAAGCATAATGGAGTCATGATGCTCTGTCGTAAGTCACTTAATTTTAAATTTCTATCACAAGAATCTGATGTAGATGGTCGTTGGCCTAATGTTAAATTGTTGTTGAAGGATGCTCCAGTCTCCTTTTTTAACGTTTACCGCCCTACTGGTGGGGACTCTTCTTTTTGGTTTTCAATTGCCAAGCAGATTACTCTTTGCATGGAAGATCATTTTATTCCAGCCGGAGATTGCAATCAGATTTTTGATCCTTTTGTAGATCGAAACTCTAAAGTCTAATTTATTCCTAACAAACCACATGAATCTTTTGTTCATACTATAACACAGCACAAACTCTTAGACGCTTGGAGGCTGTGCAATCCAACCACCAGGGAATAGTTTTTATTCTCCTGTGCACCTCTCTCAAACATGTATCGATTACTTTTTTGTATCCCACAATATATCACAAGCACTTATGAATGCAGAAATAGGACCTATATTATTATCGGATCATGCCCCAATTTCAATCGATTTGGACATTTTACCTAAAGTTAATGCCACCAGAAGATGGAGATTTAACAATTCCCTCCTTTTGGATCCAGCATTCTCCTCCTCATTTTTCACCTTTATTGAGGAATATTTATCCATAAACGATACAAACCCTTTACCTTTCTCAACTATTTGGGACGCCTTTAAGGCTTCGGCAAGAGATTTTATTATAAGTTATGTGGCCAGAAAGCGCAACATTGCTCTCAAGCATTCGAGTTCCCTACTGCAGGATATTAAGAGACTGGAGCATTCTTTTTACACATCCAATTCAAAAGTTGTTCTTGATGCCCTTATAAGAGCAAAATTACAATTTAATAAGGAATCAACTGAGAATGCCTCATTGTATTTGCTGAAGTCTAGTGCAAAATATTTTGGCGGGTAAAATAAGGCAGGTAAAATTGTAGCCAATTATTTGAAAACCAAACATAACAAATTGAATATTGATTCTATTTACGGTGATCACTCTATCTTAAAATTCAAAGATACGGACATTTTAGATGAATTTGCACTCTTTTATAAATCATTATACGCTTCTGAAACAAATCCTACCAGCCACATGCTATCATCCTTCTTTTCAACCATACAAAAATCCCAGCAGAATTCTCCCGATCTATTATCCTTAGAAACAGATATAACACAACAAGAACTCTTGGCTGCACTCCAACACTTAAAAAAAGATAAGGCACCTGGACCAGATGAATTCACTGTCGAATTTTATCTCAATTTCTCTAAGTTATTATTGACTAAATTTGATCAATTCCTTTACTTCTTTGGGGAAATCATCAGGCTCTTTCTCAGACGCTCACATCTGCCTAATTCCCAAAGAAGGTAAAGATTTGAATTATTGTAAAAATTTAGACCCATATCACTTGTCAATATAGATTAAAAGATTTTTTCTAAGGCACTAGCCCTGCGTTTAGACCCTATTTTACCAAATATATTGGGCAAGGAGCAGTCTGGTTTCGTGAAAGGGCGAGTTATTAGTGATAATACGAGACTATTTTCTCAATATTTTATCCAAGGCTCCGCATTTAAAACATTCTCTTGCAGCTATAGCGTTAGATGCTGAGAAGGCATTTGATAGAGTTGAATGGCAATACCTATTTTACACTCTCAAATGGTTTGGATTTGGCTCTAAGTTCATATCCCTAATCTCACTTTTATATTCCAATCCATGCGCTGCTGTTTGTGCCAATGGTCTCATATCATCTTTTTTCAATCTTGGTAGAGGAGTGCGTTAAGGCTGTCCCTTATCCCCTTTTCTTTTTAATTTAGCCCTTGAACCCTTTCTCTCAAAAATCCTTCAAAATGCACAAATATACGTTTTTCAGACACCTAATACTAATATCAAACTTGCAGAGTACGGAGATGATATTTTGCTTTTCACTTCCAACCCTAGTGAGTGCATTCCTGCCTTTCTGAAGGAAGTTCAAGCCTTTTCACTGATCTCAGGGTATAAATTATATAGAGATAAGTGTGAGATCTTACCTCTGACTAAATTCACTTTTAAAGCTGATTTTGATTCAACTAACGTTACTTGGAAGTCCTCCCATATCAAATATCTAGGTTTAAATTTCACGCCCACCATAAAAGACACTGTCACCTTATGTATGAATAATTGTATTTAAAAAATTTCAGGGCTTACTACTAAATGGCCTCCCCTTTACCTTTCCTGGTGGGGCCATTTAGACACTATAAAGATGATGTTTTCCCCTATAATTTTATATACCATTTCCAATGTTCCAGTCCCCATTTCTACTAAACTATTCAAACCTGTTAATTCAGTATTGTCCTCCTTTTTATGGAACAACAAAAAACCCTGTATGTCTACTCACAAGTTAACACGTCCTAAAGGTGAATGAGGAGTTAATTTTCCCAATTTTCCTGCTTATCAAAAAGCATTCTTTTTACCGGCCTCATACTGGTTGCTTGACTCCACAGCAGACTGTCCTTTATGGACATCAGTTGAAAGTTCGCTTTTATTCCCTTTTTCATTTCAAGAATATCTCTCTTTTTTTCGTAAACCCCAAACATTATCTACTCCCCTATTTAAACTCACTTCCAAACTTCTTTGCCCTTAATATCCTTTATTTCATGACACTCTTGACTCTTTTTTAGTCTCTCCCATTTGGCATAATAAATCTTTATTAATAAATAATAAGCCCTTTTATTGGAAAACATGGAGGCAACATGGTTTGATTTGGGTCCACCAGTTATTTTCAGACAATGAACTTGCTTATTTTTCTTGGCTCCGGTAGTTTTATAATTTGCCTGCCTCTCTCATTTCTAAATGTTATATTCTCCATAACACGGTGCTTGACATATACACTCAACTTGCTAGTAACTCTGCCAACTCTCCAACTAATGCCTTGCCTACTGGTTTGTCCACTCTTATACGCACCAAACCTAAAGCATCCGCTTTATATACCTTCCTTCAGTCTACAGGTATGCCAAGACAAAAATCCAAAATTGAACTTGCTTGGGAGGAAGATTTTAATGTAGTTTGGTCCCTACCAATATGGAACAAGATTTGGATTAAAATACGCAAAACCTCAAGAACAGCTAGTTTAACACAAACACTGTTTTACATCTATAACAGGCTTTTGCTATCTCCACACACTTTAAACAAAAGATTCTCCACTGTACAGGATACCTGTTGGTCTTGCACGTCTCCTGATGCCACTCTGTTTCATATGCTTTTTTCGTGCCCACCTGTATATAAGTTCTGGAAACAGGTTTGGTCTCAAATCAACTTAATCTTTGGTACCAATATCCCATCTTTCTGGGAAGCCTCTCACCAATTTGGGATAATTGTGAAATTAATATCAAAATTGTATATTTATTAATAGCAGTTGCTTTTCAGCAGATCACAATTTCTTACAAAGCTTGGTGGTATGATGTTTGTCACAATTATAGATTGGATACATTCCTTGTTTTTCCTTTACAAATGGCTACGAAACGACTTCAGTTATGGTCACCTGTTACAACCTTCTTTGATAATTGTGCATTGCAACATTTTTCGCCAAACCCGTCTCAGCAGGAAGTACTTAAACCCCCATAATTTTTCTTGATGTTTTTCTAATATTTCATATAAATGCGCGTTGTGTCATTTCTGATTTTCTTTCGCCGTGATTTTATCTTTTATCCTTATTTGTGTATTTATGCTGGAATACATATGTGATGTATTATTTCATGACTGATAGTATGTATTGTTTATTGCCACCTTTTTGCCTTTAATAAATTCAAAAAAAGAAAATCTAGGGTTTGTTCTTCCAGCCATAGTGATAAAGTAAATGAAAAGACAAATTAAGGTAAAAAATGGAATAGGCCAAGGGAACAAATTCCCCTTTGTCTTGAAGCTTCCAAATTAGAAAGGCAAAGAATTGTGGTTTAGAAAGATGTGTGGTTTATACTGTGGCGTGCAGATGTGATTTGCACATTAAGCTCAGGAGTATGATGTATGAACCCGTCATGAAGATGGATGAACACGCCAAAGGAAAACAAGCCTGCAATGTAATCACTCTGTTAGTACACCTATGATGGACACAAATAAATCTGGCAGGCAGTAAATTACCATGCCAACTCCAATGAAGTAGTACCCAACACCAGACAATTGTATGCTGCCAATGAAGGATAACTGCAGTTTGGAGGGATAAACCTCTGTCAAGGTTGACAGAGATTCTTCGTCAAATGTATAAATCAGGTGGGAGAACTTCTGTCAGAATGATGAATGGACTGAAACCTCCATTACAGAGGATGGATGGACAAACTGTCAAGATGAATATAGAGTCCTAAACTCCCTGAATAATGTGCCACCCCAAGGTAGTGATCATAATTGCTACTAGGTAGCACAGTGCCGGCAACTTTAACCAGAACATGGGTGACTCAGTTTCCATGCTGTAGGCTCAGTGCCATTCTGCTCAGGATAAATGTTTGGCTCATTGTCACTTAATCCATGATCCATTGTGGCAACATGGTTCAATTGTGGTTTCCACACACATGATGCAGGTTTGGGAGGAAGATAAATAAATTGAACATTATATGAAACATTGCTGATGACAGCTATTTCCTAGCTGCATTTACTGGGTTGTGGACCTCTAACTCTTATTGATAATATACTAAACTATCCATATGCATGAAAGGATTATAATCAAAAGTTGCATTGTTCAATTTGAATGCATTGTGCCATGCTCATCGGACATTCCAGATATGGACACAGGGCTTACATTGGTAGCTACTGACCATTACATTTCCAGATGGCTGCTCCATTTGGCATGTGCCCATTTTGTAAACAAAAGAAGCTTGCTCACTTTATGGGATATTAACTCTTATCTACATTACAATTTTCAGAGTGGATGCAAAGCCATCCGAATTTGGAATGTTGGGATTGAGCCACAGAATGGATAACTAAATTATATTTCAGCCTGCTGTGCACGCAACACAGACATTTGTGTTAATTCTGTGTCAGATTTATTGGAAGTCAAGCTCACTTTCACAATATAATTATGCTGGGCAACAATAATGCTTTGGTTGACAGCTCATCTAAAACGCATTGAAAAGCCAATAAGTCTTAGCTCTAAAACTTCCAAGATATTGGCTTATCCTTTGCTTTTTTTCCATTGCACAATTGTGTATGTGTGTAGGTGTGAAGAGGCATATGGACGCCTGTGATAGCAATTTTAAAATGTTACCTTTAATCAAGAAAACCCTTTCCAAGATGGACCCCTGTGCTCATGCAAGGATCAACAGGTGTGCTGAGTGATATATGCATCATAAAGTGTGCACGTGCATGAGTTGTTTTAACAGCAGTCATTTTTATTTTCCCAATCTAACATGGCAGATGCCCAGATGTTAGATAGCTAAATTTAAAAAGTTAAACACTCCAAGTATGAAAAAATTGCCAGACGGCTGAAAGTGTTTTCTAACTGCAAGTTTGGTTGTGCTTTATACTTCTTCAACCCTCACTCCACTGCTGGGGCAGTTGATCTGATACCTGTTGAACTACCTCCAGACGTTGTCTTGTGGTGAATCTGTACAATATCTGTAATATGTGTTTCTCAGTAACTGTATTCTCCAGATACAGCAAACTCTTCTGTAACCTTTATCGATAGCTTAAAGTATTACGTCCTTCTAGACCCGATCCACAGCAAATGTATCAATAAAAAAATATAAATGAATGCTGCAAAGCAGTGTTGGCTGGTGAACTTTGAAAGAGATAGTGCGTACTTATACATACTTCAAAATGGAAGAAGTGTGCAAGGCTAACACTCTAGAGTAGGTTCATGGGGTTCTATCCTGCAAGAACATTTTGAAAAAACAAGGCCACATCGGGTATTTTACTATATATATATTTTATGTAAATTGGCTAACAATCCAAAGGGGCTGATGGAAATTGTCCAGTGCCAGGGTGTTGAAGTTCAACTTCCCCAAGACAATATTGAACACATTTGTGTCAAACTAGTAGATTTTTCATTACAATTTCCCTAAAAAATTGGGTATAGTGCTGTATCTAATACAGGAAGTAAAGAAATGGCTGTGCCATATCACATAGTCCATCATTTATCAAAATGCACATTTTTCCATCTTGCTTCTTTACAATGGAAATCTGAGTCATATGTATGACTGAATTTCTCCTTGGAAGGGCTTAGCAAAGAACAGCTGGAGCTAGCACTCCTAGAAGCACCCGTTAAAGTCAACAGCAACAAAAGTGCAGGTAAAATCAAATGCAGGTAAGTTAACAAAGTCTCAGTACAGCAATAAAACAGAATATCATAATAGTAAACAATAGTTAGCAGTGTGCAGTGGAATGCCTTTTTAATTACTGTTAGAAAACACCTAAGCTTCACAAACATCCTCACAAAATTATTGCCGCTCAAGATGCTGTGCGTGGTGACAGAAATAGTGGCTACCCACCTGCAAACAAACTCATGTACCCTGTTTCTTCCATCCTTTCTTGCTATTTAACCATGTCAACCTAAGGAGGCTGAAGCATAGGTTTGTCTATAGCATCAATATGGTTATCAAGGCACCTTGCAGGAATGGAAAATGGGAAAACTGGTTGACTCTTCTGCTGGCTGAAACCATTGGGTGTGTGTGGGAATTGGATTGCGAGAAAAAGTGATGATAGTTTGAGTCTGGTAAATTATATGGTTTCTTGGTATTGTATTTGATGTAACGGGTGCCCACTGAAGAACTCTAATACCTTCGGGTCATGTTTGAGCTACATAAAAATTGCACAAAGATGTAAAAACAAAGCATTAACAAAATAGATACCCATTAAAGGGCTGATTTGTACAAAGTGAAATCAGAAAACCTGGATAAATCACAGTGTATCTGCTTAAATGTGTGGCGCATACTTTATTTCAGCAAAACTTTTTTGTCTTCATTATCACATATGAAAGCACTTTCAAATATGTGAGTTCAGAATATCAGCTGTACAAAAACCTATTGTGTTTGATTTAATAGTCTACAATATATTTCTCTATATAATCAGGGAAACGTACAGGATTTTTATGACAACTGTCTTGCCTCATAGTTCACTAATGGTTCATGTTTAAAATCTGTCACTTTTAATAAGTATTTCACAGTGCAGTGCTATAATGTGCTGTATTAATAATGTCAAAGCTTCCATATTTTGAAGAAATATATATATTTTTCATTTTGAGGACACTATATCATATTTACTGACTGCACCATGTTTGTTTTTCTTGCATTAATAGAGACACACTATAGACTTGTAAATACACTCATAAGCACACTCTCAGACACGCATCATGCTCGCAAGTAAACATAAATACATACACAGAAACACTCTCATGCATCAATTCAGAAACCCACACATTCTAGTACTGAAACTTACCTTATCTGATTCGCTTTGAAGCTGCAACTCCTGCTTGGCTGGCCCAGCGACTCATGAAGACGCTCCTCCTGCTTTGAAAACCTGACACTACTGCTCCCCCTTTTTTCACTCAAATGCTCGAGCCTCTGCCCAATCAGACGCCAGGATAGGGTTGGTGGTTGACTCTCCTTCTCTAACCCAGTTCCTGATAGGGTGTATGAGTGTATGCTAGAAAGGCCCCACCAAAGCTCCATTAGTTGGCATGCGGCACATCTCGAGGTTTGTGAAGCATGTCAGCTATGAAGTTGTATGTATGGGGTCGTTGGGCTGTAACAGCCAAAGCCCTCATGTATGCACATCGCCAAATGGGCATAATAGTTAAGAAAGTTTGTTTTAATGTAAAAGCTGAAACACATCTAGCAAGAATTGGAAGAGGTTGGGGAACTGCCCTGGCATCCCTTATTGCTGAGCTGCTGCTTCTACAACGAAAGGCTGTTACACAAGGAAATTTGTTTTTTAATTGTCAAAAATTGAAGTACTATATTGCATTAAAGAATTTCCAATTGTAACTGACCAGTAAATGCATAGTTAGCTCATGTATATAATGTATATTGCCAATAGGTGTGTCTTAATGATCTTTCCCCTCAACTAGCACAATGGATGGCTGCCCTTCTTGGTGCCCCTGTGACACATTACTTAAAGGAGCAGGAGATGTGCGGATGGGGTTGGGAAGCTGTTGGTCTTACTTTTGGTGATGGATTTCAAGGCATGTGTGTACTCACCTATGGCTTGGTTCACTTCTCTCCATCTCTCCACATAGAGGCCACCATGGCTACGGCTATCCTGAAACCTCAGAGCAAGCACGTTTGAGTACATAGGGTCTTACTACGATGGTGGTCAGTCAGACCGCCATTGTTTCAGGCAGGAACAATCTGACAAAGAGTCGCCAGTTCCTCCCGCCCTATTAGGATATGACCACCATGCAGGCGGCGTAAAATGCCTTTTTCTACTTCAGCTTGTGCTACCGCCCAGGAAATGAGCTACAGCACAAGCCGCAGTAGAAAAAGGGCACTTTACACACATCCATGAACTGTATAGCAGGGTGCCTGGCACACGGTGCATGGATGTGTTGTGGGGCACCCCATGGGGGACAGAAGCCCTGCTTGGCGCCCCCAAAAGCTGTTTCCATCTGCCTTTTCATGGCGATGGGACCACCATGAAAAGTCAGTCGGAAAGGGACATCCTAATCCCCACTGCGGTGCCTACTCAGGCACATCCTCCATTGCCGGAATAGGAGTCCAACCGCCGCCCTGACGGAATCTTGGATCCTGTCAGAGGCAGCGGTCTTTCCCCATGACATTATAGCTCCGACCCCCTGCTTGTCGGCCTATCGGTTGCGGTCCACCTGACATGATAATGAGGGCCATAGCTGGGCAACTCTGCTGCCAACAAAGAAGCAGAACTCATCAGCCTGGTGCTTGGTAACACAGTCTTACCAAGGTGTCCATGTTGGGTGGCTGCTTCTGCCACAAATAGGGGAAATCCCTTGGGTGACTGCTCTACTTGTGTTGTTGCTCAACAAGCCGTAAAATTGTATAAAATGTAACTAACAGTGTATATTGGTAATTTCCTGTAAGCTTTGTTTGACAATATTTCAAAATACAATGCTTTATATTTCCAAATGTATATAAAATGTTATATTTTAATCTTCCAACACGTTCCTTTAAAACAAATCAAAGAACTCACATTCAGGCTGGCTGTCACGTGTTCTTTACTTGTTATTAGTAAACTGCAAATAGCTTGGCGTTAGCCAAGACAAGTGGCCATCACCTTAAGATGACGTTTGTTTCTGTTCGAAACAGTAGCAGATACTTGAGGATGGAAAAGGAAATTCAGTCAAGTAGCTTTTCATTCCGATTGACCTACAGTAAAAAGATAAAACAACAAATTTATTGTTATAGCACTCCCATTAACAAACAAAAATTAAGTTAGAGCATTTTCATGTTTTTTAACGGTTTGTGATAATTTAGTTTATTATTGTTTCAGTATCTAATGCTGCACTAGGGAATACGCTTCTTGACAATTAACGGTGGCCGTCGTTCATACATCCTTGCTCAGTAAAGTATTATGCTCCTAACTTGCTCCATCTCCGCCCTTCTTATAAGTTAGCTACATGGATTTAACACAGGCATTGGCAAAAAAATATGCCACGGGCCTAAAATGATAAGCTACTAGCTTTGCAAATCATCTTAAGCAATTGCATGCATGTGCATGCTTAAAAATGCATACAAAGGCATGCGATGGCAGTTTGGGAAAGGGTTTTCTAACCAAGAAAACCCATTCCAAGGTGGCATCCAGTATCAAGACGCATGTGCATCCATGTGTTATTTTACATGCGTCTTGAAGCATTTGGCCGTTTTTAATTTGCCACCATAGCGTAGCAGATGTCCATGTGAGATTGGTAAATTAAAAGGGTTAATAAACAGTAAGTAAGATTTGCAAAGTGCAGAAAAGTTGCCATCAGTCAGGTTGCGTTATGTAGCTGAAGGCCCTCATAAAAAAATAATTCCCAACAAATAATCACAGTGGGCAGGCAGCCAGAACCGGAGAGAGGGAGGCATAGTTAAAGAGAGATCACACAAGGGAAGGGTTTAAAAACAAAAAGCATGAAGGGGAGGGGTGGGGAGCAACACAGGCCAACACAGAGTGCAAAGAATGGGGGTGAGGAAAGTTGAAGGTGAAAGCAACACGAATGGGAGTGAGCAAGAAAATATATGAACTCCCAAGTAGTGCTTGCAAAAAAAGATCAAGTAGGTTCCGAAATGCAAGCACGCTGGCAGTGGAAGGATACAAGACAGACATTCAGAATCCTCTGAGACCAAAATATTCCTAGTCAGTACTGTGCAACATTAGAGCACTGACTTGCCCGAATCCTGTCTAAGATTCAAGGTGTGCCAGTTTTCAGGGGAAAAGGGAAGTGGATTGAGAAACGAAGAATACCATCCTCTGTTCAGCCAGTGTCCTCTTAGCGTAGGTTCACACTGGTTCCTTCTCAGGGAGCTGGTATGAACGAGTATCTAAGTATCTATTAAAACAACAGGGATTGTGTAAACTATAGGCTAATTCTAACACAATGTCCCATTTAATGACAACGTCCCTAATATCCAGCTTACCTAAAACGTCCCTCTTTCCATACCTAGTGTTCAGGTAATGGGAAAACAACACAGAAATTTAGTAACTCTTAGAGGAGGAAACAAACAGTAAAACTAGAAGAGACTTTCTGGGGACAAAGTCACCTTTTTGAAACCCCCTCGATTATCTGATATATCACCCAGGGAGGTTATTCACAATAATTTAGATTCTGAATTATATAATCATTCCCAGAAACACCTTCAGCGTTAGCAACTAACAATGGATATCAGAGGAAATTAAATAAAAGACCCGAAAGTCCAAGAAGGAAGTTAAATCAATAGTCTCAGAGGTATTGGAAAATGCACTTTTCCCTTCAATGTACATATTGTCTTATTTTCCAGGAACTCCAGAATCCAGATGCACAGAAGTAAGTAGTAAATTCCATAAAACATTTGCATTTACACCTTACCATCTCTTATGAGCAGTCCTCTGTTGGTAAGGGTTCTTTAACTTTATTTTACAGGTTCTCTGCATCCTCTTAAACAGCAGAAATGCAAGTGAAGAGCAGCAGCCAGTGCGAAGAATGCGAGAGTATCAAAACTTCACCTCAAACCAGGAAGAACTGAAGCAACTGAAATCAGGAGGTCAGTGAAAATGGGTCCATAGGAAATTAATAGCAAGCACTGTTGGGCTCTTAGATGTGGCTTTTGTACTCTGCCATCTCTGAGAACTAAGGCCACAAGGTGCAAGGACTTTCGAAGTGGGTGGGGCTCCAAGGCAGAAGATGGGGCTGTAACAACTAGACTGCATCATGCGTGATAGAAAACCTGCTGCCAGGACAGGGCCACAGCAGCCATGACAGACACATAGGGAGGCAAGCCATCAATTCACAGAAGAGTGATACACAGTAAACTCAATGAATCATGAGCAAAAGGCTAACCAAAAGCCTACTATATACATATTGGAAACAATAGTTGTGGCCAAAAGACTGCTAAAGCTGTCTGTGGCCAAGCCCTAAAAATATGATCACTGATCATGTGTGACTGGTGCTATTCAACAGGCTTAATGGAATAAGGCAATGATTATTACCCGTTCAATCTAACCCTTGACCGGCCAATGACAGTATGGTGCAGGCCATGGGCAGTGTCATAGTGCCACCCTTTAAAAAGTATGCTTGTGTTGCAGAAAGCACCAGGCAGCATAGGCACTTGCCTACTGAAAAAATACTCATGGGTTGTGGTGGCCAGGGGAAGATTGCCCTGCTTAATTGTTTGTTTAGTTTTAAAGTGCATTTGTGTTGCTAATCCTCTTAAACCAGTGCTTCCATTAAGCAGATCTAGTTGCCTAGTGGGTTTAAGTTGATTGCTTCTCAGGAACTTGATTGGCAGAGAGAAGCTGATAGCATATGTATTAAGTGCAGTGTATTCATTATACTGCAACAAAAGAGTAATTAAAGCTTCTTCATGTTGTAGCTACTAGAGATCTAGAGTCACACTGATTGTTTCATTTCCAGTATCATCACTGCACGGATTGTGATGTGCCCAGAGGACTTTGTGGAGACACGTGCCTTAATAAAAACACAACTTGCAATGACTGCATTGCTCCTCAAGTAGTAATTATCACATTAAGGATGGCATGGACACCTCATAATTTCTCTTCACTGACTGTGTTCACGTCAAGCCTCCACACCATATTTCACTGAGCTCTCCTCCTCAAAGGAGAGTTCAAACCTGCCATGGTTACAAGACTTTATTTGTAATTTCTGCCTGACCCTGCTCCACGCTGGGCACACCCAATGATTATGAATTATTATCTGCGTGGACAGATCTGCAGGTTCTTTGACATCTAATGTGACTAATGTCATGCAATAAGGCCATTTTCTCTCATCATGACTGTTCAATGTGTACATTATCCCCTTGAGTAGGTGAGGAGTAGATGCCAGTACCAGTTCCAGCTGGACGCAGGGGATACTCAGATTCCCATCATTCTAGAGAATGTGTTGGGTAGTTATCCAAAAAATACCAAATGTCTCAAGGGCAAACATCATTTGATGGAAGTAAGCTTCCTGTGCCCACACAGATCTAAAGCAGAAATTCTTAAGCCCGGGGACTGCACAACCAGTAGCAAGTCAGATTGGAAGCACTGTTAATCACTTCCCAGGAATTTTAAAAAAAGTGAATGGAAATGTATGAGGTTTTATGGGGTACAGGAACGCTTAAAACTTGTGAATAGGCAGACTAGTACCCACCCATCATTAGCACTTCACATCATTCACAATTTAGCACTAGATGACATGCTTCAATTTACGAGGATGTAAATGTAATGTACTGATTTTCCTGTGAAGTTACATTTTGCAGTGTCAAAGGTTAAAGGACAGGGAGAGTCAGCGAATATAGCAAGATGTAGTTTTTGCCCAGTGCAACATAGCTGCTGCACCAGTTCTGCATACTCAAATTGCAGAATACTAATCTTTTACCAACGAGTCTATCATCTGTGGTTCCTTTGAGAAATATTTGAGTAATTGGTTCCAACAGTAGGCACAAAACTAAAAATTCCTCTGTTTTTAGATATTGAAAAACCCATTGCCTTATATTGATAGTGTCGAAAAGCCTCCTACGATCTTGATTATTTATTGATCTTTGTACCATCTAAAAAGTGATCTTCGACTTGAATTTATTGGTGAGGTTAAAGGTTATTTCTAGTTTAACCACAAATACTCCAAGCACATGCGCAGGCTGTTAAAATCCAGCCAATCACATCAGTCAGTTGAGCCTGTCATGTTATGCTTTGAGTGCTTAATGCCCTGCTTAGTGCTCTTGCTTACCGATTTCTGTAAGCACGAGCCACACCGATCCAGGTTTGGTAAATAATTATTTATTTAAGGCAAAAAATGCGTTTCGAGCTATCCAGCTCTTGGTCACATGACCTTAGTTCAAAGTTCAGAGTTTTTATACACTTGGATAAACATAAAGAAAATACTCAGTATTCCAGCCATCCCAAACAAAAATGTGAGTATATAGAAGCATTTTATACCATTTAGATATTCCAATGCATTTACCTGCCATATAAAGAAAAATAGGTGACAAATTATACCATAATAGTGAATTGGCATGTTGTGCGTGATTTAAACAAAAGCGGTGAAAAAATACTGGAATATAACATGATACAATTGTCGCTAAATTCCATCACTGGATTGCAAAATCATACATCAGGTACAAAATTATGGGAACTTAGATTATACTATCATATTAGGTTATGTGGATATAGTACCCTCTATTGATGATGGGCAATCTGTTGTTCGATGTATTATTTGGGTGTAGTACCCTAAATTTTATCAAAAAGATTATGCATTTATGTCAGTAGAGTTCTGTATAATAATTAATGAAAGATCAAAAATTATTGCCATATGTTATCATATGTTATCATATAGGGTATAATACCCAAAATAAATCAGAAACAAGACTGACAAGACAAAAGTCTTCTCGGAAGGCCATATAGACTATCTTGTTGTTCCAAATGTATCTAGAAATGGAGAGCGTGGTTGTAGGAACAAACACCTTAATCTCCGTGCTCGTAGCTTGTAACGGTAGTAAGGGTGACCCACACAATCCATAAATCCAATCTGTATGGGAACAATCAAAAAACAAAAATCTGTTATTGGTATATTTGGTCAATTAATACGTAAAAGACAGTCATAAGTAACTACAGTGATGCCCTCACTTATTAGATACTTTTACTCGGTGATATGATGCAAGTATTGAGATACTTTATGTGCCTGAGAAAAGATTAACGTGTTGGTCAAAACACCGCTTATAAATAAGATTCAATATCAAGCACAATCATGTACTACAATTGTGAAGGGATACAGAAAGGACCACATAGCAGGGATGGGGTAAGTGAAAAAACAATTACTATGTACATGTTAAAAAAGAATGTAAAACTCCGGTTCTGCAAAGGTAAAACAGTAGGCTCTATACCGTTAAATTATAGATGCACATGCATCTCTTCATCATTGTTCATCCCAAATGGAACGACACTACCAGCCTGTAGGATGAATCTAGACTCTGCCCTGCGTAATGCTTGAATTCTGTTTCCCCCCCAAGGATTTTTGGGGATGGTGTCTAGAGCAAAGTATTTAGCTGTTGTCCAATCACTGTTATGCTCTTGGTTGAAGTGTCTTGCCTTGCCATCGCTAAAATCCTTATTAGTGATGGCAAGCCAATGCTCAAGTATCCTTTTCTTTACTGGGAAGGTGGTTGAGCTTATGTGCCACCGGCCACAAGGGCAGGTGATTACATAAACTACTAAATCTGTATTACACTGTATGTTCTTTCGAATGTACCACTTCCTGTTAGTTCTCTGTAATGTGACCTCCTTCACATTCTCACTATGGCTACATGCCTTGCATTTTCCACACCTGTGGATTCCCCAGTTCTATCCAGCCATGTGCATTTTTGATGTTACATGTGGCTGCTTACTACCATATCTTTGATTGAGGGACCTTTCCTGTAGGTTATCGCTGGGTATGAGCCCAGTTTCTCTTTTAGTGATTTGTCTTATGTGAGGATGTCCCATCTCTTTCTGATTATCTGGCTGAACTGTTTGGATTGAGAATTATAAGTAGTGATAAGTCTTATGGGGAATTCTGTTTCTGTTTGTTTGGTCTTAGGTGCTTTGCATATATATATATTCACTGAAAAAAACCATAGGTTTCAGGCACGTTATAGTTAGGAATTGGCATTTAAAAAACCTTAGAAACTCACTGAAAAAACCATAGGTTTCAGGGGCGTTATAGTTAGCTGGACATTTCCCTCGTACAAAACCCTAGAAATTCCCCTGTTATAGTTAGTTCAGCTAACTATAACTTGCGCCCCCGCAATGCACTGCTGATGACGTCACATATTACATCACTCATGACATGGTCAGTGACATCACTGATGACATCACTGATGACATCTCAAATGACATCACTGATGACATCACTGATGACATCATCCATTGAGTATGTGTTTCTGAACAGTTTTAATATGTTTAATATATATAGGGAAAGGCCTGTTGAAAAATAAGTGGGTGTACAAGTGTGTGAATGGATGATTTTCTAGGTGCGTAACTGACTATAAGTGAGTCATTAAATGTATCTTACTGCAGACTAGTGACTAAACTGTGTGAATGTCTGTATGTTTCTGTCTGTTGGTGTATAAGTGGCTGCATGGTTTTGTGAATAGCTATATTAGTGTCTATATGGGTTATCGATTGGTTGTCTGAGTATCTGTATGGGTGCCTGAGTGTTTGTGTGGGTAGGCTGTGTGTGACTCTGTGCATAGATGTGTGAGTGGGTGATTCTATGGGTGCATGGTTTTAAGAGTGCATCTGTGATGAACTGTATGGTTGAGTGAGTGTATGTATGGGTGTGTTAGGGATTGAATGTATATCTCAGTGGTACATTTCTGACTAACTACATATGTGAAAGGCAGTATATATGCGTGTAAGAGTATATAAGTGAGTATATGTGAGAGTGTGTGATTGTGAGAGTGGCTGTATGGATGAGTGTGTGCTTGTATCAATGATTGTATAAGAGCGTAAGAATGTGGTACTAATTTTATGAGTAAGTGAACTTGAGTGTGTATAACTGCATAGGTGAGTAAATGGGAGTGTGATTAATCATTTGCATGACTGACTAGGTGTGACAGTACCTCTATGGATGATTGGTGGTGTGTGAGTGTCTATGTAGGTATATAAATGCATATGATAGTCTTGTACGGAGTGACTGTAAGTATGAGTGACTGTACATGTGAATGAGTGGAGGTGTATGTAGACCTAAGAGTTAATAAGTGGGTATGGAGGTATTGGTATTGGAGTATCTATGGTTTTGAGAATGGACGTCTGAAATTTTGAGTTTGTATATCAACGGTTAAATTAGGGTGTGAGAAGATGCAGTAATTTATTACATGGATGATGTCATCAGTGATGTCATCAGTGATGTCATTTGAGATGTCATCAGTGATGTCATCAGTGATGTCACTGACCATGGCATGAGTGATGTAATATGTGACGTCATCAGCAGTGCATTGCGGGGGCGCGAGTTATAGTTAGCTGAACTAACTATAACAGGGACATTTCTAGGCTTTTGAACGAGGGAAATGTCCAGCTAACTATAACGCCCCTGAAACCTATGGTTTTTTCAGTGAATTTCTAAGGTTTTTTAAATGCCAATTCCTAACTATAACGTGCCTGAAACCTATGGTTTTTTCAGTGAATTTCAAAGATTTTTTAAATGCCAATTCCTAACTATAACGTGCATGAAACCTATGGTTTTTTCAGTGAATTTCAAAGGTTTTTTTAAATGCTAATTCCTATCTATAACTTATCTCTGAAGATATCATGTTCAATGATTTTGATTGGATTTCTATATTTTTAAATTCAATGTGTCATTTCATTAATTAAATTTTTTTTAAATACTTTTTTATCACCATTTTTAAATGTATTTTTTCAATTAATTCTTTTAAAAATTAATAAATACTATTTGAACTTAATGGGTTTTTCAATTTTTTTTTTATATTTTTCAAAATATTTTTTTAACTATATGTGCATAACTTTATTTTATATATTTTTTTGCCTTGTTTTTGGATCCGTGCACCCTAAGCGCACCGTTCTCGATCCCTACGCGATAGCATCCACGCATAGTATGCGTCGGGTACGTGGTTAGTGCGCGATTCCAATGCGGCCGGTACGCGACTCCCAGCCTATACGCGACACGTTCGATGTACGTAACGCGACGTTTACGCGCTTCCCCGATGCGTCATCTGCGTCTATGACGCGGTGGGTGCGTGGATCCCGCGAAGTATTTAAAAAAACATATTTATGTATTTCATGTGAATATTAATTGAAGACAAACACTAAACTAGTCTTAAAAGTAATATATTTTGACATCTAATCCTATATTTCTTTTTAATTCAATTTCGCGGATGCGCGCTGGGTGCGTGCTGCGTACGCGCAGGGTGCGCGGATCCCATGTGACCTGCAAAAAAAGAGATTTGATTGGTTCATTACACTTCCTGTTCTAACTACTGAAAGACCCCACCCATTTCAATCATTCTTCTTTGAGCTTCTTTGGAGAACCACCTCTTTGGAGAGAAGAAGATTTTTTAGACTAAGTTTTCACTTAGCTCTAACTTTTTTCAACCAAAAATGGCTTCAGGGCAGCAGGCATCACCTGTATCACCTCATACTTCTGAGGATGAATTTTTGCCGGAGTTACCACGCAAACAACGTTTCTCTTCAGTGGTGTGGACATTTTTTACTTTTCCCGAGGGGCAGAATAAGACCAATGCCACCTTGGTCACATGCAAGATTTGCAAAAGAGTCCTATCGAGAGGGGATCCTAACAAGAAATACTCTTGCGGCACGGCAAGTATGATGAAGCACATGAGGACCCTTCATCCAAACAATCTCGCACGAGAAGAGTGCCGACGGATGAGAAACACTCCTGCTCCTGCGCCATCCACCTCATCGCAGCCGAGCACATCAAGAGTGCATCCATCAGACCAAACCTTGGACATCCGTCCTCAATTTAAATTTTTAAAAGTGCTCTGCACTAAGTGCAATAAGACTTTGTGCTATGGCGAGCAGTCGATCGATCTGATCTGCCACCGCCAAGAAAGTCATATTTGCTAGGTTTTTTTTTGTGTTTTTTTTTATTGTTCCCTGAAGTTCATTGTTTGGTTTCTCCTGGTTTTTTTTTTGTTTTTTTTTTGAAAAACCAAAAAAAATCACAAAATTGTTAGAAACCCCCCCCCAAAAAAATAAAAGAAGAAAGAAGAAAAATCTCACATCGCTAAGATGTTGTTAAATTTTAAGAGAGTGACAGGAGCAATCGCCAGAGACCATCGCTTGACCTCTAGTAAACCTATCAGCCCTGTCTTACTAGTTTATGAGGGTAAGGCATTATCCGCAGCAACCTATGGCTCCGAACTGTGGCGATCTGAAAGAGCCACTGACTTAGTTACAGCGGAACACAAATTTATGAGAGAGTTAGTGGGTCTTCCATTCTCTACCCCCATTAAACCACTACTTCATGACCTGGGACGTCGCTCAATTAAAGATATTGTTGGACTCCGGCCTTTACTGTTTTGGGTTCGTCTTAGAAGGACGCCGGAACTTAGCAACTATGCCGCAGTCCTCGATGAACTCATTGATTTGAATGGTTTTGGGGTGTTCCCTTGGCTGAAAAATTTAAGGGACCTATTAATCAATCTGGGGTTAAAAGAAGAGTGGCTATCACAGCAGCCCCCGCCAAAAGATACCATTAAAAAGCTATATTGGGCGAGGATAGAAGCAACGGACTTGGGAAACCCCAAGTGGGGCGCTTTAACCGAGCAATTTTTGTCCCGTAAGCCAGTACCGAAGCTGGAATCCTTCCTTGATTTTATCTCTACACCAAGAGATAGATCCTTGTTCCTTAAAATGAGATTTGGTACGCTACCCCTGAATGTCTTTACGAGTAGCTGGAAACATTTTAAGCTCCACCAAGCAGTTTGTCCGGGGTGCTCTAATCCAACCGAATCACTGGGCCACTTCCTGTTTGCCTGTAGGTCATACAGGGGGCCCAGGAAAAGATGGCTAAGCCCAGTGTGTAGAAAATTTGGAACTAGGCAGTGTTCAGTGGCCCTTCGCATCCTAACAACGGATACTACATCTTTGATGGTAATTTGTGGGGTTGCTAAATATTTGGGGAAAGCGTGGCAAATACGAACTAAGCTTGCTGAATTGAGTATTGGGTAGACCGTTAAAACGTGTAATCGTGCCATTTTATGAATTAGCACCTTATTAATTGACATCTTTGGCCCTGCTACATTTCCCCGGGCTTGTTGTTCTTTTTACTCTTAATCATGAATTTTAAGAAAACTTACTTTTAAATGCTTCTTTTTAGTGTGTATTTGTATACTGTTTTTAGCAAGTTATACCAATTTATGATGAAATTGTTTTTATTCAATCTAATTCGATCTATGTTGTACTGTACTTACTTTTATGATACCTTGCTATCGAATAAAGTACTACTACTACTAAATGGCTTTTTTTTTTTTAAACCAAAAAAATCACAAAATTGTTAGAAAACCCCCCCAAAAAAAATAAAAGAAGAAAGAAGAAAAAAAAAAGTTCTTGTAAGAACTAACTTTCCTGGTTGAAAAAAAGAGCTAAATTTCTTTGTTAGTGTGTGAAAGTTTAGATGAATGTATGTGTAGTACGTAATTGACTGAATGAATGCATTAGTAGTGTATGGTGAATGTATAAGTGCAGAACTATAAGGAAGTGATGCAGCATCACACAGGAACCTCTTTAACTGCAGTGTGCTGTAGTACTTCCGAAGCACAGGGATGCAACATATGTACATAAATATCTTGCAATCTATGCTTCTGTCTGCACGGCTGCTTAAACTGCAGCCATGTGGTGACACAGGCACTCTTGCACCATAGTGCAAGGATATCTGTGTCATGTGCTGTTTGTTTTTCTGCAGGAAGACACACCTTCCTGCACAAAAACAATGAGAAAATGCATTTTTCTCCTTCAATGTATGCTGAACATTTCAGCATGCATTGAAGATATAAAAATGTGGAGAAATGAAAACAATTCTCTTTGTTGTGCTTTCCTACACCAATTGTAGAATGGTGCACCATTCACACACATATCGAGATTTATGATTTCTGATAAATCTAGACATGTGTCTTGTTCTATGAGTATTAAGTGCAATCATGCACAACAACACTTATAGAACACCCTTTCAACACAAAGTGGTCTAAATGATGAGGTTGTGTTTACATGGAGTATAAAAAGTGCACAGAGTGCCTTTTCCTCTCTTTGTAAATATAAAATAGTATCTTGCACAATAACTGTTACAAAAAGTGAAATATTTCCGTTTTTAAATTTCCTTGCGAATGATAGAAGGTAAGCACAGAGTTTTGTCTGCAAAGATGTTCAAAGAAGAATGATTGAAATGATTGCGGTCCTTCAACAGCTAAAAAGGTGAAATATTATGAACCCCTCAAATCTCTTTTTTTGCAGGTCACATGATATCTGATTATGGTCAGATTTCAAAACTACATAAACAGAGTGTTCTTAGAAACGTGTTTCAACTTTGTAGCTTCTTGCAGGCCTCTTCATTCTGCATATTGAGACTTAGTTAAACTTACCTTCACAGTAATAGGAATAAAAAATGGTATTCATTTTTTGCTGTTTTTCATTCAAATATAAATTCTTAAAAATTGCTTATTTTAAAATTTGTATCTGTGAAAGAAAAGAAAAAAAAAATTATAACATATAATAATACATTTTTTACAACACAACATAATTTCCACAAAGTAATTTGTTTGCCTTTTTTGCTGTTCTCAGAATATATTGATGTTCACTCGACATAGTGATTTCAATGGTACTCATCACTTAACAACGGGCAAAAAAAAAACAATCAGAAAGATTGTTAAAAAAAAACCAACATACTATTCTCAGTAAAATACCAGAAAATACAAATCATACATATATGAAATGCTTACAGATTACTAAATTTTATAACTTTAACTTATAAAAACTGTAAATGATGCCGCATTAAAATAATCACCGAATAAATGACCACCAAAAAGTCCATAATTCAAAAATATACCTTTCCTTGAGGCCAAATGGTATTTTTGCACTTCTTCTTTATGTAAATTGTCCAATGGTAGTCCAATTAAATTATAATAATAAATTCCTCAGAGAGTGAATTATCTTCCTAAAACTTTGGCTTTAAAAATATTAGGTAGGAATTTTGTAATTCCCTAGGCAAACGTTGTTTGAAAACCAACTGGGCATCATTACAAAGTGTCCAGCCTTTGTCACATTTTAGATAGGCAGTGTAATGTCCAGATGTGGTGGAAGGACCATCATGGAAAATTATTGCAATTGCTACAAAAGTCCTTCCTGATATTGATAGTTGAGCTGCTACAAATTGTTTTATTAAAGTATCCAATTTTCTTCCGTCAGCTGTACAACATTGCATCATTAAAATTATGTATTTTCCATATTTTGTTAAGAATAATGTGGATAACATTTCGGATTTACATTGGCTACACTCCATGTTTTGAATTGCACCTTTCACTAATTTATTGAAAGATACTGATTTACAGTCTGGTAATGTTAAATACAGAAATCTCTCAGTGTCTACATTGGTGCTACATGTATACATGCAATTTTCACAATAATGTTCCCATTTGTAAGAAAGGTAAAAAATATTTTCTATTTCTACACCTTCGTTTTCAAAAATTGTAAGCATATACATGAAAAATTCCTGAGCATCTTGTTGGATATTTTGTGTAAATTGTGTAGAACCAGAACACACATCCAAAAGATTACGAACATCTGAAACAGATTGTATTTTACTTCTATCTGTTGTCAATTTTTCACAAACAGAGTGCAACAGAGAACAAAATCTTTGTTCCCGATTCTGCATAATTTGTGATTGCAAACCTTCCAGATATAAAACAACATTGACCACTACATTAGCATAGCAGTTGACACCAGAACTATTTTCAAACTGATAACCAACAATCTCTTCAACAGTGTCCAATTTCTTTTTACCTGCAATCGCAACATTATCTTGTTCTTTTCCCTTCTCTACACCTTCAATACAGATATTCTCTAACCTTCTTTTTCGACCAACCATACGCTTTTCAAATACAGGATATTGACCTAAATTTGGAGCATACACCCTTCTTAACCTATTATACTCTTTTACACAGTTTGCATCTGCAGTAACCTTTGTCTCATCAAAATCAATCAAAAACAAACCAGATAATGTTCTGACTCGCGACAAAGCAACATATGCCATACCCTCTTTAAATACAGTAGATCCAATGTTCACCAATGCACTGTCTCCACTTAATCCTTGAGATTTATGAATAGTCATTGCATATGCCAGAGAAAATGGAAATTGTTTCCTACGGACATAAAAATCTTTAACAAGCAAAAAACGAACTGAACAACGACCAATTTCTTTAACTTCATCAATCTGATCAAATTTAATTTAAAAAAATTCAATTCCTTCTTTTTTCTGATAATTCACAAAATCCACCACTTTACCCATTGCACCATTAACTAAACCTTTCTCTACATCCAAATTACGCCTTAAAATTACCCGACAGTTTACACACACATACAGTGTCTTTTCCAAACCAGCAGTTTTAGATATTTTTTTTTCTAAACAATCTAGTTTTGATTTCAACTTACCCATCAAAATAATAGTGATTCCTTCATGTAGTATTTTATCGATGGCTTCCATTTTTACAATTTCTTCATTTTCCAATTTTAATAATTCTTTGTTGAATATTGAACACTCACGCAATGTCGGCATTAAGCAAATCACTGACTTATTTTTAGCAATTTCCACGTACACTTTTGCAGCAACTGCATTTTCATTTGGAAAGACATTGCAAAGTAATCGACTCTCCAAAGCTTCTTTCCCTTTTTTTGAAAGAATTCCAATTCTTATGTCTTGAAGAATACTTCCAAATTCAGCATCATTTGCCTGTCGCATATTTGTTGTCAGTTCTTTGTATTTAAAATGACTCCAAATGTTCACATTACCAACACTGGCAAGAGACTTTCTGGTATCTTCATGGGCAAGTGTTTTAAATACCGGTTGCCCTTTTACCGGTGTCAGTTGCAGTAGATCTCCAAAAACTATGATGTGTTTTCCTCCAAATAACACGTCATACTCTGTTTTAAGAATTTGCTGAATTCTCAAATGCACAAAGGCAAGCATCAAGTTTGAAACCATGCTCACCTCATCAATAATGAGAAGTTTCATTTTCTTCAGCACTCTTGAAACTTCACAACAATCTTCTCCAGATAGCTTGTGGTATTCCAATTTGTTCTCATGCTCTACTGGCAGCATTAGTAAACGATGTAAAGTAATTCCTTTAATGTTATGTGCTGCAGTGCCAACCCAGTTGGAGCAGTGACAGCACAAGACAAATGTGACTCAGTTGTTTTTTGCAGATAACTTGTAATTACTTTAATTAGGAAACTCTTTCCTGTTCCAGCTTGACCACTCACATACATTCGGATAGGTTGAAATGATGTACATGAGCACCCTTTTTTCATGAAATAATCCATGGTCAATCTGCTCTTTCACTTGCTGATATATTTGTTTCTGTTCAACATTTAGTTGCTCTTCCAAGCTTCCTAACTGTATTGCATCTTCTTGTGCTTGCTACATTGCTGTTTCCACCTCATTCATTGCAATCGCTGCTTCATTTTCAACAATTAGTTGTCCTAGTGGATCTTGACTCAGTGCAGCAGAACTTTGACTGTCTTGAGAACTGTCTCTAGCAATCTCAGCTGCAATTGTAGCTTCTTGATCAATTTCATCATTCAACTTTTTCACATAATTTGCAAAAGCACTGCATTGTATGCTATCTTTATAAGCATTAAATGAATCTTCATAGCTGGGAAAATCTCCAAGTGATTCCAGTTCAGAACGCCATGGTTTGAACATTTGCAAAAGGGCTAAATAGTAAAATTCCCTTTTGTCAGCAGTGTCGCAACTCAGTTTTCTGTGATTAATTACATTTCCTTTCCTTTGTTTTACCAGACATCCTTCAGAACCTATCATTCCATATTTTCCATCGCTGATGTTCTCTGTAATATTCCGTTTAAAAGTGTAGTTTTGCAGCACTTCATAGAGACACATGTTCTCAAGATGATGACTTCTATTTGGATAGTATGTGTCCAACATATTGGTTTTCAAAATATCTGTACTTTCAGGGTCATTTTCTGCTAAATATTCAATTTCTTGAACAGATTTCAGTACCCGATTTCGCATTCCTGCAAGACCTAGACTCACCCAAATGATTCTTCTACTTTTGGAATATAGACTTACAGATGATAACCGATCTGAACATTCATATGCTCCAATTTCACGATGCGATAACATCTTCAAACTGAAACTGTATAATTTCTTACTTAGACTCTTCTCGTGAGAAATCTCTTCCCACATTTCTTTCAATTCAGTCTTTTCTGATTTAGTAATGTAAGACGTTACATATCGAGCAACAGCAATGGAATTGTCCGCAACATACTGAATATCCATGTTAGCGTTCCACATGGATAAAATAACTGGATTGTAGTCATTTATGTATTTTGATTCTTCACTTCTTCTTAAGTTGTAGGTGTTTTTCTGAGACTTTCTTGTGATGGTATGTCGTACAGCTGACATAAAACTGTTCACTCTTCCTTTGGCTAATACAGGACGTGGAAATCCAAAACGACATTTGGTATAGAACTTATCCTTTGACTTGTACTTTCGTCGACAGTATTTTCCACACCTATGGCTTTGAAATCGTAAGACTTGTTGTTTTAAGTTTTTCTCTTCTCTGCTATTTGGAAGAGCACATGTAGCATAATCTTCAATGAAAGACAAAACAGTTTCATCTGAATCTGTTCCAAATTTGGGGGCGTCCTTGACCCATAACAACATATGTATGTGAGGAGCACCTCTTGCTTGATACTCCTTTCTCCAAAAGAAATCCACAACTTCTCCAAGAGGAGGATTCTTTTTATTGCAGATGAAAGACAACATAGCTTCAAATCTATGATTGAAATATCTGTATACATTGACAGGATCCAAAGAGCACAATTCTCCAGGTGTTTTGTATTCAATATTTTTTATATTGGAATTTGCCTCTCGAAGAAATTCAAATAAATCATCCCAAGCATACTCAGCACAGCTTAGTGTAACAAACCATGTAGGAGTTCCCAAGTTCCGTAGCATGCATTTCAGTTCTCCATGTCGACGGTACCAATATTCATTAGTTCCACGCTGACATGCCATCAGATTAATCAACTGAGATTCTAAATGATCATCTCTCTCATGCACTTTATCCATAAAATCCTTTGTAGTTACATTTTGAAGATGCATTCCAGTTTTTAAAATGTGATTTACTGCATATGCAAGTCCAGACAAGTCACTTTCAAACAGAAGATGAAACATATAAGGGATACATTGTCGAAATCTTGGATCTTCTGCATATAATCTTGTTGTCCGATATTCAGATGCAGTAATCTGCACAGGACGTTCATCATATCGTCCACCTTTTCCTGTTGGAAACAACTGCGGGAAACAACAAGCTTTCAAGCTCTCTTCCCATACACTCATGGGACTTCCTGTTGCTTTTTTCATTTGAAACAACTCAATTGTATTCCCCATCACCTCTTGAAGTGGATGTACACTGTAATGTTCATAGATCTCTTCACATCTGGACATGTCCACTCTTTCAATTTGTCCACTTAATGTTTCACTATCTTCTGCTAAATCTATTTCTTCTTCTCCAACAAACACATTTCTATAGTACTCATTATTTTTTAACAGATACAATGATGCCTTTTGCACTTTTCTAACATCCACTAACTCTTGCCAGATTTTCTTATTCTTAGTAGGAACACCATTAACTAGAATGACTAGTGGCTCATTTTCTGCATGAGCTACACCAATAGTTTCAACATTTTTCCTTAAATCTAATGGTAAATACACAACTCTTCCTTTCAATCCTCTTTGCAACTCGGATGGAGGTAATTTACTTGTTTTGGGCTCCATACAAACAATAGCCTGAAATGGGTGAACACATTGTATCAGAATAGACTCATACGTATTCAAATCAATCAGCTATGGAGGAATAGCAACCAACTCTAGATTATTATGAACAGCTCTAGCATGCATTTTATTCTCGTCTAATTTATTATAACAATATTTGCAAATACGCTGCTCACATCCCAAATCAAAACAATCCTCTACCAACAAATAAGTTGCAAATTCCATCCACTTATCATTATTTTCTATTTCACTTTTTAAATACAGATTGACACCCCTAGTCTGATTTTTATAGTGACTTCGCCGACAACAAATACAAGAAACATTTGGTCTTTCACCTGAAATTACCTTAAACTTTGTGATTTCATCCTCAAATTTTTCTGTAATTACAGGTTCTACATTGTCTTCAACATTTTGTTCTACTAATGTGTCAGTTTCTTCACTCTCTTGCTGAGGCCCAAAGTAACAAAACTCAATATCCTCACAGACCTGCTTCACATCTGAAACTGACCCACGTAAAAGAGCACTGTTCAACTCACGTAAATTTAGTGCTGGACTTTTTGCATAATACAACCTTCTCACTAACTTCCGCATTTGAGTATGATGTACTGCCAGCATTCTGAAATGGTGAAAAACACTTTCACAAACTTTCCTAGAAAGACAAGCCAGAGAAGGACCTTGCAAACCAGTATGTTTTCTCACTCTGCAAGGGTCTAGTCCTTGCAACAGCTTAATCTTATGTTTTACACTTTTTTTAGTATAGACTCGTAAAAAACGACATAATTTTTCAATAGATTCCTGTCGTACACTACAAACACTACTGCAATCCCAAGTGTACACAGGGTTTTTAGCATGTCTCCCTAAAACTTCATCAGCTACCACTACTTCTGAATTTCTTTCAACCATTTTCTCTTTCTCCATTGGACAACCATCACTAACCTCATAACCTCTACCACTGGTGTCAACTGCATACAATAATTTTTCACTTAGTGAATAACTCTCTTCATTAAAAAAGGCTCTGAACTAGAACTGTGTTTCCATTCTCCCCAAAAAACATCACAAATTGTTTTTTTTATTAATTACTCTTTTCCTCCTACTTTTGGCCTTCATTACATATATTGGTTTATCTAGTGATCGAATTCTGTTTAACAGTATAATAAACAGTTTCCTTTTTACTTCAAAGAGTGTTTTTCACTTGGAATCTAGTACACTCTAGTACACTCCTGAGGCGGAAGCCGGGAGCTCTACGAGGCTGCTATTTTTAAACACTGTATTGTCACCAAATATCTTGTATTTTAAACTTTGCACCGCCTCCTGGCATACTTTGAACCACAGTAGAAACCCCTCACTCACCTCACAGCGGATTTAACGCTGGGTGTAGAATCGAGCGAGGACGCAAAACGAGATCGCCATTTCCAACGAGGCGCGAGGCGACGCCCACTCCGAGGCCACGCCCCCCGTCCTCTTTGCCCCCTCAAATATGTGCAACTACCGTACGCGCAGCGGACGGGCGCAGCGGGCGCGCCGCATGCGCGCCGAAGGCGCGCCAAAGGCAAGCCCGTCTGGGCCCGTCCGGACCCGGACGGCCCGTGGCCCCGTCACTCTGCCAGGTGACCCTCAGGAGCGAGTGATGTATACAGCTGATACACTACGAGCCCTACGTCCGAAAACCACCCTGACCTGCTACCACACGGTTACGGAAGGTAAGGTCTTCTCGACCTGCTCATACTGCAATCCGACCCCCCCCCCTAAAATCACTAGGCCGGCTCTGAAAGCTGGACTCCTCAACTGCCGCTCCCTCCCGAAACACGCCACCGAAGTAAATCTCCTAATCCAAAATCAGGATTTCGACCTAATGTTCCTAACAGAGACATGGCTTTCTGACTGCACCGATCCGGATGTCGTCACAGCCCTCCCCACAGGTTATCTCTGCCAAACGCTAAATAGACCTAAAGGGAGGGGAGGCGGGGTAGCCATAATCCACAGGGAACGATACGTCTGTAGGATGCTTAACGCTGATATCGAGGATTGTGAGTGCGGCCAGTTCTCCATCCAAATCTCCCCAGCCTTCACTGTGGCGGGGCTTCTGACCTATCGCCCCCCTGGGGCCCCAGGCAATTTCCCCAACTCCATAGTTGAATCCATTTCCCAACTAGCTTCCTCCACCTCCAACTTCCTGTTATTAGGTGATCTCAATCTCCACTTCCTTGATCCAACGGATCGTGTCGCCGCGGACATCAGGCATGACCTTACAGTTCTAGAGGTATGTCTGGTGAACAACGAGCCCACCCACGAGAAGGGCCATCTATTGGACCCCATCTTTACCAATATTCCAACGATGACCACCAACCCTCCAGTGACCCTTCCATGGACTGACCACTTCCTGGTTCCGTTCTTCTGGGAAATTCCCATATCTAATCACCGAACTCCTAAAACCCAGGTTACCGACCGCCAATGGCACAAATTGTCATCTGATATATGGGCCCGTTCTCTTACAGACTCTACCCCCGAGCTTTCCTCGGACCCGAATGCGGCCGATAAACAATTCAGGGACTGGATTACGTCGTCTCTCGACGTTTTGCTTCCAAAAATCACTACTTTTAAACAGCTTAAAAAGATATCCCCTGCTCCATGGTACACTCCAGAGCTTAAAGCCCTACGGCAAGAATGTAAAAAAACCGAACGCTCATGGAGACGTGATAAAACAGGTGCAAATAAAAATTTCTACTCCATCTCTCTTCTCAATTATAAAACCGCTATCCGGAAAACCAAAAGCGTGTTTTTTCAGGAGAGAATAGAGAGAGCGGATGGCTCCGGGAAGGAAGCATTTGCTATCCTCAAAGAACTCTCAAAACCACCAGAACAAGAACGGGGACCCCCTTCTGACCCTAAAGCTGACCAAGAGAAATGCCAACAATTGGCTAACTTTTTCCAGGACAAAATCCGATTAATCCTGGATTCAATTCCTCCCCTGAGCTCGAGGGAAGAAACCGTTCTCCCATATCCGACTTCTTCCACCGGCCTGTCCACATGGGGCCAGGTCACCTCAGACGAAGTACGGACGATGCTCAACTCCATGAAGAGCGGCTCCCCCAGAGATCCTGCTCCTCTTCGGATCCTTAAAGAGGTAGCCCCCTCTATCATTCCCTCCCTCACTCAGTTGATTAATACGTCACTTCAACAGGGAGTTGTGCCCCTGAGCTGGAAGAAGGCGGTGGTAAAGGCCTTACTGAAGAAACCCACTCTTGACCCTGATAACCTGGCGAATTACCGGCCCATTTCCTTACTCCCAGGAGTAAGTAAAATCGCGGAAAAACTCATCAACAAGAAACTTTCGCAGTACCTAGAGGCTAACAACAAACTGAAAAATTCCCAGACGGGCTTCCGACCAGGACAGGGCACGGACATCGCCCTCCTGGCGGCGGTAGAGGAAGCCAGAACGCTGCTGGATGGAGGAGGATCAGTGGCAGTGATCCTCCTCGATCTTAGCGCAGCGTTCGATACCGTTGACCACCAACTCCTCATCGAAAGGTTGGCAAGAGTTGGTCTGGAAGGCGCAGCCTTATCCTGGCTCTCATCCTTCCTGACACAACGATCTTATCAGATCTGGGAGAAGAACGCCCGCTCCTCCGAAATGCCCCTCCAATGTGGTGTGCCTCAGGGCTCCTCCCTGAGCCCCACATTATTTAATATCTATATGTCCACATTGGAGGAGGTTATCACCCCTTTCGGAGTGAGCGTCATCAGCTACGCTGACGACACACAATTAGTGGTGTCTCTGTCCCACCCTAAACAACAGAAAGCTGATCTCCTCAACTGCCTCACGCAGGTCCATCAGTGGATGAATAGATCAGCGCTAAAACTAAACGGGACAAAAACCGAGGTCCTTGTACTCGGCTCAAAAGGAACCTCACTTCCTCTGGACATGTGGCCAACATGTCTAGGTCCTCCCCCAGACCCAAAGACAGAAGTGAAAAGTCTGGGTGTTTGGATTGACTCGGAACTCTCATTTGCCCCGCAAGCAAAGAAGGTCGTAGGGACCTGTTTCGGCCTTCTAAAATCCTTGAGGAAAGTCCTGCCCCTTCTTCCTCCGAAATCACAAAAACTATTAGTCCAGGGTCTTATTATATCAAGACTGGACTATAGTAATGCGATTTACCTGGGTGCACCGGAAGCAACACTGAATAAACTGCAAAGGATTCAGAATACTGCTGCCCGGATCATTACCAACACCCCGGCCAGATCATCGGCCAAACCTGCCCTCAAACTCCTGCATTGGCTCCCTATAAGGGAGAGAATTAAATTTAAAGCCTTGTGTTTGGTGCACAAAACTTTGAACAACCAAGGCCCCCCAGTTCTCCGTAACTTCATCACCCCTTACATAGCCACGAGATCCCTCCGTTCCAACGCAGAAAATCTCATCAACGCCCCAAGGTTTAAGAAAGCACGTTCAGGAGGAAGACGGTTCTCGGTCCATGCGGCCCGTCTTTGGAACTCCCTTCCTCGGGTTCTCCGTCTGGAACCCCAATACCTTCGCTTTAGGAAATTGCTTAAGACACATCTTTTTCCCTAGCTTCTATGTCCCCCTCGTGAACTCAGCCTCGGTCCTCAGTTTTACTTTTTTAGGGTTCCTCAGCGCTGGGATACCTCCTGGTGACTATGCGCTTTATAAAAATAAATAATAATAATAATAATAATAATAAAAGCCTTTGCCACAATGCTTTCAATATGCTTCTTCTTTTTATAAAATAAAGCTCTCTTTTTATATTTCTTCACATCTTTCAGCAAATTATGCACTACTTTCTTGTAAAATATTTTTTTGCGTAATTCCTTATACTGACTTTGTCTTTTTTTACCATACTTTATCTCCTTTGACTGAAATTTGGTTTTTTACTTTTCCTCTTATTTTGATTTTTTTTCTTACTTAAAAATTGTTCTGAAGTTGCAGCATTCTCTACATTCTGATTGCTCCTACAAACATTTTTAATAAATTGCTTTGTGATCTTACCAGAAGATTTTTTCCTTTTAGCCACATTATCTTGCACATTCAATACTTGTGGTTGATGTTTCTTCAAATAATCCTCCTGTCTCTCTTCTTTTCTTTTTCTTTTTTTTTCTGGCATAATTTCTCGATTTTAACGTTGAAAAACAGTATCTGCAAAAAAGAATCACAAATAAATGTATATTAATAACTTTCAAATTTACAGTATTCCATTACTGTACAAACACATTTTATATAAAAACTGACTAAGAAACTATATCCCTGAACCACAAGTGTGATGATTAAAACACTACATACATAGTGCATACTACTTTGAAGCAGTTCATGCCCTAAAGCCTACCTGACTAAAAGACTACATGCTGACTGACTGAATCATTACAGTACTAAAACGAGACACACTGGGTGAATAACAGGGTGTTTCAAGGAAGTGTATGAATATTAACTGAGGAATTGAAGGTGCACAACTATATAGGTGGATAGAGAACTACATGCATACTGCATAGACATTTGAAGCAGTCTATTTGCTAATGAATGGTTCACAACATAAATACTTAGAAACTGACTAAATCATCAGACTACTTCTAGGACAGTGCCTGGGTGAAAATGTTTAATTTTCAGTTCGGGTGCAGTGAAGACAATACTACATGGTACTGCACTTTAGTGTCAAAGCATGACTCATTTTATCAATGCATAAGCAAACACTGGCTTCTAATGCTACTAAAACTTGACAACATGACAGCTTTTAAAATACTTATCTGCCACCAAATACACAATGTTACCAAATGCTTCTCTCACAGTGGTTCCCAAATGCACACAAACTCACACTGTGATTCTACACAACAACCACTATCCCTAGGAGCTTACCAAAACTCATTCACTACAGTGGAAGTGGTAAGGTAACTGCACACATTCTACATATTGCTCGACTGCACTGTAGTGTCAATACCTGACGCATTTAATCAACGCATAAGCAAAGATTGGCTTCTAATGCTACTAAAACTTGACAACATGACAGGTTTTAAAAAAGTTATCGGTCAGCAAATACACGATGTTACCAAACGCTTCTCTCACAGTGGTTCCGAAATGCACACAGACTCACAGTGTGATTCTAGACAAGCACCACTATGCCAAGGAGTTTACCAAAACTCATTCACTACAGTGGAAGTGGAAAGGTACTGCACAAAATCTACATATTTCACGACTGCACTTTAATGTCAATACCTGACTAATTTAATCAACGCATAAGCAAAGACTGCCTTCTAATGCTTCTAAAACTTGACAACATGACAGGTTTTAAAACAATTATCTGACAGCAAATACACGATGTTACCAAACGCTCTTCTCACAGTGGTTCCCAAATGCACACAGACTCATAGTGTGATTCTAGACAAGCACCACTATCCGTAGCAGTTTTCCAAAACTCATTCACTACACTGGAAGAGGTAAGGGAACTGCACACAATCTACATATTTCACAACTACACTTTTCTGTCAATACCTAACTCATTTAATGAAAGCATAAGCCATAACTGTCTTCTAATGCTACTAAAACTTCACAACATGACATGTTTTAAAACAGCTATCTGTCACCAAATACACGATGTTACCAAACACTTCTCTCACAGTGGTTCCCAAATGTTCACAGACTCACAGTGTGATTCTAGATAAGCGCCACTATCCCTAGGAGTTTACCAAAACTCATTCACTACAGTGGAAGAGGTAAGGGAACTGCACACAATCTACATATTTCACGACTGCACTTTAGTGTCAATGCCTGACTCATTTAATCAACGCATAAGCAAAGACTGCCTTCTAATGCTACTAAAACTTGACAACATGACAGATTTTAAAACAATTATCTGTCAGCAAATACAAGATGTTACCAAACGCTTCTCTCACAGTGGTTCCCAAATGCACACAGACTCACAGTGTGATTCTAGACAAGCACCACTATCCCTAGGAATATACCAAAACTCATTCCCTACAGTGGAAGTGGTAAAGGAACTGCACACAATCTACATATTTCACGACTACACTTTACTGTCAATACCTAACTCATTTAATGAAAGCATAAGCCATAACTGAAGCAGTCTATTTGCTAATGAATGGTTCACAACATAACTACTTAGAAACTGACTAAATCATCAGACTACTTCTAGGACAGTGCCTGGGTGAAAATGTTTAATTTTCAGTTCGGGTGCAGTGAAGACAATACTACATGGTACTGCACTTTAGTGTCAAAGCATGACTCATTTTATCAATGCATAAGCAAACACTGGCTTCTAATGCTACTAAAACTTGACAACATGACAGCTTTTAAAATACTTATCTGCCACCAAATACACAATGTTACCAAATGCTTCTCTCACAGTGGTTCCCAAATGCACACAAGCTCACACTGTGATTCTACACAACAACCACTATCCCTAGGAGCTTACCAAAACTCATTCACTACAGTGGAAGTGGTAAGGTAACTGCACACATTCTACATATTGCTCGACTGCACTTTAGTGTCAATACCTGACGCATTTAATCAACGCATAAGCAAAGATTGGCTTCTAATGCTACTAAAACTTGACAACATGACAGGTTTTAAAAAAGTTATCGGTCAGCAAATACACGATGTTACCAAACGCTTCTCTCACAGTGGTTCCGAAATGCACACAGACTCACAGTGTGATTCTAGACAAGCACCACTATCCCAAGGAGTTTACCAAAACTCATTCACTACAGTGGAAGTGGAAAGGTACTGCACAAAATCTACATATTTCACGACTGCACTTTAATGTCAATACCTGACTAATTTAATCAACGCATAAGCAAAGACTGCCTTCTAATGCTTCTAAAACTTGACAACATGACAGGTTTTAAAACAATTATCTGTCAGCAAATACACGATGTTACCAAACGCTTCTCTCACAGTGGTTCCCAAATGCACACAGACTCATAGTGTGATTCTAGACAAGCACCACTATCCCTAGCAGTTTTCCAAAACTCATTCACTACACTGGAAGAGGTAAGGGAACTGCACACAATCTACATATTTCACAAATTTCTGTCAATACCTAACTCATTTAATGAAAGCATAAGCCATAACTGTCTTCTAATGCTACTAAAACTTCACAACATGACATGTTTTAAAACAGCTATCTGTCACCAAATACACGATGTTACCAAACACTTCTCTCACAGTGGTTCCCAAATGTACACAGACTCACAGTGTGATTCTAGATAAGCACCACTATCCCTAGGAGTTTACCAAAACTCATTCACTACAGTGGAAGAGGTAAGGGAACTGCACACAATCTACATATTTCACGACTGCACTTTAGTGTCAATGCCTGACTCATTTAATCAACGCATAAGCAAAGACTGCCTTCTAATGCTACTAAAACTTGACAACATGACAGATTTTAAAACAATTATCTGTCAGCAAATACACGATGTTACCAAACGATTCTCTCACAGTGGTTCCCAAATGCACACAGACTCACAGTGTGATTCTAGACAATCACCACTATCCCTAGGAATATACCAAAACTCATTCACTACACTGGAAGTGGTAACGGAACTGCACACAATCTACATATTTCACGACTACACTTTACTGTCAATACCTAACTCATTTAATGAAAGCATAAGCCATAACTGTCTTCTAATGCTACTAAAACTTGACAACATGACAGGTTTTAAAACAGTTATCTGTCAGCAAATACACGATGTTACCAAACGCTTCTCTCACAGTCGTTCCCAAATGCACACAGACTCACAGTGTGATTCTACACAAGCACCACTATCCCTAGGAGTTTACCAAAACTCATTCACTACAGTGGAAGAGGTAAGGGAACTGCACACAATCTACATATTTCACGACTGCACTTTAGTGTCAATGCCTGACTCATCTAA
Source organism: Triturus cristatus (assembly GCF_964204655.1). Lineage (NCBI taxonomy): Eukaryota > Metazoa > Chordata > Amphibia > Caudata > Salamandridae > Triturus > Triturus cristatus. The sequence goes on along the minus strand of NC_140594.1, from coordinate 503,923,367 downwards.
TCAACGCATAAGCAAAGACTGGCTTCTAATGCTACTAAAACTTGACAACATGACAGGTATTAAAACAGTTATCTGTCAGCAAATACACGATGTTACCAAACGCTTCTCTCACAGTGGTTCCCAAATGCACACAGACTCACAGTGTGATTCTAGACAAGCACCACTATCCCTAGGAATATACCAAAACTCATTTACTACAGTGGAAGTGGTAAAGGAACTGCACACAATCTACATATTTCACGACTACACTTTACTGTCAATACCTAACTCATTTAATGAAAGCATAAGCCATAACTGTCTTCTAATGCTACTAAAACTTGACAACATGACAGGTTTTAAAACAGTTATCTGTCAGCAAATACACGATGTTACCAAACGCTTCACTCACAGTGGTTCCCAAATGCACACAGACTCACAGTGTGATTCTAGACAAGCACCACTATCCCTAGGAGTTTACCAAAACTCATTCACTACACTGGAAGTGGTAAGGGAACTGCATGCAATCTACATATTTCACGACTACACTTTACTGTCAATACCTAACTCATTTAATGAAAGCATAAGCCATAACTGTCTTCTAATGCTACTATAACTTGACAACATGACAGATTTTAAAACAATTATCTGTCAGCAAATACACGATGTTACCAAACGCTTCTCTCACAGTGGTTCCCAAATGCACACAGACTCACAGTGTGATTCTAGACAAGCACCACTATCCCTAGGAATATACCAAAACTCATTCACTACAGTGGAAGTGGTAAAGGAACTGCACACAATCTACATATTTCACGACTACACTTTACTGTCAATACCTAACTCATTTAATGAAAGCATAAGCCATAACTGTCTTCTAATGCTACTAAAACTTGACAACATGACAGGTTTTAAAACAGTTATCTGTCAACAAATACACGATGTTACCAAACGCTTCACTCACAGTGGTTCCCAAATGCACACAGACTCACAGTGTGATTCTAGACAAGCACCACTATCCCTAGGAGTTTACCAAAACTCATTCACTACACTGAAAGTGGTAAGGGAACTGCACACAATCTACATATTTCACGACTACACTTTACTGTCAATACCTAACTCATTTAATGAAAGCATAAGCCATAACTGTCTTCTAATGCTACTAAAACTTGACAACATGACAGGTTTTAAAACAGTTATCTGTCAGCAAATACACGATGTTACCAAACGCTTCTCTCACAGTCGTTCCCAAATGCACACAGACTCACAGTGTGATTCTAGACAAGCACCACTATCCCTAGGAGTTTACGAAAAGTCGTTCACTACAGTGGAAGAGGTAAGGGAACTGCACACAATCTATATATTTCACGACTGCACTTTAGTGTCAATGCCTGACTCATCTAATCAACGCATAAGCAAAGACTGGCTTCTAATGCTACTAAAACTTGACAACATGACAGGTATTAAAACAGTTATCTGTCAGCAAATACACGATGTTACCAAACGCTTCTCTCACAGTGGTTCCCAAATGCACACAGACTCACAGTGTGATTCTAGACAAGCACCACTATCCCTAGGAATATACCAAAACTCATTCACTACAGTGGAAGTGGTAAAGGAACTGCACACAATCTACATATTTCACGACAACACTTTACTGTCAATACCTAACTCATTTAATGAAAGCATAAGCCATAACTGTCTTCTAATGCTACTAAAACTTGACAACATGACAGGTTTTAAAACAGTTATCTGTCAGCAAATACACGATGTTACCAAACACTTCACTCACAGTGGTTCCCAAATGCACACAGACTCACAGTGTGATTCTAGACAAGCACCACTATCCCTAGGAGTTTACCAAAACTCATTCACTACACTGGAAGTGGTAAGGGAACTGCATACAATCTACATATTTCACAACTACACTTTACTGTCAATACCTAACTCATTTAATGAAAGCATAAGCCATAACTGTCTTCTAATGCTACTAAAACTTGACAACATGACAGGTTTTAAAACAGTTATCCGTCAGCAAATACACGATGTTACCAAACGCTTCTCTCACAGTGGTTCCCAAATGCACACAGACTCACAGTGTGATTCTAGACAAGCACCACTATCCCTAGGAGTTTACCAAAACTCATTCACTACAGTGGAAGAGGTAAGGGAACTGCACACAATCTACATATTTCACGACTGCACTTTAGTGTCAATGCCTGAGTCATTTAATCAACGCATAAGCAAAGACTGGCTTCTAATGCTACTAAAACTTGACAACATGACAGGTTTTAAAACAGTTATCTGTCAGCAAATACACGATGTTACCAAACGCTTCTCTCACAGTGGTTCCCAAATGCACACAGACTCACAGTGTGATTCTAGACAAGCACCACTATCCCTAGGAGTTTACCAAAACGCATTCACTACAGTGGAAGAGGTAAGGGAACTGCACACAATCTACATATTTCACGACTGCACTTTAGTGTCAATGCCTGACTCATTTAATGAAAGCATAAGCCATAACTGTCTTCTAATGCTACTAAAACTTCACAACATGACATGTTTTAAAACAGTTATTTGTCAGCAAATACACGATGTTACCAAACGCTTCTCTCACAGTGGTTCCCAAATGTACACAGACTCACAGTGTGATTCTAGACAAGCACAACTATCTCTAGGAGTTTACCAAAACTCATTCACTCCAGTGGAAGAGGTAAGGGAACTGCACACAATATACATGTTTCACGACTGCACTTTAGTGTCAATGCCTGACTCATATAATCAACGCATAAGCAAAGACTGGCTTCGAATGCTACTAAAACTTGACAACATGACAGATTTTAAAACAGTTATCTGTCAGCAAATACACGATGTTACCAAACACTTCTCTCACAGTGGTTCCCAAATGCACACAGACTCGCAGTGTTATTCTAGACAAGCACCACTATCCCTAGGAGTTTACCAAAACTCATTCACTACTCTGGAAGTGGTAAAGGAACTGCACACAATCTACATATTTCACGACTACACTTTACTGTCAATACCTAACTCTTTAAATGAAAGCATAAACCATAACTGTCTTCTAATGCAACTAAAACTTCACAACTTGACATGTTTTAAAACAGTTATCTGTCAGCAAATACACAATGTTACCAAACGCTTCTCTCACAGTGGTTCCCAAATGTACACAGACTCACAGTGTGATTCTAGACAAGCACCACTATCCCTAGGAGTTTACCAAAACTCATTCACTACAGTGGAAGAGGTAAGGGAACTGCACACAATCTACATATTTCACAACTGCACTTTAGTGTCAATGCCTGACTCATTTAATCAACGCATAAGCAAAAACTGGCTTCTAATGCTACTAAAACTTGACAACATCACAGGTTTTAAAAGAGTTATCTGTCAGCAAATACAAGATTTTATTAAATGCTTCTCTCACAGTGGTTCCCAAATGCACACAGGCTCTCTGTGTGATTCTAGACAAACAACACTATCCCTTGCACTATACCAAAACACATTTCTTCATCTAGAAGAAGTACTACATTTTAGTATAGAAACATAACATAACTCCTTTCACAAATTCATAAACAATGTCTGGTTTCTAAATCTACCAAAATATAAAAACAGCACAGTTATCTGTCTGCAAACACATGAAAAACACAAATGCTTATCACAGAATGGTTTCTACATGCACACACATTGTCAATAAGATTGTAGAGAAAAAAAAGTACTCCCTACACTTTAGCAGAAGAAATACATTAGTCTGCTTAAAATCAAAATAGTCTACATAAATCCCCTCACAATTAAATAACTCACCTTTCAAGATGTTTTGTAGATTAAGAAGTATATCAGTCACACACTAGATATCAGTGACACAACAGATTTTCTTATACAGAATCTCTGCACTGTGCACTAGGCCTGGGCGGTAAATTCCGTTCCGTTCGTGGAATTTGCGGAATTTGGGTAATTTCGCGCTCTGCGGAAAACACGAAATCGCCCAAAATTCCGCTTTCCGCGACTTCGCAAAATATTTGCTTGCTCGCGTTCTCAAAATGCGTGTTCGCGAGATATTTCTCCCCGAGCACGCAAACAGCTATTGTGAACAGGAAAAAAGCATCGCGAACAAGCAATTCCGCGTGTTCGCGGAATTTCTGCGTGTTCGTGGAGATTTTTTACCGTTTCGCGGAGATTTGCGTAACGCGATTACGCAAATTCCGCCCACCCCTACTGTGCACCTCTCAGCAGAACCAAAGAATGGCAAAGTTTCCCTCTCTTTTTCCACACATATACATGTAAACATCAAATCACATTCCTTCCCACATAAATTCAAAAGCACACATTTCTATTGGTTAAACATTTCAACCCTTTCCAAATTACATAAACTTCAACCCTTCCCCCAATCTGCCTTCTGCCCGTTACCATAGAAACAGGTCATGGAACACTGTACTGAGGACACAGGTCACAAGTTCAGCACACACAATGTTGCTAATCAAAACAGCAAGTGTGCTTGACTTCTCAACATATCAGCTTATCATATATAATGTTCCTTACAATCAGTTTTTGTTAACCAATAAGAATCATGCGTTTAAAAAACAGAAATATGCACCCTACCTTTCAGTGTAGAAGGTTGTCAAACAACCAATGATTTCTTCTCTTTTTTCAAAATTGCATCTTAGTCACCATTTTAGAAACATCTTACTTTCCAAACTGCCATTTCATTTAGAGAGACCATCTGAGTGCATCCAGACCTCCTTACAAGATGCTTACAGTGTGGTTTGTGGGACACAGCTTCATTTTCTGGAGCCAAAGATATGCAGAAAAACAAAGGCATTCACAAAGACCTAGGTTTGCCAAATGTAGACATTAAATGGATTGGACAGAGAGGGTTAAAGTGGCACCAATTGATGCCATTGGTGAAATCCTTCATGCAAATCCAACACCCTGACCTCATAATAGTGCACTGTGGTGGCAATGACCTAGGCACTTTGACTGGGGTAGGTCTGGAAATGCTTATGAAGGACACCTTTGCAGAACTGATTTCACTTTTCCCTAAAACTGCCTTTGTGTACTCTAACATATGCCAAAGGCAGAAATGGAACAGGTCCGATCATTTGTGTCCACAGATTGAGAAAGCTAGGAAACATGTGAATAAATCTGTTTCTGCTTTTCTCCGAGACTATAGAATGGGGTCCATTTATAATAACAATCTGCGCTTTCATATGCAAGAGATGTATAGGAGAGATGGAGTACACTTTACTGATGAAGGAAACAGAGTCTTCCTCAACAACTTTAGACTCTGTATAGGTACTTACTTATAAGTACCAAAAACTCTCAATGAACACAACGGCTCTTTTTAGAGCCACTCAAGAACAAAACACTTAAGGTTAATCTTTATCTCCCAACCATTTCATTTTTTGTTCCCTTGGATCCGCGAACCCACCGCGAGAGGATCCGTACATCCAACGCGATAGGATGCGCGCACTGTGCACGCATTTTGCCGTTTTTTTTTTAAAGGGGGACCCAGAGGGTCCTTCTGGGACCCCCTAAGCACCTCTAGAGGGTCAGAGTATTTCCACTCTGCCCCCTTTATATGTTTTACACACTTTTTCCCCTTGCTTCTTCAGCCTCGCTTCTACCGAGGCAGAAAATGGCCGCCAACAGTTCCTGGTTTCGAATGTAGAGAGACACTCGACAACCAATTAGCATTCAGCGCGCGATCAGGAGGGTGCGTGCTTGGTTCGGGGAGGGTGCACTTACGGTGCGGGTAGGGTCCGCGGATCCTCCCTGGCCATAGATATCACTAACTTTTTTACCCTAATTTTCTCAGGAACTACTGAACAGATTCACACCATATATGCAAAAGGCACGAGTCTGAACTGAGGACTACCTCTTTGCCAAATTTGGTGTCATTCCGTTCAGCAGTTCGGGCTGTAGCTGCGACAACAGATCCTATGGGAAATTGCATGGGGAAAACGCGTTTTGGGACCCCCCTTTTTTCTCGGCCCCCGCTTGACGGATCACCGCAAAACTTTCAGGCTAGGAGCGGAGCGGAGCTGGCCAAAAGTTTTGAAAATTTTGCGAGGATTCATCAACCGGCCCCAGACTTATTGGGAATAGAATGTTGCGGATTTCCTATGGAAAATAGGTCCTAACTACCGCCAGTAGATAATGTAGATAATATATATATATATATATATATATATATATATATATATATATTCACTGAAAAAACCATAGGTTTCACACATGTTATAGTTAGCGGAAATTTTACTGATAAAAAACCAATGAAATTCCCCCGTTATAGTTAGTGCAGGCAACTATAACTCACGCGACCGCAATCCTCTGCTGATGCTAATACTGTATTTAGACACTTATTTGCCCATGTCTTCTTCCATACATTTTTAGCTATACATATATTACAAATATTTTTTTTTCATAAAGACACATATGTCATCAGCAGAAGATTGCGGTCGCGTGAGTTATAGTTGCCTGCACTAACTATAACGGGGGAATTTCATTGGTTTTTTATCAGTAAAATTTCCGCTAACTATAACATGTGTGAAACCTATGGTTTTTTCAGTGAATTTGCAAGGTTTTTTAAATGCTAATTCCTAACTATAACGTGTGTGAAACCTATGGTTTTTTCAGTGAATTTGTACGGTTTTTTAAATGCTAAGTTACTTTACGCCATTCGTGGCGTGCGCGCCCACTTAACGCAGTACGTTCCGTGCGCGCACGGTGCGCTTCGCGCACCGTGCGCGCACAGTGAGCACGCGGTGCGCTTCGCGCACCGCGCGCCCACTTTACGCAGTTAGTGCCGTGCACGCACGGTGGGCACGCGGTGCGATGACAAAGCAAGAAAGCACGTCAACAAATCTGTTTCTGCTTTCCTCCGTGACTATGGTATGGGTGCCATTTACCACAACAACTTGCGTTATGACATGCAAGACATTTATAGAGGTGATGGTGTGCACTTCAATGATGAAGGGAACAGAGTCTTCCTCTTGAACCTTAGACTCTGCATCGGTACTTACTTGTAGGTACCACTAAAAAATCATTTCATAAACACAACGGCTCTTTTTAGAGCCCCCTAATATCTAAACACTTAAATCTGATTTTCCTTTTTTTTTTTTTTTTTCCTACCGTACGCTTACCGTAAGCTTACCGTAAGCTTACCGTACGCGTACCCCGTGATTTTTTTTAAAATCAATAAATGTTTTCTTTGTACTTTTCTGTCCTTCTTTGACCCCCTTACAAATGTTAGGGGGTCTGTAACTCTCCTCATTGCCCCCTTTCCTTGTTTTCACTCTTTTTTTTCAGAGTGAAATACACAAAATGGCGGCCGCCGCTTCCTGGTTTCGGCCGATTCGAATGTTTACTAAGATCTAAGAGCCAATCAGAATCGCGCTCGCGCACGCCACCGTACGCTTACCGTAAGCGTACGGTAAGCGTACCGTAAGCGGGCTCAGATATATATATTGATTTAAAGGCTATTTTCTCAGAATCTACTGAACAGATTTACACCAAACCTACAAAAGGCACTTCCTTGACCTAGGGACTACCTCTCTGCCAAATTTTGAGTAATTCTGTTCAGCCGTTCGGGCTGTAGCTCGTTCTAAAGGTCCTATGGAAAAATGCATGGGAAAAACGCGTTTTGGGACCCCCCTTTTATCTCAGCCCCCGCTTGACGGATCCCCCCGAGACTTTCAGGGTAGGAGCGGAGCGTAGCGCCCCACCTATTTTGAGAAATTCGCGAGGATTCGTCGACCGGCGCCAAAGTTATTCAAAATAGAATGTTGAGGTTTTCCTATGGAAACGTGGTCCTAACTATAACTACCTACTGGCGACCGCCAGTAGGTAATATATATGTATATATATATATATATATTTTTTTTTTTCACTGAAAAAAACATAGGTTTCTAACTCTAACGTCTCTGAAACCTATGTTTTTTTTCAGGGAATTTCAAAGGTTTTGTAAATGCTAATTTTTAAGTGTGATAGTAGTTATACCTTTTTTTTGTACTGATTTTCTACAGTTTTTTAACTGTTTATTTATAAATATTTTATTCATTAAAAAACATTATATATTTTTCTGAAAATTGCAAAAAAAATACAAAAAAAAATTCCAACTGAAATATTGATTAATTTTCTTGTTTTCATTATTTATTTTTATATATGTATATTATTTTCTTTGAAAAAAAGAAAATTTCCAATTTTTTTTGAGTCGCGCACTCAAAACGTACACATCACGGTGGGTGAGCACATTCTAGCCGCCATTTTAGAAAAGTCGTGAAGGATCCGCGTACGGTGTGTGACGGCTGCGTGTTTTTCAGTTACATCATATACATTTAATATTACGCGATGTGCACGATTTGTATGCGACCAGTCCGCGACTCCTGCTCCCGTGCATTCGTGACACATGCGCATTACGGTACGAGATGCTTGCACGGTTGCGGTTCCCGCGTGACTTCATATACATGCTGGGGCACGCTGGGTGCCCGACTCCCGAAAAAAAAAATGTATGTTCCAAAATGAAATGTATGTGTCTTTAATATATATATTAGGGCAAGAGACTAACGTAGATATTCATAAAAATAATATATTTGTACTTATAATAAGCTTATGTTATTTTAAAATATATTTTCTCGAAGTCAGGTGCGTGCATCGTGAGTGCAGAGACCCAGGTCAGCAGAGCTGCTGTAGAGCCAGAGAAACCAGGTCAGCAGAGCCGTTGTAGGGCCAGAGAACCAGGTCAGCAGAGCTGCTCAAGAGCCTAAGAAGCAGGTCAGCAGAGCTGCTCTAGAACCAGAGACCCAGGTCAGCAGAGCTGCTCTAGAGCCAGAGACCCAGGTCAGCAGAGCTGCTCTAGAGGCCGAGAACCAGGTCAGCAGAGCTGCTGTAGAGTCAGAGAAACCAGGTCAGCAGAGCTGCTTTAGAGGGACAGAACCAGGTCTGCAGACCTGCTTTAGAGCCTGAGAACCAGGTCAGCAGAGCTGCTCTAGAGCCAGAGAACCAGGTCAGCAGAGCTGGTTCAGAGCCATAGAACCAGGTCAGCAGAGCTGCTCTAGAGGCAGAGAACCAGGTCAGCAGAGCTGCTTTAGAGCCAGAGAACCTGGTCAGCAGAGCAGAGAACCAGGTCAGCAGAGCTGCTCTAGAGGCAGAGAATCAGGTCAGCAGAGCTGCTTTAGAGGGAGAGAACCAGGTCAGCAGAGCTGCTTTAGAGCCAGAGAACCAGGTCAGCAGAGCTGCTCTAGAGCCAGAGAAACCAGGTCAGCAGAGCTGCTTTAGAGGGAGAGAACCAGGTCAGTAGAGCTGCTTTAGAGCCATAGAACCAGGTCAGCAGAGCTGCTCTAGAGGCAGAGAACCAGGACAGTAGAGCTGATTTAGAGGGAGAGAACCAGGACAGCAGAGCTGCTTTAGAGCCAGAGAACCAGGTCAGCAGAGCTGCTCTAGAGCCAGAGAACCAGGTCAGCAGAGCTGCTTTAGAGCCATAGAACCAGGTCAGCAGAGCTGCTTTAGAACCCGAGAACCAGGTCAGCAGAGCTGCTCTAGAGCCTAAGAACCGGGTCAGCAGAGCTGCTCTAGAGCCAGAGAACCAGGTCAGCAGAGCTGCTGTAGAGCCAGCGAAACCAGGTCAGTAGACCTGCTCTAGAGCGAGAGAAACAGGTCAGCAGAGCTGCTTTAGAGGTAGAGAACCAGGTCAGCAGTGCCGCTTTAGAGCCAAGGGACCAGGTCAGCAGAGCTGCTTCAGAGCCATAGAACCAGGTCAGCAGAGCTGCTCTAGAGGCAGAGAGCCAGCTCAGCAGAACTGCTTTAGTGCCAGAGAACCAGGTCAGCAGAGCTCTTTAGATGGAGAGAACCAGGTCAGAAGAGCTGCTTTAGAGCCAGAGAACCAGGTCAGCAGAGCTGCTCTACAGCCATAGAACCAGGTCAGCAGAGCTGCTTTAGAGCCAGAGAACCAGGTCAGCAGAGCAGAGAACCAGGTCAGCAGAGCTGCTCTAGAGGCAGAGAACCAGGTCAGCAGAGCTGCTTTTAGAGGGGGAGAACCAGGTCAGCAGGGCTGCTTTAGAGGGAGAGAACCAGGTCAGCAGAGCTGCTTTAGAGCCAGAGAACCAGTTCAGCAGAGCAGAGAACCAGGTCAGCAGAGCTGCTTTAGAGCCAGAGAACAAGGTCAGCAGAGCTGCTTTAGAGCCATAGACCCAGGTCAGCAGAGCTGCTCTAGAGGCAGAGAACCAGGCCAGTAGAGCTGATTTAAAGGGAGAGAACCAGGACAGCAGAGCTGCTGTAGAGCCAGATAACTAGGTGAGCAGAGCTGCTCTAGAGCCAGAGAACCAGGTCAGCAGAACTGCTTTAGAGCCATAGAACCAGGTCAGCAGAGCTGCTTTAGAGGGAGAGAACCAGGTCAGTAGAGCTGCTTTAGAGCCATAGAACCAGGTCAGCAGAGCTGCTCTAGAGGCAGAGAACCAGGACTGTAGAGCTGATTTAGAGGGAGAGAACCAGGACAGCAGAGCTGCTTTAGAGCCAGAGAACCAGGTCAGCAGAGCTGCTTTAGAGGGAGAGAACCAGGTCAGCAGAGCTGCTTTAGAGCCAAGGGACCAGGGCAGCAGAGCTGCTCTAGAGCCAGAGATCCAGGTCAGCAGAACTGCTTTAGAGCCATAGAACAGGGTCAGCAGAGCTGCTTTAGAGCCAGAGAACCAGGTCAGCAGAGCTGTTGTAGTGCCAGAGAACCAGGTCAGCAGACCTGCTCTAGAGCCTAAGAACTAAGTCAGCAGAGCTGCTCTAGAGCCAGAGAACCAGGTCAGCAGAGCTGCTGTAGAGCCAGAGAAACCAAGTCAGCAGAGCTGCTTTAGAGGGGGAGAGCCAGGTCAGCAGAACTGCTTTAGAGCCAGAGAACTGGGCCAGCAGAGCTGCTCTAGAGCTTGAGAACCAGGTCAGCAGAGCTGCTTTAGAGCCAGAGAACCAGATCAGCAGAGCTGCTCTAGAGCCAGAGAACCAAGTCAGCAGAGCTGCTTTAGAGCCATAGAACAAGGTCAGCAGAGCTGCTTTAGAGCCAGAGAACCAGGTCAGCAGAGCTGCTCTAGAGCCTAAGAATTGGGTCAGCAGAGCTACTGTAGAGCCAGAGAAACCAGGTCAGTAGAGCTGCTTTAGAGCGAGAGAACCAGGTCAGCAGAGCTGCTTTAGAGGGAGAGAACCAGGTCAGCAGAGCTGCTTTAGAGCCAAGGGACCAGGTCAGCAGAGCTGCTCTAGAGCCAAAGATGCAGGTCAGCAGAACTGCTTAAGAGCCATAGAACCGGGTCAGCAGAGCTGCTTTAGAGCCAGAGAACCAGGCCAGCAGAGCTGTTGTAGTGCCAGAGAACCAGGTCAGCAGAGCTGCTCTAGAGCCTAAGAACTAGGTCAGCAGAGCTGCTCTAGAGTCAGAGAACCAGGTCAGCAGAGCTGCTGTAGAGCCAAGGAAACCAGGTCAGCAGAGCTGCTTTAGAGGGAGAGAACCAGGTCAGCAGAGCTGATTTAGAGCCAGAGAACCGGGCCAGTAGAGCTGCTTTAGAGCCACAGAAACAGGTCAGCAGAGCTGCTTTAGAGCCAGAGAACCAGATCAGCAGAACTGCTCTACAGCCAGAGAACCAAGTCAGCAGAGCTGCTTTAGAGCCATAGAACCAGGTCAGCAGAGCTGCTTTAGAGCCAGAGAACCAGGTCAGCAGAGCTGCTCTAGAGCCTAAGAACCAAGTCAGCAGAGCTGCTCTAGAGCCAGAGAACCAGGTCAGCAGAGCTGCTGTAGAGCCAGAGAAACCAGGTCAGTAGGGCTGCTTTAGAGGGAGAAAACCAGGTCAGCAGAGCTGCTCTAGAGGGAGAGAACCAGGCCAGCAGAGCTGCTCTAGTGCCAGAGAACCATGTCAGCAGAGCTGTTGTAGAGCCAGAGAACCAGATCAGCAGAGCTGCTCTGTAACCTAAGAACTAGGTCACCAGAGCTGCTCTAGAGCCAGAGAACCAGGTCAGCAGACCTGCTGTAGAGCCAGAGAAACCAGGTCAGCAGAGCTGCTTTAGAGGGAGAGAACCAGATCAGCAGAGCTGCTTTAGAGCCAGAGAACCAGGTCAGCAGAGCTGCTCTAGCTGACACTGACTGACTGACACTGACTGACTGACACTGACTGATTGACACTGCCTGACACTGGTTGACTGACAGTGGCTGACACTGACTGACACTGATTGACTGAAACTGACTGGCTGACAATGACTGACACTGATTGACTGACTGACACTGACTGACTGACTGTCACTGAATGACACTGATTGATTGACACTGACTGACACTGACTGACACTGATTGACTGACACTGACTGACACTGATTGACTTACACTGACTGACTAACTGACACTGACTGACTGACACTGAAACTGACTGACTGACACTGACTGACTGACACTGACTGACTAATCTCTACTACTCTACTACTCACTCTCTACTACTCTCTACTACTCACTCTCTACTACTCTACTACTCTCTACTACTCACTTTCTACTACTGTCTACTACTCACTCTCTCACTCTCTACTACTCTCTACTACTCACTCTCTACTACTCTCTCTCTAATACTCACTCTCTACTACTCTCTACTATTCACTCTCTACTACTCTCTCTCTACTACTCACTCTACTACTCTCTACTACTCTCTACCACTCACTCTCTACTACTCTACTACTCACTCTCTACTACTCTCTTCCTAATACTCACTCTCTACTACTCTCTACTACTCACTCTCTACTACTCACTCTCTACTACTCACTCTCTACTACTACTCTCTCTCTACTACTCTCTACTACTACTCTCTACTATTCACTCTACACTACTCACTCTCTACTACTCTCTACTCCTCACTCTACTACTCTCTACTACTCTCTACCACTCACTCTTTACTACTCTACTACTCACTCTCTACTACTCACTCTACTACTCTCTACTTCTCACTCTCTACTACTCTCTCTCTACTACTCACTCTCTACTACTCTTGACTACTCACTCTCTAATACTCTCTACTACTCACTCTCCACTACTCACTCTCTACTACTCGTTCTCTACTACTCTCTACTACTCACTCTACTACTCACTCTCTACTACTCTACTACTCTACTACTCACTCTCTACTACTCTCTCTACTACTCACTCTCTACTACTATCTACTACTCACTCTGTACTACACACTCTTTACTACTTGCTCTCTACTACTCACTCTCTACTACTCACTCTCTACTACTATTCTCTACTACTCACTCTCTACTACTCACTCTCTCCTACTCACTCTATACTACTCACTCTACTACTCTCTACTACTCTCTACCACTCACTCTCTACTTCTCTACTACTCACTCTCTACTACTCTCTACTACTCTCTCTCTACTAATCCCTCTCTACTACTCACTCTACTACTCTCTACTACTCACTCTCTACTACTCACTCTCTACTACTCTCTACTACTCACTCTCCACTACTCCATCTCTACTACTCACTCTCTACTACTCACTCTCTGCTACTCTACTACTCTCTCTACTACTCACTCCCTTATACACTCTCTACTACTCACTCTCTACTACTCTCTCTCTACTACTCACTCTACTACTCTCTACTACTCACTCTCTACTTCTCACACTCTACTACTCACTCTCTACTACTCACGCTCTACTACTCACTATCTACTACTCTCTACTACTCACTCTACTACTCACTCTCTACTACTCTCTACTACTCAGTCTCCACTACCCTCTACTACTCACTCTCTACTACTCACTCTCTACTACTCTCTACTACTACTCACTCTCTACTACTCTCTACTACTCAGTCTCCACTACTCCACTACCCTCTACTACTTGCTCTCTACTACTCTCTACTACTCACTCTACTACTCACTCTCTACTACTCCCTACTACTCACTCTACTACTCACTCTCTACTACTCTCTACAACTCAGTCTCCACTACTCCACTACCCTCTACTACTCACTCTCTACTATTCACTGTCTACTACTCTACTACTCCCTCTCTACTACTCACTCTCTACTACTCACTCTCTACTACTCTATCTCTACTACTCACTCTCTACTACTCACTCTCTACTACTCCCTACTACTCACTCTACTACTCACTCACTACTACTCTCTACTACTCACTCTCTACTACTCACTCTCTACTACTCTACTACTCCCTACTACTCTCTCTCTACTACTCACTCTCTACTACTCACTCTCTACTACTCTCTACTACACACTCTCTACTACTCTCTCTCTACTACTCACTCTCTACTACTCACTCTACTACTCTCTACTACTCACTCTACTTCTCACTCTCTACTACTCACTCTCAACTACTGTCTACTACTCACTCTCTACTACTCACTCTCTACTACTCACTCTCTACTACTCTCTACTACTCACTCTCCACTACTCGATCTCTACTACTCACTCTCTACTACTCACTCTCTGCTACTCTACTACTCTCTCTACTACTCACTCCCTTATACACTCTCTACTACTCACTCTCTACTACTCTCTCTCTACTACTCACTCTACTACTCTCTACTACTCACTCTCTACTTCTCACACTCTACTACTCACTCTCTACTACTCACGCTCTACTACTCTCTACTACTCACTGTCCACTACTCAGTCTCTACTACTCTACTACTCTCTACTCTTGCTACTACTCACTCTCTACTAATCTCTCTACTACTCACTATCTACTACTCTCTACTACTCACTCTACTACTCACTCTCTACTACTCTCTACTACTCAGTCTCCACTACCCTCTACTACTCACTCTCTACTACTCACTCTCTACTACTCTCTACTACTACTCACTCTCTACTACTCTCTACTACTCAGTCTCCACTACTCCACTACCCTCTACTACTTGCTCTCTACTACTCTCTACTACTCACTCTACTACTCACTCTCTACTACTCCCTACTACTCACTCTACTACTCACTCTATGCTACTCTCTACAACTCAGTCTCCACTACTCCACTACCCTCTACTACTCACTCTCTACTATTCACTGTCTACTACTCTACTACTCCCTCTCTACTACTCACTCTCTACTACTCACTCTCTACTACTCCCTACTACTCACTCTACTACTCACTCACTACTACTCTCTACTACTCACTCTCTACTACTCACTCTCTACTACTCTACTACTCCCTACTACTCTCTCTCTACTACTCACTCTCTACAACTCACTCTCTCCTACTCTCTACTACTCACTCTCTACTACTCTCTCTCTACTACTCACTCTCTACTACTCACTCTACTACTCTCTACTACTCACTCTACTTCTCACTCTCTACTACTCACTCTCAACTACTGTCTACTACTCACTCTCTACTACTCTCTCTCCACTACTCTCCACTACTCACTCTCTACTACTCTCTTCTACTCACTCTCTACTTCTCACTCTCTACTACTCACTCTCTACTACTCTCTACTACTCACTCACTACTCACTCTCTACTACTCTCTACTACTCACGCTCTATTACCCACTCTCTACTACTCTCAACCACTCACTCTCTACTACTCTCTACTACTCACTCTCTACTACTCTACTACTCCCTACTACTCTCTCTCTACTACTCACTCTCTACTACTCACTCTCTACTACTCTCTACTACTCACTCTCTACTACTCTCTCTCTACTACTCACTCTCTACTACTCACTCTCTACTACTCTCTACTACTCACTCTACTACTCACTCTCTACTACTCTCTACTACTCACGCTCTATTACCCACTCTCTACTACTCTCAACTACTCACTCTCTACTACTCTCTACTACTCACTCTCTACTACTCTCTACTACTCACTCTCTACAACACACTCTTTACTACTTGCTCTCTACTACTCGCTGTCTACTACTCTCTACTACTCACTCTACTACTCACTCTCTACTACTCCCTACTACTCATTCTACTACTCACTCTCTACTACTCTCTACTACTCACTCTCTACTACTCACTCTCTACTACTCTACTACTCCCTACTACTCTCTCTCTACTACTCTCTCTCTACTACTCACTCTCTACTACTCTCTACTACTCACTCTCTACTACTCTCTCTCTACTACTCACTCTCTACTACTGACTCTCTACTACTCTCTACTACTCACTCTACTACGCTCTACTACTCACTCTACTACTCACTCTCAACTACTCTCTACTACTCACTCTCTACTACTCTCTCTACTACTCTCTACTACTCACTCTCTACTACTCTCTTCTACTCACTCTCTACTTCTCACTCTCTACTTCTCACTCTCTACTACTCTCTACTACTCACTCTCTACTACTCTCTACTACTCACGCTCTATTACCCACTCTCTACTACTCTCAACTACTCACTCTCTACTACTCTCTACTACTCACTCTCTACTACTCACTCTCTACTACTCACTCTATTACTCTCCACTACTCACACTCTACTACTCTACTACTCACTCTCTACTACTCTCTCTACTACTCACTCTCTACTACTCTCTACTATTCACTCTCTACTACACACTCTTTACTACTTGCTCTCTACTACTCGCTCTCTACTACTCTCTACTTCTCACTCTACTACTCACTCTCTACTACTCCCTACTACTCACTCTACTACTCACTCTCTACTACTCTCTACTACTCACTCTCTACTACTCACTCTCTACTACTCTCTACTACTCTCTCTCTACTACTCACTCTCTACTACTCACTCTCTACTACTCTCTACTACTCACTCTCTACTACTCTCTCTCTACTACACACTCTCTACTACTCACTCTCTACTACTCTCTACTACTCACTCTACTATGCTCTACTACTCACTCTACTTCTCACTCTCTACTACTCACTCTCAACTACTCTCTACTACTCACTCTCTACTACTCTCTCTCTACTACTCTCTACTACTCACTCTCTACTACTCTCTTCTACTCACTCTCTACTTCTCACTCTCTACTTCTCACTCTCTACTACTCTCTACTACTCACTCTCTACTACTCTCTACTACTCACTCTACTACTCACTCTCAACTACTCTCTACTACTCACGCTCTATTACCCACTCTCTACTACTCTCAACTACTCACTCTCTACTACTCTCTACTACTCACTCTCTACTTCTCACTCTCTACTACTCACTCTATTGCTCTCTACTACTCACTCTCTGGTACTCTCTCTACTACTCACTCTCTACTCTCTAAGCTCTATTACTCATCCTCTACTCTCTACCTCTCTACCTCTCTCTCTACTACTCTCTACCTCTCTATCTCTACCTCTCTCCCTCTACCTCTACCTCTCTACCTCTACCTCTCTACCTCTACACCTCTACCTCTCTCTACCTCTTTCTACACGCACACATATGCACATTATATATATGCAGATGCCTTTTTATATATATATATATATTCACTGAAAAAACCATAGGTTTCAGGCACGTTATAGTTAGGAATTAGCATTTAAAAAACCTTAACAATTCACTGTAAAAACCATAGGTTTCAGGGGCATTATAGTTAGCTGGACTTTTGACTCGTACAAAACCATTGAAATTCCCCTGTTATAGTTAGTTCAGCTAACTATAACTCGCGCGCCCGCAATGCACTGCTGATGACGTCACATATTACATTACTCATGACATGGTCAGTGACAGGATGTATGACGTTACAACGCACACTTTTACAACGCATGCACTTACAACGCATTTTTTACAACGCATAATCCATTACAACGCATGACATTACAACGCAGGACACTACAACGCATTTTTAAAAAATACTCACTGTCCACTACTCAGTCTCTACTACTCTACTACTCTCTACTCTTGCTACTACTCACTCTCTACTAATCTCTCTACTACTCACTATCTACTACTCTCTACTACTCACTCTACTACTCACTCTCTACTACTCTCTACTACTCAGTCTCCACTACCCTCTACTACTCACTCTCTACTACTCACTCTCTACTACTCTCTACTACTACTCACTCTCTACTACTCTCTACTACTCAGTCTCCACTACTCCACTACCCTCTACTACTTGCTCTCTACTACTCTCTACTACTCACTCTACTACTCACTCTCTACTACTCCCTACTACTCACTCTACTACTCACTCTATGCTACTCTCTACAACTCAGTCTCCACTACTCCACTACCCTCTACTACTCACTCTCTACTATTCACTGTCTACTACTCTACTACTCCCTCTCTACTACTCACTCTCTACTACTCACTCTCTACTACTCCCTACTACTCACTCTACTACTCACTCACTACTACTCTCTACTACTCACTCTCTACTACTCACTCTCTACTACTCTACTACTCCCTACTACTCTCTCTCTACTACTCACTCTCTATAACTCACTCTCTCCTACTCTCTACTACTCACTCTCTACTACTCTCTCTCTACTACTCACTCTCTACTACTCACTCTACTACTCTCTACTACTCACTCTACTTCTCACTCTCTACTACTCACTCTCAACTACTGTCTACTACTCACTCTCTACTACTCTCTCTCCACTACTCTCCACTACTCACTCTCTACTACTCTCTTCTACTCACTCTCTACTTCTCACTCTCTACTACTCACTCTCTACTACTCTCTACTACTCACTCACTACTCACTCTCTACTACTCTCTACTACTCACGCTCTATTACCCACTCTCTACTACTCTCAACCACTCACTCTCTACTACTCTCTACTACTCACTCTCTACTACTCTACTACTCCCTACTACTCTCTCTCTACTACTCACTCTCTACTACTCACTCTCTACTACTCTCTACTACTCACTCTCTACTACTCTCTCTCTACTACTCACTCTCTACTACTCACTCTCTACTACTCTCTACTACTCACTCTACTACTCACTCTCTACTACTCTCTACTACTCACGCTCTATTACCCACTCTCTACTACTCTCAACTACTCACTCTCTACTACTCTCTACTACTCACTCTCTACTACTCTCTACTACTCACTCTCTACAACACACTCTTTACTACTTGCTCTCTACTACTCGCTGTCTACTACTCTCTACTACTCACTCTACTACTCACTCTCTACTACTCCCTACTACTCATTCTACTACTCACTCTCTACTACTCTCTACTACTCACTCTCTACTACTCACTCTCTACTACTCTACTACTCCCTACTACTCTCTCTCTACTACTCTCTCTCTACTACTCACTCTCTACTACTCTCTACTACTCACTCTCTACTACTCTCTCTCTACTACTCACTCTCTACTACTGACTCTCTACTACTCTCTACTACTCACTCTACTACGCTCTACTACTCACTCTACTACTCACTCTCAACTACTCTCTACTACTCACTCTCTACTACTCTCTCTACTACTCTCTACTACTCACTCTCTACTACTCTCTTCTACTCACTCTCTACTTCTCACTCTCTACTTCTCACTCTCTACTACTCTCTACTACTCACTCTCTACTACTCTCTACTACTCACGCTCTATTACCCACTCTCTACTACTCTCAACTACTCACTCTCTACTACTCTCTACTACTCACTCTCTACTACTCACTCTCTACTACTCACTCTATTACTCTCCACTACTCACACTCTACTACTCTACTACTCACTCTCTACTACTCTCTCTACTACTCACTCTCTACTACTCTCTACTATTCACTCTCTACTACACACTCTTTACTACTTGCTCTCTACTACTCGCTCTCTACTACTCTCTACTTCTCACTCTACTACTCACTCTCTACTACTCCCTACTACTCACTCTACTACTCACTCTCTACTACTCTCTACTACTCACTCTCTACTACTCACTCTCTACTACTCTCTACTACTCTCTCTCTACTACTCACTCTCTACTACTCACTCTCTACTACTCTCTACTACTCACTCTCTACTACTCTCTCTCTACTACACACTCTCTACTACTCACTCTCTACTACTCTCTACTACTCACTCTACTATGCTCTACTACTCACTCTACTTCTCACTCTCTACTACTCACTCTCAACTACTCTCTACTACTCACTCTCTACTACTCTCTCTCTACTACTCTCTACTACTCACTCTCTACTACTCTCTTCTACTCACTCTCTACTTCTCACTCTCTACTTCTCACTCTCTACTACTCTCTACTACTCACTCTCTACTACTCTCTACTACTCACTCTACTACTCACTCTCTACTACTCTCTACTACTCACGCTCTATTACCCACTCTCTACTACTCTCAACTACTCACTCTCTACTACTCTCTACTACTCACTCTCTACTTCTCACTCTCTACTACTCACTCTATTGCTCTCTACTACTCACTCTCTGGTACTCTCTCTACTACTCACTCTCTACTCTCTAAGCTCTATTACTCATCCTCTACTCTCTACCTCTCTACCTCTCTCTCTACTACTCTCTACCTCTCTATCTCTACCTCTCTCCCTCTACCTCTACCTCTCTACCTCTACCTCTCTACCTCTACACCTCTACCTCTCTCTACCTCTTTCTACACGCACACATATGCACATTATATATATGCAGATGCCTTTTTATATATATATATATATTCACTGAAAAAACCATAGGTTTCAGGCACGTTATAGTTAGGAATTAGCATTTAAAAAACCTTAACAATTCACTGTAAAAACCATAGGTTTCAGGGGCATTATAGTTAGCTGGACTTTTGACTCGTACAAAACCATTGAAATTCCCCTGTTATAGTTAGTTCAGCTAACTATAACTCGCGCGCCCGCAATGCACTGCTGATGACGTCACATATTACATTACTCATGACATGGTCAGTGACATCACTGATGACATCTCAAATGACATCACTGATGACATCATCC
This sequence comes from Triturus cristatus, assembly GCF_964204655.1. Lineage (NCBI taxonomy): Eukaryota > Metazoa > Chordata > Amphibia > Caudata > Salamandridae > Triturus > Triturus cristatus. Next base: position 503,902,517 of record NC_140594.1, on the reverse strand, counting down.
TTGTGATAGAGTGGCAGACCTCCTCTCCCCCTAATATAACCTTTGATACACACATTCAAAAATATAAACTAAAATTTTCAAAACAATGGTCATACCTATACCAATTACAACAACCTATTCAGTAATTCTAAGATCCACATACACATCCACTCATTCACCAACAGTCCTATACAGTCACTCATACATGTACTCACTCATCATATGTACTCATACACCTATACATCCTGTTACACAACGCCACTCATCCATAGAGTTACTCACACACATAGTGACTCATGCTAATAAAGAATCAGACATCCATTTACTTGCATATACAGTTATACACACACCACCACACTTACTTCTACAGAAACGTACACATACTTATAAACAATCACTTATAGAAACATATACTTATTCATACAGGAACTCTTTCAATCTCTCATTCTCACATACACTCACTTATATACACCAATAGTCACATATACTAGTTTAAAACATATGTAGTTACTCATAAAGACATTATTGAGACAGTCATTCACTCACTAACACACCCATGCACACACCCATCCACCCATACAGTCCTGCACACATGCTGTCTTCAACACATACACACAGTGAGTCACTCATTCATGCACCTATGCACTACGTAATACCCCCCACCGAACCATACAGACACTCAGACACTCATACTGATACTCAAAAAACCAACTAATAACCTATATAGACACTCATGTAGCTACTCACCAACTCATGCAGCCACTTATACACAAAGTGAGAGACAGATACAGATATTTACATGTTTAAACATTACTCACTAAGCCATGTATTCACTAAGATACACTTAATCAGTCAGTTATACAATCAATTTTTCAAAAACAAATCATCCATTTAGACACTTATATACCCATTTATTCTTCCATCGACCTTGAGATATACATATATAAAACATGTGATTTTCAGAAAAACACACATTCACTGGATGATATCTTCAGTGATGTCATCAGTGATGTCATTTGAGATGTCATCAGTGATGTCATGAGTGATGTCACTGAGGGGAACAACCTTTACAACGCAACTTTTACAACGCACTACCATTACAACGCATTTTTTACAACGCATAATCCATTACAACGCATGACATTACAACGCATGACACTACAACGCATTTTTAAAAACTACCTTTACAACGCATTCCATTACAACGCATACTACCATTACAACGCATACCATTACAACGCATAATATTACACTATACTATCCAACACTTACCCTACTGATGCACCCCCTGGAGTTAGAATAGTAATTTTTACCCCTAAACTATCCAACACTTACCCTACTGTTGCACCCCCTGGAGTTAGAATAGTAATTTTTACCCCTACACTATCCAACACTTACCCTACTGTTGCACCCCCTGGAGTTAGAATAGTAATTTTTACCCCTACACTATCCAACACTTACCCTACTGTTGCACCCCCTGGAGTTAGAATAGTAATTTTTACCCCTACACTATCCAACACTTACCCTACTGTTGCACCCCCTGGAGTTAGAATAGTAATTTTTACCCCTACACTATCCAACACTTACCCTACTGTTGCACCCCCTGGAGTTAGAATAGTAATTTTTACCCCTATACTATCCAACACTTACCCTACTGATGCACCCCCTGGAGTTAGAATAGTAATTTTTACCCCTATACTATCCAACACTTACCCTACTGATGCACCCCCTGGAGTTAGAATAGTAATTTTTACCCCTATACTATCCAACACTTACCCTACTGATGCACCCCCTGGAGTTAGAATAGTAATTTTTACCCCTATACTATCCAACACTTACCCTACTGATGCACCCCCTGGAGTTAGAATAGTAATTTTTACACCTATACTATCCAACACTTACCCTACTGATGCACCCCCTGGAGTTAGAATAGTAATTTTTACCCCTACACTATCCAACACTTACCCTACTGTTGCACCCCCTGGAGTTAGAATAGTAATTTTTACCCCTACACTATCCAACACTTACCCTACTGTTGCACCCCCTGGAGTTAGAATAGTAATTTTTACCCCTTCACTATCCAACACTTACCCTACTGTTGCACCCCCTGGAGTTAGAATAGTAATTTTTACCCCTATACTATCTAATACTTACCTTAAATGTAATTTAATATTATGCGTTGTAATGGTATGCGTTGTAAAGGTAGTATGCGTTGTAATGGTAATGCGTTGTAAAGGTATTTTTTAAAAATGCGTTGTAGTGTCCTGCGTTGTAATGTCATGCGTTGTAATGGATTATGCGTTGTAAAAAATGCGTTGTAAGTGCATGCGTTGTAAAAGTGTGCGTTGTAACGTCATACATCCTGTCACTGACCATGTCATGAGTGATGTAATATGTGATGTCATCAGCAGTGCATTGCGGGCGCGTGAGTTATAGTTAGCTGAACTTCCTATAACGGGGGAATTTCAATGGTTTTGTACGAGTAAAAAGTCCTGCTAACTATAACGCCCCTGAAACCTATGTTTTTTCAGTGAATTTCTAAGGTTTTATAACTGCTAATTCCTAACTATAACGTGCCTGAAACCTATGTTTTTTTCAGTGAATATATATATATATATATATAATATATAATATATATATATCTATATATATTTATATTCACTTAAAAAACCATAGGTTTCGCACATGTTATAGTTAGCTGGACATTTCCCTCGTAAAAAACCAATGAAATTCCCCCGTTATAGTTAGTGCAGGCAACTATAACTCACGCGACCGCAATCCTCTGCTGATGACGCGCTTTTTCGTCAAAAAAATAAATATTTTTTTCGCCCTTGGGGATCCTTCAGTGACCCCCTGACAAAGGCTAGGGGGTCAGGAGCAGTCCACCCTGCCCCCTTTTCACGTTCTCCACCTTTGTTTTTCACTGCATCAGACTGCGAGAGACAAAATGGCGGCTGACACTTCCTGATTTCGACCGATTCGAATGTTTACTGACATCTAACAACCAATCAGAATTGCGCTCGCGCACGTCACGGTGCGCGCTTATAGATATATATGTACTTTTAACTGAAATTTTCTCAGGAACTACTGAACAGATTGACTCCAGATATTCAAAAGGCACATCCCTGACCTGAGGACTACCTCTCTGCCAAATTTCAAGTAATTCTGTTCAGCCGTTCGGGCTGTACCTTGGACTAAAGGTCCCTATGGAAAAATGCATGGGGAAAATGCGTTTTGGGACCCCCCTTTTTTCTCAGCCGCCGCTTGACTAATCACCCCGAGACTTTCAGGGTAGGAGCGGAGCGCCCCAACTATCTTGAAAAATTCGAGAGGATTCGTCAACCGGCGCCAAAGTTATTCAAAATAGAATTTTCAGATTTCCTATGGAAACACGGTCCTAACTATAACTATCTACTGGCGACCGCCAGTAGATACTATACATACATATATTAAACATATATAATCTGGATATCTATATAAATACAAATATAAATACATGCATACATATACATATACATATATGCATGCATATGCATGTTATGTACATGAAAGTTTGAAAAACACTAATAAAAGCAAAGCTAAAAAGCCACCCAATTACAAACAGAATTGCTTTAACTTAAACGAGGGCGAGACCTATTGCATTATCAATGCTTGTTTACTTTGGTTCCAACAAGAAGGCATTCAGATGTGTCACACATTTGCCATAAATTCTGAATGGTAGCACTCTAGTTGCTCATTAGATCACTGTAGTAAAGCTATTGCTCACCAGGGAAGTCTGCTGCTGGTATTCAAAGTGCATGTTTCAGTCTGTATGTCAGAATTTTTTAATGAAATAGAAGAGGATTTGAGAAGTCAAAATTTTTCTTTCTGCAGCACTAATCATACTTTCTATGGCAAAATGAACCCCCTATTTTGTTCCTAGGCAAATTAAATGTTTTAAGTGTTACCACTTTATTCCAATCAAGATGGCTTCAGGTGTGCCATACTTTTGTCATAAGTAAGACTGTTAGCGCTCTAGTTGTTCTTTAGAACACTCTGGGACATTCTGTCATTGGGCTATACTTGGGCTACATCTGGGTGATATTTGTGCTACATGTGGGCTCTTTTGTCTCTTGTGGCCATCTTGGGAGATTTATTTGTTATGAAGTTTCCTAATTTCCTCATTTACTACAGTCTCCTCAGTAGGAATACTTCCAGTTTTTTACTTTGATTCCATCAAGGAGCCATCCAGATGTGTCACACATTTGCCATAAATTCAGAATGTTAGCACTCTAGTTGCTCATTAGATCACTGTAGTAAAGCTTCTGCTCACCAGGGAAGTCTTCTGCTAGTATTGAAAGTGCATGTTTCAGTCTGCATGTCAGAAGTTTTTAATGAAATAGAAGAGGATTTGAAAAGTCACTAAAATGTGCCCTAATTTTTCTTCCTGCAGCACTAATCATACTTTCTTTAGCAAAATGAACCCCCTCATTTTGTTCCTTTTTAAATTAAATATTTTAAGAGTTACCACTTTATTCCAATCAAGATGGCTTCAGGTGTGCCATACGTTTGTCATAAGTAGGACTGTTAGCGCTCTAGTTGTTCTTTCGAACACTCTGGGAAGCTGCAGTAGAACACAAAGGAATCAACTGACAGTCTCTGCCCTTGTTGGATGTACATGTTTTACTGAGAATGTCAGACTTCATTCTCACATGACTGAGCAAGATAATGTGAATTCACAGAAAATATGCTCTCAGTTTAGCTTATAGATCACCTTTCAAACCTCTTTGGGAAAAGCATGAGAAAATAGTTTTCTCTCAAGCATGATTCATGATATCCCAGCAGAAGGATTTTTCACATGGTAAAATCACCTTTGAACATACCACAATTCCTAAAATGAGGAGTATAGTACCATCAACAAATGATTTATAATGTAACTAAAGTCTTAAAACCTTCGATTAACTGCAATGCTTTTTAATGAGGTGCTATCATGTATATTGGTCCCAAGATCTTCTTGGATGAAGTGCTGACAGCCAATCAGCTCTCACGATGAGATGTGTGATTAGGCTCCGCCCAGATATATATATGATTTTACTTTTGATTGTCTCAGGAACTAATTTACACCATTTAAGCAAAAGGCACGACTCTGAACCAAGGTCTACCGTTCTGCCAAATTTGGTGTAATTCCGTTCAGCAGTTCGGGCTGTAGCTGTGACTAAAGGTCCCTATGGAAATAATTGCATGGGGAAAATACGTTTTGGGACCCCCCTTTTTTCTCAACTCCTGCTTGAAGAATCACCCTGAGAGTTTCAGGATAGGAGCGGACCGGAGCGGGCCAAGAGTTTTGACAATTTCGCGAAGATTCGTCAACCGGCGCCAAAGTTATTCTAAATAGAATGCTGCGGATTTCCTATGGCTAATAGGTCCTAACTATAACTACCTACTGGCGACTGCCAGTAGGTAATATATATATATATATATATATATATTCACTGAAAAAACCATAGGTTTCAGACATGTTATAGTTAGCGGAAATTTTACTGATAAAAAACCAATGAAATTCCCCCGTTATAGTTAGTGCAGGCAACTATAACTCACGCGACCGCAATCCTCTGCTGATGCTAATACTGTATTTAGACACTTATTTGCCCATGTCTTCTTCCATAAATTTTTAGCTATACATATATTACAAATATTTTTTTTTCATAAAGACACATATGTCATCAGCAGAAGATTGCGGTCGCGTGAGTTATAGTTGCCTGCACTAACTATAACGGGGGAATTTCATTGGTTTTTTATCAGTAAAAATTTCCGCTAACTATAACATGTCTGAAACCTATGGTTTTTTCAGTGAATTTGCAAGGTTTTTTAAATGCTAATTCCTAACTATAACGTGTGTGAAACCTATGGTTTTTTCAGTGAATTTGTACGGTTTTTTAAATGCTAAGTTACTTTACGCCATTCGTGGCGTGCACGCCCACTTAACGCAGTTCGTTCTGTGCGCGCACGGTGCGCTTCGCGAACCGTGCGCGCACAGTGAGCACGCGGTGCGCTTCGCGCACCGCTCGCCCACTTTACACAGTTAGTGCCGTACACGCAAGGTGGGCACGCAGTGCGCTACGCGCACCGCGTGCCCACGTTACGCACCGTGCGCACATGGAGGACATATTATGCGCTTCCTTGTGATAGGTAATCTGTTAAATTTAATTTGTAAGTGATGACAATAATATGCCATGCACAGAGAGTGTTTTTTTTTTTTTATTAAAATTTTTAGCGTAAGCGCACCGTACGCGTACGGTAAGCGTAATCGGCGAAATTTTCAAAAAATAAAAATTTACCGTTTTTGGCCTTGGGGGATCTTTGAGGACTCAACTAACATGGCTATGTGCATGGGCGCTGTCTAAACAGCCCCTTTATATGTTTTTTGCCTTTGTTTACAGCCCCCCCCTCAGAGTGCGAGAGAGAAAATGGCGGCCGCCGCTTCCTGGTTTCGACCGATTCGAATGTTTACTTAAATGTAACAGCCAATCAGAATTGCGCTCGCGCACGCCACCGTACGCGTACGGTAAGCTTACGGTAAGCGTACCGTAAGCTGGCTCAGATATATATATTGATTTAAAGGCTATTTTCTCAGAATCTACTGAACAGATTTACACCAAACCTACAAAAGGCACTTCCTTGACCTGAGGACTACCTCTCTGCCAAATTTCTAGTAATTCTGTTCAGCCGTTCGGGCTGTAGCCCTGTCTAAAGGTCCTATGGAAAAATGCATGGGAAAAACGCGTTTTTGGGACCCCCCTTTTATCTCAGCCCCCGCTTGACGAATCCCCCCGAGACTTTCAGGGTAGGAGCGGAGCGTAGCGCCCCACCTATTTTGAGAAATTCGCGAGGATTCGTCGACCGGCGCCAAAGTTATTCAAAATAGAATGTTGCGGATTTCCTATGGAAACAAGGTCCTAACTATAACTACCTACTGGCGACCGCCAGTAGGTAATATACATATTACCTACTGGCAGTCGCCAGTAGGTAGTTATAGTTAGGACCTATTTTCCACAGGAAATCCGCATCATTCTATTTGGAATAACGTTGGCGTCGATTGATGAATCTTCGCGAAATTTTCAAAACTTTTGGCCAACTCCGGTCCGCTCCTATCCTGAAACTTTCACGGTGATTCGTCAAGCGGGGGCCGAGAAAATAGGGGGGTCCCAAAACGCATTTTCCCCATGCATTTTCCCATAGGACCTGTTGACGCAGCTACAGCCCGAAGTGCTGAACGGAATTACACCAAATTTGGCAAAGAGGTAGTCCTCAGTTCAGACTCGTGCCTTTTGCTTAAATGGTGTAAATCCGTTCAGTAGTTCCTGAGAAAATCAAAAGTAATATCACATATATATCTGGGCGGAGCCTAACCACACATCTCATCGTGAGATCTGATTGGCTGTCAGCACTTCATCCAAGAAGTGTTGGCAGCCATCTTGGGACCAATACACATGATAGCACCTCATTAAAAAGCCTTGCAGTTAATAGAAGTTTTTAAGACTTTAGTTACATTATAAATCATTTGTTGATGGTACCATACTCATTTTAGGAATTGTGGTGTGTTCTAAGGTGATTTTACCATGTGAAAAAGCCTTCTGCTGTGATATCATGAATCATGTTTGAGAGAAAACTATTTTCTCATGCTTTTCCCACAGAGGTTTGGAAGGTGATCTATAAGCTAAACTGAGAGCATATTTTCTGTAAATTCACATTATCTTTCTCAGTCATGTGAGAATGAAGTACATCCAACAAGGGCAGAGACTGTCAGTTGATTCCTTTGTGTTCTACTGCAGCTTCCCAGAGTGTTCTAAAGAACAACTAGAGCGCTAACAGTCCTACTTATGACAAACGTATGGCACACCTGAAGCCATCTTGGTTGGAATAAAGTGGTAACTCTCAAAACATTTAATTTAAAAAAGAACAATATTAGGGGGTTCATTTTGCCATAGAAAGTATGATTAGTGCTGCAGAAAGAAAAGTTACGGCACATTTTGAGTGACTTCTCAAATCCTCTTCTATTTCATTAAAAAATTCTGACATGCAGACTGAAACATGCACTTTCAATACCAGCAGCAGACTTCCCTGGTGAGCAGTAGCTTTACTACAGTGATCTAATAAGCAACTAGAGTGCTAACATTCTGAATTTATGGCAAATGTGTGACACATCTGAATGCCTTCTTGATGGAATCAAAGTAAAATCTGAAAGTATTTCCTACTGAGGAGACTGTAGTAAATGAGGAAATTAGGAAACATCATAACAAATAAGTCTCCCAAAATGTCCACCAGAGACAAAAGAGCCCAAATGTAGCCCAAATATCACCCAGATGTAGCCCAAGTATAGCCCAATGACAGAATGTCCCAGAGTGTTCTAACGAACAACTAGAGCGCTAACAGTCTTACTTATGACAAAAGTATGGCACACCTGAAGCCATCTTGATTGGAATAAAGTGGTAACACTTAAAACCTTTAATTTACAAAGGAACAAAATGAGGGGGTTCATTTTGCCATAGTAATTATGATTAGTGCTGCAGAAAGAAAAATTAGGGCACATTTTGACTTCTCAAATCCTCTTCTATTTCATAAATAAATTCTGACATGCAGACTGAAACATGCCATTTGAATACCAGCAGCAGACTTCCCTGGTGAGCAGTAACTTTACTACAGTGATCTAATGAGCAACTAGAGTGCTAACATTCAGAATGTATGGCAAACGTGTGACACATCTGAATGCCTTCTTGATGGAACCAAAGTAAAAAAAACTGAAAGCATTTCCTACTGAGGAGACTGCAGTAAATGAGGAAATTAGGAAACTTCATAACAAATAAATCTCCCAAGATGGCCACCAGAGACAAAAGAGCCCAAATGCAGCACAAATATCACCCAGATGTAGCCCACATGTAGCCCAATGACAGAAGTGTGCAAAACACTTATTTTTTGTGTATTTGCAGTTTTATATAGTGCAGACTTGTCAGGTATTGGAGTGCTTTACGTGAGCATTGGTTACATCACACAAGATCAAATTAATTTTGGTTGTAGACATGGGGAGATTAAGTAATTTGACCAGAATCACAGAATGTTGAGCTGAAGCAGAAACTCCAACCTGGTTCCCCTGTTGCAAAGTCTGCAGCTCTGGAAGTAACACCACATCCTCTCCCCTAGGTGCAACATTTAATCAAGTGGTCAACTGGATAAAAAAACATAAAGATTACAAATAATTTAAATGTTCTTTGTCGCTATTTGAAAACTCCGAAAATATGTCCTCATTTTAGTTTTTTAGAGCACTAACCATAATTGTGATGCAAATAAGACCCTCTCATATATGTAATTTCTAAAGGAAATACTCTAGGTATTACAGTTTTGATTACATCAAGATGACGTCAGGCGTACCACACTTTTGTAATAAATATAGAATGTTAGCAATCTAGTTGTTCATTGGGATACTGTTGAGAGGCAGAGGCCAGGGGCACGGACTCGGAAAATTGAATGCAGGTAGGAGAGTGCAGAGGCAACAAATTGACCATACTGGGCAGGCAGGAAGGACAGTGGCAGCACAACAGACTATGGAGGGCAGTGGAAAGGGGGGCAGGGGCAACAAACCAATAATACAAGACTGGCAAGAGAGGCTGTGGCAATATAATAGACCATTGTGGGCAGAAGGAAGAGGCTGTGGTAGTACAACCATACATACCAACAGACCCGTTTCAGACAGGAAACGTCCAATGTTTTTAAGCTCAAATGGCCTTTATTTGATCTGTCTCCTGTCTACAATCTCCTGTTTTTCAATGTAACTCAAAGGGGAAAATCAACCAGTTTCTTTTCAAAATCTCCCTCTTACCAAGTTCAAAATGTTCTTAAGTATGGTACATTGGATCATGGTAGGCAGGAGGAATTGGGGTAGGGACATGGACTCGGATAACAGAGGACAGGAGGGACATGGAGAGGTGCACCAAACTGACCCTACAGGGCAGGCATCAGGGTTTGCAGCAGCACAATACACCACACAGGGCATGCGGGACGGGGGTGCAGCACAACAATCCATAGAAAGCAATAGGGAGGGGACAGGACCATGCACATGGACAACAGAGAACAGAGGGGAAAGAGGCAATGGTAGCTAGCTGACCATAATGGACAGACAGGAGAGAAAGCTGCAGCATAACAGACCATAAAGGGCAGGAGGGACGGACCAGGGGCACTACAATGGAACAGACAAGCCAGGAGGGAGGGAATAGGGGTCTGCACATGGAAACAGAGGGCTGGGGGCAAGGGGGCAGGGCAGGAGCAGCAAGATGACCATGTAAGTCAGGCAGAATGGGCAATAGAAACAAGACACACCATGGAGAGCAACAGTGAGACTATGATGGCATAAACACAGACCATGGAGGGAAGGTGGGAGGGGGTCGGGGGCAGCTAGCTGACCACACAGGGAAGGTGGGGGGGGCCATGGCAGCACAGTAGACCATGCATGGCAAGCGGGAGGGTTAGTGGCAGCACAGTGGCTATGATGGGCAAGAAGGAGGGTGCAGGGGTGTGCACAAAGGACCATGGAGGATAGAAGGGAGGGTCAGGACCTGGGCACAGACAAGAGAGTTCAGGGGAAGGAGCCTCACAACAGACTGCGCGGGGCAGGCAGGAGGAGCAGTTGCAGCACAACAGACCAGGGAGGGCAGAAGGGTGTGGCAATTAAATGGACCATGGAGGACAGGAGGAAGGGGATAGGGGCAGGGCATGTGGACAGGCAGGGTGGAGGTGGCAGGGACAGGTTACAGTCATCTGACAATGCTAGGCAGGTGGGAGGGGAGAGGCAGCTCAACAGAACACTCATAGTAGATAGGAGTGGCAGGTCCATGGAACATGGTGGGCAAAAAGGATGGAGCAGGGTCATGCACAAAGACATCGGAGGGCAGGGGGAAGGAGAATAGGGGCAGCTAGCTAAGCACAGACGCTAAGCAGGAGGTCAATGATGGGCCATAGAATTGGGCAATGGAGGGCAGCAGGAGTGGACTGGTACATCATGCTAAATGGAGGTCAGTGGCAGCATTTCAGACCATGCATGGCAGGAGGGAGGAGGCTAGTCCATGGATTCAGACAACAGAGGATAGGGAGGAGGTGGATGCGGCAGCAAGCTAACTGTTCAGAGAAGTTGGGTATTAGCAACTTTATTGTTTTTAAAATGTGTGTCTGTGCGAACTACTTAAAATATGAACAAGTATGCAGCATAATCTCACTTTTATTCAGGAAGAAGAGGACGTTTGTGACTGTGACTCCGGGCTCACTTGGCAGAAACACCCCCTGATCCTCCACCCCCCATCGCAAAATGTAATGCCTGTGAAAAGGGTAGGTGGACGCAGTGTTATATATAACATAGTCCTGAGAGCACAATAGAAAATGAAAACTAGATATAGTATATGGTATAAACTATGCACCAAAAAGAGTGATATAAGATGAACCGGGGTGTGAAATATAATATGCAATACATTGTGCGCAATGACAGATTCATTGGAGAGCGCGAGATAGCACAGGCACTAGTGCGTGCTATGCGATATGCGCCTTGGAGTGTAATATCCACAGGGCAGTGTTGTGTAACCTAACTAGTCTCTAAAGTTGTAATATAAAATATGTGCTGGGGAGTGTAACATTGCATATGCACTGTGACAAAGATATGGATCCCAGATTGTAATATGTATGGCATAGCGCTGAGCGTTATAACATAGGCATCGAGGAAGGCACGTTAGATGGGGCAATATAACCCGTGCAAAGGCAAGTGTGGCATGACATATTCACGGGGTGGTGTTACAGTGCACATGGGCTAGAGAGTGTCATAGCATTCGCACTAGCTGGTGGAATACAACACAGAGGTGTGAGGCACTCGACGGGCACTGGTGGGTGTAACACAGCATTGGGCTCAGCCAGGAGCACGCTGTGACTCTCAAGTGAGGTACGTCTCCTTTCCAGAGATTAAAATAAAAAGTATTACACATCCAGCGGTATCAACCGTGAGGGGGGTTTCTTGCATAGTTTGGTCGGATTTTTGTCGAATCCCCTTTGAATGGCTTGGTGTGCGTGTATATTAAATGTGCTACCCATGTTTGTATAAATAAATGACAAGGGTGTCTACTTGGAGTGTACCCACCGGCGGGGGCGCCGGGATTAGGCACGGTAGGGCATCAGACACGTCAGAGCTTCACTAGCGGTATAAATACATTCCATGTGGATTCATTCTATGCATAGTCGCCTTTTAATGAATATCACGCAAATCGTCATGGTGATAGGTACATACGGTTTGTCCAGCATGCCCTAGGTGTTTCTATAAATATATATTTTTTTTAAATAATAAAAAACAAAGGCCGGCCCCGGGGGATGGAGTCCCCGGGGCCATAAGTGGCCTGAGGAGGGGGGCAACGCAGCCCCCTCCTAAAGAATTTTTTTTAAAAAGGCCACGATCCGGGGTTTGGGGTCCCCGGGGCCGATTAAGGCCTTGGGAGGGCCAAATTTATTTTTTTCAACAAAAAAAATTAGGGTGCAGGCCCTGGGGGATGGGGTCCCCAGGGCCAGTAAATTTGAAAAAGAAGGGGGGCCAAACAGCCCTCCTTCTTAAAAAAATAAAATAAATAAAAGACCGGCATCACGCCGGTGGCCACGCCCCCTCCTTGCAGCACTCTGCAAACGCACCCCCTGGCCAGTTGTAAGGTGGGGAATTAATTCCCCTTCAATACTGAGGGTCCCTGAGGGCCAACTAGCCCAACAGGTATCTCCAGTATGCGCCAGGGAGCTGCATTGCAGACAGGTGTTCTGAGGCCACGCCCCTTTTTACACCTCTATGCAACGCTGTTCTGTGGTGCTTACTGGAGGTACCTAGTGGGCTAGTTTGACCCTAGGGACCCTTAGGATTCAAGGGGACTTAATCTCTCAACTTAGAACGGCCACAGGGCGCATTTACACAGTGGTGAAGGGAGGGGACGGGGCCTGAGGTGACGTGTGCAAACACGCCCTGTGGCGCGTTTTAAGTTGGGGAAATAATTCCCTTTCAATCCTGAGGGACCCTGGGGGCCAACTAGCCCACCAGGTGCTTCCAGTAAGTGCCACTGCTCTGCGTTGCAGAGAGGTGGTGCAGGCCGTGCCCCTCTTTACACCTCTCTGCAATGGCGCTTACTGGACATACCTAGTGGGCTATTTTGCCCCTAGGGATCCTCAGGATTCAAGGGGACTTAATCTCCCAACTTAAAAAACGGCCACAGGGCGTGTTTACACAGTTGGGAAGGGAGGGGACGGGGCCTGAGGTGACGTGTGCAAACACGCCCTATGGCGCGTTTTAAGTTGGGGAAATAATTCCCCTTCAATCCTGAGGGCCCCTGGGGGCTAACTAGCCCACCAGGTGCTTCCAGTAAGCGCCACTGAGCTGCGTTGCAGAGAGGTGGTCCAGGCCATGCCACTTTTTACACCTCTCTGCAATGCAGCTCTGTGGTGCTTACTGGAGGTACCTAGTGGGCTAGTTGGACCCTAGGGACCCTCAGGATTCAAGGAGACTTAATCTCCCAACTTAAAACGGCCACAGAGCGTGTTTACACAGTGGGGAAGTGAGGGGACGGGGCCTGAGGTGACATGTGCAAACACGCCCTGTGGCGCGTTTTAAGAGGTAGTTTTAATCCCCTGCCCTATTATATACTAGGGGCTTACAGAGGAGGTCATGCTGATCACCGGGGGACCCCAACGCATAGTGTTCCCTAGTGTATGTAGGTGTTTTCACTGCATTATGAGTGTCTTTTAACATAGCACTGGCTCTAGGACTGGTTAGTCAGACTCAGTTACCACCAGTATCCGTCTGAAAAAGTTGAGGGTACAGGATGATTTTGCAACATGGCTTCTTTATGCTCTTCTGTTTGTCCTTTCTGCACGTTATCCTTGTTTCTGCACTTTTCTTCGTCTTTGAGGACTTCTGTTGCTTCTTTCTGCATTTCTTTTTTTTCTTTCTGTGCGTGTTTTCTTCTTTCTTCACATGTCCTATCTCTGTAGGCATAGTTAGAAATTAGCATTTAAAAAACCTTTGAAATTCACTGAAAAAACCCTAGGTTTCAGGCACGTTATGGTTAGGAATTAGCATTTAAAAAACCTTAGAAATTCACTGAAAAAACCATAGGTTTCAGGGGCGTTATAGTTAGCTGGACTTTTCACTCGTACAAAACCATTGAAATTCCCCCATTATAGTAAGTTCAGCTAACTATAACTCGCGTGCCCGCAATGCACTGCTTATGACGTCACATATTACATCACTCATGACATGGTCAGTGACATCACTCATGACATCACTGATGACATCTCAAATGACATCACTGATGACATCACTGATGACATCATCCAGTGAATGTGTGTTTTTCTGAAAATTACATATGTTTTATATATGTATATCTCAAGGTCGATGGAAAAATAAATGGGTATATAAGTGTCTAAATGGATGATTTGTTTTTGAAAAATTGATTGTATAACTGACTGATTAAGTGTATCTTAGTGAATAGATGGGTTAGTGAGTAATGTTTAAATATGTAAATATCTGTATCAGTCTCTCACTTTGTGTATAAGTGGCTGCATGGGTTGGTGAGTAGGTACATGAGTGTCTATATAGGTTATTAGTTGTTTTTTTGAGTATCAGTATGAGTGTCTGAGTGTCTGTATGGTTCGGTGGGGGGTATTACATAGTGCATAGGTGCATGAATGAGTGACTCACTGTTTGTATGTGTTGAAGACAGCATGTGTACAGGACTGTATGGGTGGATGAGTGTGTGCATGGGTGTGTTAGTGAGTGAATGACTGTCTCAATAGTGTCTTTATGAGTAACTACATATGTTTTAAACTAGTATATGTGACTATTGGTGTATATAAGTGAGTATATGTGAGAGTGAGAGATTGAAAGAGTTCCTGTATGAATAAGTATGTGTTTCTATAAGTGATTGTTTAAAAGACTAAGTATGTGTAAGTTTCTGTAGAAGTAAGTGTGGTGGTGTGTGTATAACTGTATATGCAAGGAAATGGATGTTTGAATATTTATTAGCATGAGTGACTATGTGTGTGAGTAACTCTATGGATGAGTGGTGTTGGGTAACAGGATGTATAGGTGTATGAGTACATATGAAGAGTGAGTACATGTATGAGTGACTGTATAGGACTGTTGGTGAATGAGTGGATGTGGATGTGGATCTTAGAATTACTGAATAGGTTGTTGTAACTGATATTGGTATGTCCATTGTTTTGAAAATTTTAGTTTCTATTTTTGAATGTGTGTATCAAAGGTTATATTAGGGGGAGAGGAGGTCTGCCACTCTATCACAAGGATGATTTCATCAGTGATGTCATTTGAGATGTCATCAGTGATGTCATGAGTGATGTCACTGACCACGTCTTGAGTGATGTAATATGTGATGTCATCAGCAGTGCATTGCGGGCGCGCAAGTTATAGTTAGCTGAACTAACTATAACGGGGGAATTTCAAAGGTTTTGTATGAGTGAAAAGTCCACCTAACTATAACGCCCCTGAAACCTATGGTTTTTTCAGTGAATATATATATAGATAGATAGATAGACAGACAGATAGACAGACAGACAGACAGACAGACAGACAGACAGACAGACAGACAGATAGATAGATAGATAGATAGATAGATAGATAGATAGATAGATAGATAGATAGATAGATAGATAGATAGATAGATAGATAGATAGATAGATAGATAGATAGATAGATAGATAGATAGATAGATAGATAGATAGATAGATAGATAGATAGATAGATAGATAGATAGATAGATAGATATTACAAGACTCAGATGAGTTTATATTGAGGACTAAGGCTCAAGGCAGAATTCCTGTATTTGGTCATGGGATTCTGAGGTGACCTGCAATATCCTTATCATGTGTGGCAGGGGGGTACTTTAGTTCCTATAATTCACGGTCACTCCGTAACGCTTCCAACAAACCACTTGAATCCTTGTTGTGGTTCTATTTTAAATGAAAGAGATAGGATGTTTCCAAATTTGAAAAAAAAAATTAGACTCTGTAGTGCATAATTAAACACACCCCGAGTAGCAGCTATATATTTTTTGCAAAAAATATTTGAATCAGCTTAATAAAGTCAAATTTTAAAAAATAAGCTATAGCTCAGAATGTGTAGAAACATGCAATGAGATTATCTTTCTTGTAAATTATCTAAAGTGTGAGAAAAATAACATAAACATGTATCTTGTCACTGTCCACGTAGAAAACAGAGAAAAAGAAGGAAAAGCGCATTTCATTTTCGTGTTTGCAAAGTGCAATTTTAATCATGCTTTGTGGCATGCATTTTGTCTGGGCTGCTGACATTGGCAAGAGTTATTGTGACCTCAGAATTCAACTGTAATAAGTTATTTCAGTTGAGTGACTACTCATTTATTACAGGAGCAATTTACGCTCTGTCCAGTGGCACAGCGTGTTCATAATGTCTGTAAATGTGGCACAACTAACTTTTGAGATGGGTTCCACAGTGATGTCTTCTCTATAAACTGAACATGTTTTCGTTTCACACACTTGCTCCGCGTTCGCCTGATTCCCAGCGGACTTCAGCAGAACAGGCTCTGCACTCCCAGCCTTGCACTCTTGCTTTGAAGTCGGTAATTTGCAAGTCATAAATCCCAGTTCAAAAGTTATAGTCACATCCCAGTCCGATTATTCAGCCAATAAAAAGGGCAACTGCGATGGTGTGTGTATTATTACTTTCCTAGAAACAGGATTCCTGAAGTTCTTACTGCTTACAGGTGTTCTGACACAAGTTTCGACAAAAAAAATACTCAAAGGAAAGGTCAACATCTCCGAGAGATCCTCAAAGCGGAATCAACTTTAAAATATTTAAGGGGTGTGAAATTCCTTTGCGGTAAACGGCTTCAAATGATGCAAGATCGGCCAGAGAGGGGGAAGGGCGCGGAACCCGTTTCACCGTAAAAAGAAAATCGTTTTTTGCCTGGGGCTGCGTCTTTTTAAGTCTAGTTTGACAGTGCACTGGTATTCAAGACCTATTGATCAGAGACGTTTTAAGGCATGGGCAAAGTGGGCTCTGGCCCAGGGCCCCAGCCTTTCAGGGGCCCCCTGAAAGAGCCAGCTCTGTTCTCCAGAGAGTCTTGCCCTTACAGCCTCGAATTGTTTTTAAACAGATTGTTGTTAATTACATTTTTCTATCATTCATTTTTTATGTATGAGAGTCTATTACAGACATTTTGCAGACAAAATGTGTTTATGTTTCATGAAACATTCATATAAAAAGTTTATTTTAGATCAATACAGGACCTCACAAATGGGATGGTGTCAGAAATTATTTACAGTAATATCAGTGAACTGCTGCTATGTTACATACTGAAAACACACATCACTATTCCTGAATATCCGATGTACACACATTTAGAATTTTACCAAAGAGGGCATGAAAGAGCTGAGACTGGATCATAAAATCAAAGCTGGACCGAACAGGGGCCCCCAAAATACATTTGGTCCAGGGCCCCCAAAATCCTTAAAACGTTCCTGCTATTGATAGCAATTCTTGAACATATACATAGAATGGGCTTTGAGTTCACCCAAGGAATTATTACTGTCCCATCTTCGCTACTTACTATTTGGTGCATCATTCTACCTTCCAGGATGTGCTTCCACTGGAATGCACTACTTTACATCACAAAAGTACAACTTACACACTGCAGCCACAAGTAGTCTTTTGATCTTTTGCAAACTTGATTCTTGCACTTAATATTTCATCCTGTGTAACTGCTGGAGCTGACAAGTGTTTTGCCAACCAATCATTGTCTCAGGAGCTCTTTCACCTGTTACACAATATGAAACTTGAAGGACAAGAATAACATTTGCAATAAGATTCATTGTGACAGTAAACAATTGGTGCTGTTTTCACTAAGGACCATATGTAGGTACCTAAATACCGGTCGGTAACGGCCGAAATTCGGTAAATATCCCGTTATCGACCGGTATTTAGGCATTTGCGATGTAGGAGGCATGATTTCAGGATTCGGTAATTTACCGAATCGGTAATGGATCGGTAAAATACCGATTCGGTAAAATACAGATTCGGTAAATTACCGAATCCTGAAATCATATGTAGGGAGCACTCAAAAGAGTGAATATTAGTATTAAGAATTCGGTATTTACCACCAAAAACAGGTTGGTGATAAATAACGAATACCTTGCAAACAGCTATAGTTTGCTGATTTAAAAGTGCCATGTGGCAGACATAGTATGTGTGCCACATGTGCACACATGCACGAATCAGGGGTGCAACAGGGTGTCAATGTGACACCCTGCCACCCATGATAATGCCTCCCCACTACCGATTCGGTATTTACCGAATCGGTAATAGTAACTGGCTTCCCATTCATTCCTATGGGCCTCCAGGCCCATAGGAATGAATCGGAAGGGATGCATTATTACCGATTCGGTAAATACCGATTCATAAATACCGATATTTTCCGAATCGGTAATAATTACTGATTATTTACCTACATACTATTTACCACAATTAGCGTGATTATCTTTGATCTAAATGTCTAGTTTTCGTATACAAAATGCATCATGGAAAATTGAGTGGTGCACAGTAGCGCTGACTCAGCTGCGACACCTGCGGTGCTTTTGAGATTCTCACAGTGAACAGGGTTCCATTCATTGTGGATGCAATTGTGTGGTTTCTCACCTGCCTGGCACCTTCCTTTCATGTGGTTACACAAACTGCTGGCATAGTGCTCTGTCATAACTGGAGAGCTACCCTTCTGGAGCACAAAGGCGCGCTTATGAAGTGATGTATTGTTAGGCATCCGCGCGCCCATCGTGATTGACTCATTGTAATGCAAACCAGAGACCACCGAGATCGGATGCCCGAAATATTTCCTGCGTTGACTAATCTCATGTTTC
Organism: Triturus cristatus; assembly: GCF_964204655.1. Classification (NCBI taxonomy): domain Eukaryota; kingdom Metazoa; phylum Chordata; class Amphibia; order Caudata; family Salamandridae; genus Triturus; species Triturus cristatus. Next base: position 503,883,593 of record NC_140594.1, on the reverse strand, counting down.
CTCTCCTTTTTTTGTTTCATTTTGTGAGAATGACTTTGAACTGGACGTGTGTGTATTGTGGACTGAGACGTGCTCATTGTCCCATGATGCAACACGAGCCCACAGTCTCAGAAGGTTCCTCCTGGCCATATCCATGGGCGGAGAATAGAAAGGGTGGGCCTCCACCGCCGGCCACCTTAATGGACAGAGTAAGAACATGGGAACATGGAAGAGACTGATAGGCAGACGTGTGGAGGAATTTTGGGGGCGCAAACAGCACAATTCACAGAATCAGTCTGTTTGCAATCACATAAATGACTTGTGGTATGTACAAACCACAAACTGCGATTCACTAAAATGTTACCAAATTGAATTTGGGTTTGCGACCCAATACAGATTCGGTATTTGGAAGGGGTGTCTTTAGGGCATTGCTTCCAAATACTGAATAGGAATGGTATGTATTAAGGTTTTGCACTTGAAATCTGATTGCAAAACAATAATACTTTACCAACCACAAACCTGTTGTGGTAAGACTTTGGCAAATAGGAAGGGGGTCCCAAGGGACACTTTTCCCTTTAAGAATGGTGAAAATATATTTTTAAAAGTAGGCCATGTTCACATGACCACTGCCTACTCTTACAAAATGTTACGTACATTTTTGTTTCTTTTTTTAAGGGCATCCTGTTTTTTTTGTAGTAAAAGAGACAACTTTAAGGGGGGGGAGACTTTTTTATTTAAAAGCAATCACAGACATGGTGTTCTGCTGACTCTCACAAGACAGTATCTCTGTGACGGCTGTGACTTCTTGTGGGCCAAAATTTGCAAACTACCTCATTAATATTCATGAGATGGGTTGATTTGCGACCCACTATGAATCAACATTTGGCTAACTGAGCTATTAGGGGCATATTTAGAAGTGGGCGATAAAAAATTATCGCCGCTTTTGCGGCCGTTTTCGGACGAAAAGCGGCGATAATTTTATCGCCTAATTAGCAAGGCCACGCTAACGCGTGAAACCTTGCTTTAGCGTGGGGATTCCTAACGCCCAGCTTTGCATCTCTAATGAGATGCAAAGTGGGCGTTCCTGACCTAACATGACAGGATTTCTCCTATCATCAAGCCCCACGCTATGAAGCATAGTGGCAGGAAAAGTAGCGATAACCCCTGTTATCGCTACTTTCCTTACACCTGCTTCCGGACTGACTTAGCCATGATATCCTATGGTAGGTGGATATCATGGCTAAGTTTGTGAGTCCCTATCAACAAGCTAACGCCACATTGCGTGAGATTATCGCTGGGTTTCCAGCGATAATCTCATGTTAGGCAGTTAGCACTAGGATTTTTTATCGCTGAGGAGATAAGCGTAGCTAATAGCACGCTATCTCAGCGATAAAAATCCACGTTACCCGGCGATAATTATCCTCACGCTAAGAGCGCTGAGCGATAATTATCGCCGGGTGTTGCTGATATGCCCCTTAGTACCTAGGTCGATTCAAAAACTACATCACTGGTCAGAAAAATACTGGTTGCAAATTGCTTCATAGATCTGGCCCTAAGCCACTCACAACTCAATAGCACCTAGTTGGAGTGCTGAAAGCATCAGCAGAGCATTTTTTATTTTGCAAGCAATATCTAATTTCCCTTTTGAGTGCTCCGCGTATTTTTGTGTAACTTTTTCTCAATTCACAGGCATAGAAGGCAGGTACAAGCAGGTTTCATGCAGGAACTATAGAGAACTAATATTTACCATGAATGACATGCATTGTCCCCTCAAACCAGTTCCATAGTGGCATGTGGTGTGACTTTTGTACTCAAGGATGCACTCATACAATTTCCTGCTGACTTTCAAAGTGAATTTCATGTACTACATGTAATTTGGCAAAAATGATATATATTTTGTGAGGAAGAAATTTTCCAATTTCACCCACCGCTAAGCAGCACAGACAGCCTGCAACACAGGAATAGAGTTCCCAGCTTGCATTCACATGAGCACCTCTTTTTGGAGTTTTAGGAATCAATAGCTCTTGCAGATAAGACCAACAGAACTGATTTGGTGGAGAGTACTAAAGGTAAATACAAATAGTAATTCATTTATATGGTTCTTAATACTGGGATTGAGACTGTCTCTAGACTACAACTTTGGTGGATTGAGGAAATTAAGTGATACCTCAGGATCAAACAGTGTGGTTAAGTGGTCAAGTCAAAATCACACAGCCACAACCTAACCTCTAGGCCAAATGTCCTTTCTCTGGAGGAAAAAAAGGGAGAAGGGTAGTGGTCTTACAACTATAGAGAAAAGGTAGCATCTTCCTCCCATATAGAGACTGCTATGACAGCTAAAATCCAATAACTAAATGCATTTGTATGATGTTATCTTGCCAAAGATGGAGACGTTAGCATCCATAGTACATGTGCCATATGTCCAAGTGCATCATTGAGATACACCAATTGAAGAGACATAGCTAAATAAAAAGTATGTATATCCCGCCCTACATCTCTGAATGTAAAAACTTAATCTGCAGAGTCCCTCAAGTATCCTTACTGAGCCCTCTACCCTCTTCAACATCTACATGGCATCTCTCGCACATGCCACAAGATACCAACATTGTATCCCACGCTGATGACACCCAGCTTATCCTCTCTACCACAGATAACAACCACACAACCAGGACCAACTTCACACCTGCATGTCTGACAAAGCAAACTAGATGAAAAAGTACTGCCTAAAACTAAACACAGACACAATTGAATTTCTTATCTTTGGGAACAAGAGCTCTCAGTGGGACTCCTCCTGGTGGCAAACAGAGCTGAGACCAATGCCCACCTACACTAACCGTGCCACAAACCCTCGGCACCATAGTGGACGACAGACTTACAAAGACCAAACAAGTGGACGCATTCACCTCTTCCAGCTCCTGCATTCTATGTATGATCCACAAGATTTTCCAATTTGCCTATCAACACCAGACATCCGGTCACACAGGCCTTCAGAACAAGCGGACTAGAGTATGGTAATACATTCTATGCCGGCATCACAAATCAACTCATACAAAGACTCCAGGCCATGCAGAACTCTGCCTTCAGACTCATCCTCAGCTTTCCCCGTAACGCACACATAAAGCCACACCTCAGAGAGCTATACTGTCTACAAATCCATAAGCGATCACAATCCAAGCCACTCACCCATGCATATGAAAACCCTCCACAATGGTGCACCTGCCTATGTCAACGACGGTCCCAACTATCATAAGCCTCCCCCAGGGAACTGTGCTCAACATCACTCCACCTCACGCAAGTCAGGAGGACACTCTTTCTCCTATATCGCTGCCAAATCCTTGACCGACCTTCCACATCACATAAGGACCTCCCTATCCCTTCTCAAATTCTGGAAGAACCTGAAGACCTGGCTATTTAACTAGGGGCCCGATTGGCCTACTCACCAACACAGTGCTAGATACCCCTCAGGAGATAAACGTGCTATACTAATCCACATAACATACGGTGGTTAGCAAGTGTGGTTCTCATCACAATTTCAATAATCAGATTTTTCAGGGGATCAGACTATTTTGTGGAATTTCAGTTCCAAGCTATATTCACAGGCTTACCCTCGGCAGTTGAACCAACAACTCTGTTGCTCTAGATGCAAGGTTAACTGGCTGTAAAGGGTGATCAAAACTGGGCTAAAACTTCATATTTCACTTGCACACCAACACCCTTTTATCAAAGCAGTGCTAGTAAAGCATTTTATGATAACATTACATTCACTCTGTTTGCAGACATCCTTTATGCACACACAAGGCATATGTCGGGCACCCTAACATTTGTTCCATGTTTTGAAAACAATGAATAATGCCATTGCGTGATGCCTTTAACTTCTCTCTGAAATTTACATATTGGTTAATAATTTGCACCCGTGCACCAAAAATGAAGAAATCAGTTTCATACCATGTTTCTCCCCGTCAAAAGAGGAACAGATGTTTTCTCCCATTCCATAATTGTTTGTAATACAGACTGAACCATTCACTTTCCGAGAGTGTCTATCATTCCTGTCTGTTTGATAGGATTTTCTCTACCTTTTGAGGAACAGTATACCACATATATTTCTTGGTGAATATTATGACGTTTATGAAGAATTTGACATTTTTCGTAAATTCTGGTGTCCATTGAAAACATTTCTATTGGAAAATAATACAAATATAGCAGTAAAACATCCTCCGTAGAAAAAATCTAATTTCAGTTAAAAAAAAAACCTGATTGAGTTTAAGATATTGGTTTTCCCCAAAAATCAATGTTATTTACTTTTTATATACGTAAATTAACTGTCACCTCATAATTGTGTACATATGTCAATGTTTAAGATGTGTTCTGTGAGTTGTATCACCTTCCTTCCTCCCCGAGCGTCACAGCTTTGTTTGGTTTAATGTTTGTTAAAAATATAGTACATATATGTCTTGACAGTCTCCTTTCCCCGTCTTCTAAATATTGCAAGCTCTCTATAATCTTTTTCTCTTTCTTCTTCTCTCCTATTATCTTTCCTAGTTTCTAGCCATTCCTACTACTTTCTTCCCCTACGGTTGGTTGTGCATCACAGACAATATTACAAAGCTAAGTTCTATGTCATCTTTGTAACATCAACCATACATACCAACGGGAATCTTCAGGTTTACATATTATGTACGCTATGCTTTCAGCCCCATGATTATCTGCCAACCATTTGCTGTGTATTAAATATTCCAAATTAAAACATCTTGAAATTAAAATATAGCACATATCCCCGAACAGAATCCTTCACTGGAAGTTGCTACTTCTTAGTTACAGAGTTGGCTCTATGGCATTCAATCAATCAATCCAAGCCATTTGTACAGCAAGCGGCTACCTCAGCTGAGGAGTCCCTGCGCTCAAAGCAAGACTAAAGAATAGACTTGGCCGGCACAGTCTAAGTTTGATTGAAGAGCCATATCTTTAAAACTTTCCTGACCCCCTTGTTCCATCTCGGCCATGCGAAAGTTGTTGGACATGGAGTTCCAAAGCTTAGCCGTCCATACCGAGAATGATTTGCCACCTTGTCGAACTTTGGCAAACCTCGGGATGCGAAGGAGTCGCAGGTGGTTAGATTTCAGGGTTTGCTCCTGATGGTACAGGATCAGAAAGGCTGGAACACCCAGATATAAGATATTGGCGTAATTCCAAATGCAAGGTCACTAATGCATGGACTATGATTTTTCGGGTCTCCTATGAGAGAAAAAGCAATAGCTTCCTGACAGATCTTAACATAACAATGCAAGATGAAGAAATATGCCAGATTTGGGTCACAAAGGAGAGATTGGAATCGAACGTAAACTCCTAGATTTCTGGCAGATGAAACCAGTATTGGTGGGGGATTGAATTCAGAAAGCCACCAAAGACTGTCAGGAGGGGACGCCAATGGACTAAAAAAGAGCAGCTCAGTTTTGTCTGCGTTTAGTCTCAAAACGTTGCTGTTCATCCATTGTGATATATCTTTTAAGCACTCTTTAAAATTAGGAGAGGCTGCTTCCGATTGTTCTCTAGATGATAACACAAGCTGTGTGTCATCCGCATAGGAGACAACCTTCACTCCCCAGGATTCAATAAGAGTGGCCAGAGGGGCCAAATATAGAATGAAAAGCAATGGGCTAGGAGCAGAGCCCTGTGTCACCCCACACACCAATGATCTGGGCAAAGATAAAAATGTACGAAGGAAGACCTGTTGGAATTGATCTTCTAAAAATGATCGCAACTAAGATAACACCATGACCTGAAAACCAAAATGGCTTAATCTGTTCAACAAAGTAGAACAAGTTACCATGTTGAAAGCTGCCGAGAGATTAAGCAGCATTACCATAGAAGAAGCACCGCCGTCCAGTGCCTCTCTAACCGTTTCAGTCACTTCCAGTAGAGCGGACTCCTTGCTATATCTGGCTCAGAAGCCAGATTGCATGTCATGGAACAAACCATTCGTTGGCGATGAACCAGCTTTTCTAAAATTGCTAAGCACCCCCGGGTCCGTATTGGGCTTTTTGAGCAGTGGCATCAGGAAAGCCTGTTTCCATACGGCGGGAAATATGCCAGATTTTAGTGAGACATTCGAGAATCGATTCAAACATGGTTTTACAATGGAAGCAACCATTCTAAGAATTTAGATTAGAGAAAATTCCGAAAAAGTAACCGAAGGGTTATTGGATGGTGGGACTGTTCCTTCTAAATCAATCGAACAGAGAAGCACTCCACTTTTTTCTTTTTTATACTCAAACTAAATGAACTTTTCCTATTTAAAAAACAGCGTGCTACAGTGGGTGGCACGTGTTGTCGAAAGTGTGCCTGTACTAGAAGCTAACAATACCTAGAGTCACTGCGACTCAAACCTCTGTGCACTATTACTCTGGTATAGTTAACATACACAAAATTTTCTAATAAAAATGTTTTTAAATCAACACTTTAGTTTGTGAGTTCAAAACCAATCATATCACTCAAATTGTTATTCGGTTTTCACATTATTGCAATTTTTTAATATTGAACACTACGTTGAAAACACGCAACATAAATGTAATAGAGGAATTCAATAGATTCCATAAACATAAACACATTTAGTACAATTCAGGAATTTAATCCAATCGATTTCAAAGTGCCCAATGCATTTTGGGCCTGAATTGGCCCTTCTTCAGGGGCTTTGGCTCTAAAAAAGTAAACAAAGTTTAATTTTAGAATATTGATGTACAAAAAGCTCAGAAAGCATCATATCAGACAGGGAAAGACAAAAGACTTTTTGTCAGAACGTCTAAAATTTATGACTCATGGTAAAAATAATAATGAAGTCTGTGATAAAAAGTACCCTCCACCTTCGTGAAAAAACTGGGACTCATACTCACGAGAAATTCCTTCAAATACTCAAATCTACAAAGAAAAGCAACACAGTACCATGAAACTCAATGCGAAAAGATAACTGGACGTGCCAGCGTAAATAAAAATGCTCATACCTTCGGTGGAACGAACGTGGCTAAATCACCGAAATGTAAACAAATAAGCAATGCCTACAGAAAAAGCAAACAAGCATCTATTAAAGAAAACGAACACTCCGATAGTCACAGTGAACAAAGTTCACATGACCGATAATACAACCTTAGCTGAAAAACTTAAGTCCACAACCAAACTCTCAATAGCTTCTGCCACTGAACTCAACTCGCTTCCCCGACCTACTGATTTAAAAACGCTGGACATCAATGCATGCGGCCCCTGCTTCCGGCGTGTGCATTGATGGCATCATTCATTTTATTTCTTTATATTTATCCTGTTATGTCCCACAACATCCCACGCACCTTACTCTGCCTTTCCAGCTCTACGTCTGTGATTCAGGATTGTAGGATCTATTTGTGCAGCCAGGAAAAAACTGCATCTCAGGTCTCCCACATAACAGTGCCCGGCGCCATTGTGTGTGCTTTTTATGTCTCGCTAGAGTCAGCGCATGCGCTGCTCTAGCGAGAAATTTAGTAGGTGGTTTAAAAGTGCTACCCAGGCCAGCCACCAGCTTGCTATTACACGCGAAAGCGTGCGTGACGTGCACAGCACTTTTTCCCGTCGCGCGCGCGTGTGCACAACTCGCGTCACCACTCTCGTTTTTATTTATTTAATATTTCATTTCGCGGCCGCGCGGCGTTACTTTTACGGCTGCACAGCCAATGCTTGTTCATTTAAAATGTTGGGTAAGAGTCTGTGTGTTGTACGTGGGCTCGCTTTATGAAGCTTCCATTTGAGGAACTTGTTTTTGTAACACTTTAGCCCATTCCCTGTTGTCCCACATGATAATTAACTTTTTACAACTTTTAGCAACTTCCTTTCTGATGTTGGTGTTGTGCACACGGTGAGGCACTCAGGAATTGGTTTTGCCACCTGAACTTCAAGACTGTAATCTGTTGCACTAGCGTAGCTACATCTGCTTGTTTGCGCGAGAGGCTATGGCTTGTATTAACGGGGAATGCGTGTTCTCATAGCTTACTTTTATAATCGATACATGTTTAGTTGCATAAATGCTGATTTTGTGTGTTTTGTACACGCGCAAGCTGAATTTTTACCAGTCTGGAAAACACTGCACGACAGTAGCCGGTATTCCATAGATATTAGGTCGGGTCTTGCTTTTTTATTTCTTAATTTTTACAAACGCCACAAATGTAGCACACGTTTGTCAGCTCCTTTTGTTGATAATATAGGAATAGTGGAGTTGCTACCACTACTTTTCTTTGGCTTGGGACAGATCTGTGTGCATGCCAGTGCCGCTCCCAGGCTACCTGCAACGCTAGCTGCTCTACAGGCATGTCCTAGTATGAAGATTTATTACATGCATCCTATTGTTTTTCAAGGAAACCTTGTCGTTTCCTGATTCTGGTATATATTAACACACCAAACAAAATGTTTTCAGTCTCTGATACACAATATAACAAGCATTTGCAATGCAATAGGTCTCGCATTTACGCGAGTGTGAGCGATTAGCATTATAAATGACAGTGCCTTTTATTTTTGTTTTAATTTTTAAAACATAAATAAAAGGCATTATCATTTACAATGCCAATATCTTAAACTTGCGTAAATGCAAGACCTATTGGATTGAAAATGCTTGTTATGCCATGTTATCTGCCAGGAAGAAACAGGACGTGCTTCCTTAAGTGCCTGAATTGTATGATACCCTGCTATTCTGATGCCCTGGTATGCCCATTGATCACAGGACGCAATATGAATAAAATATCTGTTTCTCTGATACTTTACGCTACTGTACTGTGTTTAATGATCCGGCCCAGTGGCAGAACTGCCACCTCGTGTGGTAACTTCTGGCTAATCACACCATGTGTATAGGACGACAGAAGAGTTTATTTTTATACTATCTATTGGGTGTTTTTTAGCCACGTTCTCACGGATTACAAACACCACTAATCATGTGCTAAACTTTATTCACATCACCCTGCCTCCTTAACGAACATTAGAATTACATTTAAAACAATTTGTCATATGTGTAAACACACACCGTTCACCAATTTTTTTTGTTTTGATAAACTTTTATCTTTCAACACATCTAACCATGTGCACTGCATATGCATATGCTTTTAATAGAATCCTTAAAATATATTCCGTTCAACGACTGAGGGAATTACTTTTAAAGGAGTTTGAATTATTTGCTACAGCGGCCTAATTTTGTTTTTTTACTTTACTAACAATGGCTTCGCTGCCTGCAATTTTATTCACATACTATCGAAAAACAAAAAGACCTGCTTGCTAATGAGTATTCAGCCAATTAAGAAATATGGAATAGGAGAACCGAATATTTGGAACTCATAGTTACAATTGTATTTTTTTTTAATGAAACAAAAGGAAACAATATATTACAGCAAAACAAAAATCAAGTCTAGAAAAAAATATGATGGCATTAACAAGAGCTCAAAAACTAGACAGGGGTAATTTAATTATCTGATACACTAGCCTGATCATACAGTTGTCAGGGTTGTATGATAGAGGCATGTATGGCTAAACCATGCATGCCTCCACCACGCAGCCTCAACCACGAATGGATCTTAACCACGCATTCCTTTACCCGCATTCCTTTACCACGTAAATTCATGGTAAAGGCATGAATGGTAAAGGGGTATGTGCGGCTAAGGTCGAGACCCCCCTCCTCCGCCTGAAGCTACAAACTCCCTGCCAGCCCCCTCTGCTCTGAGGTCCAAATACCCAACCCCCACGCTGTCCCTAACCCTTAACAAACACTACCCCAACCTGCTCCAACCCCCTGTGATATCCCTAAAACCCCAACCCCTTCCACTGCCCTTAGGCCTAATCCCCTTACCCCTAATTTAAAAAAAAAACTACCTGACCCTCCCCAGCCCTGAAAACTCCCCCGACCCGCAGCCCTGAAAATTATACCCGAATCCCCAGCCCAGAAAACTACCCCTGACCCCCCAGCCCTGAAAACTACCCCCGATCCCACAAATCAGAAAACTACCCTACACCCTCAGTCCAGACACCCTTACCTCACTGCGGCTCTCTTCCTGGCGAGGTCTTCCTGCTTCTGTCCCTGCAGCAGCCAGCAGCTAGACTGCGCAATGCCTTAACCATGCATATGCGTGGTTGAGGCAAGCCTGGTTACACTTGCAATGTCGAAACATGCATGACTGATGCCGCAGTGTTCCGACCGTTTCCCAGTTGTCAGAGGTGGACATCTATTTTGTCCTACCTTGCCATACAGGCTTGCAATACTGAGGCTATGTAGGATGCGTGTGCAATATAAGAGAACACCTGTTATGCCAGGCAATAGTCGTGGCTGTTGGCCTTCTCCTTGTATTGAAATGAGACCCACACCCTGGAGAGCCTATGCTCTTCCTGCTTACTCTGTTGATAATGCATGTTTCAGTTTAACTCCTGTAAGAGCTGTACTTAAGATCTGACTGATTTCCTCTTCTTCTAGTAACCAACCATAAGCACTCTTCTTCTGTACTTAACTCTACTTATTCTTTTACTATATTGTTCAATTCCTAGTCTATGCATAGGAGCTCAACACACTTCCTGCGCTGCTCTAGGGAAGATCTGGGGTAGTTCTGTATGGGCGAGTAGCCCCGCCCACTACCCCACCCATACTTTTCATTGGCTTTTGTCTTTTTCCTTCGTAATGCTGGCCTCTGATTGATCAAAAGGCTTGTTAGTCCCTCCTTATTATGGTCATGCCGTCATTTGTACCCTCCCATGGCTACTGGCCCCTTTACTTTGAGTGTTAGTGTTATTTAGACTGTCAGCACTATTTTCTTCCTTGCCTTCTCACCCCATCCCGCACTCCCGTTGTCCGTGCCTCTCCCCATTGTCCGTGATGCAATGCAATAGGTCTCAGGTAAATGCGAGTCCTATTGCATTGCAAATGCTTGTTTATTTGTGTGTTGGTGCTTAGTTCTGAATTTATCATTTGCAAAACACAGCTGCAGGTTCACACAGTGCAGAGGAAAATAGACTGGACCTCGTGAGCGACCCGCTTATAAATATGGAAACTTGAGAGCTCTGACGTGAGTCTTAAAATAAAATCTCTGGACTTCCTTCCACGTTGTCCGTGTTTGGAGCCAAGGCTGTGATGCGGCACTGTCCCATGAGGCGACACTGTCCTGTGAGGTGTCACTGTCCCTGTAAGGCATGGCTCGTGCACTTAGGGTGAAAAAAGGTAATGAGGGCAGACACAAGTGTGGTTTGGAGCACTGAGGCTGTGAGGAGAGGGCCGGGAGACCGAGGAGAATTGAAGCCGGCGGGGCAGGCAGGAGGAGGCACTGCTCCAGTTCTCACTTGACTCAGGGAAGGCCTTGCTCTGGTCCCGCCCCCAGGACAGACTCCCAAGAAGCCAAGATCAGAGAGGCACGTACAGAGGAAAGAACTGAGGAAAGAAACATGTCTGGAACGGGAAGAATCTGCCCTGAAACTATTCCTCTGCCGCCTCCAAACTTCTTTGAATCTGTGCCTCCTTACGGATAAGCAACCCACGGGGCACAGGGACTCTCTCCCTTTCCTCCTGCAAACTTACTGTTTGACTGTGCCTGAAACTAAGCGACCTCCGCCCCATGGTCTCTGAGGGTATGAAAGACTCTGAGCTGTCCACGAAGTTGCAGACCACCGCCATCTGTTCTCTCTCGTCATTTGGGGGCGCAGCACCCAATGTTGGCACCTCTGTTATATTTCAGGGACTCTGGACCAAATTTGGCTGGGTGTGATCACTGTTTCTCCTTTTGCTGCCTCCCTGGAGCTCCAGGGTCGCCGACGGTATCACTGCAAGATCCCATACATAGCTTGCACCCATTGTGTGTCCCAGGTCCACAAGTGTAAATCTTGTCCAGTCCAGGTTTTGCTTTTAATGCTAGGCCTTGGAGTACAGTTTACCTTATTTTGGGATTGGTGCTCCCAAGTCCAAGTTTGCAAGGCCAAACCTGTGACATGGATGAACTGCTCACACTTGGACCCTGGAAACAGGAGACTCCGGGTTGCTGGCACGTCATCCCATTTCCTATAGCCCTGAAGTCAGCTAAGAGCACCCACATGCTAGGTGTTTATCCTAAGGTCACACCGAAGACAGTCCGACGTTTGAGTCCCAAAATGTAACATGCTGGTGGCTGTATCATGTCTTTAGTCAATTACCCTAAGGCCTACCAGCAGTATCTGTGCTATATAAAATTACTATCTAAATTAGGTAGTCAGGGCTAACCGCTGTAGCCATTGATGCGCAAACTGCAGTTACATTTGTATAGAGCATTGAACTTCTGAGTAGGAACTTGGGACCAATTTACCTCCATCCTTTGCTAGAAACACCCCTCTCCTTATGTCAGGGAATATAATATTCCCTTAATTTAAGGCTGTAGACCTCTATCCCAATTTCTCTGGAATACTGTGCCCCTCAACTTTACCCTGGTGCTCTAAGATCCCCCTCCAAGGGCTTTAAATGGGATGAAAAAAGTGAGGGGTCTTTAAAAGTGGCATGGCCTATGTAATTAAAGGCATGGCTTAATAAATAAACTACATTTCTGTGATTTCTATAGTGTGACACCTGACCAGTATATTGGTGTCTCTCTGAACTTTCAGTTATTGCATCCAGGTATGTAACAAATCAAATGACAAACACCTAAAACCAGCCAGGACTATTGGCTTGTCAAAGGTTGTCTCTGAGTGCTTAGTAGAGAGGCCATGTATTGGATGACCATGTATTCTGAGCACCGGTCTGACCCACTGACAGGCACTGTGAGAAACGCACACTGCCTTCAGCCTCAGCTCCAGAGCTCTCAATCAAGGCGACTCAGTTTAAACTATGCACTATACAAGAGTAATATGCTACAAGGAGACAAATACAAAAACACAACCTCCTGGAAATAGCCAGAACTCTTATGAAGTGCAAAGTTAAGTGAAGAATGTGAAATATGAACTGGAAATAAATCACTGACATGGATTACCTTAACACATTTTTAGATGAACTGTTCAGAAATAGTCAGTGTTTTACCAGTAAAGTTAAGGACATAAATATAAGGACCCAGTGCAAAGCCCATTTTAAATTACTACTGGGTCTGTGACCCGGCCCACTTAAAGCCCTGCCCCTTCCTGTTGAGAGGATCTTCCCCCATGCCTCTACCTTGGAGTTCTAAGCACCATCCTCTTTGGTAAGTCCTGCTCTCTCAATCTCTGGGGCTCAATGACTTTTCTGACGCTACCTTGGTTCTAGGCACTTTTTATCTGAGACACTACAATCACCTGACTCCTTAGTTCCTATTTCCACTTCATTTGGCCTGCCCCATCATGTCTCCCAGAATCTGGAAACTCTTCCTTTTCTGTCTGTAGAGCTCTAGGTTATCCCTGCCTCCCTCCGCCCCCTGGTCTGGAGCTCTCATCCTAACCCACACTTAGCACATTTTCATTCCTTAAGTGTTCCTTTAGTGTTCTGCATCTCGCACACCAAAGCCCTAGACTCCGACACTGCTTGATAGTGACTCCTCAGTAGCTCTGATGCAACAGCCATCTTTGATAGGAAGAAACGCCCAGGAAGGCCCTTTAGCCTCTAACTCTAGAACTGGTCACCCCACCACCTGGAGCTCTGAGACAGAGCTGGGTCTGGACACTGTGACTGATATTTTGTTCTGGATTTTCTGTGCCGCTGCTTCTGATAGTTTTTTGTCTTCTACAGGGTCCTCCTTAAAGCTTGTGGTGCATTGTCCACCAGCTGTTTGTGGATGCTTTAGATACAGATCTTTGATGATGACCCGGATGCTGACTCATTGTTTATTGGCTCTCCCAGCTACTGTTGGTGCCATGTATTAGATGGAGGTCCCCTGGATGTTTGTTGGTCTGGGAGCAGGTCTCCTGCTTAATTGATGCCCTAGACAGGGTTTCTTCCTGCTTGTTTGTTGATGACCCAGATGTGCATTTCACAGCTGTTTGATGACCCAGATGGAGAATCACCTTGCTGTTTGTTCATGACTTCGCCTAAAGGTTTCCCTCATAGCCTGGCTTATCTTTGACCTCCACAATGGTCCTGCTGCCCTGCACCACCGCAGTCCCACTCCCTGAGAGCTACCTGTCGGAGCAGGTGACAGTGCTGCTGTCTTGCGCCTTGTCCGTGGCAGGCTGCATCCTCATCATCTGCACCCATACCCTGTGGCCTGAGCAGTGCAGTCGGCCCCGTGAGCTGCTCCTCTACCTCTCTATAGCCAAATTGTTGTCTGCCGGTGTGTACTACTATGGTGTGCTGCGCAACTTTGAATCCACCACATGGGACTATGTGTTACAGGGCCCCCTATCCACCTTCGCCAACACCAGCTCCTTCTTCTGGACTGTGGCTGTAGCCATATACCTGTACATCACCACCGTGCGAGCAAACCCCCGCCTAGCAGATAGCCTGCCCTGCACCTTCCACGCAGTCAGTTGAGCAGGGGCTACATTGAAGCAGATGTTTGAGTGGTGGTGAGAGGGGAGCTTGTGTGGAGTGTTACTCACCTCCCAATCTCAAATTCTTAGGTTCTGATCACTTGGAGACTGGAAAGGAGGTTCCTTCTCTTCACACAATACCCTGCTTGCTGCACATTGCTACAGTAGCTTGTTTAAAACCCTGTGGTTCACTGACTTCAAACCACACCCCTGTGTATTCCGTGACACCATCTTTCACTGAAAAAAACATAAATTGTCTGGTTGCAACTAGAGCTCCACAGTTATGGTATTTTTTTCTGCCATTTCTATCTGTACGTATGCATATTCCTTTGTATCCTCTTCACTTAATTTAACAGATGAACATACATCCACACTTTGATGTCTATGAAGTTTTAGTGCACTCAGTACCTTTATACAACACACATTTGCAATGCAGTAGGTCTCACAATTGTGAGATTTTGAGCTATTGGCGATGTAAATGACAATACCTTTTACTTATGTGTTTAAAAAACCTGCAATAATAAAAGGCATTGCCATTTACAATACAAATAGGTCAAAGTTTCTAAAACGCAGGACCTATTGCATTGCAAATGCTTGTTTTGCACAGCAAATACAATACGCGACTGTATGAGTCGTGTAAATGAAAATCCATTTTGCACATGTGCCAAATTCCCTAAAAAGCACCCTCGCTTTGAGAAGCTGGGAATGAAAGGTAACCGGGTCTGATTTGGAACCAGAGTATTATGTTTAAATGAGCTTGCATGTTGAAGATATGGCTGCTACATTTGCAGCAACTTTCGGTTCCCTCTCACTTTCTCAAATGCACATTAAAAGCACTTTGGATCAACTGTTTCATGGCCTTGGGGGCTGAGAAAAAAGGAAATAACAAGAAGATTTAGCCTGCATAAGCCCAGGTTTGTGAAATTGCAAGTGTTGGCGGAGGAGGACGACCTTCGAGCATCTACCGGATATCTCGGCACAGGCAGGACTGACGAGGTCACGGTGACCTGGAATTAGAACTTACCTAAGAAGGGACGCGAGGCCGGCCAAATCCTCTAGTTTAACGCACCTCATCTCCACAGAAACTATTTTCAATCTTCTGTTATTCATTTTATTATTCCGCGGAGGGCAATCATCTCAGCTAAATTCTGTTATTATCCTTAACAGCCTATTATAATCACAAATGAAACCAAGTTGATACAGAGCCCACTAATAGCATATTTAAATATACAACTCTCGATGAATTGATTTTTCTTGAAAACCGTAGAATTTCGGCAGCATCATTTCGCATCCTTTCATGCATCACATCCCTTGCAAAGTAGCTTTTAGAGTTTCAAACCTGCCACCATTAGAGGAAGATTAACATGTTTATACATCCAAAGAATATTTCCATTTATATCTAATGTAAATTTAAATGGTTAAATAGTTTTCTTCTCTCCCCAAGACTTTTGACAGACACAATAAACACGATTTCCACTTGAAAGGGTTGGAGCTCTGTTTAGTTTTTTCAAAGTCGATCTAAGATTTTCGCTAACTAAAGAAAGTCTTAAACTTATTGTGCAGGGAGATTCTAGAAAGTGGACTGAACATGGGGAGGAGCCATACGGACATGATGGTAAATACTATGGTCAAAGATCACCTTTGGCCAGAGCCGGCTTTAATACTGGTGGCGCCCTGTGCGACAATGTTTGTTGGCGCCCCCCCCCCCCCATGACCACCTTGGCCACGTATTCTCTTACTAGCACCCTTTAACAGTTCCCCTCAAGTCTCCATAACCACTGTCTCTCAGATTCATTTAGTTGTATAGCGCCACTCATACCAGTGTAAGGTTTTAGAGAGCTTCACATCACACACACATTGCAGAGAGACAATCAGACGTGTGTATCAGTGTATAGGAAATGTTCCATCAGACAGGACTACAAGGTGTAGAGTAGGGGTGACATGTCAATGATACTGGTAGGAAATATAGTTTAAGAGTCCTTATTCTGGAAAACCACAAATTCAGAATTTAACGTAACATCATTTTTAGGAGCTCTCTTCAATAATAAGAATTGTTTTCTACCCAAATGAACCGTTTTGGCAAGATTAGAATAATGAAAGACTGGGCATAAAAACATATAGTTCTAACATATACCTTGCAGTTTGTACGTAGCTCTTTGATGAGAGTTAATAGCTCAATGTTTTATATTAGGATTTTGACTTATAAAAGACAAGTAACAAAAGGAGCTCTCTTACAGAAACAGTAACCCACTGGCATATTTACATTATATGCACTTTGTTATCTGCATGGTACACGTTATTAGCAGCAGGCATTTTAACCCTCTGCACTATCTTTGGATGATTCAAAACTTCCATTAGACAAACCTTCAATCTCTTTCCAGGAAGATAATTAATCACTGGAGTTATCTCGACATTTTAATTGATGCCTGAAAATTGCTGGAGGCGGGGAGCCCAGTAGCAGATGCTTTCAAAATGAGAATAAACTTGCAAAAATGATGCCCCCACCCCAAGTCAGCGCCCGGTGCGGTGGCACCGATTGCACCACTCTAGAGCCGGCCCTGACTTTGACTGAACAAGACAGACCTCATTTAATGGTTGCGGCAGCCCACCAGCCTGCCACGTCTGCTGAGGCCTTGCGCCTGTCTGTGTCTTGGTGCATCTACCAATGCAGTGGATGCATTGAAGACACAGGTGAAATCCGAGCAGGCGCCATGTTTGTTTCACCATCTTCGCATTAATTTGTTTTTTTACCAAAACAAGTTCCCAAAGTGGAAGGTTATTTCAGATAATCAAATCAAACAATGGTCATGAGGAACAGGGAGTTTTCTGGTTTGTGTGGTGGATGTTGTTTGTTTTCCCCTGCCAGGCCATGCTCTTCTGCCTGGGCAGGCCTAGACAGGAAAGATGAATGGCAGTAGCCATGCACTAAATAGGGTGGGGGCATTGCCACTATGGTCTTCTAGGTCTGAGGTGGACAGGTACCCAAGTCAAGGGTTTCTGATGATGGAGCAAGCTGATGATCTGACTGCTGGGAAACTATGTGTTTAGCAGCCGCAGTCCGTGCAGGTAACGGTGGGACAGTGGGGCTGCGTGGGGGGGATTTTCGAAGGACGGTGACAAGGGAAAATTAATTATTCATTTAATTTTCCCTCAGCATCGTTCCTCGAAATCCCCCGCACTCGGCCTGACCGCCCCACCACTGTTACCTGCACGGACCGCGGCTGGCATTTAGTCGCTCCACCAAACTTGACATGATGTTATGGAGAATAACGTTAAGTGCTAAAGATGATGAAAAGAAAATTGTATTTAGTAGTCAATTGTCATTGTTTTCAGATCTGACTGAATAAGATATAATAGGAATTCCATATAGATATTGAGCTCAATATTGAGTAAACTTCGAATTTCTTTAGGTTGCGGCTCATCCATTAAAGGATTAGTTTGTGATGCAGAATGTATTAAATTACTTATGAAAAATAACTGTGAATCCATTTTCTGTGGTTATGTCAGGGTCCCTCTAACATTTCTCCAGGAGACCAGAGTCAATGCAAATCCCAGGATTAGAAGACAGTAGCATCAAGTGTAGACTATATAACTCAGTAGCCAGGTATAGGCCTGTGTGCAACATATGAAAAGTTATGTTATCCACCTTTGTGTAGTGCTGTCGTTTGTTTAAGGCACATATGTGCATTCTCTATCTGGGGACCCTTTTGAGCAGATCATGAAGACCTTCCATAACTTACTTCACTTACTTACTTCAGTCACTTTCTTGTTGGAATTTGGCTGTGGGAAGTTATTTGACAGTTTCTTCTATTTGTGTAGATTAATAAAAAAGCTATGTTTATAAAGCAGCTCTTATAGCACTTCTACCATTTCTGAATATGACGAATAAAAAGTATTTGCGCTAATTTTTGAAGCCTCCAGAATCACCCGGTTTCACCTATTACACTTTACCTTTCTACATAGAGCCCATGGAACCCCAGCCATACCCGATAGCTTAGATCCGAGCAAGTTAATAGAATGCCCTAAATCAGTGACAAACAAGTGCTCACATTCTATCTCTTGGTATGGGACTGAGCACATGTACTTGAATAGTGGTCACAGGTAGTGAATAGATACGATGGCCATCTACAGACCACAATTCTGTTGGCCCCACAGGTCTGCCCGGTAGGTATAAATGCAATCCACTCAAAAAAGAAAACTAAGGCCAACATTTTTCAATTCACTTCCTTACTTGCCAAGAATCTCATAGCTATTAATTGGCTGACATCTAAGAAACTGACAGGGGAAAAACTGGATAAAAGAACCGCAGAATGGACCTTGGCAGAAAACATAAGGCTGAAACTGGTCAGGGGAGGTGAAAAGTGAAGACAATTGGGACACCTAAAGGCTACTTGCCAGGAACTTCATATACGCCTCGGATGAGAGACTCCTGCGAACTGCTCCGTGCAGATTGAGTGTAACTTGCGATGGCAATCTATTTGCAATGTGAACACTGGTAATTTAGATGCAAACATGCTGGGTGTAATATGGGCAAATATGAATTTGCTATACGGATATGTGTACCTTTCATTATTTGATGTGTTTATTTTATTTTCTCTGGTTGTCTATGGGTAGAAGAACTGCAAAAAAGTGAAACGTTAATAAAATATAGCTTTAATTTTTTAAAATATGAATTTGAGTTTCTAAGATGGATGGTGGTGTGATGCCAGGGAGTGCTTAGTTGTGTGCACCAAGGGTGGCAGGGTTCTGTGCAGAATGTTCTGCTTGGAAAAATGGATTGGAATTGTGACTGAAAAGGTGCTTTGTTGTGAGCATTGTTGCTGCACATTTAAGCTTCAGGTTTGTTGCAAGTTTCGCTCACATTTTGGATCAGTGCCTTGAGACCCTCACCGATGAGTAGCCGCGCTTCATAAACTCCTGATTGATTGATCAGTTGTAAATGTTTGTGTCTGGAGTTCTTCCTCTTTCAATGTATGTGTCTGCGTGTTGGCCAGGAAGATTCCAAAGAGGTAGGTGATACATCGCTGCAGCCCAGAAGAAGCATATGCAATATCAGCAAGCCTTGTCCTTGAGGCAGGGCATATTCAAACTCAATCCCGCCCCTCCCACCTCTTCACTGATGGATGCGACCAGACTGCCAGACTGGCCATTTTTTACAACGTTTGTGTCCGTACAGAAGAGGCACATGCATTCACAATAGGCTAAATGGGTAGCTGTAAAATATAGATCAAAAGCTTTGAAAGAAAGAATTGAGGGAGCCAAGACAATGAAGTTCAGTACATTCAAGCCTTACCCCCTGCCCTTGACCGTGGTTTTGCCTCACAGCCCTCTATACTTTAGAGTTCCTGGGGACTAATTAGCTGCTGCTCTTGTTTCTCATTCACCTGTGCTGCAGAGTTACTTTGCATGCTGGAAATCCCCAGCTAGGTACATATCCGTTGAAGTATCTTCAATGAGGTCAGAAGCCTAAATGCAAACTTTTCAACTCTGTTGTAGAAGCCCCTCTATTTTCCACATCATCATCTAAGCTAGACACACCAATTGTGGAAGGGAAACATCCTTTACAACGTGGTCTTTACCATGCAGTACCTTTACCAAGCGTTGCCTTTACCATGGAAATCTTCAACCACACATATACTTTTACCATGCACGCCGGTGCACTGAAAATCGTAAGTATATATCAGGTGAGTGTGTGTATATATATATATATATATATATATATATATATATATACATATATATATATATATTTTTTTCCTACTGGCGGTCGCCAATAGGTAGTTATAATTAGGACCTAGCTTGGATAGGAAAAGCGTTTTTGGATTTTCCAATAACTTTAGCGCCGGTTGAAGTATCTTCGTGACATTTTCAAAACTTGTGATCAGCTCCGCTCAGCTCCTGTCTTGAAAGTTTCGGAGTGATTCACCAAGCAGGGGCCAAGAAAAAAGGGGGGTCCCAAAACGTGTTTTCCCCATGTTATTTTCCTTAGGAAACTTTAAACACGCTACAGCCTGAACTGCTGAACGGACTTACACCAAATTTGGCAAAAAGGTAGCCCTTGGTTCAGAAAGAGTCCTTGTTGTTACATGATGTAAATCCGATCAGTAGTTCCTGAGAAATTCAAAAAATAAAAGTTGGAAAATCAATTTCCATAGGAAACGATAGCCAAGGCTACAGCCCGAACTGTTGAACGTAATTACACCAAATTTGGCAAAAAGGTAGTGCTTGGTTCAGAAATCGACCTTTTTTTAAATGGTGTAAATCCATTCAGAGGTTGCTGAGAAATTAAAAAAATACAAGTTTTGATATCTAGGGACGCGGTGGGTTCGCGAACCCTCCCGACCACGAGCTTAACTGTGATTGGCTGCCAACACTCCAAACAGGAAGTGTTGACAGCCATCTTGTGACTCGGTGAAACCGAGTCGCAAGAAAACAGTGAAACAAAGGTGAAAAACAAGAAAAGAGGGCAGGGTAGAAACACCCTGACCCCCTAGGCCTGCTAAGGGGATCCCACAAGGACCCCTAGGGCTTAAAACAATTAAAATAATCTTGGCGGAATTCACGCTGGGGTCGCGAATCCTGTCAAAATAAAATAAACACAAAGCGCGGCCCCCGCGCTTCGTTTACAAAAAGCCCCCGGGGTGGGCCTGGTCCCGGGGGCACCATAAATTAATTAGCGGGGGCCTGCGGGGGCCCCCACAGCCCCGGGGCTATGTATATGATATCCGGGAGGGCACATGGCCCTCCCACAGCCCCAGGGACTGCCACTTCCCGGGGCTTGTGTTTTAATGTATGGGGGCCTCCGAAGCGCCACTCCTCAGAACGCGATGGGTGTGCGGGGCTCAATGCGGCCCCCAATTGTGAACGCAATGGGTGCGCGGCGCTCAGTGCTGCCCCTAGTGTGAACGCAATGGGTGCGTGGTGCACAGCGCGGCCCCCTAGTGTGAAAGCGATGGGTGCGCATTTCCAAGTCGCGATGGGTGCGCGACTCCAAGCAAAAAGCATTAAGAGTTTTTTGATATAAATCTAGGTTATATGTTGGCTAATTGGGTGGTTCTAAAAAGAGCCCTTGTGTTTATTATGAGTTTCTTGCTACATGTAAGTGTGGATGCAGAGCTTTAGGTTGTTGAGAAATACTCTGTTACCTTCATCAGTGAAGTGTACTCCGTCACTTCTGTAGATGCCCTCCATATGGAAACGTAGATTGTTGTTATATATGGAGCCCATTCTATGGTCTCTGAGGTAAGCAGAAACAGCTTTATTGACATTCTTTCTAGCTTTCTCAATCTGAGGACAAAATTGATTGGACCACTTCCATTTCTGTCTTTGGCATATGTTAGAGTAAACACAGGCTTTTGGGGGGAAAGCAACATAAATTGTACAAAGGTGTCCTTCAATAACATTTCCAGACCTACCCCAGTCAATGTGCCTAGGTCATTGCCACCGCAGTGCACAATCATGAGGTCAGGGGGTTGGAGATGTAAAAAGGTTTTAGCCACTTTAAACCTCTCTGTCCAATCCATTTAATGTCTACATTTTGCAAAGTTAGGTCTTTGTCAATACCTCTGTGTTCAGCATACCTTTTGCACCAGAATACATAGCTGTGCCCAAAAATCCACACTGAAAGCATCTTGAAGGGATCTCTGTAGGTAATCAAAAGATGTCTGTAGCTGAGGTAGTCAGTTGGTAGAATGAGAGATATCTAAAATGGTGGAGAAGATGCTGTTTTAAGAAAGTAGAGATTTGATTGGCTGTTTAAGAAGATTAAACATTCAAAAATAGGGTGCAGTTTAGCTTGTTTAAAAAGCAAGTCTCTCATTGGTTAGTAAAAAATGTTTGAAAGGTATAGCAGAAAGGATTAGGTCATGTTTTGCAAAGGCAACTACACCTTCTGTTCTTATTTGCAACATTGTGTGGTGAACTTGTGACCTGTCAGTTAAGTTGAATGTTGCATGACTTGTTGCTATGGAAACTGACATTAAGCGGAAGGGGTAAAGAAGACAGTTGATAAGGGATATTATTTGTGACCAATGGAAATATGTTTTACAATTTGAAAACTCTTTAAAGCAATGTCATTTGTTGTTTATGTGTATTTGTTTGGAAAAATTGAGGGAAATCTTGCCATTACTGGGTTCACCTTGCAGAGTCTGGTGATTTATATTGACTGTGTGTAAAAGAAAATCCTGTCTGAGTGTGTGAGATGTTTCATTCCACAGATTTATTTGCAAGGTGAGTTATATATTTTTGATGTCTATTTAAAAAAGAATTGACATTATTCAAAACTGTGTTGTTTGAAATATATTATTAAATGTAGATATGTATATTGGGATTATTTTTATTGTATAATATATATTTTTAAGTCTGTTCAAAGGTATAGCTGAATTATGCCTCTTATTTTTAGATAGTTAGTTGAACATGCACTACAAATGTGTATTTTCAAAGATGTTCATATAATGTGTAGTTTATTAGTCATCATGTTTTCTTCTTTCTACAATGGTATAGTTTGATGATACTGCATAATTATAAATAAGTTGGTAAAATGTAGCACAAGTGTGCTGTTTGAAAGATGATCATATAAGCTGTTAATAATTACGTTTTTGTTATTAGTTTTCTACAGAAGGTAAAGTTAAATGATGCCATATGTTTTAAGATAGAATGGTGAAATAAGGTGTTGTAAATTATGCTTCTTTTTGTAGTTTGAGCTAAGGTGTAGTTGAATGATGCCACATAATTGTAGATACAATGGTGAAGATGTATAATAAAAGTGTGGATTTAGAAATGCTCATAAAAGGTGTTGTTTATTAGTCTTCTTCCTTAAGTCTGTTGAGAGGTATAGCTTGATGATGGTGCATATTTCTAGATTTAATGTTCAAGCTGTAGCTCAAAAGTAAACCACCACATTTTACTCTTTCTGGTATGTTGTAGTTATCTACTTCACTAGTTAGTATGTAATGACTCATGTATGTGTTCAGATTGTATTTATATAGTTGTATGTATATTTGCTGAATTACTGAGAGGTGCCTGACTGATTACAGGAGTACAAAGGTAGTGAATATGTGATTTTATAAGTACATGATAAATGATGCACTAATTCTATATTGTGCAATCACCCAGTTAGTATCCAAGCACTATCCTTGCTTTCATGCAATGACTCATTCACTAACTCATGCAGAGGTAAAATCTCCAAAGCACTACACATGCAATCCAGCAATCCCCCTGTCACTCCCTGTGGACTCTTTTAATCACTCTGCCATGTCTTTATTTAATCACTGTGCCAAAACACAAGCACTAATAAATTCACCATGCACTCTCCTTGCAGCATTCTAATCGTCCATGTGCTACCCATGTACTCATGGAATGACCCAGGCAGTAAGTCATGCACTTCTCCAATCCTTTGAGTGCTACCTATACAGTTTACTAATCTCCCTGTTACTACCTATGCACTCCTCCAATTACCCAGCCAGTCCCATGTCTTTATCTAATGACTCTGCCAGAACCCAAGCATTCATAAATTCACCATGCACTCTCCTTGAAGCACTCTAGGTATCCTGTCGCTATCCATGTACTCATGCAATGACCCAGGGACTAACACCTGCAGTGCTACAATCACATGTGCACTATCAATGCAGTCTTGTAACCAACTATACACTACTGATTCACTCCTCCAATTACCCAGGTAGTACCCATGCAGTCCAGAAATCACACTGTCACTCCCCGTGCACTCCTCCAATCATCCAGGCAGTATCATGTACTAATCCAATCACTCCGCCAAGACCCAAGCACTTAGAAATTCACCATGCACTCTCCTTGCAGTGCTCCAATCATTCAGTCAGTACCCATGTACTCATGCAATTACCCGGGCACTAACTTGTGCACTTTTACAATCCTTTGAGGGCTACCTATACAGATTAGTAATCTCAATGTTACTACCTATGCACTCCGTTAGTTACCCAGCCAGTCCCATTCGGTTATCCAATCACTCTGCCAAAACCCAACCACTTATAAAATCACCATGCACTCTCCTTGCGGCACTCAAAGTATCCTGTGCTATCCGTGTACTCATGCAAATGACCCAGGTACTAACACATGCAATGCTACAATTACATGTGCACTATCCATGCAGTCCTGTAACCACCCACACACTACTGATTCACTCCTCCAATTACCCAAGTAGTACCCATGTAGTTCAGAATTCACACTGTCACTCCCAATGCACTCCTCCAATCACCAAGCCAGTACCATGTACTAATCCAATCACTCCACCAAAACACAAGCACTTACAAATTCACCATGCACTCTCCTTGCAGTACTCTAATCATCCAGTCAGTACCCATGTACTCATGCAATTACCCAGGCACTAACTCTTGCACTTCTACAATCCTTTGAGTGCTATCTATACAGTTTAGTAATCCCCATGTTACTCCTATGCGCTTCTCTAATTACCCAGCCAGTCCCATGTCCTTATCCAATCACTCTGCTAAAACCCAAGCACTTATAAAATCACCATGCACTCTCTTTGCGGCACTCAAAGTATCCTGTTGCTATCCCTGTACTCATGCAATGACCCAAGCACTAACACATGCAGTGCTACAATCATCACATGTGCACTATCCTTGCAGTCCTCTAACCATCTACACACTACTAACTCACTCCTCCAAATACCCAGGTAGTACCCATGCAGTCCAGCAATCACAGTGTCACTCCCTGTGCACTCCTCCAATCACCCATCCAGTACTATGTACTGATCCAATCACTCTGCGAAAAAACACAAGCACTTATAAATTCACCATGCACTCTCCTTGCAGCACTCTAAGTATTCAGTCACTATCCAAAAACTCATGGAATGATCCTGGCACTAACACATGCAATGCTACAATCACATGTGCACTATCCATGCAGTCCTGTAACCACCTACACACTACTAATTGACTTAGCCAATTACCCAGATAGTACCCATGCAGCCCAGCAATCACACTGTCATTCCCCGTGCACTCCTCCAATCACCCAGCCAGTACCAGTACTCTTGCACTTTTACAATCCTTTGAGTGCTACCTATACAGTTTAGTTATCTCCATGTTACTACCTATGTACTCCTTCAATTACCCAGCCAGTCCCATGTCCTAATCCAATCACTCTGCCAAAACCCAAGCACTTACAATTTCACCATGCACTCTCCTTGCAGTAGTGTAATCATCCAGTCAGTACCCATGTACTCCTACAATAACACAGGCACTAACAGATGCAGACTAGGCCTGGGTGGTAAATCCCGTTCTGCTCGCGGAATTTGCGGAATTTGGGTAATTTCGAGTTCCGCGGAGAACGCGGAATCGCTCAAAATTCTGCGTTCTGCGGCTTCGCGGACTTTTTTGCTTGTTCGCATTCTCAAAATACGTGTTTGCGAGATATTTCCCCCTAGAGCACGCAAACAGTGTTCGCTAACAGGAAAAAAGCATTGCAAGCAAGCAATTCTGTGTGTTCATGAAATTTTTGCGTGCTCGCGGAGATTTTTTACTGTTTCGTGGAGCTTTGCATAGCGCAACTACGCAAATTCCGCCTGACCCTAATGCAGACCTACAATTACCTGTGCATTGCTCATGTAGTCCAGCCATCTCCCTGTCACTATCCATGCACTCTTAGAATCAATCATGCTCTACACATGTACTCTAGCAATTACCCAGATGTTAGCATGCAGTTATTTCTTTTTTAACAAAATAAAGTAATTCTGAAGAGAACAGTTTTTTTTCTTCTTTTTCGTTGTAATTTTTTTTGGGTGTTTTTTAAACAAATTTGAGATTTTTTTTTAGATATGTGACGTCATCAGCAGTGCATTGAGGGGGCGCGAGTTATAGTTAGCTGAACTAATTATAGCGGCGGAATTTATCTGGTTTTGTACGAGTGGAATGTCCAACTAACTATAACATCAATGAAACCTATGTTTTTTTCAGTGAATTTCTAAGGTTTTATAAATGCTAATTTCTAATTATAACGTCCCTTAAACCTATGGTAGGTAGTTATAGCTAGTTATAGCTAGGACCTATTATCCATAGGAAAATCGCAACATTCTATTCCCAATAACTTCGGCGCCGGTTGACGAATCTTCGCAAAATTTTCAAAACTAATGGCCCGTTCCAGTCAGCTCATATCCTGAAAGTTTGGGGGTGATTTGTAAAGCGGGGGCCAAAAAAAAAAACGGGGTCCCAACACGTGTTTTCCCCATGTTATTTCTGATAGGAAATTTTAGACACCACTACAGCCCAAACTGCTGAACGGAATTACACCAAATTTTGCAGAAAGGTAGCCCTTGGTTCAGAAAGCGCCCTTTTTTTTAAATGGTGTAAATCCGTTCTGTAGTACCAGAGAAATTTAAAAAGTAGCGGTCAAAAAATCAATTTCTCAAAAGAAACTTTAGACACAGTTATAGCAAAAACTGCTGAACGGAATTACACCAAATTTGGCAAAAAGGTACTGCTTGGCTCAGAAAGCAACCTGGTGTAAATCCGTTCAGTAGTTTTTGAGAAATTAAGGAATAAAGATAGTGATATCTAGAGGCACGGAGGATCTGCGCACCCTCCTGATCAGGAGCATCATGCTAATTGGCTGTCAACACTTCAAACCAGGAAGTGTTGGCAGCCATCTTGTGCCTCGGTAGAACCGAGGCACAAGAAAAGCGAAAAACTAACGCGCAAAACACAAAAAGGGGGCAGGGTAGAAACACCCTGACACCCTAGGCCTGCTCAGGGGGTCCCACAAGGACCCCCGGGGCCAAAAAAAGCATTTTTTTTTTAAACGCGGGGTACACGGAGGATCCGCTGATCCGGCCGCAAAAATTTAAAAAAACGGTGCGTGGGCTCCCATGCTCCGTTTTTAATTAGCGCCCGGGTGGGCCAAGTCCCGGGGGCAATGTTTACATTATAATGGGGGGCCCAAAGGGGTCCCCCAGCCCCAGGGACTGCCACCCCCCGGGGCTTCAATAGTAAATGGGTGGGGGGCTCAAAGGCCCCCCCCAAGCCCCGGGGACTGCCACCCCCGGGGCTTTTATAAAATATTGGCGGGGGCACATGGCCCCGTTGCAGCCCCAGGGACCGACACCTCCCGGGCTTGTTTTAAAAACTACCTGTGTGGGGGAGGGGGCTCAAACCCCCCACACGCCCTGGGGACCGCCACCTCCCCGGGGTTCTAATTATTCAAATTTGGGGGTCCGTTACGGACTCCCAAGCCCTGGGGACCACCACCTCCCCGGGGCTTTGCACATGTTGGGAGGGGGGTCGCGCGGCCCCCCTCCTAGAGCCCTGTGATGGCCCTGGAGACCACCACACCCAGGGCAGGCTCCTGCAGTGTCCCGGGTGCCAACCCTGGGACACTGCTGTTTTGCCGCCCTGCCAAAGCAAACTGCTTTGGTTTTTGGAAGAGAGAGCAGGAAACCTGCTCTCTCTTCCAAAACCAAAGCCGATTGCTTTTCCACACGGGGAGCTGCATCTTAGCAGCTCCCCATGTGGAAAAGCAATGCCGGCTCCCGCAGGACGTGGGGAGCCGGCGGGACCGTGGGGGATTTGGGACCCCCCCACGGTCCCCAACGGATAGGACCGGCCCCGGGGATGGGGTCCCCGGGGCCATAAGTTGCCCTGGAGGGGGGCCACGCGGCACCCCTACTCAATAATTAAAAATTATTAAATAAAGAATTAAAAACAAAGGCCGGCCCGGGGAATGGGGTCCCCGGGGCCATAAATGGCCTGAGGAGGGGGGCAACGCAGTCCCCTTCAAAATAAATTTACAAATAAAAACTGCCCATGCCCCAGGGGATGGTGTCCCCGGGGCGATAATGGCTTCGGGAGGGGGGCCACGCGGCCCCCTTCCAATTTAAAAAAAAAAAATGTAAAATAGGAGTCAGGCCCTGGGGGATGGGGTTCCCAGGGCCAATAAAATAGGAAAAGAAGGGAGGCCACACAGCCCCCTTCTTAAAAATATATATATTTTTTTAAAAGACCGGCATCGTGCCTATGGCCCCGCCCCCTCCCTGCAGCACTCTGCAAATGCGCTCCCTGGCGCGTTTGCAGATGGGGAACTAATTCCCCTTGAATACTGGGGGTCCCTGGGGGCCAACTAGCCCACCAGGAACCTCCATTATGCACCAGGGAGCTGCGTTGTAGAGAAGTGTTCAGAGGCCACAGCCCTTTTTACACCTCTCTGCAATGCAGCTCTGTGGAGCATACTGGAGGTACCTGGTGGGCTAGTTGGGCCCCAGGGACCCTCAGGATTCAAGAGGACTTAATCCCCCAACTTATAACGCGCCACAGGGCGTTTTTGCACACATGTCACCTCAGTCTCCCCCCCTCCCTTCACCAGTGTGCAAACGCACCCTGTGGGGCATTTTAAGAGGTAGTTTTAAAACCCCGGTCCTATTATGTACTAGGGGCTTACAGAGGAGGTCATGCTAATCACAGGGGTACCCCAATGCATAGTGTTCCCTAGTGTATGTAGGTGTTTTCACTGTATTCTAAGTGTCTTTTAGCATACCACTGGTTCTAGGCCTGGTTAGTCAGAGTCAGTTAACACCAGTACCCATCTGAAAAAGTAGTGGGCACAGGATGATTTTGTAACAAGGCCTGTTTCTGCTCCTCTGTTGGTTCTTTCTGCACATGTCTTGCTTCTTCCTGCACTTTTCTTCATCTTTGCGGACTTCTGTTGCTTCTTTCTGCTTTTGTTTTCCTTCTTTCTGTGCGTTTTTTCTTCTTTCTTCACATTTCCTACCTCTATAGGCATAGTTAGAAACTAGCATTTAAAAAACCTTTGAAATTCACTTAAAAAACCATAGGTTTCAGGCAGGTTATAGTTAGAAATTAGCATTTAAAAAACCTTAGAAATTCACTGAAAAAAACATAGGTTTTAGGGAAAGTTATAGTTAGTTGGACATTTCACTCATACAAAACCATAGAAATTCCCCCGTTATAGTTAGTTCAGCTAACTATAACTCGTGCCCCCGCAATGCACTGCTGATGACGTCACTGATGACATCTTAAATAACTTCACTGATGACATCACTGATGACATCATCCATGTGATAAATTGATGCATCTTCTCATACCCTAATATAACCTTTGATGCACCCACTCTAAATTACAGACTGCCATTCTCAAAACCATAGACACTCCAACACCAATAACTACATACCCACTCACTGATTCTTCGGTTTACACACACATCCACTCATCCACGCGTACAGTCCCTCATACTTATTGTCACTCAGTACAGGACTATCATATGCTCTCATACACCAATATAGAAACTTACACACCGCCACTCATACATAGAGGTACTCACACACCTAGTCAGTCATGCAAATAATTAATCATACTGTAATTTAATCACCTATACAGTTATACACACACTAGGTCACTTACTCATACAAATACTAGCACATACTTATGCTCTTATACAATCACTGATACAAGCACAGACTCATCCATACAGTCACTCTCACAATCACACACTCTCAGTTAGAGCCATTTATATACTCCAGCACACATATATACTGCCTTTCACATATGTAGTTACTCACACATATGAAACTGAGATATACATTCACTCACTAACACACCCATACACACACTCACCCACCCATACAGTCCATAACAGATGCACTCTTGAAACCACGCACCCAGTGAATCACCCACTCACACATCTATGTACAGAGTCACACACACCCCAACCACACAAACACTAAGGCACCCATACAGATGCTTAGACAACCAATCAATAACCCATATAGACACTCATGTAGCTATTCGCAAACCCATGCAGCCGCTTACACACCAACAGACAGATGGATACAGACATTCACACAGTTTACTCACTAACCCATGCATTCAGTAAGATAAGTTTAATCACTCACTTATAGAGTCAGTCACACACCTACAAAATCATCCATTGAGACACTTATACACCCACTCATTCTTCAATACGCCTTTCCCTATATATATTAAACATGTTTAAACTTTACAGAAACACACAGTCACTGGATGATGTCATCAGTGATGTCATTTGAGATGTCATCAGTGATGTCATCAGCGATGTCACTGACCATGTCATGAGTGATGTAATATGTGACGTCATCAGCAGTGCATTGCGGGGGCGCAAGTTATAGTTAGCTGAACTAACTATAACGGGGGAATTTCTATGGTTTTGTACAAGTGAAATGTCCAACTAACTATAACTTTCCCTAAATAAAACCTATGTTTTTTTCTGTGAATATATATATGTGTGTGGTGTGTGTGTGGGTGTGTGTGTGTGTTCGTGTTTGCGTGTGTGTGTGTGTGTGTGTGTATATATATATATATATAAATATATATATATATATATATATATATATATATATATACACACACACACACACACTAAGGGCAGGTGCCAGCAGGTAATTATAGGTAGGACTATGTTTCCAATAAGAAAAATGTTTTTTGACTTGCCTATATCTTTGGTGCAGGTTGATGAATCTTCAAAAAAGCAGCACACTTCAGCTGTCTCGTCCATCACGTTAGTGGACTGCGACACGACCTTTAACCCCAGCGCAGTGCCACGCTCAATAGTAACAGCAGCAGGCTACGGCTTACTCACACCCACTTGGAAACGCTGCAGAGGGCAGGAATTCGACTCACCTGCAGCTGCATAAAGTGGGCGATATGCCAGTCAGATGACCTGTGAGCTGTGGTTTAAGTATTACACCATCGTTGATCTCCTCAAGGATCATCATCACTCGGGGACAGATAACCCTCACCATCTCTTATGACTCATAGTGTTAGGGTCTTGCCCGCCAGTCAGAACTCTCAGCTGGCAGTTCGACATATTTTGAAGAACATTGACTCATGTGCAACCCTAATAGAAGATGGCACAAGTACATGGCTACCTGATGAAGGCCTAAGGCCGAAACGCGCATAGATTCTATTATAGCCATGAAAGATATATGCAATTGAATTTAATTCGTTTTGTTTGTGTTTCCCTCTTTTCTTGTTTGTTGGACATTTTTTGTAAATATGATACATAAATGTGATGTAGGACTATTGACTAACCCTGGGCGAACAACTACGCTACGCTCGCGAAGTTTGCGTAATTTGTGCTACTTCGCGCTACGCGAATCGCACGTAGCACAGTGCAAAATCGCGTAGCGTAGTTGGCATTTTTTGCTCGCTCGTGGTCCTCAACATCAAGTTGGCGACCGCGAGCAAGCAAAATGACATCCCGGTGAGACTTTTTCCTTGTTCGCGATCAACAACATCAAGATGCTGATTGTGAGCGTAGAAAATAAACCTCTCGGCGTGATTCTCAACACGGGGAGGTCAGGTTTCTCATTGCGAGTGGTCGCGTATGCTCGCGACCGCTCGCGATGAGAAACTACCAGTCTGCGTTGAGAAAGCTGCCGCTCGAGTAAAAATCGACTCGAGTGGCAGAAAACGACAGCTCGCACTGTGCAAGATGCCGTTTTCAATGATTTCACAGTGCCGACAAGCATCCGGCACTGTGCAATCATCGTGAACAGTGCACTACGCTGTTCGCGTAGTGCTACGCGTATCTCACCTAGTGCAAAGTGCACTACGCGTAGCTACGCGTAGTGCTACTACGTGAACTACGCCCAGGGTTAGTATTGACACTGTACTGATAAAATGATGGATGTACAGATCAGCAATCATACTGCATAGACAGGATCTTATCATTAGACCATGGTCTTGAGAAGAGATTGATTTAATATATGTGGTCCTATTAATTTAATGATATGCATATATATACATAAAAATTGTTCCTAATTCCCTCTTTTTATATGAATTATTGAATAATAAAATATGAATTGTGAAATATATTCATCTATGGTAGTGTACATGTTTTTATAGGTTTTCGGTCCATGGTTTATTGTGTTTCCTATATAGTTATTTGCATAATTTTCATGCCTACCCTGATATAGGAAATGTAATTAGGGGTACCCCTTTTTGTTCGCAAACCCATGCAGCCGTTTACACATTAACAGACAGACGGACACAGACATTCACACAGTTTACTCACTAACCCATGCATTCAGCAAGATATGTTTAATCACTCACTTATAGAGTCAGTCACGCACCTACCAAATCATCCATTCAGACACTTATACACCCACTCATTCTTCAATACGCCTTTCCCTATATATATTAAACACATTTAAACTTTACAGACACTGGATGATGTCATGAGTGATGTCATTTGAGATGTCATTTGAGATGTCATGAGTGATGTCATCAGTGATGTCACTGACCATGTCATGAGTGATGTAATATGTGACATCATCAGCAGTGCATTGCGGGGGCGTGAGTTATAGTTACCTGAACTAACTATAACGGGGGATTTTTTATGGTTTTGTATGAGTGAAATGTCCAATTAACTATAGCTTTCCCTAAAACCTATGGTTTTTTCAGAGAGTGAGTGAGTGAGTGTGTGTGTGGGTGTGTGTGTGTGTGTGTGTGCGTGTGTGTGTGTGTGTGTGTGGGTGTATTTATATATATATATATATATATATACACACACACACACACTACTGGCAGTTGCCAGTAGGTAATTATAGGTAGGACTATGTTTCCATAAGAAAAAAGTTTTTTGACTTGCCTATATCTTTGGTGCAGGTTAATGATTCTTCAAAAAAATTTCCCCAAAAAAGCAATACACTTCAGCTGCTGTCTGGAGCATTTCAGGGTGATCCATCAAGAGGGGGCCTAGAAAAATGGAGGGTCCCAAAACATATTTTCCCCATGTTAATTCCCATAATGATTTTGGACATGACTACAGCCTGAACTGCTGAACGGAATTAACCAAATTCAGTAGAAACCCAGCTCTTGTTCCAGAAAGCATTCCTTTTGTGATTTGGTCTAAATCCATTCAGGAGTTTTAGAGATATTAACTGAAATCCTAATTTGGATGTTTAGGGGCGCAGACCCACCCACATTGTATCCGCGGCTCCAAACTCCACAGCAGGGTATTTTATAAATGAGGTGAAAGCATGTTTTATGGGCAGTATAAGGCTCAAAAAGTTTTTTAACCACTCACGAGATCTGCAGAGGCGTCGTGGGGCTCTGCACGGCCCCACATGTAAATTTGCGAACCTCGCTGCGAATTTACATGGGGGTGCGCTGGGTGTCGCGGAGGATTCAAGGAGTCAGGGAAAAAGCAACCAAATTGGGATTCTTTGCAGGAAGCATGGAAAGGGTTAAAGAACTGCTGACCATTTAGACGTGGTATAACAAAAACGAAAGATGAAAGGAATGCTGGGATTTTTTTAACTACAGCAGCTGACATGGTGAGGGGTAGCAATTTTACCTGCTTTGCTACTGAGAGAGGAGGTGGTTTCCGGGAGTTCTGACTGAACATTTGGAATTAAAACATATGTTACCAAAGATAGAAATAAAACTGGGAGAACAGCAAGGAGCTTTTACAGGTATGTTAATTAGGTTGTAGTATATAAAAATATATTTAGATAAAACATTGTGAATGGATGTAAGCTGAAAGAAAATGTGCACCTTTTAGAGAGTATACTAGAAGGGTAAATAGAAGAGAGCTTGGATAAGAACATTAATTAAAAACACAGTGAACAGGAAAGGAGAAAGAGAAATTGGTATACCGAAAGTATCGTAATTTTATTAAGCCCGTATGAATGAATGTGTTTGAAATTATAGTTGGGTATTTGCATACAATATGTAATTTAATAGTATGTAATTTGCACACACTCAGACAGTCAGGCAGGCACTTACATATCCGATTACATTTCTACAAAAGCACTTATGTACCCACTACTCATACAACCAGACAGTAACTGCCATACTCAGTCACATAAGCATACAATCATTCGCACACCTGTTTACTCGCCTATACGTTCAAGTTTGAGAACTAGTTCTCCCATAGAGCCTGGGAGGACATGCACAAAATGCAACCTGCACCACAAGGAGAGTTTGAAGAGGACTACTTTAGCACTCTTGAAAAGGGAGAACCCTGATGGTAGTTGACTTCAAAATGAGGGCCTGAAAGGGTAGTGGGTTTCAGAAGGAGGGAGAGGAGTGTGGAAATGACTGGGCAAAGTCTACAGTGGAGAGAGGAGATCCTCAGAGATAAACATAAAGAACTACTGTCTTCACCAAAATCCAGTCCATTGAGGATCACAAGGACACACAGGCTGAGTGGGACCTAAGGCCAACGCTGGGCCAGCTGGGTACAAAGGAGAGAAAAGGTGAGGTTAAAACAAACTTGGAGGAGAAAAGGGTCTTGCTGGCTGGAGTGTTAAGGCGGTGCTCATGAAGGCCAAATAGCTGAAAAGGTTTGAGCACCACTACTGTGTCAAGTGAAAAAGAAACACTTCATATATTTAGAGACCTCCTGCCTGACTTTAAGAAGAGTTTTGATGTAGGCAGATTATTTCTGGCATAAGAAGTAGCTGTAGTGGTACGGAGGGTCCCTTAGGAAGATTGTAGAGGTGCCTTTGAAGTCAAATTTGTGGTGATGGGATGGACAACATTTGGCCTTTGAGAAGGGAAAGAGGTTTAGGTATCCTACTATAAAGAAGGTCCTTGTCAGTAAGTATGAATTAACCCCAGAGTAGTGCAAGTTAGAATTCAGTGTTAGTTAGAAACTGTGTGACTACTACTGGGAGCATTTTGTGGGGTAGCTTGGAAATGTTTGCTAAAAGTACTATTGTTTTTTAATAAGGTGTTTCTAACACTTTTATACTTTTTCTTTTATTTGCAAGGAGTTCTGAGAAGAAGCAACTTGAGGAACCTTTTCTCCAGCCACTTATTGGAGTTCTTCTAGCTTGTTTCATGATACAGTTCAATGGCAATTCCATAATCTCTTTTGAATGTAGTAGATGGATACTGTAACGTTTATATATTTCTTCAGATCTAATTCTATCCACTTCTTCAAACTGTCTACTTGTAGGCAATCTTTCTTCCATAATGCAACTTCCATGTTAGTGAATATCTACATCTTTACAAGACACATTAAGGTGCTGATTCCGATCCTGGAAAAATTTCCCCCGTCCGAATTGAATCTGGACTTTTTTCCGTCCGAATCGTACAAGTAGCGTACAAACTGCCAAGTACGATTCGCATGGGAAAAACTCCATACGAATCACATCGGGCAAATTCCCCCACACGTCCTCGGGTCGGAAAAAGTGTCCAACACGTCCCCGGACGATTTTACGTACGAATCGGAAAACTGAAGTCCGAGCGCGCAAGTACGATCCATCCCGTCCGTCCGATTGTACAACCGTATGGAAAAAACCCCGCACGGAGCGAACTTCAATAGCAACCATGGAGACATGTGCCTGCATACGCGCTGTCCCCCCCAGCCCCCCCGCGGAGGTACGCGCCATCCCCCCAGCCCCCCCCACGGATGTACGCGCCATCCCCCCAGCCCCCCCGCGGATGTACGCGCCGTCCCCCCAGCCCCACCGTGGATGTACATGCCGTCCCCCCATCCCCCCACGGATGTACGCGCCGTCCCCCCAGCCCCCCCCCACGGATGTACGCGCCATCCCTCCAGCCCCCCCGCAGATGTACGTGCCATCCCCCCAGCCCCCCCGCGGATGTACGGTGCGTACCCCCAACCCCTATATGTACGGTGCGTACCCCCACCCCCATATGTACGGTGCGTACCCCCACCCCTGTATGTACGGTGCATACCCCCACCCCCGTATGTACGGTGCATACCCCCTCCCCCGTATGTACGGTGCGTACCCCCAGCGGGGTACGCACCGTACATCCGCGGGGGGGCCTGGGGGGACGGCGCTATATCCGCGGGGGGCTGGGGGGATGGCGCGTACATCCGCAGGGAGGCTGGGGGGACGGCGCGTACATCCGCGGGGGGCTGATGGGACGGCACGTACATCCGCGGGGGGGCTGGTGGGACGGCGCGTACATCCGCGGGGGGGCTTGGGGGACGGCGTGTACATCCGCAGGGGGGCTGGGGGGACGGCGCGTACAAACGGAGGTTTGGGGGGGGGGTACGGCACGTACCGGTCCCCCAATTCCGCTCGCATCGCGGCGTACTTCGCTTACCCGGCACTTTTTGGGTGCCGTAAAAATATTGCCGTCCGGACTGCTGTCTGTTCGAATCGTACTTCCTGGTTCGTGAAACGCAGCCTGCATGCGTCCCGACGTCACGTCGGCGCTGTCCCGGATCACATTGGTATGTATTTTTTCGTCGGTCGGTGTTTTTTACGATTCGTACGGAAATGGTGTTTCCGTGCGAATCGTACTTGCATGTTTGTAATGTTTTTTTCCCGGGTACGAGTCGGACGGAGAAAACGCTCCGACCGACGGTTCGTACCTGGTTTTTCCAGGATCGGAATCGGCACCTATGTGTTTAAGACATAATGGTGCCGATTCCGATCCTGGAAAAATTTTCCCCGTACGACTCGTATCCGGTCGTACCCCCCCGTGTATGTACACCCGTGTACGTACGAGTCGTACCCCCCGTGTATGTACACCCGTGTACGTACGAGTCGTACCCCCACCCGTGTATGTACGGGTACGCACCGTACATACACGGGTGGGGGTATGACTCGTACGTACACAGGTGTACATACACGGGTGGGGGTACGGTCCGCACATACACGGGTGTACATACACGGGTGGGGGTACGGTCCGTACGTACACGGGTGTACATACATGGGGGGTTCGGCGCGTACTCACGGGGGCTGGGGGGGGTACGGCGCGTACCGCGCCCCCTAATCTGGTCGTTTTGCGGCGTACTTTGCTTTTCCGGCACTTTTTGGGTGCCGTAAAAATACTGCCGTCCGGACTGCTGTCGGTTCGAATCGTACTTCCTGGTTCGTTAAACGCTGCCTGAAAGCGTCCCGACGTCACGTCGGCGATTTCCCCGGATCACATTTGTATGTATATTTTCGTCGGTCGGTGTTTTGTACGACTCGTACGGAAATGGTGTTTCCGTGCGAATCGTACTTCCATGTTTGTAATGTTTTTTTCCCGGGTACGAGTCGGACGGAGAAAACGCTCCGACCGACGGTTCGTACCCGGTTTATCCAGGATCAGAATCGGCACCAATGTAGCTTTCTTCAACTTTTTACATCCACTAGTTCCTGCCAGATTTTTCTGTTTTATGTGGGCACACCATTCATTAGAATAACAAGTGGTTCTTCCAAATTTGTCTCTTCATCCACAGTTTCAATATAGTGTTTCACATCTAAAGAAAATTCACAACTGCACATTTAAGCTCTTTCAGAAGCTCAGTGGATAATACCTTTAATGTTAGAGTTTGCTTCTCTCAGAAAGTAATGCAAGTGATCCAAGGGATATTCTGCACAACTCATGATTAGAAGCCAAGATAGAGTTCCTAAACTTCACAACATGTAGTTAAGCTCAACATGATGACGATACCAGTACTCACTTGTCCCAATATTTGCACCGGTGTAGTAAATAGACTGCAACACTGCAAGTACTTGGGCGGGGCTCCTACTCTATCAATTTAATTCTGGCAAATAATACAAATAGTACTACACTCCCATTTATACACAGGAGCATGTCTACACCTCCCTTGTATCTCTGCATCTATTTCTTCTTCTACATTTCTAGGAATCATCTTTTATTTTCCAATGGTTTTACTTTTTGTTGTAAAAGTTCAATTTTTTTGTAAACAGTTCAATAATTTTTGTTTGTTTTAAATTGTATTATAATATGTAAAAATATACTTGTAAAGTTATAAATATATGTATTTGTAAATTAATGTAAGGGTCACAAACACACCCATACCGGTACTCATAAATGTACTCACACACCTATACAGTCATTCACACAGGTAAAGTAGTAGAGAAAATGGAGCCACATAAGGCATTTTTACAGCAGCACACATGTGACATTTCACAGAGCAAGTAATAATCTCACTCAAATATTCACATGCTGCTGGTATTCTAATGACTGCGCCTGATGAACGCTCTCCCAAGGGTTCTCTAGTGATGGAATAGTCTACTGCACTTTGTTTCTCGTGCAACATTCAATTGTGTACCTTTTCATGAATTACTTTTAAGTGCTTCCAATTGGATCTTGTCCCATTTGAATACTTCTTGGCACTGCTGCTGGGTAACTGTATGCCGCAGATATAACACTACACATATTTATTTATCTGTAATCTTTTCCCCTGAAGGTATTCTAAAATGTTTCCAGAAATCACTTTCTTTTGTGCTGCTGTAGAGCTATACATGAATGTCTGTGAAGTGATTGTGTAGAAAACTATATTTGTGAATAGTTTAATAAGTTGTGTTCTATTTATTTGTTTATTTGTAGTGGGTGCAGTCCACAGTGTTCCTGAATTGCAATGAGATAGTGTTAGAAATCGGGTCTTTAGTGGGCAGAGGTATGTCCCCTGTCCAAGTAGGGACCACAATGCTAGTTAGGTGTAAGTTACAACACAATCTCAAATGATCCTTTGCTCACCCCCATGTAGTTTGGCACAGAGCAGGCAGTCTTAACTTAGAAGGCAATGTTTAAAGTATTTGTGCAATAACTCATACAACAACATATCAACCACACCACAGAAAAACAGCTCAACAGTTTAGAAAACTAGAGCATATTTATCCGAATAACACGAGACAAAAATGATCAAAATCCATCAAGTGTCCAAAGTTAAGGCTGACCGTGATGCAGCGCGGGCTAACTACAGGAACCCACTTGGGTCCGCTGAACAGAAGAACCTTGGATTCTTGGGCGCAGTGTGCGCATTAAGACTTTGTCTTGTCTGGCGTTGGATCCAGGAAGCTGTGCAACGAGGCTTCACATCATCTGGCATCGATTTTGAGAGATGTCAGCTGTATGGCGAGGGTTTGTGGGGCTTTGTGCTGTGTTGCATCGGATTCTGCAGAAACACAGCTGCAGTACCCACTTTGGAGGCCCAGAACGTGGAGGGGCACCTCAGGCAAGTGTAGGACTCACAGAAGGCAGAGTTCAGCAGCACCAGCAGAACTGCAGGAAGTATTTTATGTCCCTGAGACTTCAGAAACAGGAGGCAAGCAAACAAGCCCTTAGAGATCACTTTGGAGGGAAGCCAGAGTCCAGCTTTCCATATAGTGAAGTCAGAGAGCAGCAGACAGCAGAGCAACATGCAGAAAAGCAGTCCAGTTGAGTCCTTTGAGCAGAACTGGAGTTCTTCTGGCAGAGATTTGCTGTAGGTCCAGAAGGGTCTGATTTGGGAGGGTCAGAGTCCCAGTACTTATAGCCAAATGTACCTTTGATGGTAGGGAAACTTCAAAGAGTGGTTTTAAAGTGTACAAGCACCCTTTTTAAGCCAGTCCTGTCTGCCAGGTAATATATGGGGATCACCAGCCATTTGTGTGGGGTCAGGTGAATACTCCTTGATATCCTAGTGTGAGCACTCTTTCCTCTCATCTGCCCAAGCTGGCCAGCAGAATGTAGATTTATGCATAGGGTTATTCAGCCACCCCAGGCCTTCCTGGGTTTATTGTTGATGGATAAGAATGCATGAATGGGATCTGTCACCAGTTCAGATGGGTATTGGAGACGGGCTGGTGGTCACACAGATCAAAGTTAAGAGCAGAAAAATGCCCACTGTCTGAAAGTGGCATTTCTGCACTACTAGTGTTAAATCTAACCTTACCAGCAAAGTGAATTTATCACTACCCTTCCACCCAAACCAAACATGATAAAGCTATTACCCTGTGAGCAGGAATCACCACTTAGAAGCACGTAATGGAATTCCCAATGGTATTCTATGAGGGGAGTTGGCCTCACCGTAATGAAAAATTAAATAGGTTGTTTTTCACTACCAGAACATGTAAAGCAAACAAGTACATATCCCTCCCTTTGCTTACAAAGCACCCTGCCCTCTCGGTTGCCAAGGGTCGTCCTTAGTATTACCTGCCAACTCACAGTGACAGTGAACCGCACATGCAGGTTCTGCCGTGGCAGGCTTTAGACATGTTTAGCAGGCTGCTTACATGGGACAACGATCAGTGCTGCAGGCCCACTAGTTGCATTTAATTTACAGGGAATGGGCACCTGTAGTGCAGGTTACTAGGGACTTATGAGTAGGTTAGATATGCCAATTGGGTATGATTCAATGTTACCATGTTTTAGGGGATAGAGCCCAAGCACTTTAGCACTGATAAGCAGCACTGAAGTGTGCAAAGTACTAAAGCCAGGAAACATTTATTTGAAAAATGGAAGAAGGCAAGTGTAAAAAGTTGGGGGAAGACCCTCTCAAGACTGTCTGGTCTAACAGATAGTGTGCCATTTTGAGGGGGGGTTCTACAATCTTTATGTGCCCACCCCCGCAACATAGCTGTTTGCTGTGACTTGGTGGTAGCTATGACAATGTTTGCCAAGTCTAAGCAAGCACTCCCCTTTAAGCAGAGCTGACAAAATGATCTTGACTGCTGGAAGCAGAGGTTTCATCGGTTTCCATGCCCGCTGTCAGGCAGGCAGGGAAACAGATGAAACAATTGCTCTCACAGACAGGGAGCTGCATGTTTAGAAGCTCCCTGTCTGTGAGAGCAATGTTGGCTCCCGCAGGAGGTGGGGAGCCAACAGGGACCATGGAGGCCTTGAGGCCCTTCCACAGTCCTGGAGGAAAAGGATCAGAGATAGGAAAAATAAAGGTCAGAAACAAGAAGAAAGAGGTAGAATAAAGGTCAGCAATGAGCAGAAAGAGGCATAAAAAAGGGCAGAAATGAGCAGAAAGACGCAAGATAAAGGTGAGAACTGAGCAAAAAGAAAAAAATAAAGGTCTGAAACAAGCAGAAAGAGGCCGGATATAGGTGAGGAATGAGCAGAAAGAGGCAAAATAAAGGTCGGCAACAAGCAGAAAAAGGCAATATAAAGATGATAAAAAAGCAAAAAGAGTCAGAATAAAGGTCAGAAAAGAGCAGTAAGAGGCAAAATAAAGGTGAGAATCCAGCAGAAAAAGGCAAAATAGGGGTGAAAAACAAGCAGCAAGAGGCAAAATAGAGGTCAGATATAAGCAGAAAGAAGCAAAATAAAGGTATGAAGTTAGTAGAAAGAAGGAGAATAAAAGTCAGAAACTAGCAGAAAGAGGTAAAATAAAGGTTCAGAAAGTAGCAAAATAAAGGCTAGAAATTAGCAGAAAGAGGCAGAATAAAGGTCAAAAACAAGGTGAGAGGCAGAATAAAGTTAAGCAACAAGCAGCAAGAGGCAAAATAAAGGTCAGAAACAAACAGAATGAGGTAGAATTAAATGTCAAAAATGAGCAGGAAGAAGCAGAATAAAGTTCAGAAATTATCAGGAAGAGGCAAAATAGAGGATAGAAATGAGCAGCAAGAGGCAGATTAAAGATCAGAAACAAGCAGATAGAAACAGAATAAAGGTCAGAAACAAGTAGAAGGAGGCACTATAGAGGTCACAAATGAGTAGAAAAAGGCTAAATAAAGGTCAGAAACAAGCAGAAACAGCAAGACTAAAGGTTAGAAGGGAGCAGAAAGAAGGAGAATAAAGGTTCAATAAGGGCAGAAAGAGGCAAAATAGAGATCAGAAACTAGAAGAAAAAGGCAAGATAAAGCACTAGAAACAAGTAGAAGGCAGCAAAATAGAGGTCAGAAATGAGCAGAAAGAGGCAAAATAAAGGTACGAAACAAGCAGAAAGAGACAACATAGAGATCAGAAATGAGAAGAAAGAGGCAAAACAAGCAGAAAGCAGCAAAATAGAGGTCAGAAAGTGGCCCTCAACGCCCCTCAGCAGCCAAGTAGGCTTCATTACCTATCCAGTAGTGTGCCAGGTGACGCTTTTGCAGAGTGGTTGAAGAAAGGGAGTGGGCTTTCTGACAAGTTCTCAGCAATCCCACTGTGGGAGACTTACAGGTGGCCGCAATAGGGGTGCTAGGCCCCCAAGGGCCTTCATCGGCAGAGGGGACTTCATCCCCAACCAGTAGTGAGCCAGGAGGCACCTTTGCAGAGTGGTTGAAAAAGGGGGCAGGGCCTCCAAAGGGATCTCAGCCATTCCTCTGTGGGGGACTTGCTGCTGGCAACAATAGGAGTGCTTGGCCCCCAAGGACCCTCAGCTGCCAAGGGGACTTCGCCCTCCAACCTGTAGTGCACTAGGAGGTGCGTTTGTAGAGTGGTTGAGGAACAGGGTGGGGCTTCTGACAAGGCCTTATCAACCCAGCTGTGAGGGACTAGTGGCAACCATAGGGGTTATCGGCGCCCAAGGGTCCTCATCAGTCAAGGAGACTTCATCCTCCAACCAGTAGTGCCCCAGGAGGCACGTTTACAGAATCCTTGAGAAAGGGGTGGGGCCTCCAATGAGGTCGCCGCAATCTCACTTTGGGGGACTTACATGTGGTAACAGGACGAGTTCCTGGCCACTAACTACTCTCAGCATCCAAAGGGACTTTATTAGGGGTGGCAGAGCAATAATTTGCGGGCTTTCAGCCCTATACAGAATTTGGCTGAGTTTTTCAGTAACTCTGTGGAATTCTGCAGAGTGAAACTCCACGAGATCCACCCAGGCCTAGCAGAAAAAGGGAAAATAGAGGTCAGTACTAAGTAGATAGAGACAAAATAAAGGTCATGAGTGAGCAGAAAAAAGCAGAAAACAAGCAGAAAACTAGGACAACCACTCAGGTAGTCATGCACCAACTCACAGAACAATGCAGACACTCACACATCCACTCAGACACCCACTCAGGCACTCAAACACTCACTCCCATACCCACTGAGACACTCATTCACTCACTCATACTCTCACTCTCAAAGGTTACAGGTTACATTTCGAAAATAACAGTAAAAATCACTTAGAAATTCACTGAAAAAACAAAGGTTACAGGGACGTTATAGTTGAGAAACAGAATTAAAAAAACCTTTGCATTTCAACTAAAAAAACAAAGATTAAAGGGACGATATTGTTGGGCTCAGATTTCACTAGTACAAAACCAATAGAAATTCAGCAGTTATAGCTACCTGTGCCAACTATAATTTATGACCCCACAATGCTTATGACCTCACATATTACATCACTCATGATATGGTGAGTGGCATCAATGATGACCTCATTGATGACATCATCCACAAAACCACTCACACCCCATTCAACCTCTTGTATACCCACTCATACACCCACACAACCACTCACATACCCATTCACAGACCCAAACCAGTACTCATACACTGACTCACTCCTCCATGGAGTCATTCACACACCCACTCACACCCTGTAACCTTTGTTTTTTTAAGTGAAATTCTAAGGTTTTTCAAATTCTATTTCCTAATATACTATAATGTTCCTGTAACCCATTGACATTTAACTGAATTTCTATGTTTTTTTAACTAGTAGTTGTGTTTGCAGAGTTGTGGAGAAAGGGGGCAGGGCCTACAACCAGCTCTCAGAAAGGCTGCTGTGTCAGACTTACTGGAGGTAACAGGAGAACTTCTTGGCCCCCAAGAACCCCCAGCATCCAAGAGGATTTCAGCCCCCATTCAGCAGTTTGTCAGGAGGCGCGTTTGCAGATTGGTGGAGAAAGGGGTCGTGGCCTCCAATGACCTCTCAGCAATTCTGACATGTGGGACCTACTGGAGGTAACAGGAG
Source organism: Triturus cristatus (assembly GCF_964204655.1). NCBI lineage: Eukaryota > Metazoa > Chordata > Amphibia > Caudata > Salamandridae > Triturus > Triturus cristatus. Next base: position 503,839,607 of record NC_140594.1, on the reverse strand, counting down.
GGCTTGTTGGCATAAAGTAAACTATAGCGCCAAGGGGACTTCATCCCCTAATCAGCAGTGCACCAGAAGGCATGTTTGCAGAGTTGTGGAGAAAGGGAGCATGGCCTCCGAAGTCCTCTCAGCAATCGCGCTCTATGGTACTTTCTGGAGGTCATAGGAGGGCTTGCTTGCCCCCAAGGAAGCTCAGCATCCAAGGGAACTTTATCTCCCAACTAGCAGTGCGCCAGGAGGCAAGTTTGCAGAGTGGTGGAGAAAGGGGGCGTGGCCTCTGAACACCTCTCAGCAATCCCACTGTGTGGGACTTACTGGAGGTAACAAGAGGGCTTGTTGACACCTAGGACCCTCTGGAGCCGAAGGGACTTCATCTCCCAACCAGCAGTAAGCCAGGTAGCACATTTGCAAAGTGATGGAGAAAGGGGGAATGGACTATGAAGTCCTCTGAGCAATCCAGCTGTTTAGGACTTATTGGAGTTAACAGGAGGGCTTATTGGCCCCAAAAGCCCTCTGCAGCCAAGGAGACGTAATTTTCCAACAAGTTGTGGGCCAGGAGACGCACTTGCAGAGTATTGTTTAAAGGGGTCATGCCTCAGTGACTTCTCAGTGTTTTTTTTATTATATTTGTATTTATTGAGAGAGGGCACCATATTGCCTGCCTCGCAGGCCAGTTTTGGCCTCAAAGACCCCAGTCCCCAGCCTTCTTTTTGTTAAACATAAATAAGGGGAAGGGGGCGGTGTGGCCCCCATCCAGGGCTGATTTTGGACCAGGGCACCCCATTCCTAGGGACCCAGCCTCTCTTCTGGGTACTCTGGTTCCACCTAGGGCAACCAGTAACCTTTGTTGCGGGCCATGGGGGGGGGGGGGCTCCAAGGCCCCTTTGGTTCCTGCCAGCTCCCCACCTCCTGCAGGAGCTGGCATTGCTTTTATTGTTAAGGCAATTTTGCTCCGTTCTAGCAAGAAAGTGCATTCTTTATTTTGTTGCTTGTTAGAAGTGGAGCACACTTTGCTATGGCTTGGCGGGAGCAGTAAAGCACCCGCCAAGTCATAGCAAACAGCCATGTCCTAGGAGTTGGCACCCCGGGACATAGCAGAAGTCTGCGCTTCGGACCACCAACCCCCAAGAGGCCTAGGAGGTTATATTGTTTCTACTCTGCCTCCATTTCTTTTTTTCAAATGTTTTTTCTGGGGCTCGTTTCAAACCGAGTCCCAAGATGGCTGCCAACACTTTCTGGTTTGAAGTGTTAGCAGCCAATCAAGTCTCAGCAAGAGATCGGAAGGGGGTCGCGGATCCCCTGCATCCCTAGATATACAATTGGACATTTCTTCAAATTACTACGCAACTACTGCACATATTTACACCAATTAACAGAAGGCTGCTTTCTGGACCAACAGCTACCTTTCTGCCAAATTTGGTGTAATTCTGTTCAGCAGTTTGGGCTGTAGCTGTGTCTAAAGTTTCTATGGAAAAGAACATTGCGAAACGTGTTTTCCGACCCTCGCATTTTTCTTAGCCCCTGCTTGACGGATCGCGCCAAAACTTTCAAGACAGCAGCTGAATTGAGTGTCAAACTAGTTTTAAAAAATCAATGAGGATTCATCAGATGACGTTGAAGTTGTTGGCAAATGGAAAAATGCTCTTCCTATGGAATTACATCCTAAGTATACCTACTGGTGACAGCCAGTAGGTTATATATATATGTGACCAAGGCCGTTGCAGCAGCCGAAATGCGTAATGGCTTTTGGATTAAACTGAATTTTACTTCCACATCTGAGTCTGTTCCATTTGTGGATATTTGATATGAATGAGAGGATTACATATGTATTTTTATGCATGTAAACTGCCTCAACCCCCACTTTGAAAGGTCCGAAGTAACCATGATCCTGGTAACAAATGCTGGTGTTGAGGGGGAGAGCGAGTGTCTCCTCGATATCCTGTCTGCCAACAAGCAGGTCAGCCGAAGGAGATGTCTACGCCCCTACCCTGATCACAGAGCAACACAGTGACTGCTGCCACTTGTTAGGGCAGTTCACCTCACTTTTCCCACTTACCCCAAGGGCTCACAACTTACTGCACCCACAATATTGAAACCACGGACAGCATGCCTTTCAGAACCAAAATTCCAGGCTGTTTGGGAAAGTGAAATCCAGCATCAAGGTGGAGGTATCCAAAGAAGAACTAAAATTAGGGGTGATTGCGCACTCCAACAGTCCTGGTTCCAGTGTTTCTTGTACCCAAGACCAACCCAACAGGCACCACACCAAACCTCAGTTCAACTCAGTCACTAAGACTGATGGTCACCCTATTTCTCAAGCTGATGAACCCAAGTTACTGAGTACTTTTAATTCAACATTAGAGTACGGCAGATTGTCTTAACTGAAGGGGCTAATGAGAGGTCTGGATTTTGCCACCCCATAGTGCCACTACCAGTTTCAAGTGGTGTTCTTTGGGTTGAAGAATACCCCTGCCACCTTCCAAAGGTTGATGAACTGGGTCCTCGCTGAGCTAGAGGACTTCAGTGCCTCCTACTAAGATGACATTGCAATCTTCAGTTTTAGTTGGAATGAGCAGCTGCACCCCCTCTGGGCATTGATTCAGGCTCTGCAGAGGGCAGGTCTGACCATCAAGGAGAGTAAATGCCAGATAATATAGGATTCAGTGGTACACATGACCCACCGGGTGCGTGGGGGCAAGATACAGAGCTTCCTGGCTTGGGAATCCACCAAGACACAGACAGAGGTGAGAGTCTTCTTAGGACTCACCGGTTACTACAGGTGGTTTGTCAAGGGATATTTTACTATTGAGCCCCCCCTGTGAACAAGCTGACTTCCAAGAAGAGTCCCAATAAGGGCATCTGGACAGAGGTGTGCCAGTGCACATTTGACACCTTGAAGGAGGCCATGTACACAGCACTGGTGAAGTCATTGTGCACACAGATGCATCTGAGTATGGCATTAGGACTGTTCCCTCACATCTAATTGATGAGGGCTTGGACAAACCTGTGGACATCAGCAGGAGGCTAATTCCCAGGGAACAGAGGTGGGGGTGCTATATAAGGGTTAGTCTTTGCAATGGTCTTGGTACTCACTGTGCCACCCACTTAAGTAGCATTATAAAGCATGTCTCAGGCCACCCTCTGCAGTTGACCTGGCAAAATAAACCTTTTGTCAGACCTAAACCTTCCTTTTTAATACTTATAAGCCACCCCTAAGTTAGGCCCGAGCCACCCCTATGTCTGGGTGCAGGGTACTTAAAAAGTAGGGAATGGTGTTTAGGTTTTGCATGTACTAACAGTTAAAACTTCTAAAAAGGCTTATCTCTCCCACAGCCTAACACTGGCTTACCTTATTGCATTTAACAAGTGCTAACTTCAGTGAGCAGAGAGAGGTATGCTGTTCACATTCAAATAAATTGTAACTTAAAAGCCTTTCTAATGGTAAAGTCAGATGCAATTTGAAAAATACCTCTTTTTTTAGAAATTTGACATTTTCTTGCTCAAACCAACTGTGCCTCTTGCCAGTGTCCAGGGCCACATGGCTGTGAATGGATTTGGTGCTGTTGGTTGAGTAATGCTTCCAAACAGAGTGACGAAGGAAGCCTATGTGTCAGAGGAGACAGTCGTCCTGACAGGGTGGCTAGGGAGGAACTGTACCCTGCCCTGAGTACATTTTAAAGGACCCTGAATGCAGTACACACAAAGGAACCTGACACCAGGCATTCCCGTCCCTTCGTCACCCTAGGCAGGGTGACTTCAGGGCCAGAGCAAGGGGAAGAACTGACAAGAATCCGTTTTAGGGGCAGATTGAGGAATTCCCCCATACAAAGACTAACACAGTAATAAAACTTGGAACCTCAGAACCTCTCTTCAGAACACCCAAGCCACCCTGGAAGATTCCAAACGACTGCCTTGCTGCTGGAAGGACTGCCCTGCTGTCTGAAGAAGGAAGATTGGGCCTGTTTGCCTTGATGCCAGGCTACCCAGAGTGACTCCAAGGGTCAGTTGGCTGACCTTCTGTGTGAGCTACAGGGAACAACAAGTGTCCAGAGACCTACCTGTGACTGGCGGGCTGACCAGCACCAACTGCACTTGCCTGGTCCTACCTGAGCACTGCTGTTGGCCTCTGCTTGAGTGAGTCCTAATCCCCAAGAGGCCCCCCAGGTCCTGGAGCCTTGGCTGGCATCAGTGTGAACTCCTCCTAAAGAAAAGGTGAAAATCCTGAAGTTTGGGCACTTGGCGACCATGAAGTGCCCTCTTCATGCTGAAAATCGACAGTCTGACATGACTACCAACTCAAAACCACAGTGGGACCTGCTCTTTGCACCGACAGTGACGGTCACAGCAATCATCTAACGGGAAGCTCCAGCAACAACCTTCTCTTCATGCCACAACAATGACCGTAGACAACTCTCGACCTGCTTGTCACAGAGAAAGCCTCTTTTTTGTGACTCCTCTCACGGAATTCTCCAAGCTGGACTTGAGAAAGTTAACCTTCAGCGGGACTAACCTGGTCCCTGTACTTGTCCCAAGCTCCATCGTGGTCGACCTGAAGTTGTGACTTTCCCTCGGTCTAGCACGACCACATAACCACGAGAGTTTTGGTGCTATTTTCACTTAAACCTTTAAAAATTAATATCTCTGGATTTACTGATTAGATTTTGTTTGTGTTGGTGTCATTTTTAAATCAAAATCTACTCTATTTGTCTAAATTGCTTTGAGAGTTTTCTTGTGTTGAGTTTTCACTCTATTATTCTTTGTTTGCCGCATAAATACATTTCGTATTGCCTCTAATTTAAGCCTAGCTGCTTTAGTGTCAAGCTACCAGACCGTTAAGCACAGGTTAATTTAATGGCTTTTATGGTTCACCCTGATAAGCAGTGTGTTTAATATTTGAGTAGAGCTTCCACCCCTCTAAACTATTACCCAATTTCTTACACTTAGCCATTGTTTCATACCCTCAGACTTTATTGGTGGTGTCCATTCAGATTTTCCAAGCCATCAGAGATGTTTGTGTAGCTGTTATCTTGGTGGGAGAGCACAACACCGTCAGATGCCTCAAGTCCCTCCCTGTGTGCTATGCACATTTGAAGGTACGATATTTGGAGATGAGCATACCTGTGAGAGAACTCACCAGGAATATGAGGAAATTCAGTACACACACAGTAGCTTGTTATGATAAAGGAGAGTTGTTATAGCCCAAACTATTATAGACTGACTCGATTAAACTAGTCATGACACTAATAAAAGAAAGAGAGGGAAATAGAAGTAGAGTAAAAATAAAACAAATTTTAAGAATAAACTAATCCTAACCCTCATATGTACCCAGGTCCGCAGGGGTATGTAAAACTGCCCCTCTACCTTGTAATGATCTTACCATTGGAAAGGTATAATAACTCCAGGTTCCAGGTGTAAGATGTAGGGGTGGGGGAATTTCACGTAATTTGCTGTAGCATGATTACACAAAATAATTACAGCAAAATTACATGATATTATCTTGAATTATGTGAGGAACATAACCCGGCATTTAGCGTTGTTTTATTAACACAAAAAAGCACCCCCAAGTCTAACGTGAACTTGAGGATGTATTTTGCGCTTAGAAAATAGCTCTAAATACAACAGAACATGAAGTGCAGCAGCCGTTCACTCTCTGTTCCTCTGCTCGAGGATAGACATTTTTGCGCAAATTGTATAATCACGTCATTTTCTGTAATTTGACGTCACAAGAGTAACATGAAATGACCTAAATTACTCTCATTACTCGGGCATAATTAAAATTTCTCCCAACCTTAGTGCTTAGTTGTCATTTAGCAAAAATAGTAACTTATTTACCTGAATAAACATAATTAGCTAATTAAGTTCCTGTTTATGCACATGCCTTTGTGAATCAGTCACAAATAGCTTCTACATACCCTTGAACTATCCTATTAGAGTGTGTTCACTGCAATATGATTTCCATATGGTTCCCCATCATCCCAAGCAGTTTTTCTCCAATAGATTCCATCTGCCATAGATAGGTAAATTTGCAGCACGAGAACCACTAAAAGGTGCAGGTTTTTTTTTTAATTACCCATAATCCCGAAGTGAAATTTAGTAAAGATTCGTGCTGAGAGCTCAGGTGAAGCGAGGAGGAGGGATTGACAAATCGCTCAAGCAAACACTGTCGGCAGGAAGCATGAATAGACAGTTAAATGACAAATGTAGGGAGGTGAAACGTTTCATATTGCAGATGTAAAAAAGGTCTGCTTTTCTTACTTTGCAAGTCAGGAATGTGCTTGTTTTATTTCGAATGAATTTACGTCACTAATGTGGACTGTTTGTAAGCGAGATAACTAAATAAATTCCAAAGTGACTCCATCGCTGGCTGGTTTAGTGGCACAGCCTATTGTGACGCTGGGTTTCTGTTTCCTGCCTGCTGCCTTTGGTATGCGCGTGCTGGATCAGGTTGCCGTTCTGCTGATGGTGGCATTTTAAAGCATTGTTCTTTAGAAGGTGTTTCCTTCTAAGCTGACAATAACAAGAAGAAATAATGGATCTCTCCGGGGTGACGGATACATTCAATATTTGAATTAAAGGTGCGACATACACTACTTCCTTTCACCACGAGCGTACCACTGGCATTTTCTTTAGGTCTGAGCTAACCTTGTAAGCCGTAACTTGACATATTACGCTCAAACTGTTATTAAAGGAATGCCTACAAAAAGACTAACCACTGGCAATTGCTTCGAGGTATCATTCCAACTCGTCATTTTTCGCCCACTGTGCCACTGTGGTCAAATGCCCACCTCACGCAAATTAGTACTGACCCTACTTTCATTAGAACAGTCCACCCTGAACTGCCCGGCAAACCCTCTACAGAATGGACCACTACGAACCCCAGACCGGCTTCGGCCCACTTAGTCAGTGAGGTCTAGCTTGGATACTGTGGCATAGTGAGGTAGAGACCCACATTCTGGGGATGTCCTTGGCCACTTAGGGTGTTACATAACACACAAAAAGGTGATGGGAGGAGTGCTTGCAAAACTTTTAACCAATAGCAATCAATTGGGCATAGTGGGCATTCACACCAATTGTTTTGACCCACTGTGCCACTCTAGATCATGGTCAGCCTTAGGCAAATCAGTACTGACCCTGCTCCTCATGGGAAGAGTCTAACCCGAACTTCCAGGCAAAGCCCCCTCCAGAAGGGACCACAAGCAACCCCAAATGAGTTTCGGCCTACTTAGGCCTTGTCAGTAAGATACAGCTTTGATCATGTGGCACAATCAGCAAATCCATGTCTATCCATGGCATTACATAATGCACACAAAAGGTGATGGGAGGAATGTTTGCAAAAAGTCTAACCAATGGCCTCAGGGTTAGAGGCCCTAAATAGCATTCCAACCCATCGTACTTCACCCACTGTGCCAATCTAGACAAAGGTCTACCATATGCATATCAATACTGACCCTGTTACTCATAGGAACAGTTCATCACAAACTGACAGGCAGCGTCCCTCAAGAATGGACCACAAGAAACCCCAGACCGGTTTTGGCCCACTAAGTCCTCGGCAGTGAGGCATAGCTTTGATCATGTGGCACAATGAGCAGGGAACCCACAATCTGGGCATGCTCTTACTCACCTACCATGTCACATAATACACACAAAAGGTGATTGGAGGAGGTCTTGACAAAAGCGTAACCACTGGCAATCACTCAGGGTAGCATTCTAAAACATAATTTTTCACTCACTGTGCCACTCTGGACAAAGGCCCACCTTATGCAAATCAGTACTAACTCTGCTTCTCAAGGGAGCAGTCCATCCCTAACGTCCAAGTGAGCCCCCTCCACAAGGTACCACAAGCAACCCCAGAGAGGCATTGGCCAGCTTAGACTAACTTTTCTCCAATTTTGAGACCTATTGTATTATAACCTGTTTCCATCCTCAAAATATCTCACACTTGGAGGGTAGATGTGGCATGAGCCACACCAAACATTTGAGTTGAAATAATATCAAAGTCACCCACACCATCCATGCTGCCTTTGGGACATCCTGTTGCTGAAAATACATTTCAGTGGTTGGCTGACACTGGGCAATGTACATACGTTTTTGTCTGTCTTGTATTTTCCACAATAAGGAACCTCATTTGCTGTGAAGTGTTCCATGTTTGGTTCTCTTAGAGCTACCACTAGTTAGTCCCTTGGGCTACAAAACCCCGGAATCAACAAGAGCTACTCCTAGACATAGGGGGAGATAGTGGGCATTCCCGTTCAGGTGAGGAGGATGGCTTGGTTTGGGCTTGGTGTTGTGGTGGCATAATGAGACATCTATTCTATGGTGACTGCAGAAGGGAGGGCGATACATAGTTATAACTGATGAAAGAGACCTCATGTGTGTTTTGCGCCTGTTGCTTTTCTCTTCATATATAGCAGATTTGCCCACCACCATGCTATCGTGCGGGAGGCCAGCCCAAAAATAGATGGGAAACATACTGCATGCTTACTTTATGCAGATGACCTAGGGGCATATTATCAAGATCCGGCGTTAAAATTACCGCCGCTTTAGTGGCAGAAAACAGCCGCTAATGCGGCGATAAGGGGCTTGATAATATGCCATTGAGAATTCCAATAGAAGTCCATGTTCACACCAGAACATGGGCTTCTATTGGAATTCTCAAGGGTATATTATCAAGCTCATTATCGCAGCTTTAGCGGCAGTTTTCTGCCGCTAAAACGGCGATAATTTGAATGCCGGATCTTAATAATATGCCCCTTGTAGATTATGGACCAAACAGAGATAGGTCTGCAAAGAAAGCTTAAAGTGTTTGATGACTACTGACTACTGCAGTCGTAAGAAACTAATAGTACACTTGGAAAAAACAAAGATTCTCTGCTTCGGCAAAAAGATTTTCAACTGGGTCCTAGACTCCATAAAATTGGAGAAAGTTAATGCGTATAAATATCTAGGAATCTGGTTTGAGAAATCCATGATGTGGAAAGCTCACCTGGATGCACTAAGAATTCGGGCCCTATCCTCGGTTAGTGGCCTGAGAACATTTAATGCCATCTATGGAGAAATGAAGGATAGACCAGTCCTGAATGCTTACAGGGCTATAGTACCGCCCCAGTTCGTATATGGTGCTGAACTCCTATACTTAAGTGGTGAGAGGAAGTGGGATGTTGAAGAAGGGAAATGTTTAAAAAGATACTGTCCCTACCTAGATCCTCCATGATACAGGCTATACGACTAGAAACTGGACTGGTCACCATTAGAGAAAATGACAATCATGGCACTAATATGATTCTGACAACGCTTGGGTTGTGAAGAGGGGCAAAAGTATCCTTTTGGTGTGAATGTGAGATCATACAGAGTGAAATGAAGTGGGCAAAGGGAATCAGAGAAACAGTGACTATGGCGTGTAGGGTACTGAGGGCTGATGTAAGCCAGCAGAACTTTCATCCGACTATAAGTAAGGCGGAATTTAGGACAGCAGGGAAAGAAAGATCATGGGACATGGAGAGGCAATACTTGGAAGGGAAACAATTTGTATGCTTTATGATGAAACCTTGGTAAAAATGCCAACAATTCCCATACATGGATATTCTTCTCAATCGCTGGTTAAGGAGAGGATTATTAAAAATAAGGATTTGGATTAATCCATGTTATGAGAATGATAGGACTAAGAGGGCTATGATTGACCCAGAAGGGAAGTGCACCTGTAATATAGGGACAAAATTCAATATTTTGCACATTTTATAGGACTGTCTAAATGTTCTTGATGCACGAAAATTGTGGCTATTTCCAATTTTCCTAAAATACGAGGTTAAGAATCGTGAACAGGCAGTAGACCAATTATTATATATGGATGCATTCGATGTAGCATGTGCAATAGGGAAGTTTATGCTTGCAGTTAAAAATGTTCTTAAAAATGTGTAGAGTGGATGTTTTAGCACCAGTATGGATTTGATGAAAGACACACCAGTTTTTCTTAATGATATTGGGAATCTAAACAATTGTTAGATAGATTGTATTTCTTTTAGAAGAATATTTAATATATTTTAAGTATTTTACAGGTTTGAAAACGTTTTTAACTTGAGCTGATTTTTAAACCGAAGACAGTTATGTTTGTATGTTTGTTCTTATTTAAAGACCATTGGTCTAAATAAGCAATCTTTTTAAATTGAATTGAGACCTCATGTGACAAATCATGAAAAGGGCATGCAATGAGAATGGTCACTTTTCCAGCAAACAATGTATGAGGGTGGAGGCCCACATTGAGTGTGGCCTTGCAAGGGGGTTTATGCAGAAATAGTTAATATAGATATTGGGGTGTCTCGGTGCTGGCTTCTGCTAGATGTTCAGCTGTTAAACTAATAGGACAACTTGGATGAGAAAAGCCAAGTTTTAACTTGTTTCCAAAAACAGGTGAGATTAGGCTGGGCTTTGAGATACCAAGGTAGAGTTAGAGAGAAAATGATGGGACTTATTAATTATCAGTGATTTTCCAGTTTGGGGGCTAGGCCTCTGTCTAAAGCAAGTGGACCTTCTCTAAAATCTGTTATGCAAAAAATAAATGTATAGATTTTAAAATAAAGTCCCTCACCACCCACATCACCCACAGCATACCCATTCATCCCTAAAAAGCAAAAAACTTAAACGACCCCGTCCCCAACTCAGATGACCAACGGCAACAGACCCACCTGCTCACAAAAATATAACCACTACTTCCCAACCTCACACTACCTACACCAATTGCAACATACTTACTTCCTCCTAGTCACTAAAAAGCAGAAAACAAAACCTACCATTTCACAAATGCATCATACCTCCACAACCAGCAACAGACCCATACTTCTCCCGCAATAAGTGTCTCGACGTGATCAAGTATTTTCCTGATTTCATTCTGCCCCTCAGCTATAGTGTCCAGCAGCTCATTCATCTGTTGAAGGAGGACTTCTTTGGGTAGAGAATGGATGGCTTCTGTGGGTGGAAATGGTGTTTCTCAGCTGCTTCTTGCATGGTTGTCTGTCTTTGGTGACTGCTGGCTGGTGTTCTTGTGAGGTCCTGGGCCTTGCTGCTGTCTCCTCATCCTCCTCTAAGGCCCCCAACCAGTGAACGGCTTCCATAGCAACCACTGCTTTATAATGGTGCTAGCCAAGCAGCAAACTCCCTCAAAGCCATGATGCGTCACCCTCTGTTTCCTGGTCTTTGATGGGTGCATCAGGCTCGTTGAAGCAGAAAGATACATTGAATGCATGAGCTGCAACTACAAGCACTTGCTTTTACAATGAAACAATATTGCACATTTTTCTGCCTAGGACCACCGGAGTTATGTGAGTATGCGTCGGTGAGTATTTTTCTGTAGTGAATATTTACCACACTCGCTTATACTGCACCATCTAGGACACAAAAATACATAAAAGGTTTAGCTCAAAAGTTTTTTTTTTTAAAAGATGGACCCTATATGGGTGGTGCACTGGTGCAGATCCTTTGGAAGGGTTGAGCAAGGGGTCACATTTTACTTTCAGCTGTATTCATGTGTTGTTCGGCTATTATCACATGAATTAATGAAGTGAAACTCTGACCTGAAAGCATTAAGGTGTATTAAAATGGCAAAACATAAAATTTGTACTGCACAGAAAAATGTGGTACATTACATTATGCAGAACAGTTTATTTGACTTTTCATGTAATATAGTTGAGCTAACTATTGGTACATTAAAATAATAATTCCTGTGGCCCTTCTCTTCACCTACCTGACTCCCAGCATACACTAAAGGCTACCCTCTTTTCAGTACAACAAATATTGTTCCTCCGTTAGGGAGCGAGTGAATGTTATCTAAGTTTGTCTTGAGGCTTGTGATTGGGATAGTTTTAGGTTTGCCTATAGCTAAGGGAAGGTGAAATATGGACTAGTGTAAGAGGTGGAATAAAAAGAAACTTAGGAAGAAAGTGCTGGTGAAGTTTGGCACATGCAAGGAGGTGGTAGGTATGCCAAAGCCGAAGACCCTCTTCTAACCATTAATTAGTCAACAGAGGGAGACACAACCATAGTCAGGTAGCTAAAAAGGATTTGGGATCAAGATAGGGACAAAGAACAAACAACTTGTTTTGGTTAGCAAATGTTGCAGTTGTTGCTAAGAAAGGATCTTTAGTTACTACTTGTCACAGTAGCCACTTACTCCTATCACTGCTAACCCTGGGCCTCCTCCTTACCCACCTGGGTTGTTTCCGGAAGAAAAAAAACAGTTTTATTACCACACACAAAAAGGTCAAGAGTATTAAAGGACAGTCAGTACAACCTCTTATTCAAATCATCCATACACACAAGAACTGAATTCCTATCATGTATAAGAAAGTTCACTATGGGTAAAATTAAAACATTCTTTACTATTTAAGAATGAAGGTCCTCACCCACCCATTAGGTGGTATGCTTCTTCCTCTGGCCCCTCCTGGTACCAATCCAATGAAGAAAGGTGCAAGCTACTACACATACATTTATTGGGTTTGCTTGTGAGAAATTGATCATCGATACTTTGCTATACCACTCATTTCGTTGATTAAGGTGTGAGGGTTATGTGCTGAGGGGAAGGATGTGAGTTAAAACTACCTCCTGGGTGGACTACTGTAAATGTATTATATTCTCCTGTAGTAGAGTAAAAATAAAATGTGGGATCATTTTACCCACTAGTGGAGGTCGACATGATTCTGCCTATTCAACCCTTTAATTATGTGTCAGTGGCAATCATCAAGACTAAAGTCACAATCTCTGCATGCAAAGTGTGAAGAAACAAACTTATCATTATACCCTGCATCTGAAGAATTACAAATATTTCAGGTGTACCCTTCAGTCAGCTGATGAGTAGGTTCAAAGTGCAAATTGAATTTATTGCATCTTTAATGTTGGAGTTATAGATCAGGAATCTAATGGAATATATAGGCGAAACAAGTCAGTTCCGACTATGAATTTCGTGTAACATTCCTATATGCAATCCTAATGGTGTTTCTCATTGTCTTCATTGGTGCAAGTATGAAAACAGTAATCAGGATGTGTGTGCTACAATATATGACAAAAAACTATGGGAAGGAATTGCTCTGGCCATGACAGTTGTCTTTTACCCACATGTTATTCAATAGGATTGATATTGTTGTGTATTTACTCAAAATAAATGTGTGATGTATTGGTGGCATGTATTTAAAAAGTTAATCAACTAGCCCAGTTGCATAGTGATGCTACAACTTGTGTTTCCACTTGTAATTTAAGAGACCTTACCTTGGAAAACGTACAGAGAAAATGATATCATGGTAAAGGTCATACCTCAGGTCGAATAACAGTTTTGAATCCACATGAATTGAAAGGCATCAATTTCACTAGCCACTCGTTTAGTACAACATAATTTTTGCTTTTTGGTCACCCAGTTTTTGGACCTTTACTGTGGGTGAGTCCAACTACCTGAGGCTCACTAATGGTAATTGGTCGTTAATTGGAATGCGCATGTTTACCACCAATGTCTGCCTTATAAGATAATGCTGTAGTAGAGTGGCATGTCACAAAGCAGAGTGGAGTGGCATTCATACTGTGTCTTAGAGTGGTGGGTGTAGAGTGGATTGGCATAGAGGGAAGTGGCATATCATACAGTGGAGTGGCTTGTCAAAGAGTGGAGAGATGTGCAGCAGAGTGGCAGGCCGGCTCATTGAATGAAGTGGCGCTAGCTGTCATAAAAAGAAGTGGCACATCATACAATGGCATGCCATCGAGAGTCTTAGAGTGGAGAAGCTTAAAGTGAAGTGACATAGAGTGGAGTGACATACTGGAGAGTGGAGTGGCATCATGTCTTCCAGTGGAGTGTCACAGAGTGGAGTGGCATAGAGTGGAGTAGCGTATCGTACAGTGGCGTGGTGATTCACTCCATGCCGCTCTACTCTAACACACTCTATGACACTCTACTCCACTTTACAGCACTCCCCCCTGCAACACCCTTCTCCACTCTATGCCATTCCTCTCTACATAACTCCACTTTATGACCCTCCACTCTAATACTTTCTATGACATGCCACTCCACTGTACTGTGCAACACACCACTGCACTCTACACCTCTCCACTCTACTCTACGACATGCCACCTCACTCTACTCCAATCCACTCTATGCCAGTCCACTCTACCTCACTCCACCATACACCTCTCCACTGTACTACACAGCACTCAATATCACAACATTGCCTGTCACAACACTGTATGCCACGACACTCTACAACACAACAATGTATACAACTCTATGGCACTCCACTCTGTGCCACTCCATTTTACTCAACTCTAGAGCTATATAAACCACTCTATACCACTTTACGACACTCTGATCAACTGTATGCCTCTCTACAACACTCTTCCTTACTGTTTGCCACTCTATGCAACTCCCTCTACAGCACTCCATGCCACTTTACTCCAGTCTACTGTATGACACATTACTTCTTTCAAATCTACTCCACTCTACTTTACTCTACGACACTCCTCTCTAGACACTTCATAGCACTCTTCACTCTATAGCACTCTACTGTATCTCTCTCTACTATTCAATCCATGAAAGTCACACCAAGGGTGTGGCCTGGTGCTTGGCTTTCCTCCTTGTGGATGAGAGGAAGCCTCAGCTTGAGCTCTGCCTTTCACCTGTGTTCCTCTGCGTGGGCTCAGTTATTCACCTGTGTTCCCGGCTCTCATATCAAGTTTATCTTCAAGACAGGCGTCATGACAATTCTAGAAATTCTTTCTGCAGCATCAGCTCAAAGATTTGCTTCACATCGTTGGAATTATTCAACCTCTCTCAGAATCCTTGGATTAGTGATAGCTAGGAAGAGGAAAATGTTATTTGTTTGCAAATGTGGGTTTCCTGTTGGGTCCCAGTGCTGTTCCTTAAACCTAAATACTGGGATTCTGTTATGCCCTCAAAGTTGTACAATAACAACAGTCTTTGGGATCGTGCAATGTTATAGGCAGACCTTATGTGAACCTTTATTTCTAATTACCATCTCAGGTTATGGATAATTAATAACTGCTTTATGACATCAGAACCAGGTCAGTGTGATGACAAGTGTTTTGGCTCTAACTTGATAAAGGTACTGTGCTTTTGATATGTTGAACGTTTACCATAGAGCAAATCTTGTGTGTTTCTAATTTCTTGTAGAATATTACCACTCATTTAAATAAAGAAAGTGTGCATTTTCAGTTTATGTAGGAGCAAAGAGTAGTAGTAGTTTTGTTTTCTGTTAGAGGCTGAAGAAAATCTAAAAGAACCCCCATCTAATGATACATGTTGTGTGACTACAAACCGCTAATAACGTCTTGTATCTTTCTTTCATATTCCTTTATCCCCATTCTCCACCAGTGCAGACATTTGTGTTCTTTCCTTGTTAAACTTTTGTAACACTCCCACCCCCCCTCCCAGACTTATAAAATCGTTTACGGCTTGCAAAGCATTTTAATGCTGCTTTAGGGTCAGGGTTAGAAACAGAGCCGTGTCATCCGTACAAAGCTTTATTTTTGACA
Organism: Triturus cristatus; assembly: GCF_964204655.1. Classification (NCBI taxonomy): domain Eukaryota; kingdom Metazoa; phylum Chordata; class Amphibia; order Caudata; family Salamandridae; genus Triturus; species Triturus cristatus. The sequence continues at coordinate 503,824,097 of NC_140594.1, read as the reverse complement.
GGGAAGGCAGAGGTGATACAATATTTGGGTTTAGTCAGATACATTGTGCCGGAAGATCTTTGAAAAGTGTCAATATTAGGGTATACACTCTTGACGGTCACCACAGGGCAGGCAGATTTGATCTGTCTGGAATTTCTAATTACCAGCTGTTGTGCACTGGCTCCATGGTATAATAGCGGGATATATCTCGCAAACTGAAATGCATCCAAAATGTGAAATAAATGCTTACAGTTTACGAGATCAAACTCATTCTCGGTATCTATCAGCAGAGTCACAGCTGGAATAGCATTCGCCATCGCAGGGTCGATATATCCACTCATGAAATACGAATTAGAATAAAGATTCCGCCGTTGAATTCGTTTTAAGGGAGAACATGTTTCTGTTATGGATATTTGCCCTGACTCAACCCCAGCTTGAACCTTTGATGGATAAGATTAATTTCTGCTGTCGCACTGGCTCGCGCCATTTGAAATACACCTTCTAGTACTGGAAAGTTCTGGAAAGCTCTCTTCACTTCACTAAATCCAGGTCCTTCACTTCACTCGGTAGAACATACCTGGCAGAATTTACAGTGTAGGCTCGAGACACTGCTTGACTTCAAGTTGCAAAACTAAGGGAGTTGGAGGAGGTCTTCTAAGGGACTTAGTACCTACCGCCTTTGTGATGGCCGGAGCTGCTGAGAAGTATCTTTTTATCTTATTATCACTGCCGGCAGATTATCAGGGCATGCGGCACGAGTAAGGTTCAGACTAGTTATAATTTTCATAATGTTGCTGGAGGTAAAATATTCTTTTATATCATCCCTTACTCGTACCCATGCTATTGTGCTTGCCTTGTCTTGTATTGGCCATTTCCCATACATTTCACCCAGGTATCCCACCCAATTGTCTTCAGGGACCATACAATCTAGGGATCCTATTTTCCTACCGGCACTCTCTTGGACCAGCTTCCAAAACCCTTTCACATCTTTGGATTCAATTACAGCCAACATATTTGCCCAGCAACTATCTTTATAAGTTCTTTTTTTTATTCCTAATTAACGATTTATTTTTTATCCTTAGTTTCTGAAGGGTCAATGATGCTTCCACATTTTACCTTGCCCTCGGTCTTCTCTCGCTTTGCCTGATAAGTGCCTTGGTTATACGGCATTCCTCGTCGAACCAGGATCACTCATTTTTGTAAGATCTTTTGCTTCCTAACCCCTCTTTACTTCCTTTAAATTTTACCCGTAAGCTTTTTACCAACTTACTTACTTATTGTATTTTCAAACCAGGCACTGCCATTTTTAGTTGAGATTTCTTCTAAGGGAATAGTCTGGTGGATACTCCTTAACTTTTCTATATGATCTTCCGATATACGGGTTGTCAGCCGTTTTGGGTAGTCCACACGTACCTGAAGTGCTGACTCTCTATTTTTGCCCCTTGTTATATGTAACTCTAACCTGAGTGGGTAATGATCACTGACTCCAATTTTTGCTACCTCGAAGTGTTTAATTAGGCCAAAGCTCCAGGCATGGGTAAATAAATAATGTATCAGGCAGAGTTGCTGGCCATTCACAAAAAGTATGTCTTGCTTGCCAATCCGTCTGCATTCTCCCATTTACACATACCATACCTAATGAACCCGTTAACTGTGTAAAAGCCACATCTTGGGCAAGATCTCTCCTCTAGGGAAATTGGCCACTTCAATATTATAGGATGTTAACATTTCCTTACCCCAACAATCTATCCTATGGGAGTACAATCTATGATTAAAGTCACTCAACACCTATACTACATCCTTCTGATAATATTCGCTCACAAACATTATATCATCTTTAAGTTTTCCCAGATTTTCGGTATATTCGCTCTCATTTCCCTTCTGTATATACACATTTATGATACATATTCCTTTGTAACATGGTTCAGACTTCTGTAACAGCACCCTACAACCTAAAGCCCATTTACAATGTAATGTCACGGCTTCCACCTTCCTGGCAATGTTTACAGAGATCAGTGTTAATTGCCCTCCCGAAGGTCTGCCCAAGGGATTTTTCCTTGCTGCTTTAGAATGTTGAGCAAATCCTTCTGTAAGAAGGGTAGCTAGGGTATCGTCGCACAGCCAAGTCTCCTGTAAACACACAATATCATTACTCCTAACAAGCTTGTTAAAACTGTCCTGGTTTGATATTTTATTATAACCATTTATATTCCATGATAGTATAGACAGGCTGTGCGGCAACCCATACTCCTAGTCGATCTCACTTACATACCCATCCTCCTTATACTCCTCATACTCTGGGGGTTCTAGGGCTCTAAACCTATTCCAAACAAGCAAATCACTTTTGTGTCTTGCTATTCCTTTTTTAATTATGTTTATTTCAAGATCCTCCTTCTTATCCCAGCTTGAATTGATTAATCTTATCTGCCGTATTCCTAATCCAGCATGGTTTGTAAGGAAATACAGCCTCTGCTTTTCTTTCTGCATTTTCTCCCTTCTTACAAATCTAATGCCCTCCTTTAGCAACTAATTTTTAGCTTTTTCGACTGCAGACTTTGTTAAGGCGGAATAGAAAAGGACCTTAGTTACTCTACCTCCTTTGCTGTTTAAGAGGAACCCTACTTCTCTAAGATCCCCTGTGTCAATATTACGGAGGCTTGCACATTTTGATAAAGAAAAGAGGAGCTGTGATCGGTTTATGGGTTTTAATTTCTTAGCTTTTTCCCCACCTTTGCCCTGCCCCGAACCCATACGTCTGGGATATATTCTGACCTTAGACCATGAGATCCCTCCAGCGGTGCAACCTCCCTTCTATCCTTTAGTTCCCCCCCTTTATCCTTCTTCCTAAGGACATCAATACTCCTAGGGCTGCTAAGTCCCGATTGTAGCTTCTTACCCATCCTTCATTCCGTATCTTACCCTCTTTCTCCCCCGGGGATTTTCTAAGGTTAGTTTTACTATTCTTTGATTTGCCTAGCTGTTTCCCATGCCTCCCCTGTTCAACTAGGGTACTGGCAACTATCTCTTTTTCCAGGGACTTTTTCTTATTCTTCTTAGGACTTATGGTCTCTTTCCTTCCGCAACTCCCATGTTCATTTCCAACTCCCTTCCCTTTTCTCACCCTCCATGCAGTTATTCTTTTACTAGGGGCAATCTCCTCCCGCCATGACCATGGGAAGCACATCTTGTAATTTCTCCTTTCTCCCCGCCTTCTTATGATCATAGGGTATCGAGATATATATATACTTGGTTCCTCTTTCTGTGATGGGGGAGCCCTTATTACTACTTCCACCCTACTGCTTGCCCTTTCCTGGTCTTCTCCAACTGCCCTGACTATTGCAGGCATTAACCCTTTAATTTGTGTCAGCTCTCCTAGTATTGCTTTAAACTGTCCCCCTTGTGTTTTTAAAAGTTAGTTGTTTAGTACTGATATCTCTAACAAGCCTTGTAGGGTTTTTTGGAGGATCCACATAACCTCCAGCATGGAGGCACTCAAGGTTCCAGTAACCTCTAGACTATGCAATGAAGAGCGCAATAAGTCATTCCCTGTACCAAAAAGACTCTCTACTCCATCTTTCTCGTTGAGTTGCTCATTAGATCCAGTATTAACTCTTTAACTCTGATCCTTGCTGCTTGGGTGTTTGTCTTCCTCCTTCCTTGTTTTCTTGTTTCATTGACGGCTGGAAGAGTCTTGGCGAAGAAGACAGCTGTGGGTCCAGAGATATTCCTGAGAAGTTAAAAATGGATTGATTTGGGGGGTCTGAGTCCACGTCTACCAGATTCCCTGATGGTGGGGAGTCACGTTGCTCATCTCCTTATCCGTCATGTCCTTCCCTTTAAAATGTTTCCCCAGAAAATATTTGATAGAGTTTGACACTGATGAGCCTCCTTTTGTTACCCTTAATTTCGATGACTTCGGTGTTAGGGTCAAGGACTGTGCATTTCTCAGTGCTAGTTTTTTCCTTCAGGCAGTATCACTTAAGGCTCCTTTTATAATGCGATTTTCCTCCACTTCATCTGCCACTAATTCATTAGTCTCCTTCTTTTTTGCATTCTTTGGGCCTTTACGGACCTTTGCTTTGCCTGGTGCCATCCTTTGTTCTTATCTTGCTTCCTACTTCTCCCTCTCTCAGGCTCCAATCCTACAACTTTAGTGGATTTGCTTTTTCCTGATACGAGTCCCCCACAGGGTTTCCAAAAATTCCCTTTTTGCCAGCTCAGTGTCCAATGTCAACCAATGTCCGCTCTTTAACACTGATGTAAACATCCTATCTATCACAGATGCATTCCTTTGGCCATTTAAAACATAGACCACTGCACCTCCTCATCCCAATGTGAGTATGATCCAACAGCACCAAATCATCTGCATATGGTATTATCAGAAACTTTGTCCGGCCCAGTTTGGGTGAGAAAATTTACCCTCTCAGTAGTTTTTCTTTAAGATCTACTGTGTACAGATTGAACAGTGTGCGGATGAGTATGCAGCACTGCTTAAGCCCTCTGTTGATGAGGATCAGCGCCGTAGCGTGTGATTGTGTTATCTTGGTCCTCACCCAGGTGTCCGTGTATAGCGTTGTTATTACACCAAGTGGTTGCCCCGGTATGCTCCATCCTGCCAGTTTTATCCATAGGATATTACGATTAATGCCGTCGAACGCATCAGTGTAGTTTAAAAAATAAGCGTATAAAGGAGGAGTATTTGGTTTGTAGGCTCTGGAGCTCAGGTATGTGAGGGCAATAACGTAGTCTATTGTAGAGGCGTTGGGCCTAAACCCTGTCTGGTAGGATGGAATGATTCTATTTTCATTGATCCAATGTTCCAGCTCATGTAGAAGCACTTTAGCAAAGGCTTTGCCATCAACGTCCAGGAAGGTTATTAGCCTGTAATTTTCTGGTCCGGTGAGATCTCCCTTTTTGTGTATTGGATGGAGGATCTAACCCTTCCAAGCTCTGTAATGATTGATGTGACAAGACATTCATTAGACAGATTATGCATCAATGGAGCCCAAAAGGTTTGATCTTCTTCAAGAATGATCCTGGGTAGGCCATTAGGTCCAGGGGCCCCATCTCTCCGAGTGATCTTCAAGAGCTTCAGTATCTCTGCCTTGGTAAGTGACATTTAACTATCCTCCAAGCCTTCTATGGTGTTGTTCAAAGAGATTGTATGGGTAGAGTGTGTTTTGTCTGGGTCTACATATATTTTGTTTTACATGCGTATCCCATACATAGGCCGGTGCAACATTCTCCTTGCTGTATATTGTATTTGCTAGACTATTTACATATCCCCAAAAGTCCCTCGACTTACTAGGTGAGGTTGGTAGGTTAAACACCTTTTTAATAACTCCTTAAAAAGATATAATCCAAGATTGATATGTCTTTAAAGGTGTGGGTCAAGGTGGACCAGCTGACCAAAAATCAAATTCGCTGACACAAGCTTGTAGAATCATTCTTTGTTGGCCTCCCTGTATGACTTCAAATTGACCCAGTTCTCGGGTATTGAAATTGCCCACCCTTATACACTGATTCCCTGGATGCTCATATAGAAATACTTTTATTTGTTCAATGATGTTCTTCACCTTAGCTGATTTTGCATTTCTATGGGGATTAACATACAGGTTTATGAGCGAAATCAAGATGGTTCTTCCATCCATTGCAAGTCCATTCATGCTAACTGCCTGTATGTCCCAGGAGTTGCTTATCCAGTCTCTGAATTTCACTTGCAAATCTAGTTTCACGTATATTGTGAGGCTGCCCATTTACCCTTTGAGTAGATTTTTCTTGTGTGCAGGTAAGCAAATGGTTTGAAACCCTAAAATAAGAATAGGGAGAGTTGACCATGTTTCTTGCAGGTATAGAATGTCGCCGGTCTACACAAATTCCAATGTCTTGTCATTTTTCATGAGGGAGGACAGGCCTGCCATATTCCAACTAATTATCTTTAGTGCACATTTTGCTGGGTTTACTTTGTTCTCGTCTGCCCTAGGCATTCGACCGCCCTGTAGTCGCAAGAGCTGTTGGGGAACCTAGCCCTGTCCGATTGTTCTAGGCATGTATGTTTTGCTGGCTTGTCCATATTAAGATTTTCGCTGCTGCTATTAGACAGTCGAATTGTAATCTCCCCCCAGTGAGGGAGTTATTTTTTGGGTTCCTCTTAAGATGGTGCTTGCTTCTTTGTGATGCCTGATTGTATTCTGCCTCTATGATAGCACATAGGGGTATTTTTGCAGTGGTTGGTTTGTTGATTATTATGCCCCACTCTTTGAATTGCTTACTTTCTAAAAGAATGTTCTGAACATTGGTATTATCAGTCAACTCGGTTAGTGTGGATTCTCTTTTGCTCATCCATGGGTTGCACTTAAATTACACTGAAGTTAGATGAGCCGTAGTAAGAGAGGATGAACAGGGTTTGTTGTGTAATAGGTGCAAGATGCTAGACCTGCTTAAGATGTCACTTGCCCCTTTTGTATTAAACTCAGGGGTGAGTATTAAAACTGGCAATGCCAATATCGATGGGTGCTCCTCATTTGCTCCCTTCTCTTGGATGGCATCTGGCGGATGAATTTGCCTTTAATTTTTATTGGTCTGTGAAAGACTAAATCTAGGTCCATGTTCATTTGGTACAGTCTTGCATACGAAGTCCTTGTGCCAAGTGCTTTTGCAAGCTAAGTCTTGCTCATTCTCTACTACAGAATGTTGTATGTTTAATCTTTGTGTATGCCCTATTTCAACTTGTAGTCCAATTGATGGAATTTTACCTCCCTGGTTTCGCTCTTCTAGCCAATTTGGATTGTTTTGCTGGTGTGCTACAGACATTGTTGTTCTTGTACATGTTCCTCTCTCATGCTCTTTCACTTGTTGCATAGGTGGGCGTTATGACATACAGGAGCTTATTTGTATGGGGGTCTTGCCATTAATATTGTTATTCACTGCAGTTGCATTGCTATTCTCACTTTTGTTTAACTAGTGATCCATTTTCATATTGAGTATATCAATCTTCTTGTCAATCAATGGTACGCTCTGAGCAAGCATGTGTGTCAACTCCACTTGTATTTCTAGTTTGTGCGATTGCCAGGAAAGTGCTTTTGTTGCTGATAGCCAGGAAGAATTTAAAGTTTTATGATATGTACGGAGCTTCCTCACTTGCTGAGATATGACTCAGCAAATGGCCTTCCACATGCATTGGTCCTAGGCCCACCCTAATTTCTGTATTTATGTGTTTATCTTCACTGCCTGACGATTGTTGCCTTTGCTCAGGCTAGTGATTACCCAGCAGTGTTGACCAAATATGTGTGGGCCTCCTGTGTACTAGGTTGTGTGGCATGTCACACTGGTGGTTCTCTGGGTGGGAGGTCATTGCTTCCACTCTAAGTTGTTGCCTGGACTGTATCATTGCATGGTTATTTCCTTCCTTCTGTGTGGGCTCAATTATGTTATTTAGGCCATGTGCCTGTGTATCCGCCTTTCTCCTGGCTCCCACTGTTTATTGTAGAAGAGATCTCAATTACCTCTATGACACCGGAGGCCACTGCCTCTATGCCCGGCGTGTTTTGGTGCCTGATGTACTCTGTACATTTGCCTCTTTCTAGTTCACCACCTGTGGATCTACCATCACAAGGTAGGGAGATTAAGAAGAAATATCACCATATGCACTGTTTGGCTGTTTTCATAGGGCTGCTTTATTTAGGAGCAAGCTGGGCACAGGTATAATAACATCCTTTGGATTTTTGATGCACAAACTAATATAAACTTACAATGTTCTACAAATTTTAACCTAAACCATCCCCAAACCTAAACTGTTCCCAGCGCCCCCCCATTAAAATCTTAACTTCAACATGACCCTTTCCATTTTGTGTCTTGCTCAGGCCCCTCTTGCCTTTCTCCTTCCTACGCTATTGTTTTGCCTCATGGCTTGCCTATACCTGGACCAAGCTTGCCATCCTTTACTTCACTCCTTCTCTATTTTCATTTCATTGTTATATTTTCTGCTAACCCATATCATGTCCTTAGCACCCATCAAGCCACTTGCTCCTAGAAACACCTACCTGCCCCATCAACCGTGCCTATCCCTGTTCCAATCAACATACATCCAGCCTGCTGAAGAACGCTTCCCATGAACCAGGCAGGGTTGGTAAGCTTCTCCGATTATCAAGCAACTGCTACACTTTCTAGGGCCCATCTGATGACTCAATTGCAGCAGCCACACAGCTACCACATCATTGCGCCCACACTCCCTTCCCCCCAAATCTCCCCAGTTGTAGAGGGCGGTACCCTACCCAACGCCCAGGACCCTGCTTTGTAGGAATAACCATCACAGGCACCATTTTGTTGTTTTCTTAAGGCTGCCTTATTCAGGATCAAGTTAGGTGAAGCAACAATACCATCCTTTGGCTTCTTCCCATGCAAACTAATATGCCCCCACTATCCTCTAATAATTATAAACTAAGCCACCCCTCCACCCCTAAACTGTCCCCACTCTGCCATTAGCATGCTAAGTTCAACTTACAGCATTATGTTTTGTGTTTTCCTCAGGCCCCTTTGAACTTTCTCCTGACCTCACTGCTTTTCCACCACAGCGGCTTGCTCCCAACCAAGCCAGTCATCATTTCTTTCCCTCTTTCTCTCTTTATATTCCATTGTTCTCTTTGCTATTTCCCCATACCTCATCCTTAGTGCCCTATGAAGCGCCACCAGAAGAACCCCTCACGTGAGGTGGTACTTTGACCCACCTCCACCTATCAAAGAGCCTGCTCTCCTCTTCCTCCATTCAAGCAGGGCTTCCTTTGCCAGTGTCAATTATTTCTGTTCTCTAGCACTCCATTATTCCTAAATAGCTGCAGGCACTCATACATTATGTCTGCATGTTGAACTACATCTTTTCCTCATGCTCTGTAATATCCAGATACCTCTTTGTTAACTTCCATTGTAGCCCTAGTGATGGCCAATTTTTCCTTTTGCTGATCCCTCCTACATTCTACGTGGCAGCAACTGTATCCATATGATCATTGCCCCTGCCCATAGCTTCCTCACTATCCCCAAACCTCGTTTCACCAACTTTATGAACTATAAAACCATTACTTTCACCAAATCATTCTTTTCCAAGTGAAGTAATTAAGCATCTGGACGTGACTCCTTCCCCCCTCAAATCCCACAGTGTTGATATCAACTACCCCCTCCGCATGCTCTCTTTATCATACCATTGTACTATCACCTCATCCCTGTCCGAACCTCACTGGGCTTTTCCTATATTTAAATGTGCAGAGTTGTCTGCCCCAACTGTAGAAACTCCATAGTTGCAAACGTACTATTAATTTTGCAGTTTTGTGAATACGGAGAAAGATTAAATTTATACAAACATGCAAGTTTACGTTTGAGAATCAGGCCCAATGTGTGAGATCCTAAATGCCCTAAAGATCATAAGAATAAATATCACTCTAAAGCGGCAGAATTCCCAGGCAGAGCTGCACACAAATCTTTCTTGTTCTACCACTCAGTAATCTGACTTCTTTAATCCACTGCTCTTCCATGCTTCCTCTACCATCCTTGCAATATCCGCTTATCCAAGTCCCCTTTCTCCTGCTCATAGTCCCAAACACATTTGCCATAAATCAATGCCTTCTATTTTCTGTGCAATTTTCACCAGTGAATATTGTTTTCCATTCAACCCCATCACAAATCTCACAGGATCATCCTGCCTCAGCTGCATACTATCACAACCCCTCTCTCTTCTCTGATCCTTACTCCACAAACCCAGTCCAAGTTGACTGGTATGACCGCTTTATGGAGCCTGCTGAAGAATCCTCAGTAAGCCGTTTCAGTTTTATCCAATGTCTTACATCTCATTCAGTACCACTGTTGCTGCCTTGTCTGCCTCTGTGGACAAACCACAGAAATTCCTCCACTGTAAATGAGACAACGTGTCAACCACTTGGTTTTCCAGCCACGGTACATGGCTATCCCTGAACCATATGTTCCAGTGTAAATATATTAGGACAATCCTCCCCTATGCTCCTATATGCTACTGAGCATTCACTTAGGTCAATATGGTCACTAATCAAGAGCCCTTCCAATTATGATAAGTAATGTATCTGTCAGTTGTCCTAATGCGTCTTTATAGGTACCAGCACTATCAGTGAAATTATCAAGCCCTCTACCTGAGTGGCGATAATTGGACCCACTATCCTCCCCCTCCACATACTTAGTCAGTTTCTCCTGTATAACCTGTCCCTTTCCATGGCAATATTTTCGGTTTTCGGCTCAACTCCCAATGCTTGGACTGGTCTATGATATTCTGAAACTCTCCATAAAGCTTAATGCAAATAACCCACCGACCTACAGTCTGGGTACAACCATAACCATTGTTGCAGTACCTCTAATTTAATTAGTGTAACTGTCTTTTTTAGACACTCCGTTCCCACCCGCCCCTTTGCAGTCCCCCTTGTCCTTCTCTACAGTGCAAGATTGGGTGTCTGCTGCTAAATGATCTAAATTTCCCCACAACTTAGATGGGTTTCTGCTTCTATGTTTTGGAATTTCTCATCATCTCTCAGCCAAGTCATACCCCCAAACCTGATAATGGCTGTGCTATTCCATATATTTCCAAAACTCCACACGTTTTTTATCTGCTTCTTGCACCTCATTCTAGCATATATGTGGCAATGTTTGTTGGAACTTGCAAGTATTTTGCTATTTCACATTATTCCAATATGGACCCCTCATTGTACCTTGTCTCCCTATGCAGCAGTTTAAATAGGTCAAGATACTCAACTCATTCTCCCAGTTTTTTTTGTGCTCATTTGCAGATGGTTTCCCAGTGCATACCCAAAGAGACTCATTCACATCGAGGGGCAGAATAATAAAACATATTGGAGGTCACTGCAAACTTATAGGACTCCCAAGGGGCTTGGCATGGTGGGTGATTGGCCACCTGCGTGAGGGGAATTATACTTTTTTGAGCTAACTAGAACTTGCCCCCATCATGCTTTCCTCGTGACCTCACAAGGAAACCATGGTGGGGTAATCTGTGTGACCTCACAGATTCCATCACTCATGACATATTCAAGGATATCATTGATGACATCACAAATAACATCATTGTTGACAACATTGGGCACCGCGGGGCACATGTTCTAGTTAGATCAGATTGAGTCAAATGGTGGGGTGATCTGTGTGACCTCACAGATTCCATCACTCATGACATATTCAAGGATATCATTGATGACATCACAAATAACATCATTGTTGACAGCATTGGGCACCACGGGGCGCATGTTCTAGTTAGATCAGATTGAGTCAAATCTTCAGTTGGAAATTCTTTCTTTGTTTTCTTAAAAACATTGGCGCAGTATAACAAATCTACACAAAACTTTTTCTACAAAAAGGACATTTACTTTGGGTTATTAATGACAGGTTTTATTCAGATCTGTTCGGAGGAAGCCAATAAAATGGAGGGAGGTTCCTAAAGTGCCATTTCCAATGTTAACTCCCCTAGGATATATTGCACATCGATACATTAAAAATGGCTCCGGGGAATTGCATCAAATATAGTATAAAGTTAGAAATGTACTCAAGGAAGCTCTTTTGCTTGGTTTGGTGAAAATGCGTTCACTAGTGTTTTAGAATTTAAAAGATGCTTTGGTTGGGAATGAAGAGGTTAAATTTCAGAAATTTCTGAACTGTTAATTTGTGGCTCCAAAGATTCACAAATCCATGCAGGATTTGTGATCCATAAAGAAAATAAAAGCACAACATCAGACAAGGGATCTTTTTCTCCCATTATCCATTGTGGATCTGTGAACAGGACAGTGGGTTCACTAATTCACTGTGCTCTGTTTGACTGTCCAGTCATAGAAAATATCCTTTTTTTGCTGCTATTAATCAGTATTGTGCACCAAGCATTGTGTTGAGAAATGAAAAAGGACATAAGGCAGCAGAGTGAGCATATGCTCACCCCCCACGGTCCAGGTTAGGGGTAGGGGGTGCAAAAGGGACCACCTTGGCATTAAAAGTATTAACAAGAAAAAAATGTTTTATTGAAGAATTAATTAATCCTCAATGCTCCCTGGATCCCTTGGACTCACCTAAGCTTCATAATTCCTTAGCTGTGCACAGAAGGGTAGTTACTTAATATTGCAATTTCAAATGTCATCAATGATGTTATCAATGCTATCACAAAACATGTCATGAGTGACGTATTTTATGATGTCATATGTGAGGCTCTAAGAAGTGATTGGCGAGTGTGCAAGTTAAAGTGAGTGATTTAATCATAACTGGTGAATGTCAGTGTTTTTTTAGTTTACACTTTAAGTTTTAACTTACATTTTAACCTAACTATAAAGTCATTTTAATATTAGGATTTTTCAGCGAATTTCTGAGTTAAAAAAAGGAAAGTAAGAAAATTGGCAGCCACACTTAATTAACTTTAACTCACTTCTTCTCCGTGCACTGCTTATAACCTTTAATATTACATCACTTTAACCATCTAAAATTATAGCATTCATAACAACACTTATGACATTGCATATCACATCATTTGTCAGAATGCAATGCATGGCAGAAAGTGAGTTATAGTTAATGTAGTGTGGTTTCCAAGTTCAGTACATTGTGTTTTTGACGTGAGTGAGTTACAATATTTTGGATGTGTTGCGTAAATTATGCATCAAGGCATAAGTATAACTTTAGAACTTCGAATGTTTGCGTTGTTTAAGTTTTGATTGTTTAGCAAGAATAAATAAAGTTATAGTAATTTAAAGGTGGTGCACAAATTATAAATTTAAGGTACACATTTAGAATGTCTAATATTTGTGTAGTTTTGATTTGGTTTGTATAGAAAAAATAAAGTTTTCCTAAGTATACCTAAGATTTAGCATTTGGTTTTTTTCATTGAATTTTAATGGTTTACAAAATAAATCAAATGCATTTCAATCATAGAGTCCAGTGTCATCAAGTGGAGTATCATTAAGCAAAGTGTCTTACAGAAAGTGGAGGAGACTACCGTACAGAGTAGTGTTGTAGAGTGTAGTGTCAGAGTGTAGAGGAATATAGTGGAGTGGCATAGCATACAGTGGATTAAAGTGTCATAGAGTGGAGCGGCGTGTTGTACAGTGCAGTGGTATGAAGTGTAGTAGAGTGGAGAGGCATTGCGTAGAGTGGCGTGAAGTTTCAGAAATTGGAGTGGAGTCTTGTACAGTCAAATAGTAGGGGTGCAGAGTGTTGTATAGTGGAGTGTATGGCATAGAGTAGAGTTTAGGGCTGTACAGTGAGTGTAGTATAGACATATAGAGTGGAGTACAGTGTGGTATAGTGGCACATAGTGTAGTAGAGTCTTGTAGAGTGGAATTGCATAGAGTGTGGTAGAGTGGAGCAGTGTAGAGTGGAGTGTTGTACAGTGGCATACAGTGGGGTAGGGTATCGTGGAGTGGAGTCTTTTGGAGAGGTGTAGCATAGAGTGGCATAGCATGGTGTAGAGTGGAGTGGCGTAAAGTGGACTGGCGTAGCATACACTGGAGTAAAGTGTTATAGAGTGCAGTGATGTGTCATGGAGTGGGGTGGTGTGTTGTAAAGTGTCATAGAAGGGAGCCCAGTGGAATGCTACAGAGTGAAGTACTATGTTGTACAGTGGAGTGGCGTGGAGTAGACTAAAGTGCAGTAGAGTAGGGTTGAGTGGAGTGGCATAGTCTGTCGTAGAGTTGAGTGCATAGAGTAGCGTAAAGTGAAGTGGTATAGAGTGCAGTAGTGGAGTACAGTGGAACAGTGTCTCATAGAGTAGACTATAGTAAACTGGGCTGAAGCGGCATAGAGGGAGTTGCATTGAGTGTGATAGAGTAGAGTGTCCTACAATGACATAGAATAAAGTAGAGTGCTGTAGACTCGCAGGGACAGGAGTACATTGTTGTACAGTGGAGTGCTATAGAATGAAGTGTGGTGTGGTAGATTGGAGGGGTGTTGACTGTCATTAAGTAGCGCACAGTGTTGTTGAGCAGAGTTCAGTGGAGTGGTATGGAGTGGAGTCGGGTAAAGTGGAGTGATGTACGCTGGAGTAGAGTAGAGTAGTTGAGCACTGACTGGAGTAGCATAGAGTGGAGTGACGTTGCATATAGTGGCATCCAATGGAATAGTGTGGAGTGGCATACAGTGTAAAAGCATAGATTGGAGTTGCATACAGTGGAATAGGATAGAGTACAGTGCTGTAGAGTGGAATAGTGTACAATGGAGTAGTGCAGAGTGAGTGATGCAGAGTGAAGTGCCGCAAAGTGGAGTGGGGCCGGAGTGGAGTTGCAAAAAGTGGAATAGCATATAGTAGAGTGACGTACAGTGAAATAGCATAGAGTGCAGTAGCATACAGTGGAGTGCCATAGACTGATGTGATGCTAAGTGGAGTGCCGTAGAGTGGAATAGCGAATAGTGGAGTGGAGTAGAGTGGAGTGTTGTACAGTGGAATAGCGCACAGTGCAAGATTCAGGCATAGGATTCAGTGGAATGTTGTAGACTGCAGTGCCTTACAGTGTAGTGGCATAGAGTGGAGTGGGGTACAGCGGAATAGCACATAGTGGAGTGGTGTACAGTGCAGTGGCATAGAGTGTAATAGCATACGGTGAAGTGGAGTAGAGTAAAGTAGTGTATAGTGGAGTGAGGTAGATTGTAGTGTCATACAGTGGAATGGCATAGAGTGTAGTGGTGAAGAGTGGAATAACACATAGTGGAGTGGCGTAGAGTAAAGTGGATTACAGTGCATTAGCATACAGGGGTGTCATGTACAGTGAAGTGACTTAGAGTGGAGTGGCAATGAGTGGAATAGCATAGAGTGAAGTGGCATAGAGTGGAATTGTGCATAGTAGAACAGCATACAGTGGAGTTACATAGAGTTGAGTGTTGTAAAGTGGCGTGGCATAGAGTGCAATAGCATGAAGTGGAGTAGAGTAGAGTGGAGTGGCATAGAGTGGAGTGGGTGGGTAGAGATGCACGGCATAGAGTGAAGTGGTGTACAGTGTATTGGCATACAGTGAAGTGCTGTACAGTGGAGTGGCTTAGAGTAGAGTGGCATAGAGTGTAAACTCCCTTGCTCTCTCCAAACTTCATTACACCAATAGCCTCTACCACATATCACCTTTAATGACCATGAAAAGACTGCAACGGATTCAGAACTCGGCTGCCAGACTACTCTTGCATATCAAACAGCGAGACCACATCTCCCCTGCCTTGAAAGCCCTGCATTGGTTACTGGTTGCCAGAAGATCCATGTTCAACCTGCTTTGTATCACCCACAAAGCGATACATGGAATGGGACTACTCTTCAGCAGGAATAAAATCACCAAACACATTCAACAAAGGAACTTCCGCTCTAGAGTGGCACTTCGCCTCAAAATCCCAAGCTACAAGAAAAAAACCATGGGTGGCACATCCTTCTCTGTTCAAGTAGCCAACTATGGAACTCATTACCCCCCAACAAAAGATCCACGAACAACCACCTTATCTTCAGAAAACTACTCAAGAATCGGCTCTATAAGTATTTATTTGTTTTATAGATAAGTACCTAGATGTGTGTATTGCTTTGAATAAACATGTAGCATAATTATGTTTAAAAACAAAATTATAATAAAAAAATAAATAAAGTTTTAAGTACAACAACACTTGAAAACCAAAGTTTAGCTGATGCACCTATAATCTACATATACTTACCTGCTTTATGCGTCTCTATACCTTCCATTTATTTGGATCTAAATATTTGTTACTTTTCTCCTCAAAAAACATACAATACAATACCCTATTACTCATACTATAGCTCTCTCAATATATCCTTAACCTCAGCTCGCTGACTCATTTCTAACCTCTATCTCCTACTCTTTCCAATGCACTACCCTATTTTTCACCCTACACCTCTATCAATATCTTTAATCTACATATACTTACTTCCTTTATCCATCTATATACTTTCCATGCACTTATGGATCTATATATGTATTACTTTCTTCTAATTCAGCATATCCTATGCACTACCCTATTATCACACTATACCTCTCTCAATATATCTTCCACCTCAACTCTCTGACTCATCTCAAATCTCTTTCTACTACTCTTTCCAATGCACTACCCTATCTCTCACCCTATACCTCTATCAATATATCCTCTATATCTACTCTCTCATTCATCCTAAACCCCATACCGCTTCTATGATCCCCCCAAAAAACCCTTACTAGACTCTCCCCTACTCTACTCTCCTTGCATCATCTGACACTTCTTTACTATACAGATCCCCTCAAAACAAGCCTTTCTAAACTCTTCCCTCTGTCTCTTCACCTCCATATCCCATCCCTTTTTACTCATCCCAAGCCTCCTCCTACTGCTATGACCTCCAAAACAACAAAAAATAAGAAACAAAGAAACAACAAATCTAAAAAAAAGAATCTACATCCTTTGACTCTTCTACCCCTCCACTATCATTTCAATCAAAATAACAGATTAACCCTTTCGATGCGCATGACGGAGCAGTTCCGTCATGCGCATCGGTTGCGCTGTGCGTATGACGGAACCGCTCCGTCATGGCCCCGCCCGCGCAACAGAACCTTCAGCACAGCGTGGTAATCTGCGCCGCGCTGAAGGGGTTAACATGTCCGTCCACTTCTCGAATTTCATATTTCACTATACTAATTCACCACTAATCCTCTATGGGTCCCAGAGTAGCTTGCTACTCACCGAAAAAACACTTCAACACCTCATCAGGGGTAGCACACACTATATAAATGCAAACCTTTTTCTCTTCCCTATCACTCTGCTACCCTTCTCAATCCAAATAATTGACTAACATATCCACCACTCAAATTATTTTCATATTTCACTATACTATTTTAGCACTAACTTTTATGGGTTCTGGAGTAACATGCTACTTGCTAAAAAAGTGCTTCAACACCCCATCAGGGGTAATAAGTACTTTATAAATACAAACCTTTTCCCCTCTTTTATCCATCCGCTATCCTTCTCAATCCAAATAACTGACTAATATCCACAACTCAAATTACTTTCATATTTCACTATACTAATTCACCACTAATCCTTTATGGGTTCAGGAGTAGCATGCTACTCGCCAAAAAAGCACCTCAACACTCCATCAGGGGTAACAAGAGCTATATAAATGCAAACCTTTTTCCCTCTTCTACCCATACGCTATCCTTCTGAATCCAAATAACTGACTAACCTATCCAGTACTCAAATTACTTTCATATTTCACTATACTAATTCAGCACTAATCCTTTATGGGTGCCGGAGGGGCGAGCTACTCGCCGAAAAGCACTTTGACACCTCGTCAGGGGTAGTAAGTGCTATATAAATACAATTACAATCACAATTAAAGTGGTAATAATAAATACATTCATTTAAATTTCTATATATTTTTGAAGCACTCTACGGAGAACCACACTTTTTAAAAAGATTTTTTAAGAAGCACTGTAAGTTGTTGATATTACTGTGGGACTCCTTCAACTTTTTTGTAAAGAATTAAATATGTAAAACATTATAAATACACTGTAGTGCACTATATTTGTAAAACATGGTATAGTAATGTGTATTTTTACTTTTTTAAGTACTGTTGAACCTCCTTGGAATTACTGCTGTACTTGTTAATAAGTAGGGAAAACATATGAAACCTAATAATACCTCTATGTATAAGGCCATAACCCATAACACTGCCAAAGTGTAGTTAAAGCATCATGGATGACTTTCCCGTTTGGAAAGGCAGTCATTAACCAATCACATAATGCCTAGTCATCGCAATGACCGTTTTAATTTTGTGAAGTACCACAATATTTCACAAAATTACCACGGCCACCGATATCAGTTTAAAATGCATTATTAAAAAATATTTACCCTACTTACGTGTACTACCCAAAAGGATCATCTATACATCATCATATATCGTCCTGTGAAAATTCTTTCAAATTAGTTACATGCAGTACAAAAGTCTATGGAAAATGCATTGGTGAGAAAAAGTATTTTGGGACTCCCTGTTTTTTCTTTGCACCACCTTGATCAATCACTGTGAAACGTTTCATTATCTGTCAATGTAGGAAAGTCCTCAGGTCTGCAAAGTTTCCTGGAGATTTATCAAACGGGCACAAAGTTATGAAAGTTAAAAAATCCAAGCAATTCCTGTCTCTGGGAATCCTAACTATATCTAGAAAGTGGCTACCACCACCCTTGAATCAGTTATAAAAACAAATTTACAAATCCAAACTAATGGACATTACAGCCTAAAAGCTCGGATTGCAGAGTTGTTTGTCAGGTTACAGACATCCTACAGCTTCAAGTATTTGCAAGCAAGGTGCAGTTCTCGGACAGCAGTGCTCCCCCCCTGTGGTTACAGATATCTGACAAGGCCATATTTCTGATTACTTAGCAACTCCATAGGTTACAGAAATAGTTCTGCCCAAGGAGTCCTAAACAAACAAAACACTTGTTACTGCTTGGATTTTCGTTTCCATGTTATGTTGAAATATTTAACAAAATCAAAATTACCTTAACTTTATCCCCAAAAAGATTCAGACTCTTCACAAGCATCCCTCACAAAGGCTGAGGCTGTGGACAGCAAATCAATTATATCCGCGAGATCTTAGAGAATAGCATGCGTACAAAGGGCCTCATTTATGAGAAGTGACGCATCGTTGCGTGAAAGCAGCGATGCGTCACTTCTCAGTGCGCCCTCCTTGCGAGATGATGGATGCGTTGTATTTACTGTATGACGCATCATGTCGCAAGGAGTTACAGATGCGTCAGTATTTCTGCCGTATCTGTAGGCGCAAAAGTGACGCATGCTGGAGTGTGTCACAAAAGTGACGCGACTCCAGCAATGTGTCCGATGTGAAAGGGCCTGCGTCAGTCTTACGCCTGCTGTGAGGCAGGCGTAAGATATTGACGCATTTGCACCCTAGAAGTGGCGCAGTGAAATCTCATAGATTTCACTGCGTCACTTCTATGATGCTTACTTGCGTGGGAACGCCCACCCTGCATACATTATGTATGCAGGGTGGGTGTGCCAATGCATGCAAGCAGGTGCTGTTTGGATGAGTTAGTTCCATAAAAAACGCCTAATATTGCAGCACATAAAATAAAACCCAGCTTGGTCAATGAACTGCAATCCAATAATACATTAAACCAGAGAGCCTGTACGCATACATATGCAGGTATAATGTAGCGCAGGGGTTTACAAAGTGCCGCATCTGTTTAGATGCGTCTCTTTGTAAATAGGGCACAACAGGAAACATGTTTTACGCCGCCAATGCGCAAGGCCTCATAAATAAGGCCCAAAGTCTCTGAAGAATCGGGCATTTGACAGCAAAGATATTCTAATGTGAAACAGTTCTTACAGACGCAGTCTTCTGAAGCAAATCTGTTGCTCAAATTACAGGTAAAAGGATATATATAAATACCTGTTGTTACTAATCAAGGGGAAAACCTAGCCTTTCAGTTAAATGTTCTAGGTTAATGGATAAAGCCCAAGTTGTGGAGCATTGTAGAGGATTGAGAGCTTTTAAAGGGGTGATGAAGTACTGGGTATTTTAAGCCCAGCGGTGCAGGGGAACACACCCTATGACTTCGGGGTTCTTCCTGTTTCAGACCTACAGAAACACAGAGTCTTCTGGGTGAAGTCAAAGATCAGTTTATTGGCTGCAGACCAATTACAGGCGTCCTAGAAGTACAACAGCGTGTATGTTCTCAGGAGACTGCTGAAAATCACAGAAACGGGCTTCTCCTTAAATACAGAATTTCCTGCCTCAGGCATACATTCTTTAGTTTATGGTATGGTCATTCAAAGTATACATTACAAACGAAAAGGCAGAGTCATGATGACCATCCCACATTCCAGTTAAACAAGCCCGTAATTATTTACCCAGCAAGGCTCAGATCCCACATCAGATATCGATAGGCCCCAATAAACATGAGCATCTCCTGTTTTGGGAAACAAGCAATAAAGCAGGAACAGTCAGGTGTGAAAGAGATTAGCCGGAGGCTCGTGTAGGATGAAAAGACTTTATGGTGTGTCAAGCCCTGATGCTAATCACAGGTGGCCAGAGGACGGGGAACTCGTGAGACCAGTTTGACCTGGGGCAGCGGAGCCAAGCTGCCCAGGTCACAGAAGAGTCAAAGAAAGGCACATGTGCTCTAAAAGGCCCGTATTCGCTTCATGCTACATAGCCTATGTGAGGGCAACCATAAGATGGCCACCGATACAAAATGGAACCCACGTAGTGATGTGAAATGGCGTATACACAGTGCATTCATAGCTAAAACGTTACACAAAGCACTTGTACATACCGCATTAACCATTCGCGGTTCACTATTACCGAGATAGACAGGGGTAGGGCCCTGCCTCCTACGCGGTCCCAAATTCTAAAGTACGACAGACCCTCCTTTTGCCCTTACATAGGCAATAACTACACTCATTTCAATCCGAATCCAAGTCAATATTCATGAAGTCATGGAGATGTTGCTGTAGCATCATCCTATTACTTAGCTCGTCCCTCGATACAGGTTTCCTTACACACAATGTAGCGCAGAGGCCACATATCGCAGGAGCACACTGTATGCACAGGCAGAACAGGAAAAGGATGGCTAAGATCATTCCAATGACCATCAGAACTTTCCAACCCCAGGCAGATATCAGTTCCCAGGACCACCCCACCAGTGACCAATCTCCTTTATCCACGTGTATGGACTCAGATATTTTATGTAGTTTGGAGATGGCTTGATAAACTGTTGGAGCGTTGTCTGGTATGAAAATGCAACAACTAGATTGGATAACCTTACATACCCCACCGCGGTCTGCAAGTATAACGTCTAGAACCATGCGGTTCTGCAAAGTCATGAGGCGATCCGCTTGGAGCTCGGCTGTCAAATTACCAAGGGCACCAGCCGTAACATTAACAGTGGATTCAACCACACGAGTCAGTTGTCTCAGGTTCCTACTATTGACCATAGGTCCCCAAAATGGCAGGAAACTCAAAAAGAAATCTCCCGCTTCCTGACCGGCAGTATCCTCCTTACTAATCACGCCTCTCACAACTCTGGTCTTGTGATAGTCAGAGGCGGCAGTAAATGTTGGCGGTAGCAGATTTGCAATATAACATGTGCCCGAGAAATCAGGGGGCAACCATGTATATGCTCGGTCATTGCAGATAAAATATGTACCCTTGGCAGCCAAAAACGCAGGGGAAAACTGTGACGGAAAAGTGTACGTTTCAGTACAGTCACTTCTTCCCAGTTGAGCTCTAGGATTCTGACCATTACCTTGTAAACAGAACCGACCTATGTGGGGTACGACCCAGATTGGGGGATGAGATTTTCCGCTGTCTTTCACCTAGACTAATAATATACCCCGTCGCGTTCCACCCTACATAAGCTCTCAACTCTTCTTTGGGAATGGATGACTATGCGTCGATATCTCTACTCATATCGGCAACTCCTTTCACTAAAGCTTTGTTATTGGTGCTAGGTCTGATGGAACGTGGTTGTCGCGGGGAGTACGCATCTAGTGCATAGAGAAACATGGTCTGGAATGCCCATGACGATCCATTGTAACTATACGGCAGCACCAGATAGGGAATACCCTTATTAATGGTATGTGGCATTAAACCGCACACCCAACAATTTGTTGTATTCATGACTAGTTGGTGCTGGTGCAGGAGCTGAATAAACGAGTTATTCACAAACTCTGATCGTCTAGCTTGTTCATGTTCAGGCAGAGGGTGAAAAGAGTGTGAGGAGATAGTAGGAGGAGGTATAGGCTGTACAGTGGGTGCAATGGGCTCTTGAGAGGAGAAGAATACAAATCCTACAGTAAATATTACCATACTACATAATACAAACAGGCATAAAAATACAAAACGTTTGGTTTTCATTATTTTACAGATTCTTGCTTTAAAGTTCATTTCCTCAGTGAGTCTCTCCATCTTACAAAACTCCATCCTCTAATCGTGCCGCTCGCGGCGGGTGAGTATCTTCTGCTAAGGAGTACACCTGTCAGTCCAGGGAACGCCCTAGACCAACCAGGACCGTCGACCTAACGTCTTCGGCCTGTACCCCAAAGTCTTGGCACCGCGACCCTGCGGCTGAACCCGGATGGTGGTTCGAAAAACAAAAATCAAGAAAGTCCTTCAGATGGGAGAGCTCTGGTTAGCAAAAAATAAAAAGGTAAAAGAAAAAGAATATTTATTTGTCCATGGGCCTTGGCCTCAGATTGTAATGGAGACGGCCAGGTACTGTTTGATCTTGAAACAAAAGTTCAGGCTCTGTAGTGTCCAATCGAATTGACGGAGGCACAGCTTCTTGCAAAATATCGTCACTTTCCTGCGCTGAAGCTGTGCCTTTTATGCGTGCATCACTGAACGGCACAAAGCGAGGTACAGTGTCTGTTTCAGAGTCTGCGATACCCTCCTGGACCCACTGGTCATACGGCAGAGGCAAAGGGATCCTTTTGATGTGGGTGCCATGGATCCAGTTTTTCTTCCCCTTCACTCGAACAGCTGATCTTGTAGACAGTAGTACGAGGTGAGGCCCAATCCAGGGGGGCTCATCATTGGTTTTCCGCTGAAAATTTTTCACCAAGACCCACGTGCCAGGGTCGATAGGGTGTCCTGGAGCCTCAGAGGCCTGGGGGAGAGTATTATGCACCTGTTGGTGTAAAACACGCAGTTTAACCGTCAAATCATACAAGTAATCAAGCAGTACTGGGTGTTCAATTTCACTGAATTTCGTCGGTCTTGGCACACCCCATACAAAACGACCTCGTAAGGACTAAGTCCCACTCGTGAGTGCACGGTCATTCTTGTGGATAGGAGTGCTAGAGGCAGAGCGTCAGGCCATTTAAGACTGGTGCTCGCCTGGATTTTGGCCAATTTTAGTTTTAGAGCGCCGTTGTAGCGCTCTACTAATCCAGCTGATTGGGGGTGATTTGCAGCGTGAAACTTCTGCCTTATACCTAGACCCTCACACACATTCTTCATCACTTGGCCCACAAACTCACTCCCATTATCACTCCACACCATTCTTGGCATTCCAAACCTAGGGAAAAATTCCTTCACAAGGGCTTTGGCTGTGGACAGGGCAGTGTTATCTTTTAGAGGATAGGCCTCTATCCATTTTGAGAAAGCGCAAACAACCACCAACACATATTTCAGGTTGTTGCATCTTTCCATGTGGATGAAATCTAGCTGCAAAACTTCAAATGGGTATGATGGAGGCGCAAAATGACCAGCTGGAGTTGGGGTTCCCCTACCAGGGTTGTATTTCAAGCATACCATACAATTCTTGACCACATTCTCTGCACACTTAGGAATTCCAGTATTCTGCCATACTGGAGCCAACAACTTACAGATTCCTTTCGTACTGATATGTGCCATTCCATGTGCCATAGTAACCACTGGAAGCACATATGCATCAGGTAACAACCATCGCCTATGTTCTGACAAATCAATCCAACAACCATTCTCATCTAACTTACCCGACTTTCTCTCCACTTGCTTAACTCTTTCTCTGTGGCTTCAGCTTGAAGGGACTTTACACTCTCTATTGTGTTTTCACACATTCCAACATCACCAACCCATCTGGCAGGGCCTGCAACATACATTCGAGTCTTCACATCTTTTGCTGTTTCTTTCGCGACTTCATCAGCAAACGCATTACCACGACCAACATCATCAGTGATTTTCTTGTGCGCACTGCATTTCATAATCGCAACTTGCAACGGTAGGGTCAACGACTCAAGGAGATCATTCACCAACTTGCCATTCTGAATCTTAGCTCCATGCGAGGTCAGGAACCCACGTTCCTTCCACAATCGCCCAAAACTATGAGCCACGCCAAAGGCGTACTGGCTATCTGTGTATAAATTCACTTTCATTCCTTCAGACAACACGCATGCTCTCGTAAGGGCAATCAATTCTGCTGCTTGAGCCGAGTTTTGTGGCACACGCGCAGTTTCCACAATCGTGTGCAAAGTCGTGATAGCATATGCAGCAGTCGTATCACCATTCGGAAGCTTGAAACACGAACCATCCACCCATAAAGTACCATCACACTCAGTCAGGGGAGTATCTTTAAGATCTACTCTCCCTTTCGTCTCTTCTTCTGTTCTGAACAGACAATCATGTTGCTCAATCTCATCTAGGTCTGCTGGAATTGGTAATAGTGTAGCTGGATTCAACGTGTTGCATCTCTTTATGTGTATGTGACTTGCTAACAGTGTCAGCTCATAACCAGATAATCGCGCACTAGTTAAGTGTTGTGTCTTGGTCCTGTTTAACAATGTGTCCACAGCATGTGGAACCATAACAATCAATGTATTATCCATTACTAGTCCAGCAGACTGTCGAATAGACATAGCTGCGGCGGCTGTGGTCTCAGACAACTTGGCAATGCCCTCGCTACAGGGTCCAAGGTTGACGAAAAATACGCGCATGGACGCGGTCTGTCGCCAAAAGGCTGTGTTAACACTGATAATGCGCAACCATCTTTCTCATGAACATACAATGTAAAAGGCTTGCTGTAGTCAGGAGTACCCAACACAGGAGCTGAACACAATGCATTACGCAATTCCAAAAAACTTTTCTGACACTCTTCAGACCATGGGATGGGATTCGGTGTATCTTTACATGTTAATGCTAACAAAGGTTTTGCCAACAAGGAAAAATTAGGAATCCAATGCCTACAGTATGAAGTAATGCCCAAGAAAGCACGCACTTCTCTCTGTGTTCTTGGCACACTCAACTGTACAATGGCTTGAATTCTTTCTGGGGTCAGTTTCCTTCCCTCCTTCGATAAGAGATGACCTAAGTAGGTCACTTCTTGTCGACAATATTGCAGCTTTGAGAGAGACACTTTGTGATGGAAGGCAGACAAATGACGCAATAATGACAAGGTAGCGTGTTTGCAAATCTTTTCAGTATCCGCGGCGATCAGTAAATCGTCGACGTACTGAATGAGGATAGCGCCACTAGGTAAAACAAGTGCATCAAGCTGCGCTTTTAGAGCCTGACTATATATTGATGGACTTTCACAGTAGCCTTGGGGAGCGCGTTTAAAGCGGAAACTGCGACCTCCTAAACTGAAGCCAAAAATGTCTCTGCTCTCCTCTGCAATTGGGATGCTAAAGAAAGCATTCTTTAGATCGATCACTGAGAACCATGCAGCGGAGGCTGGAATCATGGTTAACAAGGCAGTTATATCAGGGACAACTGGAAACTGTGGTACAACAATCTTATTAACCTCTCTAAGATCAATCACAAATCTGTAAACAGGTGGCTGTGAAAGGTCCGTTCGTTTTAAGACAGGTAAAACAGGACTATTGCAAACGTTGCCTCTTGTCTCTTCAATTACACCCTTTTTAATCAAATCACTGACAATTGCTAACAATGCTTTCTGACCTTCATTGGAAATCTTGTACTGGGGAATACGTGGCAATCTGACATTGGCTTTTAAAGTGACCACATATGGCGGTATTTCCAAAAGACCCACATCGTTGGGACCAGTAGCCCAAAGGGCATCCGGAAGGGATGACAATTCAGGTGGCATTGCGTTTTTAGACAAATACATTGGGGAAATCACTTTCTTACCTAATGCAAGTTGTACTCCCGAGGGAGAACAATATAGTGTTGCATGCAATCTTTTTAGCAAATCCAAGCCTAGTAAATTTTCACCACAACCTGTTGTTAGAATGAGGGGTGCTTTTAGCTCACAAGGTCCAACAGAAAGTGACATAGGACTAGAAATTGGGTTCTTAACTGGGGCGCCAGAAAAACCTACTGAGACATTCATTTCGCCAGACAAAGGCGCGCCAGGGAGTTTTGAATGCATGATTGAGCTCTTTGCAGCACCAGTATCCAGCAGGAAGGGCTCTGTTACATTTGCTGTAGTTACTTTAACATAGGGTCCACTCTGATCCACTGGCACTGAAACAACTCCCTCTCTCTGTCTACGGCGATCCTAGTAATCATCATCTTCTACATTGTCATCTTCTGCATAATAATCACAATTGTAGTACTGAGCTGTATTACCAGACGCATTGGCTTGCTGATCAAAGCTATTTATGGTATTTTGAGGCGGAAGAGGACGCGCGTTCTGGAGAACATTTCCATGCCCTCTGCCTCTAGGAGCCTGCTGGCCACCTCTACCTCTTGCGCCATACGGATTACTGTTACGCTGCATTAATTTGGGGCAACTATATTTAAAATGACCTTCCTCTTTACAATATGAACATTGGTTGGGACCTACAGGGATTCGTGGTTGATAATACCCATTCATTTGCTGACTATTCTGAAACTGTTGGGGCTGCTGATAGATACCTTGTGTTTGCCTATAATTATTCTGTCCTCCCCGTGGTGGATAAGCCTGCTCCAAGAGGACCTTTGTTTTTAGTTCTTTCGTTTTCTTATCTGTTCTATCCTTCTCATCTTTGTCTCTATTTTCATAATACTGTGCAGTAGCCAGTATTTGCGCTGAAGAGGAAACAGCCCAAGAACTTTCTGAGTCTTTTAATTTCTTACACAACTCGGGAAGTAGATTCTGCACAAATTTATCAACGAATAACCGTTGGCCACCTTCAGTGCTCATGTCTTGACCACTGTGGTCGATAAACGTTTCTTCAAACCTGGTAAAGAAATCAGACACTGTCTCTTCTTTCTTCTGCTTGCAGGCGGATAGTTTGTCCCAATTTACGCGCATCGCGGGCATCATGGTTTTCATGTAGGTAATAATTCTACCAGGGAGCGCTGCTTTGAGGGGCTCAGGTTTTGCACCGCCAACTTGTCTAGCGTCTGCAGCAATGATATTAGCCCATGTGTCACCCAATTCTGCAGCGTGATCTACATTACGAATGGATCCCCATAAAGGCTGTGGAACAACATTCCCAAACAACATGTCTATATCGGCCAGATTCATTACACATGATTCTGCAGTTTGGGATAACTCCTTATAATATCCTGCAGGATTTTTACGGGGATCAGGCAATGTCTGTTTAAGCGCTAAGACCTCAGATTGTTTCCATGGGACATGTACCCAAACACGCTGAAAATGTGCTGGAGCAGCAGCAATACCTTGAGCGGCATCAGCCGCAACAGCTTCCTTCCATACCGGAGGGACTTCTCTCATAGGGTATTGTCGCGCTTTTCCCTTCTTCCCCACAGGGAAATCTTGTGTAAACAATGGCTGTTGACAATCATCATTCCTCAAAGATAATAAGATCGCAACTACCTTATTAACATCGGGGCCTACAATCATACCTTTCCCAAAATCGAATCTCACCTGACACAACTCTTGCGTGCTTGGATCTCTACCATGATTATCCAATTCCTCACAGAGAATTTCACACATTTTCTCGAACACATACCTCTGTTTCGGGGCATCCCATTGATGAAACACATCAACAACCGATTCCACATCATAGCATGAAGGGAAACCAATCCACCTACGCGCCAGATGATCTAACACCTCTTTCTCGTCCGAATCAGGCAGTTGACTGCGCAATTGCTTACGCTGTAAGGCAGGAGTCGTACTAGATGACCCAAAAAGAGGTGACATTAGACTAGTAACTACATTAGATAGTCGTTGTCGTGCTGAAGGAGAAGTTGAGGCAAAAACGGGGAAATAGACAGAGGGAAGAAAAACAGATTCAGATACAGGTACCTGGGTAGTAGAAGAAGGAGCGCCAGGGGAAACCACTGGCGTGTTAGACAAAGTCGCAGAAAGCGCGGGGGTAACAGGTAACAAAACCGGCGGCCCTTGAGAGGGCTGCACTGCAGGGATAGGAGCCAGCTGAGGAGGAGCTGGCAGCTGCGGGAAGGCTTGCGGCATATTTACTGGAGGCTGCACATTTACAAGCTGTGGAGGTGCTGTGGCATTTTGCGCATATGGGGGTGGCGAACTTAACAAATGGGACATTAGGGAATCTTTCTCATTCTCTTTTGTGTCATCTTGCACAAGGGGTGACAAAGCAGGGTAACATTTATCAATCCCTAGTTTGCGCTGTCTATGCAACTGTTCCCTCATTTGTTCCTCCTCATTATCTTTAAATTGCACAGCTGCTTGCATCACTGACATACCTCTATCTCTCTTATCTCTTTTCGCTAGCTTAATTTCCTTCTGTTTGGCTTCCTTTCGCCATAGGCGGAAAGAATCAAACATCGCCAGCCGGGCTTTCTTTTTAAACAATTTCACTTCCAAATTATCTAAGATATCTGTATCGAAACTACCATTTTGGGGCCATTTTAAAACACCGTCCTTTCTGGTGTATCGGATCCATACTTCATTATATGCAATGGGGCCCACGCCATGTTTTACATAAAGCTCATAAGTTGGAGTTCCAATTGGAGGAACCGGACATGAATCCTCTAACTGGAAATCCCTTCCACAACCCAAACAAAATAGTCTTCCAAATACACTAGCACCAGGCATCTTTGCTCACTAGTCTAGTTCCCAACTTCAGAGGATTATCGATTACGATAGTCTCGTGAATACACGAGTCCTCTGGCTTTGGGGTTTGCAAACTCCAAATAAACCAAGATTATCCCGAAGGATACCAAACAAATTAGGAGACGCTCCACTTATACTTAACTGCATATCGATGATCAATGGCGTCACCAGAAGACTCTCTCGATTGTTTCGCTCTACCAAAATCGTCAAGGGTCCAAAACAGGGCGATTAATCAGGGCAGCAGTCCTTCGTAGCCGTCGGGACGCGGAGAACCTCGCAGAAAAGACTTTCGGACCACGTCGACATGCAGGGGTCGATGAAGTGGCGGCCTTCCTCCAGAATTTCCACACGAAGCTCCTCACGAACCTCTGGCTTGGACCGGTACCACTGAAATCGCGCCGAGTTGGGCGCCAACTGAAGTACTGGGTATTTTAAGCACAGCGGTGCAGGGGAACACACCCTATGACTTCGGGGTTCTTCCTGTTTCAGACCTACAGAAACACAGAGTCTTCTGGGTGAAGTCAAAGATCAGTTTATTGGCTGCAGACCAATTACAGGCGTCTTAGAAGTACAACAGCGTGTATGTTCTCAGGAGACTGCTGAAAATCACAGAAACGGGCTTCTCCTTAAATACAGAATTTCCTGCCTCAGGCATACATTCTTTAGTTTATGGTATGGTCATTCAAAGTATACATTACAAACGAAAAGGCAGAGTCATGATGACCATCCCACATTCCAGTTAAGCCAGCCCGCAATTATTTACACAGCAAGGCTCAGATCCCACATCAGATATCGATAGGCCCCAATAAACATGAGCATCTCCTGTTTTGGGAAACAAGCAATAAAGCAGGAACAGTCAGGTGTGAAAGAGATTAGCCGGAGGCTCGTGTAGGATGAAAAGACTTTATGGTGTGTCAAGCCCTGATGCTAATCACAGGTGGCCAGAGGACGGGGAACTCGTGAGACCAGTTTGACCTGGGGCAGCGGAGCCAAGCTGCCCAGGTCACAGAAGAGTCAAAGAAAGGCACATGTGCTCTAAAAGGCCCGTATTCGCTTCATGCTACATAGCCTATGTGAGGGCAACCATAAGATGGCCACCGATACAAAATGGAACCCACGTAGTGATGTGAAATGGCGTATACACAGTGCATTCATAGCTAAAACGTTACACAAAGCACTTGTACATACCGCATTAACCATTCGCGGTTCACTATTACCGAGATAGACAGGGGTAGGGCCCTGCCTCCTACGCGGTCCCAAATTCTAAAGTACGACAGTGATATCTATGTCACAATATTGATTTAAAAAAAATTACTGTGACATGAATACTGTGGTCTAAATCTCGTTAAAAAATATAATAACTCATTCGGGTCGAGTTTTTCTGCTATTAACTCCATTCAAGCGCTATTTTTGTAAACGATATTTACACAATATATTTGTTAGACAATGTTTAGCCTTGGATATTCTGGCGCCACGCCTCTAAATGCAAAAGCGAACCTGTTCTGCACCCCAAACCCTCCAAAACGTTTATGTAAAAGAAAAAGATTTCCATGCCCAAATATTTCAAGTCATTTTTATATTTTTTATGTAAAGCTTGCCTTGAGAACTGGCAGCCCAAAGGCAAGTAGTAAACCGTTTTATCTTTCACTTGGCACATTGCAGGTCGCCCAGGGCTCGGCCGTGCAAGTTTCACTTACAACAGTGGCCTTCAAACTTCCACATGCTAATGCCCCTATCACCTAAAAGAAGGATTCAGGACCCGAGATATCATATTTCCTCTCAACATTTATGTAAAATGTTAAATAGAGCTGGGGAACCATATATTTCTCCGGTGCTTGAGAGCATTTTTACAGTAAACATAGACGAAAAGCTGATATTCACAGTGCCTGTCAGTTTATCAGAATAAATATAAGAAATGTAAAATATTGCAAACAAGACTGACATTTAAAGTGAGCTCAGAAGCAGATAGGGTAGTGGGCACCCTGAAAGAAAGCCTGTTCTGTGTTTTCCAAACGAAATATCCAGATTATGAAATTCAAACTCCTTTATAAACGTGGGCATATATGGCTCTTCAATAACCACAAACAATAATAATAATATATATTACCTTTTATTTTCCTAAATCAAATTACTGTCATATAATTCTGCTCCCCCTTTAGCAGCTTATTTTGTGAAGCACATTGGAACAATTATATTGTTTTTCAGCTTTAAATGAGGGCAAAGATAAGCCTTATCTCCCCCTTCTAACAACATTGCACCTCTAAATCATAATTGAGCCCTCCAGCTTGATGAACTCTACAAACTGTGTTCACTGATATAAACCAAGCACAGAGCAGGCAGCATAGGCATGTGGTCACCCTATGGAGGCCCTATGAAAGGCTCGGAACCGGGGCAAGCGATTTATTTGGACATGCCTTAAGAAGTCCCTGATTTCAGGAATTCCATTCAATATGGAGCTTGCCCTCAGTTCATTTGCTGTAAATTGGATGATATTTTCATTAATATATTGTGGCCATCCCTTGAAAACTCATAAGGACTCCTGCTAAATGTCTTTGGGTGAGTTGAGAGAGGTTTATGAAGTACAAAATTGGAAATCTGGGCCTTATTATCAGTATGGTCGAGAAGTATCGCTGGTAGAGAGACAGAGCCCTGTCAAACTTCGAGTTGCGGCATTTTCCAGAATCTTCAATTAATGGATGTGACATTATAGGGCACTTTTTACTGGGTATGGTTCTGCACCAGGTAAAACCACTTGAAACACAGAGAAGGGGGCAGTGTCACTGCACAGCCATGGCCCGCAAACATCCAACCCACGCCAACTCTACAGGGGGAGCATGCAGATCTCCCCCCTAACCTCAGAGGAGCATATCATACCCCCTAATCCATGCTCAATTTGAGCTGGAGGGGGCCACCAGCAATTATTTTTGGGGACTCTAACTTATTTTTCAGTTTCAGATATGTACCAAGCACGAGAAAGGGAAAAATACACATATTGGAAAGATGGAGGAAGAGAAATACTGCAAAACTGTCACAAAGGGAGAAAGCAGGAACATGCAAGAGTGAGCAAAAAGAGAAGGGATTGTCTAGTAGTGGTTTAAAGAGGCATTAGATGGATTTGAGACTACCAGCCTTGATATTCAGTGCACTGATGTGTAATTGCACCAGTGAGGGTACTGAGCAGAGCTTCAGACACCAGCACTCTTTCTTTTAAAAATTCAGCAATTCCCCTGACAACCTCAGTGCCCCAACTCCCACCGCATGACCCACATTTACCCGTTTACTCCAATTTAGTACCTTCTTATAGCAGTTGACAAATAGGAGTGGAAAAGGGCCCTTTTATAGTTCTCTACCCCTTAAGTCTCCATCAAATCTTGTGCATCTCATAATGAGGCCCTTTAAGAAATCTTAAGATAATTGAATCACATTATGAAATAAGGCTATTCTGGGATTGCTTAAGAGATAAAAAAAATATTTGGCTAACAAATAAATTTAAAAAGCGGTGGTATCATTTAGGGATAATACAAAGGGACTACTTAGGCTACATAAGCATGGACAGAAACAACAGGTTAGGCTTTAATGTGCCAATGCATGCAAGCACGTGCATTCACAGATGCTGTTTGGATGAGTTAGCGCCATAAAAAACGCCTAATCTTGCAGCACATAAAATAAAACCCAGCTTGGTCAATGAACTGCAATCCAATAATACATTAAACCAGAGAGCCTGTCATTCACTCATGCTCCACAGAACATGTCCTCTTAAGATAACCCACAGAAACGTTGCAAGATATGCTGGAGTCCGCCCTTGCCTTACATCTGATGGATTGCATCCTGTAAAAGTTTAGGAAAGGGTTACGGTTTCTACATGGAGCGCAACACTCACACTCCTTCAGTTCATGCACAATCTCTTCTGGGTGGATGGAGATCTTTTTGGTGTTACATGGACATGTTTTAAAATACAAAAAATTTGAATATTTACTCTTAGGATCAAATTTGAAAGCAAAATATTTACCATTGGAACAGAGTATAATATGTTTAATTAGACTAATCTCCCTCTTTTAGGCAAGTTATAGTATGAAAACTTTTTCCGAACGTACAATGAATTCGATGCTCTGTACACTGTTCGTCAAACTATTTGCATATGTGACACTATTAGACATGCTATCAAAGAGGTAATTTGAGAAATCTTGATCTGTGACATGTCTAAGGTCATGAGCAGTACATTGCGGCTGCAACAGTTATGGTGTGTGTAGTTAAACATAAAAGGCCAATTTCAGGGAATTTGTTCTGTACGGCCAACCACCGTTGCACCTTTGGCAGTATGTAGTGATGGTATGTCACAGGTCCTGCACGCAACCTCCTACACAACCAACTCATGCTTTGCGTGGGTCTGGCCTATGTCCAACCTATGCAACCAGACCCTGCATCCAGTCCATCACATAGCCATCACTTCACCTGACGCTGAGGCTGATGTCCACTGTGACCTGCCTCTGCTGCACAGAGCGTTTGGCTGCTGTATTCAGGCTTGGTGCAAGTTAAAGGTGTGGTCAATCTCCTGTGCCCTGCACCTAAATCTCCAGAGCAGCTAACCACAATGGATAGCCTTTCTGTGAATCTGTTTTGATTTGGTAATTCTGCCCCATTTCATTTGCTGTTTCTTTTTATGTCTTGCTATTGACAGCTTTAGCTGTGTTTGACAACATCATATCATAATTTATTCAAATAATTCCAATAAGAAGAATTAGAGAAAGACAGTAGACTTCGGGTCAGCCCATTTCACCTACTGCTGTTCATATATTTTACAAGGATTGCCATTATCTGGACCAGCTGTCCATCAAGGTGATGATTTATATTTTTGGGTATTTAGATGCCTTTGCCTCTCACAGTAAGTAAGTAAATTTATTGTCTGATTAATAAAAATCATCACAAAACAGTACTTTATAATACATATGAGAAACATTAAATAAACATGTACATTCAAAATATGCTCGTACAAATTCATATAACCATAAAAATTCAATAAAATGCATTACATGTGACAACACCTACAACTATTGAGCTAAAATCTCTGGGTAAGAAAAACAATCAGTGCATTCAATTTGAACAACCAGCAAAAGACCGTGTGAGACTTCAAAGTACCTAGGGGCATATTATCAAGGACGGCGTTAAAATTATCGCTGGTTTAGCGGCAGAAAACTGCCGCTAAAACGGCGATAAAGGGCTTGATAATATGCCCTGGAGAATTCCAATAGAAGCCCATGTTGACACCAGAACATGAACTTCTACTGGAATTCTCAAGGGCATATTATGAAGCCCATTATCGCCGCCTTAGCGGCTTTTTTCTGCCGCTAAACCGGCGATAATTTTTAATGCCGTTCTTGATAATATGCCCCCAAGTGCTTTAAAACAGGGAGCCAACTATTATCTGATCCTATAAAAACCACTTCAGCATAAGCAAACAAAACTAAGCTACAGACACAAGCATTTTTTTGGCAACTGTTAGAAACTTTATCATCTGACAAATTAATGGAATGTATGCACCAGATAAACATAAAATGAGGGCCTGACAAACAGATCTCACCCCTGCTTTAAGAAATGGGGGTTTGATTAATATACAGCGTATATTAAGCAGCTTTGGGCAGGCACACACAATCTGCAAAAAGGTTTCTTGAGACCACCCACACAGTCTACATTCACTGGTTGACCAGTGTTGTATCCAATTTGGTGTGCCCTTCTTTGTGGGGTAACTACCAAGTCTTAATTTTAAAAATGTATCCCTTGCATGTGTTGAAAAATAAGTAGTCAGATAGGGCTGGATTTTCAAAATCTGACTAAAATTAATCACTGACCATGCATGTTTTTTGCTGCTAAGGCCTCTTTTCTTTATACGCAATAAATGAGTTTGTCTTAATCTTTCTGTTTAAGAACCGTTTAGAACTAGACTTATTCATTTATGGAAACCCTGACTGTAAGTCAAATCTCTGCAAACATGTTAAAATGTAGCATCTCCATGAGCCAGCATAATCAGAGTGATTTATTTCGAACCAGCAGTTATTTGCTAGGGAGCCAGAATTGGATAAAAAACAAGGAGTGCATGCATTTCAAAAATGACCCTTGGACCACATGGACTGTCTTCGGAGACCCAACTCCAAACAGATTTTACCTTGGCCAGTTGACCTAGGAATTCCAAAGACCGATTTGCAATCCTTAATTAATAATAAATGTAATAATTTAGCATCTTTTCCCTTGGTGATGGGCGAGCCAGATGCAATAGTTAGCAAAAACTTGGTTCCCAAGTCTTTAAGAAGGTGTTCTTATGACTGACATCTCAATGATTTATGTAGAGATATAAAAGTATAAATTCAATATGAATGTTTTGCTCTTAAGATATTAAAATGGCTTTTGAACGAGACTTTATTATCAAATACCAAAGTATTTATAAGTCTTCACAACCTCAATTGGCCCATCTCTCGCTATTCAGGATTGAGTATTACACTTCACTGGGCCAGTTTCCATAATTGTTGTTTTCTTAACATTCAGCTCCAAGCCATTAGCTAATATGTATTCATTGACTGCAGTAATTAATTGTTGTAGACCTATCAGAGTTTGGCTCAACAAAATAGTGTTACCAGCATATTGAAGATTGTTTAAGTGGACATTAGGATGTTTAGGAGGGTGGGCATAAAACACTTTCAAAGTGCCGCAACAAATCTGACATAAAAAGATTAAAAAGGCAGGGAACAAGTATACAACCTTGTTTAAGACCATTATAAGTTTTGATTTCCCGAGACATACGAAGACCATCACCTAGCTTAACCTGAACCCAAGTATTTGTATACAAGAGTATTAAGGCATCAAGCAGCTTTTGGGGAAAACCCCCCCACACACACGTTTTTACCATAATAATAATCGCGGTACAGAATCAAATGCCGCTTTAAAATCTATAAAACAAATTTATACATTTTATTTTTTTTAAAACAGCCCGCTCCGCAAATAAACTATGGGTCAGTAAATTAGTAATTGTTGATTGGCCCTTACAACATTACAGCTGGTAAATTTGGATTATTTTCCTGTGATGTTGACCAATCTTCCAAATCAGTCAATAATCAGGAGGCAAAAACCTTAGCTCCTACTTCAGTTAAAGCAATTAACCGATTGTTTGAACTGTCACAGTGCTGTTCACTAATCACGCTTGAGTATTCATTTTTCTTTACTTTGTAACCGTTATAGCATCTTGTTGATTTTGCAGTTCTTTTGTTTGCAATGTTAAGATGTGCATGCATACAGGCTTTCTTAAAAATGTAACACAAATATTGGCTCTTTGTCAATGTACTATGGACATTTTGCTGTGAATGCTCTCTACATTCACTTCAACAATACAAATTCTATCTTCTCTCTTCTTTTCGTAACATATTTCTTTGTGTATACAGCTCAACTCTAAGGGCCTTACTGTCTGCTTCTGTGTTGTTTCAAGATATTGCTTCATTTGGGTATTTTCTTTCTAAGAAAGCTGGGGGAAACACACACAAAGGTGCCGATTACGATCCTGTAAAAACTGGGTACGAACCGTCGGACGGAGCATATTCCCCGTCCGACGCGTACCCGGTCGGAACAAGATACAAACATGGAAGTACGATTCGCACGGAAATACTATTTCCGTACGATTCGTACAAAACACCGACCGACGAAAATATACATACAAATGTGATCCGGGAAAGTGCCGACGTGACGTCGGGACGCACGCAGCCTGCCATTCACGAACCAGGAAGTACGATTCGCACCGACGTCATCCCGCACGGAGAATATTTTCCGGCAGCCAAAAACTGCCGGGAAATCAGGACGACGCGAACAAGGAGTACCTGCACGCGACGGACAGACATAGACCCGAAACTACGTGTCATCCCGGCCCTCATAGCAGTCGACCTCCTCTACAGGTTCCGACGCAGATGCCACAGAAGGTCAGAACAACAAAGGGAGGGGGGAAAGGGGGGGGCAGGAGCAGGGGCAGGCCACAGAACCCCCACCCAAGTCACACAGCACACATGCCCTGGACATACCTGACCCCCAGGCCCTGGTCACTACGAGGGGGTGGGGGCATGTCCAGCAAAGCCAGCGTCCGCCACAACGGAAGTGGTTGACGACGCGAACCGGTAACACAACAATACAGGTATGTCCGTACCCACGCCTTAAAAGCGTGGGTACGAGTCGTACCACGCCCACACCTACGTCACCCCAACAATGGCGGGACAGCTGTACCCACGTGGCAAAGGCCTGGGTACGGCCCGCACAAGCATTCCACAGCGTGGGTACGGATATGTACGGACCGTACCCCCACCCCCGTATGCATGGAGCGCACCCCCATCCCAACAGTGTATGTACGAACCGTATCCCCACCCCCGTATGCATGGAGCGTACCCCCATGCCAACAGTGTACGTACGAACCGTACCCCCACCCCCGTATGCATGGAGCGTACCCCCCATGCCAACAGTGTACGTACGGACCGTACCCCCACCACCGTATGCATGGAGCATACCCCCACCCCAACCGTGTATGTACGACCCGTACCCTCACCCGCGTATGTATGGAGCGTACCCCCACCCCAACCGTGTATGTACGACCCGTACCCTCTCCCGCGTATGTATGGAGCGTACCCCCACCCCAACCGTGTATGTACGGCCCGTACCCTCACCCGCTTATGTATGGAGCATACCCCCATCCCAACAGTGTACGTACGGACCGTACCCCCACCCCCGTATGCATGGAGCGTACCCCCATGCCAACAGTGTACGTACGAACCGTACCCCCACCCCGTATGCATGGAGCGTACCCTCACCCCAACCGTGTATGTACGACCCGTACCCTCACCCGCGTATGTATGGAGCGTACCCCCACCCCAACCATGTATGTACGACCCGTACCCTCACCCGCGTATGAATGGAGCGTACCCCCACCCCAACCGTGTATGTACGACCCGTACCCTCACCCGCGTATGTATGGAGCGTACCCCCACCCCAACAGTGTACGTACGGACCGTACCCCCACCCGCGTATGCATGGAGCGAACCCGCACCCGTGTATGTTCTAAGCGTACATATCCTGAAATAGGAGGGTTGGGTGCAGAGTCCTCCCAGCAGTGCCCGGACATAAGAGGGGTGTGTGCAGAGTCCTCCCAGCAGTGCCCAGACACAGGAAGGGTGTGTGCAGAGTCCTCCCAGCAGTGCCCAGTCATAAGAGGGGTGTGTGCAGAGTCCTCCCAGCAGTGCCCAGACACAGGAGGGATGTGTGCAGAGTCCTCCCAGCGGTGCCCAGACACAGGAGGGGTGGGTGCCTAACACTCACAGCAGTGCCCAGACACAGGAGGGGTGGGTGCCTAACACTCACAGCAGTGCCCAGACACAGGAGGGGTGGGTGCCTAACACTCACAGCAGTGCCCAGACACAGGAGTGGTGTGTGCAGAGTCCTCCCAGCAGTGCCCAGTCATAAGAGGGGTGTGTGCAGAGTCCTCCCAGCAGTGTCCAGACACAAGAAAACATGTCCACATGAAGTCATGACAACAGTCTACATACACAAGTACAGTGACCACCAAGGACGCCACGAATGATGCAGGTGGAGACATCGCTCAGCATGCATGGCCCAAGTCTAACGAGTCCGTCACACATCCAGCCAATGTAGACACAGCTCAGCACCACATATTGGAATGACCCTGCAGGGAAGATGTCAGGTTACACAGAGGAAGGAACACACCTTGGGACGATGTCACCATGCAGTAACTGCTTACATGAACAAAGTTATGTAGCCAACAGCTTGTGATGGCACACAGATACCAGGGTCCACCCTATGACCAGCACAAGACTACAATTCCCACACACCCAACACATTATCACCACCCAAAATAATGGAGCAGGTCCACCAACAGCAATACCAGACAGACAGTAGTGTACTAAGGAAAAAGAAATTGCTTTATTCAGCATCCAAAAATCTGTTTGTCCCTTGAAAGTTCAAAATGTGCAATGCCCATAGGGCAATCCAAAGTTCAAATCCAGGTGGGGGACACAGTGGGACGCGTGTCCCCTAGCTTGCCTGCACAGTCAGACTCATTTGTCTTTCAGAGGGGGAGGGGGCATCATGTGGGGGGGAAGGACCAGGCACCGCAGGGACATGAGGGCGAAGGGTAGGTGTCGTGGGTGCAGGGACGGAGGACTCCACCACAGGGGGTGGGGCAGCGCCAAAGGCGGAGGTCAGGATGGCGCTGCACACCTTAGCAAGGTCCTCCAGCGACTCCCCTGCACCCGAAGGAACCACAGGCCCCAAGGAGGGGGGGGGTCGGAGGGATGGGTCGCAGCGCCACTGGGGGAGGGTGTGGACGGGGGGGGACTCAACCACCCTGACCGGGGACTCCTTTGACCGCTTGCGGGGTGGTGTCACTGTGGGGCTCAGGGACAGAGCGGCCATGAAGGAGTCTTTGCTGGATTTGTGGCCAGGAGAGCTGAGGGGAGGGGATTTGGAGGGAGTGGATTTTGTGGAATGCGGACTCCCACTCTGGCTGCGTGTCTTACGTTTGAGCCCCGACCCAGTGGGTGTGCCTACTTCACCCTGTGTGTGCGTGCCAGGAGGTGTGCATTTGACCTTCCCTGCTGGTGTGGTGCCTGTGTCTGTTGTGGTGGGTGCATGCTGACGTCTGGGTGTACGTGGGACAGGCATGGGAGTGGGAAGTGTGGATGGGTCAGGGGTCGGGGGTTGGACGAAGCACTGCAGGAGACCCACTGCTGCAGTCAGTGTCGAGTCAATGGACCTCAGCAAGTTGCGTTGGTCAGCCTGCGATGAGAAAATGCCCTCCAAGTATGCCTCCATGTTGTTCAGCACTTGGCTGTGGCCATGGAGGACATTAAGCATCGCAGCCTGACCAACCTGCAACTGCCGCTGGATGTCCACAGACTCGGCATTGGCGGCAGCAGTGGAGACAGGGGCAGGGGGTGCGGTGCCTGGCAGGAAGGAGACATGTGGTGACTGGGCACGCTGGGAAGGGACACGAGCAAGTGGGAGGCGGCTGATGGCAATGGAGGGGGCGGGGAGAGATGTTGTGCCGCTGTCAGCTGCTGGTGCAGCCTCTACCCACTCGGAGAGCTCATCCTCGGACCCGTCAGCTTCATATTCTGTGGTGGCAGTGGACAGGTCCTCGGCCTCACTCCCCTCCGCCTCAGTTCCACTCGATGTGCCAGCCAAGATGTCACCGCTGGCACTGGTGCTCGGTCCCTCCGCTCCGTCTGTGCTGATGTCTCCCTCCGTGTCACCCGACGATGCTGTGGGCAAGGTGAAGAGACAGCAATTAATCATATACCTGTATACATATGTCACATGAGTCCAATCTACATAGGTTACAGTGCCTAGCCTGAAAAGAAAGATGAGTAACATCTACAAAACAAGGTACATATGTAGGCCCTGCAACACACAGTTGGTTGACCCACCATGCCACTGAAAAACTATGGAGAGCATGACACAATAGCAAATGACATGAAATGGATTTTGACAGAGGAGCCAGGCTCTGGGGACAATCCAGCACTGCATCTGCACCACACAGCGTTGCCGAAAATAGGGATGAGCAGGGACCATATCCATGAACTTTAGGCACATGCTGCATAGGTAATACTGAAAACATGCCCACCATGACTGGCTCACTGCACCTTGAGTGTATGTCCAGACAAACAACACACACTGGCCAGACCTAGCAAGGAGATATCAGGTTTTGACATGTAGGCTTTGCCCGCACCAACCACCCCCTACATGAGACAATTTGTTGAGACACAGGAAGCACTTACATCTCTTAGTCTGGGTGAAATACACATGGGTTGGATAAATGCAAGATTGGACACAAAATACCCAAGGTGCGCCTGTCCAAATAATCATGTACAAATGGTCATCATCAGATGATTGTAACAAGACACACAGGCACTGGCCACCGTGAGTATGAACAAGGAAAATCAGGTCAGGCTGTACAGTGGACACTTGTACTACATTTTACGTCAATATACATGGTGCCAGGGGACAATGGCACAGAGCACAACCTATGCTGTAGACACTGAGAGTGTCCACATTTTGTGATGACACACATGACACCTAGGAAAAAATGCCCCAGGGGACAGTAGTGGCCACACAACTCCATGGTCCTGAATGGGAATGACTGCAACACACGCCACCATCCCTGCACTATGCGTATCGCACACTCATGCACATCATGTCACAGGCCACAACATAGGACATGCGTGCTGTAAGGCATGACACTTGAGAGACTAACTCCCA
This sequence comes from Triturus cristatus, assembly GCF_964204655.1. Taxonomy (NCBI): domain Eukaryota; kingdom Metazoa; phylum Chordata; class Amphibia; order Caudata; family Salamandridae; genus Triturus; species Triturus cristatus. Next base: position 503,783,375 of record NC_140594.1, on the reverse strand, counting down.
TGTCTGGACTCAGCATCAGTGCCAACTGACTTGGAACCCACAAGTACTGAACTGGACAGGGCACAGGCAAGGTCCCAAAACCTGTTACACACCACCCCCACACATGATGCTACAGGCATTGTTCACATGGATAAAGTGCTAGCCTAGATAACCTTGTGAAGGAGTGACTACACACAGACCAGGGAACACATTGCAAGGAGGGGAAGGGAGGCAGGAGAGCACCGCTATACTGTGGGTAACAGGATCTGCACAGCACCTTTAAACCCTGGCAGTGTATCCATGCAACTGTGCACTTACAAATGCTGGTGACACACAACAAACACACATGTACCTACCCCCTTCCTGCTGCTGCTTCTCCTGTAAGCGCCTGTCCAAGTCTGGAAAGACCACCGCCAGCACACGCTTGTGGATGTGGGTCAGACGGCGGTGCCCGCGGATCTTATGGGTCTCAGGTGAGTCCCCCAGCAGGACCCGTGCGATCCTCCGCGTCCAGCACCGGATATCCTGCCAGCGTTTTCTCACCTGGGCCAGGCGCCGCTTGCGACCGTCTGTCCTCCTCACGGCACTGACGGCGTTCATCCAGATCTGCTTCTTGGCAGAGGCGCCTACCTGTGAGGATGAACTAGTGACACTACATCAATACACCTGGCACATGTCACAGAGACACATATTAGAACAAATTTGCTGTTTACAACAAGGCATAGTATGCATCCAACGCATTGCACCTTTGTCATAGGGACATGATCCTCTGGGGAAGGGCAAAAGCAGTACGTGCCATTGAAAGTACACAGGTGGAATGAGGGCAAAGACACAATCAATGATCCAGGCTCACACTGTGCATCACAAGCTACACCAGGATTATGTGCAGCACCTCAAAGCAGTCACATGCCACAGGCCACTGACGCTACCTCAGCAGAGTACACAGACATACACAGGCACAGGACATTCACCTGCCATTGCCAAATGCAGCTACAAACCTCACTCTGCACATGTGCCACTAGACGGGGGGGGCTCACAGGTGTGGGGCTGGTTCTGCACGTCAGACACACAGCACTGCTCCCTGCTCACATCACATGGGCAGGGTATATCCATCCCTCATGCAGCTTGGGTGCTACACTCCACATATGCACCCACCCACATAACAGGGGACTTACACACACACCGATGTCCAGGGTACGAACACATCATGTGGACACTCTCAGCACAGGTACACAGAACTAACACACATCTGTGGGTACAGTCACCTGTCACACTGGGCTGACCACATAATCACATGAGGACTGTAGAGGCTACATTCCCAGGAGGATAAGACAGGCAGAACGTGGCATGCACCATGCAGTGATTGTCACAGTAAACACAATGCAAGTGAGGACGGCAGACATGCACCACAGCATGCTCTGGCTGGGAGACATCAGGCATTCCCCCCCCTGGGACCCCCCCTACAGTACATTGCATGTGTGTCACACCTGGACACAATGCTGGAAGTCACAGTCACAAAAAAGGGACACAGTCTGTGCTAGTGGACTCTGCACTCACCTGATACCCTGGTCGCCCATACAGCAGGGGGTACTGTGGGAGGATCACATCCAGCAATGCCAGGTTCTCCTCCAGGGTGAAAGGCTGTGCCCTCTCCACAGACCTTGACATGGTTCAGGGAATCAGGAGCAGCAGCTGGGTCGTAGAATCCAAAGATGTGCAGGCAAGTGCTCTCTCATGGGACCTGGCTGCCTTATATCTGCCTTGCTGGCCTGTTTCATGCACAGGAGTACAGAGTGATTGGTCACTCACATTTGCATCCTATGTTTCCTCCAATCCCTTCAAACCTAGCACAGTCAGTGGGTTTTTATTGTTTTTTTTCTTGAGCATGATGTCAACTCCAGAACCACATAGCAACAAAGTAGATTCATTCAAACTGACTTTTGCTGTGCACCTGCAGAAAAAAATTCATACTTTAAACTTGGTCTCCATGACAACCAGCATGCATGTAGGCCTTTATACTTGTCCCTCATGTGTCCCCTATGTAATTTGGAGATTCACACACAGGTACGGTGCGTTCCGGGGGCCCTAGGGCACCCCAAATGCATAGCAACGGCCCGTACAGGCGTGTGTACGGTCCGTATCACTATGGGTACGCATACGCGAGCACACCCATAGTGATAGTGAGCGTACGTGCGTGTGTACGGTCCGTATCAATATGGGTGTGCTGGCGTATGCGTACCCATGGTGATACGGACCGTACACGCGCGCGTACGCTCACTATCACTATGGGTGTGCTGGCGTATGCGTACCCATAGTTATACGGACCGTACACGCGCGTACGGTCCGTATCACTATGGGTGTGCTGGCGTATGCGTACCCATAGTGATACGGACCGTACACGCGCGCGTACGCTCACTATCACTATGGGTGTGCTGGCGTATGCGTACCCATAGTGATACGGACCGTACACGTGCGTACGGTCCGTATCACTATATGTGTGCTGGCGTATGCACACCCATAGTGATACGGACCGTACATGCGCGCGTACGCTCACTATCACTATGGGTGTGCTGGCGTATGCATACCCATAGTGATACGGACCGTACACGCGCGTACGGTCCGTATCACTATGGGTGTGCTGGCGTATGCGTACCCATAGTGATGCGGACCGTACACGCGCGCGTACGCTCACTATCACTATGGGTGTGCTGGCGTATGCGTACCCATAGTGATACGGACCGTACACGCGCGTACGGTCCGTATCACTATGGGTGTGCTGGCGTATGCGTACCCATAGTGATACAGACCGTACACGCGCGCGTACACTCACTATCACTATGGGTGTGCTGGCGTATGCGTACCCATAGTGATACGGACCGTACACGGGCGCGTACGCTCACTATCACTATGGGTGTGCTGGCGTATGCGTACCCATAGTGATACGGACCGTACACGCGCGTACGGTCCGTATCACTATGGGTGTGCTGGCGTATGCGTACCCATAGTGATACGGACCGTACATGCGCGCGTACGTTCACTATCACTATGGGTGTGCTGGCGTATGCGTACCCATAGTGATACGGACCGTACACGCGCGTACGGTCCGTATCACTATGGGTGTGCTGGCGTATGCGTACCCATAGTGATACGGACCGTACACGCGCGCGTACGCTCACTATCACTATGGGTGTGCTGGCGTATGCGTACCCATAGTGATACGGACCGTACACGCGCGTACGGTCCGTATCACTATGGGTATGCTGGCGTATGCGTACCCATAGTGATACGGACCGTACACACGCGCGTACGCTCACTATCACTATGGGTAGGCCTACGGCAGCACTCCCATAGTGATAGGGAACGTACACAGGCCCTCAGAGCGAATGTACGGTGCCTTTTACACATCACAGTGGTGACAGGCAGCACACAGGAAGGAATAGAGCTGACATACTTGTCCATGGATGGACATCAAGGCATTGTCTGGGCAGTAATACATGTGTGGGGCACAGGTGTGAAAGGCTGTGATGTGGCACATTACTCCTGAGTCGAGAAGGCAATAGATGTATGATGAGATGTGTACAGATGTTATGTGTGACGGTGCAATATGTGCCAGGCATGCCCTTAACTCCTTTGACATGTGTGCATGTCGTACTGCACACTTGGGATGAGCGTCACTGGCATGGCACAGTCAACAACACACGCAAGTGTCCCCTGATGCCCGCTACAAGGGTTACCACACCAGACATGTGACTACCCACGGTGCACGATGTGTCTATGTCATGTATGTGTAGTGTGTTCTCATTAGCTTGATGTTGGTGTTCCCTCAAAAGCATCAGCTGTTGCAGCAACCAACATGTGTCTGTGTGTAGATGGACATGGCACACTGTTACGCACACCAGGCCACATGTGGTATCGGATGTGAGGTGTGTATGTATGCATGGGACACGGAGTAGCATAACAAGGACCTGTCTGCATCCTCTCAATGTATGTGTGGTGAGTCATGACATGTACACCTTAATGGCAAGGTGTGTGGGCTGTCCTAGTGTAATGTCATGTGACCTGTGGCTGTAGTGTTCCGCTACCTGTCTCTGCAATCGACATCCTACTTCTGCTGATGTGTTGATGTATGTCACTCCTGTGTTGCGTCTGGCTGTTCACCTGGCAGCCATACGTGTCCAGGGCATGTAGCACATACCTGACTCTGTATGTAGCATATGTGTATTGACAGATTAACATGTGCTCAGTACATATAAATTGTTGTTGTAGTGCACTCACTCTTCCTTGTCACTTCCAAATTACTGCAGAGCGCCGCCTCTTCCCCAACCAATTCCGGACTTGGCTGACATGCGGGAGAATGACTGTATACGCTGCTACCGTTTCCCCCAACCGTTGATTGAGGAGTTGACGGCAAGGCTGGCACCACACCTGCAACCGCTGCACAGGTATCCTACGGCACTGACACCCAAGCTGAAGGTAATGGCAGCCCTACATTTTCTTGCCACAGGTACCTTTCAATATACCATAGCTCATGTTGGTGGCATGTCCCAGAGCATGTTCAGCCGTGTGCTGCATGATTTCTTAGAGGCCATGTTGCTTCACCTGGATGATTTCATCAATTTCCCAACTCCTGAACAGTTGACTGGGGTCAAGCGTGGATTCTATGCCCTGGGAGGGATGCCCCATGTCATTGGGTCCATAGATGGGACACATGTGGCTTTGGTACCACCCCAGGCACAGGAGGTAGCGTACAGGAATCGCAAACACTACCACTCCATCAATGCCCTTGTGGTGTGTCTGTCCAACACGGTGATTTCACATGTCTGTGCTCGTTTTCCAGGATCAGCACACGATGCCTACATCATGAGGCGTAGCAGGGTGCCTGAAATGATGACGCAGCTGCGCAACGATCGAGCATGTGTTATTGGTGGGTACTGTTACATCTTAGCTTGCGAGCCATTGCGTGATAATGTTCGGTCTCGTGAGGGGAGCTCGTGGGGTTTGTGTGACGAGTGATAGATGCGTGATTCGAGTGTGGAAGGGCAGTTGGTGTGCGGTGGATGTTGGAGGAACAGACCGATGGGGCGTTTACACTGAACTTTCTTCTTCTGGAAATAAACCTGAACTTGCACAAATGGATTGCTAAGCCGTCTTCTTTAAACAACAACACTTATAAAAGTGGCGACGATTAGATTTGAACTCGGCGTGCAGATTGTTACTGTCCATCTATTTAAAGGTACGTGGACACCTAATCGCTTAACTCTTTAAATCGGGGGCAAAACATCGAGCCTCATTTAACGCACCGCTAAATCCTGAATAAACATTGAGTGCCCCATCGGACATTTATATATATCGGATTATTTTGAAGATCACTTGCTGTTGTTTCATCCTAAACCAAATTGTTGTTTACGTCCTTTCACATGCGTGTGGGTCACAAACGGTTCCTTTTCATATTAGAAAAGGAAATACCACCAAGTATACAGATTGCCGTACCGTTAACTTGGTGTCACGGACTAGTTTCAAACAGGCACAGCGTTACGAGAGCTTGACGGCGCGCGACGTCCATTCGTGCTCTTAAAGCAAACGAACAGTGTTCTATGGTGAAACAGGAAGCTATTGTCGGAAGACAGCGTGAAACGTGCATCGTCATCACGTCACAATATTCTGTTCCCTAGCAACGGCATTTCACTCACGAAGGAGTTTTATGCGCTCAAACTAACCAAGAATTCAAGAAATAATGCTGGTATAACAAAGAAACGACAACGGAGACAGTGGATTTAATCATTTAATTTCAACACAGCAACAGTTAATGGAAACGCTTCTGGTGGTAAACATCTGACGACGGAGACTACTTTCTTTATGTTAATTTATTGTGTTTGTCTAAGTTGACTCATATTGACATTGGTTTTAATGTTCTTAATTCACTTATTAAGATAGGAAGGTTATTATGGTAGAATCTCACGAGTACAGTTGACCATACCATTAGAATTTTTTTTTAATTTGCGTTTTTAAGATTAATATAATTAACACAGTTGTTAGTCAATATGGAAACAAATGCAATATTAGCCCCTCCCAAATTTCTACAAAATCCAGGGTTACCTCCCATGGTTTGGGAAGATTGGAAAGAATCATTTGAAACCTATCTAGAAGCAATAGGTGGTGAAACTTTTTTATCTTCACGAAAGTTAGCTCTCTTAAAACATAATCTGGGAGTTGAAGGTAGAAAAGTATTAAAAACCTTACCTAAACATACTGATATTAAAGCATCACTAAATAGTGTAGTATTGGGAGATGATGGTGGAAACTCCACCGACGAAGAAACAGTATTTGACAGTTCCAAAATACAATCTTTTGATATTGATGAGTACATTGTGGCATTAAATGCATTAGAGGAAAACTACGGGAAGAAAACTAGCATTGTAGTCGAAAGACACAAATTTTTTTCAAGGGTTCAGCTACCTGGAGAAACTGTAGAACAGTATGTTGCCGTTTTAAGGACATTAGCAGCAACCTGTAAATTTAAAGATCTACACGAAGAAATCATTAGAGATCAATTTATTAACAGAACCAACAATCCGAAAATTCAAGAGAAATTACTAGACTTAAAAGATCCTAACCTACAGAAAACAATCAGTGTAGCTAAAAGAATTGAAAATACCTCACGGTATGTAAAGGAATTAAAAGGGGAAAATCCTAAGAGTGAAATCAATCTTTTAGACAACCGTGCACCCAAGACCACATTTAGTACACCCAAAGATCACAACAACACGTACAAATTCAAACCAAAAACTAAGTCAGACGTAGAGAAACAAAATGAATCTCGCATGCACACTAACAAGGGAAAAGTACAAATGACTGGGTTTAAACGTTTTTGTTTCAGATGCGGTAGCAACATGCACACAGCCAGCAATCCACGATGCCCAGCTATCAACGTCACTTGTTTTAAATGCAGTAAAACAGGTCATTTTTCCAAAATGTGCAAAACGGGAGATCGTGAATTTTGGAAACAATCCGTAAACACTGTTAATTACTCTAATGATTCTCCTTTAAGTGACAGGGACAGTGATATTGAGGTTATGGTAATTTGGGATTTGGTAGTAAACGAAGTGTCAGACATGTATCAACCACCCAAATGTACGGTATTAATTAATCAAGTAGAGTTAACTATGTGGGCTGATTCATGTTCACCGTTCACCATCATAGACAAACACATGTGGTCATCCGTTGGCAGAATGGATCTGCTACCACCTGATGTTGAACCTGTTGGATATGCGGGTAACAAACTCCCTGTTTTAGGATATTTTGTTAGCAATTTATCTTACAAGGACAGGAACACTCAAGCTAAAATTTATGTGGTCGACAAAGGTAGAGCTTTGTTAGGATGGAAAGAACAAAGGGGATTGGGAATAATTCTTGATCCCAATCATCCAAACCAGGTATTACTTACAAGTGATCCCCACATGTCATGTTGGGGAGTAAAATTTCCCGAATTATTTAAAGTCAAACTAGGCTGTTTAAATAAGTTTGAGCATCGCATCATACTAAAATCTGATGCAAAGCCTGTAGTCCACAAGGCTCGCAATGTTCCTATGATATTAAGACCACAATTGAAGTTAGAACTGGACAGATTATGTAAAGAGAAGATTATAGAACCTATTGAATCATCCGAATGGCTTAGTCCAGTGGTTTTGGCACGCAAACCCAATGGAAATTTGCGCATGTGTGTAGACTTAAGGGACTTAAATAAGAACATTTGGATAGATCGTCATCCTCTCCCACGCATCAATGAAATGATAGCTTGTGTTAAGAATGCTAAATATTTCTCGACAATCGATTTATCTAACGCGTATCACCAGATAAAATTGCACCATACATCGCGCCATCTCACATCTTTCATCACTCCCGAGGGGGCATTTCAGTTTCTTAGAATGCCCTTCGGTTTGGCTTCGGCAGCGGCAGTATTTCAAAGAATCATGTGTAATATTCTCAAAGGTATAAACAACATGTTGGTTTTTCAAGATGATGTGCTTGTATGGGGTAAGGATATGGCAGCTCATGATGCAATTTTAGATGATGTCTTATGTAAACTTCAACAAGCTGGTTTGACGCTTTCAGCTGAAAAATGTAAATTTGCCATGACCCAGATTGATTATTTGGGCCACACTTTGTCAGCTGATGGTGTCAAACCTAAGAAGAACCTTTTAGATGCCATTAATAATGCTCCTTCTCCTGTGGATAAGGAACAACTGCGCTCATTTTTGGGTTTAGTAGAGTATTACTCTAAATTTGTAAAAAAATTTGCATCTAAAGTACATTGTTTGAGACTGTTAATGAAGAAAGGTGCAAACTTTGAGTGGAGTTCTGACTGTCAATTAGCTTTTGATGACCTCAAAAAAGACATCAGTCAAGCAGTTGCCCTTAAACCATATGATCCCCACAACAAATCCATTATTGTGGTTGACGCCAGTGCGTATGGATTGGGTGCTGTTCTAATGCAGAAAGATGGTACCAAAGAGTGGGTAGTTGCATTTGCTTCCCGCACTTTAAAGGGTGCGGAATCGCCTTACTCTGTAATTGAAAAAGAAGCCCTTGCGTGTTTTTGGGGCATTAACCATTTCAGAGCTTATGTATGGGGCACACAATTTGAATTAAGAACAGATCACAAGCCCTTAATCGATATTTGCACAACCAAAGGAGCAGGGAAGGCCACCCCCAGAATTGCCAAGTGGTTGTACAAACTTCAAGAATATGACTTTCAAGCAGTATATGTACCAGGGCTTAAGAATGTGAATGCTGATTGCTTATCACGGTTACCTATACCATTAGTTGCCGAGGAGGATTTTCCTTTTAAGGACCTAGATGATGATTTTTTGATAGCTTCAGTTGAGGAGGTGTGCAAGGGTGCAATCAGTTTAGAAGAATGGCAACAGGCAACCTCAACCGACCCGGTTTTACAACGAATTGTATCATGTTTAGGTAAGAGTTATAATCATCAGGATTTAGATAACATGGAATTATCTGATTACAAAATGGTTTGGCCAGAATTTTGTGTGGAATCATCAACTGGTATAGTAAGAAGATCTGATAAATTGGTAGTTCCTGAGAGTTTGCGCCATAGATTACTGGAACTATTACATGAAGGACATCCTGGTATGTCCAGCATGAAAAAGAGGGCAAGATGTGATTTTTGGTGGTCTGGAATTGATAAGGACATTGACAGATTTGTAAGGAATGGTGTAGCCTGCATGTGCAGTGACAAATCTCACATATCTCAAGACACCACTATTGCACCTACTGTTTTTCCGGATAGACCATGGCAAAAGCTTGCAATGGACATTTGTGGTCCGTTCAGTACAGGCTATATAACGGGCAAATTCGCTTTGGTATTGATGGATTATTACAGCAAATGGCCTGAAGTTGCTTTTGTTAGGGAAATTAAGGCATCTAATGTCATGAGCTTTTGTGAGGAAATATTTCTCAGAGAGGGTTACCCGGAAAGCATAATTACAGACAATGGTCCACAATTCATTGCCAATGAATTTCAAGAATATATGAAGGTGCATGGTATTAAACATATTACCACGGCAGTGTACAACCCTAGGAGTAATGGGATGGTAGAAAGATTTAACAGAGTATTAAAAGAGTGTATACAGTTGGCTGAAACAGAGGGAGAGGATTGCAGAGTTTCGGTAAAGAGAATGTTGTGGAACTACCGCAACACTCCTCATTCAGCCACTATGGAGACTCCTTTCAGCCTTCTCAAAGGGAGATTAGCATGCAGCAAGATCACTCCTGCTTGGATGCTTAAGGGTAACGTGAGGGAGGTTCATAAGGAAACAATAAGGCAAAGAGTTGAAGATTATCAATACAAATATGCTTTGAGACATAACAGCAAAATCAAAGGACAAATTAGATCAATCAGAGTAGGTGATTGGGTGAGAACTTCTCTTGAGGGATTACCCAGAATAGGAATGTCCAGATGGTCTAAACCCAAGGTGGTTTTAGAAACTAGAGGTAATTGTATTAAGATGAGTGATGGAAGATGGTGGAATCTCCGGAAGGTAACGTTATGTAATGAGCTTGAATCTAGAGTTTGGACTAATAGGGAGGACTGTGCTCATTTGCCAAAGCTGGATTTTCCCAATTTGGTTCCCTCTAATGCTAAGGTGGAGGGTAAGCCAAGTGTTGCACAGAAAACAGGTTTGAGGAGATTATCAGGACGAATCATTCATAAACCAATGTGGCAAAAGGATTATATGTGTTCCTAACATGGATGAGGATGTGTTAGTGGGTTTTGAAAACAATGTGTTTAGTCTGAGTAGTTTGGCCATCACAACGAAAGCTTTCAATATCATTTTAGCTTTATATTTTCTTTCATGAGTATTCTTTCATTTGTGTCATTAGTTTGCTATTGTTCATTAATGTAAATAGTTGTGCACTTTTGTATTGTTTTGAAGGAGGGAGATGTGTTACATCTTAGCTTGCGAGCCATTGCGTGATAATGTTCGGTCTCGTGAGGGGAGCTCGTGGGGTTTGTGTGACGAGTGATAGATGCGTGATTCGAGTGTGGAAGGGCAGTTGGTGTGCGGTGGATGTTGGAGGAACAGACCGATGGGGCGTTTACACTGAACTTTCTTCTTCTGGAAATAAACCTGAACTTGCACAAATGGATTGCTAAGCCGTCTTCTTTAAACAACAACACTTATAAAAGGTACACTCTGTCTGTCCTGTATTTTGCGTAGACTTCCAGCACGACCGCTTCTCCTGTCCTACTTATGTCCATGTGGTTTCCATGTAGGGGACGCTGGCTATCCCAACATGCCATGGCTGATCACACCTCTCCGCAACCCCAGCACGCCGGCCCAGCTCCGCTACAACACCGCCCATGGCCGGACAAGGCGAGTGATAGAGAGGACATTTGGCCTCCTGAAGAGCCGATTCAGATGCCTCCACAAGACCGGCGGCGCCCTCCCATATGCCCTGGCGAAGGTCTGCAAAATCTTCATGGTCTGCTGCATGCTGCACAACATGGCAGTTGAGAAAGCTGTGCCACTCATCCTGGATCAAGATGATCAGGACCATCCACCCGTGGAGGACGAAGGGCTTGGCAATGGGGCTAGTGATGTGGAGGATGTGGTTCCACAAGAGGACATTCGGAGTCGGCTCATACGTGACTTCTTTGCTTAGTGGTGAGTACCAGTGTCTGAGTGTGCACGCATTGGTCCCCGTGTGGCATGTGTTGCGATGTGTGTGTCCATCTGCATGTATGCCACGTGAGTCAGAGGTGTGTGTGGATGTGTCACTCGAGTGATGGTGCCAGTGATGAGTGTGTTTCCCCAGTCATAATTGTGACCTAGCATGTTGTCATCCTTACATGTGTCGAGTACATGCACATGCAAGTGGCTGTGCTTTTTGTGGCTGACTTCTTGTGTGTCTCTCATCCCCAGGTACTTGCGCATGCCGTCTGCTGGTTGCATTGTTGTGGCACTGCTATTCCTCATGGACACGTCACAAGTTTGGAAGTCTCCTTAGGGTAAGGGATGCATCAGCGGTGTATTGGGTGTGGAAGTTGTTTACGATGTGTGCACACTGCCCCTGTCGATGTTTGGTTCCTCTGCAGACATGTCGCATCACCACGGGACACATTACATGTAGCTGGGTACACCTGAATAGATGGTCACACTTGTTGACAGTCATCTGTGATGGGATAGTGGATTGTGATGATGGCATCAATGTGTGTAACACTGCCCTCGGACACATACGGTTTGCATTGGCTTGACATGATGTGGGACTTCCACATCAGAGGATCAATGGTGTATGGCAGCCTCTCCGTGAGCAGCAGGGGGTGTTTAGCTGTTACCCGACACTTGTGTGCCAGTTCCATGGCTATCACGCATTTGTGCTGCAGAAGGGGGGTGCCAGTGTTGGACCCATATGTTACTCCACATGACCTGTGTATGTGTACTCTGAGTTGCCTCTGCATTCCCGAATACATGACTAATAAAGGTGTCCCTATGCCTCCAAGGTGCCTCTTCTCAGTCAATGCTGGTGTGTTGCCACGGGGCATACGGCATGTCTGGCATGGTTTTCCGTGATAGTGGCTATGTGTCTATGTGTAGAGTAGCAAGATGCAAGCTGTTTGTGTGGGATTAGACTCTGTATTGTGCATGATGTCCATGACTGTGTGGGTATTGTGACATGTGCCATCCCCATGCATCCAACGTTGGCCAGGCCACCATTCTCTGCATCCACCTGACTCAAGCTTGCAGGACATGGTTCTGCCACCTGACTACACATACCTGGGTGCCCCCCAGGACACTCCACATGATCCCTGACCTCTGCGCATGACTGTCGCTGTACTCAATATGTCTGTCGGCACGGTTGTGCGGCCACCCCCTCAGCTGGTTGGGCCCATCACGGGTGTGTATGGTGTTCCATGTCTGTCTTGCCTAATACATTGTGACCCATGTGTGTCCTGTGCCAGACTCAGGCCCCAGGGTATGGATGGTTGAAGTCATATGAGAACTCAGGCATGGTTAGACTTTACAAGACACATGTAAGGTAATAATGCAAAATGTAGGCATCATCTCTTTATCGTGTAACTTTTTATTTGTGTTGGGGTACGTGGGGGGGGTATGACAAGAGGGGCTTTCCGGGTGTGTGGAATCCAAAGTTCACTGGGGGAGTTGGTGTCCTTGCCATTGGAAATCATCAGAGTCCATGCCACAGTCTTTGTCAACATTGGCCAGACAGTGACCAGCAAGTCCATGTGGCAGAGAATGTCTTTTGCTGATGTGCTGCTGTTGGTCCAGTGGGCCAGGTGCCAGGCCAGGTGTCCTGGGAGATGGTGTTGTTGCGCCGGCCCTCACGGTCTTTTCCGTGGACGACCCGCCCTCCTGCGGGAACCCTCAGAAGCAGGCCGTGACGATGTTTGGGATGCTCCGTCGGATGTCTCCTCCTCCTCCTGATCCCTCCCTGTGGGTGGTGATGTTCTTGGCCTGGTGGCACAGGGAGGGTTGCCCATGTTGTCGGCCATCCGAAGGAGTGTACGGTGAATTCCCGTGAACACCGTCACGAGCTCAGCCTTTCTGTCCTCCATCCGCCCTTGGTGTCGCAGTAGACAGGCATGTTGCTCCGCATGTTGCTGGGCCTGCTGGGTCTTGATCTCCTCAAGGGTCCCCTTCATCTCGTTGAGGGTGGACACAACCTGGCCCATGCCCGTGGTGTCCTGCCGGTATGTGTCCAGGATGTTTCTGACATGGGAATATACCGGTTCTGCAGCCAACTGGTCAGGCTCGCGCCTCCGCCGTCCTCCACTCCCACCACCCCTGCCCACTTTCACCTGGCCTGTCCTTGTGGGCACATCGGGTCTCCAGGACCCCTGAGGGGTGGCATTAGCGTTGTCGCCTGCCTCCTCCTGGGTGCCCGGTACACCGTGTCCCTCCTGGTCAGCCTGGCTGCATTGTGGTGGTGGAGCAGGGATCCTGGGTGTCTCCTGGGATGTGGCAGGAGTGGGGGTGGTGGTTGGCCCAGTTGTACCTGACGCAGGTGCTGCAGGTGGTTGGACACCAGAGGGGCCAGGTTGGTCGGGGTCGTCCACAGAGTGGTGAGAGTCGTCGCTGCCGGTGGGATCGTCATCCCGCAGAGCCGGGTCCTGTGAGTCTTCCCCCCCAGTGTTGGGGGGTGATCCACGACGTTGACCTGTGTGTGAGAGAGACAATGTTATTTATGTTCCATGCAACATCCATGTTTCATTCGTTTCAAAGTTGACACATTTCCTCTGGGTATTTGAATATGTCTTGCATTCCACTCACAGTGCACTTGTGCATGGGTATGTCCCTTGGCCACAGCTTTTGAGACTTTACCTATGTGTGACACAGTCTTACTTGCTGCGTCAATTGTGACTGCAGTCAGCAGTGGAGTGAGCAGGTGTGGCGAGCCATGCATTGGCGCCTTCCGTGTTGCACTGTACGTGGGCACATGGAGTTGTTCCACACACTTATATAATGCAGGTAGCTGGCGTTGTGCTCGTGCACAGGTTGAGACATGGCCCAGTGTTTTGCCATGGAGAAGAGAGGGGGATTCAGGCACTGGCCACCCTTGTCTACATGCACGCAGTCCACCTGCTGACGAGCAGACATTCCCACACCACCCAAGGCTGAATTGGTCTCCCTGTGTCTCCCTTTCTCACTCCCTCTCTGTCTCCCTCTCCCTCCCTCCCTGTGTCAGCCTCCTCCCTCTGTCCGTCTCCCTGTGTCTCCCTCCCTCTCTCTCCCCCTCTCCCTCTGTGTGTCACCCTCTGTCACCTCAGCCCAGCTTCCTAGGCACACACTTTTTGCAGATCTTCGAATGGCCCTTGGCTTGTTGATGTGAGTTTGTTTCTGATCTCCAGGCACCCATTGGGTGTAGTGTCTGTGTCTGCGCTGCTGCTGTGGTGGTGTGTGCTGCCACTCTTTCACAGTGTTGACTGTTCATTAGCTGCTGTCATGTGCAAAAAGTGCCTTCACCCCCATGTCTTAATGCAAGGCGTCCGCCATTTGCTGGCAAGTCTTTCCTGTGTGGGGACACACTGTTTGTCTGGCTGTGACCTAGGCCATATGGGCAGAGGGCATTGTTGTCTGCTTCTGAGTTGCACTATGTGATTTTTGGGGCCCACACTCCCGCCATCCGGCTTACCGTGTCTTGTGTTGGTGTTTTCTGTGGCCTGTGACTTGGCATTGTCCAGCTGGGTGCATGGGGCATGGGGGCGCTAGTGGCATGTGCGTGTTCATGGAGTGTGGTTGAGTCATGCGATAGCTTGGGGTGGTTGCGTGCATGATTGTGAGTTTGGTTGTGGATGACATTCCCCCCATGTGAGGTGAGTTGTTTGTGTACTCACCCGGCTCTCGGAGTCCTTCTACTCCGTCCACTGCCACCACCGGCAGTATGGCCATCACCCTCTCCTCCCAGGGATGGTATTGTACGCGTCTGCGGGGCGGCCCTCCTCCAGTGATGTTGGCCTGGTTGTGGTCGTCGGTCATTTTGGCTCGGACCCTCCTCCGCAGATCGTACCACCTGGCTTGGCATTCATGCCTGGTCCTTCTGGTGGACGCAACAGCATTCACAGCATCGACAATCGTCTGCCACATGGCTGTTTTTTCGGAAATGCTGGTCTGTCTGACCAATGTTCCAAAGAGGTGTGGCTCGACTCTGAGGATTTCGTCGACAAGGACCTCCAACTCTTGGCTAGTGAACTTTGGATTCTTGTTAGTGGGCATGGTGAGGGGTGTGGGTGTGGATGGTTGTGGGGGGTGTGGGTGTGGATGGTTGTGGGTGTGTGGGTGTGGTTGTGCAGGTGTGTGTGTGAATGTGATGAGGGGGTGTTTGTGAAGGTGGGTGTGTGAAGGTGTGCAAGTGTAAGGTGTAGTAAAGGTTCAAGTATGGTGCTGTGGGTTGTCTGTGGGGTCTGGCAGCAGTGAGTCTGTTGCAAAGGCTCATGGTTTGTGTCTGTGGGCCCTTTTTATTGGTCCATTGGTGGGTGTGGCTGTGTTTGAACTTTGGGTGGGTGTGTTATAAGGAGTGGTTGTGTTTTGGGCCTCTGTTTGGGAGTTTGGCAGTTGCAGGTCAGTGAATGTGTTGTATTTGTGCTTGTTGGACATGTTTTGTGGCTTTGTGCGATTCGAATACAGTATTCTTGTGTTGTTTTGCTTTGTCCTGGTTGTTTACGTGTGTTTTGAGCGTGTGTACGGTGTGTACATGGGCCATTTTGTTGTACAGTGCTGTCCTTGTCTCTGGCTTGGTACGACTTGTACATGCGCGATGTTGGGTGAAGGTGCTGGTGTTGAGGTGTGTGTTCGCTCCGTACATACACGGGTGGGGGTACGGTCCGTACATACATGGTTGGGGTGGGGGTACGCTCCATACATACGCGGGTGAGGGTACGGGCTGTACATACACTGTTGGGGTGGGGGTACGCTCCATACATACGTGGGTGAGGGTACGGGTCGTACATACACGGTTGGGGTGGGGGTACGCTCCATACATACGCGGGTGAGGGTACAGGCCGTACATACACTGTTGGGGTGGGGGTACGCTCCATACATACGCGGGTGAGTGTACGGGTCGTACATACACGGTTGGGGTGGGGGTACGCTCCATACATACGCGGGTGAGGGTACGGGTCGTACATACACGGTTGGGGTGGGGGTACGCTCCATACATACGCGGGTGAAGGTACGGGCCGTACATACACTGGTGGGGTGGGGGTACGCTCCATACATACGCGGGTGAGGGTACGGGCCGGACATGCACGGTTGGGGTGGGGGTACGGGCCGTACATACACTGTTGGGGTGGGGGTACACTCCATACATACGCGGGTGTGGGTACGGGCCGTACATACATGGTTGGGGTGGGGGTACGCTCCATACATACACGGGTGGGGGTACGTCTCGTACATACACGGGTGTACATACACGGGTGTACATACACGGGTGTACATTCACGGGTGGGGGTACGTCTCGTACATACACGGGTGTACATACACGGGTGTACATACACGGGTGTACATTCAGGGGTGGGGGTACGTCTCGTACATGCACGGGTGTACATACACGGGTGGGGATTCGACTCGTACATAGGAGGGCTGGGGGGAGTGTTGGGCGCGTATGCGGGCACATGTCTCCATGGTTGCTATGGGAGTTCGGCGCGGACGGTGCTTTTCCCATCCGGTTGTAACATCGGACGCACGGGATGGATCGTACTTGCGCGGTCGGACTTCACTAAACACATTTGTACGGTAAATCGTCCGAGGATGGGTCGGACACATTTTCCGACCCGAGGACGTGTGGGGAATAATTCCCAATGCGATTCGTATGGACTTTTTCCCATGCGAATCGTACTTGGCAGTTTGTACGCCACTTGTACGATTCGTACGGTAAAAAGACCGGATACGAGTCGTACGGGGAATTTTTTTGCAGGATCGTAATCGGCACCCAAGTATGAAAACTATTACCAAGCTCTCCCCTGTTGGTTTGTTTCCCTTGTTGTGCCTATGTACAATGTGTCTTGCACGATTGGCTGTGTCAATGTTGTACTAGCCGATTACTGTCAATCTTCCTGGGATACCCCCTTATGCTGCCTATATCTATCCCCCTCATGAGGGTCTCTATGTTAACACACTAATGCCTCTCTATATAGGTGGTAGCAGTACAGAGCCAATATGTGGATTCCTCTGCAAAGAATTTTGTCATGGTCAAATCTCTGCATAAGAAAGTAGATCTGCGTGGTCTGCAACTATTAGTTGTTTTCTATTATGTGGTTTATCGCAATATAAAGTTAAACAATATGAAATGGGCCCTGAGACACATAGCCAGAGACACATGCTAAAGACAGACCTATGACTTCATTCAGGAATAAAAAAAAAATGAAATAAAATTGAGCGGGCACAAAAGGAAACAAACAAGCAGCAATGAGCAGTGTTTATTTTATAGAATGCTGTTAAACTTAACATCTTTGGCATGATTTCCCCTGCCTTTTGGCTTCTAACATGCTGTGTTTTTTACTGTGTGTTGCATTTCTTTTTTGCTGGTTTTAGGAATCTGGGCACTTTACCCCCCGCTGACCAGTGCTAAAGTGCAGGTGCTCCCTGTGTAAATTGTATTGGTGATTGATTTATCCATGATTGGCAAATTTGATTGGGTTTATCCATGATTGGCATATTTGATTTTTTAGTAAGGCCCTAGTAAAGTGCACAAGGGGTCGTATTACAATATGTGTTGCATTTTCCTGTTTTGCGCTGGGCTCATCTTTCAAAGGGTGCACACAGCGCTAATCAGGAACATACACTGCATTATAGTCAATGCGCTGACCCACAGGGCAGCCGCAAACTTGTGATGACCTGGGAGCAGCACTTTCAGGTGAAAAACGGAGCAGCTGCTTTAAAGCCGATCCGTGTTTCACACTGCAGGTGGCAAACTGCCTGCACTTTTAAAGCTGCATTTCCTGACAGCTTCTATGCCTCTGCGCCTACGTCTGTAATATGAAACACCCCCTCACAATACAGTTTTAGACTGCCATTTCGACTTAGTAAGTGTTCCCACTTGCCAGGCCCAAACCTTACCTTTTACTACATTTAAGGCACCGATAAGGTAGGCCCAAAGCTGCCCATGGACAGGGTGCAGTGTATTTAAAAGTAGGACATGCACTGGTGTGTTTTACATGTCCTAATAGTGAAATACTGCTAATTTAGTTTTCCACTGTTGCAGGGACTATCGTTGCCATAGGGTAACATAGGGATTGCCTTGAAATATCCTTTACATGTTATTTCCTATTGGGAGCAGATGGAGATTTGGAGTTTGGGTCTCTGAACTCATAATTTTAAAATACAACTTTTGGTGGAGATGGTATTTAAATTTCATGTTTGAATAAGCTGGTTTTAGAAATTGGGGAGGTTCTTGCTTAACCATTCTGTGCCTCTCCCTGTCCGTAGAATCCATGTCTGGGTTAGCTGACAGTTGGGCTCTTGCGCATTCACTCTAGACAGGCACACAAAGGAAGCTGAGGTGTGCCTTGCATATCCCGATGGCCCACCCCTAGGCTGATGGGCCTTCCTGAGCTAGAGTGGAAGGAGGAGTTGTCACTGACACCTGAATAGGGCTGTGCCTGCCCTCACAGAAAGGTGTCTCAACCCCCCTATAGTGTGTCTGGAGCCAGGTCAGGGAATGGCTGGGTCTTGTACACTACAAAGACTGTCTTTTGCAGTTTGCTTACATTAAAAGCAGAAAGGGTATAGATATTGGACCTCTGACACCTCAAAATTAGGACACTTCTGGACTAAGGACATTCTGTTGCAAAGAAGAGCTGGATACTATAGGAGGGACTGTCACTCTGCCTGTTGCTTTGTTTGCTGGCCTGCTGCTTGCTGCCTCTGTCCAGTAAGGAACCAATGCAACTCTCCAGAGAGTAAGGTACCGACGCATTGCTTTGCTTTTCTGGTGTCTAACCTCCCCTGTGCCTCTTTTGTCTTTTATTTTTGATGCATTGAAGGGGCCCAGGTGTGTATTGTAAATTTTCATTTTTGTTCTTTTTGATTTCTGTTCATGGATAAATAAAAAATTATGATGATTAAAAAAAAAGAAGGTACTTTGTGCTAAAAGAATCGTATCCATAGATTCCTATAGACTGAAATTATTTAATACTTGAAAAATGACATATTGACTTGTGTATGTTGGATTTTTGTCATTTTGGTCTTGGTTTATTCAGATAAACATTGTCTATGTTTTGGAACTGGTGTGAACTCATTTTGAAGTGTTTTTACTGTGTTACTGGGTGTATGTACAAATGCTTTACACGTTGCCTCTGAGATAAGCCTGACTGCATGTGCTAAGCTACCAATGGGGTGAGCAGGGGTTATCTTAGCTGTGTGATTCCCTTACCCTGACTAGAGTGAGGGTCCCTACTTGGACATGGTGTAAACTACTGCCAACTAGAGACACCATTTCCAATACATGCACAGAAATGCTGAGATAGATGTGAGTGCATAGTGAAAGCTGGAGCACTGCAATGAGTGGATGAGGAAGTGAGGTTTACTGACAAGTGTATGCTGCAAACTGATTCGCCTCTCGGTTCTCGCATAAATATAGCAGTGGTGGAAAACGTTGCAGGGTTGGGATTGCTGAAGTCTTCTTCGACAGCAGTGCTCCCTACAAGTATACACAAAGCTGCTTGGATTGAATCATGCTATTGTTGACTTCTCTGAAACGGTGAGCCCAACGTGCCCAGTGCCATGAAGGAGACTTCCAACCAATTCCAGTTTTTCAGCCAGAAGCTTTTACTGGCAGTAAATGATAGACTCACACTTATAGCAAGAAGTGACACTGCAATTCCCAGAGAGAATCTTCTTGACTGATGATATGCAGTAAGGTAACAGTTATGTGAGAGTGATGAGTCCAGCTGGCCATTATCTAAAATGTTCTGTGTCCAGGGACTGCAATGAAGACTGGGCTCATCAATACTATATGAACTCGAACGTTCTGCCGTTTATCACCACACTAGCTATTCCACACACTCATTAGTATCGAAAAATGCAGCCCTTTAAAAGCCCCTTAATGATTGAATAAATAACGAAAAGAGTTGCAGAGAGCATGAAACGTGACTGAAAGGCTGCATGACAAAGCTCAGACTCAAATAAGCAGTACTACTGCAGCCTTACTGGCATTTCAGAAGCATTGGCATTACCTGTGGCTGGCAACGGCGCATCATTACTAGCTAGGCCTGGACAACATTTACATTACAGGTAATTTCGGGGAATATCACATAACACTATTTACATGAAATTTCCAAAAGTATGCCATTATTACTTCACATATTTACACACAATTCACTGTACAAAATTACCACAAACGCAGGAGAGCAACAGAATGCGAGCAGCTGTTTTCCCTGGTGCTTTTTTTTAAGTGCATTCTTCTGCCAAACATTTGACACAATGATGCAATTTGGGCTCAAATATAGCACAAAATAATGGATTTGCATTTTGTGTAATTACGTGTAATTTTGTGTATTTTTGCTGGAACACATTTTTTCAAAACACAGGCAACCCAGGACCTGTTTTCTCTTAGTTATGACTCATCAACCAGGTATAGCTTGGGTTAGTGATGCAGTGTGGGCGCACGCAAGATGGCGGCATTTCTGTAAGCTCCGGTGAACCTCCGTGTGACCGTTCGGTCTCCGAAGTGCGGAGCCCCGGAGGTCGCTTTCCGCTATCGCTACTGCAAGCGGAATGTAGCGAGAAGACGGAGGAGGAGTTGCAGCGCACTGAGAACGCGTTCCACACGCTTTATTTGATGCTTGTGTGTTCTCCTCAGCACGGCTCCTAAGATGGCGGCGCTACGGGGAGAACGAATACGTTGTCTTTGAAGGCTCTACTTTTTGAGGGTGTGGCGGTGAGGACGACATGAATATTCTCCCTTGGCAATGTTTTCAGCGTTGTTGCTTAACCAATGAGGCGCACTTTGTTACTAATGCAGTGTTATCAATGGAAGTTACTTTTTAGGAGTGCTGCGACTGTGTGCTGTAATTTGGCTCTAACTGAAAATATAAATTGCTGCCTGCCCTGTGGTAAAGCTTAAATGAAGTCAGGCTATGTCTCCCGACAACCAATTAGTCTTTTTTTTTTTTGAAGATGTGGTGAGCTTGGATACCGCTTTCAAGATAAGATCTTCTTGGCGATTGTGACTTGTGCGTCAGCAGTTTTGAAGACAGCGTCATGTGTTGCATTGCATCTTAGGGTGCTGTCCTCCTTATTGAAGCCTATAATTACAGATTTCAAGAGCCAGGAGTTTACCTCACCATCTTTCAGCAGACGATAATCATTTCTTCACAAAAACATATGTGGCTGCCATTTTAGATCACGTCGTCCACGCCTTTTCCGCACTGTGCGGTACTCTAATAATATTTTTATTTACTGGTGCCATTTTCGTATCCACTTCCCTTTTTGGACGACCTGCTTCCACGATTTGGCTATCATTTGATCTTCCCTGGTGTATGGTGGCTCCCCCTTTACCATGCTGCAATTCTCTGGTGTTTTCCTTTGCTTGACACAATGTCTACTGACTCCCACTCTACCAAATCTTCCACCTATGGTACAAAACCTAAACGTCATAAGAATGACCCGCCTTCTCCTATCCATTCTTCTCAAAATCCTGTTCTGGACTCTATCCTAGATGAAGTCCGTGGCCTTCAACCCTTCATGTCAGCCACTAATGAAAAACTGAAACAAATTGAAGAAAGATGGATCATCATGGAAAGTAAAGTTTTTGATCTGGAACAACGTGTTAGTGATTTACAGGATGCCTCTACAAAAATTCCGCTTCTTGAACAGGAAATTCATAAATTGAAGATACACACGGAGGACCTTGAAAATCGTAATCGTAGAAATAACCTACGCCTTTATGGTCTTCCGAAAAATATTGAAGGGTCTGACATGGTATCCTTTCTTCAGAAATTTCTTCCAGAGCTCCTTGATCTCACTCACTCTTCAGGTCTTCTTAATATTCAAAGAGCACACCGCTTAGGTCGATTAAATCCTGCTGCAAATAAACCTTGTGGCATTATTATGCTCTTTCTTAAATTCATTGAACTGATGCATATTTTGAAAGCTGTTAGACTTAAAAGGCGTCTTATTTGGTCAGGTCATACTCTCTTCATATCGCAAGATGTCTCTAAAGCAACCAATGCTCGTCGCAAAGAATTTCTTGATTAACGCCCACATATGAGACGTCTCAACAACATCCAGTATGGAATTCTTCATCCATGTCTCTGCAAAATTACTCATGAGGGACGATCACAATCATTTGACGATCCGGAAAAAATTAAACTTTATCTTCGGAGTCTCCCGTCACATGGCATGGATACTAATCCTTGACTAATTTTTCTTCTGGATTGTTACACTGTATTCTGTTAACTGGTTTATTTAAAGTTTTTGTTGATGGTTTATATTATCAATATTCTTGTGGCTTTCGTTCTCTTTCCTCCGTTATAGTTATTGTTGTGGTCCGTGTCCTCTGGCGTCTCTTTGCTCCTCTTTCTTTGACTTTTCTTCGTTCTTTACAGATCTGGATGTTATTCCTTGATCTGTTTACATGTCTCTATCTATCTCTTTTGCTTCTTTCTCTTATTCTTTTTGTCTATCTCTTCTCTTTACCTACTCATTCTTACTCAGCTTTAATCAGGTTTTTCTGTACCTGTCTCATCTTTAATACTAAGTCGTTCTCTTCACATATTGAACATTGTCTTTCATTCTTTTGTCTTGTCGATTTTGCAGTTGTGTGTTCCTGTTCCCTCATGTTTACCTGCTCCCAGAATTATGGATAATGTGACTTCGTGGAATGTTCGTGGTCTTGGTCATCCAGTCAAACGTCAAAAGGTATTGTCTCACCTTGCTAAACTTAATACCCAAGTTGCTTTTTTACTGGAAACCCATTGTAATGACAAAGAATCCCTTAAACTTAAACGCCATTGGGTTAATCGAATTGTTTTTTCTCCTGCTATTGATCGTCATGGTGGTGTCGCTATATTGTTTCATAAATCTATTAATGCACAGATTCTTTCGTCAGAGTGTGACCCTGATGGTCGGTGGGTATTGGCAGAGGTTATTATAAATAAAAGACAAATAACTTTTTTCAACATTTATGGTCCTGTTAAACCAGATTCTGAATTATGGCACTCTATAAAGCTGAAACTACTGTCAATTGCTAATTCTAATATTGTGGTTGGGGGTGATTTTAACAATTGGTTAGATCCGTTTACTGATAGACAATCTAATTGTAAGTTCAAACCTGACAAATCCCACATATCATTTCAAGCAGCCATTTCCTCTCGCCCATTATTTGATACGTGGAAAACATGTAACCCAGATACCTTAGAATTTACCTTTTTTTCACCCGTCCATCATACCAGATCTCGTATAGATTATATTTTAGTTTCCAAATCGCTGCTACCATGTCTCCAATCCTCTGACATTGGATCCATATTTATATCTGATCATGCTCCTGTCTCCACCCTTATCGACTTATCTTTCACCACATGTAAACAAGGTAGATGGCGCTTCAATAATTCCCTCCTATCGGATCGTTCCTTTATTTTAGAAGCGACTTCTTTCATTAAGGAATTCTTTACCTTTAATAAATCTTTAGACACTTCCGTTCACAACAATTGGGACGCCTTTAAAGCTTCCTTCAGAGCATTCACTATTGCATACTCCTCAAGGAAGAAAAGATTACTACATACTAAATATAAAGAAACCCTAACCCTTCTAAAAACGTTAGAACATAATTATTATTATTCTAAATCTCCTTCATCACTACAAGAATTGATTAAGGCTAAATCCTCCCTGAATAAAATAGTCACTACGGACGCTTGTAACATCCTCCTTAAGATTAAATCGAAATATCATGGAGGTCAAAATAAAGCTGGGAAAATGCTTGCAAATTATCTAAAAATTAAATCAGAACGTAAAGTTATTGGCCCCATTCATTCGGAATCAAACAACACACTCCTTTCATCGGATTCCGATATTATCTCCACATTTCAATCATACTACAATCTCTTATACACAGAAACTACCACGCCCTCTGAAGATGATTTTACATCTTTTTTCCATGATATTCTCAATCCTAAAACTTCCCAGGATAATTTTGAACCCCTTGAAGAAGATATCTCTTTACAAGAATTAACCGATGCTCTTAAATCTTTGACAAAAGCGAAGGCCCCTGTTCCTGATGGATTTTCAATAGAATTATTTTCCACTTTCTCCTCAATTTTTGCTCCCAAATTGTTACAACTTTTTAATTCCTTTATATCTAATTCCCAAGCATGTGGCTCTTTTTTGGAAGCCCTTATTATTGTAATCCCCAAACCAGATAAAGACCCCTCCTTTTGCAAAAATTTTCGTCCTATATCATTAATTAATTATGATTGTAGGATTTTTGCAAAAATTTTAGCTTCCCGTCTAGAAAAAATTATCCCTCTTCTCATTAAGCCAGACCAAGTTGGCTTTGTTAAAGGTCGTTTGGCCTCTGATAACGCCAGAATGTTTTCCAATGTTCTTACTCTTAGTAGAAATTATCCAGCCCCACTTGCTGCTTTATCCCTGGATGCAGAAAAACCCTTCGACCGTGTTAACTGGGCGTTCTTATTTCATTCATTACAATGGTTTGGCTTTGGTCCAAAGTTTATTTCATATATTAAATTGCTATATACCAATCCAATAGCATGTATTTTTGTTAGTGGTCTCTTTTCCCCTTATTTTTCCCTTCAAAGAGGTACTCGTCAGGGCTGCCCCCTTTCACCACTACTTTTTTTTGTTATGCTTAGAACCTTTTCTGGAACGTATTAGAAATAACCCTCTCATTAATGGTCTTAACTTCAAGACCCAACAAATTAAATTATCTGCATATGCTGATGATGTTCTTATTTATATGTCTAATCCTGTGTCTTCCCTACCCCCCTTTTTGCAGGAAATTTCATCCTTTGCTAAGGTTTCTGGCTACAAATTAATTTTTTTTAAAACTGAGATCTTACCCTTAAATCCTTCATGTTATAGACATATGTTTGACTCATCTAATTTCACCTGGTGTCCCCAAAAAATTAAATATCTTGGCATATGGTTCTCGCCCAACATTCGTGACACATTGTCCCATAATTTTGCTGCCTTAAAACTTAAAATTGCTAATTTGTTAAACCTCTGGTCTCCTCTGTTCCTCTCTTGGTGGGGTAGACTTGATACAATTAAAATGATGATTGTCCCTCAGATTCTGTTCATACTATCTATGTTACCTTTTAAAATCCCTAAATATTATTTTTCTCAGATTAATTCATTATGCACTAAATTTCTCTGGAATAACAAACATGCACGTATTGCTTTGTCTAAGCTGATTCGTCCTAAAAATGAGGGGGGGGGGGTAAGATTCCCTGATTTTGCTTTATATCATAATGCCTTTTTGATCCGTCAATTTTATGCTGTATCTAAAGATTACCAGGATTCACCTAAACCTTCATGGGTCAATGTTGAGTGTTCACTGTTAAATGACTTTTCAATGTGAGATGCTGTTCACATGACTAATTATACTTTTGTTTCCAAATACCCTATTTTGAAACATTCTCAATCTTTGTTACATACACTTTTCTTTACGAATTTGGATGACTATCAATCTTTTTTGACGTCATCACTTTGGTTTAATAAATACATTAAGTTTCGTCACAAATCATTTTACTACAAACAATGGAAAGAAAAGGGTCTTATTTATGTACACCAAGGTGCCAATTACGATCCGGTAAAAAAAATTCCCGTACGACTCGTATCCGGTCTTTTTACCGTACGAATCGTACAAGTGCCGTACAAACTGGCAATCACGATTCGCATGGTAAAAAGTCCATACGAACCGCCTTGGGAATTATTCCCCACACGTCCTCGGGTCGGAAAATGTGTCCGACACGTCCTCGGACGATTTACCGTACAAACGTGAAAAGCGAAGTCGACCGGGGAATCACGATCCGTCCCGGGCGTCCGAATGTACAACCGTATGGTTAAAAGACCGTCCGCACCGAACTCCAATAGCAACCATGGAGACGTCCAAACAGGTGCTCGGTACGCGCCGTCCCTCCCCCCAGCCCCCGCATGTACGCGCCGTACCCCCCCCAAGTACGCACCGTACATACACGGGTGGGGGTACGACTCGAACGTACACGGGTGTACATACACGGGGGGGTTCGACACGTACTCGGGTGTACATACACGGGGGGGTTCGACACGTACTCGGGTGTACATACACGGGGGGGTTCGACACGTACTCGGGTGTACATACACGGGGGGTTCGACACGTACTCGGGTGTACATACACGGGGGGTTCGACACGTACTCGGGTGTACATATACGGGGGGTACGGCGCGTACATGCGGGGGCTGGGGGGAGTACGGCACGTACATGCGGGGGTTGGGGGGGGACGGTGCGTACATGCGGGGGCTGGGGGGGGGACGGCGCGTACATGCGGGGGCTGGGGGGGGGACGGCACGTACATGCAGGGGCTGGGGGGGGTACGGCGCTTACCGGGCCACCTACTCTGGTCGTTTCGCGCCGTACTTCGCTTTTCTGGCACTTTTTGGGTGCCGTAAAAATATTGCCATCCGGACTGCTGTCGGTTCGAATCGTAATTCCTGGGTCGTGAAACGCGGCCTGAGAGCATCCCGACGTCACGTCGGCGCATTCCCCGGATCCCATTTGTATGTATCTTTTCGTCGGTCGGTGTTTTGTACGACTCGTACGGAAATGGTGTTTCCGTGCGAATCGTACTTGCATGTTTGTAAAGTTTTACGACCGGGTACGAGTCGGACGGAAAAAAAGCCTCCGTCCGACGGTTCGTACCCGGTTTTTGCCGGATCGTAATCGGCACCCAAATGTTTGTGAATAATGTAATTCTTTCTTTCCATCAGTTGCAAGAATCTTTTCGATTACCTGATTCCTGTATTCAACAATATAATACTCTAGCTTTAATACTTCAGGATTGTGTACAGAAATTTCTCTCTCTACCACCTCCTCCTTCTTTTCTTCCTGATACTCCATTATATCAAATTTCTGCTGATACTGTGCCTAGTGCCTCTTTTATCTATAAATCTTTATCTACCCCTGTTGGTACGCGGACTAAATCTAAGGTTGAACTAGAGTGGGAACATGACCTTTCTTTGACTTGGTCGATTTCGCAATGGGATAAGTTTTGTCCGAAAATATTCAAGACTTCCAAAGCTGCTAATATCACACAGTCCCTGTACTTTATTTATAATAGAGTTGTTATTACTCCCCTTTTGTTACATAAGTTTAACCACTCTACTTCATCATTTTGTTGGTCCTGTCTTAATGCTGAAGGTTCTTTATTGCATTTATTGTTCTATTGTCCTAAGGTTTATGCATTCTGGACTGCTATATGGTCAAAGTGTACCCTGATTTTCTCTTACAAAATTCAACTTAATATTCATAATGTATTTTTAGGCACCATGTCGCCCGATTTGGCTCAAGTTAATCCCACATCTCCTTTATTTGATTTATTTCTTGCGGTGGCTTTTAAAGTCATATTAACCTGCTGGAAAGACAATTCTAAATTATCCTTTTTACATTGGTGGAACTATATTTGTGATGAGCATAGAACTGCCTCTATTCCTCGATCTTCTATCCACCTTCAAATTAAATCCGATTTACTATGGCTCCCTTTAACGACTTATCTGTCATTATCATTATAATCCCTTTTCATCCTTACTACTGAGTTCTCCTTCTCTTCCTTTCTTTCTTCTCTTTTCTTTACTCGTTTCCTTTCTTTCTTTTTCTCGCTTTCTTTTTTCCTTTTTCTTGCATCTTTCCTCTATAAAAATTACTCTTCCCCTTTAAATATTATATTCTTTCTAACATTCACACAGGTTCTTTGTATACCACTATAATATCCTAGTTTTATATCTTTTTCCTTAGGTATACTCTCTTTTTCCTTTTAGGCACGTTATTATATTGTTTATATACTCTGTAACCTTTTCTGTGTATTTATCCTATTATACAGTTACTATTTTTTAGAACGTTTGTATACTTACATTTTGAACATTATTGATTAGTTTTTACTTGTAATCCTGTGCTTTTTTATTTTCAATAAAAACTATTTAACAAAAAAAAAAAAGTGATGCAGTGTGCATGGGACGCACCATCTAGGGTTGCTTGGGTTCCAGTTCATGGAAGACCTGGTCTGACAGTTCAAGCTGGAGTGTACCCATTGGGGCAGGGTCAAGATTGTTAAGCATATTGGCTGGGCACAAACTGAGGTGGTGGTGCGCAAAACAATGATCGTTTGGGATGCTGCCTGAGTAATTACCGGTGCCTGAGATCAATTCAAGCATTCCGTCCATCCCTTTTTTGTATACTTTAGCATTTTAAAGATACCGACAGCAACAACAGCGACTGGTTGCTTGTACTTCACATATGCACTTATGCGGAAAACGCCTTGCTCTGCTGTGCCCAGTGGTAGCTTCCTGTTTATAATGGAAGGGGGAACTGTCAATGGTGGGCCATGCCCTATCATCCATTGCCTCCCTGAGTTTAAGCTGCAGTCTTGCATCTTGATGAGTGAGGAAATAGGCAAATGTGCAAATGCTCCATGTTATGTTTGTAGAGAATACATGCAAAAATAAAAGGACATTTCAGAAGTCTTTGTCCTGCACATTAATTGAAGAGCGATACAGAAGTCTGAAGGGTTCCCAATACATGAATGCACAGGCATCTTCAAGTAGCATTGTGAGAAGGTTCAGGGCCAATATCATTGGCAGGACTAGCTGAAAGGCAGCACACCATTTAACTGGACTATCTCTTGGACGAAAAATTCATTAACTTTAGTTTTTATGCAAAGATTCCTATGGACCAAGACACTGCTAAGAGAGATTGTCAGTTGCATATGTAAACCAGACAATATTATGGGACTGCAGAAGACACAGTGTCACCATGCTCTGCCCAGAAATATTTTAACAAAAGAATGAGAGTTTTGTCGGTTAATGGACTGAATAGAAATTACTAAACCAACTATGCCTTAAATCTTCCTGAAAGAGCACCCTCAAGTGGAGGGTAGCATTGAAGTGTATTGTTGTCGTTATTTTCTTTACTGTTAATAATATTATGATTGCAACCCACCATGCAACTGTCAAAAAAGGTCGAAGTGAATTAAGTTGAATCATTAAAACATTGGAAAATGTTATGATCACTTCATGCAGAATTATACCTCAGTTTCAACCCATTTGTTGCAGGAAGTGGCCTAAATCATGAATGTACTTTTTGCAGGTTCAATACCAAAGAAACAAAATAGCATTGTATCTATTTCCTTTCTAACTGGAACAGATCTCATAAACATCCCACGTGGCACATAGTTTTTGAATAAAGAGATTTCAGCAACTTGAAGCAACCAGCTGTAGAGATATTGGGCATTTGGTGAGGAAATGTAAACTAAGAGCTTTGAAATAACGTAAAATACTAACAAATCCAACCTACACCGACAAGCCAAATGAAGGCACCAACCAAAGAAGACATTCAGGTAAAGGCAACTCTTCAGGCAAGGAAACAGATTTTTCATTCTTCGGGTTTCATCTTAGTGCTGTGTTTGCACAGTGGCTTGTAGGGTGACTTGGTCAATTCATTGTTCAAAGCCAAAACCATCAGTCCGCCTCATATCAAGAAGGCAGGTGGCCAGGGCTAGGCTGCAGATAAAGACGGACCCGGGTCAGATCAATGAACTGGGCCCTCAGAATATATCTAGGCCACAATCCAATGAAATATGTGCGCTATTCATACAGCAATAAAATACTATAAAATTACCAGAGCACCTATTGCGAGGAGCAAAGCAGAACATGGATGCTCCCAGACTGTTCTGAATTAAAGTTATAGCCTCCAAGCTCTTTCCGTCATGGGGAAGACTGGACCCTAGGCAGTTGCAAGCCCTCTCAGTTGAAAGGCATGAAACAGCCTGATGCCATCAGTACTAGTAGCAACGATTTGCAGAAATCCTGATTTATCAATATTATATTCATGAGACAGGATTCCTTCTGTAGATTCATTGTACAACTGCAAATGCATAGATGGAGGCCTACAAGTAACAGCAGATCTCCCTCTCCGCCTGTACGTTCTAGAAAATGGCAACGTTGAAACTTCTGTACATTTAAAAGATAGGGGATGCAAAGCCCAAAAGGGAGCAATTTTGAACAGGACATTTGATGGAGGAAGGAGTGGTTAAATCAACCACTTTCTGTTTCCTCCCTTTCCCCTCCAACACTCTCCAAAGCCGCAGCTCTCTCACATAGTGGAAGCAGTCTCTCATGGACAATTTTCAGTGTGGATAGTCACTGACTGACAAAGGCAGATGGTAACCTTTCAGTGTGTAGTATGTTCTGGTGTTTTGTTTGCTTTTAGGTGGGGTTTACTATCTCTGTTAATTAGTCCTATCATAGAACTTCATGACTATGTAGAATGTGACTTGTTGCCAAGTGACATTAGAATGTGTTACTTTGAAATTACAGTTTGTAATTGCAGCTGTGCTTGGTAGAGCCATTACGTGCTGCTGGCTCCACGACACTGTAGCCACAGGAATAAACCAAACTAACTGTATCCAGTCTCCAGGGTCCTTCCTAATGAATTTTGGTGATGATCTTGGCCACATGGTGGAACCCTCTGCATGCAAGACTACATCTGCCACAAGAGAAAATACATTGTCTACTTCATATCTTCACTTTCTGTTTTGACGATTGCTCTGCGACAACCTACCAAGGTATGAACTGCATGGCTTTAATGAAAATACTTTACGAATCGCTTTAAATGAAAGGACGAGTGTGCCTTAGAACCGGCAACAGATTCACGTTGTGCGCTCCTGTTTTCTTTCACATACCGGAGCGAGGTGTGTTCTCATGGCCAACATCTTCTAAAAGCTCATGTATTCAGGTCAGATAGTGATGTTGACAGAGATTTCTCCTTTCACACGTCACTCACAAGTTAATTCCAAACCATTTGCTTTGCTAATGGTATTGTATAGCAAAGCAAACGGCTTTAACTTAATAAAAGGCGATACCTATTGCATTTTCAATGCTTGTTCTTACAAGATTGTGCCAGTCACCTTGTCTTAGGTGGAACATACTTTCCGTAGCAGTAACTGACTTTAAGGTTTTAGAATACATAATGCCTTCAGCCTTAGTTTGTTATTCCGTTTGGTGCTAATTAACATGTACACTATGCAGACAGTAAGTCCTCCACCTGCCTTTTTGGACACCCCAGGAGAACCACCAGTTAGATTGGAAAAATGGCATGATGCATTTGAATCTTATTTAGGGGTGATAGGAGCTTCAAGGATTTATGCCGGCAGAAAATAAAATGCTTACTACTACATTCCCTAGGGTTTCAAGGCAGATCCATCTTCAAACATTTACCAAATTTGCCTCTGGAAGAAAGAAATGGAGTTGATGAATATCGCAAGACTGTTCTCAACATTAAACATAGATTTGATAAACAACCCAGCCTTATAGTACTAAGGCATACATTTTTTTTAAAGGAAGCAAACTGAAGAAGAGGACGTTGACTCCTATACATCAGCTTTGCGCAGATTAGCGGCTGATTGCAGATTTGAAAATGTTACTGATCAACTAATAAAAGATCAGGTTGTGTGTCATTGCAAGTATAAGCACATAAGACAAAAACTGTAAAGCATGGCTGATCCATCATTAGATGAGACCATTAAGGTGGCTAAGAGTGTAGAGATTTCTATGGTCTCCTTGAAGGAACTGGATGATAAGGTGATTTATTGTGCAAATGTTGTTGGAGCAGGCAAGTAGTGTATGAAGTCAGGTCATTACAGCAGTGATGTCGCTCCCAATCCATGACATCAGAAGGAGTAAAGACAAATGGTGCAAACATGCGTCTTAGGTGCTGTAATTCTCCTTATTGCAAAGGTGCTAAGTGTCCCGCCATCAACATAACTTGCAACTATTGCAAAAGAATGGGTCATTTTGCCAAAGTATGTTTGAGAAAGAAAGGTTACAAGAAACCTGTATTATGTGCTGTGGAATCTGACAATGAGTCTGATGCTGAAGTTGTCTCTGTCGTTTGAGATGAACATGTGTCTGCTGTGGGTGAAGGGGATACCAATTGTGTTCTTATACAAAGTCTTATTGGAGGTGACCCTTCATCTTGCAGGGATCCTATTGTAGATATTGAAGTGTGGGGCAACATTCTTAAACTGCTTGTTGACTCTGGTGCCAGAATAACCATGATCACTCAAAAAGTGTTTGAAGAGACTTGGGATAGTTCTCTACAGTTATCCCCTCCTGACCGCTCTGCTGTTTCCTATGAAGGTCACAAAATAGATCTGCTTGGTTTTTCGAGGAAGACATGATATTTAAGGGAAGGAGAATCAAAAGGAAAATGTACGTGCCAGGAAAAGAGTCAAACATCCTGGGATGGCTTCATCAGGGTCTGTTTGGCATGATCTTGGAGCTGGGTGCCAGTGAGCAAGTGTAGATGTGGGCAATAGAGATGACGTGGGACAAATGTGGAAAGACAAATTTCCATCTGTGTTTGGTGATGCACTGGGTAAGATACATGATTTTAAGCTTAGGCTTAATGTTAAGGAAGGGGCAATTCCCATTAAACATAAACTCAGGGGAGTACCCTACAGTGTGAGAGACGATTTGGAAAAGGAGTTCAAGGAACTGTGTGCGAAGGGGATCATTGAGACTACGGTGTCCTCTTTGTGGCTTTCCCCATTGGTTGTGGCCCGCAAAAGGTGTGGACATCTTAGAGTCTGCATTGATTTGAGGTCACTCAACAGGGAGATTTGGGTGGACTCACATCCACTGCCTTTGATAAGTGACTTATTTGCGTCCACAAGAGGAGCCAAATTCTTCCCCAAACTTGATTTAGCCAGTGCCTACCATCAGGTAGAACTGCATCCTGATTTGCGCCATTTGACAGCCTTTCTATCACCTCTGACCACTTTTCAATATTGCCGTATGTTATTCGGTTTAGCATTGGTAGCTTTAGTGTTTCAGAGGGTCATGAACAATAATCTCAAAACGTTAGATGGCATCCTAGTGTTTCATGATGACGTACTCATTTTCACTGAAGATGCTCTTTGTCATGCTGGTATTCTTTACAAAGTGTTGATGCTGTTCAAGGAATATGGGGTGGTTTTGAAGGCAGAGAAGTGCAAGTTTTTTTCCAAGGAGGTAGAATATTTGGGGCACTGGATTTCTCAGAAACAGGTCAGTCCCAGACCTGGTTTGTTGGAAGTTATTGTCAATGCCCTGGCACTCACAGACAAAACTGGTGTGAAATCTCTGTTAGGCTTATGTGAATACTACTCTAGATTCATTCCTGAATTTTGCCACCATAGTACGGCCCAGTAGCAATCTTTTTAAGAAGGGAGTGAACTTTGAGTGGTGTGAAGAATGTATAACTGCTTTTGATCAAGTTAAGTTTATATTGGAGAAGTGTAAAGCTCTCAAGCTGTTTGATCCTAGCCACTCTTGTTGTGTAACAGTGATGCCAGTCAAGTGGGACTAGGAGCTACTGTGAAACAAATAGTAGGGAGCGTTGAAGACACTGTTGGGTACCCCT
The DNA here is from genome assembly GCF_964204655.1 of Triturus cristatus. Classification (NCBI taxonomy): domain Eukaryota; kingdom Metazoa; phylum Chordata; class Amphibia; order Caudata; family Salamandridae; genus Triturus; species Triturus cristatus. The sequence continues at coordinate 503,749,749 of NC_140594.1, read as the reverse complement.
CCTGGGTGTTGAGGGAAGCTGAACTTCAGTACTCTGTGATTAGGAATGAGCATTTGTCTTGTTGCTGGGCGGTTGAAAATGTTCATCCATACATTTGGGGAAAATGTTTTCTTTTACAAACTGATAAGAAACCCCTCATAAGAATTCTGGGTGGTAATATGGGCAAATGCTGTACACCCAGGATATTAATAATGGTCACCAGACTTCTACAGTACCAATTTGATATAAAGCACATCTCGGGAGAGCAGATTTTATTTCCCGCTTTCACATTGAGGACAATGAACATGATGTAATCAGATATGGTGATCTTGTTGATGAAGATTGTGAAGATTTTCTGGTTGCAGCATTGGAAAAACTGAGTTAAGAATGTGTTCCGGAGATGAATGGAAGTCTGCTTTTTAGGATGATTCTGTCTTGCAGGAAGTTTGCACTCTTGTAATTAAAGGTGTTATGTTTCATACAGGTACCCCGATATAGGCTCAGGTAGTAACTACGCCTTTCACCTATATTTCCCCTGCCATTTCACTACATAACGGTTCTTGGTACTGAACTTTTACCTAGTTACAGTACTGCTTAAATGACGTGAAGTTTTCTCCAAAAACTAGCCTTATTCATTATGAATGAGGATTCTTGGAATATCAGCAGGGCTACCGTCTCCTGCATAATAACTATGTATAAGGCTCACTGCTTCCGTCATCCTAGTCTGACATCACACAGCAAGGTAGATCCCATGAGGGTACCACTCTGGGTATATAAACACCGTATCTTTGCTGAAGAGAGACAGGAGAAAAGAAGACTTCCATGCTGACACACTGACGCGAGACGCTGAGGTTATTGCACGCAGACACTCTAGCTCTCATTGGCCTGACATCCCTCGCGGGTGTCCATCTCGTGACCAAGACGGGGTCCCACATTCTCACTTCAGGTAATGAGGTTGGCTTCAGCATAGGGAGATTCTTGGCTCTAAACCTACATACATGCTAGGTACACTTAGGTACATCTAGTTAGGGTTGCATCATAGGAGTACGCATTTTTACTGTCATGTATTGATATACCTGCTTGTGTTAATTGTTTTAGCACTATGGTAGGAATGTACCATCCTTTTACTCTGTTGGTGCTTATAATCATTTATATCTGTTTCTGTTTTATGGTTGTTTCAGCACACCTATTTTACACTGGAATGAAGCTGGTTCAATAAATGCTTATTGAAAATGTCCCCACCATTTATTCTGTGTATCTCTTTGAGATAAAGTGAGTATGAGTGACTGAGCGAAAAGTACTGTACTGTTTCCACGATCCCTGATGAGACAGATTTGTCATGTTCGATAGTTGCCAAGAACTATTCCCTGCTTGGTAAGAGGAGTTTACAGTGGCACTGTGAGCTAGCTAGGTATACAGGTGAACAAACCCAGTGGGGGTGTCTGGAATCAGTCTGGACACCAATCCCACAGTCTATGTTGTCTAAACGTGCAGATCCTATATAGGTTTATAGGAACTACATGACAAAGGTTGGCCCAGAGAAAAAGTATTGCTGCCTCTGTTACAACATTTTTGTAAAGCTGAAAGTGAGATTTCTCTGGAAGATGGATTGCTCCTACGGTAGCAACAAACTCATTCCATCACATGTTTTGAGGAAGATATCAAGAATGCACATGATGGACACCTGGGAGCCACTTTCACCAAACGTCGCATTGGTGATACCTTTTGGTGGTCAGGAATGGGTGCACAGATAGATGAGGTGGTTGTTGACTGTTGTGTGTGTGGTACCTCAGACAAAAGTCTTAAGATAGTTACCCCTCCTCTCCTATCTAATGAATATCTGAAAGGTCCTTGGGTGAAGCTGGGAATCAATGCCATGGGACCTTAGGATTCTCTGTCAGGAGGTTACAGGTACATTTTGGTTCTCATGGATTATGTTTTTAAGGGGGCAGAAATCAAGCTGGTGAGAGATCCCAATGCCAAAAGCCTTGTTGAATTTCTAAGGGAAGTTTGCATCTGAGAAGGGTTTCCCGAGTTTGTGGTTTCTGACAATGGAAAGCAGTTTGTAAGCAGTAAGTTTCAAACTTTTCTTGATGTTTCAGGGATTAAGCATTTAAGGAGTTACTTATATCACCCTCAAACCAATGGTCTAGTTGAGAGGATGAACTGAGTGGTGGGTGAATGTGTCAAATGGGCCAAAGCAGGAAACCATGATGTGAACAAGGCTTTAAGCACTATGATTTGGTTGTATAGGACCTCGCCTTGCTCTTCCACAAAGGTTTCACCTTTAAAGCACATGAGAAAAGCCAACACTAGCTTCAGACCTGGATGAATGCCAAAATGGCTCAAATCTGACTCAGATATTTGGAAGTTGATGTCCATTGTGAAAGAGAATATGTCTGTAACTCAAACTAAACAGAAGGAGTGGTTTAATGCCAAGAAGGAAGTTAAAATTGCTCCACTTGAAGTTGGGGACATGATCAGGATAAAAACTCCCATACAGGTCAAAAAAGTGGAAAGTACATTTGATGAACCTTTCAAGGTTTTGAAATTGATAGGTAATGCTGTGCAGGTTGAAGGTGGTCATGAGGGGAATCTTGCTAAAGTTGTTAAGGTTCAGGGAGAGTATGGTGTTTCTGATTGTGTGATGACAAGGTTTCTGCCCACACTGACAAGTCTCCCAAACAGGCGAATCTTAGAAGGAGTGCCAGAGTGGTTGTTAAACCTGCTATGTTCCGGTCATAATCCTTTTCTTGTGTTCTGTTTTTTGTTGTTGAACTGTGCTCATTTTCGTTCCTTTTGTTTTGTATTTTGTTTTTGGAAGAAGGTAAGAAGTGTATTATGTTCTGATGTTTTGTTTGCTTTTAGGTGGGGATTTACTATCTCTGGTACTTTAATTAGTCCTACATAGAACTGCATGACTATGTAGAATTTCACTTGTTGTCAAGTGACATTAGAATGTGTTACTTTGAAATTACAGTTTGCAATTGCAGCTGTGCCTGGTGGAGCCATTACATGCTGCTTGCTCCACGACCATGTAGCCACAGGATTAAACCTAACTGTATCCAGCCTCCAGCGTCCTTACTACACAGTGCTTTGCCAGCCCGTGCATGGTCACAAACCTTTGATATATTTTATTGTGACTTGCAGGGACTAGGAGAATACCCTTCTATCACTGCCATCTTCCTTGCGACTTGAAAAGTGTCACTGAGTTGACATTTAGTCGCAAACCCATTTGTAACTATTAATGTTATTTTGTGGCATTAGGTTTAATGCACAAAAAAGATTCCTTTTTAAAGTTATCCCATTGTTATGGTTCACATCAGTTATTACATTCAGTGCCTTTCAGAAAATCAGTTTTCAAATTTATTGAGCCACATAAAATTGCAAATCCAAAGTTCCCCAAAAAGTGATTCTCAAATTAGTAAATAAATAACAATATCTGCATGTCATAAACTGAAGACATAACATAGAGAAGCTCCCAGCACGACATCACAATTTATAGCAAACATGTTCAAAATAACCATGGGAAAGACCTGTGACATAGCAGGCAAACAGGCAAGATTGAAAGAGGATGAATTGAACATTTTTGGAAAAGGTGAGCAAAGCGATTGGCAGACTGTTGGTGAGACTTTTCTTTAGATGCTGAAGAACTCAAAAAACATGAGTGCTACAATCCAAACAAAACAAAAGCACTGGGGTGGATACAACATATAGTGGAGAAATGACGGATGGGGTAGTTGACCTCAAAAGCCATACCAAGCAAAGAAGAGTTAGCCTAAGTGATGTTCTTGAAGCATATGGAAGCTACGCCTGGGTGAAATTTTAATGATGTCCACCTAACTCCAGTGATTTTGGCTGTTTTATTTAAAAATATTGGTGCAAAATTACTGTGATAACACCATTACACCACATCCTATAATTTCGGCAAGTAATCTTAACACAAGACGTAGCGTTTGGGTAATTTTTTAATGCAAACAGCATCTTAGCAAAAATTTGTCCCCGAGCGGATCGTAGGAGTGAAAAACCACAAATCCGTACACAAGCTGCAGTGTTTTGAACTCGAGTAGTAGTTCCTTTAATATGGGTGGTCAATAAATGTTTCAGGTCGATTTTCTACCTGAATAGAAAATGTGGGTATTTACTGAATGCAAAACTACAAGTCCAAACATGAGAGCAACTAGAAATAATCTTCAAATTACGTTTTTGTGTTGAATATTTACCCAAACGGACAATTTGGGTCATTGTTCAAGTGAGATACTTTTTGTATAATTACACGTAGTTTCACGCACACGCCCCTCAACAACAAGTACCTCTGCTGCTCGTGGGGTCCATGACACCAGGTCCTCTCCTTCCTGGAGCATTGAATGTACTATAAGAAAGCAATGACAATATAGAAATATATTTTTTTTTTTAACAAATCCCGAAAGTATATTTTGCTACTATGTTAGCTACACTAGCAGAAAAACTGTTGTGAAAATATAAGTTAACCAAAGTATGCATTGTGAACCTGTAAACTGCTGTTAGCTTTAAGTGTCAACCAAAAAGATAAAATCTTGTCGCATGGAGATGGTGATGTAGATGAATGATATCACTTTGCCAGGAGCAAGATAATATCCTGAATCTTGGAAGTTAATGCTTGAGGTAGTTAGGCTGCAGGTTCTAGACAATGCAGCTCTTCCAAGAATTTGGGCCCAAAGTCACAAAAATGTTACTATAACTTGCACTTGTTGTACTTAAAGAGCAAATCACTCTTAATTATACACCAATCTTTGTGAATTGATCCGATAGTACTTACATTCACACTAGCCCTAGTACAAATTTGCGGAAGAAACACTGAGGATCTGAAAGACAGGAGGATCTGTGGGACCACGCTTGCGGGTGCAAACTGTGTCTGATCCAGTGGCCTACGCCACGGCTTGGCGTTTGTGCACTGCAGACGGCCCGCTGCATGCAGAGGGCAGCAGAAAGTATTGAATGCTGCCAGAGATGGGAATGTGTTGAGCCGCTGTCTGGTGCAGCCCCCCCGGTGAGATAGAGGGACCAGGGGGGTGCGCGACCTAGCTGATGTAGGTGCGGCTGACACAAGTGCCGCCATGCTCCATGAAGGAACCGGACCGCAAGGACGATCCTGATGGGGGTGGCCTGTCCCACACCCTGTGGCCACTGCTGCTACTGGACGCACAGACACGAGAACCTGCCTGCCATACAGGAAGACTGAAGACCTACCCCAGGGGGCCGCCGAAAACCAGGACTCGTGCTGCCATTGCCCTCTGTGGCCCCCCCGGTGAAGTGACAGGGTTGCGGGGGAGAAGACAGGAACAAGGCCCACACAGGCTGGGCTGCAGCGAGGCCTCCTGTATGAGGAACCCATGTGGCACAGAAATTCCGGCACCACTCAGGGTGGTATCGACGGGGGCAGGGCCCTCCCCTGAGAGTAATCTGGCAAGAAGTCCTGGTGGGGGATGTGAGGTATTTGAAGGACGTCCCATGGGGAGTCAGCTCTTCCGTTGCAGGACCATCCGAAAACCAACGTGCACAGGCCCATTCAAAGATGGAGGCGGACTGCTGATGGGCAACCCAAGACACATGTATTAACCTGTTGAGGACACCGTCATTTCACCATTGATGCGAGGCAGGGAGTGCGGTGAGCGATGCATACCCCACTACCATATTGCAGGTCAGTGGGCCCCACGTATCTCGAGACCCTGCAGGAACCTGTTGGGCCCAACCAGGCTCACTAGCCCCAAATACATGTGCACGGGGAGGTATATCCTGACACTACTCTGTATTCCCTTGTAGAATAACACCGAGATCTACAGCACTTACTGTACTGAGGGCACAGAGGGGCCCTGCTCAGCGACTCCCTCTCTAGCCAGGAACATAGGGCCCCATGCCTCTGTGGCCCCAGAACACCCAAGACCATCAATAATCACGGCACCAATAGCCACAGCCATTCCTATCCCCTTCCTACACACGGAGTCCAACGTCACAGCAGATGCACCACAAGATCTTTGGCCCAGGCTGGTTCATTATACATACACTACACCTGGGAAGAACCGCCTGACATCCTGAACCTGCCCCGCTGTTGTGGGGTGCCATCGACATCGCCCCCCGCCAGGGTACTTAGTTGCATCGAATTAGGGAAAAGACAGGCCGCAAAGAGGAGTGCAACAAACTAAGATAGACCAGTTCGCTGCACAGGGGGGCTCATCAAAACTAGACCCCCCACGTGAGGCCCCTCCTCAGAGCCTTTGCATGGTTGCAGAGAGATCCCTGGCCAAGGACCACAACATAGCCAGATTGGAAAATGAAGTCTCCACACTAAAAACAACCCTTGCTGACCTAGCTTCCTGAACAGCCACTCTGGAACGCAGAGCAGAATATGCCAAAGGATGATCACAAAGAGGCAACTACTGGTTTGTGGGATTCCTGGAGGGAGCAGAAAGAAGAACCCCAGAACTATGGAACAATGAGTCAAAGACACTCTCCCCACAGCACAATTATCTCCCACTTTTGTGATCAAGAGGGCTCACTGGGAACTTATACCAAAGCCATCCGTAGGCGCACCCCCAAGGACCCTTATTGCCAAAGTGCTTAATTATATGGATAGAGACTGTATTCTAAGAGTGGTATGCCAGTAGGGTGATCCTAACCACGAGAATCATGTAATCCACATCTTACAGGACTACACACGCCAAATTCAACAACAAAGGGCGTCCTTTAGTGGGGTTAAGCAGAAACTAAGGGCAATGGGCCTGCAGTACACGCTACTATACCCAGCTAAACTAAAGGTGATGTATAAGGAGCGGGCACATTTTTTCAACACACCCGAGGCCACATGGGATTGGCTGGGAGTACAAGGAGAAGCCAGAATGGTCTACAGGAGGAAGGAGAGATCAAATATACCTGGTACTGGCACTGCAAAAAGTTCCAATGGCAGAGGGAGGAGGTCCAGAAAGTCACCAGGTTCGATTCAGCGAGTGGTGGTCCGCCAGGACCGATCCCTAGACTTGGAACACACGGACACTGGTGGGGAAGACCAGAGGACACCCCCTGTAGACCATATCCTGCAACACCTTCTCCTACAACAAACTAAACAAGAGGCTGCAAGAGCCTCGGTGGAGTTGTTTACAGCGTCCAGCCCAGACACCAGCACAGGAGACGTGATAGAAGATATGCCACAACCAGATGAACACTGAAGTGACACCATTCAGGAGAATATAAGTACACCTCTCAGTGGGAAATCTGTGTCTAAGGGGTACCGGGAGTGTGAGCCATGTAAGGTGGAACCTGGGTGCTTGTGGTGGCCTGTTGAATTGGCCGGTTTAAGTGGGCAGTTGGGCAGGACAGTATTATAGGATGGGTGGAGTCACGCTCTCCCTTCTCTTCTCATTTCACCTACTTCTATATTATTTTTCTCCCTCAGCTGCACTATACACCACTCTCAGTCTATTAGCTCTCTCTTTTCTTACGTATTGGGTTCTAGTTAGTGTATATTTAAGAATAAAGTGTGCTGAATGAATGGATTTATAGATGAATAGTGAGTGTGTAGTTGTATGCATGGAGGCTGAGACTTGAGCGTGGGATAGCTGATTGGAGACTTGTGACTTGACGCATTTCATTCCACTCTGGCTCTGGATATAATTTTGGATGACTGATTGTATAGCGTATGACTAATTTGATTTGAGTGTAGATCAGTGTCATATTTGTGGACAGTTTATATTTAGATCATAAAAATCTAGTCGGAGACCATATGTTAAGGGTTCTACGACAAGGATGCTAATGTAGTTTCAATTGATTTGAATAATGTTTGGGGTATCAGGCCTGGGGAGGGACTGAAGAGAGTTAATAAGATTGGGAATGCACAAACTGTTGATATAGTGTTTACCCGGGGGGTGGGGAAAGTCAAATGTTGCAGGGGATCTCTACGTTTTTTTAAAGCAGTGACAGAGACGGAACACAGAGCAGGAAAGGCTGGGCCGAGTGCAAATAAAAAGACAAATAGGACAATTTAAGATTATACCATGGAACTTGAGGGGGCGCAATTAATTCAGTCTTACTTACGCAAACAGGGGGCACAATTAGTGATGTTGGAGGAAACCCATCTATTAGACCCTGAAATTCAAAAACTACACAAGGAATGGAGAGGACAACTATATCTCTCCATGTATTCCACATATGCAAGGAGGGCATTAGTGTGGGTAGCTCTACAAGTCCCATTCCAGATGCACAACTACACAGCAGATATAGAGAGCAGATATAACCCCAATTTCGTAAATGATATACCAGTTCCCCACAGCACAGTGGAACAGGCCCAGGCCCTAGGCGCAGCAATTCAGTTAGATGAACTATGCAAGGCTATGCAATGTATGGTCAGATGCAGAGCCCCTGCCCAGATGGCCTACCAGTAGAATTTTACCAAACGTGCAGTGACATATTACTCCCTAGACTGCTAGAGACCCTACAAGAGACTAAAGGAATAGGAATCCTCCTGAAGTCTATGAGGAAGGCTCGAATAGTTATGTTTCCGAAACCGGGTAGAGACACACAGGATCCGGGATCGTATAGGCCTCCGTCAATGCTTGGAGTCGACGCAAAGATACTAGCCAAGATTCTCGCAACTCGCCTCAGTAAAGTGGTAACCCAGCTGGTCCACGAAGACCAATGCTGGTTTATACCAGGAAGAGGAACACATATGAATATCCACAGCCTCCTGCATGTGCTACACTTGATGGCTGCCAGCACAGATAGGGCGGCAGTACTCGCCCTAGACATTGAAAAAGCACCCTACAGTGGGAATAACTATGGGACATTCTCAGTAAAATGGGACTTGGCTGCAGATTTATTACCTGGGTCCAGCTGCATTACTGGAGACCGAGTGCTCATGGGCGCACAGTTGACCAAATATCAGAGAGCATGACTATCGAGAGAGGTACACAACAGGGGTGCCCTTGCTCCCCGTTATTATTTGTCCTGGCAATGGAGCCACTGGCAATCCAACTACGGAGAGATATGAATGGATCGGTATTTACCATCGACGGTCGCACAGGTAATGCAGTTCTGTATATCCGTCAACCAGAAGAAGCGTTACCAGCCTTACTATAAGTATTACACTCTTTCAGAAAGACATCAGGTCTTTGCATCAACCACTGTAAATCTGTAATCTTCCTCCTAGCCGCCTTGGCACGGGTAGATGTACAGGACCTCCCAGCGATGGAGTTCAGCTGGAAGACCAATCATTTCCGATATCTGAGCATGCAAGTGACACACCGACCTAGAGACCAATCTGCGCTAAACATAGGAGCAGTCAACGTGAATCTGTTTTTGGAATAGACACCTCCTTTTCATTGTGGTATGAGTCGCACTGGCGAGAATGGTCACGCCACCTCGATGCCCTTCTGCAATACAAAACTCACTCAGCTACATTCCGAACTCCACGTTTGCTACACTAAATACATTATTGGTCTCGCTAGTATGTCCCGGTGGCTGGAGCAGGGTGAAATTAGATGTACTCAAATTGGATACGGATTCAGGGGGATTGGGACTCCCAGACTTTAGGCTTTACTATTTCACTGGATTACTGCAGTATGCTGCACAATGGTGCATGGAGGGGCACAACATAGCAAAAGCATTGCTAGCAGACCGGCATAGAGGCTCACACCTCCCAAGGGACCTAATTATGGGCACACGGGTACCCAGTACATGCCCATTTATAATCCAACAGGTGCGGCTGTCTGGGAGCAGGCGGCCTCTCGGGTTATTCGCAGGGCTCCATACACAAACTCACTCCCTCTAAAACGGTTCCACCAAATCCAATCAGGTTTGGATATCTCCAAATTGTACGAAGGGGGATGCATGATGTGTGGGGATTTATATGTGAATGGGACATTTCTGACATATGAAGAAGCGAGGGAATGGTACCAAATTCCCAAAGGTCATTTTCTACAATATACCAAAATATCACACACAGTTCGTGAAATATGTCTTTCTTTTCCAGAAGAGCTGACAGTCACACACACTAGCATTTCTGCTTAACCCAGGGTCTACTAGAGGCCTAATTTCCCGCTTTTATAAGGCCCTCAAAGAAGACCGCACAGTTCATACGTCTCAGATAAAAGGCCGATCGTCTGAGGACCTAACGGTTCCTCTTACTGAAGGAGAGTGAAAAAAAAGCATTCGCACAGGTGTGGGAGGTAGCCTGCAATGCCAGGTTCAAACTTATTCAAATGCACTATGGACATTGCACCTACCTGACACCCCAGAGGCTTGCCCGTTTTAACCCAGTGCACCCCTCACATTGCCCACGATGTGGCGCAGACCATGCAACCTTCGTGCACATTACTTGGTCATGTATCTGCCTACAACAGTACTGCCATCAGGCAATCCAGATAATCCTCACTTTCACAGCCATTAAAATTGAAGTGACCATTAAGCATTGCCTGCTGGGGGTACTCCTCACCAAAAAAGGGAACACATACATGATACAAATTTGCACTCCTAGGCCTAGTTTTAGCAAAATGACACATTGCAATACAATGGACTCAAACTCTCCCCCCAGAATTGGAAAAATGGCAGCCAGACATGCTAGAATGGGGTGTTGCAGAAGAAAGCGGTCTGAAAACAGTGCACACTGACAAGAACACAGAATGAGACCTTGAGGACTGGGGACACATGCTGGAAGGATTGCAAAGACCTGACACCCCCCTAGAATCTGACTCAGACGAAACGCAGATAACACAACACAACTCCCCCTTGCCACACACTGAGACTGTGAACAGCTAGGTCCCTCACACATAGGAAAGACAGCTATCACTAAGTAGTGAGGATCCCTCCTCTAGTGACCATTTGACCTCCAATGGTAGCCTGATACCCGGCCCCAACAATGTACAAAACATATGGTAATCACATTTTAAATAAATATTGTCACTAGTGACTGCTGCGAGTTGCTGCTGGGTTGTTTTCTTTTTTGATATAGTTCTTTCTTCTGCAACTCCTGCATTCTGACTGCAATGAACACTGCTGCACATAAATAGTACACTCAACAAGTGAGGGTTTAGGCCCTGAATTAGCAAGGCTAGGCCAATAAAATCAATGACAAAGCAAAAGAGGTGCCAACACTGATGTTCGATCAAAATTTACTTTATAAGATCACGCGTGAAACTCATTGTGATCTGATCCTCACTATTCTTTTTTCTTTTTTCATTTCAATAGAAAAACGGTCAGTCCATTATTCGTGACGGGCCTCATTTATGAAAAATGACGCATCACTGCGTGAAAACAGTGATGCGTCACTTTTCACTGCGCCCTCCCTGCGACTCCAATGATGCGTCATATTTACAGTATGACGCATCATGTCGCAAGGAGTCACAGATACGTCAGTATTTCTGACGTATCTGTAGGCGCAAAAGTGACGCATCGCTGGAGTGTGTCACAAAAGTGACGCAACTCCAGCAATGTGTCCTTTCACATGGGGCAAGCCCCATGTGAAAGGGCCTGCGTCAGTCTTACGCCTGCTGTGAGGCAGGCGCAAGAAATTGACGCATTTGCACACTAGAAGTGGCGCAGTGAAATCTCGTAGATTTCACTGCGTCACTTCTACGACCCTTTGTTGCGTCAAAACGCCCCCCTTGCATACATTATACCTGGCGCAGGTATAATGTGGCGCAGGGGTTTACAATGTGACGCATCTACCTAGATGCGTCACTTTGTAAATATGGCGCAACATGGCGCATGTTTTATGCCACTGGTGCGTCACAAAAAGTGACGCACCGGCGGCGCAAAAGTGACGCAGGGGCTCATAAATGAGCCCCGACAATTTTTTCAATGGTCAACACAAAACATAGTTCTTCAAATATTTACATGAACCACACTACACAACATCTAATCAATAAACAACTATGTACACATATTTAGACATCACACTAAAATGACAACGAAAGACAAAACATAAACAAAAAGGTATACATATTTTAACAAGTAAACAAGCTCAGGTTCTAAAAACTTTAAAAAAAATGCAAAATAATAAAAAAGGGAAAAAGGAAGAAACAACAAGGCCCAAAGGTGAATGTTTTAGACAAATAATACTTTGACAACCCTAGTCATTGGGTAAAGACCAGACAGTGTACAGTCCAGGGCAACCTAATGATTTAGTCAAACTTTTTCAAGTGAACAAAACAGACGGTCAGGCCAACCTTCTTTTATAACCTTTGAATAAACTGTTTAAAATAAATTTGATTAAATCATTAGGTTGCCCTGGACTTTACACTGTCTGGTCTTTGGCCAATGACTAGGGTTGTCAAAGTATTATTTGTCTAAAAAATTCACCTTGGGGGTTGGGCTCTCCAGGGAAATGATTGGCTCAGAGAAAGGGGCCCCTCCCTTTTCAAAATGTGGCCAGGCCTCGGGACTGAAATCAGCTCAGGAAGGGGGCCGTGTGGACCCCGCCCCATTACAAATGTGTCCGGGCCCGAGGAGATGGGGTCTCAGGGTCCGAAATTGGACTGGGAGGGGGGCCATGTGCCCCCTCCCAATTTATGTTAATGGTCATTCCCCAGGGGATCGTTTACCCAGGGCCAAAATTGGCCCAGGGAGTGGGCCTGCATGGCCCCCACCCCTGAGGAATATCAGCTGGGCTCCAATAATATTATTATTCCCCCCTGGGACCTGGTCCACCTGGGGGGCAAAAAAGAAAGAAGCGCAGGTAAACACACTTGTTTTTTAAAAACTTTTGCTGCAGATCAGTGAATCCTCAATTATTTGCAGCAACATTTTTAGAAGAAAAAGGTTTTGGCCCCTGGAGGGGACCTTAAGGAAGCGCACCACTGACCTAGGTTGTCAGTGTACTGCCCCCTTGTGTTTCTTTTTTTACGATATTCTTGGGACACTGGTGACTCCCAAGTCCTAAGATGGCTGCCAACATTTGCTGGTTGAAGTGGTGTTCAGCACTTAGATGCATTTTGTATGAACGTGTGTTAAAATGACCAGATAGTGAAATATTAAAATTGCTAAATGTGGTTCATTGTTTGTCTTTCTTGCACATAATTTATTTAACCCTGTTGCATAACTTGGTCTCCCACTTTCACATAATTGCAATGCCTCTGCTTGTATTCATGTTTAACATTCCTCACTGGTTATCTTGAGGGCTTGTGGCTGACCTCACTTCTGTGGCCCTGCCAATTAAAATCTTGACCACTGCCAGTACGTTTTGTGGGCAGTGGAACAGTCGGTTTCTCTAGGGGACTTCTTATTAGGGCCTGATTTAGAAATTGGTGATAATGATAACCTCTCCATTTTCTAGATAAATCTGGAAGAGAATATGCCTTCTGAATATCTTCCAACATAAGAATGGTAAGAAAGAGGAAATTGAGCTAGTAGATTTTCTGCAAACAATTTGCATTTTCTCTACATTACCGCCCAAATCTAAATCAGGGTGTTCGTTTGCTAGTCATATTCCAAGACCACTAGCCATCTTTCACTGAATGTTAGACCTGGCCACTGATGGCCTGAATTAGAGTTTGATGGATGTGTACTCAGTCTGTCTTATTACACGTGCCATTGGATATAATGCACTTGTAATAAGGTGGATGGGATATCTGTAACTTTGTGATAGAGTAGCCCATCCGCCAAACTCTAATAAGGCCATAAGACTTTTTTTACCTGGTCCATATGCAATCTATAGTGTCACTTTTCGCACTGAGTGAGTTCCCTCTGTTCATCTTTGCAGGCGGGCTGTTGGGTTACTTGGACATTTTAATTACCCCACCTGTTTCACAGCTACATGAGCAAAAACCCACTGAGCTGTGCAGGTCAGATAAGAAACTAAGGCAGAGGGACTCGTAGTCAGCCTTATACATTTAGCATTCTACTGTGCAGAACTCACTGGCTGTAATAAATAGAGAACACTTTAAATCACAAAGTGTACTCAGGAAACTCAAACCTTTCCCCAAAGCTTTACAATTGAACGTCTTACAACAAAAGAACTATTATTTGTGTATGATGGTATATCTTGCCCCCATAAGGTTCGTTCTTGTGGTTCACAATATTCATGAATGTAACTTCCCAACTTTCCGGCACATTATTAAAATGAAAATGTTCTTGTAACAATCAGACTGGGTGAATGCAGTCGAAAGGACTGACTCGAAAGGACTGAACCAGTAATGGCATTCCTGACAATCGTTGCCAAAGTATTTACATCTTTGACTGATATTTCTGTGAATTGCCAGAGGAAAAAATCTTTATTGCATGTCGTCTGCAGCAGTAAAACCTGCTAGAGGAATGTCCTGATACTTAGAAGGAGAGAAGCAGCATTACCAGGTCGCTGTCCATTGATATAACAACATTGTCTGGTTAATACAGCACATGTTTTTAATTGTATGTAAAGCGAAAATTCCGAATGAACTGATTATAAAATATTTTCTACTCTACATACTTCTCACCCACTTCAGAATAAGGGTCACACTGCTTTTCAAATGTATAGTGCTATCAACACAATACGGTTGTTATGTGTCTCTCACAGTATTTGATTTCTGTCCCTATACTGAACCCATGAGAAAGCCTTGAGGGCTCGACCATGCTACCTTTGGAGAGTCAATTTACCCGAGGACCTGGAACACCATTGGTGAAAGATAATAGCCCCATGGGAACTAGCCTGTAACCCTTGGTTACCAAGGGTTCCAGACAAATCACCTGTGAACGTGTCTATAAATAACAAAATGTTGCAAGGACGCTCTCTGGATTTAGTGATTCATTTTTTAAAACAATGATTGACAGGTCTCAAAGATGGTGCTGCCAGATGCCAGTGTTGTTAAATACCAAGGCTGCATAGTCTTGCTTCAACCTCATGCCTCTTTCTTCCATCACCCTACACTTGTAGTTTTTTTTATATCACTCTTGCATGTTCTTTTTCATCCCTTCATTCTAACTTCGTCATGTTTTTGCTGTCTTTCTTTTACTCCTCCTTTCCTGTTTTTCTCTTTGCTGCTCTCGGTCAAAGTCCTGGTCCACAGAATGATTCCTGATTCTACCTGTTCCGACCACATGCACAGAATGAGCCCTGCTCGGGATAGGTCGTCAATTTGATTGGGATACTTAAGTCAGGAGGGAAAGTGAATTAGGCAATTGGGAATGAGGACACGGAGGTAGAACATTCTGATGTAGAAAGGATGAAAGCTTGGTGGCAAATGAAAAACGCCTATAAAATGAATAGACTTTACTATACTGCATCCCAGTAACACCTACATTTCTGAGATGACTAACCTTAACCTTGTATCTGACAGCCCAAAACATGACTCTTCAATATTGGCTCTTTCAGTAATTGTCATGCTAGAATCATTATACGTAGTCAGGCTGGAATTCCCAATACTCATATACATAGTTATACAGTGTTAAAATGGCTATAGGCCTACCAAGAATGTTTTGTTCAGTAGCACACCACCTTATTGAAACCAGTCTAAACTTCAGGCGGTGAGGTGGAAGGGCTGAGCTCTGTACTTGCCCTAGATTAAATCATGAATTAAGTTTTTTTCTACTGCATGTAATGTATGAGGAAGTCCCTGAAAAGAGCTCTGCTCTTGACTGCCTCATACATAAATTTGCCTGGATTTCATGTTCCACCTATCCCTGGTCTTCAGCCAGCCCTAGCTTCAGTGAAGCCTCCTATGAGGTGTTTCTAAGTGATTCCATCTGGCCCAAGAGAGTAATATCAGCCACTGCCATGGAAGAGGAGATGATGTCTCTAATGAAATCCTGCACAGACTGTGGACAAATTAAGATTTATGCAGATGATCCACACAATCATTGCATTTATTGTCTTTATCCATTGTGTGCAGTGTGCTCCTCTAACCACTTCTACGAAGGTGGCATAAAAATGAAAGCACATAGAGCTCCCTCAACAGGAGCTCACCACTGAACCACCTGCAGCTGTCTCTAAAAAAGGTAAAATCAAACCTTCAGAAGACAAGGTGTTGAAAAGAAAACAGAGGACTAGCCTGCAATTACACCATCTGCCTTACTGAACTTATCAACAATGACTTCATCTATGACAGTCCCATCAATGACATGCCCATCAGCATCAACCCCCCATCAACTGCCTCATCGACATTGTTGACAATCACATAGATGCCAATCACATCATCTGCCACAGCTCCGGTGTGCTCAGTGTCATCACTGATCCCATCGGCAATGGAAGACCTGTGCTTTCTACATCTATGGAGGCTCTGCCAGGTACTGCCATTTGCAACTAAAAGTCTCAGCTCATTTGCCTCTGCAGATCTCGGACTCTGAGTTAAAGTGAGATGTCAGTGATCAGGTGCAGGCCTTAGATGGGGCTTATAACACAGCACAGCTAGACATGCGCAATAAACCTGAACATGAGGAAGGAGACTGTGAGTCTCCTGAACACTGAGACACAAATGTTCGACTGCATGAAATTAGGAATATGCTACTCAGGATCAGTCATAAGAAAGCTGAGTAAGGGAGTACATATGGCCTTCTGAGACATTACAGGGAAACTTCAGTTGTGCAGCTCCCAGTCATCCTCAACACTACTCTGCAATACATGATAGAAACCTTTCAAATGCAATTTACTCAGCTTGAACACCTTTAACCACCACAGAGTTTGCCATACAGCCCACCTCCACAACCTGCTTCCATGACACCTCAAATACAGTTATGTATGCCTCAGATACAGCCTTTCACAAAATCCACCAACACTGCCTCTAGTGAAGGGATTACTTCCTGCAACACCAACGTATATAGAAGAAGTAGAAGACTCATCAGACAGTGACCAGGATTCAGATCAAGAAGAGTAGGAAGATGAGGTTAAAAATAAGGAACATGAATCAATCATTAACATAGCAGGGTAAAGACATTCAAAGAATCCAAAACCGACTAGGTCTGCTCCCCTAACAGACATGCAGGTATATCAACAACTTGGGGCTTAGGGCTTTGTCCATGGCAGCAATTTCCAAAATGGCATCAAAGTCATTGAATGTTCTCAGCCACTATGACTGCCCAATAAGGTGCAACATCTCACCCTTGATTGATTTGATCTTGAATTTTGGGAGAAAGGAGGAGGCAAGAGCAAGCATCAAGGAGTGAGTTACCACCTTGACTACGATTATTGATGTATTGATGTAGCGATGGACTTCTCACCACAGGTTTTCATCAGCTGGCAGGTGGCGCAGTCCTGCAGAGGCAAGGATGGCTCAAGTCCAGGTCATTCTGCTGAAAATACAGGTGAGGATACATGACATGCTCTTCGACGGACACACCCTCTTTGACAAGCATTTGAACAATGCTTTGCAAACTATAAAAATGGAGATTGATACAGCTAGCTCCTTGGGGCTGTTCAAGATAGGCATACCTCTCCATGTTCTTTCTTGGCTCTAAACATTCACAGGCCTTAATAAAAAGATTTAAACCGTAAACACTCACAGGCCTACAGGGGTTCCTACAACCAATATGGTGAGCAAGGTCACCAGAAATAACTTTCTAAGAAATTTGGCTATGGCCATGGATATTCCTTAGCTAGAGGCCAAGGACATTAGAGCTACCACAGGGTGGCAGGAAAGAAGAGGGGTACCTCACAATTGCATTCCCAGAACAACACCAAGTAAACCAGGTGTTGGTACCCCCTCCCCCCATATACACCACTCAGGCATAAAAGGAGGATTTCCCACTTTGCACTAGTATTGACCAAGATTACCACCAATTGTGAGTATTTTCAGATGGTACAGTAGTGCAGTTTGGGTACATATTAAAATTCGTGGGCAGATCACCCAGTCATCCACCCATGAAGGAACACTATCTGCATCTGCTGGAGCTTCAGCAGGGAATTCTACTCCTTCTTCTCAAAGAATTGACTGAAAAGTTACTGAAGTTCCAGATATATTAGGATTTCTACTTCAGATACTTCCTGGTCGGGAAGAATAGAGAGGAAAATTAAGACCTATTCAGAACCTCTGAGAACTCAATAAGTGCATAAATAAACATTCCTTTAAGATTGTCACCTTGCAAGCGGTGCTGCAGGAATTAGGGTTCTTATCTCCCTGGATTTATAAGATGCCTGCTTTCATGTTCTGATATACGCATACCACAGGCAATATTAATGATTCTCCTTGGTGGGGCAGCACTACCAGCTCAAAGTGCTCCCTATCAGCATGAAATCCACTCCCTGGATATTCACAAAGTGCCTGATCCCCATGGCAGCCCTCCTACGGTGACAGGGTCTCCAGAACAAACTATACTTGGACCACTCGTTCATTAGGGCTCTTTTGGAAAAAGAGAGTTAAGCCTCCACACTAGTATGTGTCAACATCATCTATCAGTTCGTTCTGATGTTAAATGCCTGAAAGTCCTCCATCAATCCTGCAACAAGAATTCAGTTCCTAGGAGCGATTCTGGATACACAGCTTGTCAAGGCATTTCCCTCAGCAAATTGCTACTCAACCTAATGTAACG
Source organism: Triturus cristatus (assembly GCF_964204655.1). Lineage (NCBI taxonomy): Eukaryota > Metazoa > Chordata > Amphibia > Caudata > Salamandridae > Triturus > Triturus cristatus. Next base: position 503,731,308 of record NC_140594.1, on the reverse strand, counting down.
ATACACATAGGTAGTTTCCTTCTGCTGACTGGGAATGAGATCCATTCAGGAAGAGTTAGACTAACAATGGCAGTAATCCACAGGTTCATTTGATGAAACAGTATCATTCTCCAGAAGCTTCAAACACCCACTGCCGTGGTGGAGGTTTCAAGACAACCTCAAAGCAGGCTTTTCCATCCAACTGGCAGCAGACCAGATTGCCATGACAATGGCTGCATCAATGGAAGGTTGAGGGTCCTACATGTAGGTGCTGTTTACAACAGGTATCTACGTGGGTGCCTGCATAAAAAGCCCTCCACATAAAGATCTTGAACCTCTGAGCCAGAAGAGTAGGCCAAAAAAACAAACCTGCCTTGGCTAGCGGGTCAGACTGCCTTGATAAAGACAGACAACACAACCTTGATGTAGTGCTTCACCAAAAAAGGAGGCACTTGGTCTTAATCTCTGTCAGAAAATTTGCAGCTGCTAAAGGACTGGGCCAGAGCAAACAAAGGGAAATTGGGCCATCCAGCACCAGACCTATTTGCCACCTAGCAGAAAATGAAATGGCTGTACTATGCAAGCAGTTATTGATAACCTGGGTTAAAAAGCAATGCTGTCTCAATGAGGTGGTTGAACGTCTTTGCTTCTACTTTTCTAGATTACCTTCCTGCCCAGGGTGTTGGGGAAGACCATGGTAGAGCATGGTCCACTCATTCTGATTGCCCCTGTGTGGCCTCACCAATTCTGGTACACCAACCTAGTGCAACTGTTCCAATAACCACTGATTCAGTTGAAGGATCACCCCACAATCCTCTCAAGTCACATTGGTGGGGTCTGTCACCACAAGTTGATGTTGCTCAACCTTACATCTTGGGTTGTGACCTCTCAGAATTCGGCCAACTTCAACATTCATGTGAGTTGTAGGGAAATACTGGCACAGGCCCATACACTATCTACAATAGAAACGTACAACACAACGTAGAAAGACTTCTGTGTGCGGTAGAATGGTAGAAGAGTTAAGAGCTAAATCCCATTTCCAAACAACCACATCCAGTGCTGCTGTACCTGCCGCGAGAAGCCCAGGAGGGCACATTGAACCTTAATATGACAATTTGACGGGAAAGAGGATGCACGTCATTGGTTTCCCAGAGGATCATCAGACAGTTGACAAAAGGCATGTTTAGGAAACCTTGGGTTCCACAGAAGTTAAACACAATCATCATTCAACTCATGTTTCCACCCTTTGAGGTGACCCACAAAGCACGCCTGAAATATCTACACGTTAAACATCTCTCATGGAAAACAGCATTGCTATTGACTCTCACCTCAGCCAGAAGGGTGGGTGATTTCCAGGTTTTCACAATAAAGGAACCTCACATCCTTTTCACAAAGGATAAAACAATCTTGCAAATCAACCCTAAGCTCATGCTGAAAGTTTTTGGGGACTTTTATTTGATCGAGCCTGTCAGTCTTTGCTCTTTCTTAACAAATTCAACTACATCAGTGGAAAGAGCTTTGCATTCATTAGATGTGACCAGATGCATCAAGTTTTACAAAGACAAAACAAAGAAAGGTGATACTTAAATTTGTTCTCCAGTTATTTGTCTCTTTCAGCTATCCAGGTAAGGACTGTACTTTCTGTTGAAGCAATGCATTCTCTTTTGGCTGTCAGCCCGCATCTCTTTTTGCCACAGTAAGGCTAAGCGCCAACTTCCAGGTAATGTAAAGATGCATTCCACAAGAAGCATGTCAGTGACAGCTGAGCTCTGTACAGGAATACCACGGTTGGAAATCTACTGCATAGATATATGAAAAAGCAGGCTCACTTTCACCAAGCACTATTTTCTGGATTTGAATGCAGTAGGATAATCAGTTTTACGTAACATTTTTATGTAAAGGTGAGACTACTTCCTGCTAATGTGATGCATTTCTTCCTATTATGATTGAAGGATGAGAATATATGAAAGGTCTAATGCAGGAGAACACATTCATTACCTGTAACTGCTGTTCTCCAGCGTTGGTGTCTTTGTAGTATCCATAACTGCTCAAATGTTTCTGACCAGAATTATGGTTGCAAAGCACTGACACATTGTACACCTAAATGCAAATTGGAATGAGCAGCCCTTATATGCTCTCTACACGCTGCAATTCGGAATGAGTCACAAAATCCATTTTACAAAAAGTTTTGAGTGGTCACAAACCCAGTGATTTTGTGAATCACACCGTGCAAGATAACATAACCTAACAGGTGTATTTGTAAAGCGTACGACTACCCATAGGTGTCCTGGCGCTGAATAACAGATGTTTATTGTTACCCAACTCAAATTCAAATTCAAAATAAGCTTTATTCGGAAAGTTAATTTCAGTCCATAAAAGCAAGTACAATATTATATTTCAGCACTTATACATTAAAAGACACATAGATTGAAAAAAAAAAGGATCTCATGTGAGCAATACTATTTAGAATATGTGCAAAATGGCAATCTTTGAAGGAGACAAGGTTAAATATCATTTCCAGTTTATAGATACATACGTTCAACTCTCAATTTGATTCTGTAATATATAAAAATAGATTAAGAGGTAATATGAAACAATATGTACAGTGCAATAAATGTACATACAAAACCACATACTTAAAAAATAATCAAATAATGTCGTGATGTGTTGGTAAATCAGGGATAGGGAAGTTTATGCCACTTTGAAACGGAGAAAAAGAAAAGATAGCCCCCAGCTGCAGTATTAGGATGCATTGGGGGATATACCCAAAACAACGTTTGGTATCTAATAGTTACAATACTCCGTCTTAACATCTATAAGTAACATCTTACTCTATCTTCGGTGATATTTAGGCACTTTCGCCGTTGAAAGAGTCTAGATCTATGCTATTTCGACATTTAATAAGATTTTTTTTAAAGAAAGTAACATTTAAATTTATGCAATCGTTATCAAGACATTGGAGAGCCATGTATGCTGGACGACATTGTCGGAGGCCCCAGATTTTCAAAGTTGGAATTATCCATTTCCTTCTCAAGTCTTTATAAAATTTACAGAATAAAATGACGTGAATTGTTGATTGTTCGGAAACAGAGTCACATGGGCAATTTGGTAGTTTTTTAGACCAGTTATTAACAGTTGGAAAAGTCACCAGCCTATGGAAGATGTTTAACCGAAATCTGGTAAGAACAAATCTATCATATCCATTTTCAATTTTTTGTAGATAGAGTTGCATACCAAATGAGGATAATATCATAAGATTATAGGTGACAGTCAGTTTTGGGGCTTCACTCGTAAATCTCAGCCTCTCCATGTGGTTCAGACAACATTTCTTAAAATCTTTTCTTGAAACAGCTAACATAGAAAGTGGATTATTAAAATATTCAGGTTTGCCAATGTCTGTCATGAAGTCCCTCACATATCTGATCCATTCTATGTCGAGGGAATGGTCCAACTTAAGAGCATCCTGAAGCACTAGCTGATTAAAATAGTTAGACTCTGATTTCCAAATACGATGCCAGAGGATCGCAGGTTGGATTTTTATAATATCTGTTAGGTAGGGGACTCCTAACTCAGCATGGCAGACATAGGTAGATATGGAACCCGGAACAGCCAATAAATATCTACAAAATGCATTTTCCACTTTCTGTAATTCAGAAACGTTGCGATGGCCCCAAATCCCTGCCTCATACGTTACTACACTCATGCATTTTGCGTTATATATTTTGATTAATTCCGGAGGAGCTCTTTTTCCTAGTTTTTGTGAGAAATTAACAAGGGCGGAAGTAGCTCTCATAAAAAGAAGTTTTCTTGATATAATTGCTTGGCTCCAGGAGCCCTTGTCGTCTATTAAAATCCCCAAGTATGAATAGGTAGAAGTAGTTGCCAATTTGCTCCCATTTAGATATATATCCTTTCCCTTTTTATTACCCTTTCCACAATTCATCACATAAGTCTTTGAGACATTTATCTTCAAGTCAATGTCTTGCATAAAATTATTGTAGGACTCCAATGCCTGCTGAAGAGCCAATGGTGTCCTCGCTAAAATAACGGCATCGTCCGCATAGAGCAATGCTGGTATGCGTCTGGTAGCCGAATTTTGTTGCACTTGGGGAACGTCCTGGCTTCCTTCCAGTAAGGCCTTCTCAAGTCCGTTAGTGTATAGGGTAAAAAGAAAGGGAGCCAGGACGCACCCCTGTCTTACCCCTCTGTGCACCCTAAATGGCGATGTGCATTCGCCCGCTGAACCAAATCGGACACACGCTGAGGCGTTGCTATAGAGAGCTTTCAGAAAATCAATTAAGGGTTCCTCTACCTGCATTTCTTTTAGGATACTCCATAATTTCCTGTGGGAAACACAATCGAAGGCCGAGGAGAGATCCACAAATGCTAAGTGTAGTTTTCCTCTCCTCGCCTTCGTGTATTTACCCATCAGGATAGCGAGATTAAGGCCCTGATCAATTGTCCCCCGGCCTTCCCTGAAGCCAAACTGTAGGTCAGATAGTATGTTCTTTTCTACGGCCCATGTTTGCAACCTCGTGAGGAGTATCCTTCCTGCTACTTTTCCTAATGAATCTATAAGTGAAATAGGTCTGTAGCAGGAAGGATCCTGTCTGTTGCCTTTCTTATAGATGGGGACCATGATAGATTCAGTCCAGCTTTTAATTAGGCCCTGCGAAAAGGTTGCATTAAGAACGCGTGTTAATAGCGGAGCCCACAAGTCTGTGTTGTGTTTATAAATATCGACAGGGACCCCATCGGGTCCTGGGGCCTTAGAACCTTTGCTTTCATTCAATGCTACTAACACTTCTTTTAATGAAAAGGATATCTCAATTGGGTGGACCACAGTATGTTCAGAGAGAGGAAGTGTTGAGCTATTCATAATTGTAATCACCTCCGGAGAGCCAAACATTTTTGTAAAGTGGCTCACCCATTGGGATTCATCTATCGTTACCTCTACAGAGGGAGAATTTTCAGATAGGAGAAACGGTGATCTAATTACTTTCCAAAATGCTTTGCTATCTTTTTGAGTACTAGCCCTGTGTAAGTCTTCCCACAAAGAATTTTTCATTGTCTTTTTTCTATTCCTAATAGCCTGATTATATAGTTTTCTTGCTTGTTGGACGGCATGTTTATCCCTTTCCTTATTATGAATAGCTTTTTTTAATGCACGATGGGCTTTCGTGCAATTGGTATCAAACCATCTAAATTTCTTTTGATCTCCCCTTTTTTTCTCTATAAACAAGCAGTTTTTTATTGTTGCCGTGATGTGTTTGAAACTTTCTAGAACCAACGAAGGAGGGGAATTCTCATTTAAGGTTGTCAAAATGTGACCTAGTGCACTAACCACTACAGAGGATGTAATAGTATCAGGATCTGCAAGTTCCCATTTCAAAGAGTAACCATTCGTGCTATCAATGGCCAAATTAGCACAGGTATGTTGGCGTTTTTCCAAATTACTTTTGGTATTCAAATTGGGGTTTTTACCTGTCACTATTACTGTTTGTGGAAAATGGTCACTAATAGCAATCTTATGCCTTATAAATTGTTTTACCCTACTGCCAAGATTGTTTGAGACCAGAATGTAATCTATTACCGAACCTGCGCCTCTCCCATTATATGTTGGAAAAAAAGGAATGGGAGGAGTTACCATTTCGTTGGCGAAGGACAGGTCAAGCATAAATACGGTCTCATTCAGAGCTCTACCAAAGATGTTGTGGGAGAAGTGGGTTAAATTGCAGTTTTCCTCGTCACTCAAACCACATAACTGGTTGTTATTATTGGAGCACAAGTTGACATTAAAATCTCCTCCCCAGACAATCTGGGCGTTCCCTGAACCAAGAATCTGAATATTGTACATTATTTGTCTGAATTGATCTATTACTTCGGTCTCTTTCTCTTTAGGGATGTTATTGTAGAAGTTCACAAGCGTTATAAAATCTTTCCTGTCCGTTGAAAGGGTAAGGATTTGATAATAAGAATCAGATATTTCGAGCGTGATTTTTTCCGCTATCACCAGGTTGGAAACATATACACATAATCCTCCCTTTGATCTTCCATAACTGGAAGGACAGGCTGGAGTATGAAAGGTTTTAAAACTGTCAATGTGAATTTCATTTTGAGACCAAGTCTCTTGGAGACAAAGGATATCCATATTCTTAGTAAGATCAAGAAAGAGATCATTATGAAGTTTGGAATGTAAGCCCGCTATGTTCCAAAAAGTAATGTTAATCTGCCCTTCCTTATTCCAGGGTGCTAATGATGACTGGGAATCTAATCCTGATAAATCTGGGTCGGATAGAATAAAAATCGTAGGTTCCTCTCTATTTAAAATAATGGCGGGAATTTCTACAGGAATTGATTTATTCTGCGCATGTCTATATAAATTGTTATCTCGACCTTCTGATAGAGTCTCTGGCTAAGATGTCACCCTTTGGGGTGAACTAATCGGGCCAATATCCAGATTTCCAGGTGGAGCCACTAATTCATATATTATCTTTTGGGGTAGTCAATCCAGATCCTCTAATGAGGTAAGTGCGCTAAAACGAATGTGTACTGGAACACTATAGTTTGGATTGGGCATGGTCTGACAGTGGCCCAGTTTCACTAGATCAAGGGGAAGTCGATAAAAGAAACCTAGGGGGAGAATATTAATCCCTATTTCAAGGGTACTTCTACTCGCTTTCCCCAGGATCTTTTCTACTAGCCAAGGCGAATGGAAAGTCAGTACCAGACAGTCACCAGTAAAAGGTTTCCTAGTTCTACCGATCCATCCTATCCTACGTGCCATCTTGAACTCTTCAAACAGGATTCTGGTGTCTCCCACTCTGTCCCCCAACCAGTGTAGTGCTTTGTTTCTTAGAGATTCACACGTCTCCTGGTCCTGCTGCCCTAGTTGTGGTACATTTGCCACAATCACTGTGTAGGGAGTGCAGGCTGGTGGGAGGTCCAAGTGTACGGGAGGTGATGGTTTTATATATAATGGTTTGGAGGCATATGGTGTTAATTTGTCAGCGGCTGAATTACAGATGGTAGTGTGGATTTGTTGTGTCTTAGATGTACTAGGATGGTTACTAATTTCGTTTCTAATGGTGACTCCGGAAATATCAGGTTGGGGCTGGGGTCTTCGTATTTTCCTAATGTCGTTTGCCTCGCTATAAGTAGGCTTAGAACTAGGGGATAGAATGGCCTTATTATCGTTATTGGCTGGGAGTTTGGCCAAAAGGGACTCTATCCGATGCAATCTTACACCAATAGTCTCGACAGCTCCTCTCACAAAAGAGTCTAAGCTTTTTATGGATAAGAGTATACTCTCTAAATCAGTCCCCTTAGTATGTTGTTTTAAAGTGTTCGCTGTTATGGCAGTTGTTGTAGGGGTATGAGGTATAGGTGTGCTATGATGGTTATCATGGCCATTTTTCCTTGCTATACTATCCCTATCACTATGTATACTTGATTTACCCGAATCTCTCATACCCTTTCCTGGCTTTACAGTCTGTTTCCTAGCTATCTTTTTTTTCCTATTTGTTTATGGGGGAATTGTATCTCCATGATTGCTATGCACTGTAATGTCACATACATTTTGTTGAATACAACCATTAGCTAGAGATCCGGTGACGTGATCCGCATTAGAAACAGAGTCTTGGGTAGGAGTAGCTTGCTCAACCGTCACTCCAACTTCTCCAGTCATCAGTGACCCTGCTGCTAAAGTTTGTTCCACTGTGGAGATTTGTTTCTCTATTGCCCCCATAGCCCCAGTCAAGTATGTTAAAAGTGTTTGCTTTTTGGGCTTCTTGATGTCCTTCCCCTCGTGTAGGTCACTACTCAGTGCTTTCCTTTTGCCCATACTGGAAGGATCTTGTTAGTTAGTGGGGACAGTAGAGGATATCGACTTATTTGCCCTCTTTCAAACAATTTACAATAATACAAGTCTTAGGGATTGGACTCCGGAGCTGTTTCTCTCGATACCAGAAGTTACCTTCAGGATTCCTCCAGTCCGACTTTAAAGGTCGATGTAGCTTGCGGAGAGGATGCAACAAGGCCACGAGGGAGTGCCCGGTCCGGTCTCACACGGGCACAGACGGGCAAGGACGGGCCCGCCCTTGGCCCGGGCGCTGCCCGCGCGCGTCCAGCGGTGCGGAGAGCGCTCCTCGTTCTTATGCCCCTCGGTCAGTTGCAGATGGTGTCACTAGCGTGCGCCGGGTGTGAGCAGGGCTGCTGGGAGTTGTAGTTTAGCCCAGGATGCCCAGCCGCTCTCCCCGGTTCGCCTGCGCAAACTCGCCTCCCTGGCCTGGGAATGAGGTTCCAATGGGTCGATAGCAGTTACTCCCTCAGTAGACTCCCAGACAGGAGAACAAACAGGTAGAAGTGTTCCTGGTGTGCGACATATTCATAAATAGGGCCTTCCTGGTGCAGCCGCTGTTGCCAGACCCTGGCTAACTGGCTCACAACGTCGTCCGGCCGAGTCACTCAGTATTTGAGTGTGAAGTTTGTGAACGGCGAAGAAGTGTGTTGAACCGTTACCAACAGGAAGAATAGGTGCGGGCGGCTGCGCTATGCTGGGGCGTGGCAATGCCAACTCATTTTATCGACCTCAGATGGATGAAAGGCTGAGTGAACCCGCTGGGATTTGAACCTGTGACCATGAGGTCAAACACAGGCCCCTACAGTGGATGCTTTAGTCCACTGAGCCACCAGACCCGGAAAAATAATTTCGTACATCTCACCCATGGTATCAAGGAAATATTAGCATGTGGTCTTTTAACTGCCTGATCCCAGGTGAGCAATATAATTCACCAGTAGGATGAATAGTCTGGATTTACAAAGGGGCATATTAACAAGGAACAGGGAAAATTAACGCTAAGGGCGCTTAGCATTAATGTTTTTTAACGCCCGCTATCGCTGGATAAGATCGCCTGGTTATCGCATTATTAACAACGCTAACCACCTAGGCGATAAAAAATCCAGTGATAGCGGCATTTTGGGAGGTTATCGCTGGTAATGCAGCGATAAAACTACAAGGATAGGGATATCCTTGTTGATAGCCCATGGTGGATTTAGCCATGTAATCCACCTCCCATTGGATTACATGGATAAATCTGAAAAATAGCAGACGTAAAAAAGCAGCGTTAACCGTGGCTAGCGCTGCTTTTTTTGTCTCTAACAGGGTTAGCGTGAAGCTTGATAATAGGAGAAATGTCGCTTAGCGACATTTCTAGTATTATTTTGCTCTGGAACACCCACTTTGCATCTCATTAGAGATGCAAAGGGAAGCGTAGTGAAAAAGGGTGCTAATATGCGATTTTGCATGTTAGCACCCTGTTGTTGATAGGGTGATATATTTATCTCCGCTTCTTTGGCTTTTAAAGCCAAAAAAGCGGAGATAAAGCCCTTGTTAATATGCCCCAAAGTAAGTCACAGTATAATCTGCACCAGTGTCCTACTGAGTGAGACAAACCCGCATTTGTAAATACTGTTGACTGGACAGGACTGCAACCCCCCATTGTTCAAAGGTCAAAACTCATTTTCTGTAAGCTTCCACCTACGTTTGGTTCAGATTTTCAATCTTTTGAGAATTTGCAAAGAATTAGCGTAATAATCCAGGAAATCCTAATAATAATTGATTTTCAGGAGTACTTCTTTCTCCAATATGTTCATGCAGATTTTTGCTACGTCGAAAATCTGCATGTGCAAATCATGTCAAAATGTTCATTTAACTTTTTCTTTCTCCCCACGAGAAAGATATTTCTTACGTTGTAGAAATACCATCCCTCTACCAATAAATATGGAGGTGTTCCTATTCCAGGCATAAGCTCCTGTATTTAACAGAAGTAGTTTTAAATTCAATTCTACTATGGAAATCTCCCTGCAAAATATTTGTCAATTACCAAAATCCAGTCCTTAACTCAAGTCAGTGGTTACAGGTGATGGGCACTCGTGTTTGGTGAATGGAACCTATTTTTCACCATCAGACTTTCTAGCAGAGCAAAAGAAGAAAGTAAGAAAAGGGAGAACGAAAAGGAAGGAGAATCATAGAATAACTGTAACAAAGGAGAAAAGCACAGATGAAAAATAATCTGTGTAGTGAGATAAAAAAAATCAGATAGGAAGTGTACGATGGGGGAAGTTGTAGGCATGAGGTAAAGTCAAGACTAGGTAATGCTGGTTTTCAGCAACCCGGGCAAACAGCGTCAGTCTCTCCTGGAACTATGGGCCACAATACTTATTTATTTTTTACAAGTAAAGCTTGTTAAAACTATGGGAATTCTTTGAGTTTCTATTGCCTTCTGCTTTGTTTACCTTAAACTTATGCAGCAAATCCACTGTCGCGCTATTAACTCCTGCTGAAATGGGTAAAAGAAGAACTAATAAGTTAAGTGTGAGTTATATTTAATTACTCAGTATTGGAGTTAAACCTAAAATTATTGCTTTATCCGAGAGACCAAAGAATTGATAGGTATACATGGAGGGCGGATTGCGGAATTAAGGTGCACGCCTACCTTCAATTTACTCGACCAGAGAAGACAAGAATGACGTCAACTTCAAACATGGTCACTCCGTCCATTTTCATGGGTAATAAAGACTATTCGCAGCCAATGACGGGTTAATCGTTCAGCCACGTCTGAAATGGCTCCTTGTGATTCACAATGGCATTCTGAGTTTAAGATGATCTTTGAGCTGAGCTGAGTGGCGCGGCTGCGGTTCAGCTGCTCGCCCACACACTTGTTGAGCCTGGGTGACCTGTGCGTGCACGAAGACACAGACAATGAGGCAGACTGCCATTGTGACTTGCTCATTATCTCAGATACACTAAGGGGTGGGGGCGCGAGAAGAAGCATCCTTTTCTTTTGGAGCTGGCAGTGGTGGCGAGGCTCGCCTGAACACTCAGCTGCTTTGTCGCTTAAGTGATGTGGGTCGAAACTTTGAGGTTTGGCTAATGACGCACTCATTTCTGGAACTGAGTCAGGGTAAGTTAACAAAATGGTCCACGGCAGATTACGTCAACCTTCAATGGTGGAGAATTCAGTGCTTTAAATGGGAAAAAAAAGTGCAGGTACTCATCAGATCGAGCTGGGGGCGTGGCAAGGAGGCGGGGCTAGAGGCGGGACTAAGGGTGGGTCTAATGAAAAACATTTGAAGGGCTCAAGAATTTTTGAATGATGACAAATTGCTTCCCTCAGCAATTTATTGTTGATGCCCTTGCATGTATTAAGTTGTACTAGTTGACAGATTATTGAAAGGTAACTATCACGTTTTCCTTTTTGTCAGAGTCACCTGTATATTAAACAAAACATTAAAAGGTGCAGAGACTTGTTTTACAAAAAATTAATTAAAGGAAAAAGACTACATCCTAAAATGCAACTCTGGCTCGCATCGGGTGAAAGGAAGCCATCCGTTGTCATGCTAGTGATCCTGGGAGAAGAAAGTTATCTGGTTACAGAGCAATAATATTTCACCCTTTCATTCACTTTCAGATACTGTGCCACCCAGCAAAATCTAGTCCAAAATTCTGAGGGGCTAGTAAAGGGATGGAGGCACATATAACCATGTACATATGACCACAGTGTCACTGATGATGGTGGTCAGCAGGCCTGCTGTAGCCACGGTTTCTGATATGGGAGGCACCCTGTACCCACACGTGTTTGATGCTCAAAGCTTCCCTTAGGCCTGCTCCTTCACCTCAAGTCCAAGGCTTGGCTTCCTCACTTGGGTGCTTTGGGTTCCCTGGTGCTCCCACTCCTACTACGTGGCTCACTTTTTTCATGAATACCAGATACAGCCAGCTGTTGTGTTCAGAATGCCATGAAAACACCTTAACCACTGTAACACTTCCCATCAAGGGCTTGTAGAAGTTGGCAAAATCCACCCACGCTGAAGGTATTGTATTGTATTGTAATTGCATTTATATAGCGCTTACTACCCCTGACGAGGCGTCGAAGCGCTTTTTCGGCGAGTAGCGCACTACTCCGGAACCCAAGAAGGATTAGTGTTGAATTAGTATAGTGAAAATCTGAAAGTAAGTTGAGTGGTGGATAGGTTATTCAGTTATTTGGATTCAGAAGGATAGCAGAGAGATAGAAGAGGGAAAAAGGTTTGCATTTATATAGCGCTTGTTACCCCTGATGGGGTGTTGAAGCGCTTTTGTTTGGAGAGTAGCACTTATCGGGTTTAAAGAACAAAGAAATGCCAAAAAGTGTGACTGAGCATGTGTATGACAGCAAAAAAGCGTACTTGACAATCTGGAATAGGCCTCGTTTCTGAGAAATGCTTGATATCAGTCACAAGCATTCTGGAAGCAATTCAAAGTGTGATCTTACATCATAGAAATGAATGAGAAACTTTCTCCAAGCCATGGGATGTCATGTCTTAGTCGTGTTTGAATGTTTATATTGTTAGCTACATTCAGTGTTTTCTGGTAAATGCACATTTTTAACTCCCTGCACATTATTCTTCCCCTTCCAGTGTGCCCTAGTAAGGTCTATACTGTGTTTAAGTATTTTGATAAATCCATTCTTCCTCCAAGTATGCAATCTGAATTCTTATGATTGTTTGTTGATCCTTTCATTGTTTAACTTTGTTACAAAAAAATGAGTCACATTATGGTAAACTTTATATTAGCTGGTAAAAAAAAAAAACACGACTTAAAAATACCACTGTCCCCTCAAAATTATTTTTCTATTCAGCTGCCGCCCCCGCTTTAGATAACACTCTTTTGGATGACGAGATACTCTCCTACCTCTACCCTCTGATGTCCCTAGCCCTTACTTACTTAGCTCTATGTCCCCTCCGATGCCCCATTTGTCTCTTTACATTTTCTCTTTTTTCAGGTGGTCACGCCATCTTTCATCTTAAATGTCCCCTTATTCATCTCATCAAATTCCTTCTCTTGCTTTTCTGGGATACCCCTCCCCCATTTAAAATACCAGTCTCTGCCCCTGTAGCTGTCGCTCTGTCCTCACACAACAGGCCCCTTCCACCGACCTGTGTCATTCTCGAAAGCCTTGGCTTTCTTGGGACACCTACCCACCCCCGACTCTCATCAGATGATCCCCATCTCATCCATCAGGTGCTTTATTTTAAACCCACTGCCCAGGGCCGGCTTTAGTGCTGGTGGCGCTCTGTGCGACAATGTTTGTTGGCGCCCCCCCCCCCCAATGACCACCTCCACCACGGATTCTCTCACTAGCACCCTTTAACAGTGACCAAGTCACCATAACCACACTCTCTCAGATGCATTAAATTAGTTATATAGCGCCACTCATACCAGTGTAGGGTATCCGAGCACTTTGCATTACACACACATTACACAGAGACAATCAATCATACGAGTGTAAATCAGTGTATAGGAAATGTTACTTAAGCCAAAGGACTGAAAGTGTAGGAGTCACATGTCACCCATACTGGTAGGCAGTATAATTTAAGAGTGCTTGGTGTGGAGAAGCACAAACGCAGAGTCGAAATAGAAACAGCATAGTTGGGAGTTTTCTTTGATAATAAGAATCGATTTCTAGCCAAATTAACCCTTTTTGCAACATTAATCAATGTTCTAATAATGTATACGCAGATCTGGGATGAAAGTTAATAGCTCACTGTTGTATATTAGGACTTTAAGTTATAAATTGCATGTAACAAAAGGATGTCTCTTTTGAAAGCAGTAATCTGCTGACCTGTTTACATCATATGCACTCTGTAATCTACTTGATACAAGTTCTTTGCAGCAGGCATATTAACCCTCTGCACTAACTTCACCTAAGTCAAATCCTCAACTATACAAAACGCTGATCTCTCTCCAGGAAGATAATTAATCACACGAGTTTTCTTGACATTGATGTGAAGTCTGGTAATTGCAGGCGGAAAGAAACGCTGCAGCAGGTGCTTCAAAAGCTTAATAAACTTTCAAACACAGCGCCCCCAGGAAGCCAGCACCCGGTGTGGTGGCACCGGTCGCACCACCGTAAAACTGGCCCTGCCACTGCCCCACGCCCGCAGTGTATTCTCAAATATCTTTGCTTGCCCCTTTCTTCTTTTTCAGATAACCCCTCGATTTATTTAGCTGACTGTGCTTATACCCCTTCATTTCTGAAAGCTCTCCTCAGTTGCCCCCTTTTTCACCCGCCAGCTGCTATGCTATCCTCTCCGTCTTTTTCGCACAGAAGAAAGGGAAAGCCAGAGGAAATTGGGATTTTTAAAGAGCTCCCCTTTCTTCCCACCGCATAGCTTCCTGGGGGGGGGGGGGGGGGGTGGTCACAGCTGAGGCACAGCTAGAGTCAAATTTCGTGTGGGGTGGGGGGTCTGATTCTTCAAGCAAAAGGTAGAGTAGAGGTGCAGGGGCTCTAAGGGGTGAAAAACATCAAAGCCTCGTTAACGAGCAAAAGGTCTTTTAAAGACCTGTGAAGTACTCGGGTGCGGCTGTGTTTGCACCCGGGGAAACTGTCTCATCCCGGGCTGGCACACACGAGGGGGGGTGGGGGGGGGCGAAGGCCGTTGTGTCCAATGGGCGTTGCACGCCTGGGTCACACGTTGCTCTGCTTTGGCGCCATGGCGTCACTGCTCTCCTTGTGAAATCACCAATATGTGAGCATGCGCCGCAGTGTAGAAATGCGATGCATGCTCACATGACTTTGTGTGACAGTGAGTACCGGTACTCTATTTAATAACGGAGAAGTGCCGGTACTCTTGGAGGAGGAAAAAATAAGTGCCGGTACTCAGTACCGGTGAGTACCAGCCCATTTAAAGCACTGGTGGAGATGCAGTGTTATCCCACAATATAATTGCAAACACTATGCCAACCTCTAAATTCACATTGCAAACTGTGTGTCTTGACCGTTTTGGTCCTCGAATAGTTTAGTGACTGCATTTAAAGTAGAAATCCAAGACAAATGTGTTTTTTAACCGTCATTTAGCATTAGTCCTTATGCCAAGGAGTTGTTTCTCCTCGGGGGATACGTTTTCTTTGTCAATTCACTGATGCAAAGCACAATCTATCCCCCCATGTAGTTTATCATCATCATCATTTATTTCTTTATTTTGGTTTATACACCATAAAAGAGCAGACACAAATAGGTACAAACATTGCTAAAACAGTTAAAAAGGCAAAAAATTATGGTAAAAACAATTATAGGTTAAAATGGTACTTGAGATTAAAATAATGAGAAGGTCAATCACATAGCCCTGTCCTTGGTTAAACTTTAAGAAAATTCATCCGTGCCCACCACATTGAACTTAAAAAACGTGATACCGCATAGACAATATGGAGTTCAGTGTTATATATTAGGAGCTTGAATGCTTCTTTGCAATGTGTTGTGCCAAGGTTCCTACACACCTGGATCAACCATCTGTATCTAATTGTACGGTATCCCTGGCAGAAGAAAAAAACATGGAGTTCAGACTCCTCACCCAAGCTACATGATGGACACCCCAATGAAGTGCCACTGGACCATTTGTTGGTGGAGGAACGCAATGGAAGGCAGCCATGCTGAAACTGCACATACAGTTTCCAGGCTAATGCCGGTCGGATTTCATCAAGGCATGGCTCCATATTGTACGTATCCTTTTCATCCAGAAAGTTTGACTTAAGAAAGTCAGTGGTAGAATCTTCATGGAGTTTATCAAGTTTGCCACCCCAATAACTGGTAACTAATTGTTTGCGCAAGATTGTCAAACAGGCTGTTTCTGGATTATCCCATAGGTCGTCTCTGCCAATTGCACAAAGACCTTCCCTAATATATGCAAACCATGACAGCTTTCCTATGCCTGGGAGTCTCAAACTTTCTAAGAGCTCAGATCTGTACTCGGCCAGTTCCGGTGTCACCCAGAGGCGCCACCAAAAGAGTAGAGGTCTGCAGCCAATTTCCTCTGCGATGGGTCTCACCCCTAGGTCCATACGCAGTGGAATCAGAGGGGAACTCATCGGTAATCTGAATAATTGCCTACGAAAGTTGTTCTCTGTTTTAACAATAAGCCTAAAATGAGAGTGCCACCAGAGTTCAGCCCCATATAGGGCAGCACTCCTAAGCTGGGTTTTGTAGATCTCCATGACTGGACTTACCAATTTGTGGAACAACTTTCTATAGAACTTGGCCATGCCACCCGCGGTCTGAGCCAGTTTAAGATTTGACTTATCTATTTGGGGCCCCCAGGCCATGTTTTCATTAAGTGTAAGTCCCAGGTAGTCAAATGTAGATACCCGCTCTAGGGGAGTACCGTTCATGCATGGGTTAGAGAGGGTTGATCTATTGGGGTTGAAGACCATACATTTTGTTTTTTGAATGTTGATCTCCAACCCCCTAGACCTACAGAACTCACAAAACCCGCATAAAATTCTATTCTCTGGATACCCATGGGAGACTTGGAGAGGAGTAGGGTATCGTCTGCAAACATCATCGCTGGAATTGGCTTGTGCGCTAGTTTGTGGGCGTCTATGTCCTTAAGTTCTCTCAGCACACTTACCAGTCCGTTGATGTAGATGCAGAACAGAGTAGAGGGAAGCACAGATCCCTGTCTTACTCCATTGTTGACAGGGATGGGCGGCGTGAGTTCCCCATTTTTCTCATACCTGATTTGGGCATAGTTACTATTGTGTAACCTTCTCAATATATCTAAAAGATAGAGGGGTAGTCCTAATTCACTCAGAACCCTCCACAAAGCATTTCTGGGTACCAGGTCAAATGCATTCTTGAGGTCCACAAAGACCAGATACAGGCTAACCCCTTCAAGATGTATTGTTTTCCAATAGAGAAGTTGGAGCCTAAAAATCTGGTCTATTGTTGATGTTTTTTTCTCTGAAGCCGGCCTGCAAAGGGGTCATGATCTTATATTCCTCCAACCAGGATTACAGGCGATCTAATAAAATCCTGGCAAATACTTTTTGTGAAACATTGATCAAGCTGATCGGTCTGTAATTTATAGGTAATAGAGGTGATCCTTTTTGTATATCGGTAGGATCTCATCACCTAGCCAGGTTGCAGGAAGGCCATTCCCTGTAAAATGGCATTGAAGACCACCCAAAAATAAGGACTCCAAATCTTGGGTTCTGCCCGATAAAGATCCCCTGGTATCTTGTCCAGGCCTGCAGCCTTCCCAGGAACTATTCTGCTTAGGGATTTTGTGATTTCTGCCAAAGCGATCTCAGGGATAGCTATTTCAGACACCGAGAGAGTCGGATTTGCTGGAGTCAGGCTACTGGCCTCAACAGCAAAAGAGGCATAAAGAGCCAAAAAATGCTCTTTCCAACTATCGGTCGCTATTTTTGGCTCAAAGGCCTCCTGTCCTTTGTTGCTACTTGTAGATATAATGTTCCAACATGTTTTTATATCTTGTGTCTCCAGGGCCAGTTTCAAACTATCCCATTGATCCATTTCCCATGCGGTTTTAGCAGATGCAATGGTGGTTTTATAGAGAGACCTTGCTGATTTTATTGCAGTATTACACTTCGATATTATGGCCTCTATCAATGCCTTTTTTGCCACCCGACAACTACCATTGAACCACGACTGCTTCGGCTTCCTCCCGCGTCTCCTTGCACATGCTGTCCAAAACAACTCCTCCAGCTTTGAGGTGGTGGACTCGTTGATCTTTGCAACCTCTGCAAGGGAAGCAGCGTAGTCTCCTGACTTTACAAGCTCTGACATGGTCTCAAGGTTGGGTGTGATGGCTTCAAATAGGAGAGCCATTTTTTCATGTGATTTTCCTAGCCATGCCCACCTGACTTTCCGCCTATTGTTGTTTAGTGTCAGTCTGTGATCTATAGCAGATGTTTCTGCTGGTTGGTCCCTAGTCGTTGGCAAAGTGAGTTCGAGTATTAAAGCATTATGGTCACTAAATTGGCACGGACGGACAATGAAGTCCTTAACCTGACCCCACAGCCTAGTTTCTACTATTATATAATCCAGGATAGAGGGGTGGCCAACTCTATTATAGGTATAACTCCTGGGGGAGTCAGAGCTGAAACGACCATTGCAGGCTCGCAGGGAATGCTTTAAGGGGAGTGCTTTAATTTGCAGAGCCAAAGGTGTCCAAGCCCTAATCGGAGAGATATTGGTCTCAGGAATAGCCCACATCTCATCCTCCTTTGTAGCAGGTATACCAATTAGATCTTTCATTGGTTCAAATTGGCAATTAAGGTCGCTAGCCAGCACTACTAGAGCATTATTCAAGAAACCAGATAGCAGACCGTCAAGTTGGTCTTGGGTTGGTGATTCTTGACCGGTCCTCACCGGCCTCGAATAAAATATGATTAAGGCTATTTTAAACTCTTGGGTGAAGGTCAGTATGAGGCACAGTATGTCTGGTGAGTGATGCACCACTGGAGTGATCATGCATCCTAAATGACACCCAACCGACGTACAAAGCCCACCTGAGGGTCTACCCCGTCCCCTAGTTACAGCAGGTATGTAAAATGAAGCAAAACCCAAGCGAGTTGGTTCCTCAGTTGCCCAGGATTCCTGAAACATGCAACTGTCACAGGTATCCACAAACTCCCACCAGTCAGGGCAATCTAGTTTGCTTTTAAGACCTGCCACATTCCAAGATACAACCTTAAGTTTGTTCGATGCGCTAGGGTTGGCTAAGGTGCCTCCCTAAGCCACTTTCACTGATAGAACTTCTGGTTCCAATAACGCTGTGTGGTACTTGCTCAGAGAATCTTTGATTACCACTGGGTTTGTCCCCCTGTCTGGGTTTCCAGAGATTTCCGGAATGCCATGGGAACACGATGGAGCATGGAAATGTGTAGGGGAGAAAGAGTATGTGTCCTGTATGGTTGTGATAGGTTTAGGACTAGAGGTTACTACTAGAACTTTGGGCGATTTGGAGTGGACAACAGGACCAGGATGGGCAGTTATAGTGTTCGAAATGGACTCCTTATCAGAGGAACTAGATGCCTTTTTCTTAAAATCCAGGGCCCTTTCCACTAAGGGCTTACTCCCACATACCGTCCAGGGTCCCCACTCGGCAACAAGTCAATCAACGTCTTCCAAAACCACAAATCTATTTGCCAGAGGCAAATTGAAAGTGTATGGTCTCAGTTGTAGAGCACCCTGTCCCACCGTTGGCTGATTCTGGAGCCAGTCATTTTGTCTGTGTCTGGTGTCGGCCCTAGTGTTAAAAATGGATTCAAGGGTGTAAAAGTGGGTGAGCGGAAAAAGTTTAATGGCAAAACCTGTGGTTGGGAGGGATTGGCTCAGATGCAATAGATGTTGTACAATGCGTGGGTTCCTAAAATTAATTATAACACAATCCCCACAAACATCTTTGGGCCTGTTACCTACCCAGCCTACCCTGCGTGTCATAAGTATTTCTATGGCATTAGCATAGGCAAATTGACAATGTCTAACAAGCAAGTGCAAGCATTTGTTTTTTAGCTCATTCTGGCCATCTTTTAAAACTGGGACTCCAGTTAGAATAATTATGTAAGGGGTTGAGGCTGGGGGAAGATTAATTGTAGGTAGGTCTGACCCTGCCCCGCCTATCGGTCTCATGGGCCCAGCATTGCCAGTGCTTTATTTCGATGTGCCCTCAGTTTCTGGTGCCCTGACCCCAGGCTTGTGGCCCGTAGCTGAACTAGTACTAGCCACCACCGGGGTATCAGTTGGAGTCCCACAGGATACCTTTGTCCTTTCTCCGATCTCAACGGTTCCAGGTGCTGTGGTGCCCAAAGACACAGTTCTCCTCTCTCTGGCCGGTGTTGGAGGATTGGGCATTTTTCCTGCGTAGCTGGAACATAGGTTAGAGAGTTTATCCAGACGTGCATGTACATGGGCGAGTTCCTCTCTCAAGATGTCTCTGATTTGTAAAGTTTCCAGCAGGGGTACTGCCCAAGCTGGTGGTGACTTATCCACATGCTGATTTGGCCCCTCAGACGCAATCTGATCTGCCACACATCCCGTGTACTCTGGTGTTCCATCATTAGACTTCTTTTGCTTAACCCCTACCTTGATGGACTTTGTGGGCTGTTGGGTGTTACTGGACTTAGCTACACCCTATGTGACACCCCTCCTCCTTGTGACTACTTTGGGAATTGTTCTGGTGCCCACCTCTGGTGTCTAAATCTGTGGCGACAGTTCAACCAAATGTTCCATTTCGCTATGAATTGTGGGCAAAACCATGACAGGACAGGCTTGTTGAAAGTCCGGGGTCAATGACAGTCTACGTTCTGTAAGTTCTATCTCAGTGGCCACCACTCCTATGGCCCTTTCAAGCATCCTGTCAATGGATGTCTGCGAAAGGGGAGGGGGTATAAGCCGTGGTGATGCAGAGCATGTTGCATTTGTAGTGCTCTTCCCCATTTCCAGTGGATTTCTAGACACATGTCAGGGACACCTAGGATCACTCGAGTTACCGCCCAGCAAGACGAATAAGTAACCCACCAGATTTTTATGCTGGGGTTACAGGGGAAGAGGTCAGACGAAATATAAAAACAAAAAAACAGCTAGAGGTAAAATTCAGGTTGCACTTACAAGTAGTCCCGGTAGCAACCACACTGTGGCTATGGGTAGGCCACCCTGGGAAGTTTCCTGTTCTTCTATGTGGATTGGGCAGAACACAGGCAGATAGGAAAGTCCAATACAAAGTTCCATGAGAAAGTGCCCAGCCCAGCCTCATCCGGTCTCAGAGGGGCGCAGGTGGGCCCACCCTTGGCCTGGCGTGGCCTGGGCATGCCCGCGCGCATCCCGCCCCACGGGAGCCCCGCCCCTCTTTTCCATTGGCTGGCGTCACCGTTTATGGTAAACGGTGGCCAGCCATTGGAAAAGAGCTTCCAGTGATGAACACTTTTCTCTTTTAGAGCCGTCCCAGTTGAACTGGCTGCCCCGACTTACTGCTGGCGTAAAAGGTTTGTTATCTTTATGGGGCCAAACACATGGCCTCATAAAGATAAGAACCCTTTTTGCACAAAAGGAAGTCAGGCGAGCCAGTCCAACTGGGGCGGCTCTAAAAGAGAAAAGTGTCTCTGGCTTCTCTGGTGACTTTAACAACCATGGGCGCTATACCCCGACATTGTCAAGTGAGAGCTTGTGTTTTACTCTTCGCCAACCAGCAGGAAGATCATGAATATTCTGGCAGCGAGGGATACTAATGGAGGGGAGAGAGTGTATCCCCCACGAGCACGAGAGTACCTCTGAGGCACGTGACAGTGAGTGCACGTGTGAGGGCGTGTGAGATCCGCAGAGCCGTGTTTCTTGTCTTGCAATTTTATATAGCTCAAACTCAACCCGGAGGTATCATGGCGCTATACACGAGCACCAGCTGTTGCAGACGGGCACATCCATGTTTTGTTAGGTGTGAGGAGATTAAGTGATTTGCCCAGAATCACAAGAGGTTGAGCCGCAGAGACTCGAACCTGGTAACCCAGCTTCGAGGTCATATGCTCTAACCGTTACTCCACATCTTAATGAGTCCAGCCTGCAGGGACAGGGGCCCATGTACTTTCACTCCAGAGTGTGTCACTGCTGGGCGTGTCACTCTTAAGTTTGTCAGTCCTGTGTGTCTCTCCTGAGGTTATCACTCCTGGATGTATCACTACTGGGTGTGTCATTACTGAGGGTGTCACTCCTGAGTGTGTCACTGGGGCGTGGGGTAGAGCAAACAACCCCGTACTGGTCACCATGTTCTATTTGTATGCCGATGCTTGTTTAAACCCGAGAGGCACTTGGTGGGCGTTATACCCCAACCATGTCACGTGAGAGCTTGTGTCTCACTCTTCGCCAACCAGCAGGTAGTGTGTGAATCTTCTGGGAGAGAGAGGCACTTATGGAGGGGAGAGTGAGCATCCCCCACGAGCACGAGAGTACCTCTGAGGCACGTGACAGTGAGTGCATGTGTGAGGGCGTGTAAGATCCGCAGAGCTGTGTTTTTTGTCTTGCAGTTTTATATAGCTCGAACTCGACCCAAAGGTATCATGGCGCTTTACATGAGCACCAGCTGTTCCAGATGGGCACATCCATGTTTTGTTAGGCGGGGGGAGATCAAGTGATTTGCCCAGAATCACAAGAGGTTGAGCCGCAGAGACTCGAACCTGGTTACCTAGCTTCGAGGTTGTACGCTCTAACCGTTAGGCCACATCTTAATGAGTCCAGCCTGCAGGGACAGGGGCCCATGTACTTACACTCCAGAGTGTGTCACTCTTAAGTTTGTCAGTCCTATGTGTCTCTCCTGAGGTTATCACTCATGGATGTATCACTACCGGGTGTGTCATTACTGGGTGTGTCATTACTGAGTGTGTCCCTCCTGAGTGTGTCACTGGGGCGTGGGGTAGAGCAAACAACCCCGTACTGGTCACCGTGTTCTATTTGTATGACGATGCTTGTTTAAACCCGAGATGCGCTTGGTGGGCGCTACACCCCGACTTTGTCACGTGAGAGCTTGTGTCTCACTCTTCGCCAACCAGCAGGAAGTGCGTGAATCTTCTGGGAGCGAGGGGCGCTTATGGAGGGGGGAGAGTGCATCCCGCACGAGAGCATCTCTGAGGCCCGTGACAGTGAGTGCACGTGTGAGGCCGTGTGAGATCCACAGAGCCGTGTTTTTTGTCTTGTAGGCTTATATAGCTCGAACTTAACCCGGAGGTATCAGGGCACTTTACACGAGCAAAAGCTGTTCCAGACGGGGACATCCATGTTTTGTTAGGCGTGGGGAGATGAAGTGATTTGCCCAGAATCACAAGAGGTTGAGCCACAGAGACTCGAACCTGGTTACCAAGCTTCGAGGTCGTATGCTCTAGGCGTTAGGCCACATCTTATTGATGCGGCCGCGAGACGCGATATGTTGTGGGGGAGGGGGAGAAGCAGGAGTTGTTTGCGCGTGCGGCCACTGCTTGGAAAAACATGCATTGAAAATGCAATAGGTCTCGCCTTTGATTAAGTTAAAGCCATTTGCTTTGCTAATGGTATTGTGTAGCAAAGCAAATGGCTTTAACTTAATAAAAGGCGAGACCTATTGCATTTTTAATGCTTATTTCCCAGTGATGTAGAGGGCTATTTTCAGAGCTGGATAGGCTGCCCTGACCCAAAAATGAAAGCCCCTTTGGCCTTATTTTGGTCACTGACTCCTGTGGTGTGAGGTGCTATTTGAAATGTGTTGCCAGTGTTGGTTTACAGATCGGCTTTCATTACTGTCCTGGATTGCCCAGCCTTTTTTGCCAGCATAACATACACTAACACAGAGTTATTTAAAGTTAATATGTGCACAAAAGATGACAAATACAGACTCCCAGACCACTTGTGCACCGGCACAGTGCAGAAACATCATAATGCAGCCCCTACCTATGCATGTCTTTGTTACAATAATAGATATCCATTGAGCATTTTTCTGTCGTTGTAGTCTGGAATATTGATTAGGGAACATCAATCTTCCAAAACTTTATAGCCAAAATATCTAGGACAATAATTTCAAAAGGTATGTGCATGTAGCGAGGCATAGATGTATTATTCTTAACTCCACTTCTTCGCACCTTGATATAAATACATCGTAAAGGTGCATTCACGTGGAGTTAGATATAGAAAATCAATGCATATCTGCCAATATTTTTGTCGGTGTGAGAGTGGGTGCTAGCTTGCTTGTAAAAGCTGCCCCGTGAGGTTGGTGGAGGTCAGTCACATGCCTCCAGATTTGTTAGAATGTACAGAACAACATGCACTCATGGTGATTATCTAGTCTTATTATTCACAAATCCCCGAATTCATAAGATTACAAATTATGCACCTGAAAACTGAGACAATGCTATGTATCCAGGCAAAATCCTTGAGCCACAAAGTGTCATCCCAGTGTCATTAAACACAAATGATGTCACCGGAGCTGCATATCTGAACAGCTGCCTCTCCATCATGCACCCACTAGACACTGCCGATGAGCCAAGCTCTCACTGGCCACCGCCCCACGTATCAGCAAGACTAGAATGGGAGGAAAGTCCTTCTCCTACTTCACAGTCAAGGCCTGGAACACCCTCCCTCTCCACCTCTGGCAATCTCCCACATTGCCCCAATTTAGGAAGGACCTCAAGACCTGGCTTTTGAGGTGACCCCAGCATTCAACGGAGCAGACCCCTCTACCCCCCAGCACCTTGAGACCCTCACGGGTGAGTAGTAGCGCTTTACCAACCCTGATTGATTGATAGATTTATTGATTGATTGCTTTCATCGAACATTGAAGTTAATATTTATTAAATAGGACTACACATATTCGCAAGGAGTTAGTCACAAAATGTCAAACCAAAAAAAGATATACCCTTCCAAAACAATGGAAACATTTCTCCATTAAAGTTACATTTACATGTGTTGCATTTTATTTTATTCAAGTATTAATATACCTAATGGATTTGCAAATTGCTCTGATTTTCACTGGGATCCCAGGCAACCTTATGAAACAGCAGGACTGAAAAAGGTATTGATTGTATAATGACCTACATCAGAGGTGGTGTGCGAGCCATGCAAGGCTTGGAACTCTATGTTTGGTACATCAGCAGCATTTCCTTTAGGCATGAGGAGCAGTAGAACATTTGAGAATGAATATATCTGCATATATGAACACCTAAATATTTGGGGCCTCATTTATGAAAAGTGACGCATCGTTGCGAGAAAACAGCGATGCGTCACTTTTCATTGCGCCCTCCCTGCGACACCAATAATGTGTCATATTTACAGTATGATGCATCATGTCGCAAGGAGTTACAGATATGTCAGTATTTCTGACGTATCAGTAAGCGCAAAAATGACGCATTGCTGGAGTGTGTCACAAAAGTGATGCAACTCCAGTAATTGGTCATTACACATGGGCAAGTCCCATGTTAAATGTGCCTGCGACAGTGTTAAGTCTGCCATGAGGCAGGCGTAAGATACTGACGCATTTGCATACTAGAAGTGGCACAGTGAAATCTCCTAGATTTCACTGAGCCACTTGTGCGACCCTTTCTTGCGTTGGAACACCCCCCTGCATACATTATACCTGGCACAGGTATAATGTGGCACAGGGGCTTGCAAAGTGACACATCTACCTGGATGCATCACTTTGTTAATATGGCGCAACATATGGCACATTTTTTACATCGCTGGTGCATCACAAAAAGTGACGTACGGGCGGCGCAAAAGTGACGCGAGGGCCCATAAGTAAGCCTCTTGGTGTTGATTGTACGTAAGCTTGGAAGACAGTTCAATTTACTTCATGAAATTCACTTAAATCCTGATTTTTATGTTCTGAGAAAGTCCCGAAGTTAGTAGAAATTTCTCATTATACAATTTATGTAATTTTTTTCATACAAAAGACTTGATAATGCAGAAAATATCTCACCAGAAACCCCTTTTTGCTGGAGCCAGTCCTTTTATTATCTTAAGAGACTTTTTTACCCGAAGTGTATGCTCATGTGAAGAAAATATAGTTGAGATACCAGCAAACCATATTTCACCCTCACAGGATATTTTCACACAATTTTGAAGGAAATTCATGAATTTTAGTGTGAAAAAATTATGTAATTTCTCCCACTCTTAACTATAACAAACAAGTTAAAGGCATTGGAAGAACACTTTTAGTGGTCCCTGGCAATAACTTGGTAGTTTATTGCTCTTATTCTTGGGGTGCGGGGAATGGTGATAATTTAGCTCTTTGGACTCAGAGCAGATTCCTATGGTACAGTTTGTTGAAGGAAGGAACGTAAAGCTGTGCAGCCAGCTTGGAAAAATATTGTAACTCTAAAGCAAAGATGGTTGTGGTGAGCATTGTAGCTCTCGATGTTATTCGTTTCAAGGGCTCCTTCCTCCCTCAGTCATCCGTCCCAGTACCCAAAGTAACACAAATGTTTGTATGAATGATGGAAGAGGCACTACAATGTTATAATTTTTACTTATTCTCTCTTCTGTTATAACTCGTATAGCCTTTGTATTCCATTTGTCGTCACAAGTCCTGGCCCTTTATATTGTAAAGAGGTCTGTTGACACGGCGAAAGAGTTTTCATAAAATTATTTTCTTTTTATTTTATATTTCCAAATAGAAACAACATACAGCCAAAATGTTTCGTGCCACAAGGAGGAACATTTTCAGGGCAGTCTAATATACAAATCTAACAAATGCAAACCAAAAATGACAACATAGTAAAATCTAACAACTTGTTACCCTAAGTAACCGATGACTTACTGAAGTAAATGACTAACTCCAGAGTATGGCATGGCAAGCACTGTGAAAAGACGATCCTTAACAATCTAACTTCAACCAAGACTTGTGACACATATTTGACCTTCATAGGGATGATCAAAGCTTGTGTTTTTTAAACAAAACTGGGAGATGGAATTAGCTCCCATTTGGTTCGTAAACTAAAAATTAAAATTACTAATAATAGATCCTTATCAGGGGCAAGAATGACTGTTGAAGTCAATCAAAAACATTTGTGAAAATGCAATTGTCTGAATGTCATACGAAACAAGACTAACAAATGTTCCATTACCTTTCTGATCACTGTTCAAGTTCACTCGTATGCACATATAATACTATTACATGTTGCCATATCTCTTAGACCAATTACTGTGTTAATCTTGGTACATGTCTCACCAAGTCTTAGAGCCCCACTCCTTTTGCTGGCAAGTAATTGGTCCTATTCCGTTTACAGTTCAGAAGCAACCTGTATTCTACCCTGCTATCAGTGTCTCTAGATAAACAGATGTCGTCCATGCATTATTTCGCTGTAAAAATCTGTACATTCCCTTGTAATTATTATCCTAGATTCTAGTAATGCGCATACCACAAATATTTAGGGGCGATTACGATGTCGGTCGGGCACATTTCCGACCGACTGATTACAATGCAAGCAACCCGTTCGGGCTGTCTGTTTCGGTTCCGTTTGGCATTCGGAGAGCCCGAGTGGTTCGGAGTTGAACCGTACAGCTCTATGGACACGGTTTCCGACCTAGGGGCATATCAACAACAACCGGCGATAATTATTGCTAAGCACACTTAGCGCTAGGATAATTATCGCCGGCTAGCGTTGATTTTTATCGCTGAGATAGCGTGCTATTAGCAACATTTATCTCAATAGCGATAAAAATCCTCACGCTAAGTGGCTAACGTGAGATTATCGCTGGAAACCCAGCGATAATCTCACGTTAGCTTGTTGATAGGGACAGACAAACTTAGCCATGATATCCTCCTTCCATAGGATATCATGGCTAAGTCAGAAAAATACCAGACGTAAAAAAGCAGCGTTAACCGCGGTTAGCGCTGCTTTTTTTGTCTCTAACAGGGTTAGCGATATTCTTGATAATAGGAGAAATGTCGCTTAGCGACATTTCTCCTATTATTTCACTCTGGAACGCCCCCTTTGCATCTCATTAGAGATGCAAGGGGAAGCTTAGAGTAAAAGGGTACTAACATGCAAATTTGCATGTTAGCACCCTGTTGTTGATAGGGTGCTAGTTTTATCTCTGCTTTTTTGGCTTTGAAAGCCAAAAAAGCAGAGATAAAGCCCTTGTTGATATGCCCCCTACTGATTACGAAATCCGATTCTGACAGCCGTTCCGAATCGGTCTGCCCAACAGGAAACGGTTGTAAGAATCTGACTTTGAGGGCCTGTAGCAGGCCCTGCTTCACCCATAGACCTCTGGTTGGGACCCCTGGATGTACCCAAGGGACCCCTCTTTCCAACCATGCACAGTGTAGTAGGCACCACCACAGGGTGCAAGGTTTTCCCAACCATTTTTTAATGAGAGCCATTCTTCTCGTTCAGAACACAGGCTCCCATTAAAGTCAATCCGAGTCTGATGGAACGATGTTCGGAAGCATCGTAATCTATCGGTTAGACTTACAGAACCCGATTTGGTTGGAAACGATTCTGAAAGCAATTCAGTTGGAAGAGTTTCCGACCGACGTTGTAATCAGCCCTTAGTCTTGTATTCCTTCCTGTGTAGTAATAAGTGTTTCTGAAAAATTATTTTTTATATTTCTGAGGATCAGGTCTACCACTGTTCTACATTTTGTTACAATAATGAAGAACGCGTATCCATGTATTAACAGTTTGTGTAATGGATCCCATTCTAATATTACAGCCCAATTAACTCAAATTAATATAGTTGATTATTGTATGAGAATTGGACACCACATTATGTAATACGTAAAGTACCTAACTAATGAATGCCATAATATCTTATTAGGTATTGCTCAAAAATGTATTGTCTATAGCTCATGTTTAATAGAACAAGATCTGGTTCGAAGGGTAAGAGAATCAGATTCTCTGGTACACTCATACTGCAAACATTGTTAGTTACAGTAGGATGTAATCAACTTTAGTTTCACTACCAACATAAATGTTATGGAGCATATTGTAACACTGTTTAAGACAAAATATATACATTGTGGTTTCACAGCCAGATCATAACTTAATATGATTCCGCATTTTAAAACAGTGATGCACCGCCTTAAAATGGTATGTGCAAATATAACTATGGGCACAAATTATAGTAATGATTTGAAACCAAGAACACATTGCAATTTCACACCCATGTCCCAACAAAAAAGATTCTACTTGATTTTAAGCAGTGCAGCACTATATTAGAATGGGGCATGCAGATTTAGTTATGGAGACAAATTCCTCGAATGACCTTATTCCATAATTATGATACATACCACAACACCTTCCTTGAAATCCCATTCAAGAAAAACAAAAGTCTAAAATTGTTCATATCGTACAATTATAAGTATTTTATTTAATTCATGCATCCATCATACAGTGGTAGCAGATTCTTTCTATTGTCATGTTATAGTGCCCAACCTTGCTCATGTGCAAGGACATAAAAAGGACATCCATGTGTATAAAGCTACTGATCACATAAGTCCTCAAATACAGAGTTTTAAAATTCACCATGCTGTTTAGTAGATCAGTTGGGAGTAGCCCACAAAACATATTGCAAGAAGCTTTTACCTGCACTTCTTGTCTTACATGTTCAAGGCGTTCCATCCATTAACGTTAAAGACTCATTTGCAATCAACCCGACGTGGTTGTCATCCTGTGTTGGACATGTTCATGAACTATTGCAGGACCTCCGATCAAATGTCAATAGAAGATAATTGCAACAAGTTACAGTCTGTATTAGTATATTATTTTGGAAAGGGGCACTACCATAAAGCTGTTGTGGTTCACTGTTGATGAAATTCGCACCATGTGTAGGGGGTGCTAGAGAGCCCATGGCAAGTTTGCCACACTCTAGTGTAGCTCTGCCGGCTGGAACAGCCTATCCATCATTTATATTCAATTCAGGCAGCCATCCGCCCTACAACACAAGGGCATGCCACTCGGAAATAGACCAGCTATTCTATATTGCAGAAATTGTTGTCTGAGACTGAAGAAAACCCACAGATATGACCGACTGACAGCAAGGTGGCGAGGGCCCACAGCACTGAAAATGGCAGAATCCACTTGCGGGGATTAGTACATGCTTAGCTGCAGTGCTGATAGAGATGCTCTGGCCCTGATGTGGCACTGCTCGACGCATTGCCGGACCGCCCTCCTGTCAGCGATATTGCAGTGAAGGTGACAGAGGAGCACCTCTGGTGGGACGTGGAGTGGGGTATCTACATGGTTCTGAAGGTGGTGGGTGGCACAAGTACCAATCACGCCTTACCTTTGAATCAAAGCAGGCTCACAGGTCACAACAGCGCGCACTATCAGATTCTGAACAGGAGTCGTCAACTCAGGGTGCGTCATCCATGGACTCCACACTCCAGGCAGTGCAGCAGGGCCTGTAGTCAATTGATGGTAAGTTGGATGTGCTGAATCTGAATTTGGATAGGATGGTGACTAAACTTGATAAGCAGGCTTTGGGTATCTCTGCAACTGAACAGCGTATATCATCAGCAGAGGATGACATTCAATCGAACACAACAAAGTGCTTGAATATGGAAAAGATCTTAGAAGTGATGCACGCAAAGAAAGAGGATTTAGAAGCCGGCTCACACCAGAGCAACCTGAGAATTGTGGGGGTCCTGGAATCAATGAACACTGGGCATCTAGAAAACTATGTGGAGTATATGCTGAAGGAGCACTTCGGACGGAACAGCTGTCATTGATACTAATTGTGGAGAGAGCTCTCAGGACACTGGACACCCGCCCGCCGCCAGGGGCCCCCCCACAGCCAATAATTGCTAAATTGCTGAACTATCTCAACCGTGACCAGGTTATCTGGCTCTTCAGGGAGAAGCAGATCATGCAATACCAGGGAAATGAGACCACCTTCTTCTCAGATTTCACTGCAATGGTGCAGGCAGTGCGGCTGGAGTTCATACAGGTGAAGAAAAACCTTCAGGCGGCAAAAATCCCTCATGCAATGCTATACCCGACCAATCTCCGAGTTGAACATGATGGAAAGAGGAAGATATTTACAACCCCTGCTGTGGCTATGGACTTTATCAAGATGGTACGTCATCTTTGGTGCAGCCCGGCACGATCAGTTGACTCCTCATCGGATGTCTAAAGGTTGTGGCTAATGTGACAAACTGTCAGTAAGTACCATATTATTTGTCAGCTGTAGTGGGCCATTAGCAATATATAACCTAGGCTCACTGTAGTGGGCCACACTAGTTTTGATGCTCTGAAAATTTGGTTACAGCGGAACTTGGACAGGAGTCTGACTGCACTCTGCTAAGATGAACCTTTGATGAGCCTCGAACCCTGTGGCTCTAGACAGTGTGGCAAGACCCAACAGAAAACGCTGAATTGATAACTTTATGCTCAGTTCCCGGCCACCTCCATCAATCTGGAGGGATAATTGGCCTTTAGCTGCCCCATGAGGGTATACCCTCTACGTTACAAGATTTTATGTTTTTATTACCAAGTTGTGATGTGCTAGCTGTTATACTTGCTTGTTTTCTTTGTTTGATTAAGTATGGGAATGACATTAGCATGTTTGGGGTATTTTAATGGGTGGAGGGGAGGGAGTCGGTTTGTTGTGTTCAAATGTATAAGTGTATAAGTGCGTCCCTAGCATAGATGATAGAATCCACCACTATGGTAAACTATCAATAATAAATAACATACCTCTTGATCACACCCATCAAATATGCTGAACACCACTGGGTGCACCAGATTCATCACGTGGAATGTAAGGGGGCTGAATAACCCTAAAAAGACCAGGCAAGTCCTTGCCTACCTAGATCGTCACCAAATACAAATAACATTACTGCAGAAGACGCACCTCACCCGCCGCAAAGAACCACATGTGGGACAGAGATGGGCTGGATACTGTATAGCCTCCTCTTACTCCTCTTATTTAAGATGGGTCCTGTTACTCATTAAAAAAGGAGTCCCCTTTACCCCTACACACCTCAAGATAAATAAACATGGAACCACACTCACTATAGTTAATTTATTTGGTCCCAATGTGGATGATCTCGACTTTTACACCCGGATCTGGTGTCGTCTACATTCACTGCCAACCACTGCTACTATCTGGGGAGGAGATTTTAATATATACATAGATCTGATGAAGTACAGACAAAATAGACTAGCGGTTTAAAGTCTTACAAGATAACATGGCAGAATACAAGATACTAGATATGTGGAGGACGAGACACCCAACTGCTCTGGAAAGTATTTTTGGCTCCATGGTGCACAACACAAGATCGAGACTGGACTGTTGGCTGGGCTCCAGGCAGGTATGTACATGGGCCACAGATGTTAGGCACAAGCCTAAGACACTATCGGATCTTGCCCCATTGCTGCTAGAACTAGCAAGCCCAACCCATAAGCTCCCACAGTTCTAATGAAGACTTCAGGCCACATCCCTGTTAGATCCTGTTTTTCACGATAGCATAGACAAAGAGGAGAATACGGGGTTGGTGGCTGATACACTGTGTGAGGCGTATCAAGTTACCATAAGGGTATCGGAGCCCAGGCAGGGGTGCTGCGCTCTATCCGATCTCATCTGCATTCCACTGAGGATGATATAAAGTCCCTAGAATGTAAATACGAGGTATGCCCACTACCCAGTATTCTGGCAGATATTAGAACACAGATCTCTGAATATAATGATACTGCTGCACAGGAAATATGATACATATCCAGAGGTTGGGTTGCCAGGGCATATGAGGAGTGAGGGCGAGCCAGCCAAAGTATAGCTGCCAAAATCTAGCAATCACTGGCACAGTTGCATTTAGAAAACATCGAATCCCCTAAAGGAAGATGTCAGTTATCACACCCAATCTATCTTGTCACAATTTGTAGTTAATTATTCTTGACTATAAGGCTCTGGCGAGGATGCTTCTACTATCGAGACAGAGGCATACTTGGATGATGTGACCCTGGCGTGACTGCGGCGGATCAGAGGGAGTTTTTAAAAAAACCAATCACTGAAACGGAAATGAGGGTAGCC
Source organism: Triturus cristatus (assembly GCF_964204655.1). Classification (NCBI taxonomy): domain Eukaryota; kingdom Metazoa; phylum Chordata; class Amphibia; order Caudata; family Salamandridae; genus Triturus; species Triturus cristatus. Next base: position 503,698,999 of record NC_140594.1, on the reverse strand, counting down.
AATAGAACACTCACTAATGGGAAGGCCGCAGGGGGCAACGGACCGCCCTGCGAGTGTTATAAGGAGTACAAAGAATTATTGGCACCACACATGCATGCCATGCATACAGATGCATATGCGAAGCAAATTCTACCACCACCACCACTTAGGGAGGCCCTAATAATAGTCTTGATAAAGCTTGACAAGGTCCCAAAATGCTGTACATCATACCCGCCACTATCCCTCATTAATATAGATGCAAAACTTCTGACCAAAATAATAGCATCTAGACTCCAGCCACTATTAAAAGCAGTGGTCTTGATTCATACCCACTTGGCCCACTACCCATACCTGACGCAAACTATTTGTGGTACTTCATCAATTACACCTGTCCATTCAGGCAGCAGCAGCACTTCTAGACTCCACAAAAGCTTTTGATTTTATATGGTGGAGTAAAATGCTCACAGTGATTAATCGTGTGGGAATCCTGCTGGCACTTACACGATGGATCCAGTTGTTCAATACGGAACCATCCGTGAGAATGCAGGTGAATGGAAACATTTCGGGTCTACTAAGGATCTGAAAGGGAATGAGGCAGGGATGCCCCCTGTCGCCCATCCTATTTGCGAATGCGCTATAGTCTTTGACGTGCATTGTTCGGCAGCATCGCACTTATGTGGCTATGCATTTCCGCCAACGACGCCTAGACATTTCCCTTTATGTGGATGACATGGTCCTTAATGTTCGAGTCCCAGTGATAGACCTAGCACCAATCATACGTGAGTACATTTGGCACAAGGGATACTGAGAACTTAATATCAATTAGCACAAGTCATCTATCTTTCTCCTAACAGAATGCACTGAGCTGTATGCCCTGGATTTTCCCCTTGAATGGTGCACAGAACCCATTAAGTACCTAATGGTGTGGATACATAGAGACCCGGAGATAGTTGTCAGTCACAATTATGGAATGGCACTCCCCAGTTTAGAGGATCAAGTGGACGGGTGGATACATCGGCCACTGTCACTGGCTGATAGAATAGCCGTTATGAAGATGATTATGATGCCACTGCGTAGATTCCTTTATCTGTTTATCAACATCCTGATCGCACTGCCAAAAGCCTTCTTCAATACCTACAAACCTGTATGATTACTCTTGCCTGGAGGGAAAGCAACCAAGGATAAACTGGAATACACTCACATGGCCTTATGAGGAGGGGGTATTTGGCACGCCAGATATGTATCTATATTATATGTGTGCGCAGGTGCACTTCGTGCACTATTGGTACTTACCCACCAACTTATTACCGCATCCCTCTATAGAAGATGATGATGCCTATCTACTTCCTTTTAAATCCTGAAGGCAGGGTGCTCGGCTCTAAGTCTGAGCGTGCAGGACACCCCTACAGCCAATGGAGTCCATTCTCCTGGGTTGTAAGTGAGACAGCCATATTACATTTAGAGGGGCACCGCGTCATACGTGATGACCATCTCGAAACTGGCTGTAATAAACCCTATGAAGTTGGGTATCAAACATGTTTGAATCATGCCTCCCACACCGTAAATGGTGAGGGAGATATGATTCCGAACACTGTGAAGGACCTTCGTTAGGCCCTCAGTGCTCTGGGTACCAGTCTTCTAGACCTGGACTGCACAACATGGCTCTGAAGACCGGAGACATGATTCTGCCCTCCTGCTGCTGAGCCAAGCTCGAGCAGGGGAAGGCAGAACAGCAGGTATCCTGTCAGAGGGAGGTGTGACCACCTCCCACACAGGGTTTAGTGTATTGAGGCCAGATGGGATTGCTTGCCAGTGCCACTCAGTCTGCTTGAAGGGCACATTTGTTGTCCTCCTTGCATAGTCCAGTTCAAACCAGCTCAGGGAGGCATTGGTCCCCACTCTGGTGCAAAACTGGACAAAGGACATGGGAGTATCCTCCCCACAGTCCAACCCCTCCCCTGGGGGGAACCATGAATCATCTGAACCCTTTCCTTAGGGTACTTAAGGGCTTACCTGAGGGTGGGTCTCTAGATTTGTTTTGGGACACAATTCAATTCAGACACCACTTCAACTTCCACCGTCTGGGCACTCTGGACTTTGCTGTACTTCGCTCTGGGCATCAAGGCTGAAACCGGGAAGACTCCTGCCGCTCTTGATCTCTTCACCCTGCTCGTCTGCTCAATGTCCATGCCTGTGGTCCTTACAAGAAACCTTCCAAGGCCTGTGGGCATCCAAGACACCTGAAGGAATCTCCCTTGAAGTGAAGGAGTCACTTCCCTGCATTTGCAGGCACCGCAACTAAGCTGACCGTTCTGCTGATCCTGGGCTCCCACGAACTCCAAAAGGCTCAGCAACACAGTGTGCTGCTATTGCATAAATCACACACAAGAAGCAGTCTTGTGTAAGTGTAGATTTATTAGGAGTTGAATACCATTGCCCCCGAAATGCAGGCAAGATCCTCTGGAAAAGCTGCTGTCCTGACCAATTATCCAGTTGGAATGTCCTCTGGACAACGGTAGCAACTAGGGCAACAGAACCCAACCACAAAATAAATATACCCATGCCAGCCGACATTTGCACAACATGTACACGTTCACAAATGTACAACAGACCCAATACCACACACCCACAGCAAACATACCTTAAAAATAGGACATATTAACCCAACGCTCTTAATGTTAACAGAATGAACATGGAATTATCAATAACCCATAATTTCTATTGTCAAATGAAACATCTTCTTGAAATCTCTTTTGTTCTATAGAGTATATCTTCTGAAAGTAGAAGGACCTTACCAGGTTCACACCTATTATAAATAATATGCTACCTTAGGTCAATGAAACATCCTGGACATGGGGCTATTTTTCTTTTTTTGTATTTCTTTTTCGGGTATTTTAAACTTTAAAAAAAACAGACATAACAATGCAATCATGTCGACATCCCAATTCTATAAACATTACAGGTACCACTATGTTGTGATCATTATTACTTCACTACACACTATCATCTCATAGTACACCCATCCCATTGTAATACAATGATATCTCCATAATACCATTGGAGGTTTCAGCAATTCAGGGGACAGCTGATGATAATACTAAATACGCTGTGAAGGGACCCTATATATCCTTAGGGCATGAGGCTCTCGGATGAGCCTCAGCATATGTATGCAATTGATATTACAGTATATCATATCCTGGATCCAGTGTTCAAATTTCGGAATCACTTTCTGACCCCAGTGCATAGCTATTCTCCGTTTGGCCAGCAGCAGTGCCAATACCACTAGTTTCAGGTGACCCTCTCACCACGCTCACATGTTTGTTACACCTTTTGGCGTGTTTCAATTTCTGAGGTCACCATTTGGACTAGCATCAGCTGCTAGGGTGCACCAGAAATTAATGGACTCATTGTTTACTTTAAAGGAGTTAGCGGTGAACAAGCATTTCAGTATGACATTCACATTTTTTGTAAGGATATAGCTGCACACAATGCTAAACTAGAGAGTGTTATAAGAATTTGGAATGAGAGAGGTATGACTGTATCGAAGGACAAATGTAAGTGTCTTGCTAAGGAACTTGAGTACCTAGGGCACACCATTACCGTGGATGGAATATTTGACGTTACAACGCACACTATTTCAAAGCATGCTTTTTCAACGCAGTTTTCACAACGCAACTACCATTACATTGCAAGATTTTACAACGCATGCTATTACAAACCATGTACATAGGGATACATTGAAGCTACCATTGCAAAGCAGAGTAGTACAATGCATGTATTTACTACGCATAATTGATAGTAATTTAGAATATCAATATAGTTTTGTCTTTAATCACCCACCCTCTGGGACGGGATGCAAGGGAAACAGGGGTTTTGGGTGGGGGAGTGTATTAATACCCGGGTATTCATTTTAATACCCAGGAACTAATTTAAATACTCGAGCAATAATTTTAAAACCAGTATATTAAATAACGTATATTTTTTTTAAAATGGGTTACCCAAAAATAAAAGTATACATTGATGTAGATATGGAACACTTTTTCACAGAATAAATGGACTAGAGAAATTTTTAAAAACAGCATGCACATACAAGGCATTGACGGCGTAAAAAGCAAGAGAAAATGTTGTCCTTCAACTATTTCTACAACATCAGGCAAATCATCCATTTCTCAAAATGGATGCCATTCTAAGACAGAACATAAAAACCAAACCTTCATGCACAAAATTAAAAATATACCTTCTGTCAGGTACTGAATCACGTGGAAAACTCGTTTATGAAACATATTTTCTTTTAAATTTTCGCTTACCCATACTAAATGTATAAATTAAGCTGACCACCATTTTGTCCTCACTGGTGCTTAGACTTTCCTGACAACCACATGCATCTGGAGTAGGAGGAGAAAACTGCCACTTTCGACCTGAAAACACTGCCATCTATTGACTAAAGTAAGTGTGCGTCAAACCTGAAGCACAATTAGTTAGAAAACAATAATAAAAACAATGTTTGAACTTTTTTTGCAGATTTTGGAAAATCATCCAGGGATATTTTCTACCTTAAATAAATAAAGTAAGTGTATATTTCAAATAATAAATGGTTGCTAATTATGTGGGGGGGCAAAATAAAAGTCTAATTTGATATTTGTAATTTATTTAATCAATTTTAAAAATAGTATATTTATGAACATATTAAAATCCAAGAAAACATAGAGAGGCAGATGGTCAGTGGTGAGGGGCAACCATACTATTCCAACTCCACAGGGTGCATGCCTCAGGGAATATGCTGGTTAGTGGTAGTGGTGGAGAACAAAAATATTATTCTAACTACTCAGGGTGCTTGCCTCAGGAAAGACATGGTCAGTTGTGGAAGCAAACATACTATTCTAACACTACAGGGTGCTATTCTCAGAGAAGGTGCTGAACACTGGTGGAGGCAAACATACTGTTCTAACTCCACAGGGTACTTGCCTCAGGGAAGTTGTTGTTCACTAGTGGGGGCACAAATTACTATTGTAACACCACAGGGTGCTTGCCTCGGGGAAGATGCTGGTCATTGGTGGTGGGCAATAATACAATTCTAACTCCACTGGGTGCTAGCCTCAGGGAAGGTGCTGGCCAGTGGTGGGGGGCACAAATACTATTCTACCTCCACAGAGTGCTTACCTCAGGGAAGGTGCTGGTCAGTGTTGGGGTCAAAAATACTATTCTAAGTCCACAGGGTGCTTACTTCAGGGATGGTGCTGATCACAGGTGGGGGGGCTAAATTACTATTCTAACACCACAGGGTGCTTGCCTCAGGGAAGGTGCTGGCCAGTGGTGGGGGAAAAATACTCTTCTAGTTCCACAGGGTACGTCCCTCAAGGAATAAGCAGGTTAGTGGTAGGGGGCAAAAATATTATTCTAACTCCACAGGGTGCTTGCCTCAGGAAAGATGCTGGACAGTGGTGGGGGGAAACATTTATATTATAACACCACAGGGTGCTTGCCTAGGGGAAGGGGCTGGTCAGTGGTGGAGGGCAAAATCACTATTCTAACACCACAGGGTGCTTGCCTCAGGGAAAGAGCTGGTCAGTGGTGGGGGACAAAATTACTATTCTAACTCCACAGGGTTCTTGGTTCAGGGAAGATGCTGGTCACTGGTGAAAAAAAAGAAACAATTACAGGAGTAGAACCCGTTAACCCAGGTTAGACCAGGCAAAGTTTGCAACAAGCAACAATATCTCAACTGAAAAACACACAAAGTGAGCACTGGGCGTGCTAGTGATTGTGAGCGGTACAGTGACACAGGGGTGAACAGAACAGTGTGAACGTCAACAAGGGGTAAGAAGAATAATAAAGTGGTACAAACACATATATACAATGTTGATAATTAGGATTCAAGATAAATAAATTGACTACAACAGCGCCCAAGTTCTATGCTGGGTAGTAACTGCACCGCTCACTATCACTAGCACGCCCAGTGCTCACTTTGTGTGTTATGGTCATTGTATATTAAATTGTACTGTAGTGCTGTTATAACTACTTACAAATAATAACCTTTTCACTCTACCATCTTTGTTGTGGTCTCCCTTCCTTTGTTCCCCGTCCCACTTTGATTTATATCACTGTTTTTACTGTCCTGCTTTAATAATTTCCAGTTGGGATATTGTTGTTTGTTGCAAAGGTCACTGGTGGGAGGCAAAATTACTATTCTAACATCACAGAGTGCTTGCCTCATGAAATGTGCTATTCAGCTGCACAATGGAATGTAGACAACTTAAAACAAAAGCATAAAGTCATTTACTTTTTTTTCACAAGTTAATTAATTTATCTCAGAAAAATATCGGGTTGAAAACCATACACAGGACAGGAAACCATCTTCCAAACAGAGGTTAAACAAACCAAAGGCAGGTATAATTGTTCCAAATCCTTATTTTGTAACTAAAACTAAGCAAAACATTTCTTCTAACCAAGCAGGAACTGTAATGTTCAACAATCTGTTACAGAAATCTAGCTTTAATTTGTCAAACTGAAACAAAAGTGAGTAAGGGACCGATTCACAGAACAGACAAAATCCTAAACTTACTACCATTTACTCATTTTGGTATTCACAGAAGGCACTTACTCATTTTGGTATTCACAGAAGGCACTTACTCATTGATGAGTAAGTGCCTTCTGTGAATACCAAAATAAGTAAGTGCCTTCTGTGAATACCAAATTGGTAGCAAGTTTAGGATGTTGTCTTAAGTTAGTACTGTGAATCGGGCCCAATGTTTTTTAAAACTTCTGTCTAAAAATTCACTTTGCATTTTAGACCAACCCAAACTCACACCAAGAAAAAGAATTAAAACTGCTGAATCAGTTCAAGAAAACAATGAAGATCAGCAAAAGAACAGACAAACAAACCAAGCAGGTTTACTATGGTGAGGCCAAATACATTTGCAATTAAAAATGCCTATTTCTCTTTTCAAATGACCCAACTGCAAACCTAGCAGACAATAAAACCAAGGAAAAGTGAAAATCATGACAAAATATAATCAGCATGTTCTTAGTGCACTCAATAGGTAACCTAAAAAATTGCTAACCAGTTTTTTTAATGGGTTATAAGCAATAAACAATGCCAAACTAGATAAGCTTTTCACAACAGCTATAAATACTAAAACTTGACTGCAGAAATGTCAACAAACAAACGTAAAAATAACAATATTTTCTTTGCAGTCTAAAAATTATTTTTAAAAGCTATAACACAAAAACAATTTTTTTATTCTCTTTTACAGAAAACACCATATTGGCATCAAGAAGACAAGCCAGCTATCTTATATCCCAAAGAGGAAATCCTCTCCTAAAATATGGTGGCTATCTTTATTCTAAGAGACTATTTGAGCCCAGGAGTCAGTGGAGGTGTGTGCCATATTATTGATCCAATTGCACAGGCAGAGTGGTTACTCTTGGAGATACTGTTGAAAGGACCACAGAGCATAACCAGTCTGCCTGCGCAATGAAGATAGAGGTAATAGAAAACATTAATCAAATGAAAGACCTTGCATGCTCCTCCAATAAACCCTCTGACGCAGTTTTGAGGGAAGTATCCCAAAACATACCTATGCATAGTTCTATGCCCACAATCTCTAATTTAAGAAGAATTATTCAAAGGAAAAAACAGGCAAGTAACCCCCAACGTATAACACCCAAACATTCTCTGATATTAACATTCCTCTTGAACTATCTCTCACTGTTACTAATGAAACCTTTCAATTGCACGACAACAAGAACCCTAAAAAGAGAATACTAATCTTAAACACACCCTGTAACCTTTTGAAATTGGAGAGTAGTGATATTTGGATGATGGATGGGATCTTCAAATCCACAACCCATGCATTCACCCAAATATACACTATTAAAGCCTACATTAATAACACTGCAGTTCACTTAGTATACTGTTTAATCCCTGATAAACAATCCTCAACATACACTGGGCTTTTATCAGTGGTAAAATCTAAAACTCAAAACAAAAGTCCTAGAAAAATGATAATTGACTTTGAATTTTCAATGGTTGACACATTACTAAAACCTAACCAGGAACCCAAATTCAAGGAAGTTTTTTTCTCTTTTCACAGGCATATTAGTGAAAAATTCAAAAAACATCCTTAGTTGAGGATTATATATCAGACAGTAAATTACAATTTGAATTTAAAAAAACCTAAGAGCATTGTGCTTTGTTCCACCTGACAGTGTGGATGAATACATAATTACTGAATCAGAGAATTTCACTGCAAATGAAGAAAAACTGGGCACCCTACTAAATTACTTTGAGGACACATTGATTGGCCATCCAAGCAGGTCGGATCACAGAAGGAATCTGAGGTTGCCTGTCAAGTGGTGGAACTGTGACACAACCTGCTTAGAGGGAGGAGCAAAGACCAATAATGCCATGGAGGGATGACACAACTCATTCAATAAATTGATTGGCAAACCTCACCCTAACTTTTATCATTTTTGGGAAATTTTGAAGAAGGAGGAAAAGTTTCCAAGAAATAGGAATAGTGCAATCATTGAGTGGTAGTCTGAACCCACAAATTACAAAAAGAACAAAGGAAATAACTTAGAGACTATTTGGACAAATTCAACAGTTTTCGTTGATGGTGGCTTCAGACTACCTAGACAATATTGCTCACATACTACATTTCTAAATCTGACTAACACCTATTCCATATAATGTGCCTGTTTTGCATTTTTTCTAAATATGGATTTCTTTTTAAAAAATATTTCTTTTTAAAATTTTAAAAAACGGGATCCTACCTTCAGTTGTCTTCCTTCTTCAACTCTTGTTTCTCTCTAAAAGTCCACTTTCCTGTAAAGGTCTAGAGCTCACCAAATGTCCAAAGTGTGTAACCATAATCCACAATTCATTTCAAAGCCCACGTTAAATTTTTTTAAAAAGACCCAGATTGGCATAGCCATTTTTATTTGCAATTCTAATGCAGTGAACTAATCTGTGTGCCCTAAAATTAATCCTAAAAAACTGAACAGAACTGGTAAAAAACCCAGCAAGAAATCCAGTGTACAATCCTCTTTCCATTGTTTTTAATTCCAAGATGTCTTCAAAATCAAAAACAAAACAATAGGATGATTCAAAATCAATCGTTTTTCAAAAATACTCCAAAATATCTAAGGGGCCGATTACGATCTTGCTAGGAAAGCCCTCCATACAACTCTCATCCGGAGGGCTTTCCTAGAGAATCGCGCTGTCCGAGTCCGACCGAAGAAATATGATGCAGCCGTATGCTGACTGACTCGATTCGCTCGGACTCCCATTAAACTCTATGGGAGCCTATGTACCGATGTGTACACAGGCTTCCATAGCAAAGAAGGGGTGGGTAGGGAAAAGCGTACACTCTGTGGCAGGCACCTTATGCTGCCCGCCACACTGTGCATGCGTGGAATCGGGAGGACCCATGCGCATCCCCTTGAGACCGATTCAGATGGCTCCGGGTGAAGGGGTGCCTGCTACGGCCCCCCGAAGTCCGATTCTGACAGCCGTTTCATCTCGCTGGCAACAAGTCGATACAGCTGTCTGATCGTGCATCGTACTTGCTTGTTCGGCATCTGGCTCCATTGCGCAGCACGATCGGACAGGATCTGATTCGGAAATGATTCAGTTGACACAGACGAGATCTTTACTTCGTACTTGGTCGCCCCGAACTGGGGACGACTCAGTGTGAAACATAGGCTCCGAATTGGATTTGCTCATTCCAGAACCCATCTGGAGGCCTTCGTAGCAAGATCGTAATCAGCCACTAAATGTTTTTGTAATGGCGAACAATCCCATCGGCTTAGTCTAAAAAACCATGTGGTTGAAGATCCATGAATCTCTTTTAAAAAATGCGGCGACGCCGAAAAAACGTTTTGAAAAAAAACATTACTTCTATTACACTTTGGTTTAAAAAAATAGAAATGCTTCTCAATTGAGAGTTCCCTTTTTTTTTTAAACAAACAGTATGAACTTCACAGACAAAAACTCTCTCGCGAGCGTACAACTGCTATCTGCAAAGGAATGAGGATTGGTGTTAAAAATATTTTTAAAAAACACAACTACCTACATACATTTAACTACCTCCCTCAACTCTCCCTACAATAAAGTATGCCTGCCACAATGTCTAATAAAAAAGTAAATTTTAATTTACCTAACCACAGTTGTTGCTTGTATCTGATCTTAACCCTGACGCTCCTACAACTGTAGACACATATGCTCAACCGCGTACGCCATCTGAAAAAGTAAAAACGAAAAAAGGACAATTTTATCCGTTGGATACAATTGGAAACTGTGGGAACAATGTTAAAAAAAACCTTTTAAAATGAAAATGTACATTTTTTAAAATCTTTTTTAGAAAATTATTTTACAAATATATGTATGTGTATGTGTAATAAAAAAATTGGAGTGTTAATTCTATATTTAAAAAAAAGATTATTACAAATAAATTCTTTAATGCATCCTATTTATTGTCTTTTATTAAAAAAAGTATTATAAATGTTTATTAGTTTTCATAAGTCAATCACATTTATTTTAAAATGTTATTGAGTATATAAATGCTTTTTAAATAAAATTATGTATAATTTCTTTAAATTGTCATATATTTTAAATGTATTAGTTTAATAAAACTGCAGTCCCTTGTATTTATTAATTAATAAAAAAAAATGTAATACTACATTTTTATTACTATTTTGAAAGAAAACATACATTTTCATTTTAAAATTAAAGTTCTATATATTACAGCATTTTAAAAAAAGTTAAATAAAATACAAAAAAATACCTGGGTATTTAAATAAATATCCAAGTATTAATACACTTCCCCAACCAAAACCCATATTTCCCTGCCATCTCATGCCAGAGAAAAGGTGTCAAAACCCTTTTATGATATTAATAATGATATTGTAATTCTTTTTGTAAATGTAATAATTGTTACAACATTATTGCCTGGGCATTAAAATAAATGGCCAAGCATTAATACACTTCCCCACTCAAAACCCCTATTTCCCTGGCATCCCGTGCCAGAGAAAAGGTGTCTAAACCCTTTTAAAAATTTAGGGGCGTTTAGGATGGCGGGCGGTAGCACCACCGTGGTGCTGGCGGTGGCGTAAAATGCTTTTTACTGCACGCCAGCAGCGGTCCTCACGTCCGCCATTTTAGCATTGCCGTACGGAATGACGTCCCTTCCGCCGTACAAATCAGGATGCCCCAAACAGCCAGTCGCACCGCAGCGGAGAAACCACCCTACCAGAGACGGCGGAAGCTCGACAGCCGAGCGCGATACCAGATTCCCGGTCCCCTCCACCCGGTCCCGCACGCCATGGATCCAGGTTTACCCGTCCTCCCAGTGCTGTACGTGGTACATCACCAGCAAATCATGGACCGTCGCGGACGTCACCGCAGGTACGCAATAACACAATCCAGCACACAATCACAACACACAACTCACAGGCTGATACAGGGTCCCTGTCCACATCAGACACACTGGTGAGGCTAGGAACACATCCATAAGTGTACCCACACATGTTTTACCTGGCACCAAATAAACCCTCCGCATCCAGGTCACCAATGTACCGCGATCATGAAGTAATGTCCCGGTCACGTCACCGCAGCGGGGAATACACGGGAAACCATGCACACAATGCAGAAGGCAGGGCCAGGCATGGGCAGGCCATAAAGACACAGAGCCACACCTCCACCCTCCACACACTGCCCCCCACCTACATGAATAGACATGCCATGTGCACCCCCCTGTGCACCCCCATGCCCAACACCAAGCTGGGTGAATCCACACCCTGCACCACACAACTAACAACTAGGGAGACAGCCACAGCAGGAGTGGCTACAGAAGAACACATAGCACAGAAGCACAGGCCCAGGGCAACACACACACCACAATAACACCACATGCATGGCAAGAAAGCTGAGTACAAGCACAAAATGAACACATACACACATACAATGAACAAACATCCTATTGGACACATAGCCTGCCAAGTCACACAGACATACCCCACACTGACACACAGCCACATACACAGACCACATGCTACCAGCAATGTAGCACAACATATAGGAAAGCCAAAGTGAGGTGCACACAAATAGGAGGCCAAGGAGAGAACCAACAAGCATGTGTACATCACAAGCAAGACAAGGAACAGAGAACAACACCCTCATGCTATCAAAGCACACATGGCTGGCACAGTGAGTGAACTCAAACCACAGTCACCTCAGTGCAACAACTCAGGGAGAAAGCAAGGCAACCCATGTATAAGCACAGGGATGAAAGGAAGGCCCTGAAGTCAAACTGTGAACAGCCACACATATGTACACAACACCTACACAGGATTATGCCAGCAGCACAACACACAGGACACATTGACACACTCCATGACTGTCAAACACAAGTAGGATTCTTCACACATAACCCCCTCATACCTGCAGCACACATCCCCGGTGTCATACACTCAGAGGGGTGTCAATAATGTCCAGTCAATACACAGACAAACAATCACACTCCCTGGGGTTATCCACAAACATCACACACACACAGGGATGCCAGAACCAATGTCTGCACAAAAACAACAGCAAACACATAACACAACAGAAACACACACAGAACCACACGTGACCTGTGCAGTCAAACTGGGGGAAGGCAATGGGAGCACAGACACAACAGGAGTGCACAACCTCATCAGTCAGAAACAATGCACAGACAACATACCATAGCAAACACAGCAGGACATCAGGGGATGCACACCAGGCCAGGACAAGGCAACATACACCCACAGCACTGTATGCACAACAAGCTGTGTGTGCACACAAAACATAACAGTCCCACACTGCCATGAGTGACACACCATGAACACCCACAACAACAATCAAAACAGCACACTGACAACATCACATCCAGGAAGTCAAGCAGTACCCCAGCATACACACATACACCTAACACAACACCCACAGATGCACAAGTCTGGCACACAAAAGTGGAAACAACTTGAACAGAGGACTGGGCAGCACAGACAGTTGAACTGCACATGAGCAACCATGCCTGATAAACAGTACTGGAACAACACAGATAACTAATTGGGGAAATCTCATGAGTGGCACACTTCCCCTGGCCAAAGATACGCACCACAAAGCACAGTGTCACAAATTAAGTAATGGGGAGGCACACACACAGGCAACACAAGGGGACAGCTGACATCAAAGTGAAGTGGGGTGCACCTCATGAGTGGACATCACAGGAGTGTACCATACACTAATAGAGGGAGTGCTGACTCACAATGTCAAGGCATCTGAAGCACAGATAGGGGATGGTATCACACCACACACCACATGCCACACTGTAGGCAATAAAGCACCATGTGACAGCAATGCATGAGAACATCACACCCACGATATCAGTGTGGTTGAGCAGGTATGCACAGTGAGTACAAACAGTATCAAGACACACAGCTGTTCACCAAAACAAAACCCTGACTTGTCAGTCACACACTCTGCATACACACAATTGGCAAAAGCAACAAGTAGAAGTCAGCTAGAACTGCAAGGACACACCAACACACTGCACAGTGCACAACATACAGCACACACATGTGCACACAATCACAGGCCAGAACAATCACACAAACAGGCACTCTACTCCTGGGTGACACATGTGTTTAGTTGACATTGCATGGGCACACACACATAAGCACTCACGACAAACTCACAACCTACACACTGCTCACTACTTGACCACCCAAGTGCATACATTGAAAGTAACCCATGTGACTAGAAAGACGGCCCATCACAACATGACCATACACCTACACTGCTGGGCACACATGAAAGCAAGAACAAACATACATGATGACCCTGGCCAGCCTGCCTGCAATCCTGTGGATAGAATCCCACTATGTGCTGGCAGTGCCTCCAAACCAGACGTGTACAATATAGCCAACATGAACAAAGAATGAATATGAAAACGGTATGTCATCTAAAAACAACATCATTGCAACCACAAGTATCGGAGTCAGAAAGAATTGAAGTCCCTGTCACCCCTGTAAAAATAGAATAAGTGAGACAAGCCATTGGCACAGTTGAAGTGGCACACAGAGCATGTGGCACAGTAAACCATATACACACCGAAAAAACTTTATTTAGTAGGGACACTGACAAAACTGACAACAGGAGCAACTGTCTTTATTCACATATTGCACCAATATTAGACAAGAGCAAGGCACAAAATGCAGAGCCTGTCCATGATAAGCTACACAGGTAGGGGGCAAAACACAAGGCCAGTGGCCAGTCCAAGGCGCAGAGTGAGTCCATGAGAAGCTGCACAGGCAGGGGGCACACAGCAGTGTGTGACAAGGCCAGGAGGCAAGACAAAGTGCAGAGTGAGTCCATGAGAAGCTGCACAGGCAGGGGGAAAACAGCAAGGCCAGTGGCCAGTCCAAGGTGCAGAGTGAGTCCATGGGAAGCTGCACAGGCAGGGGGCTCACAGCAGTGAACGACAAGGTCAGTGGGCAGGACAAAGTGCAGAGTGAGTCCATGACAAGCTGCACAGGCAGGGGGCACACAGCAGTGAACAACAAGGCCAGTGGGCAGGACAAAGTGCAGAGTGAGTCCATGAGAAGCTGCACAGGCAGGGGGAAAACAGCAAGGCCAGTGGCCAGTCCAAGGTGCAGAGTTAGTCCATGAGAAGCTGCACAGGGAGGGGGCACCCAGCAAGGCCAGTGGCCATTCCAAGGTGCAGAGTGAGTCCATGAGAAGCTGCATAGGCAGGGGGCACACAGCAGTGAACGACAAGGCCAGTGGGCAGGACAAAGTGCAGAGTAAGCCCATGAGAAGCTGCACAGGGAATGTGTGTGACTGTACCCTGCCATGGTCAGCAACACAGTCTGGGGTGTCACGACGGGCAGCACAGGCCCGCTGTGGGAGAGACAGGTGTGTGAGGTTGACCAACATTCAGACTTGGCTGTCAGTTGGACTGGGAGCTGGCTGTGTGTCAGGCACAGTTGGAGCACTTGACTGGGGAGAGAGAGGCCCAGCTGAGGTAGAGCTAGCAGTGGCTTGGGAAGCCGGAGGGCTGCTTGGACCAGGTGGTGTAGTGGCACGTGGAGGTCGAGTCATGCTGACG
The DNA here is from genome assembly GCF_964204655.1 of Triturus cristatus. NCBI lineage: Eukaryota > Metazoa > Chordata > Amphibia > Caudata > Salamandridae > Triturus > Triturus cristatus. Next base: position 503,683,886 of record NC_140594.1, on the reverse strand, counting down.
TGAGACACAGTGTGGGTTGGAGATTGTGGAGGGGTGCCTTTCCACTTCTTGGGGATTCTAAATGGCTTGCCTGAATTTGGATCAATGGGAAGTGGTGTGGACACAACAGGCACACTCAACACCAAGGCTGCAGCAGGTGCAGATGCTGGCCCTCCCTCTGGGGACGTGCTGGATCCTTGCTTGGCCTTATCACTGCCCCTCCATCCCCTGTTTACCGGGTGTTCCCCCTACAGTACCCTCCTTTCCCTGCTTCACTGGGCTTGGAATGGGAGTCGAGGTAGTGGGTGAATCTGCCTTGGAGCTCTTCTTATGTGTAGCCTTGGCAGGCACCACCTTCACAGTGGGCACGGAAACTGTCTGCTTGTCTTTGCGAGATGCTTTTGGTACAGGAGAGTCCTTGGCTGGGGATTGCTCTGAGGCATGTGACCCTGAGGTCTGCTTCTTCGCTTTTTGGGCCTTTGTGTCGCCTGATGGGCTGTTCTCTTTGTGCTCTGAGGTGGCTTTGGTTGTATGTGGGGATGGTGTCTGTGACCTGGACCGCTTGGGCTGCTGCTGCTGTGTGCTACATGTGCTGTATCGTGACCTAGCGGTGTGTGGAGCATGGTCACTATCGTCAGTCGTGGCCACTGGCATGGGGGTGGACAAAGGGACTTGAGCTGGACTACGAGATTGTGCCAGTTGAAGTGCTACCATCACTGCGGAGGACATTGACTGGACAGTCCGGTGCAGCCCACCCACGTCTGAATGTATGCCCTCCATGAAAGGAACCACCTGTGCCAATTTGCGGTCGTGGTCTATAAATGCATTGAGGAGAGCTGTCTGGCCTACACACAGCTGGCGCAAAAGGTCCACAGACTCAGCACTGATGGCAGCAGGGGGGACAGGGGCAGGGGCAGCGGTGCCTGGGGTGAAGGACACTCTTCCCCTCTTACTGGTGGGCACACAGGCAGCACCAGAGGAAGTTTCTGGCAGGGTGGGCACTGCACGCTGTGTGGTGGAAGATGATGCAGGGTCCCCGTTTCCTCTGTCTGCCAACATGGCTGCGTCACCGCCGTTGTCAGATGATGTAGAACTTTGCGTCTCGGGCTGTGATTCCTCCAGCAGACTCCTGTCCCCTTCCAAGGCGCTGGTCACATCTGTGTCACTGGTCTCCTGTGCAGCTGTTGTGCTTGTTTCCCCACAACTGGTGTCCCTCCGTGACCACGGGAGATGGTGTTTGGGAGAGAGAGATGTAGGGTCAGTTCAGTGGCAGCAACAGAACAAACATATGCAAGCAAAGCAACACTGAGGATGACTAAGTCTACATGTTGCAGCCCACCCTGTGCAATAACACTGTGCAAACACACTTTTGTTATTCAGTCAGTCAGTCAGTCAGTCAATTACTTTTATTCGATCAATAAAAGATCATAAAAAGAGACAATACAAACAGAAAGTCACATTACATAAAATACAAGGTGCATAGTCATCAATTACAGATGTAAGAACATTCCCCATGTTTAAAAATTTTTTAAAAAGAACTTATTTCATAGGTTCAATTCTAAGTTAAAAAAAAGATAAATATAATATAAAGATAAAATTTTCATGTTAAAAAGTCTAACAGGGATAGAAAAACTCTACACCTAAAAGCCACCCTCCATCATGACCGCATCAATTACGTTAAAGCTAGGCCGTGCACTAAGGCGCTTCTTGCTAATACGAACAGCCGCCACTAGAAAATTTGCTACATGAAAAGCGACAGTAATATTAGGCATCAGCTGTAGGAACAGAAGCGCAGGCCGAACCTGAACAAAACCAGCCCCTTTGAGTATAGGTAACAAGTATTTTGACCTAATCTGCGCATAATGTTCACAAAACATAATAAAATGTAATGTATCTTGACAAGAAAAATTGTCACAATCACATGGTGTAGCATTATCAGGAGTAGCCCATGTGGGATAAGAACCTAGCACAAAATGTATCAAATTTAGGCGAAACTTGGTAAGAAGGGACCTATGAAGTGGCATGGTTACAAAAGTCAGGTAAGGTTCAGGACCGGGGACAGTTATTAACCCGTAGTTCCTTCTCGCTAACGGTTTATTTAATTCAGTGTCCTCCCTGTCAACCATGAAACGTGTTAGTAGTGCAGTCTTAATCCCCATAATGTCCTTTTTATTAGTACGATGCGGGGAATGAAATAGCTCAGGTCTGCCTGCTGTTGCCAGCATCTTTTTGACATATGCAAACCATGGAATTCTCAGGGCTCTATCCAGAGCAAGGCAGTCCCTTAGTATCCGATGGGTTAAGGAAATCTCCTGGTTAAGCCAAGATTTTAGCCAGCATATCACAGGGGCCACTTTAATTAAGTCTGCGACAAACCCCATACCCAGTTCTGTGTGTATTGTAAAAGTTGGTGTAGACTGGGGGACAAACAGCAAAGATCTCAAGAACTTATTTTCCGCCCTCTGTATGTTGTTGGTGTTAGTATAGCCCCATATTGCAGAGCCATAGGTGGCTATTGCCAACGATTTTGCTTTGTAGACTTTCAAAATGGCCTCCAGGGGGCGAGCTCCCAGCCTTTTGGCAAAACCAAGTATGGCTGTAGCTGATCTGGCCAGAGAGTTGCCTTTTAATTTTTGTTGCGGGCCCCATGTACCTTTCTCATCAAAGACGACACCCAGGTAAGTGAAAATTGGTACCCTTTTAACCTCGTGACCTAGGCACAGAAAGATTTTAGATTTCTTTTTCCTGCTGGCCTGGCCGGTGATCATGACCTGTGATTTTTGAGTGTTAATTTTCAGGTCTAATGATGTCATGAAATCACCGAAAGATGCCAATAGTCTGTCAAGGGCCACCCCTGAGCGTGCCAAAAGCACGGCGTCATCCGCGTATAGGAGAACTGGGATCTTAGTATCTCCTGCACGAGGTACATCCACCACTGCATTGGCCAGGACTGGGCCCAAGGCGTTTATATATAATGTAAAAAGGAGAGGTGCCAATATGCACCCCTGCCTTACGCCCCTCTCTGAATTAAAACAACTAGTGCACCTTCCCCCCTGGGTAACTCTCACCGTGGATAATAAGCCACAGTGGAGATCTGCCAGAAATCCAACTAGAGGTGGGTCAACCCCTATATCCAAGAGAATACTCCACAATTTTGACCTGTTGACCAGGTCAAAAGCTGAGGAGAGGTCCATAAAGGCCATATACAAAGACCCCTCCTTAGCAATCGTGTATTTGGAAATGAGTAAGTGGCGATTTAAGCATTGATCCTGCGTGCTCCTACTTGCCCTGAAGCCATATTGTGCGTCTGATAGTATGCCGCTACCCTCGAGCCAGGTATTCAATCTGCCTAAGATGACTCTGCCTAGAATTTTAACGGAGGAGTCAATTAGGGAGATAGGCCTATAACAGGCCGGGTCATCCCTCTGGCCTTTTTTGAAAATTGGGATGATTATAGATTTTGCCCAGGAATCGGGGATATGCTTATATCTAGCAGCATTAAAAACATTTGCTAATATTTTGGCCCACAATTTAGGAGCAGACCTATATAGGTCTGCAGGAACACCGTCTGGACCTGGCGCCTTACTCTTAGATGTCTCTAGGATAGCTTTTTCAACATCCTCCTCCTTAAAGGCCGCGACTGGACCAACTTGATTCAAGGGTAACAGCCCCTCTGATTGCCCGGGCGAGACTGAACTATAGATTTTTCCAAAGTGGGCTAACCACAGCTCATCAGGAATACAACATTCCAAGGCCTGGTTCTCGCTACCGGTAAAAAAAGAGTGATTTATCACACCCCAGAATTTGGAGCTATCCCGCATAGTATCTGGTGACAATAGATCATTCCATGCTTCTTCCTGAATCTCTTTTTTCCGGGCTTTAATTGCTAGTTTATACTGTTTTCTCAGAGAAGCAATCAAAAGTCTATTTCTTGGTTTGCCCTTGGTTGCCTTCAAGAGGGCTGAATGGGCCTTGGTACATTTGGTGTCAAACCATTTTTTGCCTTTAAAAGGTCCTGACTTGGGATTAACCAAGAGGGCCGAATTTATATGTTGGCAAATAATAGTAAAGGCTTCGACTATACTGGAGTTGGTATTATCATGGTCTAAGCAAATACCCATCTCCGGTTCAACCTTAGACAGAACTTCTTGTAAAAAGGTGATCGGAGTCACCTGGGCCCATTTTAACCTCCGGCCCTGATCTTTAGCTACGAGGGCTCTGGTACCCGAAGTACTTGAGTCTTTAAAGACCAAAAAACCTTCCGAGGCAACCTCAGCTACCACTGGGTTGTGGTCACTAAATGCGGAGTCCTCCACCCTGTAATTTAAGATCAAAGAAAAAATCGAAGAAGAAACAAAAATATAATCGATGACAGACCCTGAATCAGAACCTTTAAAAGTGGGCATTCTCTGCCCTTCCGTGCAGCAAGCAGGTTCAGAGAGGTCTGCAGAAGCCAGTAGGCTCTCCAGAACCTCGCCTTGTTTGGTGTGTTCGAAATGAGTGGATGAAAAATAAGAAAGTCCATCCTCATCATTCAGAATACAACCCAGACTGCAGGGATGGATATTTAAGTCACCCATTAGGATGACTTCAAAACTGTTATGTGACTCTCTATATTTATCCAGAACCTCCCCCAGAGATTCTAGATGCTGATTTGGACTGACAGAATCTTTGGAATTATAAAAATTAATCAAAAGCAAAGAAGGGTAGTTTGCCGCCACTATTTCGACAGCCAAGCAGTGTTTAGAACCACAATCAACCTGTTTAACAGATCCTTTCAGGTTCAATGAAATCAATAATGCCAGACCCCCCTTTGCCCTCCCCACCACACTTGGTGTGGCTGGAATATAAAAATGGACATAACCGTCCAGGAAAAGGCTATTTGTTGTGTCCCAGGTTTCTTGTAGTGCAATAATGTCATGTGACACAACATAACCCACCCATAGCTCATCCTTACTTTTTAGTCTCAAGCCAGCAATGTTCCAACTTAAAATTTTGCAGATATTTTTTTGGGTGGAATCATGCGCCTCTAACGCTGCAGGTCCCTTTTCCTCATTTCTATTTGTCAGAGTTTTTAGTGGGGGAGACATGCTAAGAGATGACCCCTCCTGACCCGGTCAGGCTAAAGTGTCCTGGTGGAATCTATTCTCACTATGCTCAGGGGAGAGTGTAGCAAGGTTTGGGTTAAATTCCCTACCATTCTGGGGTTGACCAAGGCTTACCAAGGTATTTGGGTGAAAATTATAAAAATGCCTTAGATCATAAGCCCTTATTTCTGACCTAACCCCAGTAAATGGATAGTCACAAATAAAACGCACCACTCGAGTATCCTTAAAATTAATAATGATACAATCCCCTGGGACATTTTTTGGTCTGGGACCCACCCAGCTGACTCTTCTGGCAAAGAGAATCTTCCCGTCCAAAAAGTTCGGGATAGGTCTCTTTTGATTAAGCCAGAAAATGACTTTATTTTTGAGTTGTTCGTAGGATTCCTCTATACCCATTTTCAGTTCCGGGACGCCGGTCAAGACCACAACATAAGGAATAGAATCAGGGGGTAAGTTGATATGGATATTAGATTTAATTGTTCTATCCCTAGTATCTGACTTTGATCCTATATGTGTATTCCTGCTAGCAGAGTTAGTTCCCGGTGAATCCCTTAAGCCCGTCCTGACCTGAATATCACCTCGAGAGGTGGTATTAACTGGAGACAAGGTTCTAGGGGGAATACCCTTAGAATTAGCTATAGATAGTGAATCCATGCTAGGTAAAGAAGATGACGGGGTAGGAAGAATGGGGTTCGCTTTGATGTGGACAGCACTATCCTTATTAGCTAGTTTAATGACATTTTTTAAACAGCAAAAATTATCTAAAATAGTTTGCTCGAGACGATCCACTTTGTCAAAAACCACCTTTACTCTTTCTAGAAGTGGCAATATTAGAGAGCGGAATATTTGTTCGATCTGAGAAGTCAAATCGCTAAGTTGGAACTGGTCCCGAGGCCTGTTAGAGGTTTCATCCACAGGGGAATTATCAGCAGCCTGAACCTCCCTGGTCTCTGGTGGTGGATGTGTCATGGTGTTAGCGTGCTTGGCCTGTCTCCCCCCCTGGGTTGGCCCCTCTCTCTTCCTCTTAGAGACAACACTTTTAGCCCCCTTTTTATTAGCTCTCGTCTGTGGGTGAGGCGAAGCAGGTTTAGAGTGATTTGTAGTGTTAGTAACTAAAAGGGCAGCCTCACTGGGAGGGTCAATTATGTCAATGCGACCAGGTGATGTGATAGTACTGTCTCCCCTATCCCGCTCCTGCCCAACATCACCTACGACCTTCAATACTAAATCCCTAGGGGATTTTGCCAAAGCGAGTCGTCCCAACGATGAGCGCCTAGCTTGTGTTAACTCAGAGGATAGCCTCCGCTCTGTAATTGCCAGTTCATGTTCTAAGACAGAAACTGCTCTGGTGATGAACTGATCAAGTGTGCCAGACACGGACCCCCCTCCTCCCAAGCGCTTCCCCTTGCTTGTCATTCTATACCGTATTCGCCCCTGTCACAATACAATCAGAGACGTATAGTCAATATAGAAAAGCCTCAAAGAAGTGGACCGAGTATACAGGCCCGAAAACTGCCTTCCAATAATTTATAAAAACAGGTCACAAGCCTCAACTAACATAATCATTATACACTGCTCTTACAGCCAGAACCAACACAACAAGCCAATATACCTTTCCTGATGGGGCACGTATCACAAGGTTAAGGAGGTGGCCCAGTCCAGTCAGGTCCGGGCAGTGACGGGCAAGGACGGGCCCGCCCTTGGCCCGGGCTTCGCCCGGGCGCTGCCCGCGCGCGTCCCGCGCTGCGGTGTCACCAGGCGGCCTATGTAGTGTTCCGGCGCAGCCTGGTGACGTCACCGCCAGCGCCGAAATCAGGTGATGCTGGGATTTGTAGTACGTGGAGCCGTTCACCTCACGGCAGCAACCGAAAAGCAGCAACAGCGAGGGGCGTCCAGCAGCAAGGACCGTCTCCTTCCCTCCGAAAATCACCCTCGTGATAGTTGTCAGGCACCAAGAGTGAATGTAGCAGCAAAGCGTCCCGCGCTGCGGTGTCACCAGGCGGCCTATGTAGTGTTCCGGCGCAGCCTGGTGACGTCACCGCCAGCGCCGAAATCAGGTGATGCTGGGATTTGTAGTACGTGGAGCCGTTCACCTCACGGCAGCAACCGAAAAGCAGCAACAGCGAGGGGCGTCCAGCAGCAAGGACCGTCTCCTTCCCTCCGAAAATCACCCTCGTGATAGTTGTCAGGCACCAAGAGTGAATGTAGCAGCAAACAGTGCGTGTGAACAAGAAAACAAGGCATGACTGAGCCATATGATGACCACACAGCACAACATCCTGCATGTGGCTCCGTCCAAACACTAACACAAATAGCCCAGACCTGAAGCCCACCACCCAGAATGCTATTGAAACGCCCAGTACCCGAATTCCATTAGGAAGTACAGGTAGGACAAATGCATGACAGCTGCACCCAGCACAGAAGCCACTTACAAGCCACTGCATCACACTACCAACATCACGTAGCCCAGTGCTGGCACAGGCTTGGTACAGATGCAGCCACTCACAGCCAAAGTAACACTTCCCAGAATACTCACCCCTAGCTTGCTGTTGATGCTCCTTCAAACGTGCATCCAGCTCAGGCTGTGTCACGGCCAAGATACGGATCATTAGTGGTGTCATGCAGCGCCGTGACAACCTGCCACTGCGAGGGAGCAGCCCCAGTGTCATCTCCGCAACGTTCTTTGCCAGCCGTGAAATGTCATCCCACCTCTTGTGGCAGTGGGTGCGCCGGTAGTTTGAGACTCCTAGAGTCTGCACCTTGGTCGCAATGGCCCTCCACACGGCCTTACGCTGGTGTACTTTGAGCTGCAGGCATGGGAGATAAGAGGGGGAAAACATCAATGACACAGTGTTATGTTACAATATCTCTCAGTAAGTAGCCTCAACAAGACTGGAGGGGTTCAGCAGTACTCACCCGTAAAGGTGTGTCAGATAGTGATAGCATGCTGCATGCTACATAACCTGGCCTTGCGGAAGGGAATCCCCTTGATCCTGGATGATGATGACCAGCCACAGCCCCCACCTGCAGACCCCCAAATGTCGAGTGACAAGGATAGTGGAGAGGAGGAAGGTGTCGAACAGCGTCAGCAGCTCATCAACAACTACTTCACATGAAGGTGAGGGACAATGTACAACATGGCCGTTGTCTGCTGATGTTGTGCTTGGTGGATAGGTCTGTGTGAGCTTTGTGACTGCAGCATGTTTTTGAGTCAGTGCTGGCTGCAAATGTGTTGTGAACATGGTAGTTTGGCACAGCTACTTGATGTCTATGTCGGTTCTGTTGCACATTGTAATGTGTGCAGATTGGAGTACCTTGATGACAAGTGTTGTGTGATGGTTGATAGGCCACCACCTGAGGAGCGACTAATGTTCTGTTGTGTTTTCCTGGGTCCCTTCAGCCTCTACTTGCCTGCAGAGAATCCCTGCTCCTGTGACATTGTGATCATGGGTAACATTTTACATATTGTGATAAACATGGAGCAGAGACAACTACATTGGTGCGTGATTAGTGTTTATTTACAATGGGTATCTGTGAGAGAGAAGTGGATATTCACATACATGTGAATGGTGAATCAATGATTTGGCAGGGATGGTAGATGAGACAATCGACTAAACACCACATTGGTATGGTGACACAGTCCAACAGACAGATGACATTTCCACGGCAGTGTGGGTGAGTAGAGTATACAAAATCAATGGCAGGGTGAAAAGTGGCGCCATCATGGCTGGCTCCTTGACTGGCGTTTGGCAGGGTTCTTTGCCACGGGATGCTCCCAAGGATTTCTTTGGACGGCCCCTTGATCTTTTGGCAGGGGGGACACAGGTGCAGGGCCAGTGGGGTCTGAGGAGTCCCCCCTCTCCGTGACCGCAGGGGAGGATATCGAACTGTCATCCTGCGGGCCACTGGAGGGAGGTGGAGGTGTTGGTCATGCCGCAGGTCTGTCCCTCAGTACCGTCACTAGCTGGCCCAAGAGGTCCATGATTTGGCCCATGCGGTCCACAAGTTCGCCCATGCGGTTGTTTATGGACCGTAGCATCTGTTGTTGCTTATGGGCATCTTGCTGAGTCTGCACCAATTGTCCCTGGGCCTGTTCTTAGACCCCAACAATTCTGGTGATGTGTGGCAGGGATTCGGTCCCAGGGTCCTGTTGGCTTCGAGTACCCCTCTGCCACCCACCTGGCCTGCTGTCACGGACATGTTGCCTCAACACTGTGGGCACCCGCTTACTCTCCCTGACCTCCGCAGTTGTTGGGGTGGGCTGGTTGTCCTCTGGGGCAGGGCAAGTGTTGCAGGCAGCAGTGGTAGTGGTGGTGGTGGCACAGGTCGTTCTAGCAGGGCTCAGTGTTGATGTTGCTGGGGGGGGCAGTGGGGGCCTGGGACAGATTGTGCCCTGGCACACCAGATGGCCTGGCTTGGTCCTCCACATCCTCAGTATCCTGGGAGTCTGCATCACAGTGTCCATGTTCCGGGGTAGGAGACTGGCTCTGCAGGTTGAGGTTGTCGTCCTCTGCAGTCAGTTGTTGGTCACCTGTGGGACAGAGGGTAGATGGTCATTGACTTACACCCCTCAAGCTTGCTGTATTTGATATCTCTTATTTGCATGTTATGCTACACACAGTTAAGTATTTCACACATTGTATGTCTGCACAGTGATGTGCGTCATGCCATGATGTGGAGTTACATTTATTATTTTCCATGGTGTGACATGTGATTGGATACCATGCCCCGCGTGTAGGATTTCTGATTATAATGAAAGGTTGTCATCTGACAACTGGCATAACTACAACTTGATGTGATGCTTCTTTGCTGATTACTCTGCCATTGTCATCTCATGCATACCGTTGTTATGTCCTGTGCTTGTATTTCTTTATACAACAGACCATGCTTGTTTAGTTTTCCCATGGTCCTTCATGCTCAGCACCCATGGAAGTTACAGATGACATTCGGGGCAGTGCATGTATGGTCCCCTATTTGCTTACACATAATTTTGGGTGAGTCACAGTTCTGTTTCTGTCACAGTTATGTACGCTTAGCTGTCTGCATACTGTCAATAGATATATTGTTTGGTTCTATTTTGGTGTGAATTTAGGCCTTGTATTGTCATATAGTTCAATGCTTTTGGTGAGGGATGGTGGGGTGCATGCACTGTCTGCTTACCTGTCCAGTTTTCCTTTTTGGGGGAGACTTTCAGACACATGCCAAGGGGGAGGGGGGTTGGAGTGCTCCATCCTGCTGAGGGGTGGGACAGGGGTGCCTGTTGGGAGTTGTAGTGCTGGCTCACAAGACACATTCCCCCTCCCTGTGAAGATGGCTACCTACCTGTTAGGTGGGGGGGGAACCTTACAATGGCTAACACATGCTTCTGGGTGGGGTGGAGTGCTCCATCCTGCTGAGGGGTGGGACAGGGTTGCTTGTTGGGAGTTGTAGTGCTGGCTCCCAAGACACATTCCCACTCCCTGTGAAGATGGCTACCTACCTGTTAGGTGAGAGTGAAACAGACAATGGCTAACACATGCTTCTGGGTGGTGTGGAGTGCTCCATCCTGCTGAGGGGTATGACAGGGGGCCTGGTGTGAGTTGTAGTGCTGGGTCCCAAGACACATTCCCCCTCCCTGTGAAGATGGCTACCTACCTGTTAGGTTAGGGTGAATCAGACAATGGCTAACACATGCATCTGGGTGGGAGGGAGTGCTCCATCTTGCTGAGCTTGGAGACGAGGAGGCATGGTGGGAGTAGTAGTGCAGGCCTCCCACTGCCAGACAGAACAACATTGGTAAATGGCTGCCTACCTTAGTTTGTTTGTAGTGTTATAATGACTGCCACATGCTTCAGGGGGGTGGAGTGCTACATCCAGCTCAGGAGTGGGACGGGGGTCCTGGTGGAAGTTGTATTGCAGTCCTCCCACCCCCAAACACCCCTCCCTGTGAAGATGGCTACCTACCTGTTAGGTGAGGGGGAACCATACAATGGCTAACACATGCTTCTGGGTGGGGTGGGGTGGAGTGCTCCATGCTGTTGAGGGGTGGGACAGGGGGGCCTGTTGGGAGTTGTAGTGCTGGGTCCCAAGACACATTCCCCCTCCCTGTGAAGATGGCTATCTACCTTGTAGGTGAGGGGGAACCATACAATGGCTAACACATGCTTCTGGGTGGGGTGGAGTTCTCCATCCTGCTGAGGGGTGGGACAGGGGGTCCTGTTGGGAGTTGTAGTGATGGCTCCCAAGACACATTCACCCACCTTGTGAACATGGCTACCTACCTGTTAGGTGAGGGGGGACCATACAATGGCTAACACATGCTTCTCGGTGGGGTAGAGTGCCCTGTCGTTGCGAGGGGTGGGGCAGGGGGGGCCTGGTGTGAGTTGTAGTGCTGGCTCCCAAGACACATTCCCCCTCCCTGTGAAGATGGCTACTTACCTGTTAGGTGAGGGTGACGCAGACAATTGCTAACACATGTTTCTGGGTGGAGTGCTCCATCCTGCTGAGGGGTGGGACAAGGGGGCCTGGTGGGAGTTGTAGTGCTTATTGTCTGGACACATACAACACAGTTGATGTTGGGTACCTTTGTGGTGTATTAGGTTGAGTGGAGGTTACATTTCTGAGACCTGTTTTGGGTATTGTGGGGCAGAACAATGGACTTGGGCCTAGGAGGTGTAGGTTTGTATTTGTGCAAGACAGTCCATAACAGTGTGATGGCATACATTTGTTAGCACATACCAGCTTCCACTCCCCCGGGTATTCCTTCAAGACTCTCTGGATGCAGTATGGCAAGCACCCTCTCCTCCCACTCAGAGAATGGTTTAGGTGGAGTGGGAGGGCCTCCGCCAGTCCTCTGAGCCAGCTCACAGTTCTTGGCCCTCTTCTTCTTGACCACGCTCTTCAGGTCATGCCACCGCTTCTGTATTTCCTGCTTGTTGTGGGGGGTGGTCCCTACTGCATTAACCTTGTTCACTATCCTCACCCACATTTGGGTTCAGGTGGATAATGGTGTCTGTTGGACCATGTTACCAAAGAGTTGTGGTTCATCTCTGATTATCTCATCTACCATGACTGCCAGCTCTGTATCTGTGAATTTTGGCATTTTGTGTGGTGCCATGGTGTGTGCTGTGCTGATGTTTTGGAGTGCAGTTGTAAGGGTGGTGTGGGTGGTGTAGGTGGTGTGTGTGTGTGTTGTGGTGGGAGTGTGTTGTATGCAGGTGTGCCTCTCCTTTGTTCTCTGGTGTTGGGTCCTTCAGTTGTGATGTATTGCAAAGGATTGTGGTCAGGGAAGGGGCTGGTTTTATGCTCAGCTATGTGGGTGTGACAAGCTAGTGTATTGCTGTCATGTGTGTTGTGTGGGTTGTCCTGTGATTTGTTGGTTTGAATTTGCCATCGGGGGTGTCATTGTGCAGTTTTAGGTTGATTTGGGAGCAGGGCTTCCCTGTGTGCATGTGGTGGCCTTATTGTGTGTTTTTTTCATCGGCCGCCATTTTTTTCACAGATGCTCTGCAGCGATGGCTATGCTGCAGCTCTTCCACCGGCTATCACATTCATACCTGTTTGCGACCGTGGCGGTCGGATACAGAGGAACGTACCGTTGTGGAATCGGGGATATCATAATGGCACGGGCGGTTACTCCGCGTGTCTGGCGGCAGTTTGTATATTTCCCACTGCAAATACGACCATAGCGGTCGGATTTTCACCAGCTCCGCCGGTTATGGGCGGTTTTTCGATGCCTCCTACCGCCGTGGTCGGAATATTTTGGCAGCTTATCATAATTGAACCGGCGTTTTTCCCGCTGGTCCTGCGGGCAGTCTTTTCCCGCTACCATGGTGGTCGGGATGGTTTTCTGACCGCCATCCTAATCGACCCCTTAGTTATTTATATTTTAAGTGTATTTTAAAAACTAATAAATGGTAAAAAAATAATGCCTGGGTATTAAATTACATACTCAAGTATTAATACACTTCCCCACCCAAAACCCCTATTTCCCTGGCATCCCAAGCCAGAGAAAAGGTGTCAAACCCCTTTAAAAATATTACTAATTAAAATTTAAATGTATTTAAAAAGTAATAAATGTCAAAAAATACTTGGGTATTTAAAAAAATACCCAAGCAATAATACACTTCCCCACCTAAAACCCCTATTTCCCTGGCATCCCATGCCAAAGAAAAGATGTCAAAACCCCTATAAAATATTATAATTATAATGTAAATAAACATTAAGGTGCCGATTCCGATCCTGTAAAACCCGGGTACAAATGGTCGTACGGAGCGTTTTCTTCGTACGACTCGTACCCGGGAATTCCACCGTACAAACCAGCAAGTACGATTCGTACAGAAATACCATTTCCGTACGAATCGTAAAAAACACAGTACGGCTAAAAATTACATACAATTCCGATCCTGGACAGCGCGTACGCGACATCTGCACGGAGCCAGGCAGCGTTTTACGGACCAGCAAGTACAATTCGTACCCACAGCACTTCACACGGCTATATTTTTACGGGAGCCAAAAAGTGCCGGAAAAGCTAAGTACGCCGCGATGCACGAGAAAAAGGGGGCCCGGTACGCGCCGTACACGCCATCACCCACATCGTACGTGTCATCATGTACGGTGCGTACCCCAACATTGCATATGTACGGACCGTACCCCCACCCCACCCGCGTATGTACGTGCCATACCCACAGCCCCCCGTATGTACGTGCCGTACCCCCAGCCCCATATGTACGCGCCGTACTCCCAGCCCCCCCGTAGGTACGTGCCATACCCCCAGTCCCCGTATGTACGCGCCGTACCCCCAGCGCCGTATGTACACGTCGTACCTCCAGCGCGTAGCACTGGGGGTTCGGCATGTACATACGGGGCTGGGGGTACGGTGCGTACATACGGGGGGGCTGGGTGTACGGCACGTACATACGGGGCTGGGGGTACAGCGCGTACATACGGGGTGCTGGGGGTACGGCACGTACATACGGGGCTGGGGGTACAGCACGTACATACGGGCGGGCTGGGGGTACGGTCCGTACATACGGGGGTGGGGTGGGGGGGCCGTACCACTCGTACCCCGGGCACAAGTGTACCCGGGGTAGGGGTCGTAAATAGTTCGCTCCGTACGGGACGTTTTCCATAAGCTTGTGCATTCGGAACGCGGGTACGGATCGGACTTGTACGCTCGGACTTCAGTTTTACGACTTGGACGTAAAACTGTCCGGGGACGTCTCGCAGACTTTTCCCAAGGTGATTCGTATGTATTTTTCCCGTACGAATCGTACTTCACCGTTTGTACGGTACTTGTACGATTCGTACGTAAAAAAATACGGATACGAGTCGTACGGGAAAAAAAGATACAGGATCGGAATCGGCTCCTAAAAAGTAACAAATGTTAAAAAGTGTATCCCTGGGTATTAAACAAATACCCAAGAATTAATACACTTCCCCACACATTACCCCTATTTTACGGGTATCCCATATCCCATACTAATTTTAGTAATATAATTTAATTTTTAAATAACTAAATAATTAATTTAAATTAATACACAAAAAATATTTTTAAAAATCTCTCATTTAAAATTAAACAACTTAAACAAAAAATTAAAGACTTCAAAAAAAGAATACATATAAAAAAACGTACCTTAAAAATGCGTTGTAAAGACATGGGATGTAAATGCACATGCTTTGTAATGTCGTGCATTGCAATGTCAAGAGTTGTAATGGCACTAACGATGTAATGCCTGCGTTGTGAAGGCATTACGATGTAATGCCTGCGTTTTTATGGATGTTCCCCCGGTGGATGGCATAAAACCTAAGAAAGATCTCATTGATGCTATTAGCAAAGCACCCCCACTCACTGACAAAGACTCACTTAGGTCTTTTTTAAGCCTCAGCGAGTTATATGCTCTTGTTTTTCCAAGGCTCTGCTCTCTATGTTGAACCAGTGAAATGTCTTGTTAGAAAGAAGGGAAAATGTATTTGGACAAAGGAGCAAGGCAAAGCCTTACTAGTGATTAAGAATATGATTATGTCTGCTCCTGCGTTGCAGACACTCTGTAGTATGGACAAGTGTGTTATTGTTGATGAACATTCAAGACCTATCTTTAGGTAAATTGTTTTAATTTATGGACTGATCACAAACCGATTATTTATCTCATGTATGAAAATGGCTCTGGAATGGCTTCTGCTAGACTTGTAAGGCTTCTTAAAAGTTCAGTGGATTGTGAAATTGGCCAAGGACAACAGTGTGTGGAGTCTTTTATTGATGCTTCTGTACACTCTATGGGATGCATCACTGAAGAGGAGTGGATGTTACTGTATGCCAATAACTTTGTGCTTTCTGAAGTAAAAAACACGTTCAAAATGGTTGGTCACCTGTGCGGTATTTGCAGAAAATCTTTGTGCCTTAGGAACAGGACTCTGAGTTATTTATTGAGTTTATTGAACATCCACAGCAGTGTACATAATACAATGTCAGTAACGTTATAACAAGGAGAAATATCATGCGGTCTGCCAGATATAAATGAGGATAAACACATCAAGAAAAAAGATCCCTTAGATATGCTGGGGAGACAGCAGCCACTTATTCAATAACACTCTACCATCATGGGCATTTCAGCAACAAACATTACTCCAGCTAGAAAAAGAAATATAAACATATCCTTCATTTTCACCTCCAATTACATATCACAATTTAGAAGACATGTTCCTGCATAGTAAAAATTTAAACACGGCCTGTTTCACCATCATCCCGTGACAACAAATACAGTTTGTACAGCCACCAAAATTTCTTGGGGCGACTCAGTGGGGGCATTAACTCACTATATGTTTCGGACTGCGTATTAAAGAAAATCAAATATTTTTCCTACTCAGATTTGGAGGCAGGAGGTCTTCATGCCCAGCGCATAGCTATTCGCCTCTTGGCCAGAAGAAAGCCCAATCCCAGAAGCTTCTTGACCCCTTTAGGGTGTGGTTTAGTATATTCCAACAGGGCTAATAGGGGATCCGGAGTAAGTGGAGTACCAGCAATATTCCCCAATTCCATGAATATCTGTTTCCAAAAAGCAGCAATATGTGGGCATGCCCATGCCATTTAGAAAAAATTTGCACCGCTTGCCCTGCAGCGCTCATATCTGTCAGACTAACATAAGCCATACCTGTGAAGGCGGGAGGGTGTATAATACATTCTATTCAAAAAATGTAAATGTATTAATCTATGCCTCCCATTTAAAGACACTGATTAGGTGACCTCGCAGCAGTACCTCCATAGACTATCATCAATGTGAACTTCTAAGTCTGACTGCCACTGCGCTCTCGGGGGAGAGTAATTGGCACTGCAGTATTCCTGGGACATGGTGTATATGTTACAAATCAGAGTATCCGGGGTCTTGGCACATAAAAGGTAAGTGAAAGACAGGAGAGACATAGGCTCTAAATATTCTTCTCCCAGCAGCGCCCTCGAGGCGTGTTGTGCCCTGAAATATAGAAATTGTACCAAGGAGCTAGCACCATGATCAACAATGGCAACCTCATCCCACGTCCGGGCTCTGCCTTCGGAGAAGTCACCCATGTTCACAATCCAGACATTGCTAAGCGCTACCTTGACAGCAGCTTTAGTGGCCAAAGAAAACCATTGGCACCAATCCAATGGAAGTAGTGGAGAATAAAGCACAGTGCCTGCCTGCCTTTTTAATAGTTCACTCCAGGCGTGAACAACTGAGTTTACAGAGTCGAGAATGCCATAATGTCTGTTGGGAGGCTGAGTGTGTTGCCGGGGAAGTGGGGAAGGGTCGGAGGCAATACTCTCTATGAGAAGATGCGGGAGAGTGTGCGGTCCATGACTCCAGTAATAAGCATGCGAGCCCTGAGCAGCTCTGTAGTAAAGCTCTAGGTCCGGGGCACCCAGACCTTCCATAGAGTAAGGAAGTGTGAGAGTGTCCATCTTGACCCTGGGGGCATCCCCACCCACGCCTGTTTAACCATCAAAGCCTTGAGATTTTTTTTTAAATGTCAAGGAATAACCATATGTATGTTAGGGAAGAAGAACAACAGTCTAGGCAAGACTATCATCTTCATCAGAGATACGCTGCCCACCAGAGAGAGTGGTAGCTTGATCCACCTCGCAATATCGCTCTCCAGCTTAGTGATTGCCCTACCATAGTTGTCACGAAACACCACTTCAGAGTCAGTGTGCACTTGTATACCTAAGTATCAGACCGACTCATTGGTCCATTTGAAAGGGAAGTCCAAGTTGATCGGGACCATCGAGGGGGTGAGTGGAAATATGATCGATTTATCTCAATTAATGTTTTATCCCGATAGACCTCCAAATCTTATAACTTCACGGAATAAAGGGGGAAGGTTGATGGCTGGATCCTGAGTGTATATTAACATATCATCCGCATAAGCAGACATGATCAAATTATAGTTAGGGAAACAGATACCTCGATGCCCGTGATATTCTCTCAGTGCACGTGCTAAGGTCTCTGCAGAGCTATCATTAGAAAATAGTTTGCTAACCAGGCAGAATTTGTTTATACCACCTGAAAGTTTGAGGAACCGGTTCATTTGTGAAGCGTATGAAGGGCATCCTGCAATGTCTGGCACTAAGAAGCTACTTAGAAAGTATTGTTGGTGGCCTGACATGGATGTTGCTGTTGAACAGTTTGTAAATATATTTTTGGAATGCTTAGTATCTGATAAGCTCTAGAAACTCAATAAGCAGAAAGTTAGTACTAATCCTTTACTGATTTTGATAATGATCAAATCCCATGATAGGGTCAGGCATGCCTTCACTCAGTACGCCATACGCACTGTAGTTATTCATGTTAATTTTAATTCAACCGGAGCAGCAGCAGAAGGCAAGTGGAGCCACAGGCAGCAGCAGGATGCCAAGTTGGCTGGAGGAAGAAGGTAAGTCTCCTAGCCAGCGGGTGGGGTTGGGGTGTAGTAAGAGCGGGAGAGGGCAGGGGTTTAGCAATGGGGTGGGGGGGAGACAGGATGGCAATAAGTGACTCCGCCAGTCATGGAACTATGTGAAATTTCACAGAGTTTTCTAGTAACGCCATAATATTCTGAAGAGTACTACCCACCCTTAGACTCAATCACGATTAATGACCTGATGTTCCCTAAATTAGACCGTGTATATAAAACTTGAACTACAGGTACTCAACTAAAAAGATCTGTGTGTGGGATTCCCTACACTACAGAAAATGTGGGTCAACATGTTTCAAACCCTAAAAAAGTCCAAAAGAATCAAATGACATTTCGTCAGGACCTAAACTACAAATACCTCGCACTCACAAAGAGAGTAAGTGTTCTTGTTGCAATATATGCTTATGACCTTACATCAGTGTATATGCATCTCGCCAAGAAAGGTGACCTGTAGGAAAACACATCATGATACATTGATAATGTTCACTTCTTAATGTGGATTAGCAGGGTTTGTACACATGCACTCACTGGTGAAACAAAGCAAATTATAAACTAAACAAACCAAATTCATGCCTACACAACATGGTGAGATGACATGATTTTAACGATATGTGAAGGATAATGTCGATCCTATAGCTTCAGTGCAAGTTCTTCTGCCTGGAGATTAAAGTTATGAAGTCTAAAGAGAAGACATCACAGGCCATAAAACCACCCTAACAACTATTGATACCTCTTCACAGGATGGTAATACTTTTGCAACTTTTTTCTTAATAAAGTGTATACACCAGGTCCTTTAATATATATGCATTCCTACTTACCCTTTTATATGACCAGTAATACAGCAGCTGTTGCACCCACAAAATTCCAAGGGGCCCATCACTGAAACTAAGAGGGCAAGAGCCTTGCTCTGAATGGCTTGTTACAGTGAATATGCACAATTTTTCACATATCATGTCATCTCATCGTGTTGTGTAGGCATGAATGTGACGTGTTTAGTTCTTAATTTGCTTTGTTTCACCAGTGTGTGCATGTGGAGAAACTCTGCAAATCCACTTTGAGAAGTCCACATTATCAATGTATCATGATGTGTTTTCCTACAGGTCACCTTTCTTGGCAAGATGCATACACACTGATGTAAGTGTGATAGAATTAAAGCATGTATTGCAATGAGAGCACTCTCTCTTTGTGAGAACTAGGTATTTGTAATTTAGGTCCTGACGAAATGCCATTTGATCCTTGATTTTCTGTAGTGTAGGGAATACCACCCATAGATCTTCCTAGTTGAGTACCTGTAGTTCAGGGATTACATACACAGTCTTACATTTAGGCAACATCAGGTCATTAATCCTGATTGACTCCCACCTCCTGTTGTTAATCTTGACATAAGTCCCGCCTCTCAAAGTAAAATCACAGCATAGGTACCCATAGTTAATTTTAGCCCACATCCTTTTCTCTCCTGCACCAATCACAAACTAGGTAACACTAGACACTCTGTGAGGCACTTTTCTGAACAATATCTCCGGCAAAGAGCCCTCTTGCGGCACCCATTGGGCATTACAGTGCCAGCCCAATGATGAAGCATGTCACCTAAGGGTGAGTGAGGGCACTTAGTCTCAAGAAGGAATTGCTTTTGGTGACCTTTTCTTCTCCTCTCCAAGTTGGTAGTGAGGAGTAGTTATTATGGAACGGTGTACTCTTTGTTTATTGTTTGTAATTATTTGGGACAATGTACACTGGACCATTTTTATCCTCCCAGTCCCTTCCTTAGCACTAGTTGTGTTCTGTTGTCCTGGTTGCTACTTTTGTCCACCTGACATTCCAACTGGATTATTGGTCTGGACAGCAGTATTTTCAGAGGTTCCTGCCTGCTGGATGTATGATGTTACAACGCATGCTTTTACAACGCATGCTGTTACAACAAATTTTTTACAACGCAAATGCTGTGACAACGCAAGTCTTTACAACGCAAGTCTTTACATCGACTTGCAGTAGATGGCGTGCTAACATTAAAAAAGGGTAATTTACTATTCTAACTCCAGTCCACGTTGCAGTAGGGAAGGTGTTTGGATAGTAAACTACACTATTTTTAATGTTAGCACGCCATCTAGTGCAAGTTGATGTAAAGACTTGCGTTGTAATGGCATGCGTTGCCACAGCATTTGCGTTGTAACAGTTTCGTTGTAATGGCAGTGCGTTGTAAAAGTTGCGTTGTAATGGTTGTTCACCCTGCCTGCTCTTCATGGGTGATGGTATTCAACTTCTAATAATGCTACGCTTACACAAGACTTCTTCTTGTGTGTGATTTATTTGCCATCAGCACACTACAGGGTGCCATCTTTAAATGGTGAAAAACACTTGTGAGAATTAACCATCAAATAAATTTTATGTTACCCATCTTGATTCAAAATAACCATTTTTCTGTCATTTTGACCATTTTCGATACAAGTGATACAAGTTAAAATACTACATATATCCATTCCTGTTATTATGTTACCTAAATACTAAAAAGATGCTGTGCATTGGTAGTAGGTACAAGTTTATACTGTATGAGGCAGGGTCCACATCTTTGAGTGACATCTTATGCATGTTGCTTTGAAGGTAGTAGTTTAATCAGATGTTGCCAGTGTAGAGAATAAAGTGTAAAAGAAATGAACAACCTGATGTTAAAGTCAGGGAGTCTTGTGTCTGCATTCTGGATTCTTTGTAGCTGCCTAATCACTAGGACATACCCTTGGTGTATGAGGGCAGATGTATGCAGACAGGATATTATCAGATCCATGGTTACATGTACCTTTTGCTCGAACCCTAAGGAAGGAAAGATTTGACGTAGCCATGTCATTATGAAAATCAACCATTTTAAAACATCTTTCACTTGAGGTAACAGAAAAGTTTGTTTTAATCATGATCAGACCTGGATTTCTTACCCTGGGTAATGACAAAGGTGGTGGCCCAAGCTTTTGTGACCAGATGATGGACAGGTTTTAGTGGTCTATTTACCATAAGCTAACATGTTAGCTTTTGATGTGTTGTATTTGAGGTATATCTCATTCACATCTGATAGTTTATAGTCCGCCTATATTAAATTTCCATCACACGGATGTAATCTCATGGATGTTTGGTAATTTCACACTATGCTACTTCGCTATGTTGCATAATTCATGCCTTTTGCAGTAAAAATGTAGACCATGCACATAGGAACAACGCAAACTACCAGAATGTGAGAACTGTTGTTTGTGGCCCTTAGTCCTGTTCTGTTTTCTTTATGGTACATTATGGTCACTGTTTAATTTTGCAAGAATATCTTGCTTTTTTCATTGTTCAATACATTTTGATTGATCTACATGTTCCGACACATTGAATATTTCAAATGTAAACACTGTTTCGCTTATCCAGGGGGTTTTCTTAATATGAGCTTCTGATAATTGTGCACTTAACATGGGTGCTGCTGCTGCAGATCGGCACATATAAATTCTCCCAGCTTCCATGGACAGAGTAAAACTACAGTCACACGCGCAGTCACACATCATACACTAGGGCCCATATCACTAAATTCACGCTATTACTCTATCCACATTGAATATATAGGAGAGAAAACCTAGACCAATCTGCATCTACAATGAGG
The DNA here is from genome assembly GCF_964204655.1 of Triturus cristatus. Classification (NCBI taxonomy): domain Eukaryota; kingdom Metazoa; phylum Chordata; class Amphibia; order Caudata; family Salamandridae; genus Triturus; species Triturus cristatus. The sequence goes on along the minus strand of NC_140594.1, from coordinate 503,662,271 downwards.
TCAATGCGACCATAATGACATTGCCTTGAGTCATGATTTTGAACATAAGAAATACATTTGGAACTCAATAAATGACAAAGAATAAACACCCGACACTGTAATTCAAACAAGAGCTTGTTTATCTAAAATTAATTCAAAAATAAAGTCAATCATTAGCAAATCGTTATTCTCATAGTTACCTATTCTAGCTAAATGGGACAGGACAGGTCTCTCAGTAAAGTCTCTCGAGCCGCCGTCCTCAGCATAGGAAACGTCCAAACGCGATGAAGGAATGAACCAGCGAACAAGCAAATGGATGAACATGGACCCTCTCTAGTCTAACATATTTATAGGAAAAGTGGCAAAATAAAATAACAAACAAATGTTAGATATCCGCTGAACCACTGAGCAGAGCGAGCAGGAAAGGAAGTCTTTAGATACATTTAGAAAATCTCTGCTCAGGAACAATCACAAAAATAAAAAGACGGAAGAAGGAAACTCGAGTTTGCGAATGTTTCTTTCGAAGACGCTCTTCCTTGATATCTCTAGCAGAGCCACCGCAGCATTGTCATTGTTCATTGTGACTTTATCCTTGTCCAAGGGCAATTGGACCCGCGCCCAGAGCTGCTGTCCTCACGGAAAACTTTCAAACCAGGCAAAGGCTGTGGTCAGGTGACTCTCGACCATGTTCAGCAAGGCCCTCTCATCAAAATTCGATCACTCGAGCGCAGGCTGTAAAAGGCAGCCATCTTTATCTAGGCCAAAACGGACCATCTTAATTTAAAGAGACAAAAACAACGTTACCACATCATAATGATTGTACAGTGTTAAACCCCTCTAATACCCTTATGTGTATGTACTTATCTAGCCCTCTGCAACACAATAAAGCATTAGTACACGTTATTTTAAACGCACAAAACACAAAACAAATAGCATTTGTGAATAAACCGCACACTACTATTAAGCAACATAAATGCATCCCACGTGTAGTTTCTCTCGTTAATGATATTAATTAGTCCAGACAAAACAAACTATTAATTAGTCGTTTCTAATTAGTCATTTTAAAATCATAACATATAGACGAAACTGGAGCTTAAAACTCGATAAATTTTCAACAGAAAACTCTGCTCCAGCAATCCCCCCTTTGGGGATATCTTATCACCACAAAAACCACCCAAAAAAAGGAAAATTTAGTCCCAAATTTAGGAAAACTTAGAAATGTCTTTATGACACAACATTAAACACCAGATTCTCTCACATCATCCCTCCTTGACTCCAAGTACACACTCTCCCTCAATTCCTCTAATTCTATTTCTTGTGGGTCTCTCCTCGACCTCTTTTGTTTCTTTTCAGCATTGCTTCTAATTATTCTCTTTTTCCCTCCCCTGTTTTTACAACACAAACACCCCAATCTTAATATCAACAAAGCAACGATTATGCATGTCAAAGGAAATAATATTTTACCAATAATGGTACTACCTATTTTAGTAATAAAACTCTTAACAGCAACTATCTTATTAGCTAATTTAGTCCAGACACTTTCAGCTTCAAGTGGTACTAATTCTTCATGCAAATCAGTAATATTTTTGATATAGACCTTTAGGTCTCTGCTTTCGTCAGGAATGTAAGTGCAACAATGTTGAACTTTCAGCATTCCACAAACCCCACCCTCTTTGGCCAAAAGAATATCAAGGGCAAGTCGATTTTGCATAGACATGGCTCGTACGGCAATCATTTCCGTATTCACCAAAAGAAACCCTCCAGCGGTACTTGTCGATAAACGATCCACCACTGTTGACAGTTTCCGAATCCCATAAGCATTCAAAGAAATTCCCACTGCTGGAATTAAAGCACCAACAATGTCACCCACTATCTCTGACCAAGTTTCTCTCTTAAAACGCGTTAGTATATTAATGTGTTCCACATCTTCTATTCTATCTATATGAAAAATCTTTGGAAAGACCAGGCCCACATAACATGTGCCATACCAATGGTCAGGCAACTTGTAATAAGCCTTGTTCCCACAAACATAATACACTCCCGGGAAAACTGGATCTTCACCACCTTTAAAACCCCATCCTGTTGCAATAAAATATGTATCATGACACTCACTAGTCCCAACAAAATATGTATCATATTGAGATTTCTTCCTGGTAATGCATAGTTTACCCTTCTGTGGTGCATCTAAAGCCAAAGTCGGACTGGCTCCATTTCTCAACTCCTTTCCCATCTCAATGTCCCAAATTGTTTCACTCACTTTATATTACCCTGCCTTCTCATGCATGCTCTTTCTCCTTTCCTCTACCATGTTTAGGAAAGCTTTCTCCTTTTCTTTCAGACTGCAAGTTAAATTGTTTCTAAAAATGTAATCTAAGGTTAATTCTTCTTTCTCAACAAAAATCTCACCAAAAATGTTAGCTTCTTTAGCCGGATTCAGCTTTTTATCCATAGGCAATTGCCCAAAAATGTTATCTTTGTTAGACATCTCATAATCTATTTTCCCTAACAAATAAAAAACACTACTTAGCACACTACAAGAAATTCCATACGTAGCTGGTAAATGGTGATAAGTAACACCCTCCGAAACGGATGCAGGTAATTGCATACATACGTAGCAATCCCTAACTTCCATTGTCTTTACGTATTCATACAACAACTTTGAAAAAACATTACTAGAAAAGTCATTAATTGACCTATCCTTATGCACATAAGTATTACTAATTCTAGTTGGAACTACTTTTTGTGAACCCTTCTCTACATTGGTCACATTTTCAGTATGTATTCCTAAAGCATCTATTGTAACTCTAAAAGTAACTAATAAAGCTAAGACTCCCATAATAGCATTAATAAACCAGTACAGCAGCAGCACATTTTACACCATCTTTTCAAAAAGGCACATCTACTATTATTATTCTCTGTGTTAGCCATTTTACTACTTTGGCAGTGTCTTTTGACTTAGCCTCTTCTACTCCACTACTGAGTTTCAGAACTCTAGATTATTTCACAGCTAATTTCAGATTTTCTCTTTTCACTTTTCTCCAAGTGACTCCTTTAGTTCACTCAATTTGGATTAACATCACTTTACTTCTTCTTCAGCAACATCAAACTGTATCAGATCATCAACAACATCCAGTGCATCCGACTCTTCTCCAATGTCAGTCAGGATAACTTTTAGAACTCCAACAGTTTTCTCCTCAACCACTTTTCGTACGGTCCCCTCTGGATTTCCTTGACTCTCTGCCTCTTCACCTTCAGACAGTGCCACATACGTCCATTCCGTTGACCTATACTTCTGGTTAGGTTTTCTTACTCTCTTGATCTCTTCTGGTTCTTTTGTAACCTTTTGTTTTTCACCTTTTGCTTGATTCTGACTAGACACCTCGTTCACTTGTTCAGCTTTTGATGAACTTGCTCGTGTCAATCTGTACCTCAGTCTCTTTATCCTGTTGGGCCAAAGATCTCCTCTTACAACCCTTTTTGGTCTCACTTCTTTATTATTTCTTTCTCCGATCCAAGTTCTCTTTCTCAGAACTCGACCCTCTGATTTCTCATTTTCACTCTCATCTGATTCTGTCTCATTTGCCTCTCGTTCTTCAACAATTTTCTTTCGCTCCACAGTCTTTTCCACCACCGATTGAGACTTCCCTAATTCTGTCCCTCCTCGGGTCTCCGACACGCAATCTTCTTGCTGTCTACTTGTCCCTTCACCTAGCTTATCAGGAATGTTCCCTACACCTCCTCGGGGGTCTTCCGCAAACTGTCCCTCTCTATCTTCTACTGACCCTGTTTCTTCAGGTGTAATCTCAAGTGGATTTTCAACCTCTTCATCTGATTCAGGTGTAGTTTCTGTGGAATTGCTCCTTCCTCTCCTACTGCTCGTTGGAACGTCAGGCACTCTTACAGAATCTGATCTCTCCTCTGAAACTCTCAATGTTTCTCTTGAAGCCTCTCTTGGAAAGGGGAAAGAATCATTCAACTCTCTTTCACCTTCACCTCTTTCAGGATTTCTCCCCCTTCTCACTGGTTCAGTTTCTGCATCATCACTGGAATCTGACTCTTCAAAATACTCCTTACCAGTCCCATCCTTTGGATTTGGAACTCTCAGAGTATGACTCGCATGCACCCAGTTTTTCACACCGGCACACTTTACTGCAGTTGTCGTAGTAAGAATGACTTGTCTCGGCCTTCCCCACCTTGGAACCAAGCAATTTCTTCTCCTGTGCACCTTAATCCTCACCCAGTCCCCTGGACTCAGATCATGGGCTTGCTTCTTCTCAAGTGTGGTAGCGTCTCCTCCAACCTGGTGAAACACAGAATGAACTGCGTCAGCCAGGCCTTTACAGTAATCCAAAATCATGTCATCAGTTATTGTCATCAACTTATTGACAGGCACAAATGCATGTCTCATGGCACGACCCATTAAAATTTCGTGCGGACTCAACCCTATGGTTCTATCTGGAGTAGACCTAATGGTCATCAGCACTAGAGGCAAGACATCAGGCCATTTCATTCCAGTGGCTAAACACATCTTACCAATTCGGTTCTTTATTGTGCCATTCATCTGCTCCACAACACCAGAAGCCTCTGGTCTGTAGGCACAATGTAGCTTCTGCTGTATGCTCAATGCTTCACAAATTAAACCCATGAGCTCATTATAGAAGTGTCCACCTCTATCAGACTCAATGGTCACTGGAAACCCGTACCTAGGAATCAACTCCCTTAACAGTAACTTTGCAACTGTTATTCCATCATTTCTCCTAGTCGGATAGGCCTCCACCCATCTTGAGAACAAACAGACTACCACTAGAACATACCTCAATTTATTCACTTGGGGCATTTCAATGAAATCTATTTGCATTCTGGTAAAAGGACCTCCTTCTCTGCCTATTGTTCCTAGACTCACCACTGTCTTTTTCCCAGTATTGAACTGCTGACAAATCAAACATCTTTGGCAAATGCTCTCTGCAATCAACCTAAACTTTGCATTGTACCAAGTCTGTTTAAAAGACCTGATCATCGCATCCCTACCCAAATGTCCCTGGCCATGATACATTCTTGCCATTGTCGATAACATTGAGTTAGGCATGACTGGTCTACCATCTCTGTAGATCCAAACATGATCTGTTTCTCTTGGGGCACAACCTGCCTTGATCCAATCTCTCATTTCCTCATCTCCTGCCTCATCCTGCAACTGTTTCACTTCATCCCACGTTTCTAGGACATTAGTAAACATCACAGAACACAAAGACATTTCCCTCTCTCGTGCCCTATTAATCGAATGATTGTTTTTGGCACAATATTGTGCTATGTCATTGGCAAATCTATTACCAAGGGTAACAAAATCATCTCCTTGTCCATGAGCAGCACACTTCACAACTGCTAACTCTTTAGGCAGCTGTATCGCCTCAAGCAATTTCCCAATCACTTCAGCATTCTTTATTGGAGTCCCACTTGACGTCAAGAAACCTCTCTGTAGCCAAAGCTGGCCAAAGTCATGAACGACTCCAAATCCGTACTGACTATCAGTCATCACAGTCACTCTCAGATTTTTCCCAATTTTGCAAGCTTTTGTCAATGCCACCAATTCAGCCACTTGAGCAGATCTCACTCCTTTCAAAGGCGAAGCTTCCATAACTTCTGAAACCTTGCACACTGCATATGCTGCACTCAGCACACCATCATCAGTTCTCAGACACGATCCATCTACAAACAGCACATGATCACTCTCAGGCAACGGTAAATCTCTTATGTCTGGTCTTGGTTTCGTGCAATAGTCAAGCACATCCAAACAATCATGATCAACATCATCTCCAACATTCACATTATCAGCATCCGGTAACAACGTTGCTGGATTCACATTCACACATCTCTCAAGAGTCACATTTGATGCCCCCAGAATGATTTTCTCATATTTAGTCAGCCAACTATGTGACATGTACTGAGTTCTGCTTCTTGTCAAAAGAATTGCTACATCATGAGGTACGAATACCCTTACAGGATATCCCATTATTATACCCTCACTCTGTTCCAAGCTTCTGCATGTAGCAGCTACCGCTTTCAGGCAACCTGGCAAACCCACAGCTACGGGGTCAAGTGTCGATGAGAAGTACGCAATCGGCCTTCTCAGTTGTCCGTGCTTCTGAATTAACACTGAAAGTGCACATCCATTTCTCTCACTGCAGTACAACTCAAACTCTTTCTCATAATCTGGCATTCCCAAAGCAGGGGCTTCACACATTCTGCTCTTTAACTCTTCAAATGCCGCCATTTGTTCTCCATCCAGTTCCAATGGGTCTCTCACTTCACTTTTGGTCAACTTAATCAGTGGCTTTGCTATCAGGGAGAAATTACTTATCCACTGACGACAATAACCCACCATTCCCAGAAATATCCTCACTTCTCTCTGGGTCATTGGGGCTCTCATTCCTCTGATAATTTTGATCCTGTCATCGGTCACCTTTCTCAGACCCTTTTCAATATTGTGTCCAAGATAATGCACCTCTTTCTTGCAAAATTGCAATTTGGCTGGAGATACCTTTAACCCTCCATCTGCCAAATGATTCAGTAAAGCTATGGTATCTACTTCACAAGCTTCACATGTCTTTGATGCCACAAGTAAGTCATCAATATACTGCACTAGCACTGAGCTTTCGGGCATGATCAAACTATCCAATGACTTTTTCAACAACTGATTGAATATCGAAGGACTCTCTGTATACCCCTGTGGGATACGACACCATGTTAAAATACGCTGGCCAAACCGGAATGCAAAAATCGGCTGGCTGTCATGATGCAATGGAATTGAAAAGAAAGCATGACACAAATCAATCACTGTGTACCACTCAGCATCATGAGGAATCTGATACAAAATCACTGAAGGATTTGGCACAATGGGACAACATGCCACCACAATTTTATTAACTTTTCTCAAATCCTGTACAATCCTGAACTTTCCATTAGGTTTCTTCAACCCCATTATCGGTGAATTACACGGGCTACTCAGTAACTCTCTCAAAACACCCTGTTGAATCATCTTGTCAATTATAGGAGTTATTCCCTCAATTATCTGTGGTGTCAGTCTGTACTGTGGGATATTAGGGTAAGTGATTCCCTCCTTCACTGAAATCTTCACTGGATCTACATTATTCATCAATCCCACATCTTCTCCAGTAAAATCCCAAACAGCTGTTTTCACTGTGTGTCTCAACTCCTGAGGCAAATCGTCTGGATTAAACACAGCATATGTACCAACAATTTCACTCTCTCTATTATCTAGAGTCATCCGGTACAAAACATCCTCATCTGGTGTCTCAAAAGCTATTCCATTCGGAGTACAAAAAATTGTACAGTTCATTTTGCACAATAGGTCCCTACCTAACAAGTTCACGGGACTGGTGTCACAGACAACAAATCTGTGCATGTCTGAAAATTTCCCTATTCTTACCTTTACTGGTTCGGTAAGACGAGTCTTAATCTGTGTATTTGCTAAACCAACTACTTGGATTGCTTCATCCGAGAGAGGAAGATTTCTAATATCTGCTGGCCTGACAGTTGATCTCGTCGCTCCTGTGTCTACCAAAAAAGTAACACTCTCCCCATTTATTTTCCCATCTACAAATGGTCCTGCCTGGTCTATTTCTAGAGTTGCACCAAGTATGCACTCTTCCTCCTCTCTTCGGCACCGTCAATAGTCCCCTTCAGACTCACTCCCCTCATTCTTTAACCAGTACTGCTGTACCAGGTTAGAACGTCTCAGTTTGTTTACCTGCTCATCATTGTAGAATCCTGAGTCCTGGTTATACTTTTGGGACCCTCTATTCTGCGGCAAGGGCGGTTTTGGCTCTTGACTCTGCTGTCTGACAACCTTCTGTTGTTGCTGCTGTTGATTACACCCCTCGTTCTGCACTTGTTGATTTAAGGGTTTACTTTCATTACTCACTAATGGTGGATTGGTACACTCGGATCTCCAATGCCCCAATTGTCCACAGTTGTGACAAGGGAACTTTTTCTTTGCCTCCTCTAGATTCCCCTTTCCTTTCCCCGCATATCTGGGTCTAATTCCTGGATTATTCGCCTGTTCCATCAACTGTGCTTCTTGCCTTTCAGCGACTTTCACCTGAGCCCACATTGCTTTCTCTTTTAGCTTTCTCTGTTTTGCCTCGATCTCATCACTGAAGTACTTTGCATGTCTCAAGATTTCATCAATCTTTTTACTCTGCCAGTCAACTGTATGCTCACGTATCCTTTCACTTATTTCAGGTCTCAGGCCATATACAAACCTGTAAACAAAATGACTCAAATCTTTATCACCCAGGTGTTCGTCTCCACTGAACTGTTTAAAAGCCAGTATCAGCCTTTCATAAAAAGCATGAACTGATTCTTTCGTTTCCTGATGTGTCCGATCTATCTTAACCCAGTCTGTCTCTTTTGGGGGTACTTTATTTTTCAGGAATACGATTACCTGATCATATTTCCTCATGACCTCTGGATCTGGTACTCCTGTTTTCGGATCTCTTGGATACTCTTTAGCAGGCCAATCTACAACTATTTTACACTCAGCCCACAAGTCTGCTGGAACAATTATATCAAACAGACTATTCAGATCAATCCACAGCACTTTTGACAATTTCACAAACCTGTCTACCTGCCTATACCACTCGACGGGCTTTTCTCTCAGTCGAGGGAAATCATTCGTAAATGATAAAATATCCTGTCTAGTCCATGGGACATGTACATATCCTCCTCCAGGAATCTCTCTCATAGGATAAGCATCCACTGTTTTCTCTTTTTCTCTCACAGGGAAAGCTGAGTAAGTCCTGTCCACTGAATCTTCCCTTTTCTTGTACCACCTATCCTTCCACTTTTCTACATCACCCCATTTTCGCAACAATGCAATAATTTCCTTAATATGCCCTGTTCTGCCAGCACCATTTAGATTTTCAATATCCTTACCAGTGAAATCCACCCTGTAAGGCTTCTGCAAAACTTTCACCTTATCCATGTCAACTCCCTGTTCACTCGCTATTGTTCCTAACCTTTCATGTGTATTCTTAGCCCTCCAGGTGATGCTTTTGCACATAAATAACAATTCTCCATCATGATGGTTTTTGAGTATGTCTGTAGAAATTGTCCCTGCAATAAGCTCCTCCAATTCCATGCGCAACCTGGCTACATCAATTGCCTGTGAATCTTTATCCTTCTTTTGAAGAACTTTCAACCAATCATTCAAATCTTCAGCTGTTATTTCAGTAGACTTTTTCACTGCACCCACTTGTTCTGTCATCCTCTGTGGTTCCAAAATTGTTCCTCCCAAACAACCAGTATTCAATCCTGAATTAGGCTGCACATCTAATCCTCCACTACATGTGTCATGTCTCGACTGCCTTGAATCATTTCCTCGTGTTCTCACTCTTGATTCCTCCAAAGTACAAGTACCAACCAAACCATTTCCAACATAAGGAACTGTCAAATTATTTTCACCCATTCTTTGTTTATCAAAAAGAGGCACAACCGGACCAATAGTTACAGGCACTGTAACTGCTTCAAGATTTTTCGTCAGCTCACAAATTTTCTCAGTCAGCTCAGATGTGGTTCTGGCTAATTCTCTTGTTTTCACTTCACTGACTCGATTCTCTCTCTCTCGCTCTCTCTCTCTCTCCCTTTCTATGAAAGAGCTACTATTTTTCAGATCAGGTGTCACAACCTCAGTTTTAATAATTCGCAAAGTATCTCTTACAGGAGTAGAAACTGGCGTACTCTCTTCTGGTTCTGGTCTATACGGAGGTGGTCTCTTGTAAATCATGTCATCCAAGACCTCGTCCTCATAATCAGTAACTCCATACCTCCTCACTTCTGTATCAGGCACCTTTCCTGCACCATTCCTCCCTTCCGCTTCATCAACAGTCCTCATAGGATATAATCCCTCTGACATACTAGCATCTCGCCATCTCCTCATTCGATCATGATGAGTCTCACGATCATATTTCCTCCCAAAAAAGGACCTATAATTGCCTCCACTCCTCTGCTTTTCTCGCTCATGCACCTCATCTTCCCATTCCACCAACGCCTCAAACTGTGTCGGCCTTGGTCTAGGCTCTAGACACATCATCTTCTCTCGTAAATTTCTCAACACAGCCAGATTAAATGAACCATGTTCCGGAAATGCTAAGACACCATCTTCTTTAGTATACTTAGCCCAGTTATCCAACCATATAGAGGTATGATACCCATATTTCGCAACCATGAAGGATGCAGGAGTTCTCGTCGGAGGTAGCAATTCACCTTCTCTAGTTATCACATTCTTATCTTTGTCAAACCACCTTCTTATTTTGCCGAACAAAGATTTTTTCTTCCTTTCCTCAGGTTGGTAATACATCTTAACGTTTACCAATATTCTCTAGTCCCTTCCGTACAATTGTGGATCTTTTGTCCAATAACAGCGCGACTCACACCAACGCACCAATCCTGGAGCGTCTACGTCACTCTGTACTCCTTCCAATCCCTGCACGGCTCACACCAACGCACCAATCCTAGCGCGAGCACTATTCTGAGTCACCATCCAATCACAGCGCGGTCTGAATGACGTCAGTAGTCGCTGCAGTCGCTTCTGCTCTGCCTCCTGTCACTCGTCTACCCCTCCTTTACAAAGCCTTTTTAGTGGACTTCGTTTCAGATTCTACAAAATCTATTAGTTACAACATATAAACATCTCCATTGTCTGCTTCGCTAACCACAGAATAGTAAAGAAAATCTTTCTCACAAGAATCCCGCTTTTCCCTAGAACAGCGCTTACCTCTGCTCCACCACGGAATAATCACTTTCGTTGACACAGTAGCACATCCCTCTACTCTGCCCTTCTAACATGCATCCATTAACTGTTTCCTCTAGGACTGCTCCAAAGAGTCTTACAATCAATTAAATGCTCATACATTCACGCACTCTCACACCAGAAAATGTAGCTCATGCACACAGAATTCTGCCTTTCCCGAGAACAGCGAACAATCTGTCCCGCTACAGAATTATAACACACGTTAACCAAGCAGCCTACCTCTGCCCAGTCCTTCAAACAAGCTCAGAGAATACCTATTACTACTCCAGCAATAAGCTTTAACGGCGAACCTTATGGATCCCTGGGACTTAAGACCAGAGTTTCACAGATAACCTTCACTACCATACACACTCCTTTTATACCGAAAATATATCTCTAATAGTAACACACGACGATGTCACTGATTCCGAGCCAAGACAATGTGACGCGCAACTTCAATTGTCACACGTTTTTCCCCCGCATACATACAGGGCCAACTATCCCGTTTTTCCCGAGAGCAGCACTTACTTCCCTCTGCCCTACTACAGAACTGTCACCAGCTCCCAAGTTCCAGAAGCCGCACACACTACATAGAACTCAACACGACGACCTCAACATATAGTATTAGTACATATACCAACATTAATCAATAATCAATAATCAAAGCCTATGTACAAGCAATCTAATCAGATCAAGACAATGATCAAACCATCATACTGCTACCAGGAAACTGCTGCAGATCGGCACATATAAATTCTCCCAGCTTCCACGGACAGAGTAAAACTACAGTCACACGCGCAGTCACACATCATACACTAGGGCCCATATCACTAAATTCACGCTATTACTCTATCCACATTGAATATATAGGAGAGAAAACCTAGACCAATCTGCACCTACAATAAGGTCAATGCGACCATAATGACATTGCCTTGAGTCATGATTTTGAACATAAGAAATACATTTGGAACTCAATAAATGACAAAGAATAAACACGCCGACACTGTAATTCAAACAAGAGCTTGTTTATCTAAAATTAATTCAAAAATAAAGTCAATCATTAGCAAATCGTTATTCTCATAGTTACCTATTCTAGCTAAATGGGACAGGACAGGTCTCTCAGTAAAGTCTCTCGAGCCGCCGTCCTCAGCATAGGAAACGTCCAAACGCGATGAAGGAATGAACCAGCGAACAAGCAAATGGATGAACATGGACCCTCTCTAGTCTAACATATTTATAGGAAAAGTGGCAAAATAAAATAACAAACAAATGTTAGATATCCGCTGAACCACTGAGCAGAGCGAGCAGGAAAGGAAGTCTTTAGATACATTTAGAAAATCTCTGCTCAGGAAAAATCTCAAAAATAAAAAGACGGAAGAAGGAAACTCGAGTTTGCAAATGTTTCTTTCGAATACGCTCTTCCTTGATATCTCTAGCAGAGCCACCACAGCATTGTCATTGTTCATTGTGACTTTATCCTTGTCCAAGGGCAATTGGACCCGCGCCCAGAGCTGCTGTCCTCACGGAAAACTTTCAAACCAGGCAAAGGCTGTGGTCAGGTGACTCTCGACCATGTTCAGCAAGGCCCTCTCATCAAAATTCGATCACTCGAGCGCAGGCTGTAAAAGGCAGCCATCTTTATCTAGGCCAAAACGGACCATCTTAATTTAAAGAGACAAAAACAACGTTACCACATCATAATGATTGTACAGTGTTAAACCCCTCTAATACCCTTATGTGTATGTACTTATCTAGCCCTCTGCAACACAATAAAGCATTAGTACATGTTATTTTAAACGCACAAAACACAAAACAAATAGCATTTGTGAATAAACCGCACACTATTATTAAGCAACATAAATGCATCCCACGTGTAGTTTCTCTCGTTAATGATATTAATTAGTCCAGACAAAACAAACTATTAATTAGTCGTTTCTAATTAGTCATTTTAAAATCATAACATATAGACGAAACTGGAGCTTAAAACTCGATAAATTTTCAACAGAAAACTCTGCTCCAGCACTGCTAATTAATGATCTCTTTGTATAGGCATTTGAAAAAATGGTGCCCTTATATCATTGTAATCCATTCTTTCTTGATCAGGCTGCTTAATATACTTTCTATATGAAACTTTTATGGTGTTCTTATGTGCTGAACCCCGTCTTGAACAAGGTCATTCCGCTGTCTAGCATCTTAGAGCAAAATTAAGCCACTGTGTCCTCTGTACTCCTTTAATAATGGTAATACAAAAAATAATAGTACTAGCAATAAAAATGCTACTATAATGACTACTAGGACTACTATCACTACTACTAGTAACCCCTTTAGTGTGGGTGTCGGGCAATGGTGGACACCCACACTACCTCCCCAGTGCATCTGTCAGTCACTGGTCGACACTGGGGCGATAAATAAAGGCCCCTCTGGTGCTCTGCACCAGAAGGAGTGCTCTATTTTATTTTAACCTCAGGCTGTTTGGAAAGAGCTTCCCGAGCAGCCTGAGTGGTTTTTTTTTCAATGACAATCAGTGAGCAGGTCGCGTTGATGTCATTATAGAAAAGTGAAAATAAAACAGGCCATAAAACAAGCCATTGGGCTTATTTTGCTTTCACTGCATCAGTGCTTGGGGGTATTGTTACCAAGGGGAGTATCTCCTCTTTCCTATGGTACCTCTGCCCACTGGATCCTTGCTTTGGGATTGCCACAGGAGAGTAATCCTCAAGCAGGGATCCAACCGATATGCCCCAAGGACATGGGGGAGCATCCCCTTAGGCAAAGGCTTGTGCTCTCTCCACCACAATGAAACGTTCAGTCTTTCTGCCCCCTTCGAGGGGCGGATAGGGAGTGATTACAACACCGCAGGACACACACAACCCCATCTTCACATCCAGACAGAGTCAAGTACAACCCAGTCACATGGTTCACCTGGACCAACCACTAAAGCATCCACTTCACCATCTCACAACCTAGAAAAACTGGCACCATTCCCCCCAACTCCACATGCACAAACTGGGAAAAGATATCAGAAGACCAGTGGATCAATGCTCTCACCAAACTCTTACCTCCCAGACACAACATCCAACCCAGAACAGGCTTTGAAAATCTTTTCCCAGTGGATCACAGACTGTGGCAAACAAATGCCTCCGCCAAGCCAGCCAAATCCAAAGGACCTACCAGATGAGCCTACTGGTTCACAGCCAAGCTGATATCAACCAAGTGCAACTGCTGGTAACTAGAAAGGAAGTGGCGCACCAGCAAAGAGACAGGAGACCATACCACCTTCAAGACAGGTTTCAACCAGTACCACTGCCTCCTGAAAGAAACAAAGTAGAACGCCCTGGCAAACCGCACAGAAACCACAACACGAAGCTCTTCTCCATCGTGAAGGAGTTCCCCAACCTCGCAGCCACCAAGAACAACATCACCCCTTCCTAAGAACTGTGTAACAATCGGGCAGACTTCTTCCACAAGAAGATCTCAGGCATCTATGAAAGGATCAAAACCCAACTCCTTACCACCGACAGCGTCAGCCTGCTCACACCCATGAACATAAACCCCAAACACCTACTCAACCATTGAGACCCTCTCACAACTCAAGACAGAACCTCCATCATGATCTCTGTGCACTATGGAGCACTCATGGATCATGGATCCCTGTTCCTACCACATCTTCAAACTCTGGAGCAACTCATCAGCAAGATGATTGGTGACAAGCTAAAGAAACCTCCATCACCTTAGCCTCATTCTATGAGAAGTGGAAAAAACCATACGCTGAACCAGCAGAATTGAGAAACTACTGGCCCATCTCGCTGCTCCCTTTTCCAGTGAACGTTCCTGAAAAGGCATTTAACCAGCAACTCACCAAACACCTGGAACACAACATCCTCCTGACCCTTTCTCTATAAAGTTTCCAGGCCAACCACAGCACTGAGACAGTCCTGATTGCAGCCATCAATGACACGAGGGCCCTCTGGATCACAGTGAAACAGCATCCTGGGCTTGTCAGCTGTCTTCAACACAGTCTCCTAGCACATCTTGATCAACAGACCCTAACACATCGGAATACAGGGAGACGCCCTCAAATGGATCACCTCATACCTCACTTGAATAACCCAGAGAAACTGTTTCCCACCGTTCACCTCAGAACCCTAGAAAATCAGCAGCAGCACCCCCCAAGGATCGCTGCTCAGCCCACCCTCTTCAAAGCTAACATGACCCCTCTGACCAACCCTGTCAGATTGCATGGACTCAACATCATCTCCTATGCCGATGACACCCAGCTCATCCTCTCGCTGTCAGAAGACCTTTCCACTATCAGAGCCAACTTCCACAGATGTATGATGACCATCGCTGACTGGATGAAGGACAATGGTCTCAAGCTCAACATGGACAAGATGGAAGTCCTCATCTTTGGGAACAACACCTCATCAAGAATTGACACTGGAGGCCTGCTGCACTCGGCCCATCCCCTGCCCAGACAAACCATGCCTGAAAACTCAGCATCATCTTGGACAGCAAGCTATCTATGAAGAAACAGGTAAATACCATCTCATCCGCTTGCGTCCACGCCCTATGCATGCTCTGCAAGATACTCAGGTGGCACCTAGTCAACACCAAAACGTCCGTCATTCAGGCCCTCATCACCAGCAGGCTGTGCTATAGGAACATATTCTATGTAGGAATCACTGCACAACTCCTCAAGAGACTACAGACAATACAAAACGCAGTGGCATGACTCATCCTCGACCTCCCTAGATAGACCCACATCATTCCACATCTCAAAAAGCTTCACTGGCTCCCGATCCAGAAAAGATGCCAGTTCAAGATGTTGACCCGTGAATGCAAAGTCCTGCACAATGAAGGACTGGCATACATCAACAAACGAATGACGTTCCACAAACCAACCAGACGCCTAAGATCCACCTCCCTCTTCTTCATAGACACCCCCTGGATACGCGGAAGCAGCAGTGGAGGAAGCTATTTCTCACACCTGGTGGCCAAAGCTTGGAATGACCTTACCCTGCACATCAGGACCATTTCATCTCTCAAGAAAATCAGGTAAGGACTCAAGACCTGGCTGTTTGAATGAACTGATCACCACTAAGCAGCCAGCAACTCCAGCGCATTAAGACTTTCACGGGTGATTTGAAGCGCTTTATAAATCCTTGAATGATTGTTTGATCACCCCCTTTCTGCCCACTTACACCCCAGGGATACATATAAAATTGAAGGTAGGGGTGGGGGCTATCCACCATGGGCATGGCCAATTCCCCACCCCTACATAGAGCATCAGCAGTCTTTCTGACCCTCCTGCGGGGGTAGATGGGATGATTACCCCAAATCTGCACCACAAAGAGTGCAGAAATCCCACTAGGCACCAGAGAAAATTTGTAGAAAATAATGTTCAGAGGTAGGAGATGCCCACCATAGACATGGCCAAGTCTCTAAGCCCAAAAAGGTGACATCAGTCTTTATACCCTTCCCGGGGGCAGATGGGGGTGATTAGCCCCAATCATCCCTTGCCAGAGGGACAGACAGCCCCACTGGACATCAGGGATGCTTTGAAAAAAAATGCACAGAGGTGGGGGCTGTAGGCATGGCCATGGTAGTACCCGACCCAAAAAAATATGGTAGCAGCCTTTTTTGCCCCTGGAGGCCTCCAATCTGCACCCCCAAGGATGCAGAATGCACACTAGACACATGGTAAATCTTGTAAAAAAATGTATAGGCGAGGTGGCTGCCCACCATGGCCATGGGCACGGCCATGGCCCATCCCAAAAGGGCACAGACAGTCTTTCTGTCCCCCTGGGAGGTGGGTGGGGCAATTAGCCCCAATGTGACTTTCACGGGGGCCAGAAAGTCCACTAGAAACCAGGGACTGCATTTATGCAGTGCTTTTTTAGTTGAGAGCGCCCCCCCAGGGCATGGGTCTGTGCCCACCCCCGGCACAATAGACTTTCTGCCCCCCTGGGGGCAGATAGAGATATTCACTTTCAAGGTGATCCCTCAAAGTGGCTAAAAGCCCACTAAACACCAGGGATTTCAAAATAGAGCCAAAATAAATAAAAGGAGTGGGCAGTCATTCCTGACATTGAGTCAGAGCCTGCCCCAGAAGTAGCAATAGTGTATTTCTTTCCCCCTGGAGGAAGATAGGAGGTTTGTCAGAATTGGGGAGAATGCTCCAAACCTACCTCCCAGGGGGGGAGAAAATCCACCTGACACCAGGGACTTTCCATTTTGGGCAAAAGAAAGTAGTGTGGGTGTTGCACTCTGGCATTGGTCACAACCCCACCCCAAAAGAGGCAAACCAGTTTTTTGACCCCAGGGGCAGACAGGAGGCTTGCCCCCAATTTGCGAGCAGAAAGCCCACTGCATGGCAGTAATATATACTTTTTTAAATAATGGAGTGGTTCTGGTCCATCCTAACATTAGGCTCCCCCTCAACCCCAGAGCCTTAACAGTCTTTCTTCTCCCATGCAGACTACAAAATCCCATCCCAATGGCAAGCAAGAGAACATTTTAATATTTTGGGTGTTGTATTTACATATGCACCAGGAGAATGGGCCTAACTCCAATATCACCCCACTTGCAATGGTGAATGACTACACTTTTTGTGCTTGGGTAGGCTGTCACCTAGGAAAGCCTACAAGGCCCATACAGTTGTGAAAACTAGACACAGAGAGGAGTCCAGGGTGTTGGGATTCACGTGGATCCTACAATATTATCTTACCCAAAATGCACTGCAAACATCAAACTGTGTCTAAAAACATACATTTTCCTCACATTTCTGTGAGGAAATCTTCTGGAATATGTGGGCAGCCACAAATTTCCAACCACTGTGAGTTTCGACATGCCCCCTGCTCAGAACAGTATCCCACTTTTTTGGGGGCGTCAAGAACCTGCAACACTAAAGGACCTAGAGCACAACATTGATAGATAAGAAATGGGGAGTGGTGCAGTATTTGGGGCCATGCTGTGGTGCCACCCTTGCAAAACCACAAACTACAGACATTTTTGAAAACTAAACAACTAGGAGAGTCCTGGGTGGTGTGGCTTGCATAGATTCCATAAGGTTTTTTCAACCACAATGCCATCCAAACCTCTACATTTCCTGAAATCACACATTTTCCTTATGTTTTTGTGATGGAAACTTCCAAAATCCACAGGAATCCACAAAACTTTTACTGCCCAGCTGGCTGGTAAGACATTTGTGTACTCCTGCGGATTCTTGAAGTTTTCTTCATGGAAATATAAGGAAAGTGTGTGATTTGAGGCAAAGTTTGAGGCAAACCACCTTGAACTCCCCTAGTTATCTAGTTTTCATAAATGTGCATTTTTCTACATTTCCTGAGGTGCTGCCTGAGTTAGGACCCAAAATCCACAGCTACCTACTTTGCAAAAAAAATTTGAAGTAGCCATGTTGAGATTTGAACTGTTTCCTGTCACGCGCACTAGATCAAACCACACAAGTGAGGTACCATTTTTATCGGAAGACTTAGTGAAATGCTGAGTGAAAGGAAGTTTGCGGCTCCCCACAGATGCCACAACTTTCCAATACAGAAATGTGAGGAACATTTGTTTTAGTCAAAGTTAGTTATGTACAAGGGATTCTGGGTAAAACAACTTGGAGAGAGCCATACAAGTGTCCCTACCCTGGATTCTACCATGTTTCTAGTTTTTAAAAGTAAACAGACTTGCTAGGCTTTCCTAGGAGATAGGGCCCAAAACCCACAGCTACCCACTTTGCAAAAAACGGGTCAGTTTTGAGAAGAAAAAGTTGATGTATCTGTGTTGTGTTTTTGGGCCATTTCCTGTTGCGAACACTAAGCCTACCCACACAAGTGAAGTACAATTTTTATCGGAAGACATAGGTGAACGCTGGGTCGAAGGAAGATTGTAGTTCCCTGTGGATCCCAGATCTTTCCATTGCAAAAGTGTGAGGAAAATATAGTTTTTTTAGTCAAGCTTGGAAAGGATTCTGGGTAAAACAACCTGGTGAGAGTCATGCAAGTCACCCCATCCTGGTTTTCCCTAGAAGTCTAGTTGTAAAAGATATACAGGTTTTCTAGGTCTGCCTAGGTGCTGGCTGAGGTAGGGCCCAAAATCCACAGTTACACACTTCTCAAAAAATGGGTCACTTTTGAGTAGAAAAATATGATGTATCCATGTTGGGTTTTGGCCTGTTTTCTGTCATGGACACTAGGCCTAGCCTCACAACTAAAGTACCATTTTCATCAAAAGACTTAGGGGGAATTCTAGGTCAAAGGAGGTTTGTGGCTCCCCACAGATTTCTGAACTTCAAAGTCAAAGTTTGAGGTTTGCAAGGGATTCTGGGAAAAACAACCTAGTGAGAGCCACGCAAGTCACCCCATAATGGATTCTCCTAGGTGTCTAGTTTTTAAACATTTAGGGGTCCATTAGGATGGCGGGCGGAAAACCACCCCGACCGCCATGGAATCGGAAATCAACCACCCGCCGGCACTGGGGAAAAACCGGCGTCCAAATTAGGAACAACTGCCAAAAAACACTGACCATGGCGGAACGAGGCCAGGAAAACCCGACCGTAGCGGGCAGAGAAGGCCAAAAGGTGTCCGCAGCGGACGCATTCATGACAGAAAACAATCAAACCTCTGCCAGGACAGTGGAGACACCGCACGTTAAATTAGGATAACCCCGATGGCCCTGCGGTACGTTCCGCAGTGATGAATGGGAGAGCTGGCGGAAGAGCTGCTGCATAGCCACCGCTGCAGACGCTTCGTGAAAAATATGGCGGCTGAAAGAAAAAACCCACATCAAGGCCACAAAGTGCACACAGCAAACTAGCCATGCACCCAAAACACAGAACACACCCCAATGACACAAAAACGTGGCAACTACATAAATACAAATTACAGGACAACCCACACAACACACCTGACAGCAATACCCCATTTGGACACTCCCACATAGCTGAGTCTAAAACCAGCCCCTTCCCTGACCACAATCCTTTGCATCATTCCAAGACTGAAGGCCACAAACCCTGAGAGCAAAGGATAGGCAAAGCAACAAACCATCACTACTCACACCACACATATCACCATCACCACTTCCACTTCTGCACCTCTAACCCCCTGCACATCACACACCATACATATCACCCCAACCACTCACACCCCTGCACCCATAACCCCTTTGCACATTACACACCATGGCAACACGTAAAATGCCAAAATTCACAGAGAGTGAGTTGAAGGTTATGGTAGATGAGATAGTCAGAGTGGAACCACAACTGTTTGGTAGCCTAGTCCAACAGACACCATTAGCCACCAGAGCACAAATGTGGGCAGGGATAGTCGATAAGGTAAATGCAGTAGGGACCACCCCGTGCTCGAAAAATGAAATCATGAAGTGTGGCATGACCTGAAGAGGGTTGTCAAACAGAAGCGGAGCAAGAACCGTGAGTTGGCTTAAAGGACTGGCGGTGGCCCTCCCATTGCACCCAAAATATTCACTGCATGGGAGGAGAAGGTGCTTGCCATACTGCATCCCGAGAGTCTCACAGGAATAGCCAGTGGAGTGGAGGCTGGTAAGTACAAACAAATGACTACCACCACACTGCTATGTACTGTCTTGCACAACTACAAAGCCATACCTACTAGGACAAATTCCATTCATCTGCACCACACACTCCCCAACACATGTCTCACAGATCCAACATTCTCTCCCTCCCATTCACCCCAAACGTAGCTAGCAACATCACCATGGGGGCATGTGTACAGGCAGCCAGCACTACAACTCCCACCAGGCCCACTTGTCCCACCCCTGAGCAGGATGTAGCACTCCACACCACCCAGAAGCATTTGGAAGCCATTGTCCCACTACAAACAAACTAACAGGTAGGTAGCCATCTTGCCATGGAATCTGTTTGGGGGTGGGTGACCTGCACCACAACTCCCACCATGCCCCCTGTCCCACCCCTGAGCAGGATGTATCACTCCACACCACCCAGAAGCATTTGGAAGCCATTGTCCCACTACAAACAAACTAACATGAAGGTAGCCATCTTGCCATGGAAGCTGTTTGGGGGTTGGAGACCTGCACCACAACTCCCATCATGCCCCCTGTCCCACCCCTGAGCAGGATGTAGCACTCCACACTACCCAGAAGCATTTGGAAGCCATTGTCCCACTACAAACAAACTAACAGGTAGGTAGCCATCTTGCCATGGAGGCTGTTTGGGGGTGGGAGGCCTGCATCACAACTCTCACTATGCCCCCCATCTCACCCCTGAGGAGGATGTAGCACTCCACACCCACCCAGAAGCATTTGGAAGCCATTTTCCCACTACAAACAAAATAACAGGTAGGTAGCCATCTTGCCATGTTTGGGGGTGGGATGCCTGCACCAAAACTCCCACCATGCCCCCTGTCCCACCCCTGAGCAGGATGTAGCACTCCACACCACCAAGAAGCATTTGGAAGCCATTGTCTCACTACAAACAAACTAACAGGTAGGTAGCTATCTTCACAGGGAGGGGTGTATGCAGGTGGGAAGACTGCAGTAATACTACCACCAGGCCCCCTGTCCCACCCCTGAGCAGGATGGAGCACTCCACACCCAGAAGCATTTGGAAGCCATTGTCCCACTACAAACAAACTAAAAGGTAGGTAGCCATCTTGCCACTTGCATGGAGTCTGTTTGGGGGTGGGTGACCTGCACCACAACTCCCACCATGCCCCCTGTCCCACCCCTGAGCAGGATGTCGCACTCCACACCACCCAGAAGCATTTGGAAGCCATTGTCCCACTACAAACAAACTAACATGAAGGTAGCCATCTTGCCATGGAGGCTGTTTGGGGGTGCGAGGCCTACACCACAACTCCCACCATGCCCCCTGTCCCACCCCTGAGCAGGATGTAGCACTCCACACCATCCAGAAGCATTTGGAAGCCATTGTCCCACTACAAACAAACTAACAGGTAGGTAGCCATCTTGCCATGGAGGCTGTTTGGGGGTGGGAGGCCTGCACCACAACTCCCGCCATGCCCCCTGTCCCACCCCTGAGCAGGATGTAGCACTCCACACCCAGCCAGAAGCATTTGGAAGCCATTTTCCCACTACAAACAAACTAACAGGTAGGTAGCCATCTTGCCATGGAGGCTGTTTGGGGGTGGGAGGCCTGCACCCCAACTCCCACATCCCCCCTGTCCCACCCCTGAGCAGGATGTAGCACTCCACACCACCCAGAAGCATTTGGAAGCCATTGTCTCACTACAAACAAACTAACAGGTAGGTAGCTTTCTTCATAGGGAGGGGTGTATGTGGGTGGGAAGACTGCAGTAATACTACCACCAGGCCCCCTGTCCCACCCCTGAGCAGGATGAAGCACTCCACACCCAGAAGCATTTGGAAGCCACTGTCCCACTACAAACAAACTAACAGGTAGGTATCCATCTTGCCATGGAGGCTGTTTGGGGGTGGGAGGCCTGCACTACAACTCCTACCATGCCCCCTGTCCCGCCCCTGAGCTGAATGTAGCAGTCCACACCACCCAGAAGCATTTGGGAGCCATTGTCCCACTACAAACAAACTAACAGGTAGGTAGACATCTTGCCATAGAGGCTGTTTGGGGTGGGAGGCCTGCACCACAACTCCCACCATGCACCCTTGTCACCCAGCTCATCAAGATGGAGCACTCCCTCCCACCCAGATGCATGTGGCAGCCATGCTATCACTACAAACAAACTAACAGGTAGGTAGCCAGTTACCAAGGTAGTACCGTTTGGGGGTGGGAGTCCTGCACTACTACTCCCACCATGCACCCTGTCACACACCTGAGCACAATGGAGCACCACCCACACCCAGAAGCATATGGCAGCCATTGCATTGTTCACCTTCATCTAACAGGTAGGTAGCCATCTTCACAGGGAGGTCTTGAGTGGGGGGAGCTGCACTACAACTAACACCAGGCAGCCCTGTCCCAACACAAGTAGGATGGAGCACTCCACACCCAGAACAAGTTCCAAGCCATTGGCTCGCTACAAGCAAACTAACAGGTAGGCAGACATCTTCCCTGGGAGGTCTGTTTGGGGGTGGGATGCCAGCACAACAACTCACCCCAGGCCCCCTCGTCCCACAGACCATCAAGATGGAGCATACCCTCCCACCCAGATGCATGTGTCAGCCATTGTATCACTACAAACAAGCTAACAGGTAGGTAGACATACATATCATGCTTGCTTATAACACCCCTGAGCAGAATGCAAGCCTCCACCACACACACACACACACACAGATGTGTCAAGTAAAAGCCAAATGGGAAAACAGAATAGGTATGTAGCCAGCCATTCTCCACAAAAGCATGGTGCCACATGACAACACCAGCCCTCTCATTGCACCCACATACACACAGATCCTATTGCCACTCACAGTGTGCACAGAGCTAAGCAAATGAGACTGTCACAGAAACCAAAGTGTGACACACCAATGCACACGTAGAAGAAAGTCTGGGCACAATCATGCACAGCACTGAATTCCATGTGTAAGTGCCATGGGGCCAGAGCAGCAAGGACCAAATTAGAAACAAGAAAACATGGTTGGTGGTACTAATCCAGATATGCACATGACAAGACAAAGGTATGCAGGAGATGACAATGGCCAGTTCATGGCCTGATGTAACGTCTGACAGGGGAGAGTAGGCAAAAAAGAATCCTCACCGAAAGTTTTTCTTGCTCTAGTCCCTAGATGGCAACATGTCCCTGTACTCACAAATTATGCACGTTGCGCATGGTAGGCATTGACACCTCACACCATGGACAAGTAATGCATGTACCACAGCATCATGTCAGGAGGCACGGTAGTGAACATAGAAAAACTTTGATGATTAGTCAACTGTGTGGTGTACAAACAGTGAATGATATACAGCTAACACAAAGCTTTCGGGGTGCACTACAATGACCATCTTCCATCTGACCCACAGGTGACCAAGAACTCACTGCAGAGGACAACACCAGCAACCTGCAGAGCCAGTCTCCCCCCCCCCTGGTACATGGACTCTCGGATGTTGACTCCCGGGATTCTCTTGACAACGAGCTCGAAAGCCGGCCCATCTGGTGTCCCAGGACGCAACAGGTCCCAGGACCCCATCATCCTCCCCACCACATCGGCTGCAATAAAAACGTCTCTGCAGACCCCTGATGTTACGGCCTGTGCGTCCTCCACCACCAACATCGCCACCACCAGTGCTGCCTGCAACACTCCCCCTGTCCCAGAGGATGACCACCCCACCCCACCCCACTGACTGAGGAGGGAGAGGATGCGGGTGCCTACAGTGGTGAGGCAACAGGTCCGTGGCAGCAGGGAAGGTGGGAGAGGCATGGTCACTCACAGACAACAAGAGGCTGGGACCCAACCCCTGGACCACATCAACAGAGTCCTTGGGGCATATGAACGAGCCCAGGGACGAACGGGCCGGTCGGAAAAAGTGTTCCGTGAGCTCATCCTGCTGATGAGGTCCATCGACACCCGCATGGGACAAATTGTGGACCTCTTGGGCCAGCAAGTGGTGGCACTGAGGGACAGGCCTGCACCACAACCAACACCTCCACCTCCCTCTGGTGGGCCGCAGGATGATAGTTCACTATCCTCCCTTGCGCCCACAGAGAGGAGTGAGTCCTCAGACCCCACTGACCCTACAGCAGGGGCCCCCTGCCAAGTGACGAAGGGGCCGTTCTAAGAAAGCCCTGGGAGTATATGCAGGCAAAGCACCTGCCAAACGCCAGTCACGGAGCCAGCCCTGATGGCAACCCTCTTCACCACTGCATTGACTTTTTGGACTGTCCTTCCCCACACTGCCTTGTGAATGGCATCTGTCTGTTGGACTGGGTCACCACATCAATGTGGTGGCTACTCGATTATCTCATCTACCATAACTGTCAACTCACTGCTCCACTAATCACCTCAATGTAAATGTTCACCCCCTCACATGTCACCATTGTAAATAAAAAATCCTTACACACATGTTGTTGTGTCTGCTCCGTCTTTATTCCAGGATGTACAGTCTTCAACATGATTACAATGTACCAGGAGTATGGAATCTATGTAGGCATGTAGAGGTTGAAGGCACCTAGGAAAACACAACAGAACAACATTCACTAGTTTGGGTGTGGCATCACAGACATCACACAACACCTACCATCAAGATAATCTGACATGCACACATCACAATGGGCAACAAGTGCACATCCTGTCGATGTACAAAACTACCCTGTCCCAGAAACATTGTCAGCCACCACTGTGTCAACAATTGGCTGCAGTCACAGAGCCAACATTCACCTTCACAACAACAGCAACATCATAACACAATGGATCCGTTGTACATTGTCACTCACCTTCAAGTGAAGTAGCGGGTGATGAGATGTTGACACAGGTCAACACCTTCCTCCTCTCCACTGTCCTCATCACTGGGCATGGGTTGGTTTGCAGGCGGGGGCCTTTGCTGCCCATCATCATCCTGGATCAGGGGGATCTCCTTGCGAATGGCTAGGTTGTGGAGAAATATTTAAAATAATGAGAGAGACCCCTTTTACCAACCTGGGGAGTAGGGTACTACCAACAGGTAGAAATAAGGTTTTCCCTTGGTGGACAATTAATACAAATACTGAATTATAAAGTTGTCAACAATGAGAAATATAGAAAAATATTAGCCCATATGTTGAGTCTTGCCTAGTTCTAAATATAACCAAACAACATATAAAGTGTAATGTTAGAAAATATTTTTATCTAAAAATCAATGGTATTTGCAGTTAAAAAATATAGACATAAAATGTACAATTCATAACTACCTCTTAGTGTATCATAAAAACATATGTTCTACCTATGAACAAGAAAAAACAATGTTACCCTGAGCAGCTAAATGTTAAAACAATGTATTGGATTTTATAACAAGAGAAGACACACCTATGCCCAACCATATATGTGACAAAAACAATCAAACAGAGAGACATGAAACAGACAAAACGATTTGTCATCAAATAACACATCAGGGTTTGATAATTTAAAAACCAGTCGTAGTAGCAAGTTCTTTTGCTTATCTATAGGATTAGTTATTGTCCCATCGATTGTGACTTGAAATTGTTATTCCATCTTTTTCAAGACAAATATACGTCTCTCCTAATAGGCACTTGTTGGTTGCCTTGTTTATAAGTATCAATCCTGTTGACAGATACAACGTATTAATTTCATATCTTGCGTTCTGTCTTTAGATTTGCTGCACACATAATTGCACAATTATTTTAAATCCTAATTTACATACTCATTGAAGTGGTTCATATATACAATCAATAAAAAGGAAGGGTTTTATTTGTTTAAAATGCTTTTCATCACCCACACCTGTTTCTCTATTTTTTTCTGTCATACACGTTCCTTAGTCATTCAAAATATGGGCTGATATTAATTTATATCTCAGATACTTGAAGATTTTACTGTCCCCCTCTATTTAACTAAGACAGGTTCTAGTTCTCTAACTTATACAAATGTTGCATGTATTCTTCTAAAAAGATTTTTCTTTGTTACCTTATTGCATATTACTGTGGTCTTGATTCTCTTCGCTCTGTAGGCACGTTTATTGCCATAAATTTAGCAAATCTAAAAGATATACAGTTATAATGCCAATGAGTATCTAGTTTTGTGACATGAGGTATTGTCATGCTATTTTAACTTTTTTATCTTTCTCACCTCATAATAACGGCGGTCTTGAATTTTTATATTTATTTGTTCCTTAGACCCTTTATGATTTCAAATTTCATCTATTGAGCACCTTATCAGTCAATCTAAAATTAAAAAATGCTTTTATTATTCTCAGTACATAACCCCGTAGGGTGTAACAATTTGCAAAATAAGTCCTAACATACCTTAGAAACAGTTGTTTTTATGATTTTACAATGCCACTTGGTTACGTTGTTAGATAATTTCTAACGGTTGACTGCCTTTGCTTTTTGTTATGAAACCTAAAAATTGTAGATCTAACATTAGTACGAACTTTAAAGCAGTTTTCAGAATAATGTTTGTGTAAATGATTTCTAAGCCTGGCATATCTTGTCGAGCCTCACTTATATTGCTCCAGTCGTGGTATTGGGTTGGCAATATGTTCTTCGGACTACTCCCTTTCCTGAGCTTTCCCCTCTTTCGTGTTATGCTAGAGGAACCGGGAGAAAATATAAAAAATAACCGCTATCGTATAAGAGTTTATACTACGGGGAATAATTCTAAAACAGATGCCCTTCCCACCTTAAAAATGGCTTCCTATTTACCGTGAAATCAGTCCAACTGGCGTGCGACTGGCGTGCGACTGGCGTACGATGCGTCCTCCTCGTGTTCGGTGATAAATCTACCCACACTGTCCTGGTTTTTTAAATACCCCACTTTCTTTCTCCCGATTGGCTGCTGCGCGCGTATCGTAAGTGGCAGCAGCTGTGTTTAGCATCTCTCTGTCGGTTTACCCGAAGCTGCCAACCCTTACCCGGAAAGGTTTTGTTGTTGTACCCGGCTTGTATATGTTATCCGCTCTGCCTAAATTGGCCCGGAAGTAATCCGATTTCGTCAGAGTGCCGTGTTATCCACAAATATGTCAATCATGGGCTACAATGCCCCCTCCCACCTTTCTTTTGTTGAATCCAGAGACCGTTGTTTACTTTTTTTTACGGTGTTAACATACGGGCCATGTTATCTAAAAAATCGCCTTGCAATAAAGTAATTTACCAATTGCAGCATATTTCCTCGTACTGCACCATTGAGAACCATAGTTTGTAAGGTGTTGTCAATACAGCATGCCACTACAATCTGACACACATTCCCGGGCGAGTACGTCAGTGCACCTCCGGTCTTGTCCAGGCAGCAGAAACGTGACTTCAGCAGACCAAAAGTACGCTCCACCACACGACGTGTCCTCCCATGGGCATCATTGTAGCAGACATCAGCTGGTGTCCTGGAATTTCCGCAGTGGGCTCAGCAGCCAAGGACAGTTGGGATATGCAGAGTAACCTAGGTGTGACAAACACAGATACACATTGCAATGTTGCTGTGTCAGAGGACAGCATGTCACACACACAGCACGCTATTTGACTAGGCAATCTCACCCACAATCCATGCACGCTGTGGAAGCAGATTAGCCATCAGCTGTGGTACAATGCTGTTACACAGGATGTATGAGTCACGGGGCGAGCCTGGAAATTTGGCACACACGTGTGAGATGATCATATCTGCCTGGCACACCACCTGCACATTTATGGAGTGGAAATGTTTCAGATTCCTGTAGATGTGCTCACGTGCCTGTGGTGGTACAAGCCCTACATGGGTTCAGTCAATGGCACCAACAACATGGGGGATGTGTCCAAAGGGATAAAAATCTCCCTTCACAGCAGCCAATTCATACCCACTGGGGGGGAAATGGATATATGTGTCCTTGTAGATCATTATAGCAGACAGAATATCACGCAGCACCATCCTGAACATTGGTTGTGACATACCACCTGCGCTGGACACCGTGTGCTGGAATGATCCAGTGGCAAAAAATACAGGGCCACCATCACCTTAGCCATGGGGTGTAAGCTGTTGGATATGTTCGGCGAGGCTGCAGGTGGGGCTCCAACTGAGCACAAAGGGTCTGTAGGGTGGCTCTATCCAGACGGAATTTCCGGATGATCTCCTCATTCTCCATGTCTGCCAGCACTGTGAAGGGACGATGCAGATTTGGTCATCTCCTAGTTGAGATGAAAGTGGACACATGTCAATGCAATACATCATGAGATGGGCATAGCATCTCACGTTTTGGCGGTCACAATGCCAACAATGACTGTCATCAAAATTGAGTTACAGACCAGTTGACATGTAGGAACTCCTTCAGCTACACTAATCGTACACCTGTCAACTTACACACAGAAAGCACCTCCAAATCAACCTCGCCATATGAGAATGCACATAGCGACCAGGCCACATTCACCATGGGCACGCCTGGGCGTATATCATCCAGCATATGTGTAAAAATGCAACACCACTGTCTCAAACCTAGCTGCTGGACCTGACACACCTTCAGGCGTTAGTCGAACCTGGCACACATCAACAACACAATGACCACAGGCTGAGCGTACATGACGAGTGTGTGCATGGTCAAACATAAGAGAACAGGCACATATGGACATTCTTCATCTTGAAAAACCTTGTGGTGATTTTTACTGCACTTTTACACATTGACATGTGTACACATCGGAGAGTCCATAACAACACTGTCCTGTGTACAGGCCCATCAATATCACAAGTGACATGTGAGGGAGTACATGCCAATCTAAGAAATCACATACACAAACATGGCATGTGTAGTCAGCAGTGGCGTACATGGCACATTGGCATTGTGTGCACAAAGATGTGCCATCAACATGTGGCCACTGTGCACTGTTGATGACAGTCAGATGGCTATTGACACAGCATGATGTGTCCATTGGTGCAGTCACAGTCATCCGCAACCCAAATCCTGGTCACCCATGTCACTGTATGGCACCCAAATCGCGGTAGCTACCGCTTGGCCCCTGTGGTGTGTCACCACCAATGCCAGGACACAATCGCGGTAGTGATAGATATACATGTACTGCCAAATGGCAGTTGGCATGCTCTGCCACCCAAATCCTGGTCACCCATGTCACTGTATGGCACCCAAATCGCAGTAGCTACCGCCTGGCCCCTGTGGTGTGTCACCACCATGGACCATGTCCTTACAGCCAATAGGATCCGCCATTGCGGTAGCATGACGCTATTTTGAAAATCACGGTAGGCGTGCTCCGCCACCGCGGAGCCGGTCATTGGATACAATTGAAAGATGCACCACCGCAGTAGCACCCGCCTGGCCCCTGCGGTGCGTCACTGCCATGGACCATGCCCTTACAGCCAGTGTGATCTGCAATCACGGTAGCATGATGGAATTTTGAAAATCGCGGTTGGCGTGCTCCGCCACCGCGGAGCCGGTCATTGAATGCAATTGAAGGATGCACCACCGCGGTAGTGCACGCTTGGCCCCTGCGGTGCGTCACCACCACATGCCCTTACAGCCAATGTGATCCGCAATCGCGGTAGCATGATGCAATTTTGAAAATTGCGGAAGGTGTGCTCCGCCACCGCAGAGCCGGCTATTGGATGCATTTGAAAAAGGCTGATCTGGAACACCAATTGCAGCAGCTTAGAACCTCTGAAACAACACCAGGGTGAAATATATGTGTGGGAGAGAGCCCCACATTTCCACTGCTCACAGAGCCTGATGCCTGAGACCCCTCACCTGCTGCTGCCTCCAGGGACTGCTGCCTGAGACCCCTCACCTGCTGCTGCCTCCAGGGACTGCTGCCTGAGACCCCTCACCACCCACTGCCGCCACTGCTGTCTCATGTCCACAGTGATGGCAAGGACAGAGAAGATCCGTGCTAGTCCCTTCACAAGCGAGGAACTGGAGGTCCTGGTGGACAAGGTGCTCACACAGTACCCAAGGCTACATGGTGCCCCAAATGTTGTGGTAAGTGTTCAACAGTGGGGGTGAGAGTGGAGGGGGGCACACATGTAGTTGGTCTGAAGCAGTATTTGCCTGAGAGTGTGGGGTTGTGTCATGCACTGCCTAACATGCTGTTTCCTAGGGGAAAGGGGGGGTGTACCCTACTCCACATGTTTTTTTCCTGCCTGCACATGAAGATTAATAATAATAATAATAATCCACATTTGTAAAGCGCGAACAATCACCCGTAAGGGTCTCTAGGCGCTGGGGGCTGTCGGGAAGATTAAGCAAGCTGTTGCCCAGAGTCACATGGTGCTAGGCTAAACTGCCGCCGGCGCTGGGGATCGAACCGTGATCCCCAGATTCCGGAGTCAGTCGCCCTAGCGCCACACCTCTTCCACTGACATGTGTTGTCTTGTCAGCCATATAGTGATGCAGCAAGTTGGTAATGCTGGAGTCAGGACAGTGATTGCTTGTGTGAATGGCTGTGTGGGTCCCTGTTGTCCATCTCAGTGTGAGCCCACCTGGCCTGCACAGTCACCACCAAAAATGACAAGGACACATCACTGAACTTACAGAGTGTTACATGTGTCTTTTCTCATTACACTCCATCAACGAGCCATCTTAGACCTGTAGATTGCACTCGACAGGCCCTGTGAGAAGGGTGTGGGTTTGTGAGATCATGTCCCTCAGTGTGACATCCATGACATAGTGAGCTATTCACAGGGCAAGGACATTGAGTTGGACACAGTGAGTCTACCCCCAAACACATGTCGATATGTGATGTATGTCTTGCTATACCTAGAAATGGACCGCAGATGTGGGCAGACTACACATGGCTTTCTATGCTGGCATCCTGCTTGTATATGAGATGTGCAGGACTGTGTCCCCCCTCACACCTGCATGCATTTATGTGTGCTTTTCACATGCAGATGTACCCTGTGAGAAGCATTCTTGTCTCTGCAAGACATATCTGTGAAGTTGTGATGAGTCATTATCATGCTACTGTACTGAGAGATTTTGTTACATAACACTGTGTCACTGATGTTTTCCCCCTCTTGTCTCCCATGCCTGCAACTCAAAGTACACCAACGTACGGCCGTGTAAAGGGCCATTGCGACCAAGGTGCTGGCTTTGGGTGTCTCAAACGGCAGGCGCACCCACTGCGACAAGAGGTCGGACGACATCTCACGGCTGGCAAAGAACGTTGCAGAGATGACACTAGGGCTGCTCCCTCGCACTGGCAGGTTGGCACGGCGCAGCATAACACCACTCATGTGCCACATCTTGGCCGTGACACAGCCTGAGCTGGATGCACGATTGAAGGAGCGTCAGCAGCAAAGTAGGGGTGAGTATTCTGGGAAGGGTGACTTTGGCTGTGAGTGGCTGCATATGTACACAGCCTGTGCCAGCGCTAGGCTATGTGATGTTGGTAGTGTGATGCAGTGGATTGTAAGGGGCCTCTGTGCTGGGTGCAGCTGTCATGCATTTGTCCTACCTGTACTTCCTAAGGGAATTCGAGTACTGGGCATTTCAATAGCATTCTGGGTCAGGTCAGAGCTATTTGTGTTACTCTTTGAACTGAGCCACATGCAGGATGTTGTGCTGTGTGGTCATCACATGGCTCACTTATGCCTGGCTTTCTTGTTTACACACACTGTTTGAGTAACAAAAGTGTGTTTGCACAATGTTATTGCAAAGGGTGGCGTGCAACATGAAGATTTAGTCATCCTCAGTGTTACTTTGCTTGCATATGTTTGTTCTGTTGCTGTCACTGAACTGACCCTATATCTCTCTCTCTCATGCAGCATCTCCCATGGTCATGGAGGGACAAGGGACGGACACCAGTGGTGGGGAAACAAGCACAACAGCTGCACAGGAGCCCAGTGACACAGATGTGACCAGTGCCTTGGAGGGGGACAGGAGTCTGCTGGAGGAATCACAGCCCGAGATGCAATGTTCTACATCATCTGATGCCAGCGGTGATGCATCCATGTTGGCGGGCACAGGGAACAGGGACTCTGCATCATCTTCCACCACACAGCGAACAGTGCCCATCCTCCCAGCCACTTCCTCTGGTGCTGCCCGTGTTCGCACCAGTAAGAGGGGAAGAGTGTCCTTCACCCCAGGCACCGCTGCCCCTGCCCCTGCCCTTGTCCCCCCTGCTGCCATCAGTGCTGAGTCTGTGGACCTTTTGTGCCAGCTGTGTGTAGGCCTGACAACTCTCCTCAATGCATTCATAGACCACAACAAAAAATTGGCACAGTTGGTTGCTTTCATGGAGGGCATACATTCAGACGTGGGTGGGCTGCACTGGACTGTCCAGTCAATGTCCTCTGCAGTGATGGCAGCCCTTCAACTGGCACAATCTCGTGGTCCAGCTCCAGTCCCTTTGTCCACCCCCATGCCAGTGGCCACATCTGACGACAGTGACCATGCTCCACAGACCTCATGGTCACGATACAGCACATTTAGCACACAGCAGCAGCAGCAGAAGCCCAAGCGGTCCAGGGCGCAGACACCATCCCCACTGAAAACCAAAGCCACCCCAAAGCGCAAAGACAAAAGCCCGTCAGGCGACACCAAGGGCCGAAGAGCAAAGAAGCAGACCTCAGGGTCACATGCCTCAGAGCCATCCCCAGCCAGGGATTCTCCTGTCCGAAAAGCATCTCGTAAAGACAAGCAGACAGTTTCCGTGCCCACTGAGAAGGTGGTGCCTGCCAAGTCTACACATAAGAAGGTCTCCGAGGCAGATTCACCCACTACCTCGACTCCCATTCCAAGCCCAGTGAAGCAGGGAAAGGAGGGCACTGTAGGGGGAACACATGGTAAACAGGGGATAGAGGGGCAGAGGCAAGGCCAGGCGAAGCGTAATGCTGGATCCAGCACGTCCCCAGAGGGAGGGCCTGGGTCTGCACCTGCTGCAGCCTTGGTGTTGAGTGTTCCTGTTGTGTCCACACCACTTCCCATTATTCCAAAGTCAGGCAAGCCATTTAGCATCCCCAAGAAGTGGAAAGGCACCCCTCCACAATCTCCCGCCCACACTGTGTCTACGTCAGCATGACTCCACCTCCACGTGCCACTTCACCACCTGGTCCAAACAGCCCTCCGGCTTCCCAAGCCACGGATAGCTCTACCTCACCTGGGCCACTCAACTCGGGCACCTTCAACTCGGGCACCTGCTTTATTTATATCTGTAAGACTTACAGATATAAATAAAGCAGGTGCCCGAGTTGAAGGTCAAAAGTGCTTCCTGTTGGGGTTTAATTTTTGTGACAGGAGCATCGTGCCAGAATGAATCCTGCCCTGCAATTTATCCAGGAAGATGCCACCGTTTTGTGCCATACCTCTACTCAACTGGAGTACTTTCTATTGGCTAATCAGTAAGTGCTCCCTCGTTGGGTAAATGTATAGTGCTTTTCCTACACTACAGCTGCATAAAGGGCGAGAAGAGTTGTCTCCAGCGACCATGTGTGTCTGTAACTTTGCCACCGCGCCGATGGGCGCCGGGGTCCCTTGAGTGAGCTGTCCATCATAGTGGGGAAAGGGCGGGAAGATGTTGCTCACCACTAGTGTGTGGGGCAGGGCTTCTATGCAGTTCACATGCCTCTTGTTTATAAAGGGTCAGAGACCGACCAGAGCAGCTGATGAGGAGACAGTACCTCCTGGTGTCAGGAACTACACGGGGATTGCACTCGAGAAAACCATGGATGCACAGACCTCCATCAATGATTACAGCAAATTGCTGACCGTAGATATGGGGAGAAAGAAGCACACCTGCCTAGCCTCGACCGTGCTCACAAATGTTTTGTGCTGATAAATGCGTTACTGAAAGTGACCTTCAACTCGGGCACCTGCTTTATTTATATCTGTTATATATATATTGTGTCCGAGTTGAAGGTCAAATAGTGTGCTTCCTGTTTGGGGTTTATTTTTTGGTGACAGGAGCATCGTGCCAGAATGAATCCTGCCCTGCATATTATTAATCAAGAAGATGCCACAGTTTTGTGCAATACCTCTACTCAACTGCGGGGTGGGCGACGACAATTTCCGTTCCCTCGCGGATCGCGGAAGTTTCAACATTTTCGCAATTTCCGCAAGCGGAAAGGAAATTGTCGCCCACACTTACTCTGCACTTTGTCCTGCCCACTGGCCTTGTCGTTCACTGCTGTGTGCCCCCTGCCTGTGCAGCTTCTCATGGATATACTCTGCACCTTGGACTGCCCACTGGCCTTGTCGTTCACTGCTGTGTGCCCCCTGCCTGTGCAGCTTCTCATGAGCTCACTCTGCACTTTGTCCTGCCCACTGGCCTTGTCGTTCACTGCTTTGTACCCTCTGCCTGTGCAGCTTCTCATGGACTCACTCTGCACTTTTCCTGCCCACTGGCCTTGTCGTTCACTGCTGTGTGCCCCTTGCCTGTGCAGGTTCTCATGGACTCACTCTGCACTTTGCTTTGGCCACTGGCCTCGATGCTCCTTTCTGTGTAGAACTATTCCCTGTGCGGCTTCTCATGGACTCACTCTGCACTTCGTTTTGGCCACTGGCCTTGTTGCTCCTTGCTGTGTAGGACTATTCCCTGTGCAGCTTCTCATGGACTCACTCTGCACTTCGTTTTGGCCACTGGCCTTGTTGCTCCTTGCTGTATTGAACTATTCCCTTTGCAGCTTCTCATGTACCTCATCTGCACCTTGGACTGGCCACTGTACTTGCTGTTTTCCCCTTGCCGCTTCTCATGGACAAGCTCTGCATTTTGTGCCTTGCTCTTCTCTAATGTTGGTGCCTATCTGTGCAATTTGTGAATAAAGATAGTTGCTCCTGTTGTC
The DNA here is from genome assembly GCF_964204655.1 of Triturus cristatus. Lineage (NCBI taxonomy): Eukaryota > Metazoa > Chordata > Amphibia > Caudata > Salamandridae > Triturus > Triturus cristatus. The sequence goes on along the minus strand of NC_140594.1, from coordinate 503,627,158 downwards.
TGTTTTGTCAGTGTCCTTACTGAATAAAGTTTTTTCTGTGTGTATATGGTTTACTGCGCCACATGCCCTGTGTGCCACTTCAACATTGCCAATGGCTTGTCTAACTTGTTCAATTTTTTACAGGGGTTACAGTGACTTCAGTTCTTCCTGACTCTGATACTTGTGGGTGCAATGATGTTGTTTTTAGATGGTACGCCATTATCATTTCATTCTTTGTTCATGTTGGCTATATTGTACACATGTCAGGATGGGGGCACTGCCAGCACAGTGTGGGATTCTTTCCACAGGATTGCAGACAGGCTGGCCGGGGTCATCATGTGTGTGTGTTCTTACTTTGTGTAAGCCCAGCTGTGGAAATTTAGCTTGTAACTGAACATTATCTGCGCCATCTTGCCTCTCCCCAGCACCACGCACAGCGAACGCACGACCACCATTTTAGGCACCCCACTCTCTCCCCGCTCATTTTCGATCGCCAGTGCGTTCCCCTGGCGCTGCGAGCATCCCCCGCGCGCCGGCCACCCCCGGTCTCTCATACACGGGCCATAAACCCTCGCATTCTGCGCGACCCTGCCATGGAACCACATCCCACACCTGACCGACATCCCATACATGGTCATGCCTCTCTTTGATAACCCCCTTCCTCTGCGCCCCATTGTCCGAACCGATCCCAGCCTAGCCCTGCGGATGCAGTTTATTGCCCCTACTGTAAGGGAAACACCCCACATCAAAGGGATTACAGTGGATCAAAGCCCCTACCCCCTGAGACCCGGCCGGTTGCACAAATCCCCGGGAATTGGCGGAATGTCCAGCTGCGGGATAGCCATCCCCTACTGTGGATGGGGTGGGGACTTCTACTGTAGATATGTGTGGGAACGAGCTTGAAGTGGGGGTTCCAAGGATGTCTTTCCGTACATCAAAGTCTCAATAAGAATGTACCATGTGTAATAAAGCAATAAACCTGTGTATAAGAGGCCAGGCCTCAGAGATGCAGTTAGAGCACCTCGTGACGATACCTTGCTGTCTGATCTGATGTGTTCTGCTCCGACGGAATAAAACTTTGTTTCCTGCCTTCCAGTCTCCGGCGCCTGCCTCTTTCATTGGTAAATTATCGAATGGTATGAGAGGCGATTACCGCCGGGAAAAACTTGAAAGGTTATCGACTGAAACTGCCGCTACCATTTAACAATTGGCGTCCCAAGCGTGGGGCCCATCAGAGACACGTGGATCCAGTGGGAGAGGTCCTGACGACAGAGTGAACGACTGCAACGATCGGGAGAGCTCCTGCCCAATAGACCCTCGTCTGGCAGCCGATCATCCGAACTTCACTGGTTCCGAGCAGACCTCTCTCGAGTGATCTACGGTCCTGACTGGGAACCATCAGGAGTGCCGCAGCAATAACGGAGAGTAGAGGACGATCGGGCGCTGGAGGCGGAAGACAAGAAACTGTCCACGCGGTCCGGGTAAGGTCGTGATACACGACAAATTGCGAAATAATTGATTGATTGTTTGAAGTTTTGAAAATACTAGTATTGCTCATTGATTGTTCTCTTTGAGATATTCGCTGTCTACAAACGGGGAGGAGTAGAAATACTCTCTCTCTCTCTCCCTTTGCAGATAGTGAAGGGTAGGTAACGCAGACTTTTGTCCCCGTTGAAACCCGTCGTGCCTATCTTTATCTCCCCACTGATTGATTGTCCGAACATTGATTGTTTTGAAGAATAGTGCTCTTTGAGATATTCTCTGTTTGCAAATAACGTAGAATAGAAATATTCTGTCTAGTCTTTGCAAATAGTGAAGGGTAGGTAACGCAGACTTTTGTCCCCATTGTAACCCGTCGTGCCTATCTTTATCTCCCCATTGATTGATTGATTGATTGTCCGAACACTAGTTGTTCGATATTGGTTCTTTGGAGGTATTCTCTGCTTACAAATAACGAGGAATAGAGATATTCTGTCTAGTCTTTGCAAGCAGTGAAAAGATAGGTAGTGCTGACTTTTGTCCCCGTTGAAACCCGTCATGCCTATCTTCTCCCCACTGATTGGTAGTTGGTTCTGCCCGGACCGCTTATTAGAGGTGGACCATCCGGCTCCACTGGAAGGCACCCCTAATAAGGACATGTTCACTAAATATGGACTAGTCGCCGTAGCTTATAGCAAGCTATGGCATAAATATACAAGGAAGGACCCCGAGAGTCAGTGGCCACTGATGGGATCCTTCGACGACCATGAGATAGAAGTGCTAGAAATGGCTCTGCGTAGCAATAAGACGACGCCTACTATGCTTGACAGTATCGGCATGTGGCGCAAAGAAGCAACGCAACGGAAAAAGAGGGAAGAAGTAAAAGCAGAAAAGGAATTACGAAAGGCAGCTCACCTTGCCGCTAGAATGTTAGAAGAAGAAATAAAGGAGAGAAGGGAAACTAAACTAAGACAGGAGCCCGAAACCTCAGGCCAGTACGCTGTTAGGACCCCCTCTATGCTCTACCCTGAGTTGTCCTCTAAGCAACGAACGAATGATGAATTACTGTTAGGTCCCCCGATCATTTACATGCCCCCTCCATACGCACCCTCCCAATCGGTAGTGTAACACCCACAACCCCCAAACACGAGCGACAGCAGTACAGGGGCCTCGGTCCTCACGGCCTCCGCGCCGGCTGAGCCTCTTGTACTGAACCCAACGTCGGCTATAACGTTGGATGACCCTGAGATAAGAAAGAAAGATTAGACCAGAATGAATCGACTAACAAAGGATGAACGAGCAGGAATCGACAAGATAGTAGGGACACTGGTGGAGCGAAAGGAAAGTGAGGAGTATATAACAGATGTGTATAACTCGTATGCCGACACCCGCAGACGACACTTTGTCGTATGACTTTGTTATCACGCCCTGAATGCATATGAGGATAGGTACCACGATAAAGGTCCTGAAGGCTTAGCGGCCCTATATAGGAAGGTAGATATCGGGGAAGAAAGAGAGGGCGATGTGACGAACCTCTTCACTCGTACACTCGAGGTCTACCGGCACCTTAAAGAACACAGACAGACAACCAAAGCAGAAACCCCCATAGCGGCTAAGCCCCAGGAAGGAAGGACTGATACCATGATGCCCATCAAAGAGGCCGCCCCCTACTGGGTCCCCCCACGAGGTCAGGGAACACATGACGACATCAACCACCAAGATGCGAAGGGGAGGGTCGTATATAATTGGGTCTACCAGCCATGGGACCGACAAGATATTTTGACCTTTAGAAAAACTCTACCCGACTTAAGAAAGAACCCGACTGCCTTCTACACCGAACTAGGTACAGCCCTGGGCTCAACAATAATGACTTTAGCAGATATCGACTTGTTCTTCGGATTATGTCTGCCGGCTGATGTGTGGAAGCAAATCCGGAAAGTTGACCACGCTGAGCCGTTCGGATATACCTGGGTACAACTCGATACTATAGATAAACAGCAAGAACCAGGACAGAAACCCCCGAAAGCCATATTAGAGCTCCCAGACAAGATTGTACTTAAGTTGAAGACTCTAATCCCAGAAAGAAAGGTAGATTGGTCAATAGTGACGGCTTGTCGCCAGAAACCCCAGGAGGATGTGTCTGAATACTTCTCTCGGTTCGAGACTGTGTTTTCCGATTATAGTGGCCAGGACATGACCACTGCAACCGGACATCACCTCTTTGTCCAGAATTATGTGAAGGGTCTATCACAAGAAGTCTCCCAGAAGCTACAGACCAGCGAGAGTAGTTGGGCAGCCTCCAAACCCGCAGCTATCCTCCAGATGGCCCAATACTACGAAAACCAAAAGAATGAGAACGATAGGGCATCAGAAAGGAAGAAAAAGGAACTAAAGGAGAGGGTAATGATAGCACAGTTGCAAGGGGTGACCATAGGGAGAGAACCCCCGAAAGGGAATTACCAACCAACCGCCCCTAGAAAGCTACCCCCTAGAGACCATACCCCTGCACCCTACAACGGACGGAGAGACTTAGATGGGAATCAATGTGCGTTCTGTAGAGGGTTCGGACACTGGAAATCCCAGTGCCCGGTCCTTCTGGAAATTAACAAAAATAGGGACCCCAGAGACACAGCATATGACCCCAGAAATAGAGGACAGGGACGAGGGTACACGAACGACGCCATCAACGACAGGCCAGGCAGACCAAACACCTTTGATCGCCCCCGACAAAACCAGTGTCAACAGTCCGACTATGAAAGCACCCATGACTTCGCATAGGACCGCCAGGGGCAAGGGAGGGATCCAGTCGAACTCCGTGTTGACCAGCAAGGTCCTTACGTCACTGCTAAGGTCTTGGGCACAAAATCTCCATTCCTGGTAGACACTGGGGCGACACGTAGTGCGTTATCCAAACGACTGATTCCTAGGGCACCCTTGTCTGGCTCACATGTAACCTCAATAGGCTTCGATGGAACGCCCTCCACTAACCACTTATCAGCACCAATCTCCTTTGACTTAGAAGATAACACCACTGACACGACCTTTCTGCTCTCCTCCAACACCCCCGATGCTATTATGGGACTTGATTTGCTAAAACATTTTCGAGCTACCATCAGATGCTCCCCAGACGGAGTTCGGGTCATCCTACACGATAACCCAGATCTGTCCAGACCCTGTCACACACGGCGTATGCTCTCTATAACCGATGCTGACATGTCCCTTCTCGACACATTACCTTCACATCTATGGGCTAAAACCGACTCAGATGTAGGGCGCATGGTGATCGACCCGGTACACATAACCGTCCGACCGGACGCAGTGCTCCCAAAGCTTCCACAGTATCGGATATCACCCGAAGGCGAGAAGGCATTGGTGTAAATCATCGAGTCCCTAGTCGAGGCAGGAGTGGTAGAAGAAGTAGTCAGTAATGTTTGCAACAGCCCTATCCTACCCATTGTAAAGAAGCAAGGCGAGGGAGATGAGAAAGCCTACCGTTTCATTGTTGATTTGCGAGAGGTTAACAAAGTAGTCATACCCCAGTACCCCGTGGTCTCAGACATCACCACCATCCTCACCCTGATTCCATCCACTGCCACCACCTTTACTGTTATTGATCTCAAGAACGCATTCTTTTCCATCCCCATCCACCCAGACAGCCGCTATCTGTTCGGCTTCACTTTAAAAGCCCGTTCGTACAGATTCTGCAGGGCACCCCAAGGCTACACTGAGAGTCCCAGTATTTATAGCCAAGCCCTCAAGAGGCAACTAGATGCAGTCCAGCTACCCGATGGAGTGGTGTTGATACAGTACGTCGATGACATTCTTTTGGCGGCCGACACCACTCCACTTGCCGTCACAGCCACCATTCACCTCCTCCGCTTCCTCGCGGAGAACGGTCACAAGGTCTCCAGGAAGAAATTGCAATTCTGCCAACCACAAGTAACATATCTAGGCCACCTACTATCCAAAGACGGGAGAAAACTTACCCCTGACCGAATTCAGACCATCCTAGAAACCCCTGTTCCCAAGACTCAGAAGCAAGTACGGTCCCTAGTAGGCCTCACCTCCTTTTGTCGACAATGGTTGCCAAATTTCAGTCTTATCATAAAACCTCTGCTTTCCCTGCTGGCTAAAGATGTCCCCTTCCCCCTCCCCTGGACACCCGAATGTCAATCCTCCTTCAAAGAATTACGAGACGCCCTCTGCTCGGCCCCAGTCCTAGGAACCCCAGACTACACTAAACCTTTCTCCCTCTACACCCACGAAAGGGAGGGATGTGCGTTGTCTGTCCTAACCCAGTCCATAGGCCCTAAGCAACGCCCTTGTGCCTACTTCTCTGCCACTCTTGACCCTGTAGCCAGAGCTTTGCCCGCCTGCCTTCGAGCAGTAGCCGCCGCGGGCGGCTATCTCTATCCGGCAAAGCGAGGGGATCGTGCTCTCAAACCCCCTCACAGTATTGGTACCCCATGCGGTTGACACCCTCCTGAACCAAACCAAGACTCAACACCTGACTAGCGCACGACTGACTGGTTATGAACTGACTCTGCTTGCACCCCACATCACATTGAAACGATGCACCACTCTGAATCCAGCTACTCTACTGCCTCTCCCTGACGCTGACCCCAATGCGTCCCCTATACATGATTGCGTGACCCTCACCGACGAACAAACCAAGAGTAGGGTTGACCTCCGGGATACTGCCTTCCCGGACCCTGACGGAGAACTGTGGGTGGATGGCTCATGCATCAAGCTCCCCGATGGCACCACCTCAGCTGCCTATGCAGTCACCACAGCCCGAACAGTTGTTGAGACAGCCCGCATCACACAGCGATCCGCACAGGCGGCGGAACTAATTGCTCTCACACGAGCCTGCATCCTGGCAGCAGGGACAACCGCAAACATTTACACAGACAGTCAGTACGCCTTCGGGGTAGTTCACCACTTTGGGCTCTTATGGAAAGAGAGGGGATTCTTGACTTCTCATGGCACACCCATCCTGCATGGAGATCTAGTCTCTGCCCTGACCGAAGCAGTCCTCCTCCCCACACGGTTAGCTGTGATCAAATGCCAGGCACACAAGAAGGTGACAGACATTATAGGACAGGGAAATGCACTGGCTGACATTACTGCCCGAACCACAGCCGAGAATAGGTCCACAACCCGTATGTACGTGACCAGGTCACAAACTGAGAAATGGAAGGATGCTAGGGAAACAATTAGGGATATCCAACTAGCCAGCACACCACACGAATTAACTGAATGGGCCCGGGTGGGATTGAAGGACGATGACGGTTGCTGGCGAACTAAAGACTTGAACAAATGGTTGCTACCAGATTCATACTTGATCCCCATGCTGACCATGGCACACTCCCCCGCACACATAGGGTCTGCCCCCATGATCGAGCTCATCTCCAAAGTCTGGCACAACGACAAAATCCCAGACTCAGCCAAACGTCTGGTCCAACAATGCCTAGTATGCCTCCAACACAACCCTGGGAAAGGAACTGCTGTACCCCGGGGAGGGTTTGGGGTCCCCAATCACCCCTTTGAAGTCCTACAAATGGACTATGTCCAGTTAGAAAGGTGCCAAGGTTTGAAGTACGTACTTGTCGTTGTGTGTGCCTTCAGCAAGTGGGTGGAAGCCTACCCAACCCATGACAACACCACTATGACTACCGCAAAAGTACTACTGAAGGAATTCTTCCCCCGATACGGCCTTTGTCGAATTTTGTGGAGCGACAACGGCCCCCACTTCGTAGCCAAAGTTATCCAACTCATCTTAAAAGGGTTGGGTGTAAAACAGAAATTCCATGCGGTCTTCCATACCCAATCTGCAGGCTTGGTTGAGCGACACAACGACACATTGAAGCTTAAGATAGCAAAAATAGTCGCCACCACAGGACTGAGATGGCCAGACGCTCTCCCGCTAGCATTGCTATCAATGCGTTCCACCCCCACTAAACACCACTTAACCCCCTACGAGGTCGTTTTCGGGCGGCCCATGAACCTTTGGGCTGCTCCAAAGCCAACATCCATCCACGACGTCCCGGACGTCCTCATGTCTGACTATTTGTATAACCTAACTAAAACGTTGTCTGTCATCCATCAGCAGGTGCTGCACGCCATTCCCGATGTTTCCAGGGGCCCCGGACACGACATCCAACCCGGTGACTTCGTCTTAGTGCGTGACCCTCACCGACGAACAAACCAAGAGTAGGGTTGACCTCCGGGATACTGCCTTCCAGCGCACCAAGAGTCTGGAGCCCCGGTGGACGGGCCCCCTGCAAGTCCTGATCACCACCCGAACAGCTCTTCGAGTGGAGGGGAAACGCAATTGGCTGCATGCACACCACTGCAAGAAGGTATCACCGACCCTGACAACCACGGACAACATCACCGCCCAAGAAGAACTTCTGGACAAAGACAGACCATCCCTGAGCCGCTGCCCAGATACAGAGACACTTGAGTTAGTAAGATATCCTGATCCCACCGTGCCATCCAAGGAAGGGTATAACTTGCGACGAAAGGAGAGAACTTCGGCTAAGCAGACCACAGGCTAAGTGGAAATCTCAGAGCGGTAGCCTAGTCACCTCAAAGGCCACCAGGAGAGAAACTAAACAAAGTCTGTGGTTCTGCCCGCTACCGAGTCTCTTGAAGGTGATGGAAGCGCCCGACATGAAGATGATGGAAGCAACCGGACGTCCGAAGATCCACTACAAAAACCCAAAGACTGACCGAATGCACAGCTTAAAGACTATTGCACTTTTCATTACCCTTCTCTTTTGCCTTCTCCTCGTGGTCACCTTCTGGATCAAGGAGGAGAGCACACCCGCTCATAAGATATTGCTGACCACCGTTCAACCTACCACCACGAAAGAACACCATCTGATCTCACTTTCACCCCAACTCCGAGAAAGGCGTAAGGAGTTCTGGAATAACTCTTTTGTGCAGTTGCTCCACCAACACAATCTTGCCGCCAACGCCACTAATTGCTGGATCTGTGGGTTGCTACCACATGCTACTGGACACTCTATCCCTTTCATCCCTTCACCTTTTTCTGTCCATGGTTCCTGCCTCGCCTGGCTAATCCTCCTGCAAGAAAGCTACAAGGACAATGCCACTTCCGGCAGAACCATGTCACACTTCTACCATGGGTTCTGGCTGAACAAAACTGGAAGAACTTCTGCCCTCTTCTGCCCTCTGAGATCGAACACTTCCTTTCACATGGACATCCCTGCCAAAGAACGAGTTGAAATGCAAGTGTTCAACAACCCAGCCAGACCCACCTTCTCTTACCTCCGGAAACGGACGGCCGCCACCCTAACAGTGGCCCTGTCCGTCATCAACATCACTGGATTTGTGTGCCTCGAAGGCCTGGGGGCGCAGCTGGTGGGCCACAGCTCCTGCCTCATCACCCGAACATTGGACTCAGTTGACCCACCCTCCTTTGTTGCCTCCCCGAATATGTACTTCGTCTGTGATACTATGTGGATGTTGCTTGGGGATTCAGTGTCTGCCATCTTTATGTTCGCTTTTTATGAACTGCATCTGCCCTAAGACTTTGGACTTTGAAACAGAGCGAATGAAAGCTCTGTATGAGGTGGAAATTCATAGTATTATGGGGATAGATCCGAACTAGACAAGCTGGCGAGATATGTTAAAAGGGAGGACTGTGGAAATTTAGCTTGTAACTGAACATTATCTGCGCCATCTTGCCTCTCCCCAGCACCACGCACAGCGAACGCACGGCCACCATTTTAGGCACCCCACTCTCTCCCCGCTCATTTTCGATCGCCAGTGCGTTCCCCTGGCGCTGCGAGCATCCCCCGCGCGCCGGCCACCCCCGCTCTCTCATACATGGGCCGTAAACCCTCTCATTCTGCGCGACCCTGCCATGGAACCACATCCCACATCTGACCGACATCCCATACATGGTCATGCCTCTCTTTGATAACCCCCTTCCTCTGTGCCCCATTGTCCGAACCGATCCCAGGCCATCACCTAGCCCTGCGGATGCAGTTTATTGCCCCTACTGTAAGGGAAACACCCCACATCAAAGGGATTACAGTGGATCAAAGCCCCTACACCCTGAGACCCGGCCGGTTGCACAAATCCCCGGGAATTGGCGGAATGTCCAGCTGCGGGATAGCCATCTCCTACTGTGGATGGGGTGGGGACTTCTACTGTAGATATGTGTGGGAACGAGCTTGAAGTGGGGGTTCCAAGGATGTCTTTCCGTACATCAAAGTCTCAATAAGAATGTACCATGTGTAATAAAGCAATAAACCTGTGTATAAGAGGCCAGGCCTCAGAGATGCAGTTAGAGCACCTCGTGACGATACCTTGCTGTCTGATCTGATGTGTTCTGCTCCGACGGAATAAAACTTTGTTTCCTGCCTTCCAGTCTCCGGCGCCTGCCTCTTTCATTGGTAAATTATCGAATGGTATGAGAGGCGATTACCGCCGGGCAATACTTGAAAGGTTATCGACTGAAACTGCCGCTACCATTTAACACAGCAGTGTAGGTGTATGGTCATCTTGTGATGGTCAGTCATCCTATTCACATGGGTTACTTTCAATATGTGCACGTGGGTGGTCAAGAAGAGTGCAGTGTGAAGGGGTGAGTTTGTTGTGCGTGTTGATGTGTGTGTGCCCCTGCAATGTCATCTACACACATGTGTCACCCAGTAGTAGAGTGCTTGTTTGTTTGATTGTTCAGCCCTGTGATTGTGGTTGGGTGCACATGTGTGAGTTGTATGTTGTGCACTGTGCAGTGTGTTGGTGTGTCCTTGCAGTTCTGTCTGACTCCTACTTGTTGCTTTTGGCAATTGTGAGTATACAGAGTTTGTGACTGGCAAGCCAGGGTTGTGTTTTGTTGATCAGCCGTGTGTCTTGATACTGCTTGTACTCACTGTGCATACCTGTTCAGCCACACTGACATTGTGGGTGTGATTTTCTCATGCATTGCTGTCACATGGTGCTTTATTGCCTCCAGTGTGGCATGTGGTTTGCGGTGTCATACCATCCCCTATCTGTGCTTCAGATGCCTTGACATTGTGAGTCTGCACTCCCTCTATTTGTGTATGGTACACTCCTGCCATGTCCACTACTGACCTGCACACCACTTCACTTTTATGTCATCTGTCCCCTTGTGTTGCCTGTGTGTGTGCCTCCCCATCACTTCATTTGTGACACTGTGCTTTGTGGTGCAGATCTTTGCCCAGGAGCAATGTGCCACTCAGGACATTTCCCCAATTAGTTATCTGTGTTGTTCTCATACTGTTCAGCAGTCATGGTTGCTCATGTGCAGTTCAACTGTTTGTGCTGCCCAGTCCTCTGGTCAAGTTGTTTCCACTTTTGTGTTCCAGACTTGTGCAACTGTGGGTGTTGGGTTAGGTGTATGTGTGTATGCTGCGGTACTGCTTGACTTCCTGAGTGTGATGTTGTCACTGTGCTCTTTTGATTGTTGCTGTGGGTGTCCATGGTGTGTCACACATGGCTGTGTGGGATTGTTATGTTTTGTGTGCACACACTGCTTGTTGTCCATGCAGTGCTGTGGGTGTATGTTGCCTTGTCCTTGCCTGGTGCGCATCCCCTGATGTCCTGCTGTGTTTGCTATGTGATTTATTGGCATGTGCATCTGTTGTGTGTTTGATGTGGCTGTGATGTTCTGTGATGGTGCTCTTCTTGTTTGTGTTGTGGTATGTTGTCTGTGCATTGTTCCTGACTGATGAGGTTGTGCACTCCTGTTCTGTCTGTGCTCCCATTGCCTTTCCACAGTTTTGCTGCATAGTGCATGTCTGGTCTTGTTGTGGTTGTGTGTGTTTCTGTTGAGTTATGTGTTTGTCAGTTGTTTTTGTGCAGATGTTGGTTCTGGCATCCCTGTGTGTGTGTGATGTTTGTGGATATCCCCAGGGAGTGTGATTGTTTGTCTGTGTATTGACTGGACATTATTGAAACCCTTCTGTATGTCTGACACTGGGGTTGTGTGCTGCATGTGGGAGGGGGTATGTGTGAAGATTCCTACTTGTGTTTGACAGTCAGGGAGTGTGTCAATGTGCCCTGTGTGTTGTGTTGCTGGCATACTCCTGTGAAGTAGTTGTATACATATGTGTGGCTGTTCACAGTTTGACTTCAGGGCCTTCCTTTTATCCCTGTGCCTATACATGGGTTGCCTTGCTGTCTCCCTGAGCTGTTGCACTGAGGTAACTGTGGTTTGACTTCACTCACTGGGCCAGCCATGTGTGCTCTAATGGGCTGAGGGTGTTGTTCTCTGTTCCTTGTCTTGCATGTGATGTACACATGCATGTTGGTTATCTCCTTGGCCTTCCATTTGTGTGCACCTCACTTTGGCTTTCCTATAAATTGTGCTTCATTGCTGGTGGCATGTGGTTTGTGTATGTGGCTGTGTGTCAGTGTGGGGTATGTCTGTGTGACTTGGTAGGCTGTGTGTCCAGTAGGATGTTTGTTCATTGTATGAGTGTGTGTTCATTTTTTGCTTGTACTCAGTTTTCTTGCCGTGAATGTGGTGTGTCGGTTGCCCTGTGCCTGTGATTCTCTGCTGTGTGTTTCTCTGCAGCCACTCCGGCTGTGGCTGTCTCCCTAGTTGTTTGTTGTGTGGTGCAGGGTGTGGATTCACCTAGCTTGTTGTTGTGCATGGGGGTGCACGGGGGGCACATGGCTTGTCCCTTCATGTTGGGGGGGATAGTGTGTGGAGGGTGGAGGTGTGGCCCTTTGGTCTTTATGACCTGCCCATGCCGGCTCTGGCCCTGCCTTCTGCATTGTGCACATGTTTTCCCTTGTCTTGACCGCTGCGGTGACGTGACTGGGACATGACTTGGTGGCAGTTAGGACATGTGTGGGTTCACTTGTGTATGTGTTCCTGTCCCCACCAGGGTGTCTGGTGTGGTCAGGGACCCTGTATCAGCCCATGAGTTGTGTGTTGTGGTTGTGTGCGGGATTGTGTTATTGCGTACCTACGGAGGAGTTCGCGACGGTCCATGAGTTGCTGGTGATGTATCAGGTACAGCACGGCAAAGACGTGAAGAGCTGGATCCATTGCGGTCGGGACCGGGAATCAGGTTTCGTGCTCCTCTGTCGAGCTTCCGCCATCTCTGGTCGGGCGGTTTCTCCGTTGCGGTGCGACTGGCTGTTTGGGGCATCCTGATTTGTACAGCGGACGGGATGTCATTCTGCTCGGCGGTGAGTCTCCATTGACTCCCACCACCGCGGTTGCGGGTGCACTTTGATGGCGGTGTGCATCGCACTGCGGCAGACGGGAAATGGGCTGTGTTTGGCCATACTCATATGGCGTGTGTGTGGTCCGCTGCTGGCATGCGGAAAAAGGCATTTTCCACCACCGCAGGCACCGCGGTGGTGCCACCGCCCGCCATACCAATAGGCCCCCAAATGTTTTGCTAGGTTTCCCTAGGTGCTGGCTGAGCAAGGGCCACAACCCAGAGCTACCCACTATGCAAAAAAAGGGTTTCTTTTGATTGGAAAAATGTGATGTATCCATGTTGCATTATGGGTCATCTCCTGTCTGGGTCAATAGCTCTGCCCATACAAATGAGGTACCATTTTTTTGTCAGAAAAAATGTGGGAGAATAGAATAGTAGGATATTTGTTATTACCAATTGGATTTTGCTGCATTTGTGCCATCCAAATTCAAACCAGTGTGTATGAAAATACATTTTGAAAAATACCCTCTAAATCATATGCTCATATGGGTTGGGCTTTTTCTACATTTCTCAACAGGGAAAATATTTTTCCTCATGAGAAACCACATCTATACTAATTTACGTTGCAAACTTAAATCGTAGCCCATATCTAGAGTTGGAACGTTGCGGCTAAACTCTACAAACTTGCAAATGTGTGAGTGTTTTTCTAGTCTTGTGAGTAACCCCGTCATAAAATGCCCACACCGCACTTCTTTAAGATCTATGTATGAGTAAATCTAGTCACATGCGCGGATTTACGTTTTGTGAATCTCTCACATCAATTTCCACTCATAAACAAGTGTATTTGCACAATTAATAGCCTTTTAGGAACGCAAGTACCTTTGTAAATGGAGCTCGGCGGTATGCTAACTCAGCAGCAACTTAAATGGCATGCTAAACTCTGATCTTTAGCTTTCCTAACCTAGGCTCAGCGTGTAGTCCTGCCTTTGCATTGAAATAGAATGATTCAGCACGTCCAGATCTGTAGACGATGAACAAAGCAGACCAGCCTTTGTGCCAAATGTATTCTACCTGTCTTTAGCCCCAGACTTTTTCAAAAGCACAGAGGGCTCTAAGTCATGAATAAGGCTCACGTACAGTCTCGCATGCTCTTCATCTGAATTTGGGTAGAAATAATGGTTTTAGTTAATTCTGGAAAATATGTCTGCCTTTGTGATTGGTTGGTTGTTATGTTAGGCTATTAGTCTGCCTTTTCTTTGTTTATATATCGTTTGCACTATGTGGAAACATGTGGCTTTCACTGTAGGCAACAATGATGGGAGTCAAACCATATCAATTTAATAATTAATAACTTGCTTTTTACATAGAGCCTCCAATTTCACTTTTGTTTCTAAGTGCTATAAATAAGTTTATCTATCAACCCAATTTAAAATGCACATTTTCTCCTCCACAAAATTGAGGCGATGGTGCTAGGATTCAAACTCGACAGATCACTAAAACGAATAATTAATTCATAGAGCCATACTGCTGACAGTTCTTTAAGGCAAGTTATATAAGGGATAAGGAACACACTGAAGTGCATGAATCAGGAAATTGCAGGTCACTGAGGAGTTCCGTGGACATATAGCGGAAAAAGCGGAAAACTTTTGGGGAAATGTACAATGAAGTGGCAGAGTGTTCCGTTAGACTCCTGGGCTTAAAGACACGCTTCGCCACTTCGGAAACCCAAGGCTGCACCAAATTTGCAAGAATGTGGTGCAGCCTTGCATTTCCCCCTGCGATGGCGCTAGGTTTAACAACTTAGCGCCAACGCAGGCACCCTTGCTCCAGAGTGCAAGGGTGTCTGCGTGCAGGGGAGGATTGTTTATGTGTAAGAAGGTGTCCTTTCCTGCTCATAAACAATCCTAAAATGCCATTTTGTAACTTTCACTCATGAAAGTTACAAAATGGCATTTTTTTAAAAGGTTTGTTTATGTACAGGAAGGGACACCTTCCTGTACATAAACCAACAATGACATTTTGCTTTTTCCATGTGTGCTGTACAAGGCAGCACACATGGAAAAAGCAAAAACGAGGAGAAATAATGCATTTCTCCCCATTTGCCAACTCAAGACCAGGATTTTCCTGGTCTTAATTTAGGCGCTGCCTCCTATGTACGCCACCCTTGTACATAGGGGGCAGCATCAAATACAATGGGTGCTGCGGTGGAAATACCCACTGCAAGCATTAAACCTTGTTAAGTCGCTTAACGCTGCTTGTACATAAGGCAAGGCCCCTATCTCCACAGGAACATCACAAAAAGTGACGTTCCCGTTGCGATAGTGGCTTGTACATTTGCCCCTGAGTTCCTTTATAAGGTCATGGAACTCCAAGGTGTCTTGCAATGTCCTTCTAACGTACAGCAGAAGGTATTTTTTTCTTTATAATATATGGCCACTCCCTAATCATTCCCATCAACAGCTAAAATCATTGGTATCTGGCTCATTAAATTGGAAGAAATAGTAGGGTTGCAGGCGTGAAGAAGAATAGCGGAATCTGTAGTGCAAAATTAAACACACTTAAAAAGCTGTTGCTATTTTATTGAAAAAATATTTCAGAACTTGTTTAATGCATATCAGATTTAATCCAACAGGCTGTTTCTCTGAATGAGTAGTAAAATGCAGAGGCATTCTTTTCCTTATGGATTGAACTACAGTATACACAAATTAAACGTTGTCATCAATCTGTCCTTTTGCTGATCACTGTTCACTCTAGTAAAACAGGTCGCAAGAACGAGAAGTGTTTAAACAGCAGTTGCAAAAATGCTCCATGAGTTGTCAGCAAGTATTAGGAAATCACAACTCAACTGTAATATATGGGATAATACATGAGATAAATACTCCCTGTCCTACACCAACGTATTCTCTGACCATGTAGTGGTTCAGGTCTGATAATAGCACCAGACCCGCCTGCAAGCAGTGATGACTTCTAATGTAGCAACAGTTTTCTTGAATTGGACTATGCAAACAAGGGAAATGAGCAAGCCTGACCTTTAGGGGAGGAATGGAGAATTCAGGGTGGAACATTTTGGAAAAAAACGTGCTAAATGGTGATTTTTGAAGCACAATGTTCATTTAAATGGGCAAAAAATAAAAAGATTCTGACGGGAAACAAACAAAATATTCCAGTCCTTTTTTACTATTCCAGTATTTCCTTACCCTTTCCAGAAAGTGTTTGAAAACTGGTGGCAAAACAGTCGATTTTTAAGCGTGCTTTGTGTCCAACCCCGTTTAGAGGGACACAGGGGAGAAATCCTACTAGGCCACAACGGTGGTAGTTGAGATTGCTTCCCTCTGTTGTCCCAGCGTCCACCCTACTATCAGGCCCAGAGTGACTGTGTGGCGGCCCCGGGCGTTTCCCCAGTCGGCCGCCGGGGCGGGGCCGGTTTTGGGCCCCTGGGCGCCGTTTTTGTCACCAGGGGCCCGCAATAAAGGCCCTCATAAAAAAATTGGCCAAAACCGGCCCAAACAAACAACTCTGCTGCAGTGCAACCCGCCCCCCCACACTCCGTATGAACAACATACACTACAACCTACTTTCCATCCCAGTGCTTTTTTTCTAGTTGAAAAGAAAGTGCATTAATCTTACAGAAACGTAAATTCCAAGATGGTTCAGTCACAGCGTTACTACCTCACCCACAAGTTTTAGTGAGAATCCCAACATCTGTGATAATTGAGGCAAAGGTTAAGCAAACCTATAGGTGTAGGCACTGATTAAGCACAGGGGCACATAACTGTCAATTACTCCAATAGATACTTTGGAGGCAGGAGCGGCTCCTCCACTAGGGTGGAGGAGTATCGCCCCACTGCTTTCTCGCTGTGTGAGAAGCAGAAACATAAAATGGTAATAACCACCATTTTATGTTTCTGCTTCTCTCACTGCGAGAGAGCAGAAACGTTTAGTTGGGGCGGGCAGGTGGGCGGGTCTGCTCTATGGCAGGCAAGGAGTGGCTTGCCCACTCTTGAGGGGGCTGACTGTTTGGTCAGCCCTCTGGGCAATGCAGACTACATGAGAAAATGGTCTCCCCTTAGGCGCCTGCCTGGAGCCATACCGACCAATCACGAGGCTGCCATTGCAGTGTTGTGATTGGCTTTGGGGAGGGGAAGGAGGCTGCCTGCTTTCAGAGGCAGGACAGCAGGAGGGCAGGTCAGGAGCAGAGACGATGCGGGACCTGGGAAGGTATGTTTTTTAAATTAACCTCACCCCGCAACCCCCCTCTGCTCCACCACCCACGACGGCCGCGACTGTTCATAGGTGAGTTCAATGATCTTTGTGCCCACATTGTTGATACTGTAAATGGTTAGTAATCTAGGAGCAGGTTTTACCTTTGTGCGAGTTGGCTCAGTCAACCAGTTCAAGAAATTTCACACCTGGTGATGGGTGAAGCAGTTAATGACCTTGCACCCTTGGGGTCAGTGTTGGCATACAGAGACCATGTCAGGCCCATGTGATAAGCGGTCATCTTTGGCAGTTGTGGCTTCTGGGTCAATGCAGACAGTCACCTGCCTTTACCAGTTGCAGCCTCTAGCTGGTGTAAGTGGGTGCCTGTTTTCAGCAGTAATTACCTTCAGGCCAATGCAAAGGGATGCTCACCCTTAGCAGTTGCGGCCTCTGGACTGGTCCAGATGGGTACTCGTCTTTTGCAATTGCAGCCTCTGGGCTGGTGCAGACAGCTCAAAGCTGAATATCTTGGGCAGGCAATGGACAAACTAGGCCCAATCAAGGCGTATACCGGAATGCCAGGCAGCACTATAATAATCTGATGGATAGCTTCTTCACTGGATTCACTACAGGGACTGTACTGGAAGACCCCTACTGACTTTGGTCGACACATGATGTGTTCCCTGAAGGTAGCTGGCCATTTCATGGTGTCTCATATGCTGGGCATTTCTGCCTAAATAGTCTCTGGTCAGGGCCATGCACTTTCTGGTACTAGGCTCAAGACATAATGTTAGTTTCACTAGCAAGTTACAGGCTTCAGGTGATGTCTCCTCACCCTGGGAGACTAGCTGCCTTGCAAACACTGGCCCTTCCGTAACCAACAAGAGCTTGTAACTGGAACTAAGTGGGGTTTTTTGGGTCCCACTTTTAAACAGAGTTTCCAGACAAGGGATGTGGATCCACTGTCTAAGGCTTGAGAACTGGTTTAGGTTAGTTCCCATTAACATGTCATTTTCTGGCTTTTCATCAGGCTCAGCCTCTCTATGAGGTGATGGCTCTCACAGCAAGTAGCAACAATGCTTACTCCAAGCAGGAGCATCCAACACAAGAGCACAATAAAGTGATAAAGCTGAACACAGATGAACAGAAGCAATTTGATGTCTGCCTACAGTTGCTGGTAGCATTTAGAGTGGCTGCGTTGTGAACTCTTGATAAACTCATGGCTAATATGAGCAGGCGAATTCACGCTTTAAAAAATGTTTGTTAAGAACTTAAAACTGGGAGCACTAGTCTTCTCTAATGTTGCCAATGCACAATTAAAATGAGCACAACACTAAACTACATTATTGCCTGATCCCGCTCCTAATTTTCATGCATGCTTGACAGGAGTGATAAAGTATCTCATACATGCCAAACATAAAATGCTTACTTCTTTTCACTTTTTAAACGCTTGTGAATTCTTCCTTTAAGCAATCAAATCTTCATGGAAGCAGGCATTTGTCAGTTGATTCCAGAGGCGACTCTTCGGCTAAGGCGGAGGAACGCCGCCCCACTGCTCTCAGAGCAGTGGAAATGGAAAAAAAATGATAATAACAAAGTTATTATCATTTTATTTTTCGTTTCTGCGGGGCTGGGTTAGAGAGGGGCGGGGCGGGGCTGGTGGTTCAGGGAGGAGTAGACTGTACACACTAAGGACCCGAATCCAATCTCGTTGGGAAAGCCTTTCAAACGACTTGGATCGGGAATGCCTTCCAAACGACTCATACGTGCGCAGTCTGACCGACAGAGTACGATGATATGCGTTTCAAATCCAAACGGCACGCACGGAGTACAATACGGACAACCAAATTGTATGGAACACAATCCGTCCGAGCGAATCATATGAAAACGAGGCTGATACGACCGACTCATATGCGAACGCTGCAACATAGCTAAGCATGAATAGGACAGACTCAGACCACCCCGCAAATACATGAACAAGTATCCGGTTCGGTCTACGGAAGGTTTCGGTTATTCTCAATAAAGTACAATAGAAACAGACAGAAAATGTCTAAACAAGCATTGTCTATGCCAAAATAAAATATCAGTCTAAGCCACACCCGCAACTCCACCTAAGGGCCAAAATCATGACCATGATCCTTTGCAAAATTTCCACAACTGCTAGGACATAGCCACTGATACACTGCTCTCTTCTGTATACACTCACACCTCACCCACAACACAACCTGCACACATCTAGCCCCTGTGATATACCACACTCTCAAACACACACTCATTTACTCATACACACTCACCCTCACCTTCACACTCACCCACACCTCCATCTCCACCACCACCCCTCACCATGTCCCCAAAGAAGAATCCCAAGTTCACAGAGAAGGAGATGCAAATCATGGTAGATGAAATTGTGAGAGTAGAGCCACAGTTATTTGGGAACTTAGTCCAACAGACCCCCGTGTCCCAGAGAAATAAGATGTGTAACAGGATTGTCAACAAGGCATATGCTCAAGCACCCTGCTTGCGCACAATGGATGATATCAGGAACAGCTACTATGATGTGCGAAGGAGGTTCAAGAAGCTGCTTGCCAGAGACCATGCACTGAGTCTGCGGACTGGCTGTGGCCCTCCTGCAACACCTGTGCACTTCACTTCCTGGGAGGAGAAAGTGCAGGCCATCCTTCCACCGGAGGGCATCTATAGAATAGCAAGAGTACCAGTGGCTGGTGAGTACATACTCAAATAGCCAATAACGTTAACAAATACACAGACATCACTGTAAAATGAAACAGTGATACTAAACTGTTAACAAAGCTAAACAAAACTAGAGCAAAAGGGCATGTAATGAGTATGCCAATTCGACTAACAACATATCTGCAATATAACAGGAAATTTCACCATTTCCAAACATGCACAAACCTAGCACTAACTCAAAGTAAGGCTATGGGATCCAAACATCAGTCACCTGTGTCAGCCATTTTGTCTGCACACATTCACTCCCAGGAAAGCTGACTCACACGAAGGGTGTTTGGGATGGTTGGGAAGGTAGGTGTGGCTAAAAGCATGATAGGAGTCGTAGTCACAGCAAACACAAACACTCCTCCTTCCACATAGCCCAACAAGCCCAGCAGGAACTGTGCTTACCTCACAGTTAATGGAAAAGTACTGCCAAGATGGCTGACACTTGGAACTGGTGTTTGATTTGCCCACAGCTCCCATCCAGGCCTTCTCCTCACAACAGTCCCCAGCGTCAGCCATCTTCTCAGTACTTTTCCACTCACTCCCAGGGAAAGCATAGTCCCAGGTGTGCTCCCTGGGCAGGCTGCGAAGGTGTGTGTAGGGCAGGTCATGATGGTAGTTGAAGTCAGTGTAAGGACTCTTCCTCCCATATAGCCAAATAAGCCCACGTGCCTCACAGTCAATGGAAAAGTACTGCCAAGATGGCTGACACTGGGGACTGGTGTGAGGAGAACAATGCATGGATGGGAGTTGTGGGCAAATCAAACAGCAGGCCCCTGTGTCAGTCATCTTGACAGTACATTTCCTTTCACTCTCAGGGACGGCCTAGTCACAGGTTTGCTGTTTGGGCTGTCTGAGAAGGTGTGTGGAGGACAGGTCATGATGGTAGTAGTAATCAGTGTAAATGCTCCTCCTCCCACATGGCCCAACAAGACCACCAGGTACTATGCTTCTGACACAGTGAAAGGAAATGTACTGTCAATATGTCTGACACTGGAGACTGCTGTTTGTTTAGCCACAATTCACATCCAGGCCTTGTTCTCCTCACACCAGTCCCCACTCTCAGCCATCTTGGCAGTACATTTCCACTCAATACCAGGTAGTGCATAGTCCCAGGTGTGCTCCCTGGGCTGGCTGGGAAGGTGCGTAGAAGACAGGACATGATGGGATTTGCAGTCATAGCACACATCACTACCCACACACAAATCAACCTGTTCATCATGGCCAATGGCTACCGGACAGTGAATGGAAGTGCCCCAGCAAGAGGGCTGACACTGTTGCATGGTGTAATGTGCACAAGGCATTGTTGGGAGTTGCATTCAAGTCTGACATCATACAGCAGTGTCAGCCTCCTCCCGCTACACTACCCTCACTGTTATTGATCCTTTGTCTACGAGGAGTAAGCTGGGCGGGAGGAGGGATGCAAGATTCAGCAGCATAACACAAGCACACAAACCTCTGTACCTCAAAGCTCCAAGCCAGAAAAATCAAGAAGGCAGACTTGGTGAACTCATCTGTCCATGGAGGTCAAGGATAATATACGCAATGTGATCAGGCACAAAGCAAAGCAGTAACACAATCTGCTACTGACAGCTATTCACATGTGTGCAATGAAATGAGAACTAGGAGCACATTCCTCTAAATACTATAAAAATAGCCTTCCATACATTCTAGACTGTGAGTGTGTAGGTAGCCACACCAATGTGACTGCAAAAGACACGCACAAAGCACAGCACATATGCACAAACCTTGAAACACATCGTAAGAGTAGGTATGTAATTGTAAAAGCACAGATGTGTGAAATACCAACACAACTGTGTCATGCACTGTGTGTCACTTGACAGTCGATGTCTATGTACATGTAAAGTCAAATTAAGACAACATGCACATGTATGCACAGAGCTGGACATGCTCAGCAAAACCCATCTTGTCATAATTACAATGTCCTCAGAAAACTTAGGACTGCATCTGTGCCGATGGAGGACTATCTATCTACATACACTCATCCTAATGTACAATAGCAAATGTAATGTGTATGATACGATGACCTGTGCAAAAGCACAACAAACATTGGGCCTCTCATCTACCCACAGGGCCTACCGGGAACACTGCAGGAACCGAACAGGACACCCAGTCACAGACGCTGGTTGACCCTGAGTTCTCTAGCGTTGACATCTCTCATCCCTCTTCAGGTGACAAGGAACTACCTGGCACCTCCAGTGTGAGTCAGCCCGCAGCACCAGCACCTGTAACATTGTCAACCCCTGCGACCACTCCTGCAACATCTAACAACACCCAGATGACAACTACCCACATAAACACACAAAGGCAAGGAAACACTGAGAGCACAGCAACACAGGACACTCGAGTTGGCGGACAACAACACCACTGTCAACAATGAAGGAGGCTCAGTGTTGGCTGTACCTGCAACTACTGATCCTGCTCATGTGGGTAGGGATGGTGGGAGGGGGCGTGGGGACAGGTTCCGTCATGCAGCTGTAGCTGCTGATGAAGATGACCTATATCCATCACGCATTCTTAGTGCATACCAAGATTGCACCGGAGACTTTGGCCAGGTAGTAAGGATCCTCAAGGACATGCAACAGCAGCAGGCTGCCCATTATACCAAAATTGACTCACACATGTAAAGAATGGACTCACACATGTCCAGAATGGAGTCACACATGGGAACAATTGATGATCTGACTGCGGTGCACAGGGACATATTCACCTGCCTTTCGCCAGATTATCAACAACATGAACACAGCTCCCTGTGTGCCCACTGCATCTGGTGCTTCTAAATCTGCTACTGCCACAGGGAGGGATATGGACTCTGGCAGAGAGTCCCCTGCACTGCTGCAGCCTGCACCTGAGGGTCACCCAGAAAAAAATAAGAGGGGTCGTCAGAAGAGTGACACATGAGAGACAAATGGCTATGCGTCCCCCTCAGTAAGTGACAACCTGCTCCTGATATCCTCCATTGGGTGCCAAGCAATCACTTTTTTGACTGTCACTGAAATGTCCCACATTGGATGGAGGGTCTAAGTTGGCAAAAGAACTCAAATGACTGTGGACTTGCCTCAGAAAAATTCATCTACTGGCACTATCAACTCCTCTGTGAACTCTGTCAATCACAATTTTGTACAGCAGTATCCCTTTTTGTCTGCATCCACCCATGCACTGAAATAAATCACTCTTCACAGAATACCTGCTTATGTCGTGAATGAAACACTATTGTTCAGATTGAAATGAGGCACAAAAATGCAAATAATGGAATGACAATGCCATTGGCTGAGAAACAACTTCATGAATTCACCTACTGGTTTGTGAGTAGATGAAACCTGACACGGTTTGAGAGATACACACAACAAGGTCATCACAACACCCATGGTACATGGTATAGATCATTATTGACTCCACTGTTTTTGAATGAAACAACATTGCAATGCAGAAAGAACAATCATTTGCAGAAAAAAACATTCATCAGGACATATATACAGTATGTAAATGAATTTTGGATGTTGGTAAACAGACAGGGCACACCTCAATGTTCAGCACAACTTTATTTCACAGGCACAACCTGTTGCCCTCACACAAAATGAAATCAAATCACACTGTGACAAAAAGCACACAAGAACAAACATTGAGCATCAGTTCTGAAGTGAGTGTGTGGCACAGAATCCGGATTCAAAGTTAACTTGCAATCTGTCACTGCATCGTGGGTCTGGGAGGTCACAAGTTCCCATGCACTAGCAAAAGGACCATGGGAAGGAGATCAGAGAACACTGAGTAACTAATTAATCATTTGCCCACATCTCAAAGAGACATAGCAGATTCACCAATTTTTACATTTGAACACTAGCTAGGATTAATGTTACCACTGTACCTGGGACCTAACAAACTTAATAGACCATAAACAACTCAGATGATCATGTTTAGAAGTATACACTCACACGCATACAAACATATCGTACATCAGACACATATCATGCAACCAAAGTGCTTGGTCACCTCATCATTGCATGCTCACACTCATGTGAAAAAGTTGTTGATGACCAGTCTCCAAACATCCTGCTCCTCCTCCTCCTTATCACTGGCAACATGTTCTAGTTCTGGATCCTCTCTTGCTGTCGGCTGCTGGTCTCCATCATCTTGTATGAGCGGAAGCTCATTCCTTACTGCCAGATTGTGGAGCATGCAACACTCCCGGATGATCTTACACACCTTCAGTTGTGCATATTGGAGGGCTCCTCCTGTACGGTCCAGACAAAGGAATCTCGTCTTCAGAAGGCTGAATGTCCGCTCAACCACTGGCCTGGTCCTCCCATGTGCCTCATTGAAACGATTCTCAGCAGGGGTGACAGGGTTTCGGAGTGGTGTCAGCAACCAAGGCAGGTTGGGGTATCCAGAGTCTCCTACATTGGGCACAGAAAAAAACTTCAGTTGTCTGAAAACAGGGCACAACCTAACATACATGCTACACACAACAGAGACAAACAACATGACCTACCAAAAAGCCAGGCATGCTCATGTTCCAGCTGAAACATCAAATGGGGGATCACACTATTTCTCATTATGTATGCATTGTGTGCTGATCGTGCACAGACATGTGAGATCATCAAGTCAGCCAGACATACCACCAGGGCATTTATGGAGTGGTAATACTCTCAATTCCTGTATGTTTGGTCATTGGCCTGTGGTAGGATCAAAGCCACATGTGTTCCATCAATGGCCCCAATGACATGTGGCATTCGCCCCAAAGCATAAAAGTCCCCCTTGACGTCTGTCAACAGTCCCTGTGTTGGGAACTTGATGTAGAGGTTCAGAAATTTTAACAATGCCTCCAACACATCTAAAAGCACAAGGCGGAACATTCTCTGGGACATCCCACCTCCAGTAGCCACAGTATACTGGAAGGATCCTGTGGCAAAGAAATGTAGGGCCGCCATCACTTTCACCTTGGGAGTCAGCGCAAAGGAATATCGGAGTGCAGGCTGCAAATGTGGAAATGACTGGTCTTCCAACACCACAATGAATGGTCTGGTGAAGTGGTACCGCCTGATGCTATCCCATTGTTCCATGGTCTGGAGGTCGGGGAAGGGCCTGTGGACTGCTGGTCTCCTGCGGTACCTATGTTACAAGTGCAAACATAGTTGAGGTCACCTTCAAATGTGCGAAGGAACATGCAATCACACACACACAACATTAAATCAAGACACAATGAAGTTAGAGGCCAAAGGTTGAGCCTAAATACAGTGCACAGCTATGTGACCCTTACCAGATATGTCACCAACATATGTTTGGCACCAATTACAGTGCTGTACTGTAACTAGTCACTGGTGTCTGTCACTGTCTATGTGATCAAACATCACATACTCCACACCCCTCAACAAACTATCCAAAATATAGGTTGGTGACAACAATCACATGGTTGAAAGAACAGGATCATGTAATGGTGGTTATGTGGGACACTAGATACAGACAGTGGGTCACCATGCACACCACTGTCACAGGGTGAACACTGTCAAGATATCATGTCTGACCAACATGTACAATCACTTACACAGAAGTTTGAGAAAGTGAGGCACACATTAAATTGACAAGCATCCATGTATGCCGGTGATACACTGACAAAACAGCAACTCACATGACAAACAATAGCTGATGTGGCAGCTAAATATCATGCAAACAAAATTATGAAATGTCTGCGTTGTACAAGACTCTGACACAGTAGATTTACAAACATCAGATTACCACAATGGACTTTCTGACACACAGTCAAACAAAGCACTGAATATGTGTTGACATTGCATGTCTTAAGGCAATGATCCCCTGGGACTGTGTCCAAGCCAAGGAGGGTGATCTGTGAAGTGGGCACACAATGTTGCGATGGGCCTCACAGTGTGTTGTGTACCCATCAAGCTTGGCTCCTCATGGGAGTGTGAGCTACCAAGTCCAATGTCCAAAATGGCATATTAATCACTGTCCCCACACATGAAAAGCAGCAGAAAATTAAGATTTTGTGAGAAAGTGCCCTCTTTCTGCATGGTAGCCCCCACTTTTTGCTGAATTGCTGATGTGCTTTGACTGAGTGTGCCCTGGGCTAATGCTAATCATGTGCCCAGGGCCTATGTTCTTTCCCTAAAACTGCATTGAAGCCTAAACCCAAGTGTTTTGGTGCAGAACAAAGTGAAGAGTCGACATGGCACACATCGTGTGCCGTGCCTAAAACCCACTGCCCTGGCATAGATCAGTCACCCCTCTAGCTTGGTAAACTATACCAGTGGCGAGGGTACAGGTCCATGAGCCCTGTACCCATACAGTGTCCAAGGTCATTCTTAGACATTGTAAGTGCAGTGCTGCCATTAAGAGTATATGGTGTTGGGAGTTTGATATTGCGAACTCCACAGCACCATAATGGCTCATTAAAATATGAGAAGTTTGGTATCAAACTTCTCAGCACATTAAACCCATACTGATGCCAGCGTGGGTTTTATTGAAAAATGCACACAGAGGGCATGTTAGAGATGCCCCATGAAAACGAACCTACCACTAGTGTCCAGGCTGACTGGCTCCTCTCAGCTGCCACCACCAGACATGTTTCTGGAACCCTGGGTTGAGAGCCTGCTGCTTTCTGGGGCCTGAAACAATGCACATCCTGGGAAGAAGTGCCAAGCCTCTTCCCCCAGGATGGGCAGGGTTCACGAAGGGGAAGCTTCTAAGGCGTACCGCCTTTGAGAGCTTCCCCAGGCCACTTCCTGCTTTCAGCAACTGGTCCCCACTGATTCTGACCCCCACTTTGGGTAGGAGACCAAGCGGGAAAAACAAGTGAGGAAGAGAGGTATGCCCACCTCTGCCAACTCCACCCCTCAGCTGGGGGAGGCAAGGTGAAGCACAACTCTCAGTCCTCGCCATCTTGCAGATGGGGGGACTCAGCTAACCAGGGAGAGGCTTATGCCCCCTCCGAATCGAGTGTGGCATATTAGGGGGTGTACCCACCCCAAGGAAGGGACCCATTGGTCCCAACCTTTTTACCTACCTATAACATCCCTAAATCTAGCATTTAGGGGCACACCTGAACCTTGCTTCTTCAGACCTGAAGAAACTACTGCTGTATGTAGATTTAGATTCCATATATAGGTATCCCAATTTATGCCCTTATATAGGTACAATTCATATTGCCCTTATTTAGGCATAGAAAATCCAGCCCTTATTTAGGCATTGTCCATGCTAACCAAATACAGGCATGGTCTCCTACATCCGCCAATCCACGTCACAACGAGTTCTTGGAAAACCAGACTCTTAAGCCTTTAGAAATCTCCCTTGCTTGGATATTGATTTCTCCAAGAACTCATTTATTATGCATGAACATCTATTCCTTAGGCGTTCATTCATGACATTCCGATGCCCGACTTTTACGTCAATACAGGCATTCCTAAACACTTTCAAGGTATAAATATACCTGCACTTGCCCTGGCAAACCACGGTTCCGGTACGGTCCAGTTCGACTGCCTACTTGCGGTTCGCCACGGCAAGTTCGGAAGGAGATCGAGTTCCCACCTGATGCACTGACCAGACACTGTCATCCTCCTCGCAGAGAATCCAGCTCCAGTGTTTCTGACTCCCCTTGGGGAGGTGTTAGATATCGAGTCCCCGAAAGAGATTCCAACCTCACACATTCTAAGGTATGGAGCAGACTAGAATTTAGAGAAACTTTTGGCAACTCTTGGCAAAACTAAAACTATAGCTAGCTACACTTCAGAAAACAGCACCTACTTCTTACCTCGTACTACACTTAGGTTAGGTACACTGGGGTAGAACTATTTAGAAGCATCAGATGAGTATTCACATTTTAGCCTGTGTTATTTATGTATGTATTTTATGAATATATGTCATAGCTACAAACCATGCTATTGCATTATTATTTTATCTTACTGCTAACCCTGTACGTATTGTACTTCGCATCCTGTCTTACGATTGTAGCAGTTCATATCTCTTGCATGAGAAATAAGACTGTTCAATAAACCCCTTTTTATTGAAACGCCCGTCTCTCTATTTCTGTGCAACTCTGTAGATACGAAGCATGCACGATTGACTGAGTGAAACTGTTATCTATGGTTTCCACGATTCTGAGATTGCTCCGATTCTAAGGGAAACAAAGTTGTCATGTTTATGCGTTTGTCAGAAACGAATCCCTTCTTGTTTATTCGAGAAGTTTCTAGTGACCACTGAGTTAGCTGGCACACACAAGTAATTAAGTTTAATGTACTCGATAGAGACATACTGACCTCAGTCCTATGTCAAAACTATAGTGTATATTATTCCAATGTGCAGTGCCTATCAGGGATATAGGAACTACACTACACTACAAGAAAAGAAGAAGGACCAAACAGCAGTGCCGAAGCTAACAAGAGGAGAGTGCCCACTGACTTTGCCCCAGCCCTATGGGCTACGGGCCTGTCTCCACCTCGAACCTGCTCCTGCAAAATCCCGGTCTGTTCTGCAGCCAGCAACCTCAAAAACCCAGGAGGACCGGCCTGCCTTCAACCACAAAGACTGTGTCTCCTGTGAACACTGGATTTGTTCATCTGCAACCTCTGGTTGCGTCCAGACACCACAAATCCGCACCACTCTGCACATGCCATCCACAGCCTGAGCTTGAGTGGGCAAATACCACAAAGAGGTCCCCCCTGTGGTCCTAACCTGAGGTCCGGTGACCTCTGACCTGCGTCAAGCCTCCAGCTGGCGCCTGCAGCCTAAGTCTGGAAGGTCCCCCAACTGCGACAAGGAGCTGGTAAGAAGATCTGACCCCAAAAGGCACCCCTGCACCGGACGCCCTACGGCATTGGGTAGCCAAACCGATGGTACCTAACCAACCCCCAACTTCCCAACTTATCTCTCGAAGTGGTGGTCGCACCCAGAAGACCTTCGTCCCCAAGCCTGCAGTGCCTTCGCAAAACGGAGGTTCCTCATTGCAAACAACAGGGTGGTCGACGTCGAAACAGCACCTTGAACCCGGCCACCCTAGTGCCGCTGAGGGTGCACCTTTGGTGCTACTTTGTTTCCCCATTTGCCCTGAGCTAAAGTCTAGGAGCTTTGCTCCCACAACTAAGTGAGCTGCTCATCAGCAGCCACCAATGGGAGAACATTGGGCCTCCGCACTCTGCACCCGGCCACCCTAGTGCCACTGAGGGTGTAACTAGAGTGCATCCTTAATCCTGGGGAACCCCTGTGTCTACCCCCAGAACCTCAAATCCCACTACCAAATTCTTACCTCATAAGCGATAACACTATTTTCCTCCATAGGATAACATTGACTGTATTTCTTGGAAAAGTTTCTGTGTGGAGTTTGAAAACCAAAAGAAATTCTTTAAAATTGTACTATTTAACCAAAAAGATTTTACTTACCTGTTTACAGGAAATGTCCCAGAGTAGTATCCAGGTATACTACTCTGAGTATGTCCATGTACTGTATTTACAAAATATTGCATTTCTCTACAACCATACTGTAAGTCAAAAGTAAGTGCATATACAATTACAATTCAAACTGTTTACAAACTGCATTACTACTTTAAAGTATTTATTGCTTATCTGTGCCAGGCTTGCTTGGTTCTAGAATATAAAATAACTAAAAGAATATTTTTTATACAAAAACAGTTTGTCTGAAGTTCTTTGAGTGTGTGAATTCATTTGCTAACTGAGTGTGGACAACAAATGCTTAACACTGTCCTCTGATACTGCCTTACTGCTCGACCACACTATCACACATAGAGAGTGAGGTGCTATCTAACTTTACCTCTGCCTACCTTTGGGGTTCCACTGGACTCTGTGCACACCATACCTCACTTTGGTATAGTATACATAGAGCCAGCTTCCTACAGATTTTCACTACTGTCTGCCCTGTTGACGAATTAGTGGAGGACGCGTTAGCCATTTGTGAACTGTGTCAGTCACATCCTTTGGCTGTTTGCTGTGATGTTGTACGACATTGGTGAGTATTGAATGGACGCGTGAGCCACATCCGAACTGAGCCTGATGCACACATTGGCTATTGGTCGTCATGGTGAACAACGAGGTTGAGTATTCAAAGGATGTGTGAGCCTATCTGAACCGAGCCGGACGCACCCACTGGCTGTTTGTCGTCATGATGAATGACGTGGGTGAGTATTCAAAGGACGCGTGAGCCTAATCCAAACCGAGCCGGACCCACCCTTTGGCTCTTTGTCGTCATGGAGACAGACACACATTTTGTTTCATCTCTGAATCACATGCAATCCGAATCGGTTACATTCCATCACCAATGTATCCAACTCAATAGTGTCCCGATGCATATATTTTGAACGTCGCTGGAGGCGTGTCCGATGCCAGCAATGTTATGGATTGGACAAATTTGGATAATGCGAACAACTCAGACCTATCCCTTTGCAAGCATGGAACTGAGTCTGACTCTGCTGCACAGATATAAGTCTGTCTGTTCCCGAGAGACTTCACTTGCCTGCACTACCTGCAACTTTCCCGCACTTCCCCATGTGTAGCTGCTTTCTCTACATCCTCTGGGAGCTGCCATGGCACATACTGTGAAGAGGGCCCCTGCATTCACTGAAGAGGAGAACCAGACCCTGCTGGACAGCCTCCTTCCACAGTACAGGCAACTGTATGGCAAACCAGGGGAGCAGGTGAGTGGTTGTTACACTGCCTATTTATTGGTCATGTGTAAAAACATGCATGGAGGGATAATTGCACACAGGACAACTGCCCATGATGACACTTGCCTACTCCTTAGACATACTTGCCATTCTGACCATGACCATGACCTATGTTTACAAGTGTGTGATGCAGAAACATGTAGCATGTGGAGTAATGGTGTGTCACCATGTCATCCTTACAGGTCGACTCCCATCAGAAGGCCGAGATCTGGCTGACTATCGTCCGGGCAGTACGATCCGTGGGGGTCTTCAGACGCCGCATCCGCTACTTCCAAATGCAGCCACAGAGGATTGCAAGGGTCCAGCTGAAGCTGCCACCTCCTCGCAAAAGGGGTGGACGATGGACCCTGACCCCCCACATGCTCAGGATACTGGCAGTGGTCTTACATGACATGGATGGGAAGTTGAAGGCCAGACAGCAGCAAGGAGGGGGTGAGTATGTGCCATGTTGCTTAGCTATGTTTAACATACATGTTGCACTCCCTCAGCCTGCTACCCCTTTCACAGGTCTTCAGTCTTCCATAACAACACTTATGGATCAAAATGGAACTATGCCCCATGATCATTTGATGCCCAGATGTGTCCCTTTCAGTCTGTGACACGTGTGTCACTTAGGTCTTGTGTATTGGCTGTTGTCCAGTGTTTATGTGATCAGCACAATAGCCAACATGTGCATGGAGTTGACCATCATGAGCGAGGTAATTGGCTGACATGTGTCAGCACATTGACTGATGTATGACCTGTACTCAGTGTGGTACAAACATATATGTGCAGAATGTTGCTATTGCTGCACACAGGTGTGCGTAAACAATGCTATACTTCTGGGCAGCAGGTAAGACCAATGTGGATGCCTAAGACAAATCATCTTGATCATTGTGCCAAATGTAGTGTCCCAGAAATAGTGCTCAGTGTAATCACATGTATCCCATGGACCAAGGACAGGTATGCCAACTCAGGCCATCCAAGACTCTGGCACATCACATGTTTATGTGTCAGGCAACACTTTCGCCATTCTAATGTGAGAATACATGAGTCGGACTCTGTAACAGTGAGTACATGTGCCAGTCTCTGAAAGACACAGGTGGTCAATCCTGCAAACCTGGCCAAACATCATATGTATGTATTTTGTCTCATACACAACAGGTGACATGTGTGTATCATCCCTTGACTGTGCATACTGGTGGCTTGAACATCAATGTGTATGCTGCATTACTTCCAGCTTGAGAGATGTACAGTGTGCATGTAAACACATCTGTTAGTTCACATACTCTGATGGCTAACCAGAGCAACGTGAGCTTGTCAAAGTGTTAAAATTGTGTCTAGCACAAGGGACATGTATACTTGACACCTACAGATCTGGCTTGAAGCAGTATAGAGAGGATTATGACACGGTGCTGACTGTAAACTTGAGATGCACAGGTCCTGTAGCAAGAGTTCGTAGAAACAGTGCAGCCAGACAGGCCAGTGCCATAGTGTGCCACATGAAGGTTTGTGATGATGCAGTATTTGTACTTGTAAGGGTATTGAGACTTTGTCACATGTGTAACTGGTGAGCTGGATACAATGTGCATGACATCCACAGTAATCACCCTAACACCCTCCACAGCTTAGACAAGACATTGGTCCATACAAGTCTCACCCTGGCAAGGCCTACAACCTTGGGGTATCCATAGTAATATTCAGATGTCTGGCGTGACTGCAGTGGACCAAAGACACTGAACACTGAACACATGCACACAATCACTGTTATCTGTGTGAAATAATTCATGTTATGACAATGGAAGATTGGTGTACTGCATGCAGACCATTTGACCATTGACGTCCAAGACATGGGTGCACATCATGATGACTCGTGATGGAAGACTGTTGACCATGTCACATTTCAAATTTGTGCATCCCATTTGCAGTGAAAGTTCAAGACTACCTTGCAGGAGATGAGACAGGTATGTAATGACACAAGACCATCAGGAGCATTACAGATCAGACCACCTGCTATATAGTGTAGTAGTTGACATGGTGGTTTTTGAATTTGACATTGATCTACCCGATGTTGCACATGACATTATGTGTCTGGGCACCATAGTTTACTGGCAGACTGACAAGTGCCATGTTCACATATGTGCAAGGATTACAAATCTGCCGTCAAAATGATGCATATGCTTGTACTGTGATGTGTTCCAAAGATACCCATGTGTCAAGTCTATGCAGATGACTTATGTGAATCTCTTTCTCAACCTTGTTCACAGCATCAGCAATGGCTACTGGAGGAGACTGTTCCACAGACCAAGGGGAAGCGGCTTGCCAGACTGGGTCCAGTGTGGAGGAGGATGAGGGACCCAGTGGCACGGGGCATGAGGAGAGCCACACTGAGGGCAGGTCGGAGACTTCAACAACAACCGAAGACCACTCCAGCTCCAGTGATGACTCCCTTGGGGTGGAGGGTGTTCCCAGATCGGATCACACAACATCGGATTCTACCCCCACCACCATCTCCACCCTCAGAGCTGCTCCCATTCATAGTGTCCGTGGACAATCCCGTGTGAGGGAACATGTCTCCTTCGGGCCAGGCACCACATTCCCTGCATCAGTCTCCCATCATGCCCTCAGTGTGGAGGCCGTGGATTTACTTGAACAGGTCCATTTGGGGCAGACATCCATGCTGAATGTTCTCCTTGCACATACCAGTCTTTTGCCACAATTGGTGTCATACATGGAGGGCATCTATTCAGACATGTCTTCCCTACAGTGATCTAATCAGGCCATGTCCTCCTCACTGATGGCAGCAGTGTCCCTCCTGCAGCAGTCCCTCATCCTTCCTTCCTCTGCCCCATCCACTGTCCCCACTACCCTACCTGACACAAGCACACTCAAACAGGCACGTACAAACACAGCATCAGACACATGCAGCACATAACCACCCAAGCAAAATACAAAACACACACTCACGAACCATCAGGGGACTGACATCACACACACCATGGAGAGGGCCAAAAATGTCAAACATGCATTCACAACCACTTCACATTCCACAGCTACCTCTTCTTCCACAATCCCTACCTTTAACTGTCCTGAAACCCCCTCTTCCCAGCAGGTCTTCCTCTGTGACCTTGGCCATTTCCCCACTGAGCCATCAGACAACACTCGCAAGGGGAAGAGGATACCCCCAGCACAGAGAGGAGATCCACACCTGCCCGCACACCCTCCCCTAAGAGGAAGACCACAGAGCACCTCACCCGTACATGCCTGTGATCTAAAAAGTCCCAAACACCACCAACAACCCACATTTCCCCCACAAAAACAACTTCCCACTGGTCCCAGGCCCCCCTCCCAAATGGCACACCTCAGACCCCATCCCTGTGTTCCCCATCCACAATTACACCATCCCCAAGAAGCTCATGCCCTCCCCCCTACCACAAGCACTTCCCCTCAAACAGCCCCCCCTTCAGTCTGTTCCTGACACTGTAGTGGATCTCCCACAATCTGGCCAGTCCACTGCTGTGGACCCCCCTCAATCTGGCCAGTCCACTGCAGTGGACCCCCCACCCTCAATCTGGCCAGTCCACTGCAGTGGACCCACCCCCCTCAATCTGGTCTGTCCACAGCAGTGGACCCCCACACAACACAGGATACCATCTCTCCCAAAACCCAAACCAGTACCCCCTAGTCTGATCCCTGCGGTGCCTGGCATGCCCCCATAGATGCCCCTCCTAGGAGAGGTGTCCCCTTGTGGCTGCAGTGCAGGTCAAGCAATGGAAGGTGATTAGCCCTGACCCCCTCCAGGACTCTTACAAATGGACAGGCATTAGCCTTTAATTTTTTTTGAAGAGTTATTCACATTTGAGAAATGCTGAATAAAGCATGTTATGTTCTTTTAACTGTTGCTTTCAGTGTACCACAACTTGGTAATGAGCCAACTGTCATTATTGTGTAAATCTTGTCGTGGGCATAAAATGATGTTGTGTTGGCATGGACTGCATGTGGTCCATGGCATATGTGACCTATTACAGTATGTATCAGAGTCCTCATTGGCTACATTTGCAGGGTGTCATCATCCACATCATTTTGGGCCATGAGGGTGACATGCATTTACCAACCTACTATCTCTGACTTACACTTTTCCACATAGGTTGCGCTGACATTTGTAGACATTGTGCAAGTCTTTCAAAGTGCAGCTGTCTTGGATGGCCATGCAATATAGCGCTGTGATGTGCAACAAGTCAGCTGTCTCAACAGTACAACTGAGTACACATGAATTTTGACTACGTGCAGGTGACTTTGGACACACCCATGTACACAGGCTGATGAAATCATCATCAGTATCATGTGACTTGTAAGTGTTGGAGCCGTGTCTGAGTCTTCTTCTTACATGGTAGACCCCTTCCAAGAACAAGCTTGCCACAGGTGGCCTTCCAGTGTAGGGAATTCCCCCTATGGCAGTGTGTTCATCTGTGACATATCCTGAACCCATGGTGTGTGTGAGGTGAGCAGGAATCTCTGTCTTTAAACCCCCTTTCCTCCAAAGACTCAAGTCCCTGCAAATGTTCCTTTCTGATAAGCTTTCTGTGGACAGAAAAGTCCAGTACTTTCTCAAACTATTGGGAGTTGTACCAGCCTGCTTTGGTCTGTCTACATCATGTTGATTGAGTGTTTGGTCTGTGTGTGCTTTGACTTCATGTATTCACTCACACCCCTCATGTAATCGGGCGTAAGTATCTTGTGTGGGTTGTGATTTGTGCTTGACCAATAAAGATGTCCTTTCGAGCTATGCATGATGCTATACCTGATCACACCAAGCCAGCATAGAGCAACAGGAATGTATGTGATTTGGCCATGTGCAAAATGTGTTGAGCAGAATGGAGTGTTGGTGCACAGGTGTGTAGTGTGCCCATCTGTCATGCAGATGCCACTGGAGCCTGTGTCACTTCTATTCGCTTTATTGGTACACAGGTGAAAAAGTAGTAACTTTATTGGTGCCCCCTAGCTGCAGGTTTGTTTAGCAAGGTTGATGTTGCATGTGCTGAGCTGGCACATACAAGGGTAGAGTTGATCGACACTGGTGCATCGTAGGTATGCATAGAGTGTAGACTCCTATGTGATGGCAGCATGACTATTTGAGAAGGTGTCCGAAGGTGTGGTGTGTGACTTCAGTTCATTGTTATTTTTGGTATTGGAGGACATGGAGTGTGCACATTGTCCCTATGTGAGTGCTTGTTATGCGGGGGGTGAATCCAATTGTGTGAGCTTGATTTAGTGCTTCCACCCTGCACAAGGTGTGGTAGAAATGTGTGGATGTGATGGGGGATATCCCACCGGAGAATGTTGTATTGTGGCATGTGTTGAGAGATGTTGTCTGTTGCACTAATGTGCAATTTGACTGTAACGGGACAGTTCTGGATGAATGATGTTTGTTGATACTGTGCATGAGTCCATGGGGATTTTAGTTATGGAAGTCATATGTAGGTGTGACAGGGCAACATTGAGTCAAGGTCTGACTAGTCATATGTGTCAGAGTGGATTTGTGAATCTGAAGGTATGTACACCAGTGATGTGATCATTTGTGATGGATGGTGAAATGTGAGGTGTTATCCAATTGTAGTATTTTGAGGTTGAATGGGTGTATGCATATTTTCCATAAGTGACAATCCATTGGACTTGTGCTGTTTTGGGTGATTACGCGGTAATATGCAAATGACTGAGAACACAGCCAACGCAGTATGTATGGTTCAGTGACTAAATATCGAGGGACAAAATATCGACTATACAAAAAATCGACACTAAAATATCGAGGGACAGAATATCGACTCCCTATCTACAAACAGGTAAGTACTAAATTATCGATTCCATAATATAGACTGTCAAAATATAGTTAGCCAAAATATCGAATTTTTTAAATGTATTAAAAATAATATAAAATGAATTAAATATTAAAAACAATTAAATAAAACATACATAATATAATATAAAATAGCTTAAAATGTAAACATAATATAAGTAATTTAAAAAAGTCGAGATTTTGTTGGATACTGAGAGCGTAAAAATTACTATTCCCACTCCAGTGAGTGCAACAGTAGGGAAAGCGTTGGATAGCGTAGGGGTAAAAATTACTATTCCCACTCCAGTGAGTGCAACAGTAGGGAAAACGTTGGATAGCGTAGGGGTAAAAATTACTATTCCCACTCCAGAGAGTGCAACAGTAGGGAAAGCGTTGGATAGCGTAGAGGTAAAAATTACTATTCCCACTCCAGTGAGTGCAACAGTAGGGAAAACGTTGGATAGCGTAGGGGTAAAAATTACTATTCCCACTCCAGAGAGTGCAACAGTAGGGAAAGTGTTGGATAGCGTAGGGGTAAAAATTACTATTCCCACTCCAGTGAGTACAACAGTAGGGAAAACGTTGGATAGCGTAGGGGTAAAAATTACTATTCCCACTCCAGAGAGTGCAACAGTAGGGAAAGCGTTGGATAGCGTAGGGGTAAAAATTACTATTCCCACTCCAGTGAGTGCAACAGTAGGGAAAACGTTGGATAGCGTAGGGGTAAAAATTACTATTCCCACTCCAGAGAGTGCAACAGTAGGGAAAGCGTTGGATAGCGTAGAGGTAAAAATTACTATTCCCACTCCAGTGAGTGCAACAGTAGGGAAAAAGTTGGATAGCGTAGGGGTAAAAATTACTCTTCCCACTCCAGAGAGTGCAACAGTAGGGAAAGCGTTGGATAGCGTAGAGGTAAAAATTACTATTCCCACTCCAGTGAGTGCAACAGTAGGGAAAACGTTGGATAGCGTAGGGGTAAAAATTACTATTCCAACTCCAAACAGTGCAACAGTAGGGAAAGCGTTGGATAGCGTAGAGGTAAAAATTACTATTCCCACTCCAGAGAGTGCAAAAGTAGGGAAAGTAATGATTTTAATTAAATATAAGATGACATTAATTATCAATACTGATAAAAAGTTAATTAAAAATAATTACCAATTAATAACAATTAATTACCATTTAAAAATATTAATTATCAATTGATAAACATTTAATACCAATTAATAATAATTAATTACCAATTACAAATTAATTATCAATTATCAATACACATAAATAAAAAATTAATTATTTACTTTATTACAATTAATTTACTTCCCACCCAATTCCCCTACAAACCCACAACCCGCTCCTATTAATAACAAATACAATTAACAAAATTATCAATTAATCAATTAATATTTAAATTAATTACCAATTAATAAAAATAAATTACCAATTAATAATGAATTATCAATTAATTAATTATCAAAACATATAAATATAATTAACATTTAATTAACCATAATTAAATTACTTCCCACCCTATTCCCCTAT
Source organism: Triturus cristatus (assembly GCF_964204655.1). Classification (NCBI taxonomy): domain Eukaryota; kingdom Metazoa; phylum Chordata; class Amphibia; order Caudata; family Salamandridae; genus Triturus; species Triturus cristatus. The sequence continues at coordinate 503,589,530 of NC_140594.1, read as the reverse complement.
AAACCCACAGCCCGCTACGGAATTAAATTACGCAATAATTAAATTACATAACATTCATTTGTTTAAATAAATTAAACATACATTACAACAATAATACATCATTTTAACACATATACTACCATACATAACACAAAAAAATTCGATATTATGGTAATCTATATTTTAAAATTCGATATTATGGTATTCGATATTTTTAAGGTCTATATTTTGGTAATCTATATTTTTAAAGTCTATATTTTGGTAATCGATATTTTGTACCCCAATTTTGATATTCTGACCTATCTATATTTTGTAGAGTCGATATTCTGTCCACTCTATATTTTAACTTCGATATTCTGGGCAGTCGATATTTTGGAATCGATATTTTGGGTGTTTACCAGTATGTATATGTCTTGTTGTGAGATGTGGTGATGTGTGTAGTGTGCATGTCTGGGTATGCTGTGATGCTGCATGAGTGCAGTCCAAGGCATCACTGAGTGTGCGGCTGGTAATTAAAGTGGTCCATCTGACAGGTAACATTTGTCATCTGCTGATGAGGGAATGTGTACTCTACATTGTGGGCATAGCATGTATCTGAGAGATGTTGTGTACATGGTGATGGCGAGTGGTGCTGCAAGTGTAGGTGTGGATATGATAAGTGCTACACATGTGTGTTTGTATTTCTTGGGTTGTAATGGTATGTGTACTGGGCTTCTCCATCTAGATGCACCAGAGTTGGCTTATGACATGCTTGAGTGTTTGCAAGTTATGAGAGATGGACATGTAGTGTGACATGAGTGCTTGAGGGATTATTCCAGCATGCATTGATTTAATGCAAAACTTGTGTTGATGTTGACATGTGCATATGTGTAGATCATGTGCATGTATGTGGGCAGTGGGAATTCCCAGAGTGAATCTGTGGCTGTGTCATGTATCTCCTGAAGCTTGCTGTCTGCCAATGTATGTTCATGTATGTTTTTTGTGATAGTCACCGTCAGTACACAGTTATGTGCAGTGGTGCCTAGTCACATCACAGGAGGAGAAGCCTCCACCTAGCCTTGGCTTGTGTGAGTCATGTGTGGGCATAAATGCAAAGTAGAACTTTGTAGTCAGTGGTGGACAATGATTGTTCCTCAATGCCCAGTGATGGTGGCCTTAGATGGAGGTGGTGGTTGCTTCTGATGTTAAGTCATGATACAGGAACATTGGCTTTCAGCACATTGCTCAGGGGAAAATTGTCCCCTCAAGTGAATATGCACATATGTGTGTTGATATGCCACCTGTGCTCTAACTAGTCCAGATATGCATCCATGCACTTCCCAATAGACTACACATGTGGGTAATCATGACATTGTTACTTTGACTGGCCAAGGTGTAGATGCACCTGGAGAGTGGAGTTATTGTGATTGCATCCCTGGTTGTGCTGAGAACAAGAGCCTGCACTATGAAGAAATTCACATGTGACACTGAAACATTTCACCCAATTCCATTTGTGTTAGCATCATCAGCATGTTTTGAATTTGTCATCTGGTTTGGCCAGTGTGGGCCTTGTAGGTGTCAAAGAGTGCTACCAATCAGCACATTGCACCCTGCCCTGGAGCCTGAGGGCAACATGTCTTATTTGTACATCTGCTTGAAGTATTTCAGGATTCAGAGACAGTGTTCAAGTGCCAAATGTTGCCAATGCATATTCCATTCTGCACATGTACTCCATCCTCACCGGATGTACACATTTCCCATGGCTTGGGGCTAGCTATCTGTATTGGGTTTGTGAGCCACAGATTGAGCCCCCTGGCGTTGTCACCAGTGCAGGCAGATTATCTTACACATTTGGCTGTGCATTGGAGGTGATTCATGTGTCTTCCAGGTCTTCTGCAGTACACAGTCTGCATTGGAAAAATGGCATTAGTAATGAGCTGTACATACTGTAGCTTTTGTAGCTAGTTGCAGAGTTGCTTTGATAGACATTCAACCAAGTTGACAGTGTTAATGTTCTGATCTTGAGTTGTGTGCAACGCCCCCAGGTCACACATGGTGACTGTCTCCTACATCGGTATTGGTCCATGCTTTTCTACACAGCAAGTAGGAATGTGGTCTACACATGAAGCGTTGACAGCCGTGACACAACCCCTTCTGGTTTGTAGTAGTGGGAGGCTCACGATTCTATTTTGTGTGTCGGTGGACTTGTGTGGTGTCGGGGCCTGTCTCCTCTGTGCTTCATTGTACACCGACTCATCACAGTGTCATCCTTCTGTTAGTAGGTGTACTCCTGTTGCCCTGCAGGGTTTGAGTATGTGTTGTGGTGGACAGATGCTGTAACTTTGTGTCACATACATATGTGTGTCTGGCACCTCCTGTTCCACCATCAAATGTGTGTTTGTCATAGTATGTGGTGTTCTGGGTGTACCTACCTGATGCTGAAATTACCCAATTGGTCATACACAGCAGTACATGGACCCATGGGTGTATTAGAATCACAATGATGGCTGGTCAATCATGGATTCAATGTCATACATCCAGTGATCTGCGCTACCATGGTTGCCTCTGCAATGTCACCTGTCAAGGGAGATTTTGATGTGGCATGATGCTGCTGATCAAGCTGGGTGGGGTTCAGACTTGCCAAATGTGATTTTTCTCAGAGAAAGGCCCCTACCTACAATGCGGCATCCCTGCACCAGCCATGCCCTAGGAGTCATGTTTGGCATGTGAGATGACAGTGCTTCTTGCAAGGCACGCAACACAGTGTGCAACAGTGAGTCTGCCCAGAATTCTGGCCCCCATCCTCCATTTGCATCACAGCGGCTCAGCAGACAGGATACTGACACCACAAGTGCTGTGGCCTGGAGGGAAATGTGGAAGTGAGTCAGTCTCTTGATGAGGTGTTTGGTGGTCCCCCATGCTTGGCCCGCATGTGACTCGGATGCACCAGCTCATCAACCAATGCCTGACTGCCCACATTGCCAATCCAAGCACTATATAGCATACATTCTGATTTGACTCAACACGCATATAGCTCAGTGGAGTTTAGCCCCCCGTTCTGTGTGTCGGCCCAGGCTAAGCCAACTTCTACATTCACACACATGTTGTGTTTGTTCTGCAGTGTGTGGCTGGTCGGTTGCCTCTCTGCATCTTTCCCCATGTATTTCAACTATCTTTGAAGGGCATTGAGTTTATGGTGCGTTTTGTTTCGTTCTCTAATGGCTCTGGGCCTTCAACATCACCACTCTGCACATTCCTTAGGTTTGCAGTTCACATTGCTGACACAGTGTGGGACTGGATCTCATAAAAAAAGGACTTCCTGATTGAATCGTTTGTATTAGCCGCTGCTCGTACCCCACATGCGTGTTGATGCCTTTTGGATGGTCACATGTCACACTGTCCAATTAAACATTGCTGGCAGTGTTAGCCCCCAGAAGCACAGATTGGCTGCACTTGGCTGAGGGTATGTAACACCCAAAACAATGTTTGCCTCAAGAGTGCTGTGGGTGTTTTGCCCCATCCCCCACTTTCTCAATACAGTGCTGGGGGTTGGGCCCCAAACCCCAAATTGCAGGACCATGCAGGGGGGTTGAGCACCATAATCACATTTCTGCCAATACAGTGCTGGGGGAGTTAGCCCCCCAAACCATGAATTGCAGGACAATGCAAGGGGGATTGAGCCCCACAATCACCTTGTTGTCAATACAGTGCTTGGGGGGTAGCCCCCAAACAATCAACTGCAGGACCATGCTGGGGGGTTGTGCCACCAATTACCTTTTTTTGTCACTACAGTGCTGTGGGGGTTGTCCCCATACCACATTATGGTAAACATTGCTGGCTGTTTGCACCCAATCCCTGATTTAACATGACAACACTGGGAGTGTTGGGCATCCACCCCCTATGGGGTGGACAACAGGGGGGTGTGATGGGCATCCACCACCCTATGGGGTGGACTACAGTGGGAATGATGGGCATCCACCACCCTATGGGGTGGACAACAGTGGGGGAGTGTTAGGCATCCACACCCCTATGGGGTGGACAATCGTGGGGGTGGGATGGGCATCCACCCGCCCTATGGGTTGGACAATGGTGGGAGTGTTAGGCATCCACCCTCCTATTGGGTGGACAGCAGTAGGTGTGTTAGGCATCCACCCTATGAGGTGGACAATGCTGGGGGAGTGATGGGCTTCCACCCCTATGGGTGGACAACAGTGGGGAGTGTTAGGCATCCACTCCCCTATGGGGTGGACAATGGTAGAGGTGGGATGGGCATCCACCCCCCTATGGGGTGGACAACAGTGGGAGTGATGGGCATCCACCCCCCTACTGGTTAAACAGCAGTAGGTGTGTTAGGCATCTACCCCCTATGGGGTGGACAATGGTGGGGGAGTGTAAGGCATCCATCCCCCATAGGGTGGACAATGGTGGGGGTGGGATGGGCATCCACCCCCCCTATGAGGTGGACAACAGTGGGAGTGATGGGCGTCCACCCCCTATGGGGTGGACAAATGTGGGGGTGGGATAGGCATCCACCCCCCTTTGGGATGGACAACAGTGGGAGTGATGAACATCCACCCCTATGGGATGGACAACGGTGGGAGTGTTATGCACCCACCCCCTAGGGTGGACAACGCTGGGGTAGAGAACAGTGGGGGGTGTTAGGCATCAACTCACCTATGGGGTGGGCAACAGTGGGAGTGCTAGGCATCCACCCCCTATGGGGTGGATAACACCAGGGGAGTTTTGGTATCCACCCCCCATGGGGTGGACAACGGTGGGGGTGGGATGGACATCCACCCCCCCTTTGGGGTGGACAACAGTGGGAGTGATGGGCATCCACCCCCTATAGGGTGGACAATAGTGGTGGTGGTATGGGCATCCACCCCCCTATGGGATGGACAATAGTGGGAGTGATGGGCATCCACCACCGATGGTGAGGACAATGGTGGGAGTGTTAGGCATATTCCCCCCTTTGGGGTGAACAATGCTGGGGAATTGATGGGCATCCACCCCCCTATGGGGTGGACAACAGTGGAGGAGTGTTAGGTATCCACCCCCTATGGGGTGGACAATGCTGGGGGTAGGATGGGCATCCACCCCCTATGGCGTGGACAATGGTGGGAGATTTCGGCACCCATCCCCTTTGGGGTGGACAGCAGTGGAAGTGGAAGGCATCCTCTCCGCTATGGGGTGGAGAACAGTGGGGGTGGGATGTACAGCCACCCCCCATGGGGTGGATCACAGTGGGAGATTGTTAGGCATCCACCCTCCTATGGGGTGGACAATAGTGAGGGTGTGTTAGGCATCCACCCCCCTATGTGGTGGACAATGCTGGGGGAGTGTTAGGCATCCACCCCCTATGGGGTGGACAACAGTGGAAGTGTTGGGCATCCACCCTCCTATGGGGTGGACAACACTGGGGGAGTGATGAGCATCCACCCCCCTATGGGGTGGACAATGGTGGGGGTGAGATCAGCATCACCCCCCTATGGTGTGGACAACAGTGGGAGTGATGAGCATCCACCCCTATGGGGTGGACAATGGTGGGAGTGTTAGGCATCCACCCCCTATGGGGTGGACAATGCTGGGGGAGTGATGGGCATCCACCCCCTATGGGATGAACAACAGTGGGAGAGTGTTAGGCATCCACCCCCTATGGGGTGGACAACAGTGGGGGAGTGTTAGGCATCTACCCCCCTACGGGATGGAAAATTGTGTGGGTGGGATGGGCATCCACCCCCCTATGGGGTAGATAACAGTGGGAGTGTTGGATATCCACCTCCTATGGGGTGGTCAACAGTGGGGGCAGAAGAGGCATCCATCCCCCTATAGGGTGGACAACAGTGGGAGTGATGGGCATCCACCCACATGGGGTGGACAATGGTGGGAGTGTTATGCACCCACCCCTCCATGGGGTGGACAATGCTGGGTAGTGATGGGCATCCACCCCCTATGGAGTGGAGAACAGTGGGGGTGTGTTAGGCGTCAGCTCACTTATGGGGTGGACAACAGTAGGAGTGTTAGGCATCCACCCCCTATGGGGTGGACAACATTGGGGGAGTGTTAGGCATCCACCCCGCAGGGGGTGGACAATGGTGGGGGTGGGATAGGCATCTATCCCCCTTGTGGGGTGGACAACAGTGGGGGATTGTTAGGCATCCACCCCCCATGGGGTGGACAACAGTGGGAGTGATGGGCATCCACCCCTCTATGGTGTGGACAATGTTGGGAGTGTTAGGCATCCACCCCCCTATGGGGTGAACAACGCTGGGGAAGTGATGGGCATCCACCCCCCTATGGGGTGGACAACAGTGGAGGAGTGTTAGGCATCCTCCCCCTATGGGGTGGACAACAGTGGGAGTGATGAGCATCCACCCCCCTATGGGGTGGACAACAGTGGGAGTGTTAGGCATCAACTCCCTATTGGGTGGACTACAATGGGAGTGATGGGCATTCACCCCCCTATGTGGTGGACAACAGTAGGGGTGGGATAAGCATCCACCCCCATGGGCTGGACAACAGTGAGAGTGATGGGAATCCACCCCTATGGGGTGGACAACGGTGGGAGTTTTTGGCACCCACCTCCTTTGGGGTGGACAACGCTGGGGGAGTGATGGGCATCCACCCCCCTATGGGGTGGACAACAGTGGGAGAGTGGTAGGCATCCATCCCCTATGGGGTAGACAACAGTGGAATTGGAAAGCATCTTCTCCCCTATGGGGTGGACCACAGTGGGGGATTGTTAGGCATCCACCCTCCTATGGGGTGGACAATAGTGGGGGAGTGTTAGGCATCCACCCCCCTATAGGGTGGACAACGCTGGGGGAGTGAGCGGCATCCAACCCCCTATTGGGTGGATAACAGTTGGGGAGTAAAGACATCCACCCCCTATGAGGTGGACAACAGTGGGAGTGTTGGGTATCCACCCTCCTATGGGGTGGACAACAGTGAGGGAGTGTTAGGCATCCACCTCCCTATGGGGGGGACAACCCTGGGGGAGTGATGAGCATCCACCCCCCTATGGGGTGGACAATGGTGGGGGTGAGATAGACATCCACCCCCCTATGGGGTGGGCAACAGTGGGAGTGATGAACATCCACCCCCTATGGGGTGGACAATGGTGGGAGTGGTAGGCATCCATCCCCCTATGGGGTGGACAATGGTTGGAGTGTTAGGCATCTACCCCCCTATGGGATGGACAGCGGTGTGGGTTGAATGGGCATCCACCCCCTATGGAGTGGACAACAGTGGGAGTGTTGGGTATCCACCTCCCTATGAGGTGGACAACAGGGGGGAGTGTTAGTCATCCAATCCCCCTATGGGGTGGAGAACGGGGGGGGTGATGGGCATCCACCACCCTATGGGGTGGACAACAGGGAGGGAATGTTAGGCATCCACCCCCTATGGGGTGGACAACACTGAAGGAGTGTTAGGAATCCACCCCCTATGGGGTGGACAATTCTGGAGGAGTGATGGGCATCCACCCCGCTATGGGTTGGACAACAGTGGGAGTGATGGGCATCCACCTCCCAGTGGGATGGACAACAGTGGGGGAGTGTTAGGCATCTGCCGCTCTATGGGGTGGACTGCAGTGGGAGTGTTAGGCATCGCCCCTATGGGGTTCCCAACAGTGGGGAAGTGTTTGGCAACAACTCCCCTATGGGGTGGACAACAGTGGGAGTGTTAGGCATCCACCCCCTACGGGGTGTACAACAGTTGGGGAGTGTTAGGCATCCCCTCCCCCTATGGGGTGGACAATAGTGGGGGTGGGATGGGCATCCACCCCCCATGGGGTGGACAACAGTAGGAGTGATGGGCATCCACCTCCTATGGGGTGGACAACGGCAGGAGTGTTAAGCATCTACCACCCTATGGGGTGGTCAACAGTGGGAGTGATGGACATCCACCCCCCTATGGGGTGGACAAAAGTGGGAGAGTATTAGGCATCCACCCCCAATGGGATGGATAACGGTGGGGGTGGGATGGGCATCCACACCCCTATGGGGTGGGCAACAGTCAGAGTGATGGGCATCCACCCCCTATGGGGTGGACAACAGTGGTGGAGTGGTAAGCATCCACTCCCCTATGGGGTGGACAACAGTGGGAGTGTTAGGCATCCACCCCCCTATGCAGTGGACAACAGTGGGGGAGTGTTAGGCATCCATCCCTATGGGGTGGACAACAGTGGTAGTGATGGGCATCCACCCCCCTGTGGAGTGGACAACAGTGGGAGTGTAAGGCATCCACCCCCCTATGAGGTGGACGATGCTGGGGAGTGATGGGCATCCACCCCCCTATTGGGTGGAAAACGGTGGGCGTGATAGGCATCCACCACACCCTTTGCTTTACACTGCTGCAAAAATTACCCCCTTCACCTATATTGACAGTGGTTTATCACAAGCTGTGTATTATGTTGCCTTTCACTGTGTAGTGACGTTTTTGTGTGGGGTTGGTGTCTGACTTACCGTGTGTGACAAACGTGTTGGTTTGGGTTGTAGTATCGACTGCATGCGACATGGCTGTTCCGTCTCGTTCGCAGGGATCGTGTTGTGGCGCAAATTCAGAGGTGAAATAGTGCTCTTCTGGATGCTCTGACGTGCAGGAGGTGGCAACCTGTTCGGTGCGTAGGAAGTACGCATTGTACTTGGCTGGCCGTAAACTGATTGGGAAATGCCTCCAGACGACTCTATTCAGCGTTTACTGAGCATGCTCGTAAGGAAAATGGAGCCGAAATCGGAGCATATGGGTCGTTCGAAATTGGAGACTTTTACGCATCGTTCTTCATCGTTTGGATGGACCAGTTCCTGGGACGAGTTGTTCGGAAGGTAAGGCTATGGCCGGCTCTGGGAGGGCCTTCTGGACGAGATCGGAACCGGGCCCTAAGTGTGCAAGACTGCTTGGCCTACTGTGTCAGGCCAGCCAAACAGTCCTGCGCACTATGCATGTTCCCAGCGCAGGCTAAATTACAGCCTGGGTAGGGAACATGCACAGGATCCATGTCCCTGTCTGAGCACCGACTACGGAGCTCAGACCAATCGCAACGCAGCATTGCAGTGTTGTGAGAGCCAATCACAAATGCTCCATTGCAGCATTATGATTGGCTCAGGGGAGTCTGTGTGCTTCCGGAGTCTGCAACGAGGGAGAAGAGAAAGCAGGCCGCCGCAGTGCAAAGAGTTAAGTATTTTCTTTTTTTTTCAATATTATGTCCCCTTCATCCCTCCATCCTCCCCACCCCCATTCCTTGCCAGCTGCCACTGGTTGATTCTTCCTAAAACCTAAACATGAGTGCTGTTAGTTCTCACAGTTTAAACCAAACATTTCACTCTCATTCACACTGCTTACTTTGTTGAGTAAATTTTCTTCACACAACTTTAGAAATTAAGTTCAGTCTATATCCTAGGGGCTGGCTCTCACTTGTTTGAAAGTTCACCTTTCTCCTCCATGTTGTGAATTGTGGCCAATCTGGTCTGTGGAAATGTCTAAATCCAGTAGATGTTCTTATTCTCACAGCCCAATGGTATTATGAGACATGTAGTGCAAAAAATCTGATTAGTGCTGACAAATGCAAAAAATGGAATTAAATAATATGACATTTCCACATGACTTATCAGTCAGAATGAAGTGGTCCTGCAGCCAGCCATGAGGGTCATCTTAGGATCATGAAGCCACAACTCATTTTTTCTCTCTCGATGGGTAGGTGTTGGAAAGTGGGTTATTAGTAGTGGCAAATGTATATTTGCCACTGGCAATAAGGCCAATAACACAATGTAGGGCTCAGTCTTAGAACATTATTCCTATGCTCAACCCTTGGTAGCTTGGTAGCTTGGCTGCGAGCAGGCAGGCTTAACTTCAAAGACATAAATGTAAAGCATTTAAAAATACCAATTCAGTAAATAATTAGGACACAAAACTCAATAAAAATCCAACATCAATTTATAAAAATAGGAAATATCAATATCTTTAAAATGACACCAAAATGAAAAAGGTCCATTGTAGGGAACCGGAGATATTAATTTTTAAAGATTTAGCACTAGATAGCACATAGAAACCTATATCGCCTATTGGGAGTGTGACATCCAGTCGTGCTAGTCCGGGTCAAAGTCAAAGTTTCAGGCCGACTGTGATGGAACCCTGGGCTGCTATCCCTCGACGTAGGTACCGGCCAAAATTTTTACCTTCTTAGAAACTTTTCTGGAGCTTTTCTTCCCAATGTCCCTCGAAGCTCGCAGCCAGTCCAGATTTGGTGAGGATTTGCTGGCTTGCCTTCCAACGAGCTCCCGGTCAAACTTATAGAAGTCCAACCGCTAAAGCTTTCCAGCGGAAGGAACCAGGGATCCAGGCCAGCTCGCGGTTTAAGGTGGGTGGCTAGGCTCTCATGGTTGGTCCTGGTCACCTTTCCTACGTTCGGACTTGGAAACTTTAATGGAGCTTTTTCTTATGGGGTCCCTTGCTGTTCTTCACCAGGCCGGCTTCGGTGAGGGTTCACCAGCTTGGGTTTCACCTACTCTTGGTCAATCTCTGAAAGTCGGACATCCGGATCTTTTCAGCGGGACGAATTTTGACGGCAGGTAGGCTTGCGTTTGAGGGTCGCCGGCTTGGCTGGCCAGGTTGAGTCGCTCCGCTTATGGAGCTTTTTACCAAAGTTGCTCCAAACTTCTCCAAACTTCTGGAACTTCTTCCTGAAGTTCCCCAAAGTGTCCAAAACTTACTCCAAGGGTCTGGAATCTCCAAGATGGTCTTTGAAAAGTTTGGGGCTTAAGTTCCCACAATCCACTTGGACAAAACCCTTACAAATCCTCTAGTAGTTCTCCAGCCTGGGGTTTCTCAGTTGTGATGGTCCAGGTGAGCTCTGTTAACCTGTAGCTTGCAGGGAGTCTACTCTGTAGTCCTTTTGAAGCAAAGTAGTCCACAGGGATGTAGTTCCAAATTGTACACAATTTTCAGAGCGTAGAGCCTGGTTTATGCAAATCAAGCTCCTCAACAGGGACCCTTCTTCTCTCAAGTTTCAAGCAGTAGATCTGAGAGGTGCTGTCCCTCTCAGATACTTATTCCAATTTTTCTGGGTCAAGCAGAAGGGCACTCCTGTCCAATGAGGTGCAGGGCAACAACCCAGGGTATGACCACATCCTCCAAAGTGTGCCACTATTTTCTCCCAGAGGGCACCCTTTCTCCAAAGTTCTCATGGCTGATTTTCCAGTCAGGAGAGAAGAGCTGGTTAAACACACCCCCGGGTTGTTTAATCTTCATAGTCTCTCCCAATTACATTTACTCATTCCTTCCTTAATCCCACCATCTGGCTGGGTTCAAAGAGGAGAGGGGTAAATGAAACGGAGTTCTTCTGCCTGTCTCCTCCTTCCATCAAAGAATATGGTTTATGACCTCTCCCCATGCTCTGGCATTTCGATGTAGCAGAACCCTGCCCTCACAGATGAGCTGTCTAACCCTAGGGGCTATTTATCACCTCATCGAAGAAGACTGGCTAATCCACTTAACTCTGACCAATCATGACAGACCACTGGAGGGCTGAATTTTGGCTTACAGACAACAAAGTCTTATAATCTCTTGTTGTTGGACAGGCCACACGAAGGGCTTGCTCCCTCCCCGCACGATGGGGCCCGAGCTCCGGCCCACCAGGCATAATCCACGAAAAGCACCTGTACCCCGTCTCCCGACGGATCTTCTGCCCTCGGACCTCTACTCATCACGGGGCCCAGCCCCACCGGCTCCCCCGGCCGGTTCAAGCCGCCATCTTGGGCCCTGCACCACGAGGCCGCGTGGCCTCGCCCCGACCCTAACCCCGGGCCTGGCCGGCCCCGACATCCCGGCACCACCATCCACCCGGGAGGTGAGCGGACCACTTGGCAGGTCAATGGGAGGACGAAGTGTCAAAAGCTCTTCCCCCGCCAGGTGCCGATCGCCTCCAGCTCCCCCAGGCGCTGGCTCCACCCCCTGCTGGGTGTCTGGACACCTTCATCCCGGGCCCTCCGACCTCCAAGTGCGAGGGTCCGGACATCAAAGGGCGCCTGCCCTATAACTGGGGCAACTCCGGAGCAGGAAGGCAGTTGTATCCTGGAGTCGAGAGACACCGAGAGAACTCAGCCTTGACGGACTACTGGCGCTGCCGTAGCCCGCTCTTGTGAACCATCGTCCTGCCTGCTGGCGCTGCCGCGGCCTTCTACAACATCCATCCTCGTCGGGACCTGCTGGCGCTGCCGCGGCCCGTTGTAACGACCATCCTCACCGGGACCTGCTGGCGCTGCCGCGGACCGTACATCGACCATCTTTCCGGGACCTGCTGGCGCTGCCGCGGCCCGTTGTAACGACCATCCTCACCGGGACCTGCTGGCGCTGCCGCGGACCGTACATCGACCATCTTTCCGGGACCTGCTGGCGCTGCCGCGGCCCGTACCACCTAAGCTCGAGGATTGTGAGCTACTCATCATCTCATCCAAACTACCCGACTGGTAGACAGACTGTCCCGCTACCCCTTACCCTGCTTTGAGAGACTTGAATCGAGGGGACCCCGGAGTCCAGACCTCCTTGTACCATTCAACCGTACCTTAAGAAGTGCTTATAAAGAACACTGAACCTTATCCGTGTGTGGTATCTGTCTGTGGGGGGGGAAGTTACTTGTCTGTACGATCGCTGGAGACAGCTCTCCCCGGAGACCTCTCCTCCTGACCCCGGCCGACCCTCCCGGTCCGTCTATCCTTTCTAACATTGGTGGCCAGCGGCGCGATCCGAATCAACGCGTAATTGTACAGAGAGTAGCTCACCTCACGACAACAACACGATGTCAGCCAAAGATAGCAACTCCACCGAGAAATTCCAAATGGATAAATTAGAAGAATACAACCACCGCGAACTGAGACAATTCTGCATAGAACTTGGCATTGCTACCACCGGCCTGAGTACCAAAGATGACCTAAAGCACGCCCTAGAGTCGTGGACAGAAACTGGGGTCGCCGGACCCTCCGACCAAAGCAGCATCACACCAGAGGGGAACGCCACGGCTCCCGAGGAGCGGGGAACGGGCCTCTCGCAGGAGGAGATCCGAGAAAGAGAAAGAACCAGATTGCACGAGTTGGAAATGGCACGACTCAAGATGGATGGGGAACTCAAGTTAGCTGAACAGAAACTCAACCTCGAGCACATGCGGCTCCGAGATGAACGAGAAGAGAAGCAGAGACAGAGAGAGCTGGAGGAGAAAAAAATAACGCTCGAGCACGAGCGCAAACTGGCGGAAATAGAACTTCGGAAACAGAATAAAGAACTGGGGGTGCCTGAGCGACCACACACCCCGGGGCCAATCGAGAAAAAAGTCCACATCCCCAAGGATGTTGTCCGCGAGTATGTCCGAGAAGACGACATACAACAGTGGTTTAAAGCCTACGAGATCGCCATGACCTCCCACCGGATCGACTGGAGTGATTGGGGAGCCGGACTCTGGGGGAGGTTTATCAACGAGGGGCGCGATGCCCTACTGCAGCTCCCAGATCACCAAATGTCGTCCTACGACCACATGAAGGCTGCCCTCCTCACCCGCTACGGCCTCACACCCGAGATGTACCGCCAGAGGTTCAGAGATTGCACCCGGATCCCAGGTACAACTTGGGTAGAATACGTGAACTATTTCAGCCGTGCCTTCGAGGGTTGGATAAAGGGGAGCCAGGTCACCACCTACGAACAACTCTTTAACCTGATGGTATGGGAGCACCTGTCGAACAACTGCTTCATCGAGCTCAGGCAGCACCTCCTCGACAGTAAGCTGACTGACCCCCGGCAGCTCGCCGCCGAAGCTGACCGATGGGAAAGCACCCGAGTGGGCCGGAGGGGGCCACACGAACAGAACAGAAACAACCAAGGCCAGCACCGTCCTCGGGGAGGAGGAGGGGGCCAGGGGCGAGGGAGAGACGCCTTGCCCGCAACACCCCTGGCCAGCACCCCGGCTCCGGCCGGTCGGGGCAACCCCCCGTGGCGTCCTGGGGTCCGAGCCAACGTCACGTGCCACCGATGCCAGCGAGTCGGCCACTACGCCAATGACCCGAGCTGCCCGCAGAACCAAACACCCAAGCCCCGCCAGGTAGCTGCCGCCGCCCTGGGGGAAGAGCGATCATTGGAGGAACCAGAGGAGTATGAGCCGGCCCAGCAAGAGTGGGAACCGGCCGCCATGGTCCTGGCGTGCTTAGGGGGAAGAGACATGGTCCCGCGGGCTCCCCTACCCGCTAACACCAGGAAATACGGTCAGTGGGTGACCATTAATGGACAGCGAGCCGAGGCCTTGCGTGACACAGGCGCCAGTGTGACGGCCGTCCGCTGTCACCTGGTGAAGCCCGAGCAGATCCTGCCGAACATTCTCTGCCCCGTCCGCTCGGCAGACAACTCTGAAAGTATGTGTCAAATGGCCTGCGTTCCATTCGAATGGGGAGGGGTCTCCGGCCTGTTGAAGGTGACGGTTCGGGACGATGCCCCCGTGGACTGCCTCCTGGGGAATGACCTCGAGAGTTCCCCGTGGGCCACCGTTGAGAGAAGAGAGCACCTGGGGATGCTGGGCCTCCCGGACTGGGCCTGCATAACCACCCGGTCCATGGCCGCCCGTGCCGTCCCTCGATCAGAAGAACCAGAATGGCCAGCACCTCTGCCCCCAGTCGCCCCAGTAGAAGACAACGACGAGGCCAGCCTCCCAGACCCGACGGCCGAAGGGGACGCGCAACCCCAGGACCTTCCTGACCTGGCTCAGTGGCGTCAAGAGGGGGGGCCCACCCAAGCACAGTTCCGCCAGGAACAAAAGACCTGTCCCTCCCTCGAGGGACTCCGCCAACAAGCCAGCGCCCAGAACGCAGGGGACTCCACCGGAACTCACTGGGTCTACTGGGATAACGACCTGCTATACAGCGAGCAAAGAATCGCCGAGCTGGGGGCCGGTCGAGTACTGGTGGTACCTCTCCGCTTCAGAGACTTTCTGCTCAACCTGGCCCACGATGTCCCCCTGGCTGGACACCTGGGCCAAGATAAAACGTACAGCCGCCTAGTGACCCACTTTTTCTGGCCGAAGATGAGGAACGACGTCCTGAACCACTGCCTATCTTGCCCCACATGCCAAGCCAGCGGGAAGAGTGGTCGGAAGCTGAAAGCCCCTCTGCAACCCTTCCCTGTGGTCACCACCCCGTTCGAGAGGGTGGGGATAGACATCGTGGGGCCTCTGGACCCCCGCACGGCACAAGGACACAGGTTTATCTTAGTACTGGTGGACCATGCCACCCGCTACCCCGAAGCGGTGCCCCTACGGACCGTGACAGCTCCGGTGGTTGGCCGGGCCCTAATGGGGATCTTCTCCCGGGTAGGCTTCCCCCGAGAAGTCGTCAGCGACCGAGGCACGAACTTTATATCCAAATACATGAAGTCCCTCTGGCAACAATGCGGGGTCACCTACAGATTCACGACCCCCTATCACCCCCAAGGGAACGGACTAGTGGAGCGTTTTAACCGCACCCTCAAGGGGATGATTGGGGGATTGGAAGAGCCCCTCCGTCGCCAGTGGGATGTACTACTCCCGTGCCTCCTCTTCGCCTACCGCGAAGTTCCCCAGAAGTCCCTCGGTTTTAGCCCTTTCGAACTCCTGTACGGGCACCCTGTGCGAGGGCCCCTCAGCCTAGTAAAAGAAGGTTGGGAGATGGCCCCCCTAAAGACCCCTCCAGACGTCTTCAAATACCTCCTGGCCCTACGCAATCAGACCCGGCGCTTCAGAGAGATGGCCAAGGCGAACCTCGAGGCCAGCCAGGAGGACATGAAGAAGTGGTATGATCACAATGCCTCCTCCGTTGAGTTCGAGCCTGGACAACAAGTATGGGTGATGTCCCCCACCGAACCATGTGCCTTGCAAGATAAGTGGACGGGGCCCTTCAAAGTGGTCGAGCGCAAAAGCCCCGTCACTTACCTCATCGACCTGGGGACCTCCCGGAACCCCCTTCGGGTCCTCCACACCAACCGACTCAAACCACACTTTGTGCGCTCAGAACTCAGCCTCCTGATGGCTACGGACAGTGGGGCAGAGGAAGACTCCGAACCCCTCCCGGATCTTCTGAAGACTCAGGAGAATGACGGCTCCGTGGACGGGGTCCGGCTCTCTGACGCCCTCACTTCGGAGCAACGCCAGGGCTGCCGGAACCTCCTGCTGCAGTTCGCTACCCTGTTCTCCCTCACCCCCGGGGTCACCCCTTGGTGTTTGCACGACGTGGACACCGGGGACAGTCCCCCTGTCCGACACCGGGCCTACCGCGTACCAGATCGGGTACGGGCCTGCATACAGGAGGAGGTGGCCAAGATGCTCACAATCGGGGTCATCGAGCCCTCGGACAGTCCCTGGGCCAGTCCGGTTGTATTGGTCCCCAAAGCCGCTGCCCCCGGCACCGCACCTGAACTGAGATTCTGCGTCGACTACCGGGGCTTGAACGCTGTCACCCGGACCGACGCTCATCCGATCCCCCGAGCTGACGAGCTGATCGACCGGCTGGGGGCCGCCCGCTACCTCAGTGTCTTCGACCTAACAGCGGGCTACTGGCAGATCGGCCTCACACCCAGGGCTCAGGAACGGTCAGCCTTCTCTACCCCCGATGGCCACTACCAATTCAAGGTCATGCCCTTCGGCATGAAGAATGCCCCCGCCACGTTTCAACGCCTCGTGAACCAGGTCTTGGCAGGGCTCGAAGAGTTCAGCGCTGCCTACCTGGACGATATCGCTGTATACAGCCGCCACTGGCCCGACCACCTCCGTCACCTCCAAGAGGTCCTACAGGCCCTCCAGCGGGCCGGCCTCACAATTAAGGCCGGCAAGTGCCAAATTGGCCAGGGGTCTGTGACCTACCTTGGGCACCAAGTGGGAAGCGGGCTGGTGGCCCCGCTACAACTTAAGATTGCTGCCATCCAGTCCTGGCAGCCCCCCGTCACCCAGACCGAGGTCTGAGCCTTCTTGGGGCTCACCGGCTACTACCGGCGGTTCGTGAAGGACTACGGCAGCATCGTGGGGCCCCTCACGGGTCTCACGTCCAAGAACCAACCGAAGCGGATTAACTGGACCCCCGATTGTCAAGCGGCCTTCGAGAAGCTGAAGGCCGCCCTGTGCACCGCCCCTGTGCTCCAGGCCCCCGATTACGGTCGGGAATTCGTGGTACAGACCGACGCCTCCGACCACGGCATCGGAGCCGTCCTTTCTCAGTTAAACCCCGAAGGTCATGACCAGCCGGTGGCCTTCATCAGTCGACGTCTCCTGGCCCGAGAACAGCGCTGGAGCACCGTCGAGAGGGAGGCCTTCGCAGTGGTGTGGGCCCTCAAAAAGCTCCGGCCCTATCTCTTCGGTACCCACTTCCGGGTACAAACCGACCATCGACCCCTGCAGTGGCTGATGCAGATGCGGGGGGAGAACCCGAAACTCTTGCGCTGGTCCATTTCCCTGCAGGGAATGGACTTCACTGTGGAGCACCGACCAGGCCAAGACCACGCCAACGTGGATGGCCTGTCCCGCTTTTTCCGCCTCGACGAAGAGAGTCCCCAAGGAGATGGGTGACTCTCCCCGCCTTCAGCTGGGGGGGACGCATGTTGGACAGGCCACACGAAGGGCTTGCTCCCTCCCCGCACGACGGGGCCCGAGCTCCGGCCCACCAGGCATAATCCACGAAAAGCACCTGTACCCCGTCTCCCGACGGATCTTCTGCCCTCGGACCTCTACTCATCACGGGGCCCAGCCCCACCGGCTCCCCCGGCCGGTTCAAGCCGCCATCTTGGGCCCTGCACCACGAGGCCGCGTGGCCTCGCCCCGACCCTAACCCCGGGCCTGGCCGGCCCCGACATCCCGGCACCACCATCCACCCGGGAGGTGAGCGGACCACTTGGCAGGTCAATGGGAGGACGAAGTGTCAAAAGCTCTTCCCCCGCCAGGTGCCGATCGCCTCCAGCTCCCCCAGGCGCTGGCTCCACCCCCTGCTGGGTGTCTGGACACCTTCATCCCGGGCCCTCCGACCTCCAAGTGCGAGGGTCCGGACATCAAAGGGCGCCTGCCCTATAACTGGGGCAACTCCGGAGCAGGAAGGCAGTTGTATCCTGGAGTCGAGAGACACCGAGAGAACTCAGCCTTGACGGACTACTGGCGCTGCCGTAGCCCGCTCTTGTGAACCATCGTCCTGCCTGCTGGCGCTGCCGCGGCCTTCTACAACATCCATCCTCGTCGGGACCTGCTGGCGCTGCCGCGGCCCGTTGTAACGACCATCCTCACCGGGACCTGCTGGCGCTGCCGCGGACCGTACATCGACCATCTTTCCGGGACCTGCTGGCGCTGCCGCGGCCCGTTGTAACGACCATCCTCACCGGGACCTGCTGGCGCTGCCGCGGACCGTACATCGACCATCTTTCCGGGACCTGCTGGCGCTGCCGCGGCCCGTACCACCTAAGCTCGAGGATTGTGAGCTACTCATCATCTCATCCAAACTACCCGACTGGTAGACAGACTGTCCCGCTACCCCTTACCCTGCTTTGAGAGACTTGAATCGAGGGGACCCCGGAGTCCAGACCTCCTTGTACCATTCAACCGTACCTTAAGAAGTGCTTATAAAGAACACTGAACCTTATCCGTGTGTGGTATCTGTCTGTGGGGGGGGAAGTTACTTGTCTGTACGATCGCTGGAGACGGCTCTCCCCGGAGACCTCTCCTCCTGACCCCGGCCGACCCTCCCGGTCCGTCTATCCTTTCTAACACTTGTCTTTACACTTTAGGAGAAATTCAACAATACCATATTGTTGGATTTGTTAATACCATTATAGGAAGTTTTTGAATGGCATTATATGATCCTCCTGGCGGTAATTATTAGTTAATAGCTTCTTTCCGTGTTAACCTATGTGGCAAGGGATTTGCAATGAGCAACATGACTTGGGCCATTTTTCAACATCAGGGCTTATAAAACATCTCTTATAAGGACCCTTCCAATATCTATAGGACTCCACACCCCTGGGAGACATAGGAGAGACTTTAGGGGTTCTGAATATGTAGAAGTAGTGCAGATCCTCACTCTACACTGCTCCTAGTACAAAAGTCGATTCTGGAAAGCACTTCACAACAATGTGGGGAGTGAAATGTACAATTTCACTAAACTCATTTTATAAGGGTCCTCCTCACAAAATACCTGACCCGCCACCCAATGGACACTTAGGGTAGACCCTGGGGATACCTAATATGCGCAAACATTGCAGCTTATCAATTTTTAAGTGCTTCAAACACCAAAGTCGAGTTTGGGCACAATTTGCATTTTAAAAGCAGCCCTAAAACACAGGGCTGCTTTCAAACTGACCTCAGGAGTCAGTAGTGCACATATGCAAGTGAAGAAAGGGCTGCTGGCCTCTAAACTGCCATGCCCTATTACATACTAGAGACTTAAAAGTAGTTTCAATCCCCCTGCCCTAATATCCACTAGGGTCTTATAGGGGAAGTCATGCCAATCATCGGGGCACCCTAACCCATAATGTACCCTAGTGTATGTAGGTGTTTCCACTGTATACTAAGTGTCTCTTTCAGCATAGCAGTGGCCCTGGGCCAGCTAAGGCAGAGCCCAGTGTCAGTCAGAGTCTATTACCACCAGCAACAGTCAGTAAAAACGTTGGGGGGTGCCCAGGGCAAAGAATTACTTTGCAACAGTAGGTGCAGGGCCGGACTGGGATCGCAAACCGGAACTGGCTTTTGAGTTGGACCAGCAGGGGGTGGGGTGGGGGGGGGGGGGGTGTTACGCGTGGAAAACACTGCAGCTGCTTTTGTTACAAGGGGCCGATATTACAGCTATGCTGCAATACTGGCACCAGGTAATGAAAACAGTCCCCCAGGGTTTTAAATCCAGCCCCCAACCTGGCCGCCACCGGAAAAACGCCTGGTGCCCGCTACAGCCAGTCAGACCCTGAGTAGGTGTAGTGGATAATGGACATTCAAAGGATGAGCACTCTTGTCAGGTGAAATGGCCATCCACCCTCCATATTATGAGAAGGCGTCTTTACCCTGATTGATTCACTAGTTTATACAATGGAATATCATTTTGTGAGTATTTTTGCTCTTTTTCTGCCTAGCAAAACTTTGTTGTATTTGGCCCAGTTTCATAAAGCAATATGGTGTGCACAAAACCTATGTTTTGAGCAAAAGTCAAACCTCACAGTTTTTCTTATAGCTACCAAGAAACAAAGATGGCTACCATGGTAAAGTAAGTATGGCAAGCATATGCAGACATGAATCCATCGCTCCCACGTCTTTCTGCTTCATGCCATGCTCAGGGGCAGCTAGCAGTCCTCTGCTACTAGTTTGGATGACAAGTTCATTCCTCACGGATGAGATTAAAGTACTTCCTACACAGGGTACCAACCATGCACAACAATCTGAATCAGTTCTTATTGAATCACCCAGAAAGCACTTCGAGGCCTCACTAGAGTAGGAAGGCGCTAAACAAATGAAAGAATCAAATGGAGAGCCGCAGCTATGAATCTGTAATGCAGGAATATTTTTTCGGATGCAAACAAAACGCCATTAAATGTCCTATCTAAGGAGTACTAAAGATTCAGAATGAGCTGCGGCACTCAAGCTTCTCCGTGCACCTCTACTTCCAGCTAGAGCGCCACATTCTCAGAAATAGAATAGACATCATATCCTGGTTCAAAAATACAGATGGGTTTGTGTAGGCAATATTTAATTTGAGCTGGTGGTTGCAGGTGGGCCCACCAGCAGTCCTTTTATTCGGGAGACTGGCACTTATTATTCCACCAGAGCAAGGGACAGAACAACACACATAGTGGAAATAAGGAGAAATGTGGAAAAACTGTGACAAAGAAAGAACACAGGGAGGAAAACTGAAATAAAGGGCCAGGGAGCGCTTCGTGGCGGATTAGAGAGGAATGAAGAACTTTTAATATGTGGGACGGGGGCTTGCAAGAAAATCTTTGGGGCCAGGCACTTACTGGTTTACAAATTAAGCCCTGGGTATAGGCTTTTTAAAAGTTGAGACAGATGTTATGGAACCTGTGATTTTAAAGCACATGTTGAAATTCCAAACCAAAATGTTAACGTGCTGCGTGTGCTCGTTTGTGCAAGACTAGTTACACGTTTCACAGACCAGACGCTTCTCTGTGCTCGAGACAGATCTAATATTGCTAGTTTATGTTTCCCTCTGCCTCCGTCCAGCTCAGATTGCAGAACACCCTGAATAATGCAAGTCCAACTAACAAACCTGCCTCGTTAATTTGCTCTTGCATTCAAAAGAGAAGACACATTTCTGTAAGGAGATGGATGGAATTCTATCTAGGAGGTGCTCTCTGAGCACAGGCTTAAACACAGCTTTCATCGTCCCTCTGACCCATATCGCTTCATCAGCTGTAGTATATTGAACTCTACAGTACCGAGTACAAGACTAATGGTTTCCTAAAAGAACCAGCCATATCACTTAACCACACATTTGTTTCAACAATTCATGCACGACTAAGTAGCTTTCTAGAAATATATGCTAGATCTTGCAATTGAGGTGAAACAAAGATTAATCCACTAGGCCTCGCCTTGGCAAGCTTGTGCCATCGAATTTCTTTCCAAATATATACAAATTTAAAAAATGGATAAAGAATGGCAAGAAACAACATTTGACTGAGTAATATATTGTACCACAAGCCCTGCCACTGAAGATAACTTCTTTTTAGGTGGATGAGCACCTATGATCAGGCAAAATTGCATCACTCACACACAGTGCAAGATAGCCAGTGACATAATTTGCCCGAGTCTTTGAGCAGTCTGAATGTTGTGGTGAGATGGAAGCAAAATGTGAATGGCAATTGAACTGGCCAATGGATGAAGAAGGCTGATACCAAGCATCGTATATAAATACATTTATTAATATATATATATATATATTTTTTAAAATAATGCGGCTTGTGAGAGCCGCTCTAGGTCAAACTTACAAAGTTGAGCAAGGTCTGGTATTATACAGTATGTCATATTGTCATACAAATTACCCATAAAAATTGTTAAATCTGTTACAATGTAATTCATTGAATGTCAAATGCTTCTTGGGTTTCCAAAATGGAGGATGCTATGGATCAAGTACCTTCAATAGAGAGACAGAGACTACTATCAGGTGAGAGAGACACAGAATGATGCAACCCAAATTACATCAAGAGACCAGTGGCCGTATTAGGCAAGGTGTCCCAGGGGAGCAGCGAGCATTTGCTCCCACTTTGTGTGCCCCCGGGGCACTTTGGTAGTACAGAAGGGGCCACAGATGCTGTAATACCGATAGCGCCTGCACACATAAAGCACCAGCAATATCTTCAGAGGGAGTTCCCTCATTTGCATGGGTGGGTGCCCCATGCAAATGAGGTAATCCCTTTGCCTCTGCGCCAGTGGCCGTATTAGGCAAGGTGTCCCAGGGGAGCAGCGAGCATTTGCGCCCACTTTGTGTGCCCCCGGGGCACTTTGGTAGTACAGAAGGGGCCACAGATGCTGTAATACCGATAGCGCCTGCACACATAAAGCACCAGCGATATCTTCAGAGGGAGTTCCCTCATTTGCATGGGTGGGTGCCCCATGCAAATGAGGTAATCCCTTTGCCTCTGCGCCAGCGCCCTTTTACAGATGCAGGCGCAGAGACATAGAAGCTCTCAGGAGGCGCACTGACAATTTGCCCGCTAAGAGATGGTGCACTGTCAGTGCACCCCCTGATGGCAGTCCTCTGGAGGGGGTGAAGGGGATCCCATGGACCCCTCAGACATCCCCTTGCAATCACTGCCTGAACCCACCTGCAAGGAGATCATCAATTCCCTTTAAAAGTGCAAGCACTGTGGAAACACGAAGCGGCTTTAAAGCAGCCGCTTGTTTTTCACATGAATGTGTTGCCCCCAGGGCAGCATGAGTTTACGGCTGCCCTGAGGGCAGTGCAATTACCATAATACGGTGCTTTTTCCTGAATTGTGCTGGGCACACCTTTTGAAAGGTGCGCCCAGCTCAATCTAGGGAAATGCGCTGCAACTGTAATATGGCCCCAGATCTGGTTGCAGAGAAATGCTTATATCAGCACAAAGTCAACTCTCTAAATTAACAGGATGCAGGATACTTGTGTAAAGGACATAAAATAAGAACATCTCAGCTAAGTTCCATTTTGTTGATCGTCTGAAAAGACATAACATTAGCCAACAATCTTTACAGATTCATCCATCTATATCATTAAAGTTCTTTCAACCAATAGAGATGAGACCCCAACCTTATTTGACATTGTATGTGCACAAGCTCCCCAAACCCTCAGTTTCCATGGTTGTTACAAATATTTGGTGCTTAGATTGAACATATCTTAAAATCAAGGGGCATTTTTTGAGGATTTGAAATCTTTCACTGAGGCAATGCCTGTGAAAAGGCTTCTCTTAACCCCCTGGATCAAAAGAAATGACACTCTATTGTAAGCACGCCTCTCAGTGAAACTGTTGGAAAGAGTGCTGATTTATCAACTTCTGCAGCTGAAAGAGAGTTATCGACTGAAGACAATTCAGGAAGGATTCCACAAAGGCAGGAAAAATGAGACCACCCTCCCACTGTAGGGAGATGCACCTATTGTTTTACATGCCCCCCCCCCAAAAAACAAATCTTTTGCTTTTGCTCTACATGGCTGGGACTCTGACGTCTGTGGTGTCTGCAGCAAGCTGGGGAAGCACTTCTATATGCCTAGTTGAAGTTAAATGTCTAGTAAGGGAGCTGTGTATGTGCCCTGCAAAGCTCCACAGGAGTTTGAGGGTTTATT
The DNA here is from genome assembly GCF_964204655.1 of Triturus cristatus. Lineage (NCBI taxonomy): Eukaryota > Metazoa > Chordata > Amphibia > Caudata > Salamandridae > Triturus > Triturus cristatus. The sequence continues at coordinate 503,565,777 of NC_140594.1, read as the reverse complement.
TATACCAACTGCCTTTAAAACATACCATATCATTTTTTAGCACAGTTTTGTGGCAGCCTATGCTGCAGGACATGTCTCCTGGCATGTAAAATGTGATGTGATATTTAGTTTGCAGCATTTGTATGATAAACAAAATGATACCCAAATTTGTAGAATAAAGATAACAAGGCGTGAGAAGACTGGTGGTGAAATTAGATTTCAGTGAACAAGTATCACTTTAGCAGTTATGAGTGATAACGCATAGTCTTCCTCAGTTTAAGAGGAGTGTTTGGTGACTTTCACTTGCATTTGGTGTGCCCCCTGAATATTGAATCAACAAGATAAATGAGAGAGAATATCGAGGACAGAATGTCAAAATAAAATAATCAACAGGTATGTGCGTGTAGATATTTTATACCTAGCTCTATAAATATTTACTTTCTTCAGTAGATATATATTCAAGGTATGTTGATGTGGAGTTAGGAGTAGTACATCTATAATTCTCTATATGCATTTACCATTCAACATTTTGCTACTCGATATTAATATGCCAACACTAATATGGATATTCAGTAGTACAATCATGTATTGCTGTGATTAGAAAAACTTAGCAGCTATTCATAGCCCTGCTGTTCTGCTACATCATCAAAGGAATGGCCAAGCAATGCACAGAATCAAATGGAAGGGTCTTTTAGGGTCTGCCAAATGGAAGCTGTATGACTAAATTGAACCAGTTTCTCCTTTGCCCATTCACAAGTAAAGAAATCCTAGGAAAATCCCTGGAGCAATTTCCTGCTGAGACCTCCATAAAAAGTGTGGCGTGAGGAAACAAAGGCCTCAGTGCCACAGGGTGCATACAGGGGGGCACATATTGTGCCCCTCTGTATGCATGCACTCCAGTTCCTGCAGGCCATGGACGTGACAGTCCATACCCTGCATGAACTGCTGTTGACGGTCCCATTGCGTTGCCTTTGTCATAGGTGTTGAGGTAACATGTACACGCAATGTGGGTAATTTGAAGTAGCTTTATTGTAGGAGGTAAGACAGCTTAACAACCACCCAGCTGGTCACTCACCAGCCAGTCCAACTGTCTTTCGGAATCTCCCCCCTGGAATCTTCCTGCAACATTCCTTATTACACACACACCCCTTTTAAGAAGACCAATACAAACCTTCTCCTATTGAACAAAACAAGAAAAAAATAAAAATACAATAAAAACATATATACAACAATAATTGTAAACCAACTATACATATAATACATAAGGAGCTACATAAGAATTGCCAACAAAATCCTTCAATTTCATGCATACATTCTTTACTCATGTACTTCTCCTCACTTCCACAGCTTGCCCTTCCTTCACTGTTTGATTATAAAGTTGTTCCTCATGGTTTCTTATATTGCTAGCTGTCACAGTACCCTGCCTCTCAAGTGTCTTGGACCCACCAATTTCAAGTTCAATCGTACATTTAGTCCATCACTCATCTCACAGGAACCAGCAATACATTCACTATAAACATTAGACTCACTTCCTCCATCCTTCCTATGCGGTTCTAACCTCTCCTCCACCAGCTTTTACATTCATATTAACATATGTGTCTTCTTGAACTCAATCAGTAGACCCCTCTCTATTCACCATGCTATCTTTACACACTGAAATACGTCTAACATTTAGCTTAGACCTTGTCAGGGGACCCTTAAAACAACCACTCCTCATTTTTTTCTGATACTTCTCAACACGCTCCCTGACTTTAGCAAGATCCATACTTGTGTCATATACGGATTTCTCTCTTTTAACCACAATGGCATACATTTAGATTCTGGTTTCCTGCCCCGTGACATTTCAAACAGGGACAACTCCGTGCCCGAATTGGTTGACATTCTATATGTCAACACAGTGGTCCTTAAAGCTTTTCTCCACTAAAAACCACTTTTCATAGCTAACTGAATTGATTTCTTAACAGCCCTGTTGAAGTGTTCCACTTGACCACTAGCCTGGGGATGATAATTAGACACTCTTTTTTGTAGAACTCCACATCCTCTTAAAATGAATCCATATCCTTAATTACAAATTGTGAGCTACAGTCAAATATAAGTTCCACTGGTAACCCTTCATGACAAAAAATGTAATCTAAAAATTCAATGACTTGCACAGATGTAACACTTTCTACAATTGTCAACTCTGGCCACTTAGAGAAATGACCCACTGCCAGTATGGCATACACATCCTTGCCAGGTGACTTTTCAAACGACCCCAAAATGTCAATCCCTAGTTTCCGCCAGGAACCCTGAGCATATTCAGTAGGAGTCACAACAACAGTTAAGGGTTTGGCCGACTTGTCACTTTTCGCACAAGGGACCACACTCCCTCACCCACCTGTCAACCACACCATTCTCACCAGGTCACCAGTAGAATTCATGTATCCTCCTCTTGGTAGTGGACATTACCATATGGCCCTCATGAGCCAAAGCAAAAATTGAGTCTCCTAATTTCTGTGGTGGCACAATTTTGTCTCCCATGATGACAATGCCATGCAAGATCATAAGTTCCTCTCTGATTTTGAATAATGAGGCCACTTTCCCACTCAATTTCCTCTCTTCCAGCCAACGTTTATACAAAACATTCTGAACTCATATCAAAATGCAGTCCTCTTGCATGGCTTCTCTCCATATTTCTTTTGAAATAGCTTTGGTTGTATTCTCATCCACACACCACCTGGTAACAGTTCAGTTCAGTTCATACTCTTTATTCGGGTAACTTAATACCCATAAAAGCACAACATCATAACAAAATAAATAACAAATGAAGGGTTGACAATACATGGTGATAAAACATTTGTAGTGATATAACTATAACATTCGATAGATTAAATGACAGGTTAAAAAAGAACTTCATTGGTAATTAGTAGATAATTTACTGTTAATAAAACATTGTATCAACTAACAATTACACGAAGATAGTCAATCACATAAGAACTCAGGGATCGGGCATAGTCTTACGTGCTCTGATGGCAGTTCTCAAAAAGGTGCTTGTACGGAAAATCAGCTCTTCATCGGCCAGGTAAATTAAGCACAAATAGGCGTTGTCCAGACTAATAGGTCTTCTCTTTTTAAAAAATGGTTTTAAAAGCCACTTTGTATATGTTGTGTAATACTTGCAGAAAAATTAAAGATGTAAAATTGATTGGCCACTCACCCCATCACAAGGGCATGGTACGTGATCGAGATTAGGGTGGTAGCCAAGAGGGAAGCATAGTGCAAACCTGACAGTTCCTGCTCTAAGACGGAGTAATAGGCTCCTTTCCCAGTGGCTCAAGCATAGAGAGCATCCCTTAGCTCCTTTTTTGGCACGGTGTCAGCTATGATTGGGTTTAAGAAAATACTTTCTTTATTGACACTGCGCAAGCTTTGGTGTACTCCACTTAACCAAGAATTTTTCATCCGTTTCTCACACATGAGGCAGTCATTAATAATCTCTCTAGTGCAGGAGGCAGCCTGGTTCTTCCATACCGATAGCCAAAAAAGGGCAGGATGGACACATATAAAATCTGATATAAAATTAAGATTAAGTTCTCTGTGGCAGATATATTGTGGGGTAGAGATTGGAACACCCAAAAGTTTCCTGCATAACTTATTTTCTTCCTGCTGGATGCAGGAACAATTTGCGATACCATAATCTCAGCCCCATAAGTAGCCACAGGGACACACTGTAATGTAAAAATTTTTAAGATGGCTGATATGGCACCAGTGGTCTTTGGGCGGGGAAGGCTAAGGATTGAATTGGTGGCCTTTGGGAACTTGCTCCTGGAGTGAGCAAGGAGCTCAGTCCAGGAACCGTTCGCAGCAAAGACCAGCCCAAGATAGGGTAATGTACGTGTGCTAGTCAGTTTCTTGCTACCCACTACAATAGAGCTTATCTGTTGCTTCCCAAGACCACAGGACATTAAAAATGACTTGTTAAAATTGACACATAGGTCCAAGCTATCCATGTACCCAACAAAGGTCTGTACTAAATTACGCAGGGAGTTTGGAGTGCGGCCTATGAGGACCGCGTCATCAGCGTATAATAGCACGGGGAGAGTTTTACCATTAATCATAGGAACGTCATGGGTCGAGGTTTTAAGCAGATTGTTCAGCCCATTAATATATATAATAAAAAGGAGGGGGGCCAAGACACAACTCTGTCTGACCCCCCTTCCTACCTTAATGGCTCTCGAAACACCACCTGGTAACATCATCTATAGTATATGCTACATCACATTCCACAACATCCTTCACATTAGTTTCATCGACAATTGATAATCGTGACATACAATCTGTGTGGACATTAGCAAGACCAGGAACATATTCCACTACACATTGATATTCTTGCAATTTAGCAGCCAGTCTTGCGAAACGAGCAGGCAACATTCTCCCCCGCCTTCTGCTAGCATATTAATCAATGGCTTATTGTCAGTTCTTAATCCTAATTTAGTACCCCATAAAAACTGACGAAAATGTTGTGCTGGCCATGTACAGGTCAACAACTCCTTCTCTATAGTGGAGTAATTGCACTCTGACTCACACCACATTCTGGATGCACATGGCACTACATATTCACCTGCACTGTCTTTTTTTCATGAGTACTGCCCCCAACCCAACACTACTAGCATCCGTAGACACTATACATTCTCTACCTACCACATATGTTCTTAAAAATTGTGCACAAAAATCTACTTTTTTAGTAATTCGAATGCCCTTTGTTGGTCTTTACCCCACACGTATTTAACATTTTTCTTCAACAACTGCCTTAACAGACGCACTTTTGTAAAATAGTCCTGTACAAATTTCCCGTAAAATTCTGTCAGACCCAAAAACGACAAGAATTGATCTTTTGTAACAGGCTCCAGAGCAGTCAAAATACTTTGCACATGGTTGTTTTAGGGCTTGATGCCCTCACAAGAAATTTTGTGACCTAAATACTCCACTTTGTTCTGCCTAAATTTGCATTTATAACATTTTAAAGCCAGTCCCTTGTCTTGCACTCTTTTTCTCACATCTTTTAAATTCTTGTCAAGTTCATCATAAATATTTACAAAAATTTGAATATCACCTTGGATATCATACCTTCCAATACCTCTTTCATTAAACACTGGAAAACAGAAGCAGCACTTACCAACCCAAACGGCATCCGCAAAAATGTAAACATTTCTTCTGGTGTAACAGACACTGTTAAACGTTTGGATTCCTCATACAATTCCACTGGTGGTAAGCACTCGCTAAATCGATAGTGGAAAAATCAGAAGCACCAGATAATGTATATTTCAACTCATGTATATTTGAAGGGGGTGTTTGTCAATCCAAATCTCCATATTTAAACTGCATAAATCCACACACAACCAGAGATTCCCCATACTTTTAAGAGATAACACAATGGGAGAGACCCAAGTAGAAGATTCTATAGGTTCAATTATTTGCCTCTCAACCAGATCACTTAACATCACCTTAAGTCTGTCACAGTAGGCCAATAGAACATTCCTCGCCTTGTGTCTCAATGGTATTGCCTCATCCTTAAGAATCATTTTTTGTTTAAAATCAACATACTTTATCAAAGTCCCGTCAAAAAGATTTGAAAAAATTGTCCTGATAACACTGACATATTCCTCACTATTAGCTGTAACTACGTATACCAGTGGGCTGGCATTGGGAACTAATCTTATACCCATTTCTTGTTGATGAGGCCACCCCAGAATAGCCTCTCCCTTTGTCGCCACCTACAGTTTTCCTCCTTCTTCTCCCTTCAAATTCCAGAACTGCCCACATGTACCCTTGCAAATCAATTTTATGACCAGAATAACCACCAGGCTGAATATCAGGTAGGAATAGTTTCTTCTCACCCCAAAGCTCGTCAAACTATATTTTCCCAATGATACTGTACGAAGCGCATGAGTCAACCATCATAATTACAGGTTTGCCATTGATTTCTACCATACATCTGGGAAAACCTTTGCATTTAGAATCACCTACACATAAGATGGAGTTGAACTCAGCAGATAATTCCTCCTCATCATAAGTAACATGATTAACCCTTTGGAAAAATCTGCACTGTTTTCCACCGTGACCTCTTTTTTTACGTTTGACACATACTTTGCCCCATGCAGGGCAACCTTTAAAACTCCCCACATGGTTCAAACTGCCACCTCTGTTACTTTCTTCCCATAAATTTAGTGTCAAAACTTTTTAATTCAGAGTCTTTCTTAACAGGAATAATCGGATTTTTCTTCAAACACGTCTGATTTTTCACCACAGAAACTTCCGCACCAGTGTCTTGAACTCTGGCACTCTGAGCTCTGATCTCTTTTACAAATTTCTCAGATTTTTCAATACCCTTTGCAGTGTTAACAACCTCACTAAAAGATGATTCTGTACCCAGCCATAATCTTTCCTCAATCTTTTTACTTTCCGTTTTCATCATTATTTGGTCTATCAACACCTGTTCATAGGTTATTGTTTCAGAAGCACAAGACCATGCCAAAGTGCGCAGGACTGATACATAATCTTCTATTGACTCCTCTTCCTTCTGGGCACATGGACAAAATTTGAACCTTTCCATTACAATGTTTATTTTCCTTCCAAACTGGATACTGATTTGTTTGGTCACCTGGTCACACATATTTGTGTCCCCTGCACCCCCTAAAGAGGGAAGATTATTGCACTCTTTTAAACCTGCCCCAGCAAAATAATGCTTCAGTAAAGCTAGTTTCCGTTTCGCTGAACAATCTTCTTCTTCCAGAACCTGTACATCAGCCAAAAACTTGGGATACTGTAACTCCCATTCCATTTTAGGCTCTCCTGCAACTTGCAAAATATGTGGCAGTGCTGCAATATTAGCTATGTTAGTAACATGCATGTTAGTAACATGCTGGTGCTAAAACGAATATCCTTTGTATGCAATATAGCAACATAAAATACTCCATAATGTTGTTCAAATCACCCAGATGTGCCCTACACCGTAGATTCCTTGTGTGACACCAATCACCGTATTATAATGAGTATATGAATATTGTAGCAGATGTAATGTTCCTGGAATAACTGAAAAAAATAATGTATAGGACCAAGTCCAAAAAAACAACAAAAAAAACTTGAACTTGCAGAATATTGTTATAAAATATAATACACTGGTGTGCCGGTCACCGAAAATACAAGCCAACAAAAGCGCAGTATTGAATCTGGTGTGCCTGTCACTGAAGGTACAGGCCCACGGAATTTGTGGGATCTGGACCTAAACTTCAGCACAATCCAAAATGGCCACCATGCCCAAGTGACACGTAGGATCTGGGCCTACACCACAGCCCAATCTAATATGGCCACTGTGCTCACGTGACACAGCACAATGATGTCACCGCAAGGCACTTTCGCTCCAAACAATTGCTCAAGGCTCGCACTGAACGGGTCTCCACCACAATTACTTTAACTTGGAAAATCCCTCACCAGAGGTTCTCACGACTAGGGGGTTTCTTAAAAAGTCGTCACAGCGCTTAAACCCAGTATTACATTTCTGTCCAACCCCGCTCAACAGGTAGAAAAGTCTCAGCAGGTGAGCTCTGCCTTCCTCCTTTGGTCTGTATGATCCAGATCGTCACCAGTTTGTGTTTAGATAACAGGTACACCTGATGTGGGTAAATTGAAGTAGCTTTATTGTAGGAGGTAAGACAGCTTAACAACCACCCAGTTGGTCACCGAATATCCCGTCCAACCGTCCTCCGGAATCTCCCTCCTAGAATCCTCCCCCAACATTCCTCATTATACAATCCCTATTCTAGGAAGAACACTACAATAGGCACCCCAGTTGGACCACCAAAGAACCATCCGCCAGATACAAAAAACATTGTAATCTGTCGGGCGGTCTATTTTGGCTTTGGCAGTGTGTGAGCGGCACGGTGGTATGGTGGGCCCGCTTCCACACCACCAAAGTCAAAATAAAGCCCTTAGTTAGTGAAACTGTTGAGAGAATGAATAAACAAAATCTGTGCCAAGGAATTGAGGGGTTTTTCTTTACTGAGAGTGGGCAGCCTAGCAATTTAAGCTATGACTGTCTCATCAACAGTGGGTGACTAAGTCACACTTTCAAATACCCTACATGCCACATTTATTGAAGCAATCTCTTGGATAATAAGAAGAACGAAGACTTCCCAGTCTGTTGCAGCAAAGTATTCCTTCCTTCGGAATACAGATTATTATAGAGAGTTATCTACTTCTCTGCCTGATCATCTGCAACTGTAAATTAATTCCTGGACAGGTTCCAAAAGTCTCTTACTGATCCACAGATATAAAGGGAATTAGTGAAGCTAACCTGCCACTAGAAAACTTCCCTACTGAAGTTGGAGAGAGCAGAATGTTTTGAGGCAGAGGAAGGAAGCTATTGTCTGCTTTGGAAAATTTCTGCTGACAAATTGAAATGATAGATTACTTGCAGAAATGGAAGCTGTTTTGTGGGACCTCCATCTCCAGTGAGGAGCTAATACTTCAAATTCAGAACAGTTCTTAAAAGTATTGCTGCTACCAGAACGCTTCGGAAATTCCTTGAACTTTGTAAAAAAAAAACTTCCACTGCCAGCTCTTCCTCTAAAAGAAGCAACCTCGGCTGGCTCAAAATTATCATTTTCCTGCTTAAAGGTTTGTGGTGGGAATTCCAGTGCTTCCCCAGGACTGTCCTATTACTGGATGTGACTGTGTGAAGCCTTTGCCATTTAGGTTTGCTCCTCTAAAGATATTTATCCTGCAGAAATATTGCTAAGTTTAAATGAACACACTTTTTGAGGAACCTTTACACATTTTAATTTGAATCCACTGCAGTCCAAGGTTGCCTAAGTCAGAATCTCTGCAATTTTGATATTTTTTGCATTTCCTAGCTAATTACATTAAGCTAGTTTTTTTCAAATGTTTGCTGTGGTTGGTTGGGAGGATTTTCTTTAAATATTTCAAACCTTTATCCCATTTCATTTTTTGGTGCCATTTTAATTTTTAGGTCGAGCCTAGTGGCAGCGCGCAATCACTGCTCGCTCTGCAAGACTGCTGTGGTAGAGTATGGGAGAAAAGCCATGCCCACTCTCCTCCCATATTTTTTGTTGGCTTGTGTCATTATCTTTCATAAATGCTGCCTTCGGATTCCTTAATAGACTTGTTAATCCCTCCTTAGTATGGCCTTGTCTTCATTTGTACCCTTCCATGGTGACAAGCCCTTTTACTTCAGTTGTTAAACGTGACCTGTTATTTAGTCTGTAAGCACTATTTTGTTTATTGAGTTTCTCTTACCGCAGGCCGGTTATGCTCTGCTTCAGCTGAAACTGCTTGTGTATTTTTAAGCAGCACGGCCACCCCTGTAACACGGGTGCCTGCTTTCAATCACTTTAACCCAGCAATTACTCATGTCTGTTTCAACTCCCAAAGTAAAATGGATTTAGAAATGATTAGCAAATGAAGTCATGTAAATTCCAGGTAGCACATAATCCTGTGCTAATGGGCTGAAGCTGACAACAGCACATCTTTGTTACATGTCTTCTTTACTAAAGCCACCTGGTGGGTTGTTTAATTAACAACACCACCACCACCACCACCACCAATACCACCACCACCAATACCACCAAACAATTACCACCACTATCACCAATACCACAACCACCAATACCAACTCCACCACCAATACCACAACCATCAATACCACCACCTCTACCACTAACCCCACCACCAATACCACCACCACCAATACCACCACCACCAATACCACCAGCACCAATACCACCACCGCCACCGCCACCAATACCACCACCATCAATACCACCAATACCACCACCACCAATACCACCACCACCTCCACGATCAACACCACCAATACCACCACCACCACCAATACCACCATCAATACCACCAACTCCATCACCACAATCACCATCACCACCAATACCACCACCACCACCAACACCACCACCAATACTATTACCACCGATACCAAAACTACCAATAGCACCAACACCAATACCACCACCACAAATACCACCACTACCACAAATATTACCACCACCAATACCACCGCCACCAATATCATCACCAATACCACCACCACCAATAATACCACCACTACTAATACCGCCACCACCACCATCAATACCACCCCCTACATCACCACCAATACCACCACCGCCAATACCACCATCAATAATGCCACCAGCAACACCAACACCACCACCACAACCAATACCAATACCAACACCATCACCAATACCACCACCAGCAATAACACCACCAATACTACCACCAATACTACCACCAACAATACCAACATGACCAATACCAGCACCACCAATACCACCACCACCACTAATACCACCACCACTAATACCACCACCAATACCACCACTACCAAAACCAATACCACCAAAAATAACACCACCACCAATACCACGACCACCAATATAACCACCACCAATACCACTACAACCACCAATACCACCACCACCAATACCACCACCACCAATACCTCCACTCCCAATGCCATCACCACCACCACTACCACCACCAATACCACTACCAATACCATTACCACCACCAATACCACCACCACCACCAATACTAATACCACTGCCAATACCAATGCCAATACCACCACCACCAACACCACCACCATCAATGCAACCACCATCAATACCACAACCAATACCACCACCACCACAAATACCATCAATACCACCACCAATACCACCACCACCAATACCACCACCATCACCAATACAAACACCACTATCAATACCACCACCAACACCACCGCCAACACCACCAATACCACAACTACCACCAAAACCACCACCACCAATACCACCATGCCTCCACCACCACAAATACCCCCAACAACACTAATACCCCCAACACCACCAATGCAAGCACCACTAATACCACCACCAATACCACCACCACTGATACCACCACCACCAATACCACCACCACCAATCCAATACCTCCACCACTAATATCAATACCACCACCAAACCCACCACCACCAATACCAATACCACCACCAATATCACCACCACCACTAACACCACCACCACCAACAATACCACCAACATCAATACCACCATCACCAACAACACCACCACCACAAATTCCACCACCACCACCACCACTACCACTACCAATACCACCACCACCAATACCACCGCCACTAATACCACCACCACCAATGCCACCACCAATACCAACACCACTACTACACCACCACCAATACCACCACCACCACCAATACCACCTCCTTTACTACCAATACTAATACCACCACCAATACCACCAGCACCACCAATACCACAACCATCAATACCATCACCACCAATACTACCACCACCACCACAACCACCACTACCACCACCAATACAACCTCCACCAATACCAGTACCAGTACCACCACCAACACCAATACCACTACCACCACCACCAATACTACCACCGTCACCAAAACCACCAATACTACCAATACCCCCACCAATAACACCACCAATACCACCACCACCAATTATACCACCAATACCACCACCAATACCACCACCACCAATACCACCACCAGTACCAATGCTGCCACCAATACCACCACCACCAATACCAGTACCAGTGCCACCACCACCAATACCACCAATGCCACTGCCAATACCAATGCCAATACCACCACCAACAACACCACCAACACCAATGCCACCACCATCAATACAACCAATACCACCACCACCACTAATACCACCACCACCAATACCAACACCACTATCAATACTACCACCACCAATACCACTACTACCAATACCACCACCACCAATACCACAACCACCACCAATACCACCACCACCAATATCACCACCATCACTAGTACCACCATGCCACCACCACCACTAATACCCCCACCAGCACCAATACCACCACCACCACCAATACAAACACCACCAATACCAACACCAATACCACCACCACCAATACCACCACTGAAACCACCACCACCACCACCCAAACTCCACCACCAATCCAATACCCCCACCACCAATATCAATACCATCACCAATACCACCACCAGCAATACCAATACCACCACCAATACCACCACCACTAATACCACCAACACCACCACTAATACCACCACCATCAATACCACCAATACCACCACCACAAATTCCACCACCACCACTACCGCCACCAACACCACCACCACCACCAATACCACCACCACCACCAATCAATAACACAACCAATACCACCACCACCACACATATACCATCAATACCACCACCAATACCACCACCACCAATACAAACACCACTATCAATACCACCACCAACACCACCGCCACCACCACCAATACCACAGACACCACAAAAACCACCACCACCAATATCACCACCACCACCAATACCACCATGCCTCCACCACCACCAATACCTCCAACACCACTAATACCCCCAACACCACCAATACCAACACCAATACCACCACCACTGATACCACCACCACCACCACCAATACCACCACCACCAATCCAATACCCCCACCACCAATATCAATACCACCACCAATACCAACACCACCACCACCACTAATACCACCACCACCAACAATACCACCACCAATACCACCACCATCAATACCACCATCAACACCAATAACACCACCACAAATTCCACCACCACCAATACCACCACCACAACCAATACCACCACCACCAATACCACCGCCACTAATACCACCACCGCCAATGCCACCACCAATACCAACACCACCACTACCACCACCCCAATACCACCACCACCAATACCACCACCTTTAATACCAATACTAATACCACCACCAATACCACCAGCATCACCAATACCACAACCATCAATACCATCACCATCAATACTAGCACCACAACCACTACCACCACCAATACAACCAGCACCAATACCACCACCACCAATACCAGTACCAGTACCACCACCAACACCAGCACCAATACCACTACCACCACCACTAAAACCACCAATACTACCAATACCACCACTAATAGCACCACCAATACCACCACCACCAATAGCACCACCACCAGTACTAATGCTGCCACCACTACCACCACCACCACCACCAATACCAGTACCAGTACCACCACCACTAATACCACCAATACCACTGCCAATACCAATGCCACTACCACCACCACCAACACCACCAACACCCATGCCACCACCATCAATACCACAACCAATACCACCACCACCACTAATACCACCACCACCAATACCACCACAAATACCACCACCACCAATACCAACACCATTATCAATACTACCACCACAAATACCACTACCACCAATACCACCACCACCAATACCACAACCACCACCAATACCACCACCACCAATATCACCACCATCACTAATACCACCATGCCACCACCACCACCAATACCCCCACCAGCACCAATACCACCACCACCACCAATGCAAACAACACCAATACCACCACCAATACCACCACCACCAATACCACCAACACCACCACCAATACCACCACCACCACAACCACCACGAATACCACCACCACCAATACCACTGCCACTAATACCACCACCACCAATACCACCATCACCACTACCACCACCACCAATAGCCCCACCACCACCAATACCACCACCTTCAATACCAATACTAATACCACCACCAATACCACCATCACCAACAATACCACAACCACCAATACCACCACCACCAATACTACCACTACCACCACTACCACCACCACCACCACCAATACCAGTACCAGTACCACCACCAATACCAGCACCAATACAACTACCACCACCACCAATACCACCACCGCCACCAATACCACCAATACTACCAATACCACCACCAATAACACCACTAATACCACCGCCACCAACATCAGTGCCACCACCACCAATAACACCACCAATACCACCACCACCAATACCACCACCACCAGCACCAATGCTGCCACCAATACCAGTACCAGTACCACCACCACCAATACTACCACCAATACCAATACCCCACCACCAATACCACCACCACCAATACCACCAATACCATCTCCATCACCTCCCAAACCATAATCACCACCACCACCACCATCACCAATATCAGCACCACTAATGCCACCACCACCACCAATAAGTGTCCACTTCCAGCTTGGGACTAACCTGCATGCTGGGATTTCACCAAGTTCCATTCCGACCCTCTACCTACTACTGGACTCTGGTTCCCTCTGGAACTCACACTCATCCTACTCTCATCATTAACTTGTGGGAGCATCCCGTCATCATCATACATAGCCTCTGCCAGCACTTCAAATGTTTTTAGCAAAGTTTAGTTATAATGCTTCCCTGTAGTAACATAAGCAGTTCTCCATGTTCTTCTACCACACTGGCCACATTACATTGGAAAGCTACTTAGCTTGAAAGGAGTTGTGGAATGCCATGCACAGGCAAAGTCACTTGGCCATGGCTGTCCCTTCCCTTTGCAATACAATACAATACAATACAATACAATTCAATTTATAAAGCGCATGGCTGCCTCAGAGGGGGCATCCAGGCGGTAGTGGTTCTGTGGTGTATTAAAGGGTTAGTCCAAAATTATTATATGGAGTCTACTTGTCAAACAGGTAGACTTTCATCAATTTACAGAAGACTGAATCATAGTGTGCAAAGTGAAGTGTTGACACAAGGAGTTGCAGAGTTTGGCGGGTATGTAAGGAAAGGGAAATCCCCCTCTAATCGTCTTGTTCATCCTGGGGACATATAAAAGTTTTTGTTCATTGGAGTGGAGTGATCTCGCCTGATGATAGGGAATTTTTCTTTTCCTCAGATAGCCGGCGCCTTTTGTGCTCATTTGCTCTATTGGCAAGTATTAAGATTTTCAATTTAATGCTGTTAACAATTGGCAGCCAATAAAAGCTCTGAAGGGAGGCCGTGACAGAGGCCTGGGCAGGGAACTTCAGGATCATCCAGGCTGCCTCTTTCTGAATGATCTGCAAGTGGTAAAGCAGGAAAACGGGTAAATCTAAATACAGACTGTTTGCATAGTCTAGTTTTGATGTTACCAGAGCATGTATAATAGATTTGCGGCTCTCCTCTGTGATCAGTTGAATCATCTTCCTAACTGATTTTAGCAAAACAAAAAAGCTGGCATGCACAGATCTGAACTGAGGTTCAAAGAATAAGCTGGAATCAAATTAGACCCCCAGGTTTCTTACCACCACTGCAAGGGAGGGTAGCCAAGCTCAGAGAGCCAACAATTGGCTGATGGTTAGGGCAAAAAAATAAAAATCTGTTTTATCAGAGTTTAGCCTAAGGCAACTCACACTCATCAATTCACCCATGGCCCTCAGGCACCCCTTATACTCCATCAATGCCCCCACCTCTTTCTCCTGGAATGAAAGCAACAACTGTGCATCATCTGTGTAAGAGATGATCGTTATGCCCCATGCCTCCACTAACTTAGCCAAAGGAGCCAAGTAAATATTAAAAACTGCTGGGCTCAGGGCAGAGCCCCTAGGTGACCCACTATCAAGTGGTTTAGCCGCATATGTAAAGGGAGGGAGAAAAACCCTTTGTGAGCGGTCCTCCAAATAAGACTTCAGCCACGCCCAAATTGGACCATGGATACCCACATTCTATAATCTGTCCAGGAGGATAGAGAGGGAGACCGTATTGAAGGCAGCTGACAAATCAAGAAGGCCAATCATGGCTGCTCAGGCCTGAACAAGATTGTGCTTAATTATTTCAAAGACTTCCAAAAGAGAAGATTCCTTTGCTGTAGCCTACATGGCATCCTGACTGAGTATTGTGGAGCAAGTTGTTGTTTTCCAAGAAACTAGAATTCTGATGGTTAAACCACTTTTCTAACATTTTTACAGCAGCTGGTAGCAGGGAGATGGACCTAAAATTGTATGCACCTTGGGGTTGGCATTAGCTTTCTTTAATAATGGTAGAAGCATAGCCTGCTTCCAAGCCTGAGGCACTATTTCTGCCTCGAACGAGGTATTAAACAGCTTATGAAAAATGGGGCTGATTATTGGTGCAGCCATTTTGAGGATATCTGGAGGGCATGGGTCCAGAGGGGACCAAACTTATATCTGGCCAGTTGGGTGGAGGTGTCCATAAGCATAAGGGAGTCTAGATTGTTTTGTAAAGATCCAGGATGGGTGTTACTGTCCGCGATGGCAGTTGGGGCTTCTTGCAAGGAGACTTGTCATAAATCATTTAGGTTTTATAATAAATGAAGTCTGACAGTTCATCACACATTAAGGTCGAATGAATCAGAGTGTTTTGCAAAGCACTGGGGGACAGAGAAGAGTTCACCACTTTGAAATGTTTGCGAGGTTTAATCATGACTATGGTCATAAAAGATTAAATGAAATACTAGCATCCTTTGCCTTCTACTGAGCTACTGTTTAGTCCACTAGCATATTGCCATGCTGAAGTGGTTCACACAATACTATAACTAGGTACCCTTCCATGGAGTAGACAGAGGGTATTGCAAATCCTTAACTTGGTCATTTGGTTGCAAGACCTACTATGTCCGTTAGCAACAGAGCAGGCAAAGGGGCAGGTGTTGCAACAAAACCCCACTGATTCTGGCATTAGCATCAGCCGCACCAAATGCCACAACAGTTTGGTCCAGGGAAGGCTGTGGTGTGGGGGGGTTTAGAAGATATCTCCCACTTTGATTGAATATGCTTCTCCCCAGCTTGGGCCACACCTGAGAGCATAAGAGAATGCTTAAGTGTGTTCTGATTGCTCCCAGTGGTAGTAGAACCACAGAGTCCAACAGATAATTCTCTTGACCATGTTTTCCTTTAATAGCCCTCACTTCAAATGATCTTGGGTCAGGGGAAGGGCCTTAGGTAGTTCTTGCTGTTTACACTTTCATCTCCAGTATCTAAAGAGGGACACTAACCATTGGGCCACCATTGGCTCTCTATGCCAGGTGCTGTAGATAGCATTTCATTGCTAGTATAAAGATAGCCTAGGCTGCACTATACTGTAACCGCAATGTCTACTGTACAGATCTTTGCCCTGTTTCCCTCCCGGCCCGCCTACCCCCAACGGGATTGACTAGCACTCATGACAGTCAGTTTGAATTGAAGAACATATACAAGCTTGCTAACAAGCCTCTGGGACAATCAGAGAAAAGCCTTTGTTGACAGAGGGCCCGCTGATGGGGTTTTCTCTTTAGGCCTTTGTACCTTAGAAACTATTTCAACAATGCATGGCTGGCGATTGAAGAACATAGAGGGTCGAGCAAGAACTCCAGTGGGGTCACCAGGCTCGAAGCCACAATGGTCGATTAATGACTGCAAACCTGACAGACGGACAGTGGTCAAGTTGCAGGAGGTCAACTTCCCTCCTTTTAAATCCAGTAGGTATGTTACCGAACTCACATCCCCTGCGGTCTAGAGAGGTGGGATGGCACAGGTACAGAGGAGGACAGAGCAGCATGGCATTTGGAGCGACAAGTGGCCCATCGGCACCCCAGCCTCCACTTGAGAATTGCTTCTGCCCCCTCACCTGCTGAATCTGCTGCGGGTCACAGCTTTCAGGTGGTGCTGGCTCCAGCTGCATAATGTGGCCGAGCAGACAGGACTGGCAAAGTGGGAGACAACATCCTTGGGACAACAGCATGCCCCTTCATCTGCTCAGATGGGGAAAAAGCCTTTACAACGGAAGCGTTACAACGCATGCCATTACAACGCATGTCGTTACAACGCGAAAGGCTTGTTGTAGAGGGTAGAAGGTGTTGGAGTTAACTCCAACACCTTTCCTACTGTTGTAAACACTGGAATTGGAATAGTAAATTATACTATTCCAAATTCCAGCGCACCACCGACAGCAAGTCGGGGTAAAGGTAGGCGTTGTAACGGCATGGGTAGTAATGGCATGCGCTGTAACATCATACAACCACCTAGAGATTTTGGCATGTAGGTGGAGAAACAGAGGGTTTTAGCCTGCACTCATTCCACGGAGTTAACCCTTGAAGGCTGAGTCATGTAGTATGGCCGATCATTGAAGGATGTAGTTGACCAAAAAGGCCTTGGGGTGGCCATCTTGGAATGGGGTTCTAAGGAGGCACTAGATAACAGGTTGACTTTGGGAGGTGTGGAGCCCTGAGGCCCTCCTGGCATACCTTTTCATTATTGGTCACCTGGGGGCCTTCGGGGCAATGTCTCATAATTAAGGGCTTCAAAATTGTATCTGAAAGGCCCTGGTGGGAACCCAGGTATGGATTTTTTCCAGGTTGTCCATTTTGGATTGGGAAGCCATACCTGGTGCTTTTGATGGTGGGGGACAGAGGACCTGATCTTTGCCTTGTAACAGACATTATCCGGGGCACCTCTGGAGGTGGCAGACATTTTGATTGATCTGATTGGCTGTGACAACCGGGCTGGACCAGAGACACCTGAGACAGGCAGGTCTCTCCATTCTAGTTGAGAAAGAGGTTTCCACAAGTCACAGGGGCAAAGAACAGCAGCGGGCCGTGCAGGTAAGAGTGGTGGGGCGATGGAGCCTGGTGGGGGGGAGGTGGTAGTTCGACAGACGATGACGAGGGGAAATTACTTATTTATTTAAATTTTCCTTATGGTCATCTATTGAATCCCCCTCCAACCCAGCCCCACAGCCTCACTGATCTTACCTGCATGGGCCGCTCCTGGTCATGAACCAAACCCTCCAGGCTAATAACAATTTCTACGGCAGTGGTCGGAAAGGGTAAAGGTACCACAATGAAAGGGCCAAAGGTGGACATGCCGGCAACACCGGAGTCGGATCTTGCAGTGTCGTACTCTGCACTTGCAACATTCTTTAAGGAATTAGCAGATATTAAAGTGTCTTTCGGAGCAGTCAGCGCCATGGTTTCCACCACTTCTGCAGTAGTTAATAGCTTAGACTCCAGGATGTCAAGCTTTGAGCAAAGAAGCAAAGACTAGCAGACATGGAATCCAGGTGGGACAACATACCAGATCGGAGCCTGGAAATATGGGAGCTATGCAATAAAACCATAGACTTGGAAAATAGGAGTTGCCAGAATACTGCACATTTTCTGGGGTTTCAGAAGGAGCCGAAAAGTGTTCGTTTTTGTTAGAAATAGGACTTTCGACCTCCCTGTAATATCAACAGGTCCAACGGTCAGGTCGCATCACAACCCCTGTTCGGAATGGCAAATACTTACTTTCTGCCTCAGGCACCAGCAGGCTTATCAACTCCTGGATGCTGCGAAAAGACATGGGCTGTAGTTGTACAAAAACAGACAGATCCTACTCTCACCAGACCTCTTGTTTGAAACCAACCAGATACAGAAATGGTTCTTGTCACTCAGACGTCACTTGAGGAAGAAAGAGGTGAAATATGGACTGTTGGAACTAGTGAAAATGCTGATTACCCTGGAATGGCAGACGTGTGAAGATTATGACCTAGAGGATCTGAAAAGGTTGCTCGCTGAACTGGAAAATAGGGATGATACCAGGATGGATACCACGACTCCGGGAGCATCATCTACTTGCTTCATGGAGCGCAGTGTGGATTTGAACAGAAAAGCCGCAGAGGAAATGCAATGTATAGGAGACCCCAGAATCACAGAGACAAGTCATGTTCCAATATTAAGCCCAGAGATGGGTTATTTTCTCCTCCCATAGAGGTCCCCTCTAAATGACAGGGCACTCAATCCATTCCTGAACTACTTTACATACCTGTAAGTTTCTGTTCATGACACTGATGGTACATGATGGTGGGTGCTTCTCCCTGGTGGGGGACTTTGGGCACCTCTGTTGCTTAGATACAGGAGGCTGGTACCAATACATTGTCCCTTCTCCGGTGTTGGTGTGGGGCCCAGAGGTAAGTCTTACCAATCTTGGAACACACTTGGGTCCGGGCTACCTTCCAATGGAATCTTTGGAAGAAATGGCACTCTGCCTGGACTCCCATCATGTTCATTTGTAGTGCCTATCTGTTTCCAGGAAGGGGGGATGACTGTTGAGCATGTTACTGCAACTTTTATTAGCGTCTGTCACTGTGGACTTTCTGGTACTTAACATATGATGGTTCTTGTATGGTTTGCTGTTCATTATTTGATTTTTCCCTATATGAGTGGTGGAGGGTCAGAACACCACTGGTAAGGCTGTCATCAGTATTCCCAACACTACAGTTGGTTAGTTTAGGGTTATGGAGAGTTTGTGTGCTGAGTAGGCCTGGGCCAAAATTCCGTTCCGTTCGTGGAAATTGCGATAATTTGGCATTTTCGCGTTCTGCGGAAAGCATGAAAATGTCAAAATTTTCGCATTCCGCAGCTTAGCGATAATTTGTTTCTTGCTCGTGCTGTAAAATAATACATTCTCGCGTGCGCGCGATCGCCTTACCTGAATCCCCGCATTCGCCGACAAGTTTTCACGATCTGGTCGCGTTCTCCATGAGATGTTGGATTATTGGTAGCCATTTGCACTGTCTCGTGACAGTTCGCGCCCACAGTAACATCATGCGTCGCGCGATCACGTCTTTCTTCTCGCGATCATGCACCACAAGACAAGTGAAAACAAGATGGCCGCGCCCGCGAGCAACCACATGGGTAAGTTGGCGAGCCGCGACCACGCAGAAAATACCGCGAACGGGCGGGAAAAAAACTTCTGCATCTTCGCGATATTTTCGCGTGTTGGCGGAGATTTTTAACATTTTCGCGATAATTTGCTAAAGTGAATTTTGCAAATTCCGCCCACCCCTAGTGCTGAGCCCCTGACAGCCTTTTTCTCGCTGTGGGGCTTGGCATCCATGGTCACTGGGGGTTTCTTTTCCCTCAGAAGGTGCTCACAGAGGAAAGACCCTGAGGGACTGACTGCTCTATTCCCCCAGTAATGCCAACCTAGCTTACTGCTCGTTCCCTCTAATCTTAGGTCCACCATCTGTCCATCTCAAAAGTGCACTGTTGGGATGCCAGGCCGCAAGAAGTCACTCACGCTGCTATCCTTAAATGTTAATGGCCTTACACACTTCATAAAGAAGAAAAAGGTGCTTTCCTTCCCAGGCTGTAGTAGACCCGATATTGCATTGATACAAGTATTATTAGTAGAAGTAAAACAACTTTTATTAGGACAATCATCCATAAAAAAATTCTAAAACTTGTCTTTGAAACTCTGTTTGACAGCAAATATAAAACATGCAATTCCTAATGCCACATCAAGTCACACATGTCTTCTTTACTAAAGCCACCTGGTGGGTTGTTTAATTAACAACAACACCACCACCACCACCACCAATACCACCACCACCAATACCACCAAACAATTACCACCACTATCACCAATACCACAACCACCAATACCACCTCCACCACCAATACCACAACCATCAATACCACCACCTCTACCACTAACCCCACCACCAATACCACCACCACCAATACCACCAGCACCAATACCACCACCGCCACCAATACCACCACCATCAATACCACCAATACCACCACCACCAATACCACCACCACCTTCACGATCAACACCACCAATACCACCACCACCACCAATACCACCATCAATACCACCAACTCCATCACCACAATCACCATCACCACCAATACCACCACCACCACCAACACCACCACCACCACCAATACTATTACCACCGATACCAAAACTACCAATATTACCACCACCAATACCACCGCCACCAATATCATCACCAATACCACCACCACCAATAATACCACCACTACTAATACCGCCACCACCACCATCAATACCACCCCCTACATCACCACCAATACCACCACCGCCAATACCACCATCAATAATGCCACCAGCAACACCAACACCACCACCACAACCAATACCAATACCAACACCATCACCAATACCACCACCAGCAATAACACCACCAATACTACCACCAACAATACCAACATGACCAATACCAGCACCACCAATACCACCACCACCACTAATACCACCACCACTAATACCACCACCAATACCACCACCAATACCACCACTACCAAAACCAATACCACCAAAAATAACACCACCACAAATACCACGACCACCAATATAACCACCACCAATACCACTACAACCACCAATACCACCACCACCAATACCACCATCACCAATACCTCCACCCCAATGCCATCACCACCACCACTACCACCACCAATACCACTACCAATACCATTACCACCACCAATACCACCACCACCACCAATACTAATACCACTGCCAATACCAATGCCAATACCACCACCACCAACACCACCACCATCAATGCAACCACCATCAATACCACAACCAATACCACCACCACCACAAATACCATCAATACCACCACCAATACCACCACCACCAATACCACCACCATCACCAATACAAACACCACTATCAATACCACCACCAACACCACCGCCAACACCACCAATACCACAACTACCACCAAAACCACCACCACCAATACCACCATGCCTCCACCACCACAAATACCCCCAACAACACTAATACCCCCAACACCACCAATGCAAGCACCACTAATACCACCACCAATACCACCACCACTGATACCACCACCACCAATACCACCACCACCAATCCAATACCTCCACCACTAATATCAATACCACCACCAAACCCACCACCACCAATACCAATACCACCACCAATATCACCACCACCACTAACACCACCACCACCAACAATACCACCACCATCAATACCACCATCACCAACAACACCACCACCACAAATTCCACCACTACCACCACCACTACCACTACCAATACCACCACCACCAATACCACCGCCACTAATACCACCACCACCAATGCCACCACCAATACCAACACCACTACTACACCACCACCAATACCACCACCACCACCAATACCACCTCCTTTAATACCAATACTAATACCACCACCAATACCACCAGCACCACCAATACCACAACCATCAATACCATCACCACCAATACTACCACCACCACCACAACCACCACTACCACCACCAATACAACCTCCACCAATACCAGTACCAGTACCACCACCAACACCAATACCACTACCACCACTACCAATACTACCACCGTCACCAAAACCACCAATACTACCAATACCCCCACCAATAACACCACCAATACCACCACCACCAATACTACCACCAATACCACCACCAATACCACCACCACCAATACCACCACCAGTACCAATGCTGCCACCAATACCACCACCACCAATACCAGTACCAGTGCCACCACCACCAATACCACCAATGCCACTGCCAATACCAATGCCAATACCACCACCAACAACACCACCAACACCAATGCCACCACCATCAATACTACAACCAATACCACCACCACCACTAATACCACCACCACCAATACCAACACCACTATCAATACTACCACCACCAATACCACTACTACCAATACCACCACCACCAATACCACAACCACCACCAATACCACCACCACCAATATCACCACCATCACTAGTACCACCATGCCACCACCACCACTAATACCCCCACCAGCACCAATACCACCACCACCACCAATACAAACACCACCAATACCAACACCAATACCACCACCACTAATACCACCACTGAAACCACCACCACCACCACCCAAACTCCACCACCAATCCAATACCCCCACCACCAATATCAATACCATCACCAATACCACCACCAGCAATACCAATACCACCACCAATACCACCACCACTAATACCACCAACACCACCACTAATACCACCACCATCAATACCACCAATACCACCACCACAAATTCCACCACCACCACTACCGCCACCAACACCACCACCACCACCAATACCACCACCACCACCAATCAATAACACAACCAATACCACCACCACCACACATATACCATCAATACCACCACCAATACAAACACCACTATCAATACCACCACCAACACCACCGCCACCACCACCAATACCACAGACACCACAAAAACCACCACCACCAATATCACCACCACCACCAATACCACCATGCCTCCACCACCACCAATACCTCCAACACCACTAATACCCCCAACACCACCAATACCAACACCAATACCACCACCACTGATACCACCACCACCACCACCAATACCACCACCACCAATCCAATACCCCCACCACCAATATCAATACCACCACCAATACCAACACCACCACCACCACTAATACCACCACCACCAACAATACCACCACCAATACCACCACCATCAATACCACCATCAACACCAATAACACCACCACAAATTCCACCACCACCAATACCACCACCACAACCAATACCACCACCACCAATACCACCACCACTAATACCACCACCGCCAATGCCACCACCAATACCAACACCACCACTACCACCACCCCAATACCACCACCACCAATACCACCACCTTTAATACCAATACTAATACCACCACCAATACCACCAGCACCATCAATACCATCACCATCAATACTACCACCACAACCACTACCACCACCAATACAACCAGCACCAATACCACCACCACCAATACCAGTACCAGTACCACCACCAACACCAGCACCAATACCACTACCACCACCACCAAAACCACCAATACTACCAATACCACCACTAATAGCACCACCAATACCACCACCACCAAAAGCACCACCAGTACTAATGCTGCCACCACTACCACCACCACCACCACCAATACCAGTACCAGTACCACCACCACTAATACCACCAATACCACTGCCAATACCAATGCCACTACCACCACCACCAACACCACCAACACCCATGCCACCACCATCAATACCACAACCAATACCACCACCACCACTAATACCACCACCACCAATACCACCACAAATACCACCACCACCAATACCAACACATTTATCAATACTACCACCACAAATACCACTACCACCAATACCACCACCACCAATACCACAACCACCACCAATACCACCACCACCAATATCACCACCATCACTAATACCACCATGCCACCACCACCACCAATACCCCCACCAGCACCAATACCACCACCACCACCAATGCAAACAACACCAATACCACCACCAATACCACCACCACCAATACCACCAACACCACCACCAATACCACCACCACCACAACCACCACGAATACCACCACCACCAATACCACTGCCACTAATACCACCACCACCAATACCACCATCACCACTACCACCACCACCAATAGCACCACCACCACCAATACCACCACCTTCAATACCAATACTAATACCACCACCAATACCACCATCACCAACAATACCACAACCACCAATACCACCACCACCAATACTACCACTACCACCACTACCACCACCACCACCACCAATACCAGTACCAGTACCACCACCAATACCAGCACCAATACAACTACCACCACCACCAATACCACCACCGCCACCAATACCACCAATACTACCAATACCACCACCAATAACACCACTAATACCACCGCCACCAACATCAGTGCCACCACCACCAATAACACCACCAATACCACCACCACCAATACCACCACCACCAGCACCAATGCTGCCACCAATACCAGTACCAGTACCACCACCACCAATACTACCACCAATACCAATACCCCACCACCAATACCACCACCACCAATACCACCAATACCATCTCCATCACCTCCCAAACCATAATCACCACCACCACCACCATCACCAATATCAGCACCACTAATGCCACCACCACCACCAATAAGTGTCCACTTCCAGCTTGGGACTAACCTGCATGCTGGGATTTCACCAAGTTCCATTCCGACCCTCTACCTACTACTGGACTCTGGTTCCCTCTGGAACTCACACTCATCCTACTCTCATCATTAACTTGTGGGAGCATCCCGTCATCATCATACATAGCCTCTGCCAGCACTTCAAATGTAGTTAGCAAAGTTTAGTTATAATGCTTCCCTGTAGTAACATAAGCAGTTCTCCATGTTCTTCTACCACACTGGCCACATTACATTGGAAAGCTACTTAGCTTGAAAGGAGTTGTGGAATGCCATGCACAGGCAAAGTCACTTGGCCATGGCTGTCCCTTCCCTTTGCAATACAATACAATACAATACAATACAATACAAATCAATTTATAAAGCGCATGGCTGCCTCAGAGGGGGCATCCAGGCGGTAGTGGTTCTGTGGTGTATTAAAGGGTTAGTCCAAAATTATTATATGGAGTCTACTTGTCAAACAGGTAGACTTTCATCAATTTACAGAAGACTGAATCATAGGGTGCAAAGTGAAGTGTTGACACAAGGAGTTGCAGAGTTTGGCGGGTATGTAAGGAAAGGGAAATCCCCCTCTAATCGTCTTGTTCATCCTGGGGACATATAAAAGTTTTTGTTCATTGGAGTGGAGTGATCTCGCCTGATGATAGGGAATTATTCTTTTCCTCAGATAGCCGGCGCCTTTTGTGCTCATTTGCTCTATTGGCAAGTATTAAGATTTTCAATTTAATGCTGTTAACAATTGGCAGCCAATAAAAGCTCTGAAGGGAGGCCGTGACAGAGGCCTGGGCAGGGAACTTCAGGATCATCCGGGCTGCCTCTTTCTGAATGATCTGCAAGTGGTAAAGCAGGAAAACGGGTAAATCTAAATACAGACTGTTTGCATAGTCTAGTTTTGATGTTACCAGAGCATGTATAATAGATTTGCGGCTCTCCTCTGTGATCAGTTGAATCATCTTCCTAACTGATTTTAGCAAAACAAAAAAGCTGGCATGCACAGATCTGAACTGAGGTTCAAAGAATAAGCTGGAATCAAATTAGACCCCCAGTTTACCACCACTGCAAGGGAGGGTAGCCAAGCTCAGAGAGCCAACAACTGGCTGATGGTTAGGGCAAAAAAATAAAAATCTGTTTTATCAGAGTTTAGCCTAAGGCAACTCACACTCATCAATTCACCCACGGCCCTCAGGCACCCCTTATACTCCATCAATGCCCCCACCTCTTTCTCCTGGAATGAAAGCAACAACTGTGCATCATCTGTGTAAGAGATGATCGTTATGCCCCATGCCTCCACTAACTTAGCCAAAGGAGCCAAGTAAATATTAAAAACTGCTGGGCTCAGGGCAGAGCCCCTAGGTGACCCACTATCAAGTGGTTTAGCCGCATATGTAAAGGGAGGGAGAAAAACCCTTTGTGAGCGGTCCTCCAAATAAGACTTCAGCCACGCCCAAATTGGACCATGGATACCCACATTCTATAATCTGTCCAGGAGGATAGAGAGGGAGACCGTATTGAAGGCAGCTGACAAATCAAGAAGGCCAATCATGGCTGCTCAGGCCTGAACAAGATTGTGCTTAATTATTTCAAAGACTTCCAAAAGAGAAGATTCCTTTGCTGTAGCCTACATGGCATCCTGACTGAGTATTGTGGAGCAAGTTGTTGTTTTCCAAGAAACTAGAATTCTGATGGTTAAACCACTTTTCTAACATTTTTACAGCAGCTGGTAGCAGGGAGATGGACCTAAAATTGTATGCACCTTGGGGTTGGCATTAGCTTTCTTTAATAATGGTAGAAGCATAGCCTGCTTCCAAGCCTGAGGCACTATTTCTGCCTCGAACGAGGTATTAAACAGCTTATGAAAAATGGGGCTGATTATTGGTGCAGCCATTTTGAGGATATCTGGAGGGCATGGGTCCAGAGGGGACCAAACTTATATCTGGCCAGTTGGGTGGAGGTGTCCATAAGCATAAGGGAGTCTAGATTGTTTTGTAAAGATCCAGGATGGGTGTTACTGTCCGCGATGGCAGTTGGGGCTTCTTGCAAGGAGACTTGTCATAAATCATTTAGGTTTTATAATAAATGAAGTCTGACAGTTCATCACACATTAAGGTCGAATGAATCAGAGTGTTTTGCAAAGCACTGGGGGACAGAGAAGAGTTCACCACTTTGAAATGTTTGCGAGGTTTAATCATGACTATGGTCATAAAAGATTAAATGAAATACTAGCATCCTTTGCCTTCTACTGAGCTACTGTTTAGTCCACTAGCATATTGCCATGCTGAAGTGGTTCACACAATACTATAACTAGGTACCCTTCCATGGAGTAGACAGAGGGTATTGCAAATCCTTAACTTGGTCATTTGGTTGCAAGACCTACTATGTCCGTTAGCAACAGAGCAGGCAAAGGGGCAGGTGTTGCAACAAAACCCCACTGATTCTGGCATTAGCATCAGCCGCACCAAATGCCACAACAGTTTGGTCCAGGGAAGGCTGTGGTGTGGGGGGGTTTAGAAGATATCTCCCACTTTGATTGAATATGCTTCTCCCCAGCTTGGGCCACACCTGAGAGCATAAGAGAATGCTTAAGTGTGTTCTGATTGCTCCCAGTGGTAGTAGAACCACAGAGTCCAACAGATAATTCTCTTGACCATGTTTTCCTTTAATAGCCCTCACTTCAAATGATCTTGGGTCAGGGGAAGGGCCTTAGGTAGTTCTTGCTGTTTACACTTTCATCTCCAGTATCTAAAGAGGGACACTAACCATTGGGCCACCATTGGCTCTCTATGCCAGGTGCTGTAGATAGCATTTCATTGCTAGTATAAAGATAGCCTAGGCTGCACTATACTGTAACCGCAATGTCTACTGTACAGATCTTTGCCCTGTTTCCCTCCCGGCCCGCCTACCCCCAACGGGATTGACTAGCACTCATGACAGTCAGTTTGAATTGAAGAACATATACAAGCTTGCTAACAAGCCTCTGGTACAATCAGAGAAAAGCCTTTGTTGACAGAGGGCCCGCTGATGGGGTTTTCTCTTTAGGCCTTTGTACCTTAGAAACTATTTCAACAATGCATGGCTGGCGATTGAAGAACATAGAGGGTCGAGCAAGAACTCCAGTGGGGTCACCAGGCTCGAAGCCACAATGGTCGATTAATGACTGCAAACCTGACAGACGGACAGTGGTCAAGTTGCAGGAGGTCAACTTCCCTCCTTTTAAATCCAGTAGGTATGTTACCGAACTCACATCCCCTGCGGTCTAGAGAGGTGGGATGGCACAGGTACAGAGGAGAACAGAGCAGTATGGCATTTGGAGCGACAAGTGGCCCATCGGCACCCCAGCCTCCACTTGAGAATTGCTTCTGCCCCCTCACCTGCTGAATCTGCTGCGGGTCACAGCTTTCAGGTGGTGCTGGCTCCAGCTGCATAATGTGGCCGAGCAGACAGGACTGGCAAAGTGGGAGACAACATCCTTGGGACAACAGCATGCCCCTTCATCTGCTCAGATGGGGAAAAAGCCTTTACAACGGAAGCGTTACAACGCATGCCATTACAACGCATGTCGTTACAACGCGAAAGGCTTGTTGTAGAGGGTAGAAGGTGTTGGAGTTAACTCCAACACCTTTCCTACTGTTGTAAACACTGGAATTGGAATAGTAAATTATACTATTCCAAATTCCAGCGCACCACCGACAGCAAGTCGGGGTAAAGGTAGGCGTTGTAACGGCATGGGTAGTAATGGCATGCGCTGTAACATCATACAACCACCTAGAGATTTTGGCATGTAGGTGGAGAAACAGAGGGTTTTAGCCTGCACTCATTCCATGGAGTTAACCCTTGAAGGCTGAGTCATGTAGTATGGCCGATCATTGAAGGATGTAGTTGACCAAAAAGGCCTTGGGGTGGCCATCTTGGAATGGGGTTCTAGGGAGGCACTAGATAACAGGTTGACTTTGGGAGGTGTGGAGCCCTGAGGCCCTCCTGGCATACCTTTTCATTATTGGTCACCTGGGGGCCTTCGGGGCAATGTCTCATAATTAAGGGCTTCAAAATTGTATCTGAAAGGCCCTGGTGGGAACCCAGGTATGGATTTTTTCCAAGTTGTCCATTTTGGATTGGGAAGCCATACCTGGTGCTTTTGATGGTGGGGGACAGAGGACCTGATCTTTGCCTTGTAACAGACATTATCCGGGGCACCTCTGGAGGTGGCAGACATTTTGATTGATCTGATTGGCTGTGACAACCGGGCTGGACCAGAGACACCTGAGACAGGCAGGTCTCTCCATTCTAGTTGAGAAAGAGGTTTCCACAAGTCACAGGGGCAAAGAACAGCAGCGGGCCGTGCAGGTAAGAGTGGTGGGGCGATGGAGCCTGGTGGGGGGGAGGTGGTAGTTCGACAGACGATGACGAGGGGAAATTACTTATTTATTTAAATTTTCCTTATGGTCATCTATTGAATCCCCCTCCAACCCAGCCCCACAGCCTCACTGATCTTACCTGCATGGGCCGCTCCTGGTCATGAACCAAACCCTCCAGGCTAATAACAATTTCTACGGCAGTGGTCGGAAAGGGTAAAGGTACCACAATGAAAGGGCCAAAGGTGGACATGCCGGCAACACCGGAGTCGGATCTTGCAGTGTCGTACTCTGCACTTGCAACATTCTTTAAGGAATTAGCAGATATTAAAGTGTCTTTCGGAGCAGTCAGCGCCATGGTTTCCACCACTTCTGCAGTAGTTAATAGCTTAGACTCCAGGATGTCAAGCTTTGAGCAAAGAAGCAAAGACTAGCAGACATGGAATCCAGGTGGGACAACATACCAGATCGGAGCCTGGAAATATGGGAGCTATGCAATAAAACCATAGACTTGGAAAATAGGAGTTGCCAGAATACTGCACATTTTCTGGGGTTTCAGAAGGAGCCGAAAAGTGTTCGTTTTTGTTAGAAATAGGACTTTCGACCTCCCTGTAATATCAACAGGTCCAACGGTCAGGTCGCATCACAACCCCTGTTCGGAATGGCAAATACTTACTTTCTGCCTCAGGCACCAGCAGGCTTATCAACTCCTGGATGCTGCGAAAAGACATGGGCTGTAGTTGTACAAAAACAGACAGATCCTACTCTCACCAGACCTCTTGTTTGAAACCAACCAGATACAGAAATGGTTCTTGTCACTCAGACGTCACTTGAGGAAGAAAGAGGTGAAATATGGACTGTTGGAACTAGTGAAAATGCTGATTACCCTGGAATGGCAGACGTGTGAAGATTATGACCTAGAGGATCTGAAAAGGTTGCTCGCTGAACTGGAAAATAGGGATGATACCAGAATGGATACCACGACTCCGGGAGCATCATCTACTTGCTTCATGGAGCGCAGTGTGGATTTGAACAGAAAAGCAGCAGAGGAAATGCAATGTATAGGAGACCCCAGAATCACAGAGACAAGTCATGTTCCAATATTAAGCCCAGAGATGGGTTATTTTCTCCTCCCATAGAGGTCCCCTCTAAATGACAGGGCACTCAATCCATTCCTGAACTACTTTACATACCTGTAAGTTTCTGTTCATGACACTGATGGTACATGATGGTGGGTGCTTCTCCCTGGTGGGGGACTTTGGGCACCTCTGTTGCTTAGATACAGGAGGCTGGTACCAATACATTGTCCCTTCTCCGGTGTTGGTGTGGGGCCCAGAGGTAAGTCTTACCAATCTTGGAACACACTTGGGTCCGGGCTACCTTCCAATGGAATCTTTGGAAGAAATGGCACTCTGCCTGGACTCCCATCATGTTCATTTGTAGTGCCTATCTGTTTCCAGGAAGGGGGGATGACTGTTGAGCATGTTCCTGCAACTTTTATTAGCGTCTGTCACTGTGGACTTTCTGGTACTTAACATATGATGGTTCTTGTATGGTTTGCTGTTCATTATTTGATTTTTCCCTATATGAGTGGTGGAGGGTCAGAACACCACTGGTAAGGCTGTCATCAGTATTCCCAACACTACAGTTGGTTAGTTTAGGGTTATGGAGAGTTTGTGTGCTGAGTAGGCCTGGGCCAAAATTCCGTTCCGTTCGTGGAAATTGCGATAATGTGGCATTTTCGCGTTCTGCGGAAAGCATGAAAATGTCAAAATTTTCGCATTCCGCAGCTTAGCGATAATTTGTTTCTTGATCGTGCTGTAAAATAATACATTCTCGCGTGCGCGCGATCGCCTTACCTGAATCCCCGCATTCGCCGACAAGTTTTCACGATCTGGTCGCGTTCTCCATGAGATGTTGGATTGTTGGTAGCCATTTGCACAGTAACATCATGCGTCGCGCGATCACGTCTTTCTTCTCGCGATCATGCACCGCAAGACAAGTGAAAACAAGATGGCCGCGCCCGCGAGCAACCACATGGGTAAGTTGGCGAGCCGCGACCACGCAGAAAATACCGCGAACGGGCGGGAAAAAAACTTCTGCATCTTCGCGATATTTTCGCGTGTTGGCGGAGATTTTTAACATTTTCGCGATAATTTGCTAAAGTGAATTTTGCAAATTCCGCCCACCCCTAGTGCTGAGCCCCTGACAGCCTTTTTCTCGCTGTGGGGCTTGGCATCCATGGTCACTGGGGGTTTCTTCTTTTCCCTCAGAAGGTG
Source organism: Triturus cristatus (assembly GCF_964204655.1). Taxonomy (NCBI): domain Eukaryota; kingdom Metazoa; phylum Chordata; class Amphibia; order Caudata; family Salamandridae; genus Triturus; species Triturus cristatus. The sequence goes on along the minus strand of NC_140594.1, from coordinate 503,533,346 downwards.
CTCACAGAGGAAAGACCCTGAGGGACTGACTGCTCTATTCCCCCAGTAATGCCAACCTAGCTTACTGCTCGTTCCCTCTAATCTTAGGTCCACCATCTGTCCATCTCAAAAGTGCACTGTTGGGATGCCAGGCCGCAAGAAGTCACTCACGCTGCTATCCTTAAATGTTAATGGCCTTACACACTTCATAAATAAGAAAAAGGTGCTTTCCTTCCCAGGCTGTAGTAGACCCGATATTGCATTGATACAAGTATTATTAGTAGAAGTAAAACAACTTTTATTAGGACAATCATCCATAAAAAAATTCTAAAACTTGTCTTTGAAACTCTGTTTGACAGCAAATATAAAACATGCAATTCCTAATGCCACATCAAGTCACACATTTCAGTCAACAGCTCCATTGCCTCCAACCTTTGTAATGTTCTGGATTTTAAAAATGGGGTTCTAAAAATTTAATACAAGCAGGAGTATTAAAAAGAAATCCATAAGTACACGAGACAAGGAGAATTTTACATTCAGGGGGTATGTATAAATTCCACTACCATCCTAGATCACATTACATCAGTTACGGGATGAAAAGATTGGATTGCAACCCATTCTCACCTTTAAAATTGAATTCCATTATCTAAGGTCAGGTATTTGTACCAGATAGGGGAAAACCATGTCCTGGCCAAGGATATTTAATGAGAAGCTAATGGAAGGCTTTTTCCTCAAGTAGGCCAGGTCCAGAGAACCAGTGAACTTCCCCACAGATTCTCTCAGAGCCAGTTTACTGCGAAAGCGGGAACAAGTTTCAATTGTACCCCATTGAGAATTATTTTTTTCAAGACCCCTTATTCTATTTCTTGCTTCCCTTGTCCACCTTCTTTCACTGCCTAGGGTTTTATTCCAACACAGTTTAGACACCTTTGGAGCTTCACTATCCACCAGTAGCTTATTCAAAATCTCAAAACACAGGAGTTTGCCAACAGGTTCCAGGAAACCAGGTTCAATTATCTCCGTATACACTGAAACACGGTTCCTGGTGACAGCGACAGGAGCCTCCTCAGAACTGTCCCCTCCATCAAATTTCAATCACAAGAAGGGCAAGTACCTCTGCTCCATACAGCTCCAGGGGTGGTATTTTCCCTTTGTAAGCCTTTATTAGGGATGTGAGGGCCAGTCCCCTGTTTTTCCAATAAAATCTAACCCGGGTATTTGCTTGCAGCATGGACCTCTGCTTGTCTCATCTCATATGTGTATACTATTGTAAGTTACTATTAAAGGATAGCCCAAGATATTTATAAGAATTCACTACTTCCACCTCTCGAACGTACAGGTACCATTTACATTTTTTGCTTTTTTCCCAAAGGTCAGCACCTTGCTTTTATCAAGATCAATTTGCAGCAAATTCTGCTTAATGTATGCTTCAAGGGAGTCCAGTTTTCTCTGCAGACCGATACAGGTGTATTCTAGCACAACCACATAGTCTGCATATAGCAGACAAGGGATATGCTGTTTCCAAACTTTGGGGGGAAATGATTTAATTAGATCTATAGCTGCTGGAAGGTCTGCTTGAATATAAACAAAAACGCAGGGGGGCTAAGTCACACCATTGTCGAAGGCCATTGCTGGTAATGTTTTGTTATCATCTGCCAGATATATCTTGCTCAACCTGTACCCAGTTATCAGTGTGTAATGCTTGTAATGCACTAAGGAGGTAAGTCAGGAGCTTCCAGAATCCAAGTTTCTTCCATAGGAGTCCCCCTGTGTCGAAGGCTGTCCAGGACTCAATAAAACAGAACCATAGCCTTTGTTTAGCTTTCAGGGCCTTCAGAATGATGGCCCAGAGCTCAAAACAATGGTCTATGGTTGAGTGACCCTACCAAAACCCTCCTAGCTCAATCAGTACAATCTTATGCTCAAATGCCCAATCATCCAGCCGTGATAATATGATTTTTGAGAACACCTTCACAAAGATGTCTAGAAGGCTAATAAGTCTGTAATGTGAGGGGTCCGAACCGTTTCTCTTTTTATAATACGGGTTTCACTAATGACCACTTCCATGACAAGGGATAGCGGCTATCCAACAAAACAGGAGGGAGTACACCCTTGCCCCCCATTTGCCATTGACCAAATTAACACTGCCGGAATTATTATCAGGGCCTGCAGCTCTTGATATCTTTATCCGATCAATTATCACCATTACCTCTTTTACTGAAAACCAGGTGAAGGGCAAATTCGTTTTGCCAATACTTTTAAGCCTGGGTGCAATAGGAGGGCTACCATACAAGTCAACCAAGGGCGCTGCCCAGGTATCCTCAGCAATCATACATGTTAAGCCCCCCATGAGAGCGGCAAGATTCTTTCAGCCAGAATTCTTGTTGGTCTCCTGATTGAATAATCTTCAGCATGTCATTCCACTTGATATGGTAGAAAGCGTCCTTTTTCATTTTAATCAGTTGCCTATATTGACAGTGCAGGCTGACCAACTCCTGTTTGGAATCACCTTCTGAGTGTAACCTGGCTTGTTTGGCTATCTTTCTCACGAGGCTTTTTATTTGCTGACAGGAAGAACTGAACCAACCCTTATCTTCGACATGGCAAGTCACCTGTGACCAACCATTATGTTTACATGTATGCAGTGCAACATATTAATCAAGATTTCATTAAACCACAAGATTCTGGTCTCTTGGCTCACAGGAAAGACCTCTGTGTGTTGATATACTGCTAAAAGCTGGAGGTAGGGTAGGTGGGTTGACAGATCCAAATGGCCAGATGTTAAACATGCCAGGGATAGAGAATGTTTGCGGGATTTGTTGTCAGCTTTTGCCCTGGTTGATCTGTGGCAGCTATTGCACCTGAGGGACCGTGATTATACCTTTACTTCATGCATTCATGGAACATCCCCCTTGCATTCTTAAATCTGCACCCACTCTCCATCACTCTGTCATGTAGAGGTGATGTGGATTATACCTGAGGAATCTCAAATAATGATATGATGGTGCTCAAGATGAGCCTCTTCATGACATCTCCCCCTCCTGGGCTTTGGCGTATGAATACAGCTAGGACCCGATGACCAAGCGGCAAGTGGTTTGCAGGTCTACCATTATTTGGATGAGAATGCGGGGTCAGTTGGTTATTTGGATGAGAATGTGGGGTAGGTTGAGTCACTCTCAACACTGAGGAGCAGGAAAGGCATGCATAAGGAGGCAAAGAATGTGCAATTCTGAGATAGCTACAAAAAGGGCAGCTAGCGACAGATGTTCCCTGGCTCCCTGCAGACTCGATGGCAGATGAAAGATTTCTGGATGCATTGCCCCTTTCAAGTCTCATGGCGGAGCATACAGCCTTATTAGATGCTGATATCACAGAGAAAGATATGTTACTGGTCATAGATGACTTGAAAACTTGCAAAGCACCCAGGGAAGATAGCTATTCGGGAGAGTTTTACCAAATGGTCAAATCCCTGGTTGTTCCCCTTCTGGGCAGGGTTTTCCAAGAGGCGATTGCCATGAACGGACTTCCAGCTGACTTTACCATGGCTAGGATTGATTTAATCCCTAAACCGGACAAAGACTGTGTCACATATATGCAGATCTCTCTGATTAATGTAGATGCAAAGATTATGACAAAAATATTACATGCCGACTGAAAAGATGCTTTACTACCCTAGTTCTTCCAATTCAAATGAGCTTTGTCACAGGTGGTGCTTCTATCAATCAACTCAGACGCTTATTGGAATTTATCTGGCAGGTGAGAGACGATGATGATGAGATGGTGCTCCTCTCCCTGGATGCTGAGAAGATTCTAGTTGGGGACCTAGGGACGGTACCTTCTTCGCACTATGGTGCAGATGGGCTTCGCCAATAATTCTTGACATGGGTGTGAAGTATGCACCGGACCTCGAAGGTTAGTTCTGGGGATTTCACGTCACCTCACTTCTCAGTGAGACATGGGATAGGACAGTGTTGTCCACTGCATCTACTGCTGTTCCTACTGACCCTGGAACTGCTGGCATCGGCTATACACCAAGATAGAGACATTGAGGGTATAGGCGCTCACGGTTGCCAGAGGCTCTACCGGGCCCCGTGATTACGTTTAGATGCCACAAAGCTATTTTAAAAATTGAACTGTGTATTTTAGACTGTATTTGTACTTTGCCTGCTAACCCCCTTTTGTTGTGCAGGTTGATCGCATGTACTTACCGGGCCTTTATCTGTGTATTTGCCCTTGATTTGTCTCGTGGCAGGCGATTATAGCGCTGCCCGGGACCCGACTTTGGCCGCCATCTTGGGTGAGGAGCCTGTAGTGGAGCCGAGGCGAGCGGACTAGCGCTCGGCCCCTCCCGCCCTCAGCCCTACAAAAGCCTTTCTTGTGCTTCGGTCCATTGATAGACGCTCACGGTTGCCAGAGGCTCTACCGGGCCCCGTGATTACGCTTAGATGCCACAAAGCTATTTTAAAAATTGAACTGTGTATTTTAGACTGTATTTGTACTTTGCCTGCTAACCCCCTTTTGTTGTGCAGGTTGATCGCATGTACTTATCGGGCCTTTATCTGTGTATTTGCCCTTGATTTGTCTCGTGGCAGGCGATTATAGCGCTGCCCGGGACCCGACTTTGGCCGCCATCTTGGGTGAGGAGCCTGTAGTGGAGCCGAGGCGAGCGGACTAGCGCTCGGCCCCTCCCGCCCTCAGCCCTACAAAAGCCTTTCTTGTGCTTCGGTCCATTGATAGACGCTCACGGTTGCCAGAGGCTCTACCGGGCCCCGTGATTACGCTTAGATGCCACAAAGCTATTTTAAAAATTGAACTGTGTATTTTAGACTGTATTTGTACTTTGCCTGCTAACCCCCTTTTTGTTGTGCAGGTTGATCGCATGTACTTACCGGGCCTTTATCTGTGTATTTGCCCTTGATTTGTCTCGTGGCAGGCGATTATAGCGCTGCCCGGGACCCGACTTTGGCCGCCATCTTGGGTGAGGAGCCTGTAGTGGAGCCGAGGCGAGCGGACTAGTGCTCGGCCCCTCCCGCCCTCAGCCCTACAAAAGCCTTTCTTGTGCTTCGGTCCATTGATAGACGCTCACGGTTGCCAGAGGCTCTACCGGGCCCCGTGATTACACTTAGATGCCACAAAGCTATTTTAAAAATTGAACTGTGTATTTTAGACTGTATTTGTACTTTGCCTGCTAACCCCCTTTTTGTTGTGCAGGTTGATCGCATGTACTTACCGGGCCTTTATCTGTGTATTTGCCCTTGATTTGTCTCGTGGCAGGCGATTATAGCGCTGCCCGGGACCCGACTTTGGCCGCCATCTTGGGTGAGGAGCCTGTAGTGGAGCCGAGGCGAGCGGACTAGCGCTCGGCCCCTCCCGCCCTCAGCCCTACAAAATGGCCCCCCCTTCCCGGAAGCGCAGCGGACGAGCGCAGCAGGCGCGACGTAGGCGCGCCGGAGTTGTGCCTGAGTTAAGCCCGTCTGCGCCCGTCCGCGGTCTGACGGGCCCAGGGCCCTGGAATGCTGCTCCTTTTATCACTCATTCAGCTGCCACACTTAGAGCGCTGCAGCACCCTCCCTGTGCTCTCTCTTCTACAATTTGGGATCGCCTAGTGTCTCTCGGCATCTCGGCTGATACACTTTCACCTCGACTTACACATCAGGTTCTGTCTGCCCCGTCCCCGCCTGAGTCCCGCATCCGCATACTCTATCTTAACACACGTTCCCTCCCTCAACATCACTCTGATATATTTCTTCTTATGACAGCTGAGAACCCTGATGTCTTGCTGCTCACCGAGACCTGGCTGTCTGACTCCTCCCTCCCTGATATTCTGGCAGCCTTGCCACCTAGCTACTATATGCTGAATGCCAACCGGTCTACAGCGAGTCCTCCATCTCGGTGAAGGGCCTGGTTAGACTCCCGCCTTTGGAGGGCGGGGCCGCTAGGAAATGGAATGCTCTTGATCTTCCTGCCTTCCTCTCTCTTCTTGCAGAGACTCAACCCCCTCCTAGTAACAGCTTAGGCGTCAATGCTTTGGATGCTAATATCACCCACTGGCTCACAACGGCTAGCGACCAATTTGCCCCCCTTTCTCGGTTCCCTCGCTCCCGACATAGTAAATCTCATAAATGGTTTAACTCAGCTTTGAAATCTCAACATCTTGAGCTACGTAAAGCGGAGCGCAGGTGGAGACGTAATTACCTTAGCACCGACAGGGAGGCGTACGTGCTTGCACGTAAGGAATACAAAAACGCCATCACCACCACTAAGGCCGCCTTTGTCTCTAAGAGAATACTAACTGCCCCTAATAAATCCAAAGAGATATTTAAGGTTCTGGCTGAATTAACATCAGACGCCAGGACACTCCCCAACCAGGCCCCCTCTGCCGAGTCATGCAATGCCCTGAACTCTTTCTTTATCGATAAGATCTTGGCAATCAAAAATTCTATTCCTCATTCTCTCTCTCTGGCTATTGTTGCAGCCCCTTCTATCAATACCTCCACCTTGACTTGTTTCCCGACCCTTGATTCCGACTCCCTAGCCAAATTGGCTACGCGTGTTTAATCTGGTTCCCCCAAAGATTGTTGCCCCCTTTCTGTGTTTCGCGAGATCTGCCGCACTTTCCCGCACAGCGTCTTATCCCTACTTAACGCCTCTCTTAGCTCCGGAATAGTTCCTAGGTCGTTCAAGGAGGCTATCCTGGTGCCTTTGCTGAAAAAGCCTGGCGCGGACCCTGCGGTCCTCCCAAATTATCGGCCCATCTCCCTCCTGCCTTACCTGTCTAAAATCTTAGAGGCACATGTCACTGCTTGCCTCTCGCAATTCATTGAGGAATCCAATTTCTTAGAAATAAATCAAGCCGGCTTTAGACCAGCCCATTCCACCGAGGCTGTCATTCTCGCCGTGCTGGATAACCTCAGAAGTAATGCTGACAGAGGTTTCCCCCAGGCACTGGTCCTTCTGGATTTGTCGGCAGCATTCGACACGGTGGATCATGCCATCTTACTCCACCGTGTCGAGTCAGCTGGAATCCGTGGGCTCGCTCTGACCTGGGTCAGGTCTTTCCTCGAGGGAAGATCTCAAGCTGTCAAACTGGGCCCCTTCAGAGCTACCAGTGCCCCGTCACTTTGCGGCGTCCCCCAAGGCTCATCTTTGTCCCCCCTCCTTTTTAACTTGTATCTTCAACCCCTTATTCACTCCTTGGGTAGGTGGGACGTCACCGTGTTCAACTATGCGGACGACCTACAAATTATTTTTCCCCTCACCTCCCCTGACGCCATTATCAATTTCCAGGCGGTCATGATACACATCCAGCATTGGATGAATCAAAACCAACTGAAGCTCAATCCTGGGAAAACGGAGCTCCTCCTTCCCGGGAGGAGCGCTTCCCACTGGGGCTCTCAGTTCTGGCCCTCTGAGCTCGGTCCTTCGCCTCTCCCAGCTGATTGTGTAAAGAGTCTCGGGGTCAATCTCTGAGCTCAATCTCAAGGCCCAGGTGAGCGCTGTAACCTCCGCCTGCATGTTCCAGCTCTACAGAATACGGAAAGTTGCCCACCTTTTGACCCCGGAAGCCTTGCTACAGGTCATAATAGCACTGGTGATGTCCCGTTTGGACTTCTCCAATTCCCTTTACCACGGTCTTCCAAAATCCCTGCTATCCAGGCTACAGCTTATTCAAAACCAAGCCGCAAGACTCGCCTTTAAAATTTCAAGATGGCAGTCGGCTAGACCTTTGCTCCACCAATTACACTGGCTGCCTATCAGTGAAAGAATAGACTTTAAGGTCTGCTGCCTGGTTTTTAAAGCCCGGACTGGCCCCTCCCCGGCTTTCGTGAAGTCCTTGGTCACCCCTTACTGTCCCTCCCGTACCTTGAGGTCCACTAATCTCCAGCTTCTGGTCATCCCTCGCTTCAAACTCTCTAGATTAGGTGGCCGCAGCTTTATCCACTTGGCACCTAAGCTGTGGAATTCTCTCCCACTCTCCCTCAAGACTGAGTCCTCTCTTCTGTCTTTTAGGAAATCTTTGAAAACTCTGCTCTTCTCACATCCCCGCTAAGTCTTTCCTGCACAACCTTGGTAGTCTATCAGTGCCAGCAAACTCATGGTGACAGTGCGCTTAATAAATCCCCCTTAACATTAACATTAACATTAGGGATGGCAGAGGGTAAACATAAGGCAATCCTATATGAGGATGACATTCTTCTGAGACATTCCCACCCACAACACTTCGCAGAGAGCTTAGTGGCATTGATTGATCAGTACTCAAGTTCCTCAGGCTATCTCTTTAACTGGGCTAAATGGGAGGCCCTTCCCCTCACAAGAGCCACAATGCCTACATCTTTGTGGGCTCTGCCATTGAAGTGGAAAAACTGGCATCTTAAATATCTGTGTGCATTGGTCAATGGGGGTTTAGAGGGAATGATCTGGCACAATTTACTTCCTCTATTGGAAAAAACAATTGTAGACTTTACAAAGCAGGGACAGTTGAATCTGTCGCAATTTGGGAGGGTTCAGGAAGTGAAAATGAATGTGGCAGCCAGATATAATTATGTGTTTGGAATGTTGGCTCTACTGATTCCCAGGGCTCTTTTTCGTTGAAAAGACAAGAACATAACCTCATTTGTGTGGGTGGGATGAAACCATGACTGCACAGCTCAACATTATATGCCACTACAATAATGAGAGGATTAATACTGCCAAACATGGAATGCTACTGGCTTGCTCACCAGGTAACTGAATCTGTATATATGTTCAAGAATTTCAGGGCGACACCTTTATTCCACTAGAAAACCACTTGTGGGGTTGAAGGGGGACCTAGTGATAAACTATATCAGGCCTAAGAAGGGACCGAGAGGCGGCCACCCTGTGCGATCATCCTGGCAGTGTGGAGGAAGGCCCATGCTTAGGTTGGGTGATCAGACTTCCCAGATGCAGGCACTCCCTGTAGCAGTATCGGAGGTCAGTTGGCCTATCCGGAAAGTTTGCAATATACGATGTGTGTCCGGCAAGAAGGAGAGGTAAAATCTTTTCAGGACTTGCAAAGTGAATACAGCCTCCTGGATTCACAGGTCTGGAGGTACTCACAGATGAGGCACCTTGTGTGCAGCACTTGGGAGGGCACCATAAGTTATAACACCTTCTCCTATTCACAAATACATCTATTCTTGAATAGATTTTGGGGGTACCTGAGCTTTATACCTTTCTTAATGACCATGCTTTCTCTTCTGAGACAGCACATGGGTTACAAGGGTGATGGAAAAACGAGCTTGCAATTGCGGTTGTTGATGAATACAGGGAGGAATTGCTGAGTGACCACGACCGCTTCTGAGGGAGGAGAAGTTTAAATCTAGCCATTTTAATATTTTGCGCCGATGGCAAAGGACTCAGGTGAAACTCCTGAGGGCCAAAGTGAGTCTACAGTCATGCTGCTTGAGATGCAGCATGGAGGGAAGGGACATGTGGGAATGTGAAACGGTGTCTGAGTACTGGAAGCAAATCTGAGTGACTTTTGAAATGGAAATGGGAGCCCCCCTTGCATTTCAGACACAGATTGTACTTTTGCAAGGTTTCTCGGCACTCACTACACTGACATTCCATATAAAGCACTGGCTGTCACCAGTGTTGGCAGCGGTGAAAGTGGAGATATTGATGTTTTGGTCTGGAAGTCCCATCTCCCACCTCAAACTTCTTCAGGGCATATTATTGCTGCATTGTGTAGGAAGATCAAAGTTCTGAATGTGTAATGCATCTGGTCATCGAGTAGACCAAAATCAAACATCTCACGAGTATCTATACGAATAGTCACCGCATCTTTGAGTGTAATAGACCTACACAATGCAGCATTAAGTTTGAGGTAGACCGGCCTTATGAAACATAGGCTAGTGAGAGATGATCCTTGATTTCAAGAAAATAATGAACAAATTATTGCACAGTCTTCGACGATTCTTATTCTTTGGTGCTGCAGTGAACTTTGAAACAGTTTGGGACTTTTGGCCGGCATTCGAAGGACTTCTGCCAAGTTGGAGCACATTGAGGACCCATATTGCTGTTAGAAATGGGGGTCTCTAGTTGGCGGAGGTTGGTACCTTGTCCAAGTAAGGACCCTTTCTTCTAGTCAGGATAAGGGAAATACACACTTGAGATAACCCCTGCTCACCCCCTTGGTAGCTTGGCATGAGCAGACAGGCTTATCCCAAACACATGTGTAAAGTAGTTGCACTCAGACACTCAGTAAAACGGTGAAGACAATACAAATGGACACCACACCAGTTCAGAATAATAAAGTATCTTTATCTAAACCAAACAAGACCAAAACAAAAATACATACACAATTCAAAACATGACTTTTAAATGGTTTCAAGCAATTCTATCCATAGAAAACTGTGGCTGCTTGACTTTTACAAGATGTACCTCAAATGCATCAAAATCCTTTAGGCAAAACAGCCATAGAGAGGCGAGCATTGAAAAACACAGTGATGCTTCAGTTCCTGAGCCCTTGGGGGGTGATGCAGCAAGTCTGCTGCACACAGGAGAAGTGATGCGTCCAATCCGGACTGGAGGGAAAAGCAATATGTCGATTCCAAGACGGTTCTAGTCTGCGGGTGAAGCGTCGAAAAACTTGTTGCACAGGTGCAATGCATGAAAATCCGTAACGCACTGGGGGTCGATGCGGCGGCAGCAAACATGCACTGTATCGATTACTTTAGCCGTGGTCCCACGATGCGTCGATTCCTTCAGCCACACAGCAGGACCTGGTGCGGTGATCTCGGACTTCGCATATCAGTACACAGGACTCACGCGTGGCAGATTTTAAGCTGCTGGCAGGTGCTACATCAATTCTTTGGCCGCACAGCAGCAGAGCGTGGCATTTTCTCTCACTTGGTGGTGCTGCGTTTGAAAAACAGGCGCTGTAAGGGCCATTTGTTGTTTTCCTTATTTTCTTCAAGCTTTTTAGATCCCAGCAACAGGAACAACCTCCAGAGGTCCAGAATTAGAACAGGCACCTCCTGGCAGGTCAGAACTCCCAGCAGTGGAGTTCCAGGAAGCTGGTAATGAACTATCTGTGTCCTTGAGACTTCAGAACAGGAGGCAAGCACACAAAAGGCCTGGGAGATTGTTCATAAGCAGGTTCACAGCAAAGTTCCAGTCTTTGCCCTCTCCTTTGACAGAAGCAGCAACTGCAGGCCAACCCAGAAAGCAACACACAGCAAAGGGGCAGTACTCCTCCTTACAGCTCTTCAGCTCTTGTTCAGAGGTTCAGAGGGTCCACTTAAACCCCAGAACTGAGCTAAGGTTCTGGGGTTTAAGGTCTAATGTGTATACCCTATTGTAGTCTTTATTGCAAGACTTCCTGAGTTCAGTAAAAATAGTTCTGTCCTCCGTGGTCCAGCTTCGCTACAGGAGGTGGAGACAGCATTGTGAGGAGCAGACACAACCCATTCAGGTGCTAGTGAAAACTCCCCCCACCACTCTAAATGCAGATACAGTCTATTCAGCCTGGCTATGAGTCCCCCAGGAAAGGCAGGGCAAACCTCAACCCTTCTTTTGACTGTCTAGTGTGAATGCACATCCCCAGTTCTTGTCACTCCAAAACCAGACGGTGAATACACAAACAGGCAGAGGCACAGAGAATGTTAAGACAAGAAAATGCTCACTTTTCAGCACACAATTTAAAAACCACCTTTATGTAAAGGTATGTTGTTAAATTCTGAATTCTGAGAGCCCAAACTCCGTTCTTCATCTTGTCCCAATTGAAAGTTACACTTGTAAAATGTTACAAGGCTGCTTCCATGTTAACCAATGGGGCAGACAGCCTTCCAATAGTGAAAAAAGAAATACACAGGATTTCACTATAAGGACATGTAAAACATAAGGACATGTAAAACACACCAGCACATGTCCTATCTTTAACATACACTGCACCCTGCCCCTGAGGGTACCTTGGGCCTACCGAAGGGGTGTCTTACATGTAAGAAAAGGGACGGTTAGGGCCTTGCAAGTGGGGGCACTTGCCAGGTCGACATGACAGTTCAAAACTGTCCGTGCAGACACTGCAGTGAAATGAAATGAAAAGGAGACTTATGGAGTGCAAAACATTCACCCAAAGGTATCAAGGCGCTAGCTCAGCACAAAACAAACAAGACCAATAGAGACAGCCTCAAAGATTAAAAAGCCATGTCTTTAATGCTTTCCTAAATGGTAACAGGTGAGTTTCTTCCTTAAACCGCACTGGAAGTGTGTTCCAGAGTCTGGTCGTACTGACCAGAAAACTCCATTCCCCCCCAGGCGCACTTTTTAAACCTGGGAACTACCAGGTTATGAGAACGTGCCGAGCGGAGATGATGGGCAGGAACATAAGGCTGCAAATTATTTTAAAAAAATGCTGGCCCAATATCGTGAGTGGCTTTGAACGCAATGCAGAGAGCCTTAAACTCTATCCGCCTTTTCACCGGCAACCAGTGAAGCTTTTTGAGCACTGTAGAGGCCGATTTATGTTTTGGGATATTGAACAGGAGGCACACTGCAGCATTTTGCACAATCTGCAACTTATTGAGGCAATTTTTACAGAGGTTCATAAAGAGCCCGTTACAATAGTCGGCTCTGGATAAAACAAGTGCCGAAACCACTAATTTCCTCAAGTCAACAGGAATGAATGGGAGAATCCTTCTCAGTATTTTTAAATTATAGAAGGAGGCGGGTAGGTCTGAGACACATTTAGAGGGCTACCCATGTGGGTGTCAAAACCAGTGCTGCAAACCCATTAATAGGATTTGATTTGCAGGCCCTGGTGCACTTTACTAAGGACTTTCAGTAAATCAAATATTCCAATCATGGATGACCAATCATAATCACAATTTACACAGAGAGCACATGCTCTTTAGCACTGATCAGCATTGGTAAAGTGCCCAGAGTCCTATAGCCAACAAAAACAGGATCAGAAAAGTAGGAGGAAAAAGGCAAAATGTTTGGGGATAAATCTGCAAAAAGGGCAATGTCCAACTATTACTAATTACACTTTAGGTGTCTTTGTGCCATTCTTTTTTGCGCTGGCTCCCACTTTCCATCACTGTTTGGGAGACCATGTAGTGTGAGGAAGAACACAACAGTGAAGACTTGGTTATAGACCATCAGAACTTGTTTGCCTGACCTATTACATTGACAACCTTTTATGAGTTTTTACTTGGGATTATCATTTGTGATTGAAAATTGAACTGTTGAAATGTATTTTGAGATGGACTGGTAAAAGGAAAGTACATATTGCTGCCATGCAGTGCTCTAGTTCTATAATTACAGTCCATCCTGTCAGATTAGTGATTATTTTATTGCTGCAGCTAGTTGTTGGTGAGAATGATGAAGGTGATGGATGGCAATGCTTGAGTTAATCACCAGCAATTGCTCTGAGCACATTCCATGCCCTCATTTTTGCTCACTGTGTCATTACCGATAGGGATAAACCACCAGGAAATTAGTTTTGCCTCTAACATAAAAATAACAGTCCAACTTCAACTGATAAACCACATCCTATAAATAACAACCAGACATTCAATGTTTCACCCTTTCATGCCCTCATTTCTATGCTGCAGCCTAAGTACTTAAGGCGCAGTGAACATCAGAGTCATATCCCAGCGTACTCGTGGTACTTGAAACAACAAATTTAGAAAAGCAAATAAGAGACAAATGCTAATGCTGCCCTTACTATTACCCACTGGCACTTGTTCTGACTATATTGCATCCCATAGTGCTACTTCTACTCACTGTGTCATTATAAATATGGGCACGCATTCGTAAATTCGCTATTACCCCGATCAAAAGAAATGGTTCAGCCCAAAACATACGTTTGTGTCCTCCCAAAAAATGACAGCCTATCAAGCCAAGACATATTTAGCTCTATTGGGCATCATCGGTAACAAATATCGTAAGTCCAAACAGCACAGTGCGCAACAGAATCAATATTTTGAAGATGACTGGAGATGCTTAATTTCATCTTATTCATTGGCAATTGCTCTGGGTACATGCTATCCCATCATGTTTTTTGCTTGCCATAACATTACAGGAATGGATAAAATGCATGAAAATGAAACAAACTACCCTCTAATGAACAGAGCACCCTAAACTGCCTCAACTTGCCCATCTAAACAGGAGGACAAGCATCCACAGATATGTTTGATCTTTGTCAAGCATTATCAGTAAGGTACAACTTAAGTTCCAATGGCAAAGTTAGCTACAGGGTCCACTTCTGGGCAAGCCAGTGCCACATAATGTCATTAGCTGAAAAAGACAAGAAGTGAAGGACGTGATTTCTTTGATTAATCATAGGCAGTGGCCATTGCTATGGGTACTTCCCATTCCATCACCTTTTGCCTGTTGTGTTATTACAGAGAGGAATGATCAAACGAAAAGCAGTCTTGGCTGTGAACCAAAAAGGAAAAGCTTTTTAAGACTTTGTCTTTCATATGTAGTTCCTGTGCTCAAACCCTCGCCCCAAGGTCATGCAGGCACAGCTTTTGGCTATGTCTAGCAGACTTTGGAAGCATACTTAGCACAATTAACCCCAGATCAATGACTGGGTACAGACTTTGGCAACACCCAGTGGGCTCTAGGCAAAGGGCCTAGCCTTCATGCCTGTATCTAGATGTCTTCACAATGGATGAGTGTAGTAACAAGGCACATGCAATAAATGTAGTAACAAGGTTGAATGATACCCCCTACAATTCAACTTTTGTAACATATATATAATGAGGTCTGCACTTCCACAGGAAATGCATTTTTTCTTTGCTAACAACTTTGTGCAGTTTGAAATATCTTAAAAAAACTTTCCAAAAAGTGCTCTTTTTTGCTCTGATCCTTCCTGGAAAATTTCAGGGTGATCCTGCAAGCGGAGGTCGAGAAAAAGGGGCCCTCAAAATGCAAAACCTCCATGCATTTCCCATAGATTTGTTTGGAACACAATACTGCAAAAACTGCTGAAAGGAATTACACCAAATTTGGCAGAAAACTAGATCTTAGTCTAGAATGCGTGTATTTTATAATGTGGTGTAAATCTTTTCAGTAAATCTGTTCTGTTCAGTCATTTTTGAGAAATTAAGGTACAAAAATATTTGCATATCTGAATTTTTGGGTTCGAGGGAGCAAGCACAACTTCAAAAAAGAGAGCATTCTGATTGGCCGAGGGGAACTTTTTCCCTTGGGCCATTTCACTCCCACAGGAGTGAAGGCCCCAGGGAAAAGAGCTCTGGTTGGCTGATCACAACATGAACAAAAATGTTGTGGCTGCCATTAAAGGACTCGGGACCTACTGTCATGAATGCCGGACTCAGCTTGTTGAACACGAGGGGACCGGCAGAGGAGTATAAAACTTCCTCCAATCCCACAGAGAAATGCTTCGCATTCTAGTGGCCGGGATTGTTCCTAACTTCTGGGTCACTTACCTGCTGTTCTTCCCGTTCACCGCCAGGTGTCAGCGTTCCTGCTTGTCGTCTCATCACGTCTTCTCTTCACGGCCTCTGGCATCTCTCGGATCCCTCTGCAGTTCTCTGGCATACATATTCGAAGACCACTGCAGCGCTGCAGCACCAAATACTTATCTGTTGGGAAACATGTCGCTGGAGATTTACTTTTTTTCGTTTTTTCTTTCCTTCTGTTCAATTAACTAAATGAGTATTCCTGAAAGATATATGGAATTCTCTTGTAATTCTTCCTAACGCTAAGGAGAATTAAAGTAGTGTTCAAGTACTGAGCGTGTGTTTACTTACCATAACCAGATATTAAGGAATGAACATCCTGATCAAGATCCCTTAGTTTCTATGTGTCACTAATGTTCTTAGGTGGGTGTTAGAGTGCTCCCCTTCTTGATTCCTGTTCTCTACATTTGTGTATACATTATTGACATTTTTCTTTCCCTTTCTGGAGAGAAAGGCTATAAGACCACATGAACCACTCTGTTATCATTTAGCAGAAAAAGGAAATTATTTAGGTGCTTTAGACTCTCACATGTTCCTCAATATTATCATTTACTTTTAGTATGTTTCTATATACTCTCACACTCTGTCTCTTTTTAGTTAGGGATTTCTCCTGGTTGTCTGGTCCTGTCCATGAGTGGGGGATGTTGTGGGACATATTCTTCTTCTATCACTGTTTCCCTTCTTCCCCTGGTTTACTGCTGTTGCTTTGACTCTGTTGGGTATATCAGTGACCAGGGAAAAGTTGGGACCTCACATCCTTGCCTGGCGTTCCTGCAGAAAAGTGAGTAGAGTCTGACACTTAGTCCCCTGTCCTGAAAATATTTGCAAATAAATATATAAGGAGCCAGGGTAGGGTTACCCTGCCATCCCAGCTCCTGAGGGGTGTGGGAGGCAGAGGGTACCCCCCTGGGGCTAAAATAAAAAAAATATACCAAGAGAATGCAACAGAAAAAAATGTGCCTCACATTTATTTTATAGTAATATGCCCCCCCCCCCCGGTGTAATTTATTATTTGGGAAAGGGGGCACGTATGAGATTCTGGCCCTGGAGATATCATTCCCCCTTGGGCCCAGCACAATAATTAAAGGGGAGAGAGTGTGCTGTCAGCATAAGAGATGACCTGCACCTCAAACTATTCCACCAGGATTGCCAAGTGGGACATAAAGACATTAAACATTGTTGGACTCAAGGCAGAATCCTAGGGCACCCCGAATTTAAGGGGTTTGGGGGTCTGACCCGAAAAGACGGCATCCATACAGGCTTAAATCTGCTCATTAAGAAAGAAATCAACCAAGCCAAGACTGTCCCACCTGTCTGATGTCACTTAAGCATTGCTTCAAGATAGGATGAGATACAATGTCAACTACTGTTACTAACTGCAAGTGCAGTCTGGTCCACTGACCCATTAGTGTCAGAGTAATTGCTGGTACCACCCACTGATAGAGTCTCTACAATACCTGTGATATTTCTGAAAGTTAAGAGTTACGTTTTGGTGAGGCTTTAAAGGGCCTAGCTCGGGAAGAGGGATTAACAGACATTCTTGTTATTTTAAAAATCTCTCTGGCTTTGTTATTAGCTGATATTATAACTACTGTTTATGTACCCCAGGTTCGGGGAATAGTGTTACCCCTTTTGGCTGTAATTTGTTATTAGATGAGGCAATTTCATTGGTGAAATATTTGGCTTGAGCCTTTTTTATTCCCATATGCTAGAACTGCAGGTCCTTTAATCTACATTAAATAAAATTTACACCAGGATCTGTCAAGCTTTTACAATTCTGTTGCACGGATCTAAGCTCCTTAACAAACCAGGGAGTGAAGGGATGTCTCAGGCCACCAGACCCTGACTTGATGGGGACCACTTGGTCAGACATATTACCCAACCAGATGATAACTGCCGGTGTGTAAGCATCAATCCTCTCAGATAGCACAGGAGCACTATTTTTAAGGACAGATGTTATTTCCCCTGAATTGTCTTTTGCCCATGTGCAATGCGGTAATGAAGGTTTAAGCCCGCTACATCTCTGGCCCTGCTCCAGCGTCCAGCAGAAGTAGATTGTTGAATGGGCCGACCATATGTTACTCAGAAATTCAATGATTTCAATTCAACCATTAGAAGTGCCTGTAGAATGGGTAGGTTTGCCCACAAATTTTCTCAAATTCCAAGTGGACATAGTATCCAAAAGAGAGTGAGCATGGAGGCCATCCAGGTTGTAGAAATAAATATTTAAGTCTCCTAAGATGGAGAAATCTGAAAATTTTAAAAGATGACTAGAAAGACCATCATCTATCAAGTATAAGAATTCAGTGGCATAGCCTGGGTTACAATAGATTAAAATTCCAGCCAAGGACTTATTTGCTAAAGGAGAAAAGCAAAGAAGCCCAAAGATTCAGCTCCCTGAATCTCCAGAATCTCAAAGGAAGGATACTTTAGGGAACATTTTGTGAATAAAACCACTCCCCCACTTCTTTTACCCATTCTATCATAGTGGCCAATAGATTAATCTGCGGGAATTACTAGCAAGCTATCCATAGAGAAGTTATCACTCAACCATGTCTGTAAGAGAAAGAGGATATTCAAATGTTCCTCCTTGTGGAGCTCAAAAATGTAAAAAGCATTTTTATGGAGGGACCGTACATTTATTAGCGCTGCATGTATCAGAAAATTATTGGCATAATGCTTGCTGACCTTCACTGAAGCCTGGGAGATGTAAACCGGGAGAGATGATGGAAGGTAACATAGAGGCCGGCAGCTTAAGGGAACACAGAGGGCGTGTCAGAGACAAATATGCAGTAGACACCCAAAAAATAATACATAAAACAATAATAGTAAATAGGCGGCAGGAGCATATCATTTACTATTCATTGCTCCTTTCAAGGAGTGTCTCATAATGTCCTGCAAATGCTTTTTCAACATATGTTTTTCAGCTTGGTGGTGCTTGTAGAGGGCATAGGGACACCACCATGCACTGCTAATTGCCCAGTTTACTAAATCGCTCATGACATGATCTATGATATCACTGATAGCATGACTGTCAAATCTGAAATGAAATATTGTTGACAAGACAGTGGGGGCGTCAGTTATAGTAACTTTAGTGCACAAAGTATAGTTACTTGAGATAGCTATAGTTGGTAAATTTCAGTGCTTTTTTAAAGTTACGGTGACACTGAAATTTTGACCTAACTATAACATCACCGTAACCTTTGTTTTTCTTATATTTAGATACCTGGTTGTTTGGGGTGACCAATAAAAATTCTTGAAAGCGAGCCTCCGTGTGCTGGAGTCTGTTCTCATGCTGGAGCAGGCATTTTTAAATATTTATATATATATATATATATATCATCATTGATCTCAAATCAACCAGCTCCACAGCTTCAAAACTCTTGCTGACGCCAAAGAAGTCGGTACACGAACCAAATTAAGGTGCTTATTTTCTTTTATTCACCCAGAGCGACGGCCATAACGTTTCGGCTCTCCCAGAGCCTTGTTCACATGACAGCGTGATGCTCACAGAGCCACAAATTTAAAGTGCTAGTGCTGAATACGTACAACATCACATGGGGTGGTCACATGGGGGGGGGGGTTTCATAGACATAGACGACAAATAAAAATTATATTATTAAAATCTAAAAGACTACAACCATTGAGTAGGCCACTATGTCACCACATTAGAAGGTAGAGGAAATATGTTAACAATGTACATAAAACCATTTAAAGTAGATTCACAAATAGTAGCAGCATGAATGCCTGAGTTTACCAAGGTGAAGTTGCTAACAGTAGTAGTCAAAATATCGTCAATAATAAAGAGAATAAAACAGCCTATAGCTCACATACCTATTAAAATAAATAGATAAAATCATCATATTTAGAATGAATTCTCATTATGATCACAAAGTATGCATATTATTCCCCCTAGATTGAAGTACGTAAACACAGTGCAATATAAAAGTATAGTGTATAGGTGCTTAAACAAAATAGAGTACTGAAAGACTTCAAGTTAAGCGAACAGAGGATGTCAGGTACAGTAAGCAGGGGATCTGGTACAGCCCCCGGTGTAACGTATATGGGGCATATTCATGTCGTGCTGGCGACCAAACATGGTTACTCTGAGGCAAGAACATCATGGGACAAATGATTTGGTAGGTGTTATATAAAGGGAACATACTGGTAGAGTGCACACCACCAGTCGGGGTTTGGACACTCACCTGGACAGAGTATTAAATGGAATGTTTTGAAAAATACAGATGTGCAAATACGCAAAAAATATATTTTTTCTAATACAGTACTAATTTGTCAAGATAAATAGTAAAATACTATATAAATAATTGTATGGTAAAACAATTAAATAATTTAAGACAAATAACCTAAAAAAAGCTAAAATCAGCCCAATGGACATCTGATTCAAATTCCATAAAAATACACATGTAGTACACAGGGTAAAATCTAAAAGGATGGATAAAACATAAGTAATCTTCATCAAATAGATACCACTGCTCGTATTTGTTAAAACCAACGGCTACAATGAATGTAAAAATACTCTGTTGACCAGGTCATTTTAGCCCAAACACGTGTGTAAATCTTCAGTTATGTTCAATCCTGATGGTGTCCTGGTATTGAGTTGCAGTATGTAGCGTGTTTCTAATCTGCGTAACCTGGTCTCACGGTCCCCACCCCTTCTGCTAGGTTCAATGGAATCAATGACAAAGTAACTGAGCCCCTTAATGTCACTTCCATGGGTTTTTTTGAAATGCCTAGCAACGGGGTAGGTATTGTCTTGGTTGGAGATTGCTCGTAAATGTTGCAAGACCCGCTTATGAACTGCTAGTTTGGTACTACCTATATAACTGAGGTTACATGGGCAGGTAAGAACATAGATTGCATACTCCGTTTTGCACGTAAGCAACTTGTTGATCGTGTGTTGTTTGTTGCTAAATGGATCTGTGTATGTTTTGGTGTTAGTGCCATGGATACATGCTTTGCAGGTCTTGCACTTATAAAATCTACTATTATGTTGTAGCCAGGATGTTTTGTTGATAGTTTCAGGATTGGTGTTGACCAGTGCTTCTCTCATGGTGGGGGCCCTACTGTAGGTGATAAGAGCCCGTTGCAGGAGTAACGGGCCAATGATAGGGTCACTCCGTATTGTGGGCCAATTTCTGTTGATGATTCTACGTAATTCAGTATGTTGCTTGCTATATCCCATGATAAATATAAAGGCATTAGTCGAACCAATGTCCTTTCTCTCCTGGTTAATCAGAGATACAGTAGTACCAGTGGCACTACTAGTGATCTTGAGCAGATCATTACGGTTAAGTGTATTGGATCTTGCAATGGCACTATCAATTACACTAATTGAGTAACCTCTCTCCCTGAATCTCTGGCTGCTCAGCAACTGTGCTGCTTCAAGCTCCTTAGCTTCGCTACATATTCGTTTCAAGCGTAGCATCTCCCCATATGGTATGCTTCTAATAAGGTGGGGCGGATGAGCACTGGATGCGTGTAGGGTCGAGTTGCCTGCAGTCAGTTTACGGAACAATCTGGTTTCAAGCTGGCCTGCCTGTGTGTATACCTCAATATCAAGGAATGTGACGCTGGTTTGGCTGGATGTTGCCGTAAAATGGAGATTCAGATTATTTACATTAAGAATCTTAATAAAATCCTGAGCCTCCTCCAACGAACCATCCCATATAACAAAAAGATCATCTATAAAGCGCAGCCAGATCACCACTTTTTCATTGAGATATTTAGCATGATCCCTGTGTAAAATCATCTCTTCCCAATCTCCCATGTGGAGGCAGGCATAGCTAGGGGAAAAGCTAGCCCCCATAGCTACGCCCCTTAGTTGACGATATAGTAAACTATTAAACATGAAGTTGTTGTTAAGCAGGCAAAATTCAAGCATTTCAATCAACATTTCATTATGAGTCTCAAAGTGTACTGGTTTGCGCGAAAGAAAATATTTGATGGCATGTATGCCATCATTGTGACTAATACTTGTGTATAGTGACGTCACATCAAGCGCCAGCATTCGATAATCATCCTTCCACTCAACCTTGTTGATCTTGCGCAAAAAGTCACCTGTATCCTGCACATAGGAATCCAAAGATTTCACAAAATCCTGTAAGAAAAAATCAATGTATTGTGATGTTTTTTCATACATGCCATCCCGGGCTGAGATGATAGGTCTGCCCGGAGGTTTGCTAGGATCTTTGTGCACTTTGGGAATAAAATACAGGGTGGGAATGACAGGATTTTCATTTTTCAAGAAATTGTACTCCTTTTCAGATAAGAGTTTGTGTCTCTTCCACGAGGCCAACTTGTTCCTAAAGTTATTACTAGACGACTGTATCTCTGCCGCTGTCGTGCGGGTATAACAGTCTCTGTCGTTGAGTTGATTGAAGGCTTCTTGGTCATAATGTTCTTTTGTTAATAAGACAATATTGCCTCCTTTGTCGCTTTGACGGACCACAATTGTCTTGTCGTTTTTAAGTTTAGAGATCAGTTGATGGTATGACTGTGTTTGTCGGTTGTACCGGCGTCGTTTGTTACACGTTTCTATATGCAGCGTTTTCATCCCTGCAATGACATTTTCATTGAATACATCCAGGGCGTCTCGTGGCATAATAGGATTGTATGTCGATTTGGGTCTGAATGGGGTAATCGGCCCCTGTGAATCAATACCAGTCTGATGGTAAGCCTCATTACTCCCACCCGCTCCCTCAGTGTCCCACAGATTTTGGATAGCATCCTGTAGCGCTGAATCCTGTGAGTTGTCGTTAATATTGTGCCGATTGCTTTGAAGTGCAAAAGATTTTTTCAGCTTTAACTTCCGTACTGCTTTGTACAGATCAAGGCGAGTGGCTGCATAGTCAAAGTCATTCTCAGGTGCAAATGATAGGCCCAAGGAGAGGATCCTTTTCTCATCATTGGACAATTCCACAGGTGTCAAGTTGATGATAGTATTGGTGTTACCAGGGATTACTGATTCTTTGCCCAGTATCCTCTCCCTCTTCTCCTGTTTGGATTTGATGTTCCTCTTCCTCGCCCTCTGCCTCTGCCTCAATTTGAAATTTGCTCGTTTGCGTCGTAGTCTATAGTAGCTGGTCTCGAGCGTAGTGTCTGCCTTCTCTCCACGCATAAAAAATTCATTTCCTCAGCGGGAGTCGGTTTGGGAATAGAGCCTGCTGCCAAATTGCCACGCAGTTCCGATTCGGAGTCACTACCGCCCAAGGAACTAAGATCTGACCGAGTAGTATCATTCGTGTAGGTAACTTTACTTGTGCCCCTGTTGGGAGGGACTGCCTTCGACTTTGGAATGCGTAGAGAGTCATATTTCCTCGCAAAAGTAAAGATCTGACCCAGCTGATAGTCGTTGCGATCACGTTGGAATTTAAAAGTCTTTCTTTCCATGATTTTTGCCTCCTCTTTCTTAAGCCTGGCAATCATATCGTCGTTTAATCTCGTTTTTTCCTCAGTATTATTAATTTTATCGAGATCCTCATTGATTTCTTCTATTTCTTTGAGTAACCGGGCCCTGTCAATATCAGCATATTTTATTAGAATTAACATCAGCTTGCGCGAGGACTCCAGATTTGTTTCTGCCCATTCACGCATTAACTCAGGGTTTGGATTCTCGTAGCTGGGGGCCGTCAGGATACGTAGCCCACGCGGTATCCGATTAACATCAATGTATCGTTGGAGGGATTTTGACTCCCCCATTTGCTCTGTTCGCTTCGAAGTTTCTTCTCAAGTATTCTATATTTCTCTTTAAGAGTAGTGTCCTGAGTGACCACATCCGTGGCGTGTCCATTGCGAATAACTGCAGGTAGCGGGAGGCTGTCGGAAAATATAGACAGTGCTGCGGCTTCCCGCTCCCGTATGCTGTCAGCCGTCATGCTCAATTCGGGGCTCGTTTAGTTGGCGTGTGGGAGGTCAAACTGGGTTGTGTAAATAATCAACCTCAACCGCCCACCGCCGCACCAGTGCTCTCACTTCCCCCAATACCTTGAAAATAAGTTGAAGTCTCCGGTCCTGTTCCTGCCGTGTCGTCCGATCACAGCTAGAGTGGGCCTCCTTCATCTCACTGCTAAGCAGTCCGTGTTCACAGACCTGCCGATAATGGTATTGCGGGGGGTCAGACGCCAAATCTTCCTTCCGGGAGCAAGTACATCCGGGTAACACCTGGACACAGTTTCACTTTAAGGCGCCGACCAATTGACAGAGAGGGTTCCGTGTGAGGATCGCGTGAAACCAATTACGATCGCTAATATCAAATCAACCAGCTCCACAGCTTCAAAACTCTTGCTGACGAACCAAATTAAGGTGCTTATTTTCTTTTATTCACCCAGAGCGACGGCCATAACGTTTCGGCTCTCCCAGAGCCTTGTTCACATGACAGCGTGACGCTCACAGAGCCACAAATTTAAAGTGCTAGTGCTGAATACGTACAACATCACATGGGGTGGTCACATGGGGGGGGGGGTTTCCATTGATGAACTGCAACTTTGCGGGAGGTAACTACCTACTTAGATGGTGCCTACAGGCTTGTTGTCAGGATTACAGCGGAGAGGTGAGGGTTCGGGGAAGCTGTTCACCGCCCACTTTGAGATCAAGAGCGAACATAGGGAAGGAGCAGACACCGCCCACTGGGGCTCGTACGTACGTCAGGTGTCTGCTCTGCCCGGACTTTCATTGTGTAGTTCGAGCAATCCTGTGTCAGCACTCCCGCGATGCCTCAGCAAATCACAGAGGGGCATTGGGACTTTAAATGGTGGGCGGGAGTATTAACTGTGAATGCGGCATCTGAGGAAGTTTGGCTTACGAAACGCGTCATGCCGTCAAATTAAAGAGCAGCTTTGACCCGTGAACCTGTGTGTGCTCATATTTCTGCATAGAAGCAGAGGAGTGTTGTTTGTATATATATATATATATATATATATGCCACGAAGAGATCCTTTTGCTTGAAAGAACCGGAGGGACACCATGAGGTACTTCAAACAGGGGATTTATTTCAAAGAGCATGGGCATGACGCGTTTTGGACATTGCCTTCCTCAAATGCCCGCTCCTCCCCCGATCAACCACAGTTCTGTTTAAATTCCTCCAGTCGTTCCACCATTGGTGGCTCTCCTGATAAGCCAGTTAAAAGTCACACACAGACCTGCAATCCCAGTAGTAAACTGCAAGTCCCAGCAGGCTCTCTCACCGCATGCTAGGCAAGTGACTTCAGCCGGAAATGTCTGTAAAACAAAACCATCAGGATAACATTAAGAACGCTGTTCAGGGCTTTGGTAGTCGAAGCAGTTTAAAACAAATACTCCTCCCGAGTCCCCAAAACGCCTCAAACCACACTGATCTGCTCCTTGGGTGGCCTGGAAAATGCAGAAACAGTGATACGGATTCCTTCGTGGAGTCACAAACTGCAGTTAACAGCGGCACAGATACCGCGGGCGGATGTGGTGGGTCAGAGCCTATCCATTACCATGAATACAAAGAAAGTGCCGAAGCTGCCCCGGATGACTCTGTCCTCTTGTTGAGACGGGTCTCCTCCATGTGCGCCCAGGACTTGCACACAACATATGCCATGAAGAGATCCTTTTGCTTGAAAGAACCGGAGGGACACCATGGGGTACTTCAAACAGGGGATTAATTTCAAAGAGCATGGGCATGACGCGTTTCGGACATTGCCTTTCTCAAATGCCCGCTCCTCCCCCGATCAACCACAGATTGTCACGTGGATGATGTCATCAGTGATGTAATTTGAGATGTCATCAGTGATGTCACTGACCATGTCATGAATGATGTAATATGTGACATCATCAGCAGTGGATTGCGGGCGCGCGAGTTATAGTTAGTAGAACTAACTATAACAAAGGAATTTCAATGGTTTTGTACGAGTGAAATGTCCAGCTAACTATATCACCCCTGAAACCTATGGTTTTTACAGTGAATTTCTAAGGTTTTTTAAATGCTAATTCCTAACTATAACATGTCTGAAACGGGTTGAAGCAAGGATGCGTGCTGGCCCCATCCTCTTCAACCTATATACGGCGGATTTGGGAGAGGCCCTAAAAGGAGCCAGTTTAGTAGCCCCAAGACTAGGAAGTGTGAGGCTTCCAGTGTTACAGTATGCTGATGACACAGTCATAATGGACCACACAAAGGTGGGCTTACAAAGAGCCCTAAACGCACTAAACAACTTTAACATCACCAATAACTTGACAGTCAACCAAGGAAAAACCAAGGTCATCATTTTTGGATCCATCATCCTACCACCTGAAAAAGAATGCACAGTGGCAACTGAGAAACGTGCAAATCATCTCGGTGGCCTCATACAACTACTTGGGGGTTTGGCTGACGGAATGGGCTAAGACGAACGTACACCTAAAACAGCAGAGTGCCAAGGCCAGCAAGGTTATACACCTACTAAAACAACTAAGCCTGCATCTGATCAGCCCGTTAGCCAGCCCAATTCTCCCAGTCTTAAGAGCGAAGCTGCTTCCAGCAATTAATTATGGTCATCTTGCCTTTCCCGGGAAATTGGACGCCCTCCTTAACACAGCCCAAGCTAAGGCGCATAAGGCAGTGCTTTCGATTCCGAGGACAGCCAGAAAATCAAGGCTAAGATTGGAGTTAGGTCTGGCAAGCCCAGACCTGATGTGCCAGGGGGAGATTATAAAGTCATATTTAAGGATTTTAAGGGCACCGGCTAACTCCCTAAAAAATCAGATGAAACCAATCTTTGAGGGGCCAGGCTCGGCCTGGCACTCCAGCCTTGCTAACGCAATTAAAGCTTTTAAGATCGAGGAAGAAAGCATCAAGTGGCCGGACATCCCACTGAATGCCTGGAAGAGAGCAATCAACAAACAAGTACGTGTAATCTCCTTCAAACAAGATTTTAAATCTCTCCGCCGAAGCGCTCACTTAGACCCGTTGAACAACTCCTACGAGGCAGGTAAAGCACAACCTTACCTAAGCGAGGTCCTCACCACACAGGCCCGAAGCAAAATTTTATTCATGAGGCTGACCATGCTAGGGATTGCGGGATTCAACGCTGCATGGGCTCGAAGAGGGGAACTCACAACTTGCAGACTGTGCCACTACAAGAGGGAATCTTGGCTGCATCTCCTATGCTGCTGTCCCAATTTTGACAATGTACGTTGGCGACTCCTGCGCCCGATCTGCATTAAAAATGGTATAAAGTCGTGCAGCGAAGCATCAGCCCTGTGTTTTTCAACTACCAACACTATGACACTAGCGAGACTGGCGAAACTCATCCACTAAATCAGGATAGCCTTAAAAGCCGCTGACGAAAGTAGCGATACCCTTGGGAAGAGCATGGTAATCTCCGTGGAGGAAAGCTAATGGGTTTTCTCAACGACAAACCAGTGTTGCATCAACAGTGCCCATTGAGAGACACTTAGTGTGCCACAAAGGGCAGTCCAAGAGCCCCGCAAACCAGGTCATCTTCAGGGCACAAATGGGGCGTCAAGAACACATGCTCACATGCTGGGGAAAGACCATACGGGTATCGGGAAGGGGTGTCAAAATTTTAACCGGTATTAAGGTTTTGAATCACAGTTTTTAGCCTTTTTGTCCTGATCTTTTTTACTGTAAAGATTTTAATTAATTGAAGAGTTAATAAAACATACATAATGTCTGAAACCTATGGTTTTTTCAGTGAATATATATATATATATATATATATATATATATTTATATTCTGCTCCAAAGGTTGTCCACCAGGTGAGCAGCACTCGATCAGCAGCTTTGTTTATGATAGGCATGGACGAGGGTCCGCTTGTAAAAGCCGCTCCGTAGTGGAATTGCCTGACGCGTTTCGAAGCTCCATATGCTTCTCTTCAGAGGCTTTAACGGAGACGGTGTGTGCAAGCGCTGAACCTACTTCGCCATTTTCATATTGCACTCCCACCAATGGGAAGCTCGAATGAGACTGTGCATTGTGGGAAATATGGTCCGGATAGCTTCCCATTGGTGGGAGTGCAATATGAAAATGGCGAAGTAGATTCAGCGCTTGCACACACCGTCTCCGTTAAAGCCTCTGAAGAGAAGCATATGGAGCTTCGAAACGCGTCAGGCAATTCCACTACCGAGCGGCTCCTACAAGCGGATCCTCGTCCATGCCTATCATAAACAAAGCTGCTGATCGAGTGCTGCTCACCAGGTGGACAACCTTTGGAGCAGAATATAACACGCGGCCGTCCTGCCGCGGAGCTTGCCCCACCCCGCAACGTTACGGGGGCCACCTGACATGGTAACCATTATGTCAGTAATGTGGGCCAGCAGCGGCAAACAGGATTGAGGACGAGTCCACTTGCAGGGTCCATACAGGACAAGATTTGTGTGCTATCCGGACCATATTTCCCACAACGCTCAGTCTCATTCGAGCTTCCCATTGGTGGGAGTGCAATATGAAAATGGTGAAGTAGGTTCAGCGCTTGCACACACCGTCTCCGTTAAAGCCTCTGAAGAGAAGCATATGGAGCTTCGAAACGCGTCAGGCAATTCCACTACCGAGCGGCTCCTACAAGCGGATCCTCGTCCATGCCTATCATAAACAAAGCTGCTGATCGAGTGCTGCTCACCAGGTGGACAACCTTTGGAGCAGAATATAACACGCGGCCGTCCTGCCACGGAGCTTGCACCACCCCGCAACGTTACGGGGGCCACCTGACATGGTAACCATCATAATTAGGAACAACAAGAGAGAGAGGGTAGAGTTACACTCTTATTCCCCCGAGTTAAGTACAAAAAACAACGTAAGAGTGTATATAGAAAGAGGTACAACCAGCTGGTTGGACTCTAAAATAAAGCTCTGAGTGTTAGTGAGACAAAATCAATCTGATATTAAAATAAAACCCTCACTCACCAACATAGTTGGTGACATGCTTCATCATGGGGTTTTGCCAGTGGTGCCTTGTGCGCCTCTGGTGTGCTTCGACGCCTTTAGTATAGCGGAGCAACTATATTCAGATTAGAAAGTGTAGTGTGTGATAAATCAAGAGTGAGTTAAAAGTCATATGAGTCAGCCAGAAAATTTTAATGATGGCGTCATATGAACAGATTAAAAAGGTGGTGGATATCAATTCCTGAACTTTAAATTGGTCAGGTCAATCCTGCTTATGATCAAATGGTCAACATGTTTCAGCTTATTGTTGTGTTTCACCAAGCTTTCATCAGGACCTAATCATGAGAAAAAACACCTTGGCGGTATAAGCACGCTAAGGCTTATCCAAACCTCAGGTGTGATTGAACCGATACACTCACGGTTACATCAGGGGTCTTCCGCTAATTCGAGGGCAACCTCGTCTGTCTGTAAAAAATGTATGTACATTAGAATCCACATACAGATATTAAGTATACTGTGTATATCAGAAAACAAAATCAAGTATCAGACAAACACTCATTCATATTGTCCCTATGTTTTTACATGACTCATAATATAACACGGGGCAGTCCGTGCGGACAAGAACTCAGTTTCTTTTCGATCATCCAGACACGTCTGCAACCAATTAGGAGCAAACAAGCATTTGAGCGATTCGCTCAAGAGTCTGGGTATGTAAAAATTACTTATTGACTATGCGGTGATCTCATTTAAAAATTTTTGCACATGCAAATGTATGTCGTTTAAAAGGGGCAATGCATAATCCCCAATACTACGGCATAATTTGAAAGACGGAATCAAAACAACAATAAAAATTGTTTTAAATGATGCTTACGTAAATGAAGACGAGGAAGTGCTCCTTGGGCAAACGAACGGGTGGCGGGACTACAGAACAACTGTGGTGGAGACAGACAAAGAGGTAAATGTCAAACTCCTATAGTCCGTTAACCCATTAAATATCAAAGATCCGTTTCGAAGAAGACCAAAAGATCGTTTCACAGCGGTACTTACATCGTCCAAGTCCTCAGCCAGGCAAATTCACCTACATATGACCGCCGAGCCCGGAGTCAAGGTGAAAGCAAGTATTCGCGTTTAAATAGTAGCAGCCATGGCGGGAAACCAGGAAGAGTCTGCCCCTGCCGGTATGCGCACGCATCCGTGCTATAGACATGGAAAACGGACTATCACGCTAGTCCTAGAGTGAAAAGAAGGACTAAGTTTCAATTAGCCTTTGTTCAAAACTTTATCGACAACCTCGATTAAGCGCAAACAAAAACCCAAAGTTGGATTAAAAATGATCCGGAAATAATCAGAAGTGTCCCCGCACCCCAGGTCAAAGCAGTAAGTAACGTCCCTT
This sequence comes from Triturus cristatus, assembly GCF_964204655.1. Classification (NCBI taxonomy): domain Eukaryota; kingdom Metazoa; phylum Chordata; class Amphibia; order Caudata; family Salamandridae; genus Triturus; species Triturus cristatus. The sequence goes on along the minus strand of NC_140594.1, from coordinate 503,503,653 downwards.
CTCAGGCCGGAATTAAATACCCTCTTAGTGACAAAATAGTCGATATAAGAAAAGTCGGGTAGTGAGGTAAAGTAAATAGGGACTATTCAGGCTTTTCTGGGAAATAGTACTGAGGCAGTAGGATCCAGACGTCCAGACAACATTAAATAGTTCGTCTCAAAACAGATCCCCAAGGGATCATATCATTGAGTCCCCGGAGGTGTGTCGATAGGCGGTAAACCCACCGCTGTTCTTTTTCAAACAGTATGGAGGGTTTAGATTGCTCTATGATGGTCCAGTGCAGATCATCCGCAGTGTGTTGGAATCGCAAGAAATGTTCCGTTAATTTCGTCATGCTTTTTCTGCACCGAATGTTGCTTCGATGTTCCCCAATACGTAACTTGACCTTGCGTGTGGTCATGCCCACATATTTCAAATCACAAGGGCATGTGATTAAATAGACCACATCGGTCGTGTTACAGTTGGTGTGACTACGTTGAGTCCACACCTTGCCCGTTTCCAGTAGTAGGGTTTTTGTAGGTGACGTGAGGTGACACACACTGCATGACCCACAGGGATAGTGGCCATGTACAGGTGGTAACCCCCAAGTGTCAAGAACAGAGGAAACAGTAGGTTTACTTGGGGTCCTCGGTCTTGTATGAACAAGAGAGTCTTTAATGCTTGTGGCTTTCTTATATGCAAAGAGGGGTCTTTCCCAGTTCTTGTTGTTGCTCGTCAGAATCCTCCAGTGCTTTTTAACTGATTTTGCAACAGCGTTGGATGCAACGTTGTAAGTGGTTACACACGTCAGTGGTGGGTCCGTGGATTCTTTATGGAAGGTTTGCAAGAGGACCTCTCTGGGTTGATTTCTGGCTCGTTTGTAGCTTTTCGTTAGGATTTTATCAGGATAGCCCCTCTGTTTGAGTTTTTGTGTCAAATCACTGGCCTGTTTACGGAAGTCCTCCACCTTACTACAGTTCCGCCTGATGCGGAGATACTGACCATAAGGGAGATTTTCCCGGAGTGGTCGAGGGTGAAAACTGGAGAAAGCCAGAAGATTGTTTTTGGCTGTCGGTTTATGGTAAGTTTTTGTTACCAAAATCCCATCCCTTTTAGTGACTACCACGTCCAGAAAAATCATCTCTTCTTTATGGAAGGAGTTGGTAAATAACAGATGAGGATCACAGGTGTTTATCCATAATAGAAAATCACGAAGAATATTTTCAGGGCCCTGCCAGATGATGAAAATGTCATCAATATATCTTTTCCAAAAGGAAAGATAAGAACAAAAAGGATTTTGTGGGCTTAAAATGAATTTACGTTCGAAGTCAAAAACATAAAGTCCTGCCACACTAGGCGCAAAAGTGCTGCCCATCGAAGTACCAGTTGACTGGAGGTACAGTGTTCCTTGATATTCAAAAAAGTTCTTCTTGAGGGCCAGAGTGGCACAGTCGATGATAAAGCCTTTGGGTGTTTGAAACTGCCAGTCAACGGAGTCAAGAGCTTCCCCAAAAACCTGGATGGAGTTGTCTTGAGGGATGCTCGTATAGAGACTCTCGATATCCAGAGAGACTAGTATAGTATTGTCAGGGTCTATCCTTAGCTCCTGTAATGCTGCCAGAAAACTCTTGGTATCTTTTAGGTAAGTTGGTGTGTCCTGTATTATAGGTTTTAGAAAGAAGTCGCAAAAGATCGACAGGGGCTCTAAAAGAGAGCCAATGCCCGATACAATTGGACGGAGCGGAGGAGGTGACTTATTTTTATGGATTTTCGGCAAAGTATAAAAATATGGAATGATACCTTTTCCTTTTGTCAAAAAATCCGCCTCTTGCTTGCTTATAAAACCACTTGACTCAGCATGTTCAACAAGGTTACATATAGTGATTTTCAAAGTCACAGAGGGATCGATAGTTAAAGGGATGTAGTTCTTGGCATCTTACGCTTGAAGTCCATATTTACACCTCCCGCCCATATGGTCCCAGCAGAAATTATTGCATTCGAACAAGCAGTAATCAACGATGTTGAAGCCTTTCAGGATCAAGGAACATATAAAAACATGAATGCCCAGGAGTTCCAGGCTCTTCAATCGCTGCAAAATAACTCTGCCATTGTAATAAAACCCGCGGACAAGGGTGGAGGGATTGTAATTCAGAATGCAGTTGACTACGACCTCGAATGCAGACGTTTGCTTAACGATGCCAAGAACTACATCCCTTTAACTATCGATCCCTCTGTGACTTTGAAAATCACTATATGTAACCTTGTTGAACATGCTGAGTCAAGTGGTTTTATAAGCAAGCAAGAGGCGGATTTTTTGACAAAAGGAAAAGGTATCATTCCATATTTTTATACTTTGCCGAAAATCCATAAAAATAAGTCACCTCCTCCGGGCCGTCCAATTGTATCGGGCATTGGCTCTCTTTTAGAGCCCCTGTCGATCTTTTGCGACTTCTTTCTAAAACCTATAATACAGGACACACCAACTTACCTAAAAGATACCAAGAGTTTTCTGGCAGCATTACAGGAGCTAAGGATAGACCCTGACAATACTATACTAGTCTCTCTGGATATCGAGAGTCTCTATACGAGCATCCCTCAAGACAACACCATCCAGGTTATTGGGGAAGCTCTTGACTCCGTTGACTGGCAGTTTCAAACACCCAAAGGCTTTATCATCGACTGTGCCACTCTGGCCCTCAAGAAGAACTTTTTTGAATATCAAGGAACACTGTACCTCCAGTCAACTGGTACTTCGATGGGTAGCATTTTTGCGCCTAGTGTGGCAGGACTTTATGTTTTTGACTTCGAACGTAAATTCATTTTAAGCCCACAAAATCCTTTTTGTTCTTATCTTTCCTTTTGGAAAAGATATATTGATGACATTTTCATCATCTGGCAGGGCCCTGAAAATATTCTTCGTGATTTTCTATTATGGATAAACACCTGTGATCCTCATCTGTTATTTACCAACTCCTTCCATAAAGAAGAGATGATTTTTCTGGACGTGGTAGTCACTAAAAGGGATGGGATTTTGGTAACAAAAACTTACCATAAACCGACAGCCAAAAACAATCTTCTGGCTTTCTCCAGTTTTCACCCTCGACCACTCCGGGAAAATCTCCCTTATGGTCAGTATCTCCGCATCAGGCGGAACTGTAGTAAGGTGGAGGACTTCCGTAAACAGGCCAGTGATTTGACACAAAAACTCAAACAGAGGGGCTATCCTGATAAAATCCTAACGAAAAGCTACAAACGAGCCAGAAATCAACCCAGAGAGGTCCTCTTGCAAACCTTCCATAAAGAATCCACGGATACACCACTGACGTGTGTAACCACTTACAACGTTGCATCCAACGCTGTTGCAAAATCAGTTAAAAAGCACTGGAGGATTCTGACGAGCAACAACAAGAACTGGGAAAGACCCCTCTTTGCATATAAGAAAGCCACAAGCATTAAAGACTCTCTTGTTCATACAAGACCGAGGACCCCAAGTAAACCTACTGTTTCCTCTGTTCTTGACACTTGGGGGTTACCACCTGTACATGGCCACTATCCCTGTGGGTCATGCAGTGTGTGTCACCTCACGTCACCTACAAAAACCCTACTACTGGAAACGGGCAAGGTGTGGACTCAACGTAGTCACACCAACTGTAACACGACCGATGTGGTCTATTTAATCACATGCCCTTGTGATTTGAAATATGTGGGCATGACCACACGCAAGGTCAAGTTACGTATTGGGGAACATCGAAGCAACATTCGGTGCAGAAAAAGCATGACGAAATTAACGGAACATTTCTTGCGATTCCAACACACTGCGGATGATCTGCACTGGACCATCATAGAGCAATCTAAACCCTCCATACTGTTTGAAAAAGAACAGCGGTGGGTTTACCGCCTATCGACACACCTCCGAGGACTCAATGATATGATCCCTTGGGGATCTGTTTTGAGACGAACTATTTAATGTTGTCTGGACGTCTGGATCCTACTGCCTCAGTACTATTTCCCAGAAAAGCCTGAATAGTCCCTATTTACTTTACCTCACTACCCGACTTTTCTTATATCGACTATTTTGTCACTAAGAGGGTATTTAATTCCGGCCTGAGAAGGGACGTTACTTACTGCTTTGACCTGGGGTGCGGGGACACTTCTGATTATTTCCGGATCATTTTTAATCCAACTTTGGGTTTTTGTTTGCGCTTAATCGAGGTTGTCGATAAAGTTTTGAACAAAGGCTAATTGAAACTTAGTCCTTCTTTTCACTCTAGGACTAGCGTGATAGTCCGTTTTCCATGTCTATAGCACGGATGCGTGCGCATACCGGCAGGGGCAGACTCTTCCTGGTTTCCCGCCATGGCTGCTACTATTTAAACGCGAATACTTGCTTTCACCTTGACTCCGGGCTCGGCGGTCATATGTAGGTGAATTTGCCTGGCTGAGGACTTGGACGATGTAAGTACCGCTGTGAAACGATCTTTTGGTCTTCTTCGAAACGGATCTTTGATATTTAATGGGTTAACGGACTATAGGAGTTTGACATTTACCTCTTTGTCTGTCTCCACCACAGTTGTTCTGTAGTCCCGCCACCCGTTCGTTTGCCCAAGGAGCACTTCCTCGTCTTCATTTACGTAAGCCTCATTTAAAACAATTTTTATTGTTGTTTTGATTCCGTCTTTCAAATTATGCCGTAGTATTGGGGATTATGCATTGCCCCTTTTAAACGACATACATTTGCATGTGCAAAAAATTTTAAATGAGATCACCGCATAGTCAATAAGTAATTTTTACATACCCAGACTCTTGAGCGAATCGCTCAAATGCTTGTTTGCTCCTAATTGGTTGCAGACGTGTCTGGATGATCGAAAAGAAACTGAGTTCTTGTCCGCACGGACTGCCCCGTGTTATATTATGAGTCATGTAAAAACATAGGGACAATATGAATGAGTGTTTGTCTGATACTTGATTTTGTTTTCTGATATACACAGTATACTTAATATCTGTATGTGGATTCTAATGTACATACATTTTTTACAGACAGACGAGGTTGCCCTCGAATTAGCGGAAGACCCCTGATGTAACCGTGAGTGTATCGGTTCAATCACACCTGAGGTTTGGATAAGCCTTAGCGTGCTTATACCGCCAAGGTGTTTTTTCTCATGATTAGGTCCTGATGAAAGCTTGGTGAAACACAACAATAAGCTGAAACATGTTGACCATTTGATCATAAGCAGGATTGACCTGACCAATTTAAAGTTCAGGAATTGATATCCACCACCTTTTTAATCTGTTCATATGACGCCATCATTAAAATTTTCTGGCTGACTCATATGACTTTTAACTCACTCTTGATTTATCACACACTACACTTTCTAATCTGAATATAGTTGCTCCGCTATACTAAAGGCGTCGAAGCACACCAGAGGCGCACAAGGCACCACTGGCAAAACCCCATGATGAAGCATGTCACCAACTATGTTGGTGAGTGAGGGTTTTATTTTAATATCAGATTGATTTTGTCTCACTAACACTCAGAGCTTTATTTTAGAGTCCAACCAGCTGGTTGTACCTCTGATGGTAACCATCATGTCAGTAATGTGGGCCAGCAGCGGCAAACAGGATTGAGGACGAGTCCACTTGCAGGGTCCATACAGGACAAGATTTGTGTGCTATCCGGACCATATTTCCCACAATGCACAGTCTCATTCGAGCTTCCCATTGGTGGGAGTGCAATATGAAAATGGCGAAGTAGGTTCAGCGCTTGCACACACTGTCTCCGTTAAAGCCTCTGAAGAGAAGCATATGGAGCTTCGAAACGCGTCAGGCAATTCCACTACCGAGCGGCTCCTACAAGCGGATCCTCGTCCATGCCTATCATAAACAAAGCTGCTGATCGAGTGCTGCTCACCAGGTGGACAACCTTTGGAGCAGAATATATATTTATAAATATATATATATTACCTAGTGGTGGTTGCCACTGGGTAGTTATAGTTAGGAACGTGTTTTCAAAGGAAATGCATTTTTTGTGTTGCTTCTGACGTTGGGCCTGACTTTGGGGCTGTTTGACCAATCTACATGAAACTTTCCAAAGAAGTGCTTTTTTGCCAGGTTTGTGCATGGAAAGTTTGGGGTCATTTGTCAAGAAAAAAGGGGGTGGCCCCAAAATACCTGTTCTCCATTAATTTTCCCATAGGATCATTAGACACAGCTACAGCCTAACCTGTTGAATGGATTTACATCTAACTTTCAAGAAAGCTAGATCAAAGTCCAGAAAGAGTGCATTTTGTGCTTTGATGTAAATCCGTTCAGTAGTTTTAGAGCAATAAGTGCTCAAAAACTTTGTATATCTAGGGAAGTGGTGGCTTCGTGGATCCCGACAGATCTTAAGCTGAGATTGAGATATCATTTTCTACCATCATTTCAATCTGGAAGTAGTGGCAGCGATCTTAGGGCTCTGGACTCAATCCCAAGTCCTAAAAAAAATGCTAAAAAGACACAAGGGGACAGAGTAGGAAAACCCTGAGCCCCTAGGCCTGGTGGTGAGTTCCCAGAAGTTCCCCACCTGGGGAGGATCCTCGAATTCATGGCAAAAGACTTTAAAAAAACAAGCGCATCCCCCACACATGTTTGTTTTAAAACCACTTAGGTGGGCAAGGTCACAAGGAGAAACATATTTATATTTTCGGTGAGGGGGACATACATGGCCCACCTCTCCAGGCTGATTTCAGCCCCAGGGACCCAGTCCCCTAGGGTCTGTCTGTGCATTGAAGGGGGACGGGGCACACGTCCCCCCTCCCTGTGCCGTTTTCAGCCCCGGAGACCCCAGCCCCTGGGGTCTGTCTGGAGTCTGGTGTCATTGTCAAGGCTGCCGTTGATGAGGGATGTGAGGGCATGTGCCGAGGATGTTTCAAGCAGTAGCAGGCTGTGTAGGTGGTTGGGGTCTTTGCAATGGGTACAATGGGTCCAATCCATGCAGCAGTAGAGAAGTGTTGGTTCTGCTTGGGGTTACGCTACATGGCAGAGGGAATGCATCCTTTTGATGCATCAGTTTGATGGATCCACAGAGGCTGGAAAGCACCTTAGGTCCACTTCAAAAGGGTTCAGGGCTGGGGTGACAACACTTTGCCTCGTAGACCCATAGATGGCAGAGTCCAGGTGCAGGTGCAAGGTTGTTGGAAGCCTGTTGTGTCCCTGAGGCTTCAGATCAGGACCTAGCCAACTAGCTCTTGGAGTCACTCTGGGTCCTGGAATTTCAAGAGATGCAGGTCTAGTCCTCCTCACCCAGGCAAGAGGGCATGAGGCAGCAGGCCAGCAGCGTATCAGTTTCATCAGAACAGCAGTCTAGCAGAGTGGCAGTCCTTTCAGCAGCAGCAGAGTCAGCTATAGTACCTGCAACATGGAAACACGCAAAAGTTATCCCTCTGCTGAAAAATCCGTCGCTGGACCCAGTCGACCCGGGTAACTATCGTCCAATTTCGCAACTTCCTTTTTTAGCGAAAATGGTAGAACTACATGGCCAGACTATTCTGACGGAGTTCATTGAACTAAATGCTATCCTTGACCCGTCGCAGAACGGTTTTAGAGCCCGGCATGGCACTGAGTCTGCCTTGTTGACAGTGACGGAGGAAATCCGAGGGATACTGGATGTAGGGAACTCAGCGGCCTTAGTTCTTCTCGACCTAAGTGCCGCTTTTGACACGGTCTCCCATGAAATCCTACTAAGGCGGCTATCTGATATTGGAGTGAGGGATCTGACTCTCGACTGGTGCCGAGCCTTTCTAACTGGAAGATCTTTTCAGATATGGATGCCACCATTTCAATCCCGGAGGTATGCCTTACAACGAGGAGTGCCTCAGGGGTCTATCCTGAGCCCCCTCTTGTTTAATATCTACACGCAACCGCTGGCCCAGGTGGCTCGGAAGAGGGGTCTGTCAATAGTGTCATACGCTGACGACACCCAACTAGTGATTGCCTACTCCAAAAAGAACACCGCAAATCTAAGTAGATTCAGGGAAGATCTCGCTGAGGTGGCAGACTGGATGGCCAGCAATTATCTCCAACTTAACGCCAGTAAATCTGAGGTGTTAATATTTGGAAAAGATCGGGACCTATGGTCTGATCATTGCTGGCCTGACAACCTTAAGCCAGCCCCGGTGCCCAAAGAAGCGGTCAAAAACTTGGGTTTCTGGATCGATAGCGGTCTGACTTTTGACTTACAAGCCAAGGCCGTGGCTGGGTCGTGTTTTGGCCTACTGCGTGGTTTGAAGCCAGTACTGGGCTTTTTTCCCCCTAGAGATCGTCAGACCATCATCCAGGCGACTATACTATCGAGACTGGACTATGGGAATGGATTGTATCTTGGGGCGAATAAATCCTGTATCATGCGTTTACAGAGAGCTCAGAATGCCGCAGCACGTATGCTAGTGGCACTCCCGAGATCTGCATCGGTTGCACACATCCTTCCCAAGCTGCATTGGTTGCCTGTGGAGAAAAGAATTCAATTTAAAACCTTATGTGTTGCTCATAGAATTCTCTCTCAACAGGATCCATTGGGTCTATCTAAGCTACTTCAACCGTATACACCTCAACGATCTCTTAGATCATCCAACCAGCTGCTGGCTATCATACCCCGGACGGTGAGAGCAAAAGCTGGGGGGCAGTCTTTCCGCTGTCTTGCAGCGTTACTGTGGAATCGACTCCCTCTTTCCATCAGACAGATACAGACTCATATCTCCTTCCGCAAGGCGATCAAGACCTGGCTCTTCCCTGCCATTGTATAATCTCCTTCTTGTCCCGCCACTCTCTCGTTTCTCTGATCGCGCTGGGACGCCCTATTGCTGGGGCAGCTATGCGCGCTATAAATCTGAAATAAATAAAAAAATAAAAGTGGTACTTCTTCCAAGTAGTGTATCCACAGATCCAGAAGTGTACTGAAGAGCTAGTGTCTGAGGTCCAGTACTTATACACGGTTGTGCCTTTGAAGTGGGGATAAGCTTTCAGAGGCTTGTCTTTGAAGTGCACAGGTGCCCTGCCTTCCAGACTAACTACAGGGGGAATGCAGTCCTTTGCGGGGAGACAGGACACAGCCTATTCAGGTGAAAGTGATGTTGGGCGCAGCTCCTCCCTCCATCCTGCCATCCAGTCACACCTAAGCTCCCCATTGTGTCTGGCTGTGTAGGAGGAAGAGATAAAGTCCAATTGTCACCCTCTCCCAGTCATGTGACCAAGAGACATGATGCAGGCACTAAATAGCTAAGGCAAGAAAATTTCAACTTTTCAAAATTGTAATTTAAAATCCATCTTCATCATAAGTTAGGATTTGAAATAACAATTCCAGGGACACAAAACATGAAGTGTTTACCTGTTCCCATTTGGATATTAAGACTTCTAAAATGTGAAAAGGTAACTCTGATGTTATCCTCTGGGAGAGGTAGGCCTTGCAGTAGTAAAAACGAATTTAAGAGTTTTTCACTACCTGGACATGGAAAACTTACAAGCACATGCTTACTTTTTAAGTACATTGCACCCTGGCCTTCGGGTTGTCCAGGGGCTTCTCTAGGAGGATGTATATGTATTAAAAAGGAAGTTTGGGGTCTGGCAAAGTGTTTACTGTTCCGGGTTGAAATGGCAGTTTAAAGCTAAACACACAAGCTCAACAATGAGAGGCTCAAGAAATGTTTAGAGTGTTACTCAAGGGGGTGGCACAATCAGTGCTACAGGCCCACTACTAGCATTTAATTCACAGGCCCTGGGCACAGATAGTGCCACTTTACTGGGGACTTACAAGTAAATTAAAGATGCTAATTGGGTACAAGCCAATGTTACCATGTTTTAGGGAAGAAGCACAAGCACAATAGCAGTGTTTAACAGGGGTAATGTGTGCAGAGGCCTAAGGTCAGCAAAAATGAAGTCATCATAAACAGGAGGTCTGAAGTCAAAAAGTTAGGGGAAAACCATGCCATGGATGCCAAGTCTATCAGTAGGCAAACAACATAGTGCGTAAATCCATTTAGACCCATTGAAGCAATTAAAGCCGCTCAGTGCTAATTTCTCAGATATTGAGCATCTACATGATTTATAATATTGTATTTAGACAATGGTAAGGTGTGATAGTACCTAAACAAAATGAGGATATCCTCTAATAAAATTTGCCAGTATTAAAAACTTGTGTAGAGATGACAATAAGTGTGAGTCCCAAAATTAAAAAATATGATCTTATCAGGTGAATATTAAATGAATAACAATATATATTTATCCAAAATTCGCCAAGTGGTGTCCGTAAACAATGGCCAAAATCAATAAATAAATATAGAGATTCCATACTCAATACATCACATGGCCAGTGCCGAAATTACAAACAGAAGGTCATAAATAATACATAAATAATACATTGAATTAATGAATCACCGGGGCAATGCCACAATTTTCAAGCTATCCCTTCCATTGTGTGACAAATGAAAAGGGAAAACATGTATATATGACAATGATCAATTAATTATACATCTCAAGGCACCATCCAATCTAGGATTTCTTTAAATATTATATTATCAATTCAATTCAAAAAGTGCTTTATTCGAGAATTACTCATAAAAGCAGACATACAAACATATAATAAGAAACAATTAAATCTGAGATGTCATATTGACAAACGCACAGTTCTTAAAAAGATACAAATTATTTTCAAAGATGAAATAAAATCAATCACAATAATAAAATTCATTATTATAGATAGTGCAATTATGTACAGTTTATATAATCTTTGTGCTAATGAGAGAGCCATTTAGACATACATTTCACAGGTGTAAAGTTCATTAATGTTGATAACACAATTAAGTATAATTTTATAAAATCTTTGTTCTAAAAAGAATCATTTAAAATTGTTTTTTCCAGATGACACGATAAATTACACTAAACAGAGAATAGACAATACTCTAGCAGTCTCTGTTCATCTAGGCAGAGAGTAATCACCGGACTAGCAATCTCTGCCTGATTGTCCATGCCCACCCCAAATACTTGGCGGTGGCAATTATAATCCAAGTTAAAGTAGTCGATCTTACTATGCGCAAAGCCACCATACTACTTTTGGTACCCAGATTCCTACACATAGGTGCCAACCAAACACGCCTTGGAGTAGAGTATGGTTTGCAGGAAAACAAAAAGTGACCAAGTGTTTCATTACCTTCCCCACAAGCTGGGCATATAGCAGGGCCTCCTTCCCTCCATTTAGATCTTAGGTAACGAAGAGGAAGAGAGCCCGCCCTTAATTGAAAAAGCAATTTCCTATCCAAAGGTTTGGATATATAATCCCAATACAGTTCATACATGGGGTACAGTTTAACCTCAAGAAAACTAGCAGTCATGGCCCCACAATTGATACTGAGGAGACTTTTATTAGCGACATTATCCCAAAAAATATTTTTTAGGGTTGTCTTATTAGGGAATGATGCCCCAGCTGGGTCGGACCATAGTGCATTCAGGCCTAGTTCAAATAGTACTAGTTTTAATAATTTGAACCATCTGATTTTGTTAAAGCAATCTGCTCTAATAACATCAGTGAACCCGGATGCATAATGAGTGAGCTCAGGTGTGGTCCATAACCTACGCCAGTATAGAATTGGTCGTAGTTTGGCCATTTCCGAGATTTCTTTTCTTCCAAGCTCGTATCTCAGAGGCAATAACGGACTACTCTGAGGAGTACCCGTTAGTTTCCTAAGAAATTTATTCTCTGAGGTTTGCAACTCCTGTAGGTTATCATGCCCCCATAACTCAGCCCCATATAATGCCGACCCAATTGCTTTTGCCTCGTATATGATCAGGGGTGGTTTGATCGGTTTAGTTAATGATTTCCTATGCTCCTTTATAATGGTTCCAGCTAGTTGCTTGTGCCTCAAAGTTGCAATATTTAGATGCTGGTTCCACCTATTATCATTAGAAATAAGGATTCCCAGGTATGTGAACGATGACACGACCTCAAGAGTGCGTCCACTCATGGTAATGTTAGATTTAAAATTACGATACGGATTAAAAACCATGAGTTTTGTTTTAGACGCGTTCACCTCCAGACCGTGATCCCCGCAGAACTTATCGAAAATATCCAATGCTTTTTGCAATCCACTTGGAGTTTTAGATAAAATTAACGTGTCATCGGCAAACATTAAAATCGGAACTTTTACACCTGCAAGAGAAGGAGCATCAACTGCCTGTGATTGGATACAGGGGACTATGCCATTAATGAAAAGGGTGAACAAAGTAGGTGCCATTGAGCACCCCTGCCGAACCCCACGCTCAACAGGAAATTCGGCAGTATCTTTACCGTATCCACCCCATTGAATTTTAGCATAGGTGCCTTCATGTAATCTCATGATCATAGTCAACAGGACTCCTGGGACCCCCAAGGCCGCAAGTACTTCCCACAGTTTCGCCCTTGGTACCAGGTCGAAGGCAGCCCTCAAGTCGACAAAAGCCGCATAAAGACTGCCCCCGGCTAGCACCACAGTCCTCCACTGGATCAGCTGGAACCGAAAAACTTGGTCCACAGTACTAGTGGCCTTACGAAACCCAGCCTGAAATGGAGATAGAATATTGAATTCTTCCGCCCAATCGAGCAATCGATTAACAATCACTCGCCCAACGATTTTTTGCACTGTGTCGATTAGGCTAATCGGGCGGTAATTACAAGGCTGGGAACGGTCACCTTTTTTGTACACAGGGATGATAACAGCACCCCGCCATGATGCCGGGATAGCTGCTCCCCTCGCTATGTGGTTTATTAGTAAGTGAATGTATTTACACCACCTATCAGTGTCGTTTAAGAAAACGTCCGCTGGGACTCCATCAATGCCAGGAGCACGTCCACTGTGTACAGTTTTGAGGGCCGACAGAATTTCACCCGTCGTAAAGACATTGTCCTCAGAAGTTATATAGATAGGGCTAATGTTATTTACAATCTGGACCCTGTTAGCATATTGATCACTAAAAAAGTTTACCCAGGCTTCCTGCGGGACATAATTATTGCAAGCCTCTTCAGGCCTTTCTTGCCCCCATTTGACAATATGCCAAAATAATCTAGAGTCTTTTCGATCACTAGCACACTTCAGCTTTTCCCAATGGGCTTCATCCCAATCTTTTTTTGCTTTAGCAATGCAAGTTTTATATGACTTTCTTGCAGAGCGGATAGCCCCCAGGTTTTTGCTCTTAATTGCAGCTCCCAAAGAAGTTCGTGCCACCTTACAAGCATGATTATACCATTTGGCTACTCTGTGAACACGGGTCACCTTAGGGTTTACTGGTTTCAGGAAGTAGCTTTTGATTTCTTGGAAAAGGGACTCATGTACTTCAATAATATTAACTTGACTTGTAGTAATCCCTGCTTCGCCGTCTAGGGCCATAATGGCCTTGTCGGTCGCAGCTCCTATATTATCTATAGCTTGCTGGTCTGTCCTAACACTTGTCCATCTTAGCCTACGCATATCATTTGTTGGGACAATGAGCGGGGGTAGGCAATCATCCAGAGAAGTAGAGGCGTTGGATTCAGACAGCCACCATTTATGAGTGACACATAACGGATTATGGTCACTCTCTGGCATTTCTGTTACAACCATGTCTTTAACAGTAGGCCAAAGGGAAAAGCTACAAATAATATAGTCAATACGACTTTTGCTTCTCCCATTGTCAAAGGTCATAGCTGGTACTCTGTCTGACTTTGTCCTTCCATTCAAAGCTCTTAATCCTTGTTCAATGCACATTGCGTTCAAACCCAAAATATCCTCTGACCAACGAGTTACTGGGATGGTATCTAATGGGGGGATGTCCCATTGTTTGTCTTCCTCTGCACCTAGAAAGGCTTCGCCTGTATCTAGAGGTTCAAACGTACGGTTTAAATCCCCAGCAATTATTATGTTTTTACCACCTGAATGTGTCTCAAGGAGATTATACAGGGCAAGAAGAACCACAGATTTTCCTACGTTTCCACCTCTGGCATAAATGTTGTAAATATCGATGGATAAGGATAAATCACTCATGAGTCTAATGAGCTGGATATCTTTCTGGCCAGTCTCTACGTTTTTTACAACGGCCTTTAAAGATTGTTTGACCCATATAGTAAGGCCCCCCATCGGACGCCCTTTAGGGCCCTTAGAAGCTGGTACATAGAAATGTAAGTACCCCAAAGCGAAAACGGGGTCACAAGCCCATGTTTCCTGAAAGATACAAACGTCAAAATTACTAACAAAATTAAACCAATCACCGCAACCCTGCTTTGAGCCTAGCCCGGCCACATTCCAGGATAATAAGTTCCCAGAATCATGTGCCATTACAGGTTTAGGGCTAAGAGTAAGTACACTCATCACATGATCATTTAAACCATTATATATTAGATTTTCAGTTATTAAACCAGCTATGGCCTCCGAGTTAACAATCTCAGGACGGGAACCTTCTCGTTGGCCCAGCTCATCAGTACAGGGTGATTCAGATGAACGGAGGGATGGTTGTCAATCACAAGCATTCAGGTTTGACAGGGCAGAAAACCTATTTTCCACACATAGACCCCATTCACGAAATCCAACATCATTACTACTCCTATTGGTCACAACATTCCATTTAGTTCTTAGAATATTAGGGTTCGTACCTCTTCCTTTCCGAGAATAGAAAAAGTCCAGGGTCAGTGGTACAATTGAAGTTGACCTTCGCTGTGGAGGCAAGATGTTAGGTAAGATATTTGATAAAACCTCAGGGTCAGTGAAGGTTAGAATAACACAATCCCCTCTGAACCTCTTGACGCTGTTACCAATCCACTCAACCCTTCTGGCATTAGCAAGTTCAACAGCTAATTGTTGCTTCCCCCAAGGTGTTATTATCATGTTATTAGTAAGCCATGATAAAGATTTGTTTAATAGAGAAGGGGCAGATTCGACCTCCCCAGAAGCCAAAGGGGGAACATTTGCAAGAACAAGAACTAATGGAGAGGCTTCAACTACAAGCACGGAAGACCCTTTCCCCATATTAGAATTATTAGTGGGAGCGACAGGGGGTGGATCAACAAAGGCACCACTAGGTACATTAGGCAGTGGTACAGGATTGGAGACAGATCCCCTATTCTCAGCAAGTGTTGTTTTGCTCAATACTGGCTCTACAACAACTTCAGTAGTATTTCCTTCCTTCACCAAAGTTTTCTCTAATAAACCACCTAGTCTGTTGACCTCGGCGGTTAATTTATCAATTTTACTAACCAGGGGTTTGACTATACCTTTAATTTTTGTATCCATCATACTCCATAGTTTAGTAAATTGAGCGTTAGAAAGGGTAACATAAGCTTCACTGAGCAGATCAACCTCCTCCTCCTCGTCCTCTGATGTTTTCCTCGAAGGGGTTGCAATTTTGTTTCTGCCTGATCTTAGACCCCCTCTTTTTTGGATAACCTTGCTTTTACCCCGAGTAACCCTCGGAGCTGGTACAGGGATGATAGAAGGAGGGGACTCGATGTTGGTGGATATCACTGACACCCCTTCACTATCGCTGTTGGCTTCAATAAGAGCGACTACACCACTAGGCAGGATGGGGTCTGTATCGAATAGAGGGACATGAGCCACACAGGATGCACTACTATTGTGTAAAGCCAAAGAATCCCCATACTCTTTATCGGCCATATGGGATTGGTTAGATGATTCCAATCCCAATGAGGATCTCCTGTCACTGTTGATTTTAGCCACAACTTGGATCAGGTAATTATCTAAAGTATTATTTGCTGGGGTTTGTTTTTTCCCAGGCATGAGTAAGACCAATAAGGTGGCTAAGATAATCAATACACTTAGAGCACAGGATACAGATAGATGTTATAATTACCCTGTATAGACCGCACTGCTCGTGGGAACATAAATTGTACAAAAGAAATTTCAGGCAGGGTTCCTGGCCCAACCCAACCTAGTCCGACCTCGGACGGCCTCAGACGGTCCCGCCCTTGTCCCGGGCTTCTCCCGGCGCCGACCCGCGCGCGATCCCGCGTCGCGGGGGCTCCCGGTTAATTTATGCGCCTTCGGGCGCGATGGTGATGACGTGGGCGGGTGTCTCCCGCTGGGGTTGCTGGGAATTGTAGTCTGCACACTGCGGCCGCGAGGATTCAGACCGCGGCGGCGGCAGGGGAACACCGGAGCACGCTGGCGTGGGCACTCCTGACAACTGCTGCTAGAAGACCAGGGCACAGGTAGGACTTGTTGACCACTACAAGCAAGAGCACTAAAAGCCTGCAAATACGTATATTGTTATATTTCTTAAACATAACGGGTGTTTGTAAAGTGCATGTTCACACACACAAGGGTATCTTTACACTAAATAACAGATGTTCATTTTTACCCAAATCAATGGTATTTATTTTTTCGATGTCAGAAGGATGAAAGGCTGAGTGGACCTGCTGGGATTTTAACAATGAAGTTAAACACAGGTTTCGCTCGCCACAGGCTTCAGAAAAACATTTTCATGATGGAAATTGCAAAATATTTGGCCCGTCATGTAACACCTCGACCCCATGACTGGTCTACGTGCTATTTATCAGGGTACGATTTAATTGTCTATACTTTCCTTTAATAAAGATTCATGTCGATTTGGCGGACACGGCCAAAGTTCTAAGCTATTCAAAACATACTTTACTGCAGTTCCACGCAATCCATGCATGCACCGGTACTAACTTTCCTTTGAAAGGAAAAATTGGTGTAGTATTTGTACACTCCTTTGGCGTGTTTGTCTAGGGAAAATGGTAAGTTCCCTTTCTCTTGATGAGACTTGTGGGTGTGGTCTGACTCTCTTCCCTCCACATAGTCCGTGTATTTACGAAACTATGCTTGTCGTGCTCGAACCCATACATTGTTTAATGGCAGCAAAAAACATGAGAGGCTTCGTTACCCAACTAGATCAGTTTCTTTTTGAAATATTAATTACTGTTAAAATATTGATAAAATTAGCCCTTAAAACTGACTTGACACTTTCATGTTTTTCAATTAACTAATAAATAATAATCAAATAATACAATATGACTGATATTAGCATGAAAGATTAAAAAGGAAGACAGTCATAAACAACCAAACACAAGGAAAACTAAATGCTGGAAAATTTAAAAGGGAAATAAAAAGACAACGAATGTTGTATAGAAAGATTAACAGAAGGAAGGTACAATGAAAGAAACAGCAATGCTAGATGAAATTAGTGATGAGAATAAAGAAAAAGAAAACAGAGAAAGAACCCCCCAAAATTACTAAAATAATGTCAAAGAAGATACTAGAGCTAAATAAAAGAGGCATAAAAATAGTTACATAGATACGGCAGGGAAGAGTAAATAAATAAAGCCTGTTAAGGAATTGAGACAGAGAATGTTTTAAAAAAGGCATGATGAAAATGAAAAAAATAAAAAAGGGCATAAGAATAAGATATGAATCACGTTAGATATAAAGAGCGGAGAGAGAGGAATAGTTGAATAAAAGAAGCAATGTCTGTAAGAAGGACGTGGGAGCCAAGGAAAGTGAAATGCAGTTGAGAGAAAATATAGGAATGGAAAGAATAAAGGGAAGCAAGGGGAACAATCAGAGGATGGATTCTGGGAGTCAAAGCAAGTAGATGCAAGAGGCAGAAGAGAAGACAGGTAACGATAGAGGCGAAGGAGGTAGGGAGAAAATAAAGAAATTTGGAAGAAAGCAAAGAAGTTAACAGGGAAGCATGGAGGCAGAGAAAGAAGCCGGAAATGAAGGGTGCCAGATAGGAAGGAAGTATGGAAGAACGAATGGAAGAAAAGAATAAGGGAGTGGGGGAAAGAAAGGAAGAAAAGAGAAGACAGGGGTTGAGTTAGCAACTCGGCTTTAAATATAAATCAGAGATTAGCTAAAGGATTTCTCCTGCTCCGCGATACCACTCCAGCCATCATGACAGCGGCTCTTTGCGACACTACTAAATATTTTCTGGTAATTCTAGGTCCTGCTGTCTTCCTGCTCGAGAGGATTTCTTTCGTTCCATTCTGTAATGGTTTCGTTCTCACAGGAAGGCACAGGCTTAACTGGTTGAACAGATCAGATGCACACACATTAAACCTTTCCCTAAATTTAGAAACCACCTTCAATTATTCAAACCGCCTCTCTCTTTACACGCATTTCTCTTCAGTGAGAAGGTGGGGACTCCTGCATTGAGTGAAGAGACGATGCATACAGAGACGGGTTAGACACCTGTGAGGGTGGAAGGCCGAGGTGGATGCTGAACAGAAACCTAAGTTTACATCTGGGACTTGGATGAAGCCAACATGATCTGCCTACAGCTGAACATAAATGGACAATTCAGGAGAGTGCACAGAGAAACTCTCTGGACAGCAAAAATGCCTTCCTTTTAAACACTCTACTGCAATGCCATGAAATTTTAACATTATTTAAAAAATAACTTCAGAAGAAGAAAGAGACTATTGCAGCAGTTAAATGTAAGCTAAATAAAGAATATGGAACTGCAAAATAAAAAATTAAAAAACAGCCAGTGCATGATAAAATGGTCACACAATTTCACCGGCAGCCGGATCTCCAAAGAGGATCTAAAAGACTCTAGTACACCAGTACAGTGGCGTAACGAAACTTGAGCCCCACGTCTGCAAGGTGCTAGGATGCCCCCACCCCCCACGGCTCACCACCTACCACTTTTGCTGAGGGGGCCACTGGACCGCGCCCCCACCCCCCCCCCCCCTCTCCCCGCACTGCAGGGGCTGTGGGGGCTTATGTTACGCCATTGAAACACCAAAACTAACATCAACAAGTTGTCAAACATATAACAGTGCAATGCTGTATACACTATTGACCTAACCCCTTGACCGGCTTCATCATACCTGGTAATTACCAGGTGCTCTGAACACCCGCACAATTGTGATTGCAGCCCCTGTGCAAACCAAAACAGATGTTTGTTCCGAGGCAGTTAATTACAGTGCATTCATAATCGAGGCCTATGCAATGGAATAATCGATGACTGTTAATATGATGACAGTCGGACTCAAACAGGAGAGTGACGTTGCTCGTTACCCCCCCTGCTTTGATTGGCTGGCTTTTGATGATCTCGGAAAAAGCTTCTTTAAGCAATGACTACTTATGTCCTAGTTATAGATGGGCCGGAAAGGGGGGTATAAGTTATTCATCCACCTTGGAAATACCCAAACCCAGTGTTTACTCTGCGTGGTAAATACCTCATATTCCAAGATATGGATTTAGAAATGAAACATTACTTGTGGATGCGGTACCCAACACAGAAATTCTGTATACTTTGGGGGATATTCTCAAGAACGTGTGATAATTATCGCAAAATTAGCTGAGCTAAACTTTGCACATCGCAGTCTATTGCGGGAAAATAACACAGTGTTAAAATTGTATTCTCAACCGGGCGGCACCATGCGATAGTCTCACCATACCGCACAAAATGACCGCATTAAAATTAATGCGATGCCAAAAAAAGAGAAACACTAACGCGAAAAAAGTTGCAATGCCCCAAATCGCGATACAAAAATCAGCGATAACCAGCGACAGGCCTGCAATTCCCACGCATCATGCGGGAAAATGCACTATAAAGCAAAAAAAAATAAAAAATAAAATAAACTGCGTAGCACCATGGATGCACCTGGACCGAGTGCAGAGGGCAACGCGAACCCCGCATGCCCCATGGACGACCAGCAAGGAACCTCGGGGTTGGGGAAAGCCAAGGAGAAGAGGAAGACGTGGTTCAGTCCGCAGGAAAACCGGATCATCATCACGGAGGTGATAGAACACTGCCAACAACTGTTCGTCACCTCCAACGTGTCTTTGGCAACCAAGACGCAAATATGGCAGACTATCTTGGACCATGTGAATGCAGTTGCAGCGTTGAGGAGGACAATGGTAGAGGTCAAGAGGCGCTGAAATGATGTGAAGGGCAAAACCAAGAAGAAACTCAATGCCAACATGAAAGCAGCAACGCAGATTGGAGGTGGGGGTCCAGCGGCACACCAGGAGCTGGATGACATGGAGAAAATGGTAGCCACAGTCATCAGTCGGGATACGGTGCCAGGAGTTGTGGATCCGGACACTACTCAACATGACCTGACACAACATCAACAGGGTGAGTATGGACCAGGGACTGGGGGGACGGGGGGAGATGGGCACAATGACACACATGCACAATTAAGTAGAGAACACTGCACACCCACAATGAGTCTGGACCATGTCCCTGATCCCCATGGCACAGAGCAGCACACATACAAACACCAAGTAGGCCCCCGTCCACCATGTGCCCAAAGGGGTCCCACCCCACACATCACCAATCTCACAACCAACACATGCACATGTGGGAAACCCAGGAAAGATGCGTATTTGTGAGCCACACTGACAATGCAAGTGACACAACAGGAACATTAGCATTGCTGCAGTCCAATCATCATGACATTGTGCACGCCACGACAGTGAGGTGGCTGAGTGTGGACCACATTCGGAAAGAAGCAGGTCACACTCTGACACATCCACGTGCACAAACAACCCCTGACGTCAACAACACATCTGCGGACAAACCATGCCCAAGAGTCATAACTCGACCAAGAGCTCAATTTACCCAAGTCCGCAACATCTCAGCACTGTAGAAGCACAGAAGTCAAAGGCACACCGCCTGCAAGGGACAAGGGGCAGCCAAATCAGAGCTGCAGGGGCGACTCACCCACAATACAGCACACACACATGAGAATAAGAGCACCTCAACATTGACAACAATGTTGCACAAACTGCAACACTTTCACAACAGAACACAGGTCCCAACTGGTGCCGCATGTGTGTACAAAATGGCCAATCACATTTGGCATAGCAAGAAACTGTGAGATGACAATGTATGAGTAAAACCTTGCATCCGTGATGTAGTACAAATGTCAACTGTCCCGCATCAAATAGGCATCTTCTCACAAACAGTAGGGGTAGGCGGAATTTGCGAAATTCACTTTCGCAAATTATCGCGAAAATGTTAAAACTCTCCGCAAACACGCGGAAATATCGCGAACATGCAGACGTTTTTTTCCCGCCCGTTCACGGTATTTTCTGCGTGGTCGCGGCTCGCCAACTTACCCATGCGGTTGCTCGCGGGTACGGCCATCTTGTTTTCACTTGTCTCGCAGTGCATGATTGCGAGAAGAAAGACGTGATCGCGCGACGAATGATGTTACTGAGGGCGCGAACTGTCGCGAGACAGCGCAAATGGCTACCAACAATCCAACATCTTGTGGAGAACATGACCGGATCGGGAAAACTTGTCGGCGAACGCGGGGATTCAGGTAAGGCGATCGCGCACACGCGAGAATGTATTATTTTACAGCGCGAGCAAGCAAAAAAGTTCCGGTAAAATGCGGATTGCGGAAATTTTGACATTTTCGTGCTCTCCGCGGAACGCAAAAATGTCAAATTATCGCAATTTCCGCGAGCGGAACGGAATTTTAGCCCAGGCCTAACAAACAGTCACAATGTACATTGTCATGCAGTCTGTATGTAAACTTCGCCAATGCGTCAACATATATACATAACAGCCCAGCACCATCCAGGTGAGCACAACCCCTGCACACACCACTCAGCAGGAAGCACCCACCACCATGTCTGGCTCCCAGCACCTCACCGAAGAACCCATGGTTTTCCAACGCCATGTGTTAGACTGCCAGAAGGAGCTGGCTGAACAGGTGTGGGTGGGGTTCCACCTCATGGCAGCCACACTAGATGCCATACATGGGTGTCTGAGGCCCATCAGGGACCACTTACACTCTCTAACGGACACCCACAGTCTGACCAATGCCCTCCAACAATCCATGACTGGCATACCTGGAGTCATGTTCATGTCTTGTTTCTGCTTGGTTCTGCCCTATGCATCATGCCCTGGAATAACACCTTTCCCTGTCCCCCCGATATACTCTGAGACACTAACCTCGGACCTCGACATGGACTGCCATATTTTGTTTGCTTAACAATGACACAGCAATCAGCCTGCAGACTGGACTCTTCCCCTTCCGAGTAACTTGTCAATCCCTAAAGGACTCTGGCTGGCCCTCCACGGGGCAACATTGTAGAGTGTTGTCTGCATGGCCCAGTACTAAGACAGTTTCAACACTCCACTGAACGTGAATAATACATTCTAATACACACAGATGTGTCATGTCTATGATTAATTAGGTATGAAAGCATGGACGAATGTAGGGGCAGTGATTCCCCCTTACGTCCATGTTGCTCATGTTGTGGGACTTGAGTCACAGGGTGCATCCCTGCATCATGGTGGTACATATTTGACCCCAAAACAAGCCCTGTTGTCAATTGTAGGTCACAAATAACAGCCTATATGTAATGATTTGGGACACATGTGAAACGCTGATGAGTGGGATTCCATACTATCTTTGACACACAGAAATGGCATTTCGAATACTTCACACCCTAAACAGCCACTCTGTACAGAGGTGACACACCCACCATCTATTTTCAATTTTTGAGATTGTTAGCACTACATGTTGCACTTACACTTGTCAGAGTGATGTGCTTGTACAGAGGAGTGACATGCACTCTGGGAATGTGTCTTGTAATGAATTTATTTGCACATGCTGTGCCTGTGGTCATTTTGTACTGTCCCATGATTGCTAAGGACTGTGACAACGTGACGTGCTCATGTGAAGAAATTGTCAATGATGGTGTTCCTATGGGCTACTCCTGCTGCAGCTGCAGTGGGGTGTGGTCCACCTGCCTCATCTTCCTCATCATCGTCCGGTGCATCTGCCACTTGTAGCCATGGGGCATTGGTGCATACACATATGTTGTGCAACACACAACATGCCACGATCATCTTGCACACAATGTCTGGGCTGTACAGCCTTCCACCTGTGATGTCCAGGCACATGAAACGTGAGTTCAACACGCCAAATGTGCGTTCCACAATGCCCCTGGTGCATGTGTGGGCTGCATTGTACTGCCTCTGGGCCTGTGTTTTCGGGGCTCGGTGGGGTGTCATCATCCAAGGGCAGAGTGCATATCCTTGATCACCTGTGACAGTGCAGAGAGACATGAGTCAATAGTTGGTTCTGCATGATGTGTTGGCAGGCTCACCAGTTCATTAGTGTGTGATATGTGTGACTGAGTGATTCCTGTTTGACATGTACTGCTTGTAGCAAATGAGCGGCATCAATGTGTATTACGTAGCCCCACTGCTGCTACTCTCTCCCCCCAAGCCTATTTACTGGTGTGCACAGCGCGGTTGTATCACTTGCACTCCTACTGCACACTATTGTCATGCCTGTCTGCGCATGTCCACAAGCCTGACAGCGACACTGTGATGTTGTGCATTGAAGGTGGGCGGCCACGTGTGTGTAGGCTTATGGTAACCATAGGTTGGACACAGATGTAGAGTTCATGGCTTGCTGAACTCGCGATGCAGTTGAGGGTAGACCTTTGGCTTATGTTTCGGTAATAGCAACACACACAACAGTTGGCATGTATGATCCCGGACCCCGAGCAGGCTTGCGGTCCCTCATTTATCCCTTCGGCTGAGCCCGCACTCCGGGGCATGCTACATAATTATTATTAGTTAGCTTGTAAAGCGCCTGGTTACTCCAAAGGAGTGACCCCGCGCTAGAACATCAATGAAAACCCAGCAACAGTCCTGACCTAGCGACCTTCCTGCATATAGGACAGACAGAATAGAAGGCAAGAATATTACTTCCGTCCACCAGAAGGGTGTCGGAAGAGCCTTCATGGAGCAACATTTTAACATTGTCCATTGCGGGACAGGTGGCGCCGACACTACAACAGAGATACATGCATTAGTTACTTCCTTGGCAAGGCCAAAACTTAGAAACGCCCAGATCCCCGGGCTGATTATCCAGACCCCTACGCTGGACTGTCGTACGCCAGCCATTTCCGCTTATGCTTACAGGGGGGTATGACACAGCTACATGTCCCGGGTCTTACCCACTGCCTGAGGTGACATGGTTGCGTCCGCTGTACACAGCACAATGTAATGTTGTAGGGCCCGGGGCCCTCATGCATACATAATGACCGCACAGACACACTTAAATCGTTTGTGGAACTGGCTACGGGTATGTTCGCCCGGCCCCTTTTATTGCCAGGGTCACATGTCCAGTGATGCCTGTGCTGGATGGGTGTGGGATGAGTGTAAGCCAGCCCTCAGGGAGTGGTTTGTGCTGGCAACAACTACAACAGTGATCAGACAAACAGAAAGTTCAAAGTTCAAACAGCAAGGGTCCATCACTTGAGCTGCACAGAGTTAGTGGCCCCGGATGCACTGCGGCCGGCACAGGCACACCGTCATGGGACGGTGACATGCGGTGCACTGAGGTAGGGCCACGAGAGCTGAGCGGGTCCTCGTCGATGTCGAAGCTGAATGTCGCGAAGTGTTTCGGGGGACAGTGGAAGGTGTTCTTCCAGGGTGTGATGCAGATGGCAGAACCAAACAGAAACAGGCAATATGGAAGAGATTAATGCTACAGACTCATTTTTAACACCAAGTCAGTATCAGCTACATGATGATGAAGACAACCCCCAGGCCATAGACTCAGATGCCACCAAACTTCAACTAGACAGTGTCCATTAATTTCGAAGCACAGAGTTAGTGGCACCAGAGCTGAAAGGGGATGCAGTCTGCGATGAGGCCTGTACAATGGTATAAACTCTGCCATAAATAAATCAAGGCTCAGTTCCAAATGTGTGACCTACTTGACCGCAGTGTAGGCCGGAGGCAGCCTTTAGCAGTGGCCCACAGCCATGTGTCGTTGGCTTGCAATGCACAGAGTTAGTAGCACCAGATCAGTTGTTGGTAGTGTTCGATCACCTCCATAGCGATGATCCGTTTTTCCTCCGGACTGAACCGCGTCTTCCTCTTGCTCCTCTCCTTGGTACAATGATATGAACTCTGCCATAAATAAATCAAGACTCAATGTGTAACCTACTTGACCGCAGTGTAGGCCGGAGGCAGCGGTGGAGTGCGTCAATGAGAAAGAAGTGCTGGGGACCTGTGTCGCAGAGGCCGTGATGGTCTGAGGAGGCTGTCAAGGTCGTGGGCCTCGGGCTTGGAGCTTGCAGAGGCACGTGTTGGACCCTCTTTGACACATGTTGGTGTCGGCAGGTAAGCAGTGAGGCCTGATTGCTCAGTGGCTGCCAAGATGAGTCTGGGGACCTGCGGCCTGGGGTGCAGCAGGTGCACATGATTGCAGGCACCGCTGCTCACGGCATCGGCCTCGTGGCGGGCTGAGAGGCGCCGCCCTGGCAGACACATTGGCCATTCCGGAAAAGAATCACGCCCAGAGCAACAGGCTTTTTATTCACACCCCTACGCTGGCCTGGCGTACGCCGGGCCAGCCCACTCAGCTCACGCTTACAGGGGGGGACGTAACAAGCTACATTTCCGCGATCTTCCCCACTGCCTGGGGTAACATGGCTGCGTCCACTGTTCACTACACTCCAAACACCAGCAGTATATGTTGACATGGACATGTCTGTGGTCTGCATACTGCAGTCTGGCCAGCACATCCACGCCACACTTGGCATTGTGTATATTCTCATCCATGGGTCACTTGCCTCCTTCGCACATGCCTGGCTCCCACCTCTCTCCACATTCTGCTATTGTGTGGCTGAGGTGCCATGCCATTGATAGCTTGTGTACATGGCTAGCCCAGGCTACCACAGGAAGTTGCGTGTCGTGTCTGGTAGGTGGGCATGTTGTTTGGCATGTTGTGTGTGTGTTTGTAATGTGTGCATTCCCAGAGTTGTGAGTTGCATGATTGTGGAGTTGAGGTGTGTGGTGTGTTCATTTGGTACTTACCAATGAGCAGTGCATTCCCATAGGTGCCAGCCTCAAAGCCCTGGTTGATGATGGACTGTCAGAAGATGATGGAATCATGCATACTGCCTGGGTAGTTGGCGACGACATTGGTGAAGAGTCCCAGGTGGTCCACTATTGCCTGCACATTGATGGAATGCGTGT
Organism: Triturus cristatus; assembly: GCF_964204655.1. NCBI lineage: Eukaryota > Metazoa > Chordata > Amphibia > Caudata > Salamandridae > Triturus > Triturus cristatus. The sequence continues at coordinate 503,477,691 of NC_140594.1, read as the reverse complement.
GCTTCATGTTGCGGTAATTGTGTGCGGTGGCGGCAGGGGGCATGAGGAGTACATGTGTGCAGTTTATTGCCCCCAACATGTGCGGGAAGCCAGCTATGGCGTAGAAGCCTTGCTTGGTCTCCAGCTGTTCCTGCGCACTGTGTGGGAAGTAAAGGTGCTGGGGTACCAAGCTGATGATGACATCCAAGACAGGTGTGAGGAACTTGGATAGGGCTGGCTGTGAGACTCCTCCAACTCTGGCAGTTGTTGGTAGGAAGGTCCCAGAGGCCAACAGGTGCAGCACAGCCAGCAGCTTTGTCTGCGAAGGGATGTTGGTTGTCCGCTGTGTTGGTACCGTCAGCTGGTGGGCAATGATGGTCAGGATGCGGAGGATGGTTGTCCTTTTGAGCCTGTAGTGGGCAATGACATCCTCTGGTGTTAAGTCTGTGAGGCTGGTGCATTTTATGAAGGTCTGCGCTGCATCTGTGGTAGACCAGGGGGAGTACGGGGAGGGGTGGCGGGCCTGGGTGTGGTGGCTGTGGGTGTTGTGGCCCTCTTGGAGCTCCGAGCTGCGTGATCAGTAGCTCCATGACATCTGTTGTTCTTCAGGTGTGGCTCTGGGCTGGGCTCCCTTTTTATGGTGCAGATTGTCGTCCGACTTAACACCAGGTCAGAGCAGGTGTGAAATCCCTGCTGCTAACGCGCCTTATCGCCTGTTTTGGGATCTTATCGCCAATCTGGCTGGTCGTTGAGAATATTGCGAAGTGGTGTTATCGTGGCTTTTTGCACAGGAATGCCTACTCTGCATCTCATTAGCGTTAGTTGCGAGTGTCATCCGCAGCGATGTTTTTTGAGGCTGCTATCGGAGGGAAACTGACGATATCGGTTGTTAACACCAACTTTTTAATAGGGCGATAAATCTATCCCCAGTTTGGCTGCACTAAAGTGCTGCTAACTCGGTGATAAGTGCTTGAGAATATACCCCTTTGTCTCTTTTTAGGGCATAAGGGAACATTATGGGAAGTATAGAATGCACTACATGGACTGAGCTACCTCACCTCGGAGTAAATATCCCATGCTGTAATTACAACATTTCTCAAAATTCCTATTCCTGCGCAAACTCATGTTTTCGCAAACTCTTCATTTTTTATGAATCTGAATTCAGTCATTCACTTATAGTCAGGGCCCTAATAGGCTAAAATATCTTATACAAGATTCACAGAATGATCTATTTTGCTCTGGCGTAGCAATTGCTCTTTTAAAACAGACCAATTCTCCCTGTTCACAGTCAATAACTATGACAGCTTTTTATGTAGCCTATTTGAAAACCAATATGGTTCCGGTACAGTTATGAAACCACATCACAGTGCAATGAAACAAAGGCACTGAGCTGCTCTAAACGTGGGAGAATCCCACACTGGAACCAGATGCACTGCCAAAGTGCTATGGCTTCTTCGCAATGCATTCTCATGTGCTGTGGGAAAGTGAGGACACACGCCAGCATTACGTCAGCAAACCTCATCTGAGATTTGTTCAGTGTCGAGGTTTGCTCTTTTACATAGTTTTCATTTTTTTTTTAAAACTGCAAACTGTAATCATAGATATCAAAATGATGTTGCCTAGCAAGGCCATTTAGACCAATGTGGTAATTGTGGATGCAAAAGCACCCAGGTGCAAATAGAGGGCCCGATTCACAGAACTAACTTAAGACAAAATCCTAAACTTACTACCATTTTGGTATTCACAGAAGGCACTTACTCATTTCGGTATTCACAGAAGGCATTTAGGAGTCCTAAAGTTAGGAGTCCTAAACTTAGGACTACTAAATTGAGAAAAATCCTAATTTTAAGAATTTCGGTATTCACAGAAGGCATTTAGGAGTCCTAAAGTTAGGAGTCCTAACTATACTACTACTAAACTGCGAAAAATCCTAATTTTAAGACTTTGGGTATTCACAGAAGGCATTTAGGAGTCCTAAAGTTAGGACTCCTAACTTCTGTGAATACCGAAAGGAGTAAGTGCCTTCTGTGAATACCAAAATGGTAGTAAGTTTAGGATTTTGTCTTAAGTTAGTTCTGTGAATCGGGCCCAACGTTTTCAGAGGGCATCTGGCGTGTTTTTGTGCTAAATTAATTTGGTTGCATAAAAATGGTTAAAAATATGCACAAATGGTATTTGAGCCCTTTTGTCACATAAGAATGCTCTGTTTTACCTTTTAGGTCTGGCAGAACAGGGTTGCTTTTGATTTACCTTATGTGATCAAAACACAAAGCGTTAAGAATCCCTACTGGGAGATGTTCTGTGGTTCTTTCCACATTTTGATCTTCCATACTGGATTTGATTGGGTAGATGTGTGCTGATGCTCAAAAAGAGCGCTTGCTTTGCACAGATTGTGCTCAAAATGATAAGCTTGGATGGGTTATGGTGACAAGCCAATGATGAAGGCTGTTGGCCTGATTGCTTCATTGGAAAACGTTATGTTTAATGCCATAGGTTTGATCTGTTTATTAAGAAAAGTTACGACAAAGGGAGGATGCCCACATTATTTAATGTGAAAAGCATGTTAAACCCAAAAAGCCTTTATGAATCTGCTTGCTAAAAACCATAGAAGTGGCTTTACAGTGTGAACTCTCTGCAAAATTCAATAGGAAGAGGCTTTACATGGTGCACTCCTTTGCCCAGCACCATAGGCAGACACTACGGTGGAGGAGAAGAGAACCGTCTGACGTTTCTGCTTAACAGAACCTTCAAGGTCACTTTTAGGTTTTTGATGTGGCTTGACAGCTTGTGTACCGAAGGTACCATGACCTACAAATGTTTCGACTTACCAAATATTTTTCAGTATATCCAATTCACGATCTTGAACAGGAACTGCTTTAGGTCTCTGATGTACAGCCAGGACTGAAGCTTTATCCCAAATGTTACTCAGGAGGATTGAGGAACCTGTAGAGAAGTTCCCCATTAACCTCATTTCTTAATCCAGAGCCAGTGCAGCCCCATGCTCGTTTTGTACTTGTTTTAATACTTCAGGTAAAACTGCCAATGAAGGTGTGCCATGCATGTTAGTAAAAATGCATCCACATATGCTTCCCCAGGTGTTAAACTCCTCTTCGGGTGACACCATTCCAAGAGGAAGACACATAGGGCCTGATTTAGATCTTGGTGGACCTGGTCCCGCCGTCACTTTTTCAACAGTTTTACTTTCAGCCTACTTGGTGGTCCACCCCCTTCATTTAGATGTTGGTGAGTCTATGGATGAAAGACCGTCTTAGTGCCGCTGACTCCGCCAGAAATTTTTCATTCATGTTGACAGCATCATAGGCAAAAGCGGGTACCAGAGGGAGTCCAACCAAGATTACTGACGGTTCAATCACAATTGCCTTTCCATTGAGGAAACTGTGGCGGGAATACCTTCTACTTTGAGTTGGGGGAATTGGAGGAAATGAGGTAGAAACATAACTTTTTTTGTGTCCCACTTCCATTTCTGTCTTGAACCCCATTGTCTAGATCCTTCCTTTGCTGCTTCCACTTAACCACAACGCTAATCAACTCCATTGTCACCGGGATCTAAGGTAAGCTTCTTTATACTTGTCGTACTATGAATCATGTGTTGACAATTGCTTTAGCATCATGTATTTTTGTTTCTTATGTGTAATGCATTAGTGTTCATTTTACTACTCATCAAGGTAAAATGAACACACCTGTATTGACACTTAATAAAAAAATTATGTTGTTGTGGTGGTTATGGGTGTTGTAATTGCGGTTCCTGTGGGTGTGCATTCAATAGTGTTTGTGTGTTGTGTGTGTGATGTACACTATGTAAACAAAATAGGGGCATGACAAATTACCTACATATATTTTTTAAGCAAACAGTATATATGTGTATTGATGCATTAATTAGCAGCTCTTACCAGTCTCCTCTCCATAAGGGACTCACTCTGTCAGCAAACCCCCTCTAGGACAATACCGGCACAACAAGGAAATCGAAATAGGGTCAGTGCAAACCCGCCGCATGACGGTGACAGAGAACTGTTAGTCAGCAGAGGAGTCCACCGCATCGACAAAGGTCCACCACTCACGCGACGGGAAACAGTCTGTTGACGTGGACAGCAGTTCAGCCGGCCCGCATCTACATACTGTGGTCTGGACACCGTCAGCTTGGTTGAGTACTTATAAACTCCCCCATGAAGGGACAACGGAAATCCCGCCAAAATCTAAATCAGGCCAATACTCAGCATTCTACAGTATTTTATGTTTGTCTCGGGTTTCGTGTGAGGGTAAACCCCTTCCAAATGATTGGTCTTGTGAGCAATCCCGAAGGCAATCTCAAAACACTTTGTGGGCATCCATCCCATGACTGGGTTTATCGCCTGTGGACTGACTGACTGTACAGCAGCCTGTCCCTGCATTACTGGTCCAGTTAGAGCTGATACAGGGATGATGGTACATAGTACAAACTCTATATGTTTCCTATATAAGGAGACTATATAATTCAAAATCTCTAACATATCAGTGAGGGGTAGAATCTCAGGACATGGAAAGGATGTGTATCTAGCTAGTACTGGCCAAGCAGCCCCTTCACTCGTGTGTGTGTGTGGTAACCCAGACACCTCCCTAAGGCAGCTTTTATAGCCTCAAACTCCACTCATGAGTAAAATGTCTGAAAGGCATTGGCTGTGTGAGCAACTGCTACAAATGTAACTACCCATTGGTGGCATTGGGGGCACCTCTATTCTTGAGATGTTGAGTAACTGCCTCCTGGTCATTTACTTCTATTTGGACAGGAGCCATCACTTTAACTACATTAATTCAAGCTATATTGGATTAAGTGTCACACTTGAGAAACCTAATACAATAGAAAGTTTCTTATTCCCTATATAAGGTAACCATGATTACTGCAGATGTTTCCGTACTGATGTAATGATTATTCAGTTGTGTGTGCATATTAAGACACTACTCAAGGGTCCAAACAAATCCAAATGTCCCACAAACAAACAAAAACAATATGAACATTTCAACCGAAGTGGAAACATCATCTAGCAACCTAGCACTCTAAAGCCTATTTTTGTGCTCTATGCTATGAGTGTCAGGGTTGGCCACTTACCTGAAATCCAGGTGATCCCGACCATGCTGTGTCCTTCACTCCACCTGAGAACAAGTCTTAGCCACTTGTCTATTTAACAACGGCTGACAATTGTTCCCAAAGGAAAGGGAGAATTGGGATGAGAGAACAGAGAAGAAGAGACCTCTGAGTAGGTAGGTTGGTACACATAGTCATCGTAAGTGTCACAATGTTGGGTAAGGCATCCCCTGATAGTAAGTTGCCTAGTGATGAGAAACGAGACCATTAGACATTTTACAGGAATGTTAGAAAGTCCAACAGAACAAATGTTTAACAGTGATATAATCTGAATATATGGTTTTACAGTTAAGTGGCCCAACATACAACAAAAGTGTAGCACCGCTTGATTTCCTGGCTCAAGATTGTCTCACGTTTGAGTGTGATGCACTCTATCCATATAATTGCTAGCACTCTCTTACCCAAGTAAACAATTCACAGCACAGTTCAAGAGAGGGAATGTAGTCTACATAATTCAACTAGATCGTAAGAGTCTCAGAAACTAGTTTGCTCTTTCCTTAACAAGTATTTAAGTTAAATTGCGTGAGATCAACTGCGCACTTGGTCAAAATTCAGCTGTGTTGCATATGTGTGTGAATTCCATACCTTGAAATTATAAGTTATTAATCGCTGTAGCACTGTGTGTTTTCTCAGGTTTTAGAGTTCTGGTTTGTGACAGGGAGAGGAGCCTAAGAATTGTAATTTGCATGAAGATTTCTGTCCTTTGACTTGCTCAGAATTTACTGGGTGCTTCAGGAGAGGACCCACAATGGTTCTTTCAATGCCGCAGCTAAGCACATATTCGTGGTTGGGGCATGGTTTATATAGCCATTCCCCAAAGATGATTGCCTAGACATGTGCAGAGGTCAGAATCTCATGAGAACTTGTTATCGAAGCAAGAGGGGAAGAAAAACGGCCTTTGTGGTGCCGGAGGAAACAACGGGGCTAAAGGAGATAAGGAATGTTTCTCTAATTTGGATGGCATTGGAACAATGGACACATGGTAACAGGCCACAATGTATAGGGGGCTGCAGGAATATCATTTACCACCATGGCTATGGGAAGGATATAGATGGAGATCTACAGGAGAATTATGCTGCAAGGCAATAGTGGAAGATACATACCCCAAATGCCATTTGGCAATAGAAGTAGTAATGAAAATAAGAATATTAAGTAACTTAACTTGCATCTATAATTTCTTAGGGAGAATCAATATCTTTCATTCCTAGTTACAGCAAAAGGCTGTAGTTATCAGTACTTATCAAACTAAGAGTGAGAAAGAGGAGAACGGGTCAGAGGGGCTCATCCTACTATCAAATGTATCAAAAACAAAAAGAGCCTTACTCTTAGTATTCACTAACCCTTCACAGTGAAGAAAATGCTGTGTTTTCTTAGATAACCCTCAGCCACCAAGGCTACGCCGTGGTGGCATGCTTCATCATCAGGTTCATCCTGTTCTGATGTGGACCAGGGCATGCTTCGACCTAGGTGACTTCAGGTTCAATTGGCCTGCACACAAGGGCCAGACAGGTTGACAACCAGGAGCATGACAAAAGACACATCAGCATGGTTGCACACCCAAGCAGGTCTGAGCCACCAACCAGTGTTATAGTGAACAATCCCTCTCAACTCCACAAATGCGGGTATTATAGAAAGGTCTGGGTTTTATACCTGCAGCTAACCTTGACAAATTCGAACTCAGCTGTGATGTCAATGAATTAATCAGGAAAAAAAATGAAGGCTTTTTTGAAGGAAAACTCCCCAGTAATGATACACTGGATGACACAGGTTTAAGAGTGAAATCCACCTTCACCCTTCTAACCACCGCAGTACTGGTTGAGATACTTGCCTTGGAAAAGACCGTTCTGAAAGAAATTGGGGACATTGAACCCAGTTCTGTGAGATTTTTTCCGAATACCACTAAGGAAGAAAAAGCAGCCATAAGGGAACTGGTCAATGATAAGATCCTTGTGATTAAACCAGCAGACAAGGGGAAAGCCATTGTCATGCAGTCGACAGTGGCTTACAACAATGAATGTCTTAGACTCATGAGTGATAACAGGAGCTATGAACCAGTAGTGACAGATCCAAGTGATTTCCTCAGAATACAGATTGGAAACATGACAGAACAGGTTCTAGCATATGACTGGACAACACAGATGGATGGAGAGGAAGAGTTTTTAACAAATGAAACTCCCATCACCCCGTATTTGTACACAATCCCAAAGATACACAAGACTCTGGAAAACCCTCAACGACCCATAGTACCTGGGATAGGTTCAATCTTGGGAACCTTTATAAAGGTTTGCAGATGCCTCCTTTATTCCAATAGTTCAAAATACCAACGCATATCTGAAGGACACAAAAGATGTCCTCCATCTTCTGAGGGAAATGCAATTTGACCCCGACAAGCATATACTTATGGGTTTGGACATTGACAGTCTATATACCAGCCTTCCCCGCATGGAGACCCTGAATATAATTGAAGAGGTCCTATTTGAGATAGACTGGGACTACCAGACACCCAGGAATGTAGTAATGAATTGTTGCAAATGAGCTTTTACCCACAACTTTATTGAATTCAAAGGAATTTTGTATCTACAAAAACACAGGACCAGCAAGGGAAGCACCTTCATGCAGAGCAAAGCTGGTCTCTATTTTCACCAACTTGAGGTACACAAAATCCTATGTCCTCAGAAACCTTTCCTAGAACACAGAAAGCTACGAAAAAGGTACACTGAAGAAGTCCTGATCATATGTGGGGGGGCAACAAAGCCACTGCAAAACCTTTCTTGAGTTGGTTGTACTTGCAAATCAAGTTCTAAAAGTTTACACATACTATGAGTAGGAAGAACTGGTGTTCCTGGATCTTAGCATCATATGTGACTACGGTATGCCTAAGACGACCACACATGAAAAGCCAACTGCCAAGAAGTGTCTCCTCCTGTATGATAGTTTTCCCCACTGCCATTGCAGAGAAAACCTTCCTTTCGGACAGTTGCAGGAGAAACTGTTCCAATTGAGAGGACTACAACACACAGGCGGAACGTTTGGCAACAAAACTAACGGCCAGAAAATACCCCCCTAAAACTGTGTCTCGAGCAATGAAATGATCAAGAAACAATGATAGGGAAGCCCTACTTGATTTTCCCCCTCAAAAAGAAGAGAGACCGCTTTGCATTACCACTTTCAACATTGTATCCAACCAAGTAACTAAGATTATTAACAAACACTGGCACATCTAAGCAGTAGCACCCTTAGGTTCCTTAAACCTATGTTTTTCTACAGACGGGGGCAGAGACAACATGACAGGTTAGTACATACATGCCCACTAAAAACATCCACGTATAGAACACAAACACAGGGTGTCATGTCACCCGTGAAAAGGGCCACTACCCATGTGAAGGCTGCAGTGTCTGCCCCTTAATATAACTGACAAAAACTTTTTCCTTCAATAATGACTTTACATGGGAACTAAGACAATTCACAAACTGCAACACACAGTGGGGGAAATTCTCAAGAACATGTGATAACTACCGCAAAAGTAGCTTAACGCAACTCTCCACATTGCAGTATATCGCAGTAAAATAACACCTTGGTAACACAGCATTCCCAAGCCGGCGGCACCATGCGATAGGCTCACGATAACGCGTCAAATGTCCGCAATGAAGTCAACGCGCCACTGCAAAAATGCGAAACACTAACGCAAAAAAAGCTGCGATGAGGCCAAGCGCAATACAAAAATTAGCAAAAACCAGCCACAGGCCTGCAATTCCCACGCGTCATGCTGGAAAGTGGACTATAAAAGGAAAACAAAACACACCAAAACCCAATCAAACTGCGTAGCACCATGGATGCACCCAGACCGAGTGCAGAGGACAACCCGAACCCCACAAGCCCCATGGAGGACCAGCCAGGAACCCTGTGCTCGGGGAAGGGCAAGGAGAAGAGGAAGAGGAAGATGTGGTTCAGTCTGCAGGAAGATCGGATCATCGTCAAGGAGGTGATAGAACACTACCAACAACTGTTCATCACCTCCACTATGTCACTGGCAACACAAACGAAAATATGTCAGTCCATCGCCAACAACGTGAATGCAGTTGGAGTGTCGAGGAGGTCACTAGAGAAGGTCAAGAGGCGCTGGCATGAAGTGTACAGCCAAACCAAGGAGAAACTCACTGCCAACAGGAAGGCAGCAAAGGCAACTGGAGGTGGGACCCCTGCGCCACAGGAGGAGCTGGATGAGCTGGAGGAAATGGTGGCCACAGTCATCAGTGCAGAGATGGTGAAAGGAGTTGGTGGTCTGGACACAGCTCGATATGACCTGACCCAACAGCAATAGGGTGAGTACCGACCAGGGCCTGGGAGGACGGAGGGAAATGGGCACAATGGCACACATTTACAATCAAGCGCAGCACACTGCACACCCACAATGAGTGTGGAACATGTCCCTGATACCCATGGCACACTGCAGCACACATAGAAACACCAAGTAGGCCCCCGTCCACAATGTACACAAATGGGCCCCCCTCCATATCACCAATGCCACAACCTACCCATGCACATGTGCTGAATCTAGAGAAGCAGCGGCTCTGTGAGCCACACGGACTATTCAAGTGACACTGCATGACAGATAGCATGGCTGCAGTCACAATACATGACATGGTGCACAAGACGACTTTGAGGTGGCTGAGTGTGGACCACATTCATAAAGGAGCAGGTCACATTCTGACACATCCACATGCACCTACAACCCATGACGTCAAAACACATCTGCAGACAAACAATGCACAAGAGTATAAAATATGTCCAAGAGCACAAATGACTCAAGTCGTAAACTTCACAGCACCTGAAAAGCACACAAGTCAAAGGCACACCGACTCAAAGGGATGAGGAGCCGACTTGCCAACAATGCAGCACACATAGCAATCGGAGCACATCAACATTGATGACAATGTGGTACAAAGTGCAACCCTTACACCATAGGACAGAGGACACAACTGGTGCCGCTTGTGCGTAGAAACTGGCCAACCACATCTGGCATTGCATGACACTGTGAGATGAGAATGTACGAGTACAACCTCACATCCGTCATGTAGTCGAAATGTCCACTGTCTCCCAGCAAATAGCCAGCTCCTCCAAAACAGTCACAATGTACATTGTCATGCAGTCAGTATGTAAACATGTACAATGCGTGAACATACATGGAACACACTGTTAACCTGCATCTCCCCTTAACATTGCAGAGGGACAATCAACACCTCCTACAGAGCAGGCTACACATCTCTACAGTGATGATGAAGAGAACACCCTGCACATTTGCCCCGACACCCTCCAACAGCTCGTGGACAGCCTCCGCACCCCATCCCCAGGAGCAGGGCAGCCCAGCTGCATCGTGGTGAGCCCACACCCTGCACAGACCACACAGCAGGAAGCACACGCCACCATGGCTGGCCCACAGGACCCCCCCAACCAACACGTGGAATTCCAATGCCGTGTGTTAGCGTGCCAGGAGGAGCTGGCTGATCAGCTGCGGGTGGGTTTCGACCTCGTGGAAGCCAAACTCGATGCCATACGTGAGTGTCTGAGTCCCATCAGGGACCACGTACAGTCCCTAACTGACACCCCCTGTCCGCACCAAGCTCACCGACAATCCTTGGCTGACCTCGCTGGGGCCATTACTCGGATACAAGAACTGTCCAGTCAGACAGGCTCCAGTGATGACAGCACAGAATTGGCACAGATGCAGCGGACAATGGAGACCATGGAGCGGATGCAGGCTAGAAGTAGGGCTGCCACGGCTAAACACCAGCGACATGTATCTGGGATCTTCCAGGCCCTGCAGGTCCTCATCTTGCATTGCTGTCACAGAGCCTGTACCAGATGACTGCTGCAGGAACTTCGACACACACATCTCCGCCCCCTGATGTGTCATTGCCACACAGTGATGCGACCATTACACCTCTGCCCCCTGACGTGTCAGTGGCCCCCAGTGATGCAGCCATAACACCACCACACACACCTGACACACCACACACAGAAGACGTCTCAGAGGAGTAAGATGTGGAGTGTAATGACTGTGTGAGGAAGGAGGCAGTAGCATCCATACCCGCCACATGGCCTGTCCCTGCATGGTTCAGCCCTATGCATCATGCCCTGGAACAGCATCTCCCACTGTACCCCAGAACACTCTGCGACATTCACCTGGACCCTAAAATGGACTGCCATATCTGCTCTTGTACCAATGACACAGCAATCCGTCTGAGGACTGTACTCTTCCTCTTTAGATTAACTGTGCATTCCCCCAAGGACTCTGGTTGGCCCAGCACTGGGCAACCACTTATTGTGGGCTTGAACTGGCCATGTACCCCTCCATCTCCGAGAGCCCCCAGAAAGTGAATAAAACATTCCAAATCACACATATGTGTCATGTCCATGTTCACTCACATGTACAAGTATGGATGAATGTAGGGACGTTGATTGCACTAAAAGGTGCACCCTGGTATATGTCATCAATGCGCATGGCCAATTAGATGACTGTGAAGGTGTGAACTAGCTGTGGCCTCATTGCACATGAACAACAATCTTGCATCCCCCAACGTAGCCCCACGTCCATGTATCATATAGGGCTGTGTGTGTAAATGTCAGAATCGATAGCCCGCCTGAAGTAGTGTCCCCCATTGCATGTGGCTAAGGAACATCTCTTTGCATGACGTACTCACACACATCAGAGTGTACACAGTCTGTTTTAATGGATCATATTGATCCACATGGCAAGAAGTTGCACACCATACTCACATTGCTGAAGACACGTAAGAGCACTGTCTACTGGCAACTATCCCAAACACAATGTGTGGCTTACAGAGGTGGAGCTGCCAATAGGAATTCACCACCCATGTACCAGAGGCAGTCTGTCCCTCCCTGTGTACAGACAATGTTCATTGAGGCACAGGATTTGTCAGACTAATCAACACTCATCCCAGTTGTACACTGGTGAAGTTGCGTACGCTTTATTAGCATGTGCGTGTCAGTATGGGCTAGTAATGGGCCCCAACAGGCAGACAAATGCTTAAGACACTTATAGGCAGAATGGGAACGTGTTGAGGTGCAAGGAATGGGGTGACAAAACTGAACACATATCCTTACGGTTGGCAACAGTCTCAGCCCACCTTGCCTTGCTGGTCGAGTCATGTAATCTTTGGCGTCTGCTCATTGTCCCGTGTCAGGGGACACGGCTCACAACCCATGGGATCTGCATGGAGCTGTACCAGCAGACTTCACCAACTGTGTGCTCTGCTGACAGTGAGCAGGTGAAAGGGACCAACAAGGTCACATGTCGTGCTACATTGCCATGTGTGTAGTCTCCCTCCAGCAGTATGTCAGATTTAGGAACTTTGCCAAACGACGCTATGCAGCTCTGCACAGGTGTGTGGCAACACACGTAGGTAAACGCACATGCATTCTGAGTCTGAGCGAATGCAGACATGTCCACTGTTGTACTGGCTTATGGGACCATTCATCCATGATGCAACACAGTGTTGGGACCTGGGCTCTTGGTGTCAATCAGTTGTGGCTGCACATCATTTCCAGCGCTGAATACCAAAAATCCCCTCGCTACGTCTACAGACCATAGATCTTCTTCAACAACCACATTCATTCACTCATTCACTGGTGGGGCCCATAACACCAATCATTCATTCTACTTTTTAGATCAATGGTCCTCGAGAGAGAGAGAGAGAGGGGAAATTTCTTTTCTCTCTTATTCCATGCGCTGGAAATGATGGGAGGAAGATTTGCACCGATCACCTGATGAGTAACTACAAGTTCACCTATTCATCCCTACCTCACCAGGATCTCAATACCTTTATAACCTAGCAGTTCCTCCCATACTATAGGCCATGGATCAGCTTAGTTGCTGGGTAGAGCGATACCTAATTCTTCTAAACAATATACATCAATACACTTCAAATAATAACCCGACACAGTTCTTAAATGAATTGAAATCTAATTAAAGCATAAGGAAATCATAAAGAATTCTATATTTTTGGTTCGCATATTTACCTAATCTGGCTAAATGGCGTCCTCTATGTCAAATTCAGATCTTTCGTCTCCATGCCCATAAATCGATCAATCAGTTCTCAAATTAATTGGGCATCTGATCAGTTCGTCAGAGTCTCTGGCAAGCAGCTGTCCAGCAGTGTCACCATCCTCTCTGTCAGCATAACGTCAGGAAATCAGGTAAAGCACGACAAGAGGTACCTACCCTCTCTAGTCTACTTCTTTTATAGTAAAATCAACAATAAAAATGTTACAATACATGTTTTAGAACAAATCCGATTGGTTGAACCAGGATCATTCTTCCTGATTCTCATACATTCAATGTTTCATTAGATGTAGTTCTCAATTCATTAATAAAATTGCAACAGTTTCTAGTCCATTCAGGGCATGTTGATTCCCATGCGGGTTTGTGTCCATGGTGTCATCAATTATAACAGTTCTTAGTTTATGGAAGTTCATTGTTTGAGGATTGGCACTCCTCCCGGTGCGTCCTTCACGAGTACAGTCTGCCTGGTGTCAGGACGAGGTTATTATTGCTCATCTTTTAGCGCAGGCGCACTTCACTCAGTGACTTCTGTATCTCATCTGTCCGTCTAATAGGGATGGCAGCCATTTTATGGCCACTCCAGAAAGGTCAACTTAAGCAAAGAGACACAAAATGTAATTAATACATGGAAATGACTATTAAAATGTTATTCCCTCACTAAACCCTCTATGTGTGTGTATTTATCTAGCAAAAGCAACACGCAATGCGGGTTTTACTCACAATTTAAAGCACGGTTCACAAATCACATCACAAAAGCAACATATAACATGCAAATTCTAAATATCTGACATTAATATGCGTACAAAATTAGTTTACGTATCAATCAGGCCATGCAAATGCGTTTCCTACGTGTATTTTCTAATTAGGAAAGTTGATTAATCAAACACAGCAAACCATTAATACTATTAATGTTAATCAGTTATTCATTTTAACTCAAAATGATAAAATGGAGGAGGTATACGATTCTTAGGGAAAACCTCACTCCAGCTATACCCCCTTTGGTGATTTTATCACCACAAAACACCCAAATTTAGTACCCTTTTACGGAAAATTTTGAAATGACTTCTTACTCTTAGCTCAAAATTCAGTTTCTTCATATTCATCTCTTTTTGCTTTCTTGTACATATTGTCTTTCCACTCATCTAAGGCAATCTCTTCAAAATCCTTTTCTGGATCTTTTCCTTTTCTCTTAAGTTTATCTCTTTTTATTTTATTATTTGTTTTCGTTTCCTGCAACACATACACCCTAATCTTATCACTAATACTGCAACTATCACACATGTTAATGGAAACAGAATTTTACCTATAACAGTACTTCCTATTTTAGCTAAGAAATTTTTAATAGCAGCTATTTTCTTTCCCATTCTTGTCCATACATCTTCAACCTCCAGTGGTACAAGTTCATCGTGCAATTCAGTAATATTTTTAATGTAAACCTTTAGATCTTTAATTTCATCTGGAATGTAAGTGCAACAATGTTGAACTTTCAGCATTCCACAGACTCCACCCTCTGTTGCCAAAAGAATGTCAAGGGCAAGTCGATTTTGCATTACCATAGCACGCATGGCAACCATTTCAGTATTAACCAATAAGAATCCATGAGCAGTGCTTGTTGACAAGCGATCCACTACTGTAGATAATCTTCTAATTTTATTTGCTTTCAGAGTTATTCCCACTGCCGGTATCAATGCACCAAAAATGTCACCCACAATTTCTGCCCAAGACTCTCTCTTTCTGCGCACTAAATGACTATTTAAAATATTTACACCCTCTTCTCTGGCCATGTGAAAGATTTTTGGAAATACCAGGCCTACATAACATGTGCCATACCAATGGTCTGGCAAACGATAATATGCCCTGTTCCCACAGATAAAATATATTCCAGGAAATACTGGATCTCTTCCACCTTTGAATCCCCATCCACCCATGATTCCGTATGTATCATGGCACTCACTATTACCTACAAACAGGTTATCATATGCAGTTTGATTCCTTCTTGTACAAAGTTTTCCTTTCTGAGGCCTATCTAAAGCTATTGTTGGTGTTGACTCTCCTTTTGTCAGGGGTTTCTCCATTTCTATGTCCCAAGCCGTTTTCTCAACCTTTCCTTCTGATACCTTTTTGTGCATCTTATGCCTTCTTTCCTCAACCATATTCAAAAGTGTCTTTTCTTCTTTCTTCAAACTGCATGTCAAATTATATTTAAACACAGCTTCTAATGTTAGTTCACTAGTTTCTAGGAAAAATTCACCTAAAACTTTAGCAGGTCTCATCTTATTTAGCTTATTATTAGCAGGCACTAATGCAAAAATGTTATCTACATCTGAAAAATAATACTCTAATTTCCCTAACTCATAAAATAGGCTAGCTATTACACTACATGTTATTCCATAAGTAGCTGGAAGGTGATGATAAGTCACTCCCTCTGCCACAGAAGCAGGTAACTGCATGCAGACGTAGCAGTCCCTTACGTCCATAGTCTTTACATATTCATACAATAATTTTGAAAATTCATTATTAGAAAAATCGTTAATAGACCTATCTTTATGCAAATGAATGTTTGTTTCTACAGTCGGTACTACCTTTGAAATTTTACCTATGTTAGTTTTATTTTGACCATGTCCTTCTATTGTATCTATTGTGACTTTAAATGATATTACAAGAGCTAGGATGCTCCACAAAAGCATTAATAATCCTGTACAACAGCAACATGTTTTACACCATCTTTTCATGAATGTACATCTACTTTTACTACCATCTGTGTTAGCCATTTTTACTAAATAGACCGTGTCTTTTGACTTAGCCTCTTCTACTTTGTGACCAGTTTCTAACCCAAAGCTTCTAAGCTTCTACTTGGTTCCACTAGTTTTCTACTTCTTCTCTTTTATTATCGTTTTCCACATCAACAGCTTCTTTGTTTATTCAGTTTGGCATCTCATCGTCCTTTGCCTCCTTCTCCCAATCAGGATACAGAATTTCCTGAATCTCCGCTTCTTCTTCTCCAATATCGGACAAGAGAACTCTCAGGATTTCTGATTCTTCTTCTTCTTTAACCACTTTCAGTAAAGCCTCCTCTGGATTTCCTTGATTGTCTGCCTCTTGGGATTCTTCAGGCAGGGCCACATACGTCCATTCCGGCGACTTATACTTCTGGTTAGGTTTTCTTGTCCTTCTGGACCCTTTGGTTACAACTGTTTCCTCCTCTTTTGATTTTTCCTGACTCGTGACTTCATTCACCTGTTCAGCTCTTGGTGATTTCACTCGAGACAATCGATATCTTAGTCTCTTTATTTTCTTTGGCCAAACTTCTGGTTTTACAGTTCTTCTCAATTTACTTTCTTTGACATTCTTTTCATTCTTTTCTTTTCTCCAAGCTCTCTTTCTCAGAACTCGACCTTCAGGTATCTCGTTCTCACTCTCTTCTGATTCTGTCCCAACTTGCTTTTTCTTTTCACCAGTCTCTTTATCCACCACTTGTTCTGGTTTCCCTACTTCTTTCCCTCCTCGGGTCTCCGACACGCAATCTTCCTGCTGACTACTTGTCCCTTCACCTAGCTGGATTTTGCAGTTCCCCACACCTCCTCGGGGGTCTTCCGCAATGTGTCCCTCTCTCTCTGTTACTGTCCCCTCTTCATTCAAATTTATTAATTCAGGTGGAATTTCTCTCAATTTTTCATCTGGGATTTGTTTTCTTTGACTTTCTTTTACTGCTTCTTCTTTGTCTTTTCCTTCTTTCTTTTTAGGTTCTTTTCTAGGACCTTTCTTTCTTTGCTCGTCTTCAGAGTCTGAGCTGTCAGAAATCTGCAATCTTCTTCTCAGAGAGACACTTCTGGGGACTAGAATCTGTTTTGGTTCGTTTTCCCCCCTTTCAAGATTTTCACGTGTTTTTGGTTCTTCGTGGTCTGATTCAGTACTTGACTCTGATTCGTCATAGTACTCTTTCTCCTTGCAATGCACTGGATTTGGTATTCTCAGGGTATGGCTGGCATGGATCCAGTTTTTCAGTCCTGCACACTTCACAGCTGTTGTCGTGGTCAGAATGACTTGTCTTGGTTTTCCCCACCTGGGAACCAAACAGTTTCGTCTTCTGTGGACCTTTATCCTTACCCAATCTCCTGGGCTTAGATCATGGGCTGGCTTCTTTTTAAGGGTGGTGGCATCCGCTCCAACCTGATGAAACACAGAATGAACTGCGTCAGCCAGGCCTTTACAGTACTCCAACACCATGTCATCAGAAATCGTCATCAGTTTGTTGACTGGTATGTAAATATGCCTCATTGCACGTCCCATGATTATTTCATGAGGACTTAACCCTGTAGTTCTATCTGGGGTTGCGCGTATGGTCATCAAAACTAGAGGCAAGACATCAGGCCATTTCATTCCTGTGGCTAAACACATTTTCCCAATTCTGTTTTTGATTGTACCATTCATTTGCTCAACCACACCAGAAGCCTCTGGTCGGTAGGCACAGTGCAGTTTCTGCTGTACATTCAATGCTTCACTGACCAATTTCACAATCTCATTATAGAAATGCCCTCCTCTGTCTGATTCAAGGGTCACTGGGAACCCGAACCTGGGGATGAATTCTCTCAAAAGCAGCTTTGCTACTGTGAATACATCATTTCTCCTTGTCGGGTATGCTTCTACCCATCTGGAGAATAGGCAGACTATGACCAGAACATACCTTAATCTGTTACATGTTGGCATCTCAATAAAATCTATCTGCATTCTGGTAAAAGGCCCTCCCTCTCGGCCTATAGTTCCTAGGCTCACCACTGTCTTTCTCCCAGGATTGTATTGCTGACAAATTAGACATCTCTGACATAGACTTTCTGATATAATTCTGAATTTTGGGTTGTACCAGGTCTGCTTAAACGACCTGATCATAGCATCTCTCCCTATGTGTCCCTGGCCATGATACATCCGTGCCATGGTAGACAACATGCTATCAGGCATGACTGGTCTTCCATCTCGACAGACCCACACATGATCCTTTTCTCTTGGTGCACATCCTGCTTTTACCCACTGCCTTGTTTCCTCATCTCCTGCTTCTTCCTGCAATTGCCTCACTTCTTCCCATGTCCCTACAACGTTAGTAAACATTAAGGAATTGGAAGTCATTTCTTTCTCCTTTGCCCGATTGACTGAATACTGATTTCTGGCACAGTACTGTGCCATGTCATTGGCATATCGGTTGCCGACAGTAACATAATCCTCCCCTTGGTTATGGGCAGCACATTTCATCACAGCCAATTGTTTAGGCAGCTGTATCGCCTCAATCAACTTTCCAACCACTTCAGCGTTCTTTATAGGAGTTCCACTTGAGGTTAGGAAACCTCTTTGTAGCCACAACTGGCCAAAATCGTGGACAACTCCAAAGCCATACTGGCTGTCAGTTATCACATTCACTCTCACACCTTTTCCTTTTTTGCATGATCGAGTCAGAGCCACTAATTCTGCTACTTGGGCAGATTTCACTCCTTTCAAATAGGATGCTTCCATCACTGCTGAAACCGTGCACACTGCATATGCTGCACTCAACACTCCTTCTTCTGTTCTCAAACATGACCCATCAACAAACATTACATAATCATTTTCTGCCAAAGGTACATCTTTTATGTCTGGTCGTGGTTTCGTACAATACTCAAGCACATCCAAACAATCATGATCTGCTTCATCTCTCACTTCTACATTCTCACCATCTGGTAACAACGTTGCTGTATTCACATTCACACATCTTGCAAGGCTCACATTCGTTGCACCTAATATGACTTTCTCATACTTAGTCAGCCGACTATGTGTCATATACTGAGTACGACTCCTTGTTAAAAGAATCGCCACATCATGAGGTACAAACACTTTCAAGGGATATCCCATCACGATTCCTTCACTCTGCTCCAAGCTTCGACATGTTGCAGCTACTGCTTTCAGACAACCAGGTAAGCCTACAGCTACTGGATCAAGCATTGATGAGAAATATGCAATCGGTCTCCTCAGTCTTCCATGCTTCTGGATTAACACAGAAAGGGCACATCCATTTCTTTCACTGCAATATAACTCAAATTTTTTTTCATAATCGGGCAGACCCAAAGCTGGGGCATCACACAATCCATCTTTCAATCGTTTGAATGCTGCCAATTTTTCTTTGTTCAATTCAAGGGGATCTTTTACATCACTCCTTGTTAGCCGTACCAGAGGTTTTGCAATCAGCGAAAAGTTGCTGATCCACTGGCGGCAGTACCCTACCATTCCCAGAAACATTCTCACTTCTCTTTGAGTCATGGGGGCTCTCATTCCTTTTATGATTCTGATTCTGTCTATTGTTATTTTCCTCAATCCCTTTTCAATGTTATGTCCCAAATACTGTACTTCTTTCTTACAATACTGCAGTTTGGCTGGGGACACTTTTAGTCCTCCATCTGCCAGGTGATTTAGTAAGGCTATAGTGTCTACTTCACAAGCTTCACGAGTTTTCGACACCACAAGGAGGTCGTCGATATACTGCACTAGTACTGAACTCTCGGGCATTTGTAGACTTTCCAACGACTTTTTCAACAATTGATTAAATATTGAGGGGCTTTCTATATACCCCTGTGGGATTCGGCACCATGCCAAAATTCGGTCTCCAAACCGAAATGCGAAAATTTGCTGATTGTCGTGATGCAATGGAATGGAAAAGAGCGCATGGCACAAATCAATTACTGTATACCATTCTGCATCATGGGGAATCTGATACAAAATCACTGATGGATTTGGCACAATGGGACAGCATGGTACAGCGATTTTGTTTACCTTTCTCAGGTCTTGCACTATTCTGAATTTCCCATTTGGCTTTTTCAGGCCCATTATGGGTGAGTTACATGGACTGCTCAATATTTCTCTCAGAATTCCTTGCTTGATCATTTTCTCAATTATTGGAGTTACTCCTTCAATTATTTCAGGTGTCAATCTATACTGAGGAATATTCGGATAACTTACTCCATCTTTCACAGTAATTTTTACCGGGTCTACGTTTCTCATTAGCCATACATCTTCTCCGGTGAAATCCCAAACCTCTGCTTTTACAGACAGTTTCAATTCTCTGGGCAGTTCATCTGGATTAAATACTGCATATGTTCCAATAGTCTCACATTCTCTGTTAGCTATGGTCATTTTATAGAATACATCCTCATCTGGTGTTTCAAAAGCTATTCCATCTGGAGTACAAAATATAGTGCAATTCATCTTGCACAACAGGTCCCTACCTAACAAGTTCACAGGACTAGTGTCAAACACCACAAATTGGTGCATTTCAGAAAATTTCCCTATACTAACCTTTACGGGTTCTGTAAGGTATGTTTTTAACTGTTGGTTAGATACACCAACTACTTCGATTGTTTCATCCGAAAGAGGAAGATTCTTAACATCAGCTGATCTAACAGTAGATCGAGTAGCGCCAGTGTCCACTAGGAAAATAATGTTATCATCATTAATCTTCCCATCTACAAATGGTCCTGTCTGGTCTGCTTCTAGAGTTGCGCCAAGTACGCACTCTTCTTCCTCCCTTCGGCACCGTCAATAATCCATTTCTGAATCACTCTCATCATGTTGCAGCCAATACTGCGAAACAGTGCGAGCGCGTGATGGTTTATTTACCTGTTCTTCATTGTAGAATCCCGATTCTTTACTATAATTCTGTGAGTTTCTGTTCTGTGGGAAAGGTGGTTTTGGCACCTGATTCTGGGAAGTAACCACCTGCTGCTGTTGCTGCAGTTGACCACCCACCTCTTTCTGCACCTGTGGATTCAATGATCGATTTTCATTATTAGTATTTGGAGGGTTCTTACACTCGGATTTCCAATGCCCTTACTCACCGCAATTGTGACATGGGAATTTCTTTTTGGCTTCTTCTATATTACCTTTCGTTTCCCTGTACCAAATCTTGGTCTTACTCCTGGATTGTTCGCTTGTTCTACCAACTGAGCTTCCTGTCGTTCGGCTACCTTAACCTGTGCCTACATTGCCTTTTCTTTCAGTTTTCGCTGTTTTGCCTCAATCTCATCGCTGAAATATTTTGCATGTCTCAAAACTTCATCTATTTTCTTATTTTGCCAATCAACTGTATGCTGCTTTATCATATCACCAATTTCTGGGCGTAAACCATATACAAACCTGTATACGAAATGACTCAAATCTTTATCACTCAGGTTCTCATCTCCACTGAACTGTTTGAAAGCCTGAATTAGTCTCTCATAATATGCATGTACTGACTCCTTGCTTTCCTGTTGAGTTCTGTCAATTTTTACCCAATCGGTCTCTTTAGGGGGTACCTTATTTTCAGAAATGCCATCACCTGCTCATATTTCTTCATTACCTCTGGGTCGTGAGCTCCCGTCTTAGGGTCAGTAGGATACTCCTGAGTGGGCCAATTTATCATCAGCTTGCACTCTGTCCACAAATCTGCTGGTACTATTATATCGAATAGACTATTCAGATCTATCCATAATACCTTTGCCAATTTTACAAATCTGTCTACCTGTCGGTACCACTCGACGGGCTTTTCGCGTAGTCGAGGGAAATCATTTGTGAAAGACAAAATGTCCTGTCTTGTCCATGGAACATGGACATACCCTCCTCCTGGAATCTCTCTCATGGGGTATTCTGTCGTCACCTTTTCTTTCTCTCTAACGGGAAATGGTGAAACTGTCTTTTCTGTGATATTATCGCGTCTTCTACACCACTTACTTCTCCATCTGTCCACATCTCGCCATTTTCTCAACAAACCGATTATGTCCTTAATTTGACCTATCCTTCCCGTAGTATTCATGTTCTGTATATCTTTCTCAGTGAAATCAACTCGATAAGATTTTTGCAGTGCTTTTACTTTGTCAAAATATATTCCCATTTCGTTTGCAATTTCCTCTAATCATTCACGCAAGTAGTGCCAATCTCAAGCTTGGAAGAATTACCAGCAGAGCAGAGTGCCATTCTCAAGCTTGGACATACTACCAGCAGAGCAGAGTGCCATTCTCAAGCTTGGAGGAATTACCAGCAGAGTAGAGTGCCATTCTCAAGCTTGTAAGAATTACCAGCAGAGCAGAGAGCCATTCTTAAGCTTGGAGGAATTACTAGCAGAGCAAAGTGCCATTCTCAAGCTTGGAAGAATTACCAGCAGGGCATAGTGCCATTCTCAAGCTTGGAAGAATTACCAGCAGAGCAGAGTGCCATTCTCAAGCTTGGAAGAATTACCAGCAGGGCAGATTGCCATTCTCAAGCTTGGAAGAATTGCCAGCAGAGTGCCATTCTCAAGCTTGGTAGAATTGTCAGCAGACCAGAGTGCCGGTCTCAAGCTTGGAAGAATGACCAGCAGGGCAGAGTGCCATTCTCAAGTTTGGAAGAATTGCCAGCAGAGCTGAGTGCCTTTCTCAAGCTTGGAAGAATTTCCAGCAGAGCATAGTGCCTTTATCAAGCTTGGACGTATTACCAGCAGAGCAGAGTGCCATTCTCAAGCTTGGAGGAATTACCAGCAGAGCAGAGTGCCATTCTCAAGCTTGGAGGAATTAGTAGCAGAGCAAAGTGTCATTCTCAAGCTTGTAAGAATTACCAGCTGGGCAAAGTGCCATTCTCAAGCTTGGAAGAATTACCAGCAGAGCAGAGTGCCATTCTCAAACTTGGAAGAATTACCAGCAGGGCAGAGTGCCATTCTCAAGCTTGGAAGAATTGCCAGCAGAGTGCCATTCTCAAGCTTGGATGAATTGCCAGCAGAGCAGAGTGCCATTCTCAAGCTTGGAAGAATGACCAGCAGGGCTGAGTCCCATTCTCAAGCTTGGACATATTACCAGCAGAACAGAGTGCCGTTCTCAAGCTTGGAGGAATTACCAGCAGAGCAGAGTGCCATTCTCAAGATTGGAGGAATTACTAGCAGAACAAAGTGCCATTCTCAAGCTTGGAAAATTACCAGCAGAGCAGAGTGCCATTCTCAAGCTTGGAAGAATTACCAGCAGGCCTGAGTGCCATTCTCAAGCTTGGAAGAATTAGCAGCAGAGAAGAGTGCCATTCTCAAGCATGGAAGGATTACCAGCAGGGCAGAGTGCCATTCCTAAGCTTGGAAGAATTACCAACAGGGCTGAGTGCCTTTCTCAAACTTGGAAGAATTACCAGCAGGGCAGATTGCCATTCTCAAGCTTGGAAGAATTACCAGCAGAGCAGAGTGCCATTCTCAAGCATGGAAGGATTACCAGCAGAGCAGTGTGCCATTGTCAAGCATGGAAGAATTACCAGCAGGGCAGAGTGCCATTCTCAAGCTTGGAAGAATTACCGGCAGGGCTGAGTGCCTTTCTCAAGCTTGGAAGAATTACCAACAGGGCTGAGTGACATTCTCAAGCCTGGAAGAATTACCAGCAGAGCAGAGTGCCTTTCTCAAGATTGGGAGAATTACCAGCAGGGCAGAGTGCCATTCTCAAGCTTGGAATAATTACCAGCAGAGCAGAGTGTCTTTCGCAAGCTTGGAAGAATTACCAGCAGGGCAGAGTGCCGTACTCAAGCTTGGAAGAATTACCAGCAGAGCAGAGTGCCATTCTCAAGCATGGAAGGATTACCAGCAGAGCAGAGTGCCATTGTCAAGCATGGAAGAATTACCAGCAGGGCAGAGTGCCATTCTCAAGCTTGGAAGAATTACCGGCAGGGCTGAGTGCCTTTCTCAAGCTTGGAAGAATTTCCAGCAGGGCTGAGTGACATTTTCATGCTTGGAAGAATTACCAGCAGAGAAGAGTGCCATTCTCAAGCTTGGAAGAATTACAAGCAGGGCAGATTGCCATTCTCAAGCTTGGAAGAATTACCAGCAGGGCAGAGTGCCATTCTCAAGTATTGAAGAATGATCAGTATAGCAGAGTGCCATTCTCAAGCTTGGAAGAATTACCAGCAGGGCAGAGTGACATTCTGAGGCTTGGAAGAATTACCAGCAGAGCAGAGTGCCATTCGCATGCCTGGAAGAATTACTAGCAGTGCAGAGAGCCTTTCTCAAGCTTGGAAGAATTACCAACAGAGCAGAGTGCCATTCTCAAGCTTGGAAGAATTGCCAGCAGAGCAGAGTGCTTTTCTCAAGCTTGGAAGAATTACCAGCAGCGTTGAGTGCCTTTCTCAAGCTTGGAAGAATTACCAGCAGAGCAAAGTGCCATTCTCAAGCTTGGAACAATTACAAGCAGAGCAGAGTGCCTTTCTCAAGCATGGAAGAATTACCAGCAGAGTTGAGTGCCATTCTCAAGCTTGGAAGAATTACCAGCAGAACAGAGTGCCATTCTCAAGCTTGGAAGAATTACCAGCAGAGTTGAGTGCCATTCTCAAGCTTGGAACAATTGCAAGCAGAGCAGAGTGCCTTTCTCAAGCCAGGAAGAAGTACCAGCAGAGTGCCATTACCAAGCTTGGAGGAATTACCAACAGAGCAGAGTGCCAATCTCAAGCTTGGAAGAATTACCAGCAGAGCAGAGTGCCATTCTCAAGCTTGGACGTATTACCAGCAGAGCAGAGTGCCATTCTCAAGCTTGGAGGAATTACCAGCAGAGTAGAGTGCCATTCTCAAGCTTGTAAGAATTACCAGCAGAGCAGAGTGGCATTCTTAAGCTTGGAGGAATTACTAGCAGAGCAAAGTGCCATTCTCAAGCTTGGAAGAATTACCAGCAGGGCATAGTGCCATTCTCAAGCTTGGAAGAATTACCAGCAGAGCAGAGTGCCATTCTCAAGCTTGGAAGAATTACCAGCAGGGCAGATTGCCATTCTCAAGCTTGGAAGAATTGCCAGCAGAGTGCCATTCTCAAGCTTGGTAGAATTGTCAGCAGACCAGAGTGCCATTCTCAAGCTTGGAAGAATGACCAGCAGGGCAGAATCCCATTCTCAAGTTTGGAAGAATTGCCAGCAGTGCTGAGTGCCTTTCTCAAGCTTGGAAGAATTTCCAGCAGAGCTGAGTGCCTTTCTCAAGCTTGGACGTATTACCAGCAGAGCAGAGTGCCATTCTCAAGCTTGGAGGAATTACCAGCAGAGAAGAGTGCCATTCTCAAGCTTGGAGGAATTAGTAGCAGAGAAAAGTGCCATTCTCAAGCTTGTAAGAATTACCAGCTGGGCAAAGTGTTATTCTCAAGCTTGGAAGAATTACCAACAGAGCAGAGTGCCATTCTCAAGCTTGGAAGAATTGCCAGCAGACCAGAGTGCTTTACTCAAGCTTGGAAGAATTACCAGCAGCATTGAGTGCCTTTCTCAAGCTTGGAAGAATTACCAGCAGAGCAGAGTGCCTTTCTCAGGCTTGGAAGAATTACCAGCAGAGCAGAGTGCCATTCTCAAGCTTCGAAGAATTACCAGCAGAACAGAGTGCCTTTCTCAAGCTTGGAAGAATTACCAGCCGAGCAGAGTGCCATTCTCAAGCTTGGAACAATTACAAGCAGAGCAGAGTGCCTTTCTCAAGCATGGAAGAATTACCAGCAGAGTTGAGTGCCATTCTCAAGCTTGGAAGAATTACCAGCAGAACAGAGTGCCATTCTCAAGCTTGGAAGAATTACCAGCAGAGTTGAGTGCCATTCTCAAGCTTGGAACAATTGCAAGCAGAGCAGAGTGCCTTTCTCAAGCCAGGAAGAAGTACCAGCAGAGTGCCATTACCAAGCTTGGAGGAATTACCAACAGAGCAGAGTGCCAATCGCAAGCTTGGAAGAATTACCAGCAGAGCAGAGTGCCATTCTCAAGCTTGGACGTATTACCAGCAGAGCAGAGTGCCATTCTCAAGCTTGGAGGAATTACCAGCAGAGTAGAGTGCCATTCTCAAGCTTGTAAGAATTACCAGCAGAGCAGAGTGCCATTCTTAAGCTTGGAGGAATTACTAGCAGAGCAAAGTGCCATTCTCAAGCTTGGAAGAATTACCAGCAGGGCATAGTGCCATTCTCAAGCCTGGAAGAATTACCAGCAGAGCAGAGTGCCATTCTCAAGCTTGGAAGAATTACCAGCAGGGCAGATTGCCATTCTCAAGCTTGGAAGAATTACCAGCAGGGCAGATTGCCATTCTCAAGCTTAGAAGAATTGCCAGCAGAGTGCCATTCTCAAGCTTGGTAGAATTGTCAGCAGACCAGAGTGCCATTCTCAAGCTTGGAAGAATGACCAGCAGGGCAGAATGCCATTCTCAAGTTTGGAAGAACTGCCAGCAGTGCTGAGTGCCTTTCTCAAGCTTGGAAGAATTTCCAGCAGAGCTGAGTGCCTTTCTCAAGCTTGGACGTATTACCAGCAGAGCAGAGTGCCATTCTCAAGCTTGGAGGAATTACCAGCAGAGCAGAGTGCCATTCTCAAACTTGGAGGAATTAGGAGCAGAGAAAAGTGCCATTCTCAAGCTTGTAAGAATTACCAGCTGGGCAAAGTGCCATTCTCAAGCTTGGAAGAATTACCAGCAGAGCAGAGTGCCATTCTCAAACTTGGAAGAATTACCAGCAGGGCAGAGTGCCATTCTCAGGCTTGGAGGAATTGCCAGCAGAGTGCCATTCTCAAGCTTGGATGAATTGCCAGCAGTGCTGAGTGCCTTTCTAAAGCTTGGAAGAATTTCCAGCAGTGCAGAGTGCCATTCTCAGGCTTGGAAGAATTGCCAGCAGAGTGCCATTCTCAAGCTTGGATGAATTGCCAGCAGAGCAGAGTGCCATTCTCAAGCTTGGAAGAATGACCAGCAGGGCAGAGTGCCATTCTCAAGTTTGGAAGAATTGCCAGCAGAGCAGAGTGCCTTTCTGAAGCTTGAAAGAATAACCAGCAGAGCTGAGTCCCTTTCTCAAGCTTGGACGTGTTACCAGCAGAGCAGAGTGATGTTCTCAAGCTTGGAGGAGTTACCAGCAGAGCAGAGTGCCATTCTCAAGATTGGAGGAATTACTAGCAGAACAAAGTGCCATTCTCAAGCTTGGAAGAATTACCAGCAGAGCAGAGTGCCATTCTCAAGCTTGGAAGAATTACCAGCAGAGTTGAGTGCCTTTCTCAAGCTTGGAAGAATGGCAATTTTTTAATTAATCAGACTGGCTAACAGTTTTGGCACAATTACGTTGTTGTCTCCCGAGAGTGGCTTTCAATCATATCAAATTGAATAGAATTCATACTAGCAGAATGACTATTGATCATTTGAGCCCCAGATGACCATCGTCACCATACGATCAGGGATGGATCTCATATTACTTATCATTGATATTTCAGTATAGGCCAATGTATTTTTGTGAACGAGACAAAAAAAAGAGGAATGGGCCTGGGAAAATTGTCGGACTATACATTTATGTTCAACTAACTATCTGTGTTTCGTGTGTTGTTGAGAGTGGATTCAGTAGTTAAAACAGCAGTGATATACATGTGGGCACAGCAAGTGAAAAGTACAGCATGATAATTCACATTAGATGCACCAATACATTGCATCATATTTAGAGATTATGTGAGATCTGTAAATTTTAATGGACGTAGGGTAAAGGACATCAAATCAGACATAGTTAATTAGAGTTAACATTTTTACTAGTATAGTGAACTACGCAGTAGTGACAAGGTTTGGAAAGGTGTGTTTAAAATGCATGAGAAATGTAGACTTGCAGATGTGAGAATGAGGAAATGTTATTTCACAGGTGGAGTCTAGGCACTAAAACTCCTGTCGCCTTGATTGTGTTTCATAGCTTAGAATTATGGTATTGTCATCTTTGGAATACAGAGGGGAGTATGGATGGTGTTTATAGGTGTTGGCTCTCCAATCCTTTTTTTCATTTAAAAGATACCGTCAAAGCGTATTTCGGGTAAACCACCCTTCAGTCCTTTGCTCGCTTTGGTCACGCCCATTCATTTATTGCTTTGAGAGAGTGTCAATCACATTTTTGCTCAGTTCAGAGCAGCATTTCTTTCTCACTGTCATGCTATTGGTCTCCTAGGCAGTGTTTCGATTGCAATGCCCGATGGGTATGCTAATGCATTTACAGTACATGTGCATACCTCTTGATTCATGTATTAATTTAGTAAACACGGATCTGTTGAATTGGATTCTTTTTCTAAAATTTGAGGAAGGGAGGGAGTGAAATTTGAGAGGCGAGCATGGTAGACCCGTCCATTCCCCAGTGTGTAAACAAGCTATATCTGTTAGTTAACCCAATCAACATGCAGCAAGATTTTTCAGCACTGTCTGTCAAGTGGTTGAGAACAGCAGAAAGAGTGGGAGGGAGGTGGAAAAGCATTGAAGAATCCCAGGTGCTTCAAATCCCCCAGCCAAGACTGCAGACTTGGCAATACCTCTGAAGCATACACTAGCAAAACTCTATAACTATTAATTGATGAGAGCTCCTTGCTAAGTTCAAACATGCCATCTTCCACCCACTTCTGAGTAATTTCTGATACAGTTAAAACCACAACAGCCACACAAAGCACGTTGGCACATACATCCTCATTCTTGCATTTAAAAGAACAGAAGACATTTATTGTATTAACTTTATAAGTGAGAGCACAAGGAGACTGTAGTTGGCACACAGCTCTCAGCATTAAGAGTATTATCCTCTTTAGACATCTAACTGACAGGCACAATGCAACTCTGGGCCAAAGTCACCATTAATAAAGCTCAGCCCACACATCCCATACTGGTCCTACCCTCACTCACAGCTCTTATAGACACTTCCTAACTCACTTCCACCCCTCCCACAGAGTGCTTTGAGACACCAGACATACAGAAAGCAATAGAAGAATTGAAGAAACACAAACAGTAGCAGCCAGAGGTAAGTATAAGTATGGCATCAATGTCACTGCTAAAACATATTCTTTGTTGTTTGCCATACTAAATATGCATGGAGAATATAGGTTTAGCTTAATACCACGTATTGTGTCACAATTGTCATATAAATGATTCAATCCACTTATTGTGTACAGGTTTCCACCCAAACTGTAATGCGGTCCTATTTACTGTGTACCTTTGTTATTGAAATAATATTGGTTACTCAAATAAATCAAAGAAATACAGAATTGAATTACATGAGTACCCTTTTAATGCTGGATAAAGGTCGATATTGTGCTATATAAATAAATAAGCAGGCCATATGAAAAGTATACTCCGTTGCATGGTGTGGCCCATCCAGAGAGATTCAATGTGATTTGACTCAATGCACATGCTGTATGCTGCAGCTATATGGTCACGGTTTCTTCCTGATCTGAATAAATAACTAAAATAAATAGGTGTGCTGTTGGCTGTCAGGGTTTTGCTTTGTCAATGCTTGTTTTGTATTATTTTTCCTTATACATTATTGTTAGGTGATCTGCCTGACCTCACCAATTTGAAACAAAATTGATAAAAGCACAGGTATTTTTTAGTCTCAAAAAGCACT
Source organism: Triturus cristatus (assembly GCF_964204655.1). Classification (NCBI taxonomy): domain Eukaryota; kingdom Metazoa; phylum Chordata; class Amphibia; order Caudata; family Salamandridae; genus Triturus; species Triturus cristatus. The sequence goes on along the minus strand of NC_140594.1, from coordinate 503,448,164 downwards.
CATTGCTACAGCAGTCCTTGGTAGGGAAGTGGACTGCTTTGTGTGTGGTTGTTCTCCTTGTGAAAGAGTAGAATGCCATCAGTTACAGTAAAGTTAGCCAATGGCTGCAGTGGGCTGCACCACTGACCCATGCTGTGCGCTGTAGTGGGTGGAAATAAAAGTGAGTGGCACACCAGACCAATGGATAAAGAGGGATTTTTGAAATCCACTATGGGTAAGAATATTATATGCATAATTTTATTAAAACCAGAAGGTCTTGGGAAACGCCAGATCTAAAAACAATATCCCATGTGAAAAGCATACCCACTTTATTGGCGTAGCACTTCGGGCTGTATAGTGCTTTGACAACACCAGGTGGGACAATCACAGCAGAAATGAATAACGAACATTTTTTTTAAAACCTGCCTCTTGGTCGAAGCCTTGGGGTTTCTGCCTTGTTTGCTGCTCTCCCTGGGTACCTGAGAGGTGGGCTAGTGCTCTCTGGTTTGTTTCTCATTATGGGTCTCCTGAGCGCTCTGGGGCAGTTTGGAAGTGCTGCCTCAGCAAAGAGAGCGCTCATTCACAGCGAGTGTCTCCACGCCTGGCTTCTATATGGAAGCGGGCTATCACCAGAGATGTGTGAGCACCAGCCTGCTGATTGGTCAGCTCTGCGCCAGTCCCATGTTGAACATTCAGGTGGAGAGATTCCAAGTTTTGACCATTTAAAAAGATTTTCTTTCATAATAATGAGAGATTTAAAAAATACTTGTCATGCCAAGGTGGCCTGGCCAATATGGAAATGAATAGATGCCTAAACAAACTCATGTCTCTGAAAGACATCAGGGCTGTGACCGAGTCAGCCACATCGGTTTGGTGTCTATGAAAGGTTAGTAAGGGTAGGGCAAAGTCTGTGACGTCAGCTTGATGTCTGTGAAAGACTTTCGTGCATGGGACAGGGCCATTTATGTCAAGCCGGTTGAAATGTCAGCAAGGCTGGGGCAGGGTGAAGCAAATGCCAGTGTTTATCTTTGAAATGATGGTTCCGGGGAAGACAAAGCCCGTCGTCATTTGTCACACAGCTGCGTTTGAAACGTCGTTAAGTGTGTCACATTTGAGTCATACCCTGACAACTGACTGGACTCATCCCCAGTTCTCCTGGCCTTATAGGGAATTCTTCTGGAGGCCAATCTACCTCTGAAAGAACCGTCACATCTACACTATACCTTTGGAAGCATTGAATGTGTATTTTGTGATTTACATAGCGCCTAAATTATAATTATTATTTTTTGCCAAAGTTTTATTGTAGAATTGTTTCATATCTCCCTGGGGTTCGAGACAAGGAACAACACATCAAATAAAATAATAAAATATGTCAACATCTCTCTAAAGATAAACCAAATTGTCTTCATGTACCATTGTGAAGAATGTGACCGCTGCAGGCAAGATCAAAGAGTAAATTAATGCATCTGCTGCAGAGGAATCGATGAAGCTTGTAGGTCAAAGGTTCCAGTCTCAGTGGAGCATAGCGATACCTTCGTCGCTATGAGTTTAATCAAATTAATTCCATCAAGATGCTAAAATGGTCGCCTGTTATTCACAGCTGCCATAAGCTATGAGAGATTGACAAGCAGCATTAAATGAACAAATACAAAAAGGATAGACTAGAGTGTTCCTGCACTACTGGCAAGCAAGGAGCTTTTTGAGTTTCCCCAAACTGAAGTTTCATTACGCCGACCTAATCATACGCAATTTCCACCATTCCATCAGTGGCTGCCCCTCCGCACTGGCGGAGGAGCGTCGCCTCACTGCCTGGCTCAGAGCCAGTAAATGAAAATGAAAACAATGTAATGGTTTTATTTTTAATTTTCCGGCTCTGAGCCAACTTGCGAGGGGAGAGGCGGGGCATTGTGAGGAGGAGGGCGACGTGCACTCCACTCCCTAAGTGCTCATATGTGTTTTGGCCGGCCGTCTCAGGCTGACCAAAACACACGTGCTCACTTAGGTTTTCTCAAGCCCGGCTGCATTGTGCAGTCAGGCTGGAGAAACCCCATGGACTCCCTGGTCTAAGCAGGGCATCTTTCCTGCCTGCTCTGACCAATCCCTGGGCTGCTCTCACGTGAGAGCAGCGCAAGGATTGCAGGAAGTCCGTGACATTGTCCTAGTGCTTGCTGGGACCTGGAAGGACTGTGCCGAGTGCGACGTGGGAGGCAGCTCCCGGTAAGCTACATTTTTAAAAAAATATTATACCCCCCGCCCGCATTCCCCTTCCAGCGCTCCCCCGCACGCTCTCCACCTGCCACACCACATCTTTATTGTGGCGGCCGCAACTGCATTCTTTGTAATATGTGTTACGAAATCCCCCAAACTATGGCACTATGCCATGGTGCCTAATTTTAAGGCTGTTTGGGTAAAATTCCTACCACAAAATTAAATTATTTAAAGTTTCACATCCATACCAAAGGCGTTGAATATAGAGATGCGTGTGCAACCTGCCTGTGACCTTGAACGAGTGACTACATTCACAGGCAGGTGTTGAGCTGTTGTGAAATTCCAGTACTCTGCCACCTAAGCAACTGATGTTCCACTGATTGGTGGGAGACATAGAGATGCCATGAACCTTGCCATACATCACTCGTTAGACCGAAAGCCTTGTTGATGAGCAACTGCATGGTGTCAATGTCCACAGGTATCCCATAATTACCAATATTCAGCAAACTAAAGGAAAAAAGCACTCTAATAAATGCACTGAACATTATGCTATTTAAGGAGGACAGTGGGCTGTAAAAGCACTGCTTACCCAAATTCAGTGTGTAGGCTATTGATCTAAAGAAAGGCAGCAACAATTTGCGTCAATGGGTTTTGCTCAGTACAGATACAAAATGTAGTAGTGTTAGACCTGGCATCTTTTGGCCTAGTTTACCCTGTCTTTGTACATCTGACCTTCTGTTTTCGATTGCATGCTGCCTTTCATTTTTGCTGGTATTGGGACTCTGGGCACTTTACCATGGCTGACCAGTGCTAAAGTGCAAGTGTTTCCTATCTAAAATGTAATGAAATTTGGTTTCTCCATGATTGGCATATTTCACTTACTAGTACGTCCCTAGTACAGTGCACTCTGTATGCCAAGGGCCTGTACATCAAATGATGCTAGTGGACCTGTAACACTGATTGTGCTACCCACATGAGCAGCCCTGCAAACATACCACTGCATTCTCTGTGTGTGCCGTTTTAAACTTCCATGTCGACCTGACAAGTGCACCCACTTGCCAGGCCGAAACCTTCAATTTTATTACAGTAGGGCACCTCTAAGGTAGGTCCATGGCATGTACTATTGTGTTTTACATGTCCTATTAATGAAATTGTACTAATTTCATTTTTCACTACAGCAAGGCCTATCCCTCCCATAGGTTAGCATTGGAGCTGCCTTGTAGCATCCTACAAGTGTATCTGCCAAAATGATGGAAAATTGGAGTTTGGTGTCTCTGGACTCACAATTTAAAAATACATATTTTGGTGAAGTTGATTTTCAAATTGCATGTCTGAAAATTCCACTTGTAGAAACCTGGCATTTTCTTACTTTAAACATTCTGTGCCTCTGCCTGTCTCTGAATACACATCTGGTTAGGATGACAGTTGGGCTGGTTATGTGTTCACTCTAAAAAGTCACACAAAGGGAGCTGAGGTGTGCCCTGCATATCCTGATGGCCCATCACCAGGCTGATGGGTCCTCCTGAGCTAGAGTGGTGGGAGGAGTTGACACTGACATCTGAATAAGGCTGTGCCAGTCCTCACACAAAGAAGTCTCCATCCCCTGCATTGTGTCTGGAGCCATGGCAGAGAAAGACATTGTGGACTACAATTACTTTCCTTTGAAGTTTGTCTACTTCAAATGCAGAAATGGGTATAAGTACTGGACTTGTGGCACCATATATTCAAAACACTTCTGGGTTGAGGGCATTCTGCCAGAAAGAAGAGTTGAATAGCTGTGGAGGAACTGAAACTTTGCTGTTTGCTTCGCTGTGTTGGCCCGCTGATTGCTGCTTCTGTCCTGGGAGTGAAAGGTCTGGACTTTGCTTTCTGCATCCTGCTTCCAAGGTTCTCCAAGGGCTTGAGTTGAGCTTGCCTTCTGTTACAAAATCTCAGGGCAATCAAAGACTTCACCCACCAATACCTGGGCTCTTCTACTGAGAGTCCTGTCTTGCCAAGTCGTGCGAAATCCAGTTCCTGCGCCTTTGGAAGTGAGTTCTGGTGATCTCAAGAAAAAAATCCACCCATCGACTCCCAGCATCATTCTAAACTGGTGCATCGCTGCAGAACTTGATGCATTGCCGCTGCCTGCCCAGGAGCGTTGGCCCCACTTGACTCATAAACCATGGCTTACAGCGCAGGCCCAGGCTTTCCAATGCAGTGCGTCAGAGGAACCAGCGCTGCGTGAGTTTTGAGCCTTTTATCACCAAAGTCCGTGATGCACCACTCTGACTTTGACACAGCACCTGCTTCATAGTTGTGGAATAGACACAGCGTGACTTGACCTATGAAGCATCACCCCTGGGCACCGATTTCTTCATGGACACTGCACTGCTGTAAGAAACCAATGAATTGTGTTGGCAACTGACACATCACCTCCCCTGCAACAGTAAGGAACCAACGCATCATCTCCCCTGCCTAGCGGTAAGGAACCAACACCTCACCTCCTCTGTGGCAGTAAGGAAGTGACTCATCACCTCTTTATTTAATGCTTCACCTCCCCTGCGCCTCGCATCGTCTTTGATTTTTAACGCATCCAAAGTACTTTGTCCTGATCAAGCGCATCCATTCATTTCAATGGACTAAAATGCTTTAACCTTTTAGAAGTGATATCTTGACTTGTATATGTTGGAATTTTGTGGTTTTGGTCCTGTTTTATTCAGATAAATATTAGCTATTTTTCTAAAGTGATGTGGACTCATTTTGTAGTGTTTTCACTGTGTTACTGTGTGTGTGTGTGTGTGTGTGTGGGTGTGTGTGTGTGTGTGTACAGAAACTTTTTACATTGTGTCTTGGATAAGCTTGTCTGCTCTGTGCCAAGCTTCCAATGAGGTGAGCAGGGGTTATCTTAGGTGTGCAACTTACTTACCCTGACTAGAGTGAGGGTCTCTACTTGGTCAGGGTGCAAACCACTGCCAACTAGAGAACCCATTTCTAACAGGTAGTGAATTGGAACATTATGTGTAAAAGCTGTGTATGAATATAACCTCACATTTTGCTTGATAGCACACTGAGGTGCAAAAGAAATCAGCACAAGTGTAGAAAATATTTAGGAGCACAAATCATATTTATGTGCAAAACCTCATTCAGGTAAAAACAAATCTCTCTTGATGCAAAGTACGAAAGGCTGTTGTATCCCACAAAAGAGCACATCACATCTAAGGGCAAGCAACACTTAGGTGGAGAATCACACGTATGTTAAAAATCACAATTGAAGCAACATCACCATATGTGTAGAAACTATTTAGAAGGAGAAATCACGTTTATGACCAAAAACACATTCAGGCGCAAAATCACAACTGCGCAGCATAAACAAGAGCTTAATACGCTTTTAAGGGCAAATGTGCCTCCTTTGCAATGGAATCACTCTTCATCAAGGAGTGGTAGAATGGACATGACTCAATGAACCAATGGCTGTAAAGGGCTGACCCGAAGCTCCTCGCTGTGTATGCTTTGGTGTTGATCCCATACACTCTGGCATATTTCTCAAACGGTTTGCAGACAGACCTACAAGGGAGGCGTATATGCAAAAACATTATGTAATTTATCTGAAAGTAATTTTACTGTATTCTACATAATGCATGTCATGCATTTGGAGCAAAGCAACTCGATTATGTAAACAGATTAAAAAAAAAAAAGATGTTATCAGTGGACACACTGCATTATATACTCATTTTGTGCCTACAACATTAGTGTGGTTTTTCCAGTCAAAAGTCTTTTGTTCTAGAGCTATGTTAAACTTTCTCTTCAGTGCTAGGTCTAACTCAAGACAGTCCTGCTACCCTGCTGCCCTACATTTACAACTGACCTCCATTGTCTAGCTTATAGTCGTCACGTCGATGCTGATGGGCTGGCTCAATGGCCCTTGATTAGAATGCGTTTGGAAGCCACTTTCTGGCATCGGTGACGCATTAAATATAGCTGCGCAGCAGCTGCACTGTCTAAAAGACAAAGGGAATGACAATGCAAGTATACACCTGGAGGCAGTTTCCAGTGCTTTCTAGTGCATGAATAAATTCTGCGTCTCTCTCCGCCACAGCAGCTGCTCTCCTGAGAGCTGCACAGCAGGAGGGCCAGGCAGCATCTCCGTAGAGAGGGCTGCGAGGCCGCTGACTGACAACCCCCCTCAGAGCAAGTGGAAATGGTGCCAGGCAACAGGGAACACGTTCAGATTTCATTTATATATCTGTAAATCAATTGCCTTACAGAGGACACGTTTAACCAGTCAAATTCTACATCAAAGCATGTAGTCTATGAGTTCTTATTTTTGGCAGAGGTCAGGACAGGTAGTTTGCGAATAAGAGCGAAGTAAAACGAAGTTATCAAGGCCCATAGTGATCCCTGGACACATGGGGGAGGGGCTGAAGAAGTGTTTTAAAAATATAGAGAAATAATGTTAAATAATGGGCAAAGCTAATGAGATTTAAAACACAAATATAATTTAAAAAAACTGCACCTAGGCAATCATACTTAAAAGTCCTAGGCCTAATACGCTCAGGCACTGGCATAATAAAGTTAACAGATCTAAAAAATTGTAAATTCAGCCTTTAAACTTGAACCTCATCTTTCTAGCATACTTTTTTTTTTTCAATGAATGGTTGTTGTGCACAATGTTTTCTTTTTGCTTGTAGGTTGTTAATCTTCCAAAAAGGATATTGTTAGTTAATGAGTAAACTTATAATTTAGAAGATAGAAATGTAGTTTCACGTGTGGGAAAGTAGACTTAAATGGGAAAATGAATCATGAGAAACTTAGAAATGATAAGACATAGTGGCAGTTTGAGAAGTAGCTGTCTGAAGAATACCATGTCCCTTTAAGAAGACGGGGAGCAAGCACGTTCCCAGGAACTCATCGGAAGCTGATTGGTCGACGGGAAAAGAGAAGAAGCTGCATAAAGATTAAAGCAAAATATTGTTTGTCTATAATAGTGCATGTTCTTAGAGTAGGACACACTGCTTCATATCATATTCCTTACCTTATTTCTCTTTCCACTTTGTTCTGAGCCTCTACTGCTCTACTGAGTTTCTTTAATTTCTCTTCATGGGAAGTTCTGCTTTGATTGATTATTGATTTATTAAACTGACTTTTAATCCTGAAGCTTTATGCTTTATGATTTCCTTCAATATAAGAACTCTTTATGCATCACTGAGGCTGACACCTTTTTTCTTCTCATTCTTAGAGTAGGGATTTTCTTTCCTTTATGGAACATGCTTAATGCATTTTATCATGATGTATTGATTACTTATTAATTAATTGACTCCTAATAATATTTCTAATGACTGAGATTGATGAATGTAACTTGTGACTTAATAAAGATGAGTTAGTAAACATTTTGAATAATAAAAACCGTTTAGCTCATGACAAACTCTCTTTATTGCCTGATATAGATAGATATTGTGATAATTTAATGTGATGTATAGCTCCTGATCTGCTCTACAATAACAGCAATGATCCATTAACTGGAGTAGAAAAATAAGACAGAGGGTATTCGCTGTTGACAGACACTGAAACTCTGTTTTAGACCATCCCCGCTCTAGTAGGGCCATCTTGATAGCTCAGCAGGAGAAAAACATTTTGATGATACTTTTTTGTCAACATTAATATATTTAAATGTTCAATGATTAGCAATGTTTCACATATAACCATCCCTAATTCAAAGTGTTCTAATGACTGATGCTCTCTGAGTGCCTTGAGACTATCAATGATCTCCCAACCTGCAGCTGGACTCCTAAAGTCTTAGATGCTGAGTATGAAGCACCCAGCAAGCAGATTCATGAATAGATTTGCCATGCACTATCGATCTAATTCTAAACCTCTTCAGCTTCATTTACATAAATTCACAAAGGAAATTTGGAGTGCACAAAGTAGTGCTCCTGTAGCACACTTTTACACACTGTTACATGCCTTTGTAAAATGGCCCAAAATATTTAAAAGAGAAAGGGAATATGGGACTAATCAGGGAATTTTCATATACAATAATACAAACAGGAAAGATGCTTCCCCTTTTGCTTTCTAACTAATAGGGAGTTGGATGTTTCGTGGTTGATTCATAAAGTCATGTAGGAGTATGTAAAAGAGTACTCCTTTAGTGCTACTTCCATGCTCAGAAATGATTTTGTGAACCAGCCACATCATCATTTTAAATGTTCTGTTAAAAATAAAACACCCTTCAGTTTGTGAAGTTTGTGTGAAGAGGAACTACCTCAAACAATAATGAGCCTCAGAATGTTTCAATACTTTCCGTTTATCTTCATTACTCCAGGTCCTGTTGTCCTCATCCCATTCATCTCTAGTGAGGTGAATCTACCTCACAGGACAATAAAAAACAAGAAGAATGATAGCAATTACTGCCCTCCCCATAAGGCTGGAGCCTAGATAGGCAATACTAACCCAGCATGAACTACCAAGCCTCCCCGATATGAAGGCAGGCAATTCGGGAGTGACGGGGACGGCGTGTTGATTGGGATAAGGACAAGAGAACAATGAGTAATAATGACTACCAGTCAGTAAAGAGACAAGACAAAACACAAGCCTCTATTCACAGCTGCACCCTGTAGTGATTTATTATGCAGAACAAACACAACCATATTAAGCTCAAAAAATGAAAAAGATGGCAGTAAGGGATAATTAAAGCCGCACTACCTAGCTATAAAATGTTTCCAAAGTTGCACAGAGTCACTGTTGTCCACCTCCCTGGTCCACTGCCAAAGGACCACACCACTATAAAATACAACAAAAAGCACAGAGAGGCAACAGAAGTGTTTTAAAATGCAAAAATGCAAAACAAGAGAATCAGTCCGGACTCTTCAGTGATGTTATATCTGATCCTTTAATGTATACTCGAACACCACAAATCGTGATGTGATGAGATAATGCAGCCAAAGTGCAGCCAACACGTTTCGCCCTGAATAGCAATTCATCAGGGCTGCAAGCATAACATAAGTACAATCATATAATCAATTGGTAACATGATATACACACGTTGTAGACATTAACATAAATGATTTTTTTGAAACATGCCATGATTCTCATTGTTAAACCAAAGGGGATGATGGACGGAGAGTTGAACATTGCAAGCACTGACCCCCAGTCAACTGATCTGGGTTTAATCCATCATCATTCTTTAGCTCACTCCGCCACCCCAGTTCAGACATGGCCATATGCAAATCAGTCTGACCCTGTGCCTCATGGGAACAGTCCAGCCCGAATTGCCAAGCCATGTCTTCCCTGGACCGGAAACAAGCATCCTGGGACCAGTTTCTGGCTAATCAGCCGCCATCAGGCACCCTAGCTTGAATCCAGTGGCAAAGTGAGCAAGGGACCCACGTCTGGGCATACCCTGCCAACTTAGGGCAAACAAAGCAAAACCACAGGGGATGATGAACAGAGTGTTGAAAATTGCAAGCACTCACCCCGGGCTGGACTGTTTCCATGAGGCGCAGGGTCAAGACTGATTTGCATATTGCAGGGTTCAAACTGCACTGGTATGGTGAGCAAACAAACGATGGATTTAGGCCCAGATCTCTGACTGGGGTGAATGTATGACATTGTTCTGCATTCTGTCCATCAACTGTTGTTTTTGCATTTGTCACCCTGAGTGGTACAGGTATGCCCAGACGTGGGTCCAGTGCTCTCCATGCCACTGGAATCAAGCTATCCTGGCTGAAGAGGGGTGAAACCCCGAAACCTGTCCTAGGATGCTTGTTTCCATTCCAGGGAGGACCTGGCTTGGCAGTTCGGGCTGGACTGTACCCATGAGGCACAGGGTCAAGACTGATTTGCATATGGCTGGGTTCAAACTGGAAGGGCATGGTGAGCAAAAAAACGATGGATTTAGGCCCAGATCTCTGTATTGGGGGGAATGTATGACATTGTTCTGCATTCTGTCCATCAACTGTTGTTTTTGCATTTGTCACCCCGAGTGGTATACATAATATTAGTGATATGGCCTAAATAACTTCATCATTTTGAGGTAAAGATAGTCGGTGCCCGTTTCGATAATAAATGATTGCCGGTTGAGCCTCTCAACTGATTTAGGCCGCGATAGTAATACTGGCTGTATTTTAATGTATCAATTGTGTATGTTATGAAAATTTGGGTACAAACCAAAGAGTGTTGTTGGGAGTGATTTCATTTGAGGAACGGAACTTCATTAATTTGAAGGTAATGTATAATGATGCTTCCTCAAGGATAAGAATTGATCGGGAAGGTGCTGTATAGATTTAGGCCATATCACTAATATTATGTGTGATTTTTTATTGTAGTAATTTTGGACGATATAACAATGTGGGTACATTCCCGATAACCTTCTAGATTGGAGTACTTGACTACTGGTGAGGATTAATCCGAGTTGTGGTTTCTGATTTAATTGGTGGACACTAGTGGGTGCATAACATCCGTATGCATGTTTTTGTCCATCTTTTTTTATCTCTTTTATATTAACACCTAATTTGTGTGTGTTCATTGCAGATTTTTTGAATTGTGGTTCTTGTATGACACTGGTTTTCTTGTCGGGCTTTCCCTTGAATACTTTCAAGACTTCTCTGAGTGTCTGTGAACTTTCTCTTTTTTTCTTTCTGGCTCTTGTCACTTATAGACAAATTAGAGTATTTCATCTAGGTTAGAGTATGTCACAATACCAAATGGCATACTCAAAAATCACTGTTAAAAAATATTACATGGAGAATAGGAATTCCACTTTAGGTAACAATGAGAATCATGGCATGTTTCAAAAAATCGTTTATGTTAATGTCTACGACGTGTGTATATCATGTTACCAATTGATCATATGATTGTACTTATGTTATGCTTGCAGCCCTGAGGAAGCCCTATTCAGGGCGAAATGCATTGGCTGCACTTTGGCTGCATTATCTCATCGCCTTACGTCGTGTGTGGTTCGAGTATCCATTAAAGGATCAGATATAACATCACTGAAGAGTCCGGATTGATTCTCTTGTTTTGCATTTGTGCATTTTAAAACACTTATGTTGCCTCTCTGTGCTTTTTGTTGTATACAACCATATTAAGACATGACTGAATTCTGTACTCCCACACCGAAATTAGTGCTATCATGTAAAACAATCTGTAAACTGTAATGTTTGACAAATAAATTTAGAGTCACCCAAGTGGCTGCTCTACAAATGTCTGATCTGGAAACCACTTTCAACGCAGCCTAGGTAGCAGAAACCCCTCTTGTAGAATGGCCCTGTATGCCAGCTGCAGGAGGGGGACCTGACAGGGGGTAAGCTAAATCAATCACCTGTTTAATCCACCTACTGATAGAGAGTAAATATGCCTTCCCCCCCTTGTTGAATCTCTACAAGACACAAACAAGGAATATATTTCTGAAAGGGTTTTGAAATATCCAGGTATAGCAAAAGGTCTTTATTTACATCCCACAAGCGACACTGTAGAGAAGCATCAGAATCAAGCACATCTGGCAAGGCAGGAAGAGCAACCTCTTGTTAGCTATGAAACTGAGATGACACTTTCAGGACAAAAGAAGGATCCAGTCTAAGCACAAACCCATCCTCAAAGAAAGTCAGAAAAGGTTCTCTAGCAAGTAGTGTTCCCAGCTCCCCAATTCTCCAAAATCCAAAGTAATAGCTACAAGTAGCAACACTTTGAAAGCCAATAACTTAATATCAGATGACTCGAAAGGGAAAAACGTTTTAACAATCGCACCACCATATCATACGTATCTGTCAAATTTACCCAAGGAGCTCAAAAAAGCTCTGATAGCTGCCCACTGGGCAGGCAAAGTAGAAACCAAAATATGTTTTTCACATCTGTCCCATAGAAACTGCAGAATGTCATTCGAATTACACTTCAAAGGGGAAGGAGGAGTACACCAGCTCTAAAAACTACCACAATGCCTTTTAAATGATTTTATTGTGAAAGGTTTCTGGGCTAGCTGAATAGCAACAGCGAGTTGTCTGGGAGCACCCTTGCTTTGCAACTCCCTCTTCTCAACTTCCACGCTGAGTGCTGAAAACCTTGGGATAGACAGGATATGGGGAGACCTCAGAGGAGAGGGATGAAATGAGATCACCCATGTGCCCTGTACTGCTAGGGACCTCAGAATGGGAAACCAGGAGTATATCAGCCAAAAATGTACCACTTCCACCACCTCTCTGCATTCCAACAATAATCGGGCCACAAGTTTGGGGATCTGAGAAATAGGTGGGAATAGATATAGGAGACAATCCGCCCATGGACGGGTCAGGGCGTCTAACTCCCCTACCCCACCCCTAAAGCTCCCTGTTGGTAATTCCTGGTACAAAACCAGGGAAGCTGAGCATTGTGTCAGGAAGCAAACAGGTCCAGAAGAGGAGTTCCAATCCAGGTGCATGTTTGGTGAAATATTGGGTTGGTCAAAGTCAGTTCATGGGAGAAAGGAAAGGCACAGATGAGGGAATCAGCCATTATGTTTTCAACAGTGATATAGACTGCTACTTGTGTCAGTAAATTAATTTCCTACTAATGGAACAGTTGTGCAGCCACCAGAGTGAAGGATTTGGATTTGGCGACACCCTGATTGTTCAGGTAGGCAAAAGCAACCATATTGTACATCCTGGCATCCAGATTCCATCCCATCAGATCTTGTTAGAACACCTTTACTGCTCTGCACACCTCTTTGAGTTCCCTCCAATTGGAAGAAGTCCCACTTTCCTGTAGAGACCACTTTGCCTGGGTCGACAATGACCTCAGTGTGGCACCCATCGAAAGGGTCTTGCTAAAGAGCAATCCCCCTGAATAGAGAATCTAAAACAATCCACCACTCCAACTCAGTTCTTATCTCCGGGGTCACAGACACCATGACCCTTTAGTTTGTTTAAAACATATTTTAATAAAAAAATTTAAAATATGAAAGCAAGAAAAGACATTACAATACCACACAAGGTGGCAAATGTATAACGATAACAAGTCGCAGTGTTCCCTACACAAACTACACCCACCCATCCACCAATCATCCAAATGAGTAAAGAAGGTGGGTCTCAAGGTAACACCCAAAGGCCATGTCAGTGGTTTGGACAACCATAATTTTGAATCTCTGCATCTAGGTTAGATCCAAGACCTTCCGGCCACTCATTAGGAATGCCTCTATATTCAGCTTAGTGCTGTTACATTTTTTACGCATATCTGGGGGCACCCCGGGGCCTCATATAGTGGTTTATACCTGTCACGGTTCTAGTCCAGGCCTTGTTCCCATTCTGCAGTTGGGGGCAGGCTGTGTCATTCCAGTGGACAGCCATATCCCTTTTCGTCACCTTGAAGCTGAGTCAGAGGAAGGTGGTTCATCTCCAAAATCCCCCAATATATGAGGAAGGATCAGCCTAGGATCTCAACACACAGCACAGTATAATTGTATGTCTGCACAGCCCCACACAGTGTTTATGAAAGTGCCCTCTGACTCCGTGCAGTGAAGACAGGAGAGGGAGGCTACCCTGCCAGTTGCCCAGAGCCTGTAACATGTAAAATATGTGTGGTGGAGATAGTTCATCTGTATGAGCCACAGCCAGGATGTAATAGCTGAGCTATGCCAGGACACCTGAACCTCCACCCAAACTTCATCCACCTAATCCCCGAAGTGCCTCTCCCAGGCAACATACAATGAGGCAAAATAATTAGGCATATGGTGAATCAGGGACTGATAAAGCTGAATGATTTTATGCATAGCTATTTCCCCAAGAAGTAGTTTGGCCTCGAGGGGGTTATAGTCAGGAAGGGTCTCCAGCCCACAAATGTCCAGTATCAAGCTGTGACGCAGCTGGAGATAGCGGTAGAATTGACAGTGATGCAAATGAAATTCGCTTTGGAGGGCGGCATTTGATTTTGGTATAACACCCTCCATGATGTCTCCCAAAGTCAAAATACCTAAAGTATCCCATTTGGAGAAGCCCTCCAGTGCCGCCACTTGAAGGAGTGAAGCACCTACCCACAGCGGGGTTGTGCAGTAAGGTGCTGTTTCTATCCCATTTTTGTCAACTCCCCTTCCTAGCTGCGCAGCACCACCTGCATCGCCTGGTGAAGTGGAAATTGCTCCCAGCCCCCTTATACTAAGTGGTGGATTGGGGTACCTTGGAGCAGCCACTTCTCAGATGCAAAAGCAGAGTCATCTTGGGTGTTATACCACCACTCATTTACAATTATTAGGTGGGGTGCTCAATAATAGGACTTAATGATTGCCATGGCAATCTCCCCATCATATATAGATTTGAAACACTATGCGAGGGGTGCCAATGCCATAGAAAACTTCGCAACATGGTTTGAGCCATCTGAAAAAAGTTGCATGGCAGTGGGAATGGGTAGTTTTGGAGATGGTAAAGGAACTGAGGAGGGAAACCATCTTGAATATAGTGGAGCAATCCAAGAGGATGAAGGAACAGCAGACCAGGTTTTAACGTCTACTGCCAGAGTGTCAAGAAGTGGCCTGATATTCATCTTCCAAGCCCCGGTAGGGTAAGGGGTGACAAGCACTTCCAAATAATTGAAGTCATGCATAGCTATCCGGAATGCAGAAGCCCAACCCAAGTTTTGAGTGTGGTAGGAACAGGGAAAATGGTAGACTTGCTTCCATTGATGGAGAGTCTCCCCGAAAATTCGGAGAATTTGGGGGACACAGGGGCAAGAGGTCTCAAGTCTAGTCAGCACAATTAAGGCATCGTCAGCATAGAGCACAACCCTATCCTCAGGACCTCCCTCCCACTCAAACCCCTGACCCTGTGGAACAATATAAAGCCACTCAGTCAGGGGTTCTATGGCAAGTGCAAAAAGTAGTGGGGACAATGGGTGTACCTGGTGCTTTCCCTGGCCAATAGGGAAGGGGGTGGAGAGGGCAGTACCCACTCGTATATAAGCAGCAAGACCTGTATAGAGGAATTTTACATTTTTCTGGAACTTGAGCCTGAAGCTCAGTCGGTGAAGGAGTGCGAATTAGTACCTCCAATCCAAAGTTGAACAACTTTTTCAATATAAGCCAGCAATATTGCCGCTGGCCCATCTAGGCAGTCAGCCAGGGTACACACTTTATATACCTTATGAATGTTATGTGTGGTGGCGCATCCAGGCATAAAGCCAGCCTGATCACTGTGGACAAGGGAGGGAATAACCCTAAGCAAGCGGTTTGCTAGAGCCTTAGCCAGAATCTTAGACTCCCTGTTTATTAAAAAGATTGGGTGATTAGATGAGCATTCATCTTGGGTTTCCCTGGTTTAGGAATTACGACGATCTCGACCCTGTGGAAAACAGGAGGGAGTATTCCCATCTCAGCCGCCTCAGTGAGGGCTGCCATCAGGGGTTCTTCAAGCTTGCTACCAACAATTTAAAGAGCTCACAAGGGATCCCATTGAGGGCTGGCATCTTACCCGATTGCATTTCACCCAAATAAGTAGTGAGCTCATCAGGAGTTAGATCTTCTTCAAGTGTTCTGCTATCGGTCAATGAGAGGGTCTTGAGGGACAGGTCTAACAGAAACTTAATGATCTGTGTCTCGGGTAGCTGGTTGCGCAGAGCATAAAGGTCTGATTAGAAACGAGTGAATTGGTATGCCATAGCATCCACGCCAGAGACCCTAGAGCCCGCGACATCCAACAAATAAATGATTGGGGAATGATGTCTAATATTGGAGCAGAGATGGTGGAGTAGCTTACTAGCTTTGTCCACCCACTGATAGATTGGGGACTGGGAGGCCAGCCTCACTGTCTTGGCCTCATCGTGCAGAATGTGACATAATTGGGATTCAACATGAGTTTATGTTCGAGGAGCCTAGGGTTGGGGTCGTAAGTGTAGCGCATTTCTGAACTTAGGATTTGCGTCTCCAGTTCCTGTACCGTTTGCCCTCTTTTACTTTTCTTCACAGTCATGCAGCTTATAATCTCCCATGCAATGTTGGGCTGAGGGCCTTCCGCAGAATACCTGGGGATTGTAGAGAGTGGCAGTTGTGGGTAAAGTATGTGCCAATTGTCTCTCTCATTAGGGAGGTGAGGGCCGCATCCTGGAGGCACCATAGGGATAAGAGCAAGTGGAATGACTGCATCAAGTGAGTCGTGCACAGGGTGAGAGTTACTGGGAAATGATCCAACAGTCCTTGGGGCAGGATCTGTGCATCTAGAGCTCTATGAATCGCGGTTTTCAGGAGAAGAACATAATCCAGGGGTTAGAAGATTTGGTGTGCTCCTTAGGAAAATGTATAGCCCCTGTCCTTTTGATGGAACTCCCGCCACACATCTGCTAGGCCCAACACCTCTACCAATGTTGGCATCAGGAGGCAGCATTGCATGGTGCCTTCCCCCATCCGGAGCCTACCCAAGTCCAATGGATCAAGCCATTCCATTCTCCTCCCAGCACCAAGGGTCCCACTGGAAGAGTGCCAGTGAGAGTTGAGAGTGTCTCAAGGAAGTATATCAGGGGTTCTCAAATAACTGTCATTGACGGCCACATACCTACCCCATGGATCAGTCCAGGACGTAGGGAAGGTGACCTTGGGCCAGAATCGCAACCCCACTGGAGCCCCTTGTGAAGCCTGAATGAAAACATTGAGTATAACCATTGTGGACCAGGAAAGGAACCCAGTTACCCAGTAAGTGTGTCTCTTGGAAAAATAGGTCAGCCTGCAACCTCTTTGCAACCTGGAAGAGACAGCTGCCCCTTTATTTTTATCCAACAAGCCACTGACGTTCCAGGACAGCAGCTGGATGAAGCCGGTTAGGCCAACATTAGCTATTGTGAGTTGAGAATGTGTGAATGCTAACAATATGTGGAACAGTGATCGTCTCAGGCACCATGACCTTGAAGTCTCCAGATTTCTGGTTCCATAGCAGATGACACTATAATGGGTGGAAAATAAATCTGGCCCAGGGAACCATGAATACGGCTGCAGCCATATGTGCATGAAGCTCCAGCCACTGAAGAACTGGCAGCCAGTGGTTGCGTATGACTCTCAGGGCCAGTGACCTCAATGTAGCTACTTGAGAATCCAGAAGGAATACTCTGCTGAGGTCTGTTCAAAACCTGGCTCCTAAAAAGAACTAGTCCCTCGAAGGCATCATCTTGCACTTCTCTAGGTTGAGCAGAAACCCATGGTTTTGAACACTTTTGCACACCACAACCATCTCTTGGAGTAACTGCTCCTCAGATGGCGCTTGCAGGATCCAGATAGGGATAAATCCTTATTCCCTGTAGCTGGAAAGATGCAATCAAGGGAGCCCGTGCTTATTTTAAGCTAGTGGCTTCCCGTGCTTAGCACGGGCACTTAATTGTCAACACCACCACTGAAGACACTCTACCACAAGGTGGCGCTGTTTGTCTAATTTAGAGATGGGCGCAAGAACAGATGTTTACCAATACCATATGCATTACAAATAAATAATACCTGCTGCCCAAGCCACTCTTATAGCTTTGGGGTCTGGAATAGTCTGCATTGTCTCACTTGTAGGAGTGTGATGGTTCGTAGTCGTTTTGGTAGACTCATTGGCAGCACTGGTAGGGGCGAAGGCTGGTGTAAACCGGAGTGACCTCCTGTCGAGGGCCCTGTCACTTATTTCATTTTGCAAACTAAGCACTGAGAGCCACCAGCTTCATAAGCACACACCGCACTGTCTTCAGTCTGAAGGGTAAGACATTAGACAGACTGAAAATGTATTTCTTTGATGCAGAATCTTAAGTATTTTTGATGGCTATAGTGAATTGGAACATGAAATAAGCATCCTGCAGATCCAGTGTGCTCATAAATTGCCCCCTGACCACCAATTATTTCTCCACCAGAAAGAAGATATAATCCCTTCCCCCTTTCTGTTTGGGAACTGCCAGAATGACTTCCTTCTGGAGAAGGGTTTCTATCCACTGACAAAGGCCCAGGCTCTTAATCCTCTGTGAATGCCACAGGGTTGGTCTCCATCCTGAGTCCCCTGGGAGGGTCACAAACTCTATCCTGTACCCCTCTTTGATGATGTGAAGCACCCAGTCGTTTGAAGTAGATTCCTGCCATCCATGGAGATGTGCAGAAGTAACGCTCTTTTTTTAATTAAACTTCCCCTGAGATTACTGATGTTGTCTGCCAGAGGGTTCACAAAAATGCAGCTTCTTCTGTACCCCCCGTTTTTAGTTGAAGGAGTCTGTTTTATAAAAGAGTGCTTCTTCTCATTGAAGAGTTTATGATGTCTTTTCTCCAATTCTGCCACAAACATCTGAGCACCCTCGAAAGGCAATCTCATTGTAATGCCTTACGTGTTGAATCTCTTCTCCAATCATTGAGGACAAGATTCCGCTGAGGCCCTATGCAGGCCCCACCAGACAAGGTTATTGCTCTCACAATATCAAAAGCTATTTCTACACGCTTTCCACCTGTCTCTCAATTTGTTCCAAAAACAAGGAGCAATCAGATGAATCAATAAGGATTGAAAAACAATTCCTAATGTCCAAATTAAAGATTGTGAAACATATGCCCCATAAATGCCAGCTCGAAGAGCCAAATAACCACCAGAATTGACCTTCTTCAAAGCTGAATCACTTTTTCTATCATTATTTTCTTTGCTAATGGATTACTCTGTCAAGGAAGTTCTACCCACCAGACTTGCCATAAAAGAATCAATAGGAATATTGTCCACAAATTCTGTTGCGTATCTTTCAGAGTATATATCTCTGCCATAAAGCAAGGCAATATAATTTGATCAGGGTTCTTCCATTCCCCCCTAAAGACCTCCATATTGTAGGGGTGCACTAGAAAATCC
The DNA here is from genome assembly GCF_964204655.1 of Triturus cristatus. Taxonomy (NCBI): domain Eukaryota; kingdom Metazoa; phylum Chordata; class Amphibia; order Caudata; family Salamandridae; genus Triturus; species Triturus cristatus. Next base: position 503,429,208 of record NC_140594.1, on the reverse strand, counting down.
AATTGAGAAGCACTCTGAAATTGTGTCAGCAAGGAATTAGATGAAGTCTCTGGATTATCCTCCTCTTGAAATCCCATATTACTTTTAGTATGAAAGAACAGCTTTGACAACATCTCTTTCATTATATATCTCCCTTTATGTTCCTCGGATGCTGGACTCTTCTTTCAATCAGAAGAATCCAGCATTAGGCACCGTTGCTGATCCTGGACAATACATTTGCCAGAGACTAATCCCAATAAAGTCTCTTTTATCACTCTTTTTAATTTGCCATCCTTACTCTCAGAGCACTTCTTTGAAGGAGGAGGGGAAGCAGAGGAGTCAGAGGAGGAAAAAGAAGAAACTACATGCTTACGCTTCCTAGAATATTTACCTATGTTGCAGACAGAATGCAGGCAAACACTTCCACCAGATATCAGTTTGAGCCCCAAGCAGAACAAATACCGCTCTGCAGTCTTAGCTTTCCTGCATACTGGCCATTTATCTTTCCTCCTCCCTGTGAGCTGAGAAAAAGAGACTGGTATGCTCATGCGCAAATCCCCGGTGTCACTTGCAAGTGTAGGAAAAAAAACGGGAAGTAGCTTCATCAACACTGCTGTGTCCCGAAGCTACTTCCAATTGACCTTCCCCCCAATCCACACATCTCTCTGCAAGCCCAGCAAGTCCAGTAGACAGAGAGATACATTTGGCAGACTTTGCATTCACCCCCTGCTGGAGTTGCATCACTTCCACAATCTCAAGAAACCCGAGCCCTGCAGGATCTGCGCTCTCCTCATCTTCTTGCATCCACCAGACAGAAAAAAGGAACAGGAGGAATGCTGGGTAAGTATTGTCTATATTGGCTCCAGCCTTATGGGGAGGGGCAATAATAACAAGCATTGTTCTTGTTCTTTTTCTATCCTGTCCAATGGATTCACCTTACTAGTGATGAAGGGAAAGAGGACAAGGGGAATCTGGTGGTAATAAAGGTTTAACAGAGAGTCTCCCAAGCCCTATGCAGAGAATCTATTGATAACAGAGTGCATATGGGTGGAGCTGTTAAACCTGAAGCAAAGCAGGGCATCCCCCATTACCTTTCAAGGAATGTTGTGTACAAAGTTTGAAGTGTATGGGATCTGTGGGGTACAACGTGTGCATACGTTTTTAAATTTAAAAAAATAGCTCTACTTTTTTTCTTTATTTAAAAGACAGCAGTCCCAAGATAGTAGGTCCCGAAAGTTAAGATGCCTTAGATGAAGTGTAAGGAAGGAGGACACACATCTTAAGAAGAAACACGCCATATTTCTAGAGTGCCTGCTGCCTGAAACAACTGTAATTGGTTAATCTAAAAATGTGAAGGTGGCTTGGAAGCCTGCCTTTAACCAAGGGAGTCACTTGAAACTGTCTAATTACAAAGAGTTATTCTTTTTTGAGAGGTACTGTAAGGGGGTTACCAGTTGTGGAATGTGTGCTTTTAATTGACAGTTATTAAAAATATTTGCCCTAGTTACAGTCTGCATATTACTAAAACCAGAGAAGCACTTTTTAAAATCTTAAATCTAAAACGTTTTTTGGCAGCCTGTCTTAAACTATGTGTAATGCAAGCTTAAATGCCCACATATTTACAAGGCTTTCTGTTATAGACTGGAAGCTCAAAGCACTAAAAATACACGTCGGTATTCCCCACTGCACCAGCAAGGATTCACTACATACATCCATCATCAGTGATCACTGTGGTGTCTTGGGCCCTATACTGCACAAATGACAACACAGACACGCAGTAGTTAGGTGCTGGAACTGGCCCAGGGCACGTGCACCCGGCCTCTTTTATTAACAGGGTCACCTGACTGGTGACGCCTGTGATGGGTGGGTATTAGCGTGTGTTGGAGAGGGTGAAACACTAGAACGTGTCCAGCCAGACACTACATCCCTCCCAAACTTTAATGAAAAGAAACAAACAAAAGTCCAACCTGGAAGAAAACAAATAAATAACACATAGCACCAAATGACTCTCTTCAGGCCGCCAGCCATGCAGCACTGGAGCTTCGGACGGCATGGTCAGGATGCTTTATTCCGCCTTGGCGATGTAATTTAGACCGGCCTGGGCTTGTGGAGTTGAAGTCTGTTTACAAAGTTCAAGTATCGGTGCATCTGGAGCAATGGTGGAGTCCACTCTGGAGACCTCGCCGGCGCTGAGGTTCTGGTGGATGACAAACTTACAGCAGTTGGGGATGATCTTGGTGTATGAGGCCTTCCCTTGGAAGCGACATGTTGATGGTCCTTCTAGCTCCTGACAGCCGAGCAACTTCAGACTTGCCTCTTTTGCCTGGACTCCTCTCTCACTGGAGCCTCATGAAGGGCCTTCCTGCCGGGCTGCCATGGGACCGCGTGGACTGTGCGAGCTTCATGTAAGTCGCACAGGGGCGTCGCTGAGGAACTGCCAACAGGACTCACAGCCAAGTCACTAATGTACCTGCAGAGGGTAGTGTTTCGGTCTGGATATTCTCGCCGTCAAGCCTCAGGTCTTGTGCCTTCCTCCGATGGTCTGTGGTTGACCAGTCTTTGACTGTGACCTCCATGCTTCTCGTGCCCATCGTGGAGCTGCTGCCGACGCATCTCTCCTATTTGGATTGCCCTCTCACAGGAAATCCGTCGAGGCCCTTGCCCCTGGATTGCCAAGTGACCGCGTGAGCTGTTCGGGCCTTTTCATAGGCCGCGCTGAGGGGTCGCTGCGGAACTCCCAACAGGGCCACGGCCAAGTTTTGTGTAACCCCAAGGGTGGATATTCAAATGGTCGGGTATGCTCTACTTCAGCAGGCTTCAGGGGGACGGGGGCACACAGAAGGTTTCTAGGTGTCTCGCCTTATTGAACTCCGGTTGTCTAGAGTGTGGGGATCCACTCTGGTGGTGCGATGCTCCTTGGTGATGATGCACTTGGATGATGAACATAGTTATTTTCTATCTGTTGGGCAAACAGGCGGCGATCTCTGGCTTTAGGTGGCCTCAGGGAGTGAGGAGGACTGGAGGGACTTCTAGACCATGTCTTCGTCTTGCTGAGGCTGCTCACTGTGCTGGCTCACTGGTTAGAGGAGGCAGACCTGGAAGCAGAGGTCAGCCCGGGACCAGGGTTCAATTCCCGGCTCGGCTGGGTCTTGAGTCCATAAATGTCCATGGACTCGATAATTCTCGCTCCAGTGCATACTCGACTCATGGGTTCACACTCTGCGACTCTGGGCAATAGCTTGCTTAATCTCCACATGGGCCCCTCGCGGCGGGATGCCTGGCTTTCACCTTGCGGATGCCCTGCCGGGTTATCTCACAGGGGAATACCAGGACGGGTTCCCTAAGCAAGCGCTTAGAGACCGCTTGGTGATTTGCGCTATATAAATTCCTGCACATTTGCACATTTGCTCTTCAACCGTGGAATCTGCGGTGAGAAGCAGGGATGCCGTCCGACTTTCGACTGCCGATGCTTGGGACTGGGCTATCGCGCTGGGAAGCGTTGGAGAGAGACGCGGTTCGCGCTGGCTGCGGCTTACAGTTGGTTTTCCTATTGGGCTGTCTCCAGGGACGTCGGTCTGGCTTCAGGACTGGACGGTCGCACTGGGAAGCGTTGGAGAGAGACAAGGTTCACGCTAGCTGCGACTTACATTTGGTTCTCCCATTGGGCTGTCTCCAGGGATGTCGGTCCGGCTTGATGGCTGTCTGGTGTCTCTGGGTGCGCTCATCTTGTGGTGGTACGAGTCCTCTGTCCTGTCGCTCTGCTCCTTTTTCTCCTGCGCGCCTGTGGTGGTTGTCTGCCCTGTGGCATTGTGCCACTGTTCCTTCTTTCTTCATGGAGTGGTGTCCTGCCACTCTCTTTTCCTCCTTCCGACCAGGTACTCGCCTAGATGTGATGTCCTGCCACATGTCTCATGTTTGCGCCACATGGACATCTCTCTGGTCGCGTCCAGTTCTTGTGACTGTCTTCACTCTTTTCTTGTGGACCTGTCACAGGTCTGTCCTGTCAGTAGGACTTGCTTCTTCCTCTCCGGGACCTTTCATGGGCACCCTCCTCTCCTCCAGGATTTCGCGGTGCTCCTCTTCTCTTCACGAGGGCGTCGTGCTTGCGCCTCAAGGCAGCGCTGTCGTGGTGCCTGATCCTTCCTCCGTTGAGGCATGCTTGGCATGCTTGGTCACTTCATGTGACGCACTTGTTGCTTGTGGAGCAACGTGGCAACCGGCCACGTGTTACCTGTCATCATAGCACATGTTGCGGCGGTGGCTTGCCACGTTGAGTGTGTGACTCTCTTCTTGCCTTCCTTGGGTCACTGGCGACTCAGTCTTGAGGCAGTGTGAGGGAGGGCACTGTGCTGGCTTCAGCCCACTGCGGGGCTTTGCTGATGCAGTGAAGATGTGGATGCTCTCCTTGCTGCGCTCAGCAGTGCTTCTCTGTGGAAATGTCTGCATCTCCTGGGCACCTGCCCATTCTGTCGAATTTGCCGGTGCAGCATTCTGTGCACCTCTGCCCTTGTGCACACCGTCTCCTTCTTGGACGTTCACTTCTGGCACTTGGTGTGCCTGTGTTGTAGCTTGCAGTTGTGTCCGTTCACCACTGAGGGTGGGTGGCGTAATCTTCTCGCTTGCGGTGGAGTCAGACAACCACTGGGAGTTACCCGTGCAGGGCATGTTGTCCATACGCCTTCCATGAGGCTTGCTTGGCTGCCTTTGGTCCCATTGCCTTGGTTTTCGCTTGACTCTTCGCATCTCTCTAGGCTGGACGGCTTTAGGCTTTCTAGTGCTCCTTCTGGGGGTTAACAATCTCTCCCCTAAATGACAGGCAGTCAATAGGGGCGTGTGGCGCTCACTTCGAACAGTCGTTTGTGGTAGCTGCTTAGAGCGCAGTCTCTAGAGTACTGTGGAGTCTCTCCTGCTGGAATATACAGTCTGCTGCTATTTCCTCCTCATAGGACGTGCACACTGTCCTTTGTCAATTCAGTAGGCCCCGCTCACCTCTTTTTCCTTGCAGCACACACTTCTCACTCTGGAGCTGTGACAGCCCTGCTAATGCCACTGCAAGCTTTTCGGGGTGCTTTCCTGGAGCCTGATGTGGCAGCCTGGCCAAGACTGATGGGCCTGATCTGCAGGCCAATCTCGCTTTTGGGCTCTCTGCCAACAGGTGGTTGTACCTTTGCTCACCAGTGGGGGGCCAGCAGCAACAAGTCTCTTTTACATATGCTATCCCTGTAGAAGGGGCTGCTCTGGCAGGTCACTACTGCTGGGTGTGTTGTGGCACTGGGGCCACCAGGTGGCACTGCGCGTGGTTGCAGAGAGGCCACTGCAGCTTTCCTCGTGCAGTGGGGCAGTTAGGCACTCTATATTGTGCTGCTAGGCTGCAGTGCTATGGATGCTGGTGTGGGGCTTACCCTTGTGTTGATGAAGGCCCCATATTCTCGCACATTTGGAAAGTTCTTGTGTTCTCCGTTACTGGCGCCAATGGCTGTAGCTTGCAGCAGGCCTCTTGTGAAGGCTGTTTGTTTGCTGGATGGGGCTGTGTTCAGGTAAGTGGAGAGCTCTTTACTGGTGTTTGGTGCTCTTTGGCAGTTCCCTCCTCCGGCCGGGGTGCCGATTTTCACCACTGGGTGAGCAGCTCCTTTTCACCCTACCACTGTTTTCTGCTGAGTAAGGTCGGTTCAGAGCAGTCTCTCCATGCAGGCACAGAGCTTGTGTCATTCATTCATTGTGAGCCACTGTGTGGGGCCGACTTGTGTGCCATGTAACTTCCTTTTCTTTTTGTTCACGCTCCAGGTGCAGTGTGGTGAAACGGCCACTGGGTGGCTCTGCGGTGATAACAGGGGAGGCCAAGCAGCTCTTCCTGATTGCTGGGGACCTCGCTCGTCTCTCTCGGGAGCTGCAGGCATTGCGGGAGGCCGTAAGAGCTTACATCACTTTGAGGGTGTACTGGAATTGCCAGTGTTCCTCACTGTGGGTGCCTCTAGCCAGCTCAATCCTCTCCGTGACAGATGGCAGCAGGTCGGGCAGTGAGGATGAACGGTGGGTGCAGCCAGTCAGATTTCCTGGGCATCACGGGCCTGACTTTTCAGGGTGGTAAGTGCTTGGGTGGGGGAAAGTACTCCTCGATGGTGTGGTTCATTGGTTGTAGTTAAGTTAAGCTCCCGGCCGTTTCCTATTCTGAGCCGTTTTCATAGTCTCTCTGCGAGGGGCCGCTTCAGGTGGGAGACGCACAGCAAGGTGTCTCTTCTGGCCGGCTTAACATTGCTTCACCGTCTGGCCACCCCGTAACTACCACTCCTGGGTGCGGTACGAGAATGCTAAGTCGCACGGTAGCCCTCACGCGGCCGCAGCAGCCTTACCTAACGCTGCGGGCTTTACGACCTTGTGCTTGTAGCGGTGCTCACGGGGGGGGGGGAATCCACATGTGGCTGGCCGCATCTCTCCTACGGACATGGCAGCTTCAGTTGCGGACTTCCGGCACAGGAAGTGCGGCTCCGGGCCAAGGTCGCTTTCAATGGCCGAACCAGCTTACCTCTTCCTTGCCTCGCAGGTGGGTGGGACTGCACACAGACACCAACGCCAGTGGAGGCGAGGTCGCAGGGTAATGTTTTATTGAGCACAGTAACCTGATGGGTTCTCTGGGTGGCCATAGACTTACTCTGCCCACGCTGGGTTGCCTTCGTGTCGTCAGCAGATGTGGCGATGCATTACGATCTGCTCACTCTTCCCCCCCTGACCAACCATGAAACGGCCAACGGCATGCACGCGGGAATCGACCCTCTCGTCACCACTGTGGTGTCTTGGGCCCTAGGCCCACATACTGCACAAATGACACCACAAACATGCAGTAGTTAGGTGCTGGAACTGGCCCAGGGCACGTGCGCCCAGCCTCTTTTATTAACAGGGTCACCTGACTGGTGACACCTGTGATTGGTGGGTGTTAGCGTGTGTTGGAGAGGGTGAAACACTAGAACGTGTCCAGTCGGACACTACAATCACATCAACCAATAGAGGTTTCATGATGTAAAATGGTGCATTTAGATGTGCGTTATTTTATATGTAGTTACCTGAATGTGAAAGACTAAAAAATAGGTACAGAATATTTTGCTTAGCCATGCCTTTAAACCCACCTCCAAGCTCACTGACCCCTCCCTCACTGCGGTCAGTATCACAGTGTAGGACTCTCTGTTTTTGCCACCTTTGCATAAACATCTAAAATGATAATAAATACACTGATGTGAAGAGTCTGTATAGCAATCTTTTGTACCACAAGATAATGGAATAAGATTCTGGCAGAACTATGTGTATGCATGTGACACTGACTCTAAACCACTAAATACAGAGAAGGATGACTTAACTGACACCCCTCCATGAAAGGTCACCACTACAGCCTCTGAAACAGAATTATAACAATAATCAACAGGGAAAAAGAACAAAGATGAAAAAACGAAATTGAAAACATACTTCTATCATACTCACAGCAGAGGCCAAATCGAATAGATATGGAGGAAGGACAGAGTCCCATGATGTGGGCGTGGCAAGAAGGAGGAGAGAAGGATGAGAAGAGAATCACAGAGGAGGACGTGAAGAAAGCAACCAGATATGTCAAAGAATAAGGAGAAAACAGACGCCACGCCTATCTGAAGGTACTCGATGGGGACCCAAGCAGCTCCATCGATTCAGGAGGCAAACAATTGGGTTGTTACGCCCACTCTCTGGTTGTGAGGCACTGCCTTCTTCTTTGGCGGTGCATACCTGCTTTGTTTCTTGTGTGGGCTCTTCACCCTTCTCACCTCTTTACATTGTACTTGTTTCTACTGCCTTTAGAATTTTTTTGTGTCAGAAATGTTTTTGCTTTTAGCGCTTCCTTGCATGTGGCCTTAATTCTTCTCTGCACTTGGTTGTTGCTGCCTTTAGCGATGGCGTACTGGATGAATGAAGGCTCTGTGTTAGGCTGTGGTGCAGTATCTCTTGTCTCTGCAAAATTTCTAACCGATGGCAAACCAACTTTCTGCAAGGCCTTCACTTTCTTTACAGGCCTTGCACTGGCTAAAATGGCGCATTGACTTCACATACGCCAACCGTCGATTTTTCACTTCGACTGAGGCACACATGGCACGCACAAGTAGTTTGCTGGACCATGGCAAACTCTTGTGGAGAGCACTCTTGGTTCTGCGGGTTGCGGGGTTTAAGTAATCTCCTATCTCATCACCAGTTACAGAGTCGTCCGCAGCCACGGTACATGTAAATGTTCACGCCACACTTGAAGCTCGGTATTACACGTCTTTTTTCTTAACTACTACTGTTAACTGAATTTACTATGGCATGAAGTTACCACTAGAAAGAGCAGGATTAGCAGAAGAACACCTAATAACGGTGTTATTGTTCATAGTTAACAAGCACAGCACTCAACCTCTATATGGCCTTACTGCTCCAAGACCATACCCAATACCATAATCCTATACAAAAAGAGAGTGGTTAAAGAGTCCAAAGAAATTCTATAGAATGTTCAAAAAGTTGATATTAAAAAGGATGTGATAATCCTTCCAAGCATGTGGAAGAAATATTGCATCCGTCTTTGCAATATGCACAGGTCCTACAGAGTAACAGGAAACGTGACCTATGTTTGATGTATCCAGGGTTCTCCAAAGTCGGTCCTTGAGGGCTGGATCCATGCCAGATTTTTAACATATCCCCATTTAGATTAATGTAGTTGTTTAGAAAATCTGCCATGGATCTGGCCAGGACAGACTTTGGAGAACCCTGATGTATATTATTGACGAGGATTCATTAGATAAACTGAATAAAACCCTGATAAAGTCCCATTCTGGGGACGAAATCCTTTGGCTGGGCCGGTGTTGGATGATTACTGAAAGAATCAATAAAATAAATCTTTGGATTGAAACACAATTTCATGGCTCCTACTTGGTATAAGTACCTACTGGGTATCTGAATGACTGTATTTTTTATGGGATAAGGTTTTCAAGAGAACCTTTCAATATCAACTTTTTGAATATTCTACAGAATTTCTTTGTACTCTTTAAGCGCTCCCTTTTTGTATAGGATTGCACCATGAAGTTTATTAAGCACATTAAATCACTTACGTCCCTATTCTACTGAGTCCATCAAGGACCAGAAGGGTACTGCTATCTCTAACACACACAATGCTACAATAACCCACTCCCTGTTGACTGAAAATTTTGCAGTGCAACCTATTGGCAGATAGGTCACATTGCAAAATCAGAGACAGGTCACAAAAAGTTGCTGTAAAACTTGCGACGACTTTTGTGACCATTCCTATAGTGTATCAGGACCTTAGTTGCTACAATTGAGAGCTTGTGTCTCTAAAGGTCCATTTTCAAAAACTAGTGTGTCAGAAACTAATATTATGCCTATTATCTCAATATTTCTACTAATACCTTCATGTCTCAGGCCTTTCACCTGCCCATTTCTGTAAACCAAATTTCATGGCTGGAAGGCTACGTGTTTTCCAATAAGATTACAGTGTCTTTCACATGTACATCTAAACCGGATGTCCAGAGGATATTATTTGACAAACGACTCAAGTGTACAGTAGATTTTACTTGCAAGAAAAATGGTAAATGCACTAAACTCCCATTATACCCAAGCTTGGGAATCAGAAGAAGAAGGACGTAGAAGGTGTCTCATAGTACTCAATTCCGTAGACAATGTGACAGATGTGTGTGGATTTTTGTATTACCTGCATATATCTTTATGCAACGTTTCTATCAAATGTTTGAATACTGATGGACTGTCTCAACCATTAATCTGTTTTTTTGAGGTCAACAAAATGGATGCCTTCATTTGGGTGACAATGATGCCAGGTGTGTCCAATATAGCTTCACAAGATATATTTTTAAGGCAACCACGAACTATGAAAACAGACTATGAAATTGGTTCCTATTAAATTACTTTCACACAATTTTGCCCCATGTAGCTTTAGTGAAACCCTTCTGCGGATATCAGCTTTGAAAATCAATTTTTGACATATCTTATTTGTGCCCACCTAGTAAGGCAACATTGAGCAATTTCACACTTTTTATAATTTTTAAATTCCTGAGCATAGTATATTTGATTACTTAATACCAATGGACGTGAAAAGGGGCATTTTTGTTCACATATTACATTATCACAAAAGTATAGCTTTGAACCTGGATGAACACAGAGCAATATTATGAAACGTGTTCCCCAAATCTTTAAAAAGTCTCTCCTCATCCTTGATTCTCTTTTTTTTCTAGTCCAATTCTGAAAAACTCCGAATTCATTGCATCTTCCATTTTTGAAAATCACTGACCTTGGTATAGACACAATGAAATATGGTAATTTAATCTATTGTTTGGAGACACCTGTGATCAGTTTTTAATAAACCTTAGTAAAGCTGTGTGTGGCTCTCTGGGGATTGTAAGTTGAAAATCTGGTCAAAGAATTGGAACAAGTGCTCTAAAAATTGCATGAGTAATGGACAAGACCAAAATATGTGCATCAAAGTATCCGGTTCTCCTAGGGAACACATACAACACTGCACTCCACATTTAAGGGTAGACTTATGAAGAGAAGAGAGCATTCTTCGACAGTTGTTCTACGTAGTGTACTAAAATCATATTTCTAGCTCTCACGTGTTAGCAATTGTGGTGAAAACCTCTTTTTGTTTCACTTCCATTATCTGAAATTCTCATTCACAGGGAAATCAAAGGCAATAACATGCATTTGAAGATTAATGAACCTAAATGACCTCCAAACTAATTCTTGGAACTTCTAATAGATGGTTCTATATTCAACCAGGTTTTCAATTATTGTGAAAAAGGAAATCTGTTAATTAGCAGGAGCCAAACCCTTGCCATTTTAATTAATAAGAAAATTGATTGTTATTTGGAGGCTGGAGGGACAGAACCCATTTCATGGAAAAATCACGGCCTTTGTCACTAAATTAACCTGAGCTCAACCCCTTCGTAGGTATGACTAGGCTTGGGCAAAGTTCGCGGAGTTTCGCAATGCAGAACCCCGGAAAGTGACCAAAAAACTCAGCCACGCTATGTGGAGTTCCGCAAGCAGCGGAGTGTATTAGGTTGTGACATTCACGCAGATTTTTAGCACCGTGAGTTTGTCTGACACTGGAAAATCAGTGTGAATCGCACCATTGGAAGCGCAAGAGGGCGCTGCTTCTTTCTGATGTTTGGGTAGATGTTCTACTCAAGCGGAAGGTTCCTTAATACGAACAGAAGGTTTCTTAGCATGAGCGGTAATGGCCATCCGCGACCACCCGCATTGAGAAATCTCACCAGAGGTGGTCTAGAGTAAGATTTTTCCCACTCACACTCGCCAACTTAACGTTGGTGAGTGAGGAAAAAACTCCGCTCCACTATGCAAAGTGGGAAAAGTTCCACAAACTCAGCGAGTGAAGCGGAATTTCACTCCCAGGTCTAGCTATGGAACAAAAATGACAGGCGTAAGGCGGGGCAATGTGTAGAGGAGTCTGCTAGACGGGACACATGTCTTTTGTGAAACAAATAATAGATGCTTTGTGAGAAAGAATTCAAGCTTCATTTGCATATCTTTTACAGCTACTATTTAAGCCATTGGTTTTAAAATAAAAGATTTTTAAATAAAGAGACATCGGTAAATTGCGTTGTCCACAGTATATCAAAGGGCTACTATGAGTTGATAATAGTGACCCTCTAGATTGATTCCTGTCGTTCTCTGAATGTGTTCATAGTGCCGGTGAAATGCTTATGCTTGCCAGAATTGCTTCGTCTTCAGGTATCCTAAACTGCAAAATCATAAATAATAATGCAATCTAGCAGTGTAAATTCATCTTTAAAATAAATTAAAATGCAACATTTACAAATATACAAAATTCAGTGCTGCAGTAGAAAGTGGTTCTTTTAAAGTGCATTGTTCATATGGCATAATGTATCTTGAATGCTCATTAATAAATCCATAATGGTTAAAGTTGAAGAAATAGCATCAAGTATTTCCTTGTTTTTCCTTTTTAACTGCTCCCCACTACTGTTTCCATCTACGTAACTCAACCTCAGTTGTATAGCCCCTCCCACTGATGATAAACCTCCCCATCCACGTTATTATTTTGGGACATCATAATTGTGTCTATTTTGGAGGATTCATTCCCCGCCTAGCTAATCCATACACTTTTCTTTTTATCAAATAATAAGTAACTTTATTGTGCTTCCTCAATGTGTGAAAAAAAACAACAGATGTGACATTGTAGGATTAACTTCTTATTTCCATTGGTTGTTCTCTGAATTTAACTTATTAGGGCAGTAGTGACCTGATATCTGTGAAACTATAAAATCACTTACACTATAGCGCTTTTAATCTTGCTGGCTGCAATAGTTGGATTAGAGCTTCGAGAATTTTTCATTTATGAAATTCCAATTTTTTTAGAGAAATATTGGAGAATATTGAAAAATGAAATTGATTAGTTATATAACATGATTTTTTTTGACTGGCTCTGTCATCTGTTCTTTGATCCTATAGTCTATAACATTTACTGAGAGGGGTAGAGGTATGGCTACAGGTCTTGGTTGGTCATCGGGAATTCCGGGAGTACTTGTTATGGAAAGGCCTTTCAAGGACAGAAGACTCAATGTGGCTTTTAAGGAAATGCCTAACAAATTGAATCTTGTTCTGCCAATACTCTTCTCCTTCAGGAACTCCTACATTCAGAAGATTTAGACTACTGTACCATCTGTCTAAATCCGTGACTAATTAGATTAAGGTCCCAATCTCCTTGAATTAGTGCTGACTCTTTGCTACTAATTCTGTGTTCCGTCTCTCCTAGAGAAATACTTTCTTCTAGGCCAGTGAGAGACTCTAGAAGTCTATTTGTCTCACAAATCTCAGACTGAATTGAAATGAAGGTTTCACTTTGACTGAACTTCATTTTATGGATCTCTTGAAGCAACTTTTGCAGGAGATTGAATACGTGAATGTTTGAGGAGGATTCTCCTTTTGAAATTTGAACTGTAGTAAGAATAGCAATGATGGCCAAATTATTGACAGTGTGTGGATGGAAAGATTCTTTTTGTGGATCATTTTCTTGTCTTAGTGTATCTTTACCATCGCCATCGCCCTTGACATCACCATTATCATTGATATTACTGGGAAATGTATTGATATTTCTGGGTTCTTTTGTGCATTCCCCAGAGCTGCCTAATTAAAAACAGAAGCAAAAGTCACTGATTCGATGGGGATGTCTCATTGAAACTTTGTGGTTTTGAGTGGATCTCTTTTCCCCTGTTATGAAATATAGTGGGGAGACCCCACTTATCTGGATCAAGAGAAATAACGCTGAGTGCATATGAGTTTAGACTCATCCAGGGACTCATTGGTCAGGTCAGTTAGCATCTCCCATTTTAAGTATCATTCCTTCTGATGTCATCCGTGTACTATCTGTACCAATAGGACTTTCAGAAAAATGTTGAAGTCTGAGTTCAATCCGCACTTGCTATAGAGATAGCTCAGTTTTCTTTTGACTCATTTTTGTTTTATTGTACTGAACAAGCTGCCCACTGCCACCCACTTTGTTTGAATGATGGGCTCTAGCTGCCTTGGGGTTGACTTTATCTAGTTTCACAGCATTTCCCAATACGAAAAGAATGCATAAATCAAGAATTACTGTCAGTTTTTCTACTTTACCAAGTATTTCATTTCTCACTGATATCATCGCCCACTTCTGCCTTCTTCAAACAACAACAACAACCAACCTCAAACCGTGTCAATGTCCTCTTCCCTTACTGCACAGCTCTTTAAGAAGTCCACAGTAATTAGTAGCAGTTAAGGAATCAGCATTAGTTTGGACAATGCTGCTGCAAATTTGAAATAGGATTCCTCTCTATTAGCATTTCAGGTTTACAACTGTTCTCCCATATTTAAAGAGAATGCCTCCTGCTCCTTTTCCTGTGCAATTCATATCATATGTCGTTCCAACAATGATATCTAGCAACGTCTGATACTTCCTTACTTGCAAGCCTGACAGTAATCCCAATTGTCCAATACAATGCTAGATTCGGAGTGTCAATGCATTTCAGCTCTCACTCCTGCCTGTGGACTTTTTTGACAATTGCAGGTTAAGAGCACCCGAGTGCCTGCCAGGTTCACTGACAACCATAGACCAGCATTATCAGTAGGTGACAGTAGAAATGCCATTCTTGGGTGGCGCCAGCATCTGCAGCACAAGCGATGTAAATACCACAGCAATGGTCGTTGTAAATGAGTAAGTGGGCTTTCAATAAGCACTTCCTCTTCTGCCTCAAATATGAGCGCCGGAGGTGTAATGAAAATGTCAGCCAGACCCCTAGGATATTGAGGCATTCATTAGGAATTTTTTAAGAATAAAAATTGAACTTTTGTGGCACACTATTGCACTTTACTCTGCATTTTTGCAAAACCTTATTTGACTGAAATGTAATAGTTGTGTACTAATAAAAATGGACTTTCGAGGAAAAATCCATGGTGTATGCTTCCAATAACCACAGCATAGTGCTCCTCCTCACACTGACACTATGTTGGGGAAGAAGTGTGGGCTACAACCGTGGTGGAGGAGAGTTCTTGAGGTTTCAAATGTTTGGAAGAAAATTCTATATGAAGAGTGCAATGGATGTCAAAGTCTATTTGAGTGGAATCGCAGAGGGTAAAAGAAATGGTGTAAAAACTGCTAGCTGCCTCCTGGTGGATCTCAAATTGTATTCATGTCCACTGTGGCCCTGCCTGGAGTTTTCTTTGTAGTGCTATTCAATAACTATGCAAGCCTTTGGCTTGTGATTAATGCTGGGCTGTGGCGATGGTCAATCTGGTGTTCTAGGTGGACTGGGAAAATGTGACAGCCCGTGGTTACGTTTTAATTAATATGGTTTGCTGGGGAGATGCTACTGCCACAATTCACCCTCACCAACAGTCACTTCCAATTATAAGCTTTTGTAAATAATAAAAATATATCAGCAGAACACCAAAAAATAACCAACCAAAGTGTCATAGATTAATACATGTAATACTCATGTAAAGTCACTTACAACCCACCCTAGGGCCACTATTTCCAACATAAAGGCCTGTTTGATAAACTGCTGGTCTCTCCCCAAACACTGCGACGATATTTGGCTCTCTCTGAAGTCAGACTCATGGGACCTTATGTTTTTAACCGAAACCTGGTTGAAGGAAAGTTCCAACCCTGATATACTACTGGCTGTACCTGAGGGTTTTCGGATCCCTGTTGTCAACCAGACTGGTCACAAGATTGGGGGCGGGCTTGCCATCATTATGAGGGATGGCTGGGTGATTTTGTGCAGGAGAATTGAGCGCCTAGAGATGATTGAGGCACTGTTCTATTGTATTATAACTTCCCCGGCATCATCAGTTGCTTGAATTCTGGTGTATAGACCCCCTGACACTCCATCTTGCCATTTGCTTGAATTATGTGATATCATCGCAGATCTGTCACTGAGGCATGCCAATTTCATCGTCCTAGGCGATTTTAATGTCCATATGGACAATGCCAAAGCTTCTCAGTTAGCAGACATGACGAAGGGTCTAAATCTGATACAAATGCTGTGTGCCCCCACCCATGTAGCGGTCTTTATGCTGGATCTTACATTTACCAATGACCCCAATCTGAAAGTATAGGCCCCGTTAACTCTTACCTGGTCCGACTACCTGTTAGTTCCTTTCAGTTTGATTGGCAGATCCTCTGGCATTAGCGCCAGTCCATCATACGTGGAAAGGAGAAACTGGAGGAAGGTCTCCCCTGACACTGTGGGACCTGAGTTACTAAACAACCCCCATCAGCTGACAGGAGACCCTATAAGAGATGTATCTACCTTTAACAGCTGGGTCAACTCGCCACTAGACAGAGTAGCACCCTCTCAAAACAGCAAAATCAGCCACAAGAAACCCTCTGCCCCCTGGTTTACTATGAAAATACAAGTGGAAAAAAGCTCATGCAAGCAGCTGGAATGTGCTTGGTGCAAATCTTACAATCCTGCGGCCAAGTGCGCCTACAGAGCGGCGTTAAAAAAATGTCATGGGCTGATACGTAACACCATTAGGGACTACTTATCTGATCAGATCAACTCAACTGATAACTCAGCAAAAGAAGTCTTTAAGATTGTTCAAGTTTTTATTAGACCTAAGGCCCTGGATAGCACCATGACCCCATCGGCCACCCTCTGTGAGGATTTATCAAACTTCTTCCAAGAGAAACTACAACGTATCTATTCCTCCTTTCTATCGGCTGAGCATTCAGCTACACTAAGCTTCACTTCGGATCCTCTTAGCATCTGGTCCGAATTTCATCAGTTTTGCCCGGAGGCTTCTCTGATAGAACTATAGAATTGTGAATCAGGATCTCCTGGTGACTCCAGCCCGGCTAAGTTCTTCAATGCGCTTGCCCCTTGGCTAAATTCGCATCTGAATCCAATCTCGAACTGCGTTCTGACAACGGGTATCTATTCCGCTGCCTGGAAATTGGCTCATGCGCTGCCTATTATTAAGAAACCAGACGTGGATCCAGCAGAACTCAAGAATTTTAGGCCTATCTGCTTCTTACCAGCACCTGCCAAAATTCTTGAGAAAGAAGTCCAGAAGCAACTATCCAATTTCTTGGAATTTAACAACTGCCTCCATGACTCCCAATCTGGTTTTATATCAGGCAATAGCACGAAGACAGTTATGTTGGAAGTTGCGCAAACTGTATGTGAAGCATTAGACCAGGGCTGCTCCGCAATGCTTGTGCTGTTGGCTTTATCTGCAGCTTTTGATACAGTGTCTCATTGGATTCAGCTGGAGAGACTTAAGCACATGGGAGTGAGGGGAACAACACTAGCCTGGTTCCATTCGCATTTGGAGGACCGGTCCCAGCAGGTTCTTCTCCATCCCCATGTTTCCTAACAGAAACCCCTTGTGTGTGGGGTCCCCCAGGGTTTGGCTTTGAGCCCTACGTTATTCAATATCTATCTAGCCCCCCTTGCGACTTTAGTCGAGCAACGGGGAGTGAAATTTGTATCCTACGCTGATGATATTCAGTTGGTGTTCTCTTTTAGAGAACACTCTGAAGCTGCTTTTGTCAAATTTAAGCAGTGCCTGATTAACATCTCTGTGTAGATGAAAGATAGCTGCTTGAAATGAAATACCTATAAAACAGAGGTACTGTTTTTTAATCAATTATCTCCTCTGCTATCCGAACTCTTGTTTGTGGACGTCAGTGCTAAACCCACCGCCGATCTCAGTAGACTCAGCTGGGAATCTGGGGTTAAAATTTGATACAAGCCTTTCTTGCAAGGCTCAGATCAGCCAAGTCTCTTCGTCCTGCTTCTGAAAACTGAGAGCCTTGTGGAGATTTCTGCATCTACTGCCTATGGACTGTAGGAAAGCAGTGGTCCATGCTTTGGTTACGTCCCAGCAAGACTACTCCAAAAGTATCTATATTGGACAACCAGTGTATTTAATCCAAAGACTGCAAATTATTCAAAACGCTGTGGCAGACTCATTAGGAATGTGCCATTCCTTCACCACATTTCCCCCTATCTGCAGAGCATCCACTGACTGCATGTCAAAAGGAGGATCAAGTACAAGGTGCTTTCTATCGCCTACAGAGCCACCAGAAATCGGGGCCAAGGCTACTTGAAACAGGGACTCCAGCACTATCAGCGTGATAGGGCTCTACAATCTAATCATAAGAATCTGCTCAGGATTCCTCGTTTCTCAAATGCCAGGATAGGTTTTCGAGCTTTCTCAGTGAGAATTGCTTCTCTCTAGAATTCTATGCCAGTCCATCTTCGAAAGTTACTCAGAACAAGCATTTAGGAAAGCACTGAAAACTTGGCGTTTCAGCCTCCCGTAGGCCTCCTCCTTTTTTTCCTCACTGCCAATTCCGCCTTAGCGCCAGGACGAGGTAGCCGCACGCTGTATAAATGTCTTATTATTATTATTATCATCATTATTCATAATGTATCACAACATTTAGTGACTTAAAATAGCTTATGTTTAGTGGCATTCTGTAATAAGTGGTGACTTGTGCTTGCCCTTGATAGAGTAATCAGTTGATGTGATGCCATCAGGGACACACTGCTCCAGCACTGGGATTTCCTTCCAGAAATCACTGTTTTCAGCTTTGTTGATCCAATTGAATTTTTATTGTTTTGTAATTGCATTCATTACAGTGCTTACTACCCCTCACAAGGAATTGAAGTGCTTTACGATGAGTGGTATACCATTCAGGATTCAAAAGTTAGTGCTAATTCCAGTGGCTATTGTTGGTTATTAAGATTAGTATTATGCTCTCATGGAAAACACTCCATGCACTTACTCCAGTTCGATCCGCTATAGGTCTCTGTGACTACTGGACCCATTACCCAAACTATCAAACTATCTCACTGGAAACAGGAACCTTTGATTACAGGTCCTGTGCATGTAAAATGTACATTAGTCAAGTGGCACCTTTTAATAGGAGTGGGACGTATGACCTTTAGGTAGGTTACATGCACATCTCAGCAAAAGGTGCATTCTGCCCCGAGCAGACCCCGGCTGCTCAGATTCACACAGAGGAAGAAGCTGAGAGTCTATCAGCTGCTCAGGCCTCTTCCAATTGAAAGAATGAGGATGTACAGAAGAGTTCTTCTACTACCCCACCACGCTTTGCATGAATAGAGTAGCCCAGGTTGCCAAGGACCAGCGATCGTGACCTTATCCCATGTAGTCAGGTTTTCTCATCTGCCCTTCAAAGTAGAAAAAAGGCAAAGCTATGTACCTCTGTACACAGAGATTACTGCTTCAAAGTGAGAGGAAACATCAAACCACCTTCTAATCCAAGAGACAGTGAGGCCAATGACTGAGGAGGAAGCAATAGCATTTTTTACAAAACAGCTGAATACCGCCCATCAATGGCAGGAAAGGATTAGGTAAAATCAATGCATTTGTATACACAAATAAAAATCTTAACTTTCACACTTTGTCATGCATCATGCTCACTGTCTGCTTCCACAGCCACTGCAGCTGATGGGACACCTGACTAGAAGTGGACGAGCCCCAGAAAGCTAGAGCCAGATGCCTGACTCTGGCTCGACTCTAGGTCCTCTGGAAACCTCAAACCCAAAACAAGCCAAGCTTCAAAAAGGAGATGATGTAGCAGAGCAACATGGGCAGCCAGATTTGAATCCTATCCCCGGCTCAGGATCCTGCGAATCCAGTCAAATGTCCTTGTGTCAAAAAAATAAAACTGTGTAATGTGGTTTCTGTTTGTTGTGAAGCACGTTAATGTAGGGGTGGAAGAAATATTCCATTCCGCCTGCAGAACTGGTGGAATTTTGGTCATCTGAATTACTCTTGTAATGCCGAGTCCCAGCCAAATTCTGCCAATCGCTGCATTGCAGAATCTTTTCTTGTGCCTGGCTCCAGAATGGTAAATTGGCAAACCGGGTGAGATTTTGCATCCTCTAGAACAATTTTCAGTGTCTAGGAGAACATCTAGCAAGATTTTTCTAACACAGGCAGTTGTGGTCATTTGCAGGCAGAAGACTGCTGCTCAAGTAGAAAATCTAGTCGAGAGGCAGCAAAATCAACTCGAGTACCTGCAGCCTTTGGGGTGCCGTGTGGTGCAGTAAGCATTGATTATTCCACGCGGAACACGCTCCCAGCACTCAATTACAGCGCAAGCAGCATGATGTGCCTATTTCTACCAATTGGTGCACAGAATCTCGCAGAGTTGTTATGTATCTCAGCAGAATTTCACAAAGTCAAACTCTGCGAGTTTAGCCCACCCCTACTTGTATGTCCTTAGGCAATGCTTGAGCTTTGTAAACTGCCAAAAATGCAATGTGGATTCTGCCCATCACCCACGCTCTAGTCTCATGCTAGAAGACATAAAGACAAAGCATTTTGATGTCTGAAAGAGGCACCAATTTAGTGCCTGCTTTGCACAAAATGAAACTGGAAGATCGGGGATCAATTCCGGCTCCCTGCTTGGCCAAATTTTGTGATATTAGGCAAATACTTTTTCACTGACCCTCCTTTTTCTTTATTAGCCTATAAAAGGACATTTCAAAGACGTGAGTTCAGGATGTGCGCTGAACACAAATCTGTCTTGTGTTTGATTTAATAGTATATAATGAATGCCCCATTTTAATACGAATGTAGGCCACATAAATGGTACACATGATTTATATTTGTAAAGCGCCAAATCACCAACGGTCTCTAAGCGCTACAAACCATTAAACCAGGGATGCCATGATGCTTGCAGATAGAGCAAAACTAGGGTTTGCACCTATCTAAATGCCTCAGCAAACAGGATAGTCTTATGTTGTTTCCTAAATGGTAGGAGAGATGCTTCCCAGTGCAGACTCTCTGGTAGCTTATTCCAAAGCTGAGGAATCCCGACAGAGAAGGTACGTCCCCCTAAGGTGGTGCTGTTAAAGTGTGGGCAGCCCAACAAGTGTGGGCCTGTTGAATGAAGACAACGACCAGGCACATAAGGCTTCAGACGATCTTTAATGTAGCTGGGCGCTGCTCCATACATAGCTTTGTGTGCAATGCATAGGCCTTTAAATCTGATCCTCTGTCTGATAGGTAGCCTGTGTAGCTGCTGTAACAAGGGTGTAGCGTGTGTTCTTCTCGGCAGTTTAAGGATCAGACGTGCTGCATCATTTAACACCACCTGGAGTTTCCCCAAAAGTTTATCTGGGAGTCCTATCTATACAGCATTGCCATAGGCCAGGCAGGATAGAACTAACGCTGACACCGGGGAACGCAAGGTAGCAGATGACAACAAGGGTACAAGTTTCCGTAGTTGCCTCATCATTCCCACACAACTTCCCACTACCGCAGCAACCTGATTGTACATTGTTAGTTTGGAGTCTAACCTGATACCCAGGCTCTTCACAGCTGGTGCCGGTGATGGAGTGGTACCAAGCTCTTGTGGAGACCAGGGATTAGCCCCAGTGGCAATAACGAGAATCTCCGTCTTATCAGGATTCACTTTGAGTGAATTCAAGGTCATCCTGTTCATAGTGAACCAAAGGATGTTCTGTAACTTAAGCTGTGCCTGGGAGGAATTCTCAATATGAATAATTAATTGGGTGTCATCGCCATAATTAAATACCTGACAATCCAGCTTAGCCAGCGCATCTATCAAAGGCTGAAGATAGATATTAAAAATCAGAGGGGACAGCGCAGAGCCCTGAGGAAACCCGTACGGCAAGGTGCCGTGCCTGGATGTACATTCCCCTATTTGGACCTTTTGGGACAGATCCTCCAGAAAGGAGATAATCCATTGGAGGACTGTCCCAGTAACTCCCAGCCGACGGACAATGGCCACCAATTGTGCAAGGTTCACCGTGTCAAATGCGGCTGAGAGGTCCAATAGGATCAATACTGAAGGGAGCTTCTTATCAACTGTTAACCTTAGTTCATCCAGCATGGAGAGCATTACCAACTCAGTGCTATTGTGAGCTCTAAATCCCGCTTGCTTAGCATGTAGTAGCTGATGTGCTTCCAAATAGGATGAGAGCACTCTGAGCACGTGTTGCTCAAGCATCTTAGCCAGGTATGGAAGTCTGGAGATAGGTCAAAAGTTCTTCAGCTTCTTTGGATCTGCCCCTGCTTTTTTTAGCAGGGGAATTACCATGGCTTCCTTAAATTGGCGTGGGACCTTCCCTGTTGCCAGGGAGAGGTTCCGACGGGAAAGTATCTCTGACCCTACTGATGGGAGACCCCCATTAAACACGCTAGGAGGGCAGGGGTCGACTGGTGACCCAGACTTTACTTTAGCCATGATATTGGCTAGCCTGCTCAAATCAAGTGCAGGGAAGACAGAGAGTCGGCCTCCTTGGAAGTCTGGTAGGTCAAACACCGAGAAGGGACATTGACTTGTATGAGTAGTGCCTATATCTTTAATAATGTCTCTGACCTTAGTCAAAAAGAAGTCCTGTATCTTATCTCAGTCCTCCTGATTACCAACTGACGTCAGTTCCTTCTTCTTACTCAGCTCCCTGAGAACATTAAACGTCTCCTTTTGAATATCAGTGGCTTCCCTGATCTTCAAATCATTGTACGCCGATTTTGTGGCCATCAATGACGCTTTATAGAAGATTAATTTTGCTTTATAGTTTTCCTGTGCCGATGGTACATATGATTTATGCCAATGCCTTTAGCACTGGCGGAGGGCCTGTTTTTCACTCCTAAGTTCCTCAGAGTACCAAGGGGCTCTATCCCTTATTCTTTCCCATTGAGCAGGAGTCACCACGTCGATGGCTGTCTTTAGCCGGCGCGTCAGTTCTTCATACACCAGATCCGGATCACCGTACTGTGTCTCGTGGTGGACTGTCTTATTTAGTGCTTCCCTCAAGCTACCATCCTCTATCTTACGCCAGTTCCGAACAGACCGCCATACTGGAGAGGGATGAGCTGGTTGATAGAAAGACGGCAGGTCAAGGCTGATCAGATAGTGAAGGTCTACACTTGATTAACGGCGTAGATGAGGAGGTAGTTCAAATAAAATATGGCCCTGCTCGTGAGTGGGGGTGTCCACCAGTTGTTTCAGCCCCATCATAGTCATATCATCCCCAAACCCTCTGGCCGCACCATCTTTTGGTATTGAGTCCCAGTGGTAATTAAAATCCCCTAGGACAAGGATCTGTTGATATTTTGTACACAAGTCACTGATTACTTCTGGAACAGATCGTTAAACAACGGGGTGGACCGTGGAGGACATGACAAGTGACTTGCCTCTCAGTCAGGGCCACAGTAATTCTGTGACCTTGGATTTTTCTGTATACTTTTGTTTTTGCAGCACTTGCCACATAATCCGTCAACTGCTGCATAATATGAAATTAAATAATGAAATACCAGCATTTGTAAAGCACACAGCTACCTCCGGAGACGTGTCCCAGCGCTGGGGGCCATCGGAAAGATTAAGCAAGCTATTGCCCAGAGTCACATGGTGCTGGGCTAACCTGCCGCTGGCACCAGGGATCGAACCGTGAACCCCGTATTCCCGAGTCAGGCACCCAGGCTGCTGCGCCACACCTCATCCTCTTCTAAAATATGCAGATTTAAAAAAAAAAAAGGTTTTTGCTTCTAGCTCAAAGAGATCAAATGTTGTTCATGTGCAGTGAAGAGCATTAGAAAAGGTTAAGTGGTCATCTTTCAATTGCTTATTTCTGTATTTGGTTGTTAAATTAGTACTAATGAGGTGAAATATTTGCCCAGACAGTATTACTATGTGAAAAAAGTGATAAAATAATGAAGTAATACTATCAAAAAATGTGTAGGACTATGCCACATAATTTGCTTTTGCTTATCGCATAATTAACTAAACCCTGCAGCTTAATTTGGTATTCCCCTGCCGCATAATTTCAGTGGCCCTGTTCCTAGTTCACGAATAACATTGTCATCAGGGTAGAGCAGTAATTTTTTGTTTCTCAGTTCATGTTTAAACACTGTCCCATTAATGAAATGTTTCTAATTTCGGATGTCTAATGGCTGTACTAAGGTGAAATACTTCTGCTTTTTGAAGACACCTTAGAATATTCTAACAATATATTTATTGCATGCAACATATTTTCAGGCTTGGCTCCTATGGAGGCTATCAGAGCCAGGGCTGATGCTTGACTTGCTCTCCATTCATTTCTTGGCTCGTCCCCCTCTTCATCTGACCTCCCTCAGGCAGGGCTGGCCCTCAATTGGATTGACCGGGACAGCGCCCCAGGCCGAAAGAACATTTTGTGTTTGTTGTGGAATCCGGGGGTTGTTTAAGTATGACGGCAGGAGGTTTGAGGAAGATGGGCGGAGGGCAGGGGATTGAGTGGGTGCTAACAATTACACCCAGGTACATTAAAGGCAGTGGTCAAAGTGGAGAAAAAAAGTAGGGAAACTGTGGGTCAGGAATCAGAGGGTGGGAATAAACCGAGGATTGGGATAGTGGGCAGAGTCAGAGGTGAGGCCAGAAAGAGCAAAACTTCCCAATTTTTAGCATTTATTTGTCATTTCACTGACCACTTACAGCTTATTACGCTATTTAATTCAAACAATGGATACACATGTTTACTTAAGGTTTAATATAAGTTATTGTCATCAAAATACATACTCAAAGTGGGATATGCTTCCAATCACAGAATGTCCCTAATACGCTTAAAAGTGGAATCACAAGCCATTTGTCACTGAGCCATGCAGTTTCTGTCATTAGCACTTCTGCTCCCTTTTTCCACAAGAGCCGTTCAAACATGAATGGCAAAAAATATCCAAGTTTGTAAATGTTTTCCACTTAATTAAGGCTCTGCCATATTTGCTACATAATAACTAATCTGCTGTATCATCAGATGATGTTAACTAAAAAA
The DNA here is from genome assembly GCF_964204655.1 of Triturus cristatus. Classification (NCBI taxonomy): domain Eukaryota; kingdom Metazoa; phylum Chordata; class Amphibia; order Caudata; family Salamandridae; genus Triturus; species Triturus cristatus. The sequence continues at coordinate 503,404,879 of NC_140594.1, read as the reverse complement.
TTGTTTGTAGCCCAAACAGATCAAAAGTTACAAAAAATATGACTTGTACTGCTGCGAAGCCGAGCGCCCTTTGCAAAGGTTGACTGGTCACCTTTCTCACTGCTGCATTTGCATGTTACACTGGTACTAAGGAGGCAAAATCTTTGCAGAGACAGTTAGCATGTGTAAAAATGTCAAAATAATAAAGTATCAGAAAATGTATCGGATTACACTGAAACCTTTTTTTTTGCTGCATAATTTAGCCAACACTGCAATATAATTTTGGCCTCCTTTGCTGCATGATTCTACTTACCCTAAAGCAGGCAGCGCATGTTAAGTGTGCTTGTGCACGAAGCAGAGAGACCGTGAAGTTTGCAAACTTGGATTGGTGTGCATGCAAACCCTGCATTGCTGATCCATGGTGAGTTGTACTACTACTGTTGAAACAAGGCCAATGGAGGTACCAATGGGTGAAGCGGGCAGGCCCCAAAGGTCCTGTGACCTCAGTGAAAGAGTCATTGTTGCTCTAGGCTGTGTTGCTCTAGGGTGTGCTGTTTCGTACGAATGTCTGCAAGACTGGTGGTGAACTTCAATATGGATTGTGGTGAACAGACCTTCAAGGTTAACCCACACTTGCAACTACTAGGATCTACCTGCTGGTGCTAAGGCATCAGGGCTAGAAGGTCTAGCGGGCCTTCTAACTTCTAGCATGGGAATGTTATCCCTCAGGAGCGTGGTCTGGTGGGCAGGTCATAAAGGGTGAACCTGGGTCCGCAGTTTCAAATTTGGCAACTCTGGCCATCGTGCCACATCCTCTCGCCCACTGAACATCATACTGCTCCACTGAGAGAAACTCACACTGCCTTCAGCTACAACCCTATTGTGCCCCACTGTAAAAACCTGGATGCGACTCAATTCTAATTATGCACTAGGCAAACGTAATATGCTGATGGAAAAAAAAAAGTAACAACACCCTGGAAAAAGCAAACACTCATAGGGAATGCAAGATTAAGTAAAACATGTGAGTGTATTTGCTTGAAAACGTTAAGAACATGACTACAGGGCCCGGAAGTGATCCGTTTTAATGTTCATTGCTTATATCCTTACGAAACATAAGCAGTACCTGAACACAGAGGCATGGCACACATTTTATAAACTAAAATAAGGAAAAGAGCTGATAAGGATCACATTAAATGTTTTCCACTCTACACATCAACCAGGTATTACAGTACCTCCAGGACTGGTGCACTTTCCCACCCATGCAAAACAATGCTGTTCAAGGAAGGAGAAGAAAATGAAAAGGAACGCTTCACTGGCAAACTCTGTAAACTGGCACCATTATGTTTGAGTGTGACTAAAACTAATCTGGCCACTTTGCGACCTCTCTATCTTGCTTTATTTAGTTATTGAGTTATTTTTCATATTTTGAACTTTTTCTCAGTGTCACAAGGCTGCACTTTGGAATAGAAAAATGTCAAAAAGGTGACATTCCGAGGAAAAGTGTTTCATTCTTTTTTGGATCCATTTCACAAGGGAACGAATGAAGGAAAGGAGAGGAAAGAAGAAGAAAGAGAGGGTAAGAGCTGTTTCTGAAGTCACGGTTTTCATTCAGCAAGTGGAGAGGAGCGAGAGACGAAGAGAGGGGATAAGAGGAAGAAAGAAAATGGCGGGCAGCTGCCAGCAGCAGAGCAGAGCAGAAGTGGACACTGTCGTTATCTTCTCTGGGCAAGAGGGACAAGACAGAGTCCTTTTCCTTCTCTGCCCACCCCTCCCTGGATGGCTGATCCCTTATCTAGAGGCCTTGGCTATTTCTGCTGTCCTGGGATGCATTTTTAAAATAGAAAAGTAGGGGAACTCATTCAATTGAATTGAAAAAGTAGGGGCACGTAGTGGTGCCCTGCCGATCCCGCCCACTTCGACCACTGCATTAAGGACTGATTATAAAGTCTTTAACAGCATCCAATTGAGACCAAGTGAGATGGACGAGCTGCTGTTTGCATATCAGGCCTCTCCCTGCTGTGCCCCTTGGAATATTGGCGCCCTGGGCCTGAGCCGGCCATGCCCCCAGGCTGGGTCTCATTCTTTAGCTTGGCAGGTCAAGGATCAAGCATAGGGATGTGCGAAGCGAGGAGTAGGAAAAAATTAGTCAAACTATAGCAGAGCTCACTGTAGGGTAAAAGCTCGTCCTTATCTTAAAGAAATAAAATATGGATACAGGCCTGCTTGCTCTCCACTGAAGGAAGAAGCTCCAGTAATAGGAAGAAGGATGCAAAGCAGTGCAAGGCAGTGCTTTAAATGGAAAAAAATAAGTGCAGGTACTCTCCAAAATGAGATGTGGACTAGGGGGCGGGGCTTGTGGTGGGGCTAGGGGGCGGAGCTATGGGCAGCGCAAAGGGATCCGGTCAGGGGCCCATTTAAGCATTGATGCACGCACACAGGGCATTCAGTACATGTATTTTAGAAACGCTTACATTCGCTGCTGCCCATATTAATAAACCTTGATTCCCACCTTCTCTGCTACAGCATTACTATCGCCACCTTCCTCCTCTGTGTGGTTGCAAACAAGTGCTGCTGTACTCTGCTATGCCAGCAGGAAGCCTTCTCTTCGATTTCCCGAGAGTAACGAAATATGTCTGTTAGCAGGCCCTGCTCACACACGTACAGTTCTATGCACTCCACAGAGCCTAAGTGGACACTGTGCAGGCGCACAACGCCCATTGAGCTCAAAGGGCTTCAGCCCCCCCACTCCCCATCGTGTGTGGCAGCCCGGGCTAAGACAGCTTCCCGGGCACACCCTCAGGCAGAAATAATTAAAAACTATAGATCTGTCATTCACCGGCTAGACAGAGCATGCCATGTATCCCCAGTGCTTAATTTGTGTTGGTGGTTTCCAGTGCTTGGCACCGGCACTTAACTGTCAGCACCAGGACTTATGGGAGTCTGTCACAGGTTGGCACTGTTTTTATGATTTAGAGATGAGCACAACTACAGTTGTTTATTAATTCAAAATACATAGAAAATTACTCTTGCCTGTCACCAAACCCATTCTTGTAGTTTTCAGGATCTGGAATAGTCTGAAATGTCACACTTGTAGGAGTGTGATGGTTAGTTGTGTTGGTGCTGTCCTTGGCAGCACATGCAGGGGCAATGGGTAGGGCATACTGCAGTAGCCTCCTGACCAGGGCCCTGGCACATATTGCTTTACAAATTAAAGCACTGTGTGTCCCTGATTAATCAAAGCCTTGCGGCTCCTCCTCACACACACCTCTCTCCCTCTCTCTCCACCTGCTAATCCCTGCCCTCTCCCTCAATCCGCTCACCACTTCCATCCTCTGCCTGAGGATTGGCTTACTGCGACAGCAGCTCAACAGGTTAAGTGCCCGCTGCTCGTGTGTGCACAGCTTTCTGTCCCTCGCGACCTGTCGTGTTGTTTACAGCTCAATGAAGTCAGCGGCGGTAGGCTCTAAGGTATTCATTGCGATCCTTCCCCAGGCTTCATCCCTTTACTTCATTCACCAAAGAAAGGCAGACTCAGAAAATTCCAGTTTTCGAGCCCGGGCTGAGATAGCTCCTGAGCACACACACAGCCGCACCGCACCTGAGTACTTCACAGGTCTTTAGAAGACAATTTACTTGCTAACGAGGCTTTGTTCTTTTTCACCCCTTCTTGGAGCCCCTGCATCTCCATTCTGACTATTGATGGGAGAATTAGCCAACCCCCGCTCCTCCCCCCAGATTTGTCTCTAGTTGCGCCTCTGACACCGTGTGAGTTGGCCCCCTCCCAAACTTCCTGCCAGCTCTGAATTAATGCCTTCTGAAGGCCGCGACATTAGCACATTGTAAAGCAAGATTAGCACTCGATAAGAGTGTCTCATGTAAACAGATCCACTCCTTGTCAGCTGTGTTGTACTTCTTTTTGAAATTGCCAATTTCACGGAGCTTGGCTCATATCCCCATGAGTACCGGTACTCTCTTAGGACCAGTGGTCGAAGTGGGGGGAACAGCAGGGCATGACGTGCCCCTACTTCTTCAATTCCACCGATTCCGTTCCCCTACTTTTTTATTTTGAAAATGCGTCCCGGGACGCAAGAAATCGGCATGGCCTATAAAGCTCGGCGTTCATGGCGTTCAAGGACGGGCGGCAGAGAAGTAACAGGACCCTGTCTTTTTCTTCTTACCCAGAGAAGAAAATACAGTGTCCGCTTCTGCTCTGTACCTTCAGCTGCCTTCCCCCCTCCCCCCAACTCTTTCCCTCTTCCCTCTCTTTCTGTCTAGCAGTTCTTCTCTTACTGAAAACCATGACTTCAAGACGGGGTTTTCACTCTCTTTCCTCTCCTTTCTCTTATTTCCTCCCCTGTGAAATGGATCCAAAACTGAAAATAATTTTTGCTGGAAATGTCGTATTTTAATTCCAAAGTGCAGCATCTGGAATAAAAGGTTACAAATAGGAAAAATAACGAGGTAAAGTAAGACAGACTGGTAGCCAGAGGGCAAAGAAACATTTCGGGGGGGGCTTAATCTTTAAGCAATAGGCAGAGTGGAGCTGCAGGGGCTCTTAGAAGGGGTGAAACATCAGCAAGGCCTCATTAACATGCAAATGGTCTTTAAAAGACCTGTGAAGTGCTCGGGTGCAGCTGTCTGGGTGCCCAGGAAGCTGTCTCATCCCGGGCTGCCACACACGACGGAAGGGTGGTGGGGGGTGGGGGGGCGGCTGAAGCCCTTTGAGTCCAATGGGTGTTACGCGCCTGCTGGTAGCAAACTGACCAGATTGATTTTATTCACACCCAAACACATTAGCGACACTTTTACAGAGTTTGCCAGTGAAGCGCTATTTTTTAGGTCGAGCCTAGAACAGCGCATGCGCTGTTGCTCGAATTTTTGTAAGGGGATTTTCAAAGTGCTGCAGCCGCTGGCCTAAAGCCTGCGTGAATGTGCACGTGAACGCGCGCAGCCGCCATATGTCTCCGTCATGGGTACTGTACTTCATGAAGGCGCTACATCAAGATATGCCAAGAACAGTCCTCACCTGCCTCGTTTCACAGTCCAGTATCTCCACCTTCATTCTTTGCCTCTTCCTGTTATTCCCCTTTTTCCAGCCCATTCTTCTGCCACTCGTCTTTGTAAAGAAATAGATGCTTGTTTCTATTTCTTTACTTTTGCTATAATGGGGCACCGGCGCTTTACTTTTACTGTTAAGAATAAAGCGCCGGTGCCGCGATTATAGCAAAAGTAAAGAAATAGATGCTTGTTTCTATTTCTTTACCTTTGGTATAACCGCGGCACCGGCGCTTTACTTTTAACGTTAAAAATAAAGCGCCGGTGCCGCGATTATACCAAAGGTAAAGAAATAGATACAAGCATCTATTTCTTTACAAAGAACAATCATTGGCATAGCCAATAGGTCTCGCTTTTGGGACCTTATAAGTATTTATTTATGCAGCACAATTTCTTTGGTGCAACAACTGTTGCATGGCTAAACACTTACAAGGTCCCAAAGGCGAGACCTATTGGCTATGCCAATGCATGTGTTTTCTTGTCTTTGTTTTCCCTGGGCTTGCAACTAGTGCACCAATCCTGGAGGTACTGCAAAGTGTGGATTGGAAAACAAAATGTGTACTGCGGCTCTGCGTACAGGGATGTGGTCTTTTTACCATACTGCATTACGTTTTGTAAGGATATAAGCAATGGGCGTGGAAATGGGTCCATTCAGGGCCCTGTAGTCATGTCCTTAACTTTTCAGGCAAGAGCACTCACTGATTTCTGAATAGTGAGTGTAAACTCATTAAGGTAACCATGTTGTTCCTGCTTACAATTGACATGGTTTGCTAAATTTTGCATTCCCTATGAGTGTTTGCTTTTTCCAGGATGTTGTCACTTTTTTTTGTAGGCTGCATATTGCTCTGCGTCATTTAAATTGAGCCACATCCAGGTGTTTATAGCCGGCAGCAATTGGGTTATAGTTGAAGGCAGTGTGAGTTTTTCTCAGTGGGGCAGTATGGTGTTCAGTGGGGGAGAGAATGTGGCACTATGGCCAGAGCTACTGAATTTGTAACTGGGGAACCAGGTTCAGCCTTAATAACCAGTCCACCAGACCACTCTCCTGAGAGAGCACAATCCCATGCTAGACCTTAGAAGGCTGCGCAAGACCTTAGAAGCCCTGGTGTCTTAGCACCAGCAGGTGGACCCTAGCAGTGGCAAGTGTGGGTTAACCTTCAAGGTTTGTCCACCACAATCCATATTGAAGTTCACCTCCAGTATTGCAGACAGGCCTATGAAGCAGCACACCCTAGAGCGACAGTGACTCTGTCACTGAGGTCACAGGACACTTGAGAAGGGCCAGCTCTAGGGCAGTGCAACCGGTGTGACCGCACCGGGTGCTGACTTTGGGTGGAGGCATTATGTTTGCAAGTATATTATGGTTTTAAAAGTGCTTGCTGCCTTCTTCCTGGCGTCCAGCAATTTTCGGCAACAATAAAAATGTCATGATGACTGGTGTTTAATGTTCTTCCTAGAGAGAGATCATTTTGTCTAGTGGAATTTCTGATTCATGGAAAGGTAGCTCAGAGGGTTAATGTGCCTGCTGCAAAGAACATGTACCATACAGATTGTGAGAAGTTGGCCTGGTATATGCTGTCTACTAGCTATAGTGGGCACCTTGTACCAGTCCAAACAACCCCTATTGATGAAAGGTTTAAAGACAACCTTTATTGAAAGCTATCCTAGTGGTAGCTATGGAGAGCAGCCTTCAGGCTAAGTCTTGAAGGAGTGTAAAGCAGCTTGGTTTAGCAGATTATAACCTCTTGAATTACTAAATGAAAGGAGATCCACACAAGGTATATATAAAATATATGTATTTATTTCTAAACACTCACTACTAATCTCTTTATGAGATTAGAGTCCAAGATGCACAATAATACAGTTCTAAAATGACAGTAAATAGCACAATATACAATGGGCCCTAGGGGCGGACCAAACCATATATTAAGAAAGTGGTATAAGAACCACGACTTCACTAGACACAGTGCCTAAAGCACGTAGAATCGCTGGGACCCCAAGGAACCCCCCATGGTAGTGAAACAGGAGACCCACAGGGGATGTGTGCAGTGTGAGAACACAGGCGCAAGCCCCGTACTATTTTATGGGAAAGTCACGGTTGGAATTTTAGAAGTTAAGGACACTTAGGAGAGGACTTTGAGAAAACCCCTTTAGACTTAGGGGGTTCTAGGGCCAGCACCCACGGGAGCACCGGAGTACTTGCGTTACCTCACCCAGGGAAGCCGGGTGCAAAGATGTCAAATGGTGTCGGGGATCGTCATTGATTTCAATGGCGATCTACTGCACAGTGCTGCTGCCGGGAAGGAGAAAAGTGTCCGGTGTGATCCAAGCCTGGATCGAAGACCAGGGGCACGGTAGACGAAAACACACCAATGTTGGGTGATTCAAGTGCGAAGAGGCGAAGCTTGACTCTGCAGCCACGAGGACCAGGAGGCGTCGACGACAACCAGAAGCTGGATTTGAGCTGTCCCACAAAGGATGTCGAGTGCTGGGGTGTCGGTCCTCGTATTGAACACAACAAGCTTTGGCAACAGCAACCCACGCAGAAAGAGAAAAGATGCTTTGGTGCGGACCAGCAAGGTCCTGGGGACTCCCCAAGCAATGGAGAGTCAGGACACGTCTGGAGCAATCAGGTAAGCCTAATTAGAGGTAAAGTTGCCTTCACAGGGACCCATCAGTCGACGGACTAGGGATCGCGAAGGGACCTCGTGAGAAAACACAAAGGGCCAGCTCACGGAACACTCGTGGAGTGTAGGCGGGCAATATTCAGTGCAAATGCTGCTCGGGGTAAGGGCTATAAGTAATCCAAAGCTTAGCTGCAGGAGTTGTTGGAAAGCTGATGCTTCTGCAAAGTGACGTGGTGTCCAGGGTTTCGGTTTGCACGGTCGCCACGAGGGATACGGGCCTCAGACTTGCTGTGGGCACTGTTCTACCTCTAAGACCACGGAAACCCACCACCTGGCGGGAGCTTCGGAGCTGCAAACCGGTCAGATCTGTCTTTGGTGCCTGCCTTGCAGGGGAGTAACTCCTTTACTCCAAGGGAGATTCTTTCCTTATCTAGTTCAATGTAGATCGTCGAAGTTCCAGGATTCAGTATCAGAGTTTCGTCCAGGTGTAATCTAAAGTCCTGTAGCCAGGGGTTCCTTTCTTATACCCAAGGAAGGGGTGGGACAAACTCTAGGGACCCACCTATGGGAGGGTCAGGAAAGAGGGGTGGCTACACCCATTTCCTTTGTCCAGTTTCGCGCCAGAGCAGGGGCTGGTAGCCCCTGCAACCGGTTTGAGCTGGACTATGCACAGGGACACCAAATGTGCCCCCATTGCTGAACTTCAAAGCACTCTTGGAGTGCACCCACCCAGCCCCAATACACTAAAGTCTTTCTGGGAGGTGGTGACACCTCCCTGTGACAGCAAACCTATTGTCCAAGCCTCCCCTGCCGGAGTTTCGTCCAGCAACAGGAGGGCAGACTCGTGTCTGTGGCTGGCAGCATCCATTTTGTGATGCCAGGGCTCTGTTAGCTGGTACCGGGTATACCGGTGCTGTCATGTCTCTCCCTCTAGAAGGGTGGGATCATACTCCCACACCAGTTACTTGTGTGGGGGTATGATTCCAAAGTGTTTGACACCAAATACAACATGTTTCCGTGCAGCCATTCCAAAGTTAGCATTTACCGTTTGGTTATAATGCACTTAAGAGTGTATGGTTTGGCAGCATCACAAACAACCCCAGAATAAAGGTTCGGAAGGCTGCTGAGGGGCTCTGCTCATGCATGGGCACCCTCTCACATAAAACCCAGCACCCTGCCTTCAGGATTGGTAAGGCCTGCCATGGGGTGACTGATAGGTTTATATGTGCAGTAATATGGAGAGATATAGTGAACCTATATCTCAGTAAGGGGTGCATGCACCACCTTTCCCAGGCTGCAGTAGCAGACCTGTGGTGTCATTTTGGAAGGCTTCCCAGGGGTGACACAGTACATGCTGCAGCCCCTGGTAGGCCTCTGGGGTACCTATGCCCTTGGTACATAGTATACCATATACTAGGGACTTATAACGGTACCCCAGAATCCAATCTGGAGTGTACCTATAGTACTTGTAATCAATTTAAGGGAGAAAGCAGATAGGCTGGGGTCTTGAATAGCAGGATCCCAGCCAGACTAAGTCGGAAACCAGCAAAACACTAGGAAAAAAGTGGGGGCAACCATGTAGTCAGATTCCACCTTCCTACACAGATCACAAAGTGCACATAATGTAAATAGATCAGTGAGCTACTGCTTTTGTCAGAGAGATCCTTTTGTTACTTGCAGTTTATAAGTTAAAATCCTAACATTGAACAGTGAGCTATTAACTTTCATCTAAGAGCTGCATACAAACAGCAAGGTATAGATTAGAGCGGTATGTTTTTCCCCCCAGTCTTTGATTATCCTAATGTTGCAAAAAGTGTTCTTTTGGACAGAAATCAATTCTGATTATTAAAGAGAACCCCCAACCATGGTATTATGTTTTAAAATTCTGAATTTGTTTCTCCAGACCAATCACTATTAAACTATACCACCTAGTAGTATGGTTGTCATGTGACTCCTACACCTTCTAGTCCTTAGTCTTATGTAACATTTTCTATACAGTGATTTACACACATATTGATTGTCTCTGAGTAATGTGTTTGATGTAAAGTGCTCTGACACCCTACACTGGTATGAGTGGCGCTGTAAATCAAATTAAATGCATCTGAGAGAGAGTGTGGTTATGGAGACTTGAGGGGAACTGTTAAAGGGTGATAGTGAGGGAATCCATGGCAGAGGTGGTCATTGGGGAGTACTAACAAACATTAATGCAGAGGGCACCACCAGTGCTAAGACCGGCCCTGCCCTTGAGGCCAGTCTGCCTCAACCATAGTTAGCTCCATTGGCCTAGTTTCAGAAGTAGTAGCTGCAACTCACCAGGGATTGGCAATGCAGAATTTGGCACGCACACCAAACTAAGTTCGCAAACTTCACAGTCTCTCTACTTCATTCACGAGCACTTTTAACATGTGCTGCTTGCTGTGGGGTCACTGGAATTAAATATGCAGCAAAGGAGGACAAAATTATGCCACAGTGTTGACTAAATTATGCATTTAAAAAAAGGCTGCAGCGTAATGCAGTATATTTTCTGATATTTTATTATTTTGACGTGTACACATGCTAACAGTCTTTGGAAAGATTTTGCCTTATTAGCACCAGTGTAACATATAAATGCTACAGTGAGAAAGATGATCAGTCAACCTTTGCAATAAGCCATCCACTCCGCTGCAAAACAAGTCACATTTTTTGTTAACTTTTGATACATTTGAGCTATAAACAATTTATTAGTTTAAATGGTCAGATCATGCAGCAGATCTTGCATTAGGAGGCAAATATGGCAGAGCCAGAGTTATATAGAAAACATTTGCAAACTAGGATATTTTGCCATTCATGTTTGAACTGCTGTTGTGGAAAAAGGGAGAAGTGCTGATGATAAACACCATGGCTCTGCGAAAAATTGCTTGTGCTTTCACATTTTATCATATTTGGGACATTCTGTGATTAGAAGCATATCCCACTTTGTGAATGTGTTTTAATGTCAATAACTCATTATAACCTTATATAATCATGTGTATCCATTGGTTTATTAAACTGGGCAGTGAAATGCCAAACAAATACTAAAAATTGGGATATTTGCGCATTCTGGCCACACCTCTGGCTCCGCCCACTGAGCCAATCCTTGGGTTATTCCCACCCTCTGATTCTCCGCCCACAGTTCCTCTACTTTTTTTCCCCCACTTCGACCACTGCTTAGGACAAAGAGAAGTTCCGGTACTTAAGCGCCGAAAATGTAGAAGTGCCGGTACTCAGTACCAGTGAGTACCGGCCCATTTAAAGTACTGAGTGCAAGGCCATGTAACATCATTTAGAGCATGTATTTGGAGAGTGGACTGCATCAAAAAGGCACGTCATTCTGCTGCCTTTCCTTCATTCAGAGAAATGTTTTCGGAGCCCCGAGGTAACCTGCAATAAAATAATAAATAATTCAGGGAAGGAACATTTATTCTGTGTTATCGCGGCACTTGGACATAAAACTGTAGGTGCTGGGTGGAAAATGTGGAAATAGGTGAGCCACCTTTCAGAGACTAACGGCATGGGCATGCGCCCTCCCAAGGGGATTTCGTCCTTTGTGAAGAGCTACAATTGTCTCTATATTTACCAGCGACCAGGAGGTGGATTTAATTTCCCAGATCCCAGTAGATGGATTTGCTGCCAAACAAATACCACATATCATGTTGCTAAGATTTGAGTTTTCCGTTGTAATCCGAATGACATCAGGGAAACAGAATGACTGTCACTCAACTGCATCATCTCCTGTCCCACCCCCAAAAGACCCACCCTGGGACATCCTGCAGCGGGAAAATTAGATGGAACATCCACCACTCTAGGGCCTGTGTGGCAGTCGGAAGGGCACTTTTGCAGCCGCTGTGTTTTTAGGTCTCGCCTGACCCAGCGCATGCGCTGGTCTGGCGAGACTTATTGAGAGGGCTCCAAAAAGTGCTACCAGGCCAGCCTAGAGCTACAGTGCATGTGCGCGGGCGCGCGCGCCGCGCTTTACCGCGATTACTTTCACTTTCGCGGCCGCACGGCCGCTTTGATGTTTGATCGTGATCGCGATCACTTTCGCGGCCGCACGGCCTCTTTGCATAGCCAATAGGTCTCGCTTTTGGGACCTTTTAAGTATTTAGTTATGCAACTGTTGCATGGCTAAACACTTCTAAGGTCCCAAAGGCGAGACCTATTGGCTATGCCAATGCTTGTTAAAGTGTGTCAGCTAGTAGTTTCACAATATCACCCACATGCTTATGTGTGGAGAATCTGGGCGCCTGGAATTACGGCTTCTGGACACTACCTCTGCTCATATTAATTCCTGTTTCGAGTTAAACCCTACTGATGGGCTGGGAGGGAGGGCGAGGGAAGTTGAGGACGTGTCTTGGTGGAACTATTCAGGGGGTCTGGCCGGAGTCAGGGAATAGGGCCAGGCTGCACTGCAGCCTATTCCCAAAGCGATATTAGTGACTGAGTTTTCAGCCGGTAAAACAGGATCAGGTGTCAAAATGGTCCACCCTTGATTAAGTGGAGTGAAATTCCACCCGGAATTCCGCCCCACTCGTCTTGTAATCAAGGCCAAATTTGCCACGGTGTCATTCCATCTTGAAAAGAATGTTTTCTACTCTGAAAGTGTGAGGCTAAAGGCAAGTTATATCACGTGATCTATACAAACTCCAACACATACCAACATTCCAATAAATGAGAAAATGTTATAGTTCTGTTAAATGTCTGTGACCCTGGTTCGTCATTCCATTCCATCCTCCTTCTCCTGTCCTGTTTTTCCCTCCCCTGGTTCTCTCCCCTTCTCATCCTTCATGGTTTTTTTTTAGTATGTTTTTTAGTTTCTTTTTATATGTAACGTGCGTTGATACCCTGCGGTTTCTTTGCGTAAAAGAGAAATAAATACATAAATAATCAGAAATACTGACATTTTAATGTCCATATAGTATCGACTAGCAGCTCAGTGGACTAATGTATCCCTTCCAAGAATCTGCCTTTGACCTTAACAGTCATAGACTTGAGTTCTGATGTATCCACTTATCCTTCCATGCTTCTATAACTGATAAAATGATGAGTACCACTGACGGGTACTGGGATCAAGGGCATAATTATCAATGGTGCACCAGGTGCAGTGCCACCGGGGAGCCGTGACCGGATGAGTCCACGTAACACTGATTGCCGCTACATTTGTAAAAAATTTTTTACCTAACTCACAAAGCTGGGGTCCATTTTCCTTGCTTGCACTAAGGCCCATCGCATCCTTCCCATGCTACTGGCTGGGATATTCCAAGAAATTAACATCCAGTGTTGACCTAACATGGCCAGATGATTCGGTGCTTAATTTGAGCCGGTGGTTTCCGGTGCTGGGCAGCAGCACTTAATTGTCAACAACATTGCTTGTGACAGTCTGCCACAAGGCGGTGCTATCAGGCTAATTTACAGACAACCACAACTACATTAAAAATGACTAGCCTCCCAAACCTTGTAGCTTTGGGAGCATGCAATAGTACGAATTGTCACACTTGTAGGAGTGTGATAGTACTTATTGGCAGCATGGCAGGGTGTAAACCGCAGTGGCCACCTGGGGAGAGCTCTGACACTTCTTTCTATTTTGTTACAAAGTAAGCACTGGCCAGATCTTAGAATGAATAAAAAGGGTATCCTTTGGACCAAGTAATAGGCTTTCAAGAAGATCTAATATAATGAATAATCATATCATACATATCCTGATTCAAACCCGGTAATATCATTCATTCATCCCAGTCTGAGGAGGATTGACTGGGATGAATGAATGATATTACCTGGTTTGAATCAGGATATGTATGATATGATTATTCATTATATTAGATCTTCTTGAAAGCCTATTACTTAGTCCAAAGGATACCCTTTTTATTCACTTTATAGTGCCCTACTCCTTTGGTCTAGAAGGGGCCCCTCTTTTCTTAGAAAGAAAAACAGATCTTAGAATAAAATGATCCCCAGTGAGTTTCATTGAATTCCGTAGAGGTGTGTGGAGCATGCTGCGGACATCCGCAACTCAAGGACTAAATGGAACTTGTACCAACCTGCGTTGAAGAATTATGCGGTCAGTGAGGCATAGGCCTATTGCTAGAGCTTAGGCGTCGCATATGCTGCGGAACGTGGTATAAACCAGGCCCCTCTTCATAGCTAAACACGTTAGTTGCAATTGCAAACATATACGGGAATTAGGTATGCAAAATCCATTAAGTCCTTTCTGACCAATTAATTCACGAGCGCGCGCGCCCTGCATCCTGCATTGCGGATTTATTTACGTGAGCCAAACGCAGCTCTGCCAATCACGGAAACACGATTACAATGGGAAACATGCATTTCACCTCCCTTGTTTCCAGGTGAAGCGAAATTATCATTTTGACACGGCACTTTGGGTTCTCTCAGATGCGGTTTCTCGCAGGCATTACGGAGATTGAATTATTCATGACGGGGACCAATGTAACGGCAGGAAACTTTGTGAGCTGACTGAGTTCAGTCTCTCTACCAAAGAAGATAGCAGTCCACAAGTATGGAAAACAGTTTAAAAGCGGAAATGAGCTTGCTCGGGAGAGGAACGAAACGCAGGCCTCGTTGCCACGTCACAGAAACAGGCAGTAAGAAAACCTGGATTCAAACAGATAGCTCTGTAAAGAAAGACAATAATTCCAATTATGGGAAAAATGTGTCATATAATATGACATCGAATTCTGGAACCTTGTTTGCCAGTACCAAATGATTTTAGGCCACATGTAATAAGTATTGATTCACAAAAGGGGTTGAAAATGATTTCCTGTCTTTTCCAAATTGAATCTAATTTCGCAAATTGATCTATATATTAATAGCTCCAAAATCCCCATTGAGAGAAGGTTGCAATCTACCATATCTCATGAATATTAATTAGGTAGGTTGCAAATTTCAACTCACTCTGATTGATGTCCATCACAAGGGTAGTGGCCAGCTACGATCAGCAGTAGGCCATAATGTATGTTATCACATTTTTAATATGCAGCCAGTTTCATTTAACAAATATGCGCTGAATGTAAAGGTTTTTTGTTTAAAAAAAATATATATATAGGGGCTCATTTATGAGCCCCTGCGTCACTTTTGCGCCGCCGGTGCGTCACTTTTTGTGACGCACCAGTGGCATAAAACATGCGCCATGTTGCGCCATATTTACAAAGTGACGCATCTAGGTAGATGCGTCACATTGTAAACCCCTGCGCCACATTATACCTGCGCCAGGTATAATGTATGCAAGGGGGGCGTTTTGACGCAACAAAGGGTCGTAGAAGTGACGCAGTGAAATCTACGAGATTTCACTGCGCCACTTCTAGTGTGCAAATGCGTCAATTTCTTGCGCCTGCCTCACAGCAGGCGTAAGACTGACGCAGGCCCTTTCACATGGGGCTTGCCCCATGTGAAAGGACACATTGCTGGAGTTGCGTCACTTTTGTGACACACTCCAGCGATGCGTCACTTTTGCGCCTACAGATACGTCAGAAATACTGACGTATCTGTGACTCCTTGCGACATGATGCGTCATACTGTAAATATGACGCATCATTGGAGTCGCAGGGAGGGCGCAGTGAAAAGTGACGCATCACTGTTTTCACGCAGTGATGCGTCATTTTTCATAAATGAGGCCCATAGTTTTTGTGAGAGTTAGTAGTGGTCTCCTGCACCTCCATTTCTAAACCATCTTGCGATTTGGTAAGCTTTTACTGCAAAATGGGTTTAGGAATATCAAAAAGTCATTTTTCCACTGCAAAACATCTGCTTTTCTGAATTGCAAGGTTTTGACTGGAAAATTGATTAGTACATTTTCCCCTTCATATATATTTTGACATCGTTGGACACCTGCAAGCGTTGCACTTCTCTTCCTCGAAATAGCCATCCTGAGACTGAAGTGGGCACTGACAATTTCACTAACTATTGGTTGCGGATGGAGACTGTTGGGATTCGCTTTTGGGAACCGGGACTTCTTTTTCCATCATCAGCTTTCTCTCCAGAGCAAGAGAGCGAAAGGCAGAAAATGGGAATGATGGAAAAACAGAGAAAAAGGAGATAGCAGGGATAAAAAGCCTGCGAGAGTGAAGTGAAGAAATAGGAAGTGTAGAGTGGTTGAAGAAAGAGTCTTGAGGGGGAATTAAGACTAGGCATTATTGGTATTTTTCAACCTCGACATTCAGTAACACTGGTGGTTGGCTCCTAAGAAAACTTAGAGCCACTGCAATTATTTTTTCACAAGCGCTGCAATTATGTCCAACAATATTTATAGTAACCAAAAATTGAACCCCTGCTACCAGGGGCTGCTGGTAACCTTTGAAAGTGGTGGGGCGATTGAAGGGCCCCACCACTTTCCCAAAAACAAAATAAAAAACACCCCTCCCTCCATAACCCCAAGGTAAACCACCCCTCCCTCCAAAAGCCCAAAATAAAATACACCCTCCGTCCAAATGTCTAAAATTAAACACTCCTCCCTCCAAAAGTAAAAAGAAAACCAGTCACTATAATAACATTGTAAATAAATAAAATAAATGGTACCCACGGCTACACGTCCTCCATGCTCCTCAGTGTTCTACTTCTGAAGCTGCTGTCGAGCTCACCTAAACAATTCAGACGCTGCTCTCATGCTGTGAAGCATCATGAGAGAAGCACCTGGATTGGATGGAGAGGGCTGGCTGGAGGCTCCCACAGGCCCTGTAGACCTGTGGTTGGTCGCCACCCAACTGTCTACGACAGCTGAGTGGAGAGCTTCAAATTGCACGTCACTTTGGCCTGCACAAGATAGCCGGCCAAAGTAACATGCGCACATTGAAGCATCCAGCATGCCACTACACCTGGACACGCTAGCATGTCTATGTGCTCGGGGTTGGCTGGCTGATGCAGTGCACCAGTCGGAAAAATAAAATGGCAATGAAATCTTTCCATAGCCATTTTATTTTGTTCCTGCATGGCTGGCAGCAGGTGAGGGGACAATGCTCCCCGCCCTCCTGCAGAAACCACCGCTGCCTGCCACTATTTATGGGGTTAGAATTCAAGACTCAGCAGGGACTATATCACCCATGGATTTGCCATCTATCCTGCTGTGGGTTTCTTAGCATATATGAACAGTATGATTTACTGGTGTACCATTGCTATTTTATGGGGTGGCAGCCAGGATAATGGATGCATGAAAGATTATTACGTAAATGCAAAGATGGGGGACTCTGTACAGGTGTGGGCGGTGATAACTTCTAGTTTCTTTGTAGATGCATCAAATCTAGGGAAGTTAATCCATTTAAAAATTGCTGTTTTGGATTGGAGCCTGCAATGTAATCTAGGCAGATAACTTTGATACAAATTCTATTTAAGCCTCTAGTGCCCATGCACGAACAGCAAGCTTCTTGTGTGGCCAGTTCCTAAACATCAGCAAGTATAACAAGCTCATCTTGTCAATGATTCCTAATCTCTTTAATTAAATGATTTCAGAAACATCACCTCATATGCAAACAACATTCATCAAAACTCAACTGACTATATGAGGCAGATTTAAACCTACTAGGGTCTTGTATAATATAAAAAAAAGATCAATGGGCACGGGGGGGAGGCATAGAAACAAGAGTCAGCTTACAACAAAAACATTTTTACTTAATACTCTTAATTGTCTACACAACCTGGAGTAAAGAACCTGAAACATTTATACAAACCTTCTAAACAATGTTAAAGTGACATTATAGCTAGGTGAATATGTCAGTGGCAACATTAAAGTTTTGAACGCAATCAAACATAGAAATTCACCAGTTATAGTTAGCAGAGCTAACAAAAACATGCACCCCCACATGAACTGCTTATGACCTCTCATATTACATCACTGATGACATGTTCTATGACGTCACTGATGACAACTCAAATGACATCATCATCCAATAAGTGTGTTAGTTTAATATGGCGTGTAAATAGTGGCTGGAAAATTCCATATTACTTTTCTACCTAATTTTGTACATCCTGTGTCCAGCTAATGGTTGTAAGTGTTTACATAGGTTTGTAAAATGTATGAATTAAATGATTTGAAAATGTACATACCACGACTTAGCACCCGTGAGGGTACCCAGGCGCTGTCCATGACCACTAGGGAGATTTAGTGATTTGCTGAGGATCACAGTATGTTGAGCTGATGCTGAGATGCAAACCCGGATACCCAGCTCCCGAGTCTGAAGCTCTGGCCCCTGTGCCACATTCTCTCCCCCTCTACGTAGACATCTTGAACGTGTTATCGATCTTTGTATTGAAGAGTAACTCTATGTGTAGGTGACAGTTGATAACTTATGTCTAGATTGTTCCGTACAAGGTTTTTGGTGCAGCAGAAATAGTTTTGAACAGGGTAAAGATTCTATGTGGTAGATATTAAGTATGGTAAGCAGCCTAAAGGTATTAGACTCAGTCATTTCAACATGACCATTTCTACATAACATACTAATCTCTGTACATGTGCTTGTTTTGTTTCAGAAGCTGGGCTATCTTTAAATATTTCACCACAGTATGAAGGCTGCATACACTATGATCCCATTGGGTGCAGGGTCAAGACTGATTTGCATATGGCTGGGTCAAAACTGGAATGGCATAGTGAGCAAAAAAACGATAGATTTAGGCCCAGATCTCTGTACTGGAATGAATGTATGCCATCGTTCTGCATTCTGTCCATCAATTGTTCTTTTTGCATTTATACTATGATCTTTAGCATCTTCTGACTTTGGTTATTTCGAAAGAATTGTGACTTTTTGACAAGTGTTGGATGCAGAGTGCTGGGGTTTCTTTGCTGCTTGGAGGGACTTCTAATGCCACACACCACTGGCCTGAGAGGAGGGGCCTGATTCTAGCCACCTCCCGACATCGTCGACGTGCTATAAAGTGCCTTGTTAATAACCACGGCGTGGGACTCAGAGTGCAGTGGTTTCTTTGCTGCTTGGAGGGACTTATAGTTCCTCACACCACTGGCCTGCGAGGAGGGCAGGGGCGGCTCCTCCACTAGGGCAGAGGAGCGTTGCCCCACTGCTTTCTCGCAGTGCGAGAAGCCGAAACATAAAATGGTAAAACAACAATTTTATGTTTCTGCTTCACGCACTGCGAGAAAGGAGAAGGGTTTGGTGTGGGGCAGGCAGGTGGGAGGGTCTGCTCTAAGGCAGGAAAGGAGTGGCTTACCCACTGCTGAGGGCGCTGAATGTTTGGTCGTCCCTCTGGGGCCGACGAAACTAGTAATGCGCACTCTGCCTTTTCTCCATGGGCGCCATCCACTCCAATCACAATGGTGCCATTGCAGCATTGTGATTGGCTTAGGGGAGGGGAGGGAGGCTGCCTGCTTCCTGTTCTGGCCGGAGGCAGGAAAGCAGGAGCAGAACGAGCAGTGAAGAGGCGGGACCCAGGAAAGAAAAGTAAAAAACTAAATTGATTATCTCAACCCCAGCTCTCACTCACCACGCGACAACCCCTTCCCTCTCGACCACTCGCCTGTCCCACCCATCCCACGCGACCCAGCGGTCCCCCCCACCCATGAGCCATGCCGACCTTGACTGAAGGAGGGTCCTGATTCCAGCCGTCTCCGACATCACTGATGCGCTATAAAGCACCTTGTTAATACTCGCAGCATGGTACGCAAAGTCCTGGGGTTTCTTTGCTGCTTGGAGGAACTTCTCATCCCAGACACCACTGAAAAGTTTCTAAGTCGGAAGGTAAAATTTTGACCGAGGCCTCCCGCTTAGTCTATCCAACCTTTGCTGGACCTTATATTGCGTTGATGGCCTTATTGCTAGTGGTAGGTGCATACTTATGACGACGCCGGTTCACAGCGTACAAAACGCTTGCACGCTCCCGGATGCTTGCCCTCACCGATTGATCCTTTGACGTGTGATACCGAGACTGACTGTGAATACCTAATGCCCAAATGTTACAGAGGAAGCCCCAGGCTAGAAGGCCATTGTGATGGGGCGAAACACGTCTTGGCTGTTAAATGTCCTTTTTTGTTACGGGGATCGATTGATCCGCCTATGTGTTGCATGAATCAAATTGTGAAGAATCAAGCATCCAAAATCAAAAAATGAAACAATGAATTGGGAATTTTTTGCTTGAAAAAGAGTGATTACTTTACTTTTTCTGGCACATCCTACAGTAGGTGCATACTTACCCCAACTAATATCCACCTTCCAACAATTGTACAGATATAATTCTTTCTAATCCCCATTTAGGTAACAAATGCCCCAATTCCTCTGAAGTTAAGCCAATTAATTGGGTCCCAAAAATGTTTGAAAACCTTCAGTTTAGTGCACATTCTCCATCTACGAGGGAAGTGCCAGAGCCTCCACCCACAGCTAGCCTTGATAGACCCTCTCCCGCTCGGGGTATGAATGCAGTTGAGTGTAGCAACCGCTATTCTGTTCTCTCCATAGAGGATGTTACGATGGAGAGTCCCCCAGGTGACCACTAACGCAAGCCCTGTGTTTGGGTTGGGTCCACTGGGTTCCTGTGGCAACCTTAATGTTAGACCCATTTGCCATCCTCTAGAGGGTTGATACACAATGGCATTTATATTCCCGGAAAAGCTGGGGATACCGTGACTATAATCTACCTCATGAATGGCCCTTAGCTGGCCCCAGGAGTCAGGTAAGATAATGATCCATTAATTAGTAAAGACGTCCACAGGTTACGCGAGGTTAGGCACTGCTATTCAATAATCAGGAGTGATATTGTAAATGCAGAAAGGGTAACTTCTCCAGATGAACCTTTCGATAGAGTGTGTGTTTCCTTTCTGCAAAATGATCTGGTTGAGAGTCTCATGGCCATTTTGGCTTCAACCATTTCTTGTGCAAAAACTGGCATATTGCTGAAACTCCGAGCCCTGTTTCCGCCATCTGGGCCAGGCAGTTGCAGGGATGCATTGATGGAGGGGCAGTTGTAAGCAAGATCAGCAAAGTTATTCTTTGTCTGAGCCCAAGGCCCCCCTATGTACTGCCAATGGTTCAAGGGTTTCTGAGGAGGGTCTGCCAAAATGTGTGAGCCCTCCCCAATCTTTGATTACTTGCCCCTGAAAGGTTGAGGATAACTATCTAGGGGCTGATTGTGAATATCATTTGGTACAGGTGTCTCAACAAAGGACAAGCCCCATCAATGTAAACATGGAGGGGAATGTTCACAAAGGTTCTAACTCTCAATTCCCCAAAGCAGGTAATATTTTTACATGATGCATCAATACAAATTGCATCGTGGAATGTATCGCGGATAATTAAGGTACTACAAGAGGATGATTGGGGCCAGTTCATTGAAGCCTTTGAAATTTGCCTGTTTCACGAGACATGGTGTTTAACCCCCTTTCACAGGAGTAGGTACACATCCTTCTGCATGAACGCAACCAAGTCCGGTCAGGGTAGGCCCTCAGGAGGGTTGGGAATTTGGGTCAAAATTGCATTACAGTGCAAAATGAACATTGTGCCTATTGACTCCCCCAGCATCCTAGTAGGTAGGCTGATGCTTTCCTCTGGTTTCTCGTTAACATTTTTACTGTTTATAATAGCGTGGGAGCCTGTAACTCTGAGTTTAGTGTACTCAATGTGTTACAGCAAGCCCTTTTGGAGCTCCAGGGGAATGGCCTACTGTTGGTGGCAGGAGATATTAACAAAAAATTTCAATCGTTGGTCACCTCGCCCCTTGAGTTAACTGTGGATTGTGATAGTCAGTGGGGTATTCTGCAAATCAATCTCCCCTTAGTGAGATGCACATCTAAAGCTGCGGTGATTATGGTCCTAACCATAAATTTTGATCTTAGTGCTTCCAATGGTAGAACCTCATCTGTTCGCCAGGTAAGATGACATAAAAGAACCCTGGCCATAGTAGTAGAATTTACTACTTCCTGATGGATATTTCGCTCTGGCCCACAATACTGGTGGACCGAGTAGACAGCGATCACAATTCCCTAAGTCTGTCATTTGTGGATAGACCAGTCCACACACCAGAGTTCCAGGGAAACAGGGATATAGGAGACCTTACGTACACAACAGTGGCGTAATAAAATTGAGGGAGGGGTCACCTGCAAAGTACATGGAGGTGCCCCCGCGAGACTCAGTCAGGAGCTCTCAGGCCAGGGTACCTGGGGCCACCCTGCAATGCAGGGGCTGTGAGTGCCTTTGTTACGCCACTGGTACACAAATACCCAGAAACGTATGTGGTGGGGCTGGGTGGAAAAAACCCTGCTGCCGTACAGGCTGCAATTCAAAGAGTAAACCTAGACTATGAAGTCTTTTCCCAGCTTCCACTTGAGCAAAGGATTGAAGAATTAAAAAACGAGTCATTAATAACTATTCAACCATTTAAGAGAATTGTTTGGTAAAGCCAGAATAAAGAGCAGGCCATTGCACAAACCTGCTGGTTGGTATAATGGCGCCTGTAGGTCAGTCAAAAGTGAACTCCTTGTTGCAATCAAATCGAAGTCCCAATCGGAGATATTGAGGTATTGGTCTTGCTACAGGCTGGCATTAGCCCAAGCGAAAAGGGATTGGGAGAGCTCGCTGTGGACATCACTGCATGAAGCTTTGGCTGCTAAAAGTAATACGAACTTTTGGAGAATAGCTGCAGTTTGCCTAAATGGCTACAAATCCATGCTAGACTTTTGTATCCAGCCCCAGGAGTGGATGGGACATTTTAGTAATATGTATTCAAACCGGTGTGGCACAGATAAGGTTGTCAGTAGGCCCACAGGAAATGGTGCCCCATGTAAGCTTATCACCCTCAAATTTTCACTCAATGAAACACTAGGTGCATTTAATTCTTGTATTCCTGCCTGTCCCCGGGTCCTGACAGGAACCTAATGATCTGTTGTTAAGTAAAAACAAGGAGATAAATATAGAAACGATAGCTGGTTTATTAGTAGATAATCGGTGAGGCACAGCATGCAGCAAAAAGCCAAAGATGCACAGTTTAACTGTCAACTCTAGAACATAGAACATAACACGTACACGCAGGTACTATGTTCTATGTTCCAGGTTGAGGGAAGGGAGCAAGGGAAACTACAAAGGAAATGAAAGAAAGAATGTAACACATCTCCTCTCTAATATAAAACAAAATAAATCATTACAATCAAGTTAAGTATCAACCGGGTAAAATTCTTGGACAAACATTTTCTTTAACTCTTGACGCAACAGATTGCGTATGCACCAAAGTATTAGCAGAAACATTTTTTGAATTGTGTAATGGAGATGAACCAGCATTGTATAATGCTTTGCATTTAGCAACCCTTCTCATATTCCAAACCCTACCGTCTTGGGTAATAACACTACTCTTACAAACCTTCGCAATCTTAATAGGTTGGTAGAATTTAGAATAACCTTTTATCAAAAAAACAGGTCTTTTGATTCTGACCCACTCTCCTACCACGAAATCATGAGCTTTAACTTTCATTTTTTAATCAAATGCTAATTTCATTTTATTTTGTTTTTCTTCCACACGTTTGGCAACAATGTCAATATCAAGTGTGTTTTTATTAGTGTTAATTTTCTTTATCCACCAAAGACAGATGTCAGAAGAGGGTTCCCTACCCTTCAACAGTCTAAAAGGACTTACACCAGTAACAGAGTGCGGAGTGATGCGATACATCCATAAATTCCTCCTCACTATATCCGTCCATGGTTCAGAAGATCCATTAACAGACTGAATGCCATCTTTAAGAACACGATTAAAGCGTTCTACTAGACCGTTTTCTCTTGGTTCGTATAGGGACGTGGTATGGTGTTTAATGTTGCACTGTAAAAGAAACTCTTCCATTTCTTGTGAAACAAGTTGAACTCCATTATCAGTTACCATCATTTCTGGTGCACCTTCACGGGCAAAGACCTCTTTAAAAAAATAATTATCACCTGAGATGAGACACTAGCAACAAATTTAACCTCAGGCCATTTAGAGTGATAATCCATAATGACTAAGGCAAAACGAGCATTCAAAGGTAATTGTTTGAAAGGCCCAGCTATATCAAAAGTTACTTTCTGCCAAGGACGAATTGGCCAACTGACTGGATTGAGAGGGGCAGAAGAAACTTGAAGCATCTTGTCACTACTAATTCATTCTGGACACTCCCTAACTGTTTTGTCTACCATCTTGTCAAGTCCAGGCCACCAGAAATTTGCCCTAATAAGTCGTTTCATTGACGACATACCCAAATGTCCTTGGTGAGAAAGAGACAAAATCTTTTTTTGCAACTTAACAGGAGGAATAATTTTCCCCCCGTTTGAAAAGTATACCACCAATTTCTTCAATCTCAGAAGATATACGACAATACGGAGCAATTTCAGCAGACACAAGTCTTTCCTTGGGCCACCCTTTTTTTATGAACTCGAAAATTTGTTGACACAAAACATCATCATTCACTTCTCTAGACCACTCACTTTCGGACAGGTTTGTAAACTCATGTGAAACCAAATCTTCTATAGTGGCAATAATGTCCACATCTTGTGCAATAGTGGACACACGTTCATCAGAACATGGTAACCTAGAGAGAAAGTCAGCCGTGACATTATTCCTGCCCGGGACATACACCACCTCAAAGTCATATTCCTGTAAACGGGACGTAAGGCGGGCTATGCGGGCAGTGGAATTCCACCCACCCCCAGGAGATAAAATTCCAACAAGAGGCTTATGATCAGTCCTGAGTATAAATCTACTACCCCAGACATAATTGCGAAAATGTTCAATGGCCCAGATGCATGCCAGTAATTCCCTCTCAATTACCGCATATCTCCTTTCCGTTGCCGACAGTGTTCTGGAAGCAAATGCTACACACCACTCATCTTTCCCAGAGCTCTGACTAAGAACGCCACCCAGTCCATAAAGACTGGCATCCACCGTGATAATACACTTCTTATTAAGACAAAAGGATTTAAGAGTGGGTGCATTGACAATCTCTTTTTTGATTTCTCTGAAAGCCATTTCTTGTACCTCAGTCCAAATAAATTCAGCTGATTTTCTAGTTAACTCCCTGAATTGTATAAACTTGCTGTAATATTCACAAAGACCAGCAAAGGAAAGAAGTTTTTCCTTGTTGTCAGGAGCAGGAGCCTTTATGGTCGCATCAACCAAAGCTTTTTTTGGTACAACACCTTCACCTGAAAGAGTATGACCAAGATACTCTACAGATTTGCAAAAAAATTGCATTTCGAATCCTTAAGAGTTAAACCATATGTACTCAATCTAGAACATACTTCTTTTAAGTGAAGAAAGTGTTCATCCACATTTTTAGAAAATATGAGTATATCATCTTGAAAACATTTGACAAACATGTTTACATCTTTAAAAATATGATACATCGCTCTCTGAAACACAGACGCAGCTGAAGCTAGGCCAAAAGGCATTCTTTTAAACTGGAACAACCCATGAGGTGTGATAAATGCCGTGAAATGTTTGGAATCATCAGTGAGATCAATTTGGTGATAAGCAGATCGAAGATCTAGAGTAGAGAAAGTACAAGCACCATCTAACATACATATCATTTCATTAATGTTGGGAAGAGGATGACAGTCAGTAATCAAATTAGCATTTAACGCCCTCACATCAACACATAGTCGAATGCTATTATCAGGTTTACGGGCCAAAACAATGGGAGAAACCCATTCAGATGACTCAACCTCTTCAATGATATCATCTTTAACATCAAAAAACAGAAACACAATCCCTTTAACCATAGAATCTAGCAACTCTTTAAGTTCCGCTCTAACACTAATGGGTACACCCCTCAACTTTTGTCTTACAGGAACAGCATTGGCCTTGACTTTGATCCTATGACTAAAACCATCAAGTTTGCCTAATTTATCTGAAAATACTTGAGGATATAACTTCGTAATTTCTGTTCCGGATAGTGACAATGCAAGTACCGAAACTGGTTCTTTGCTTCTAGGATTTAAAACAATGCCCAACTTAGCCTGGTCACGCCAACCTAAGACATTAACACCTTTGAAAGCAATATATAGTTTAATGACAGCAGAATTTCCTCTAAACTCAATAGGTACCACCTTAAACCCTATAAAATCAATTTTTGAACCATCAAAATTGAATGCAATGATATCTGGTTGGCAGAGAGAGTCACAATCGATCAACTCTCCTAAGCATTCATTACAATAATCTTGCGTAGTTATGGTCCAAGGTGATCCAGAGTCTGCCATAAGTTCCAACTGTTTTCCCATGACGTAGACCATGCATTTGGGTGAAGAAATTCTGTCCATCTCGGAATCCTCAAAGTTGTTTTGAATATAAACTACAATACCAGACTCTGTATCGCCCTGAGACCTGTCCTCCACAGAGGTATTATGAGAAACATAAGAAACTTTACCCTTATTTGGAACAGATGGTGAAGATTGAATATTTTTTGTTAAACCGAACTTGGGTACAATCTTACACATTTTTTAAAAGTGCCCTGTGCGTCCACACTTTTTGCATTCCTTACCTACTGCAGGACAATGTGGAAAGGAAGCAATATGATCAGGGTTACCACATCTATAACAATAGAACTGTTTAGGTTTAACGCTATTTTTACTATTAAAAATAGGCTTTGATGTACTAGAATTAACAACACTAATCTCACTAGATGTACCAGGTTTGGTATCTTTGTTAAGAGACATAATCCATTTATCAGATTGTTCTAAAGCTTTGGCTGTACTAATGGCTACTTCTAAACTGGGATCCCCAAAATCCACAACTGTTCTTGAACTTTCTTACTTTTAACATGAACAATTATCTGATCTCTGATCATTTCGTCTGTGATTAATCCGAAATTGCAATGTAGAGATAACGCTCGAAGAGCTGTTAGAAATTCATCAAAGCTTTCATTTTCATCTTGCGCTCTAGTGTAAAATTTGAACCTGTTGAGTGCTACACTAGTGGTAGGTTTAAATCTACCTTCAATACGTAAAACAGCTTCATCATAAACATTATAATCACCCCCAGATCTAACTGGAGGAAGAGCCCTGTACACAAGTTGGCCTTCAGAACCTAAAGAATGGAGAATTTTTTTTTTCTTTCTGCAGACATACGTTTGCCATCTATGGCTTTAAGAAATGTGAAAAATTCCTCTTTCCATCTTGTCCACGGAATGGGTGGTTCCCCTTTTGATTGTAAAAATTTAGAAGGAGGATCAAATTGCATTGTAGTACTATTAAACTTACAACCAAAATGATATCAGAGCATGTATGCACACAATGTAAAATAGGAAATCCAGGAAGTCCAGGTGTGCCTGTCACCGAAAATAACAGGCTTCTCCTTCACGAGGTGTCCTGTAATATAATACGTAACAACTACAATACAGTTGAATAGGTATAATCCACCCAATTTCAATATGAGATAAGTGTATCATGGAAACATACTAATTTGTATATATCGTGTGCACCAATTGAAACATAGTACAAAACCAAAATGAGAATATAGATTATTCTGCCCTTAGCAGCCCAGAGAAGAGTTTGCCGTATCAAATTGGATACTCATTAAAAGACTGGAGATTTAGATGGTGAGACTTCGTTAGTAGCAGTTATAGAACGGGGCAAATTCAATTAGTGACAATCTGTTATGTCAAAGTCACCACCACTGGTAAATCTTCCGATCGTTAATTGCTATTTGTAGAGACTCCCCGCCGGAATAAAAACACTTAGTAAACCTGAGCGTAGCATTAGTAAAAACACCGCTACTCTTGTGAAATAAATTTTACCATGCTTGATGACATTCCTTCCGCTATTACTTGATAGCAGGGATCTTGATAGCCGAAAACGCCAACATCGATTCACCGCTGCAATACGGAAGACCTCACAAATGCGTTTATTTTGCTCTTCTTTATTTTTTAAAGATGGCCGCCAGCGTGATGAGGTAAGACGCAGCCAATAGGAGGATGCCTTGGTGTGTGTGATGCTGTAGATGAAACAGAGGCGTCACTTCTCGTATCCCATCAACCTTGTTGGCCAGGAGATGACGTCTTCAGCAATCCCGAAGTGAGAAGCAAATTAGTGAAAAGCAAGAAAATTCCCCACAGACTCGGAGGAAATGCGTGGAAAACGGGATTTCGCCAGGCAGGTATAGAAAAAAAAACAGCTACTCCTCTCCAATAGCGTTTCTTCTTAAACGTGAAAATGGGTCCAGAAAACTCCAAGAACCTGTGCCTCAAGGAATGTGGTGATAGGAGTCTTCTTCCGCTCGTCGCCAAATTTGTTAAGTAAAAACAATGAGATAAATATAGAAACGATAGCTGGTTTATTGGTAGATAGTCGGTGAGGCACAGCACGCAGCAAAAAGCCAAAGATGCACAGTTTAACTGTCAACTCTAGAACATGGAACATAACACGTACACGTACACACAGGTATTATGTTCTATGTTCCAGGTTGAGGGAAGGGAGCAAGGGAAAATACAAAGGAAATGAAAGAAAGAATGTGACGTCTGTATAGCGCAAGAACCGAAATCTGGGGGCCATGCATAAATCTGCTCTCTAACACTATTATCTCTGGTATGGATATTCCTATCTCATGGAATTAGCAGAAATCATAACAATTTACAAGAAGGGCGATCGGTCTAATCCTGGGAAATAAAGGCTCATAAGCCTGATTGACTATCTTCAAAACAGTTTCTTTAAGAGGATTGCAAGATTCGATTCGATTTGATTAGTGAACAGAACATTCTGTTGGATTGGCAGAAGAGCTTTAGAGCAAATGTAAGCACCATAGACCAGGTCTATTGGTTTGTCTGTGTTTATTGGAAAGAGGTGATAATCAACAAAGGGGAACTCTATGTTGTCTTTGCTGAACTTCGATCTGCATTTGATCTGGACCCAAGAGATAAGCTGTGGTGGATGCTCGAAGAAATGGACATTCCTGCCACACTACTGAACATTCTTGTAAGGCTACATGCTGATAATCTGGCCCAAGTGAGATGGGGTTAGGAAGGGGCATTGATAGATCCCATTGACATTGACCAGGGGGTTAGGCAGGGGTATGTTTTGGCACCTACCCTGTTCACTTTAAATATTGTTGGAGTGATCGAGTATGTGAACAAAGATGGCTGTGATGTGCCCAATAAAGGGGGGGAGGACTCCCTCCATTCTTTTTGCTGACAACACTCTGCTGATTTCAAAGACACCCCAGGGGCTGCAACATCTGCTGAACGTGTTTCAGTTGGATTGTGATGAGTGGGGTCTGGAGTTTAATAGCTCCAAGACCAAATGTATGGTCTTCTCTAAACATAAAGTGACTCAATGCAGGAGACGACTTCTGATGAGTGGCTCCGCAGTAGATGTGTGGCCGAATTTGACTACTTAGGTATAAGACTTACATCTAACTCATGTTGGGCACCCCACGTTGATAAGGCTCAGTTGCCTCTGACTCAGCACACAGCTAGTATAGCAACGATTCATAGGAGAACTACATCTAGAAGGGTAGCCCCTGCACTTGAGATCTACAGCACCAAGGCTATGTGGTCTGTCATGTATGGAGTGGAACCACGGTATTGTACGAAAACACAGAGTCTCTCGATAGTGGAGCACAGGTTTTCAAGATCTTTGATAGGTCTTCCAGCAAGTACTGCACTAATCCCTCTTTACCTTGATCTGGCCCAAAGATAAAATTGCTCATAAAAACAAAGTGCAGACTTCTAACTTTCTGACACCAGATTTGGTCCACTCCAATCCTTGAATCTTACCGGGTGGGCCTTAGAGACCTTATGACCCCACACAGAGCTAATAAAATTCCATGACTATGCGCTCTTAAGATATCGCTCCAAAAACTGGGTCTAGATCTATACTGCTCCTCTTCCGAGAAGTGTGTATGAATCCTAGAGCAAGTTTGAGAGTGCATTTTTGGTAGAGTGTCACTGTTGATACTGTGGTGCACTGTAAGTGTATATTATCATTAGCCTTCACTGATTTTAAACCCTGGGCACAATATGAGCACAGAGTTTATGATATTGTTCCTACATTGGAAAGAAAACTATACTTACGATTCGGTATGGATCTTTGCCCATCAAAGCTTTTAGTAGTAAAGGCAGTTGAAGGGCATTGCCCATGATCTTTGTCCTGCATGCAGAGGGGGTTCTGAATCACCTAACAATGTATTGTTCGTCTGCCCCTCGTTCCATCATTTTGGGTGAATTGGATCATGGCCCTTTGTAGAAACATGGGTGCTAGAAGGTGCCAGGAAGCATTTAGATTACTGCAAACTGACACAAGTAGTGAAGCGGTGTTTGGTTTGGACAAATTCCTAATGGTCCTGTGCATAAGATGCCTAAAATGTCTATAAAGAAGCCATTACTCCGATAGCTCACCATGGATTTGATTGTGAAAATTGGAGGCAAGTTTGGAGGGAACGTTCCAATAAACCCTTTCTTCATAAAAAGTGATAGCCCCCGGCACTAGACCCTAGTGGTCCTTCTTTACTTTAGTATCTTTCCACATTGCTTGTCTGTCAAGATTTTATACTAAATTGGATAAATTGGATTTTAGCAATTTTTTGATGTATGCATGTTTTCACTATTTTGTAACTAGTATACAGTTTACACTCAACCATGCCATGCAGGGTTATTGTAATGGCTGATAGAGTGAAACAAGGGTGATTCCTCTTAATTACATAAACTAAATGATTCTTTGTTTGGTGGAGATTTCCTCCTATTCCTCTTCATCAAGAACACACATTCAAAATCAGCGGAAAACATACTTTGATCACTTTGGTAGGTTGAGTTGTCCATCAGCCCACTGGTGTAAGGAAACGTGAGGGGGCCCCCCTGCAAGAAGCCTGGAGGGCCATCTCTGCACTCATTCGGGAGCTCGCCTACCAGAATATTGTGCTGAGGAGGCCCCTTGAGCTTGGCCCCCCCCTTGCACCGCAGGAGCTGTGGGGGCCTGTGTTACGCCACTGCATCAGCCTGGAAAATGACGGGAACACCATTGCATACTACTGAGGTGGAAGGGGCAGGACCAAATGGGCGAAGCTCGTAGGTGATTTTGCGCATTTGAATACTCAGCAGTATTTAAAAGGCAGAGCCATGGACTCTGTTCTCAGACCAGGAGACAACAAGAAAGAAACCCACTTGTCTGGGACAATCACTGTAGAAGACATTGAGCTCCAATAAATCAACAAGTATTCCCCTCCAACAAGGATTTCAGATAGTTTTCAACTTGAAATTGTAGAGAAAACACATTTGCTTTCCTTTGGCCAAGCGGAAGAAGTTAGGATGATTATTTGTCCTTTATAGAAGTGAAACTTCAACTAGGGCACCTGCAATGCTTATGTTTGTAAGTACTTCCCTTTGAGGTCTACTTTCTGTGAAATGAGCATCAGGGCCAGAATGGTACATCGCCTG
The DNA here is from genome assembly GCF_964204655.1 of Triturus cristatus. Classification (NCBI taxonomy): domain Eukaryota; kingdom Metazoa; phylum Chordata; class Amphibia; order Caudata; family Salamandridae; genus Triturus; species Triturus cristatus. Next base: position 503,373,880 of record NC_140594.1, on the reverse strand, counting down.
TGTATTTATCGAAGAAGAGTCCACAGTTTTTATTTTAAAAGAGAGGGGGGCAGCAACCCTCCTCCTGAGCCTAATATAGCCCCATGGACCCCATCCCATCGGGCTCTACCTGTACATACAGATCTGTTCCCAGCTGGTGGAAATATTCTTAAAGCTTCTGCCCACTGGGAGTGGACTTTGTGTTCGCTCAAGTTTTGAGGGAGTTTTGAAAATGATGCTGCCAGGTGGGAGCAAACACAATTTCCCTTGCCCACACTAGTGTGAGCAAGGAAACTGTTGTGGCCTGAAGGTGAACTCCCCAAGACACAGCAGTTGAGCTGGCCTTGGAGATGGGGTTCCTGGAGCCATTAAACGCTCAGCGAGGAGGCTGTGCGACCTCCTCCTTTTTTTAAAAAAAAAGTGACAGCCCTGGGGTATGGAGTCCCTAAGGCTTTTTAAAGACTCAGGGAGGAGGGCTGCATGTCCTCCCTCCCCTTAAAAAATATATTGGGCCCCGGGGATGGGGTCCCTGGGGCTGAATACAGTTCAGGGAGGGTGATACATGTACTTTTCCCCATATCAATAAAGCAGCCCAGGCTTGGGTCCTCTGGGCCGAATGTGGCTTAGGGCACGGAGGCTTCATAATTGAACAATGTGGCCCCTGTGGGACTTCAGAGGGATTGCTGCAAACGTTGGTGATTTTTTAAAATTTTTGCCTGTCTGGGTTCCCCTATGGGGCCTAGAGGGGTGTTGTTTTCCTACCCTGCTCCCTTACATAATTTTAATTTTAAAAGTTCAGTACAGGAGACTAATTTCCTGGGTCCTGTAATGGCTGTTGTTGCAGGGATTATGCTGAGTCACGGAACAATGCTTGGGAGGATCATAGAACCTTAGTAGACAGGGATTGGGTCATCCTACCACCTTAGTACCCACGAGCCCAGGACCAACTAGCTATAGTGTCTCACTTCTCCTCCTACTCACTCACCGAGGAACAGGTGATTAGACACAGCAGAACACAACACTCCTGACCCTCTCAGGAATCGTGGCTACAGGACACACCCTTTTGCTCACACACTCCTACTAGTCCACAATAAGAGCTCACAGAGACACAAGAAAAGTTTTATATTTTTATTTGTAACTATTGTCCTCTAGTGTGCAGTATACCAGCCACCATAAGTAAGAAAATGCCTAATACAAATACAGTCAGCACAGTAAATAATCCATATGTCATAAAAGGAACTCTCATTACATCAGATAGGGTAGTCTGACCCCCATTCCCTTCTACAGAAGCACATTAAATATATTTCAAAAGATTTTTTCCCTAGAAAGGTCCCTCTCCAAGTGTGTTGTTATCTATCTTGTGCATACCTATATGGCAAAATTACATGTTCCCAAACAACAGCTGCATGTGCGTGTTTTGTCTAGGTGCTAGGATCTGACCAGAACAGATAACAAAGGGCATTGTTATTTGACCTTGTCCACAGTGTTCAGACTAAATCCCAGGAAAGCACAGAACACGAAAACAACTGCAGGTTCTGTGCGAAAGTAGTGTGGCACAAAGCAAAATACATTTGTAAGGTAACATGCGCAAAGCAGAGGACAGTCTGCAATGCAATCATGCTAACATAGGGAAAATGACAAGGCCTTCAAGGGACATATGCCACCCTCCCCTTGGTCAGGATGTAGCACCAAAATGATGACAGAAAGCAGGTGAGTACAAAAAAAGAGAAGAAAAAAATCATATTTATTTGGAACAGTCAGCGTCTCATATAGAGACAGTGGTCACAATAATAGAAAAGATTTTTAGTGCAACAATATATCCAATCACAGCATGTCGCTAGGACCCAGGATGTAGGATGCTAAGAGAAAGACAATAATTCCAGTAAGAAATCTGAACCTTCTAAATAAGAAATGTCAGCCATCCAGTTGAGCAAGTCAAAAGAACAAACATGCTCTTTGTATCTAGTTGTTCACAAGATTATCAAAGGACAACCTGGGTTGATTTTGATGAAGATGAGATCCAGAAGACATGGTGCAGTTGCACAAGGATCACCAACCGCCAATGGCCATAACGCTGGGTTGTACATAAGCTGCATACCCAAGGAACATTCCTTGTTTTGGGCCACTAAGGGATTCATTAACAGTTCAAAATCCAGGGCAGCGTGAAATGGTGTAGCCAGGCAGACATCCAGAACCCATTGAAAGGTGCACCGGATGCAGTGGAATACAGGTTGCACACAGGTGAAGTAAGCATAGCAGAAGGTTAGACAAAAATCAACATCCAGAGCGTTAAGGGTATTATTCCAAAAAGGTATAGCATTCACTCACAGTACAGTTGCAGCGATGACTGACCGGGAAGGTTCACAAATGGAGCAGCCATTGCGGAATAAAAGAAACAGCACGAAGATGGCACAAATTAAGACGAGCATCAGTGGGAACCCACCGAACACGCTTGGAAAAATTGAATGTTTAAAAGCTGGGATTACTCGAAAAATAGACTGAAAAAATGTCACAAAAATGTCCCACATTACATTAAATATGTAATGTGGCTGGAGCCCACAAGTTTGAAGAAAGTGTGCCAGGCCCGTGGTATCAGCCACATTACATAATTAATGTATCAATTCTCCATAATGGAGGGGCAAATTCATGTATGACAATGACTGTATTTAACTAGATGTTCTTGCCACCTGCAATTCGGAGGTCTGTGAAGTGAGAGCCACTTGTTCAAACAATAACGCTTCGAGTCTGCTTGGCTTATTGAAATCTGTTTTCTAAATTGGAATGGAAGGCCATAATGAACTATCTACACTCCCTTGTGGATGGGGAAGCAGTAAGTTGTTACAACAATTAACCAACTGAGAAACAGATACCACATACAGGATTCCTGCACGCAGACTGCAATTGATTATTAAGAACGAGCTAACTGCCATTTGAAAGGAGTGTGAGAGTGGGAATAATTGCAGGAACAGGAGTTCCTTTCAAATAAGAAGCTAGATTAGGGGCCGGTGGGTAATAGCTGAGGTGAGGTACCAAGGTACCAGATATACTTTAGCTAATTATTATGGTCCAAATGAGGATGATACCGACCCTCTGAGCAATCTATGTTTAGCCTTGGCAGATTTCAAAGCCCCCTTGATTGTAGGTGGTGACTTTAATGTCTTGCTTGATAATAAACTAGATATATCTTCCCCCAGAACACAGATTGCGGTACCACGTGTGAAAGCCTATTTAGTTAAAATGCTAAAAAAGTTTAATCTCTGTGATGTTTGGTGGAAAAAAATGGGTGAGGTGAGGGAATATTCTTTTTATAGTAAAAAAAAATCGCCATTATTCCAGAATTGATTATATATTTATTGATCTCTCGGAATTAGAAATTGTAAGGTGAATAGAATATCAACCGATTCACACTTGAAGAGGTGGACCCTTAATAGGAGATTTCTTTTGCAACCTTCAACCCCAGATACTCTAAAGAGAGAAACAGCTACCTTCTTTCATTATAATTTAGATTTGGCCTCTCTGCATACAGTGTGGGATGCCTTTAAAGGCCTGGCTGAGGAGGACATTAAAGGGTGTGGTTGCAGGTTGGGCTAGATCAGAAAGAAAATGAGCTCATAGATTTAGAAAAATAACTAGCACTTGCAGAGACAGCTTTAAAAAGGGGACAGATGGCGTAGGGGGAGAAAGAAACTCTACTAGCAAGGGTCGAAGACTTACAATTGAAGTTTCGGTCTAAAACTGAAGCAATTACGCTCCAGAAGTGGGAGGCATGTAAAATGAGAGACATTGACCAAGGTGAGAATTGCGGTAAACTACTCGCCATGAAAGTAGAGTTGATAGATCCCGTAATTACATCAGTAAGATTATGGCAGGTTGCAAAATGGTGGAGGAAAAGAGGGATATGTTGTGGAATTCTTTCAAGGCCTATATAGCGATGAGTTAAAAGTTGAGGATGAGGTCATAGACCATTGGCTGTCTGAGAAACAACTACCAAAATTCAATTCGGTTAGCCAAAAAATACTCACCCAAGACACCAAGACATAGACGGGAATGAAATACTGGCAGTTTTAAATAAAGCCAAGAAAGGGAAAGCAGCAGGACCTGATGCAATCCCAATAGAGGTCTATACGTTAATATCTGATGAAATTATTCCGATATGGTTGAGAGTGTTTAATGAAATCCTTACAGGAAATTTTGCTCTACCGGATTCATGGAGTGAGGCTGTTATCACCCTTATCTTGAAGCCTGGGAAGGACCCAACTCAGTGTCAGTCTTATCGCCCCATATCATTACTAAACTGTGATTATAAAATCTTTGCAGGCATATTGAATGCTTGGCTTAGTAAGATAGTGGGGTCAATAACTCATCAAGATCAAAAGGGTTTCCTCCCAGGCAGGCAGATGCTGGACTTGGTTCACTCCCTAAAAGGCTTGATTGATCTGGCAACAACACAAGGGGTTCCTCTCTCCATCTTTGCTGTCGATGCAGCAAAAGTCTCCGATCAAGTCAACTGGCATTATTTTAATAACACCTTGAAGGCTTTTGGTTTTGGAGACATTTTTAGGGAAGTCCTTAAAAAAATATATAAAACCCCCCGGGCCCAGATCTTAGCTAATGGAAGTCTTACCATGGCAGTAACAATTCAGCGAGGCACGAGACAAGGCTGTCCATTATCCCCTATTCTTTTTGATCTGTATATCGAGCCATTGGCCCAAAATTTAAGGCAGAATGATAACATTTCCCCCTTTAAAGTTAATGGGTTTACTAGGAAGGTAGCATTGTATGCGGACAATCTTATTTTATTGTCCTCAAATGTTAACCCCACTTTATCTGAGTTATTGGTTGAAGTTCAGGCTTTTGACAAAATTTGGGGATATGAAGTTAATAGTGACAAGACCGAGATTATGGCTTGGAATACTCCAGCTCAGGGAGTAAGGCTTGCTAAGGGACTAAGGTACCTGGGAGTGATAATAACCCAGGACATAGGAAAGATCCCTAAAGTAAACCTAGAGAAAGTTACTAAGGAGGTCGGGATCTTATTGAAGAGATGGCAGAATCTGCCGTTATTGCATTTTGGGCGAGTCAATCTGATCAAAATGTGTGTCCTCCCCAAGTATGCCTATCTATTTAGTAATATACCCTTGGAATTTGACAGAAGTGATCTTCTTAAAATGCAGGGTAAGATCTCCTCATTTATGTAGACAGCCAAAGGGATCAGGCTGTCCTGGTAGAAATTAAGGCGGAAATTATCACACGGAGGTATAGGTCTGCCGGATCTCCAGCTGTACTGTTGGGCATATCAACTAAAAAACTGCAGGGTGTTACTTTTAAAGCCAGACAGCTCCCTGATTGGCACTATGTTTAAAGCTATGCTTTTAGACCTAGATGAGGTAGGCTTCATGTACAAATGTGGTGCCCCTAATATTTCAAAAAGGTCAGGCTGAAGACTTTATCTATGGCGGCTAAGGTATGGTCAGAATGCCGGGTTTGTCTGGGACTGCCATATTATAATGAATGAGCCTCAGTGTGGGACTCCCCAGAAACACTAGATTGTCTCTTAGACGCTCTTGTTCAACTATTAAAGGAGGCTGGAGTCTAACATTGGAAGGACATAGTGGATGGCAATAAATGTTACCCCTGGGAAGTCTGGAGAAACCTCACCAGTGGAGCTCTTTCCAGATTTAAGTATTATCAAATCTCTTGGTGTAAGAGTCAATGTTGGTCTACCCCTGAGAATTCCACCATGGAAGATGAGTTACAAGATCCAACTGTAAAAAAAAGGAAGTAGGACTGTGGTACCATTATCTTCTTGCTGCAGCGGATAGAAAAATGGAGTGTCCATATCTGGTCTGGGAGAGGTGCTTGTCGAATGAAGATCTGGAAAATTTATGGCAAGTATCCTTAGATATTTTATACCCTTTGATTAAATCTGCTGCACTCAGGAATAATCATTTTTTCACACTCCATAGGATATACTGGTCTCCTTTGAAGCTCGCTAAAATAAAGGGTAATGAAGAAGCAAAGTGTTGGAGATGTGGAGCCCCGAAAGCCGATGATATTCACGTTTGTGTGGCTTGTCCTGTGATTCAAGAATTTTGGGGCAGTGTGGGTAAGACCTTGTCCAATGTTTTTGGCATGGAGGTTGAGATAAGCCCTGCTCTTATCCTTTTTGGTATTGCATTGAAAGTCGAAGGGGTGCTGGGACTCTTGGGGTTACAAAGTAAACTCGTGTTCTACCTAGCTCTTTTAGCAAGAAGGGAGATTTGTAAGTTATGGCGTCAAGCTGTGCCCTAACTTGGAGAGCCCGGTGGAATGCGGTATGATATTTTAGAGATTTGGACCAAAGGGTTAATCTGAATAGAGATAGACCAGTCCTGGGGTTATTTTGGAATTTGTTAGACTGTATAGATGCTGTTTAAACTATGTTATAATATCCAATGATTATACCTCTTGGTCAGCTCAAGATGTGTGGTGCAACCGGGCTTCGCATAAATAACATCAGCTGAGTCTGAACCCCAGAGATAAGAGCAACAGGGATGGCATAGATCGAGAGGTTGTTTCATCTACGGAGGTCATATGAGGATAAAAATCAAAAACAAACAAAAAAGCTAGGTTAGGGGCAGAAACATTACAGGTGCCAAGGATTTTGACTTGCTGATATACAAAGGAATGACCGGCAGTGGAGTCACAACCCTTCCCTGTAAGGAGAACTACTCTCTCAGCACGTTGACATATGTAAAGGGCAGGGACCATGATTAATGTATGTAGGGGCTCCCAAGCAGTTCATATCTACCTACTGGGAAGTGTTTCATGCAGGCAGTGAACTGAAATATCGAAAGAGTGACAAGATGACCCTGTGTATTAACCATACCTCAGAATGAGTTTCTGCTAAAGTGACGGGAACTTGTTGACGTTTCTCTGTATGTAGCATGGTGTAACTAGCGTCTTCCATAGCCATTGATTACTGGTAGTGTGTCAAATTAAATAGTGAGAAGAATGCCCTATAATTAAGGTAATGACAAGGAACGCATCTATTCTTAAGTGTGTGCAGTGTCCAGCTAAATTGCATAATTGATCTAAGTTGATTCTGACCTTGATACAGGGTAGACACTTCATTTTGCACAATAGCAATTATTGACAACACAATGTTATCTAAAGTATAAATATGAGATAACAATGTATTAATACTGTTGTCGACAACAGCAATCTAACTTACCTTGATCAATTTGGCGTAAATGTACTACAGCTTCCAGTTGCGACAATTTCCAAAGTCCATTATAAGAAGCATAAAAGATCGCTTCAAACTTTTTTTTTTGGACCCTAATGGAAGCCAGATAGGTTTATATCTTTGGAAAGGAGAGAAAGATGTTGTTTCATTGCAGACAGTGCGGAATGTCCAAACCATTGTTGACATAATTTGCCTATGAAATATGTAGTAATAGTGTTAGAATGCGGGGTTGGTGGATATCGTGGATCAGGTCTATTTAATTTAAACCCAGAGGTAGCGTTAAAAAAACTAGAATGACAACCATTTGTCTCTGAAGGCCATAATGACGACCCGGTCAGAGCTAGGGTAGAAGAATTAAATGTACCATTTCATATCATACTTTTTAATTGGCCTTCAGTATAATTTGTATACAATTGACAATTATCAAAGAGGGCATACGAGGGATAATAATGGGAGTATTCAATTCTTTAATCTTAGCCAGTCCCACACAAGTAGTCTATTGGACCATGTCATTAAGAAAGATGTTGAGTGGGTATGCATGGAATAGAGACGTTGTACCTTGGACTTGCCAGGATTTAGTGCACCAAACTGATTTCAAGTCAACATTGTCCTTCTGGTAATCATATCCCTTGGTGGCTAGGTTATCAATAAAAAGAGATGCATATATTAACTTGGACTGAGTAAGCATATTTTTTCGTGAGAGTGGGAAACAATTTGAAGTAGTATGATACCTGGTCCGAAAGGTCATAAACATGGGTTCATTTTATTTTTTGTGTGTTGGAACTACCCTTGGATGGAGTAGGGCAATGCTCCCATTGAGTATAATTAAATTGGGGATGCAGTCCATTGGCTCTATGCAGAAAATGGTGCCTGTAATGTTGATAGCCAAATGATTCAGCATAGTTAGCAGAAGTTAAATATAAATCTGCAGTTTCAAAGACAGTGTAATATTGTAATTCGGAAAACATTGAATTTACAGCACCGACATCCCAATCATCTAACCCAGGCACTATGACATCAGCCACATAAGGTATTTGCGGGATCTTCGTAGGACCGAATACAGTGAATGGTACTTTATCTCCTACAACTCGATCAGTGACTGAGACCTCTGAAATGTTTACCAAGGACTGTTCTCTTTTCATTTTATGTGAGGCAAAATGTGGGGCCAACACCCCATCGACAATCAACAACTGCTGCAGCAGAACGTTCTGGGAGGTAATGGGCATTAATCAAAAGAAAAGAAAACAGTCACAAATCCAATCCACATGAACAAAAATACCATGTAAAACACAATTCAGACATATACCCATATCCAAGGTGGAACCAATTAAGTTTGTTTGAACCAGGAGATGAAAACACAAATCCATGCTGGCTGTGGGGTTAAAACAGAAGACAATGAAGAACTGTCTGAAGAAAAATTATCTTGATCGATATAGTAACCAGATGAACTCAGTTGGAATAATGGGGCTGGTATTCTGTCTAGGTGATTTCCACTGTGGAATGTAAAGGTAAAACAGGTACCTGGTCACCGGAGGACCCGACATCCCCCTAAGGCAGCTGGGGAAATTGAAAGAAATGGAGCTCACAGACTGTAAAGTATTATCCTGTGATGTGACACCTCTCGGCATACTATTGAGGATTAGCCAAATGGTGTAACTTGACATGATCAATTGAAACAAAGCGATTGTCTTTGTATTCAGACAGTGGAGGTAAAATCACAGTTCGGGTACCCTGAAGACCAAGCTCTGGAACAGGAGCACAGTAGAAGGAAACAAATTCTATCTTGATTGTCACATTTTCATGAATCAGATCACCAACTTTAGGAAGCCAACCAGAAACAGGAAACAGAACCACTGCATCTGATGGCTGAGTCGAAGGTAAATGGGTTTTAGCCAGAGCATCACAACATTTTTCTATATCCTATAAGACAGCACAGTGGTTATCTACATCAAAGGTTGCGGCAGCCCCCACAACGTCTAGACCATTAAGGTCAGGAACATACATCCTAATGCCAAAATGCATTTCATATAGGGTACGCCCCCCCCGGAGATCTTCTTGGGAGGTTATTAAGAGCACATTGAACCCCATATCGAAGAATTAACCTGCCACGTCCCGTGCCTAATACTCTAGCTATTAAAGATTGCTTTAAGTCATGGTTCATCCGCTCAACCACAGAATTGCCCTTGGGCCTATAGGGAAATGAGAAATACACCTGAACTCCAACTGACGTCAATAAATCATGGTACGGATTAGAGGCGAAAGCCGGACCTGGTCTGAATGGAATGTGCCTCAGGCATAAGTTGCGACAAAGACATGCAAATCTTTTATAACAGTGTGAGCACCAGCCTAGCACTGTGGCCAGATCCAGAGGAACCAAGAATCCACTGCAACCAAAATATATTTGAATGCATTATCGGACATAAGAGGACCATAATTATCAAAATAAATACAGCCAAATGGCTGATTAGAAATATAAAGGTGTCACTGAGGCGGTCGTAAGACAGTAGAACTCTTAATCTGTTGGCAAATGTCACAACGAGGGACATATTGATGAGTCTCCTGGTATAAACCGTGCCACCAAAAGCATTGCTGTAAAAGTTAAACAGTGGCAGACACTCCAGTATGTGCAGAAGCAATACCTTCTTGAACGGCCACTATCAAAGAGCGTCCACAGTCAAGCTTGGGATCAGACCATCACCAACTCCAGGAATGGTTACAAAAGGGACTTTTCTCAGAAGTCAACTGAAAATTATATTGAGAAGGAAATCCCTGAGTAAAGGGAGTACCATCCCAAGTAGCATTCATGGCCGCCAGAATGTCACCATCAATTTTTGTCATAGAACGTGTCATTGTGGCTACTTTAGTTGTGGCTACTGCAGATTTGGCTGCTTCATCAGCCATACAATTGCCTACATCATGTGCTCCCGACGTTGATGGCCCAATGTATGCACAACATGTGTAAGTGGTAGGTGCTCTTGAAGAGCGGCCAAGCAAACCCAAAGTGTTTTATGCTTTATTGTGCTACCATTAGAAACCCTAACATCACTTTGATTCCCCCCCAGAAATTGTCATTGAAATACTGTACACAATTAAAAAGATTCACACACAACAAGGGTGGGCAGTTCAGGATCAGAATACTCGAGTGCTAAAAGAAGGGACCTCAATTCAGCCAGCTGGGCTGTGCAGAACCCAAAGTAGAGCGTAAAACTCCATCTTTCATAGTGCCTACAACAATAGGGCAAGCAGCAGAGTAAGCCTGCTTAGAACCAATGGCCAGTTGAGCCGAACCATCAGTGTAAATGATAAATGATCGAAAAAGGTAGAGAGTGAGCATTTTCATACTGAATACATTCTTGAGTTTGCAAGGAAGGGTCAAAAACAAAGCCAACATCAACGGATGTTAAAGATGTAGCCCATTGCATCCAACGTGATTGCAGAGCCTTGGAACTGGGTACACTAGCTTTCAGGATGGACCTAAAGGCTGGCACAGGCAAAACAACAAAATTGCGTTTAACTTGAGCAAGAGGTCATTCTTTAAGAATGGCCATCTGCACAGCACTCAAAATATTTTCAGCAGAAGAAAAACACATCCCTGCAGGAGTATACAGGTGGGATATATAATCAATGGGAACAGTGTCACCCTTAATAAATGTCACATATGTGAATCCAATCGTATCAGGCAAGATCCAGATGCCCAAATTGGTAGTATTTAACCATGGGTGTACATAATGCATAGCAAGCAGATCAGACTGTAAAGCGCATAACATCACAGTGTGTTCAGGAATCCAGGAGGAAGCAGAAAAGAATGGGTGTATCAGAGCATAAAGAGGTTTGATACCCTGAGCATAGTCACAAATGTAAGTCATGCCAAAATTGAGAAAACCAAGCAGAGACTGCCAATTTTTGGAGGGTGGAAGAAGGTTGCAATTGTGCACATTTTCCCAAAAATCGGTAGTCAAACCCCTATCCTCATAAGGCAATTCATAGCTAAGAAAAAGAATGGCCAGAAACGCAATATGCGATTTTGCTGAATTAAACTTGTAACCAAGAACAGTGAATCATATAATGATGCGATTCACTCTTGGAAGATGGGGACTTAAATCATCATCCATCAGGTATGTATAATCAACATAAGATAAAGCTTGAAGATCAATATCATGCAAAAGGGACACAATAGTACAGCAAATACCACTGGTCTATTTTTATACCCCATTGGTAGTCTCTCTGAGAACTGAGGGCACTGAACGCGGACAAATCCCGGCTCTCAGGAGCTAGGTTATGATTGAAAAATCCATTAGAAATGTCTAAAGTAGTTTAAAACCTTTAGCGGACTATATTGTTTATTAAAGCAGTACTATGCGTGTTCTGCACTGCAAAAGGGCTTGTATGACTATTCAAATGTCTATAATCTAAAACTATAAAATAAGAACCGTCAGGTTTAAAAACCAGAAAGATAGGATTATTCATGGAAGAGACACAGGTTTCAATTACACCCTGATATTCTAATTGAGTAAGAATATCTTTTGTGGACGCTTTAACTGCACGTTTGATTGGATAATGAGGCTGCTTCTGAGGAGTGGAACGTATTGGAACAACATGTAAAAGAGAATACTTATTCTAACCTGCCTGATTGCGGAATAAGGCAGGGGCCAAAGCAAGAACCCACTCAGAAAAAAAGCATGCTTTGTTTCATCAGGGACGAATTGCGAAAAGGAAGGTATTATCACATCCTCGCCCTGAGGACACACAAAAACAAATGACCTCCATCAACAAAATATCATAAGAAGAAATCAATTTGTCACAAAAAATAGAATTAATGATGTGTTTAATGTCACATTCAATCTGAAAGCTACATGGTAAAGTCTATCAGGTGGGGCTACGCGGGTGTCCGCAGTTTCAACTGTTACAAAGGTGTCAGGTGCTTTTTCCTCCTGAAACTGGCACACCACAGTGCCTTCTGCCGTGCTGTCAAGGAGAGTCACCACCCGACTCCTGTCCAGGAGGAGGGCTCTCACCATCTGGGACATATTTCGCTGGTAAAGCTACAACATTCCTCTTCTGGAAAGGGGCTCTATATGGAGGTGGTTCCTCTCTGGACATTCACATCAAAAGAGTGCTGCGGGTCCCGCTTGGGTTACACAGACTCGCCCTGTCTGAGATCTTGAACAAAGGGTATTTACATGTAGTAAAGTTAGACTTTTGTCTTAGTTCAACTTAAGTTTTGGACTTAAATTTAACTGAGACCAAAACTGAGAAAAAGTCTTACTTTGTTACCCGTAAATGCCCTTTGTGAATACTGCAAGTTGTAAAGTTAGACTTTTGTCTCCGTTTTGGTCTCAGTTACACTTAATACCAAAACGTAAGTTTAACTGAGACAAAAGTCTAAATTTACCACTCGTAAATGCACTTTGTGAATAACGAAAGTCGTAAAATTAGACTTTCGGCTCAGTGTACCTTTGTGAATTAGGCCCTACATTTGTAAGGTAAAGTACGCAAAGCAGGGGACAGTCTGCAAAGCGATCATGCTAACATAGGGAAAATGACAATGGGCCTTCAAGGAACATATTACACTGCAAGCAACATTTTTCTCATGTTGCTGGCAGTCAATCAGAGTACTCGCTCCTGCAGAGCGAGATGGGATGGCCAGAGGGAAAAAAGCTCCCTGGGCCAAGCAAGAATGATCTGTTTTTTAAAATTGGGTTGTACCTCTAACCTATCTTCCCAGATTTACAAATATTTTTAAACCTTAATTTCTCAAAAACTACTAAACAGATTTACACCAAATCACAAAAAGCACAACCTGCGGTCCGAGATTTAGCTTGTTGCTAAATTTGGTGTAATTTCATGGAACAGCATTTGCTGTAGCCCTGCTTAAAGAAGTCTATGGAAAATGTATGGGTATTTTGAGTTTTGGGAACCCCTTTTGCTCGGCCAGCTTGGTGAAACACCCCAAAACTTTCCGTTCACAAATTAGGCAAAAAAGAGCACTTTTTGAGGAAGAAACCCCTGCTCCACTTGGAAGAGAGCACGCACACGAGGAATGCTGGGTATAGGCATTTTTTATTTCATAGGGCCTCCTCCGAGCCGGCAAGCAAGAGAAACACGTTTCGGCTGACATAGCAGCCATTTTCAATTTGGTGATCGCCATTTATTCTAAACTTTTATACTATTTCACTCTCATAGACATAGAGAACAGACCTTCATTTTAAATCATGAAAAAAGATGCACACTAATTTAAATGTAAACTTAAGAGCGCACGCAGAATACATACATGTGTACTACATTCAGTAAAATAAGTGGTCATGAAAGTAACAGAATAGAATTATAAATCGCATAGTGCATTTAACATAAATCCATTAACTGCAAAGTGTAGCATCAGACCACTGAAATGTATGTGCAATGTTTTAAATTGACAAATGTGCTGAACATGTATCTATTTCATTGTATAGGAACATCTGCTAATGTTGTCACATATTGTAAAAAGTAGCGCAAACCCATTTTGTATAAAACTTTAAAATAAAGCATGCTGTGTAAACATGAGACTTCAGGGAAATATAATTAAGTACAGCTGGTCCCTTAATTAGCATAAAGACCGCTCAAGGCTGGGCCTGTAGTACACACTTGTATTGGAAATACAAAGCATGGCTGCTCAACACTGAGGTAAATATAAACGAGTGGACAGGCTTAAAGCTAAAGGTCAATAGAACATATGCCAGACTTTAAAAAATGTGACACATAATATGTGTTTCAGATCTCTAGTGCCGGTCCATGAACAGCAATATATATTAAAAACCTTTGAAATTAACTGAAAAAAACATAGATTACAGGGACATTATAGTTACTAGAATGAAGTACACTGTGCAGATAAACCATTGGATCCCCAGTAGGTGTGCAGTGGTAAAAGCTGATAATTTGAATGCTCTTTTTGCGGTAGGGTGGACGAACAGTTAGGCTTATCCAGTGGCGGCTCCTCCATACGGGCGTTTGGGCGCCCCCCTCCCTGCTTTCTCGCAGTGCGAGAAGGCAGAAACATAAATGGTAATAACTACCATTTATGTTTCTGCCTTCTCGCACTGCGAGAAAGCAGATGTGCCTGATCGGGGGTGGGCGGTCCTGCTTGAGGGCAGGGGGGAGTGGCTTGCCCAGTGTTGTGCATAGGGACTGTTTGGCCGGCCCTGGGGCCGATCAAACAGTCCGTATGCACAACACTGGGCAAGCCACTCCCCCCTTGCCCTCAAGCAGCACCGCCCACGGCGCCCACTCTACATAGCGAAAATGGTCCCGGCTGGGGCGCTCTCTACTGCGCCTCAGCGTTGTGATTGGCAGAGCGGAGGGAGGGAGGCTGCCTTTCATTCATGACGACATGACGACGAGAGCTTCAGGACGGCGGGAGCGGCAGTTTGGATGCATCCAGAAGCTGCGGTGTTGCAGGACGGAGCGGGAGTTGGAACGCATCCAGAAGATGTTGCAGGACGAGGATGGTAAGTGTTTTATAATATTCTTTCATTTACCCACCCGCCTCCACCCCCACGTGACGACCCCCACCCCCATCATGCCGGCCGTTACTGTGAAGTTATGAATGTACAAAACTATTTTAGGCCCTCCTTAGGCCTAAAATAGTTATGTACATTCATTACTATTTTAGACCCTCCGGTGCTGTATCAATGCCAGTCAGGGCCGGCTTTAGTGCGGTGCGATCGGTGCCACCGCACCGGGTGCTGGAATCCTGGGGGCGCCGTGTTTGAAAGTTTATTATGCCTTTGAAGCACCTGCTGCAGCGTTTCTTTCACCCCGCAATTACCAGGCCTCACATAAATGTCAAGATAACTCGTGTGATTAATTATCTTCCTGGAGAGAAAGATCAGCATTTTGTATAGTTGTGGTTTTGACTTAGGTGAAGTTAGTGCAGAGGGTTAATATGCCTGCTGCAGAGAACGTGTACCATGTAGATTACAGATGTAAACCGATCAGCAGGTTACTTGCAATGTATAATTTAAAGTCCTTAGTCCTAATATAGAATAGTGAGGTATTAACTTTCATCCTAGAACTGCATACACGCTGCAAAGTACAGAACATTGATCAATGTTGCAAAAAGGGTTAATTTGGCTAGAAATCGATTCTTATTATTAAAGAAAACTCCCAACTATGCTGTTTCTTTTTCGACTCTGAGTTTGTGCTTCTCCACACCAACACTCTTAAACTATGCTGCCTACCAGTATGGATGACATGTGACTCCTACACTTTTAGTCCTTTGGCTTACGTAACATTTCCTACACAGTGATTTACACATGTATGATTGAATGTCTGTGTGTAATATGCGTGTGATGCAAAGTGCTCAGACACCCTGCACTGGTATGAGTGGCGCTATATAACTAATTCAATGCATCTGAGAGAGTGTGGTTATGGAGACTTGGTCACTGTTTTCGCCACCCAATCTTTGGCCCTACTGGAGACCTGAGGTGACATATAGTTCATCTTTCTTTGGCAATAAGGTCAGGCGGCTAACGCCAATGTTCCCTATTCTTTTAAAATAATGCAGTCAGGCTAAATGGATGGCACGGGTGCAAGCAGGAATGAAGCTCGATATGGGACAGTTTTAAATGTGTTTAATTATTTCAAGTCTACATATCCTACCTACTTTTATAAATATTCTTGCTTTCTGAAATGTGGTTTAACCTGCATCCTTTGGGCCTTTTTTTTTTGTTCTTCAAAATTTCCTTGGCGTGAGGGTCCTGCAGTTCCCCTTTAGTCAATCAGGCTCGCTATGACACAAAACACATTTAGACCCTTTTTTTACGCCACACCACTTTCAAATGTCACCAGCCACCACTGGGCTTATCAGAGGGTAGTGCTAAGCCTTTGTTGTCACACACTGAGGCAATAAATGAGACACACACCCAAGAATGAATCCGACACCAATTAGGAAAATAAACGCATATCTTTATATATATTTTTAGAAACCAAGAACTTCGTTCAACAGTTAATAATTACTTTGTATGTCGATTGTTAACCAATTGCAGTTCAAGACACAAATGCTTACAGGTGTTAAGCAACAGCGGTCAATACCATCAGACAGAGACCGTTGTCGTTAAGGGGAAGAAAGCGTGGGATTGGATAGTGGAGTGCCACCAAGACCTTTACCATCGTGGTCAATGGAAGCAACACTCCGACACAACGTTTTGGGGGACAACGGTCACGCAAACTTCAGGGTAAGTTCTACTCCAGGCGAGTCAGAATATTGGAAGTCCCAGGGCTCGAGCACAGCAGGCAGTTCAGTGTTTCCTGGATCGGAGGGGCTGGAGGTCTTGGGATGAATAATTTGTTCTTCAATGGTAGCAATCAGGTGTGGTGAGGGCAGTCCATTGTGATTGTGCCCAAGTTGCATGAAGTCAATAACACCAGAAAGTGGGTACAGGCTTGCAGGAGCAGGGTTGTTTCCAGCATCCGTCACAGGTACTGTGAGTATCCCTCAGCCTGATAAATGCATTGTAGGGATTGGTCACAGGTCTGGTGGCCAACAAGCCTTGGCTGCTGCAACCTTTATTTGCCGGGTGAATCACATCGATACGGTCCATATCAGTCATCACCCCAGGGGTCTTTATCAGTGGTTTGCCGGAGACTAGTACCACTAGTCCAAAGGTAGGTTCTAAGCAATTGGGGAAGGCTTGCAGAGCTCCGGGGTTCCTGGAAGCTGCACAGGTTTCAGGCAGGGACAGCAGGCCACAGTTGTCAAGTTCTTTTGCAGTTGGTAGGGTTTGGCACCGGTTTCTTCTGCAGCAGGGCTAAGTTTCTGGCTCAGCAGCACGTCATCTCCCTTTGTCTTCTTTTGGTCCTTGGAATCAGAAGTCAAGGTCTCGAGGAGCTACCTAAATACTGAATTGGGGGGTGTTCTGAGCAGAGACAGGTAGTAGCTAATGGGCTACTTACCTTTAGGGTGTATACACCCTCTAGTGACTACTTCCTTGTGAAAGAGATGCTACCCTAGCCCTGATTGGAAGTTTTCTCACCATCTCAAGATGGTGGAATTTCAGGAGAGGGGTTCGCCTCACCTGCCCCATCCTAGGAGTGGTGAAGGCTGAGGAGGGACCCTCCTCCTCATCTAACTAATTTCCCTGCCTTTCCTCCAACCAAAATTGTAGCAGGAAAGGGGGCTTGGCCTCCCTCACTATCTGGGGTTTCCTGGGTTGGATTTCAAATGTGGCATCACCTTTGAAGCTTCCAGCCCGGGAAGGCCATCCTGTCCCGGAGGAGATGAGGAACACACAACCCCAGAGCAGGCATTGTTTCTATCTTATGAAAGCACTGGCTTTCAAACAATGAGGTCAGAAACATGTCTGGTGGTTGCAGGCAGGTGGAAACCAGCCGGAGACCCCACTAGTGCTTGGTTAGATTTCAGGGGACCGTCTAAAAGGGTCTCCTGTGTGAATTTATTAATAAATCCCACCCTGGCATCAGTGAGGATTTATTAAGACCAGACGTTTGGTACCAAGTATCTTAGAAATCAGTGAAGCCATCATAGAGCTAGTAACCTCTTGCTGATGAGTATCGAGCCCATGTATTCTTTCTGGATTCCCTGTTCACTTACAACATCACAGAATGGACAGGACATTGTCGGGGCATATTCACTCACGTAAGGTATAGTGCACCCTGCCTTGGTTGTGAGGGTGTGTTAGTGGGTGCTATGAATGGGGTTGTCATTGCATGTGGGAGTGGTTTTGTATGTCTGTGAGTAAGTATGTGAGTGGCTTTATGGGTGTGTGAGTGTGTTTGTGAGTAGTTATGTGGGTGTGTGAGAGCGTGTGTGAGTGTCTGTGTGGGTCAGTGAGTGGATATGTGTGTGATTTTGTGGGTCAATGAATGGGTGTGTGAGTGGCTTTATGAGTATGTGAATGGGTGTGTGTGTATGTGGGTGTGTGAGTAGCTATGAGGGTCAGTGAGTTGGTATATGAGTGGTTCTCTATGTTTGTGAGTGTGTGTATGAGTGGCTGTGTGGGTTTATGAGGGGGTGTGACTGGTTGTATGGGTGTGTAAATGTGTGTGAGTATATGTGTGAGTGGCTGTGTGCATCTAAGAGTGGGTGTGTGAGTGGTCTTGTTGGTGTGTGAGTGGTTTTGTGCATGTGTGTTTGTGTGTCTGAGTGAGTGTGTGAATGGATGTGTGAATGGTTTTGCAGATCTCTAAGTGGGTGTGTGTGCCTATATGGGTGTGAGTGGCTGCGTGGGCATATACATAGGTATGTGAAGGGATGTAAGAGCAGTTTTGTGGGTCTGTGAGAAGGTGTGAGTGGCTGTATGGGTGTGTGACTAATTTTATGGATGTGTAAGTGGATGTGTGAGTGATTGTGTGGGTCTGTGAGTAGGTGTGTGAGTGGTTTTGTGTGTTTGTGAGTTGGCATGTGAGTAGGTGCATGAGAGTCTATGTGGATCAGTGAGTGGTTTTGTGAGTCTGTGAGTGGGTGTGTGTGACTATGGGTCTGTGAATTATTGTGTGGGTGTGTAAGTGGGTGTTGGAGTGGGTTTGTGAGTGGCTGTGCTTGTCTATGAATGAGTGGTTTGTAGATGTGTGAGTAAGTGAGTGGGTGTGTGAGTGGTTGTGTTGGTACATATGTGGGTATTTGAGTGTGTGAATGGTTTGGTGTGTGAGTGGATAATTGGGTCTGTGAGTGGGGTGTGAATGGATGTGTGTGTCTGTGAGTGGTTGTGTGACTGTGTAGGTGTGTGAGTGGGTGTGAGTAGTTGTGCAGGTATATAACTGGGTATTTGAGTATGTAGGTGGGTGTGTAACTGCATATGTGAGTGGAATTGTGGCCCTATGAGGGGGTTTGTGAGTGGTTTACTAGGTCTGTGAGTGGGTGTGTGAGTGGGGGTGTGAGTGATTGTTTGGGGGTATGAGTAGTGTGTGGGTGTGTGCGTTGGTGTATAAGTGCATGCTTGAGTGGCTGTATGGGTATCTGAGTGGATGCATAAGTGATTGTGTGGGTCTGTGAGTAGCTGTATGGATGTGTGAATGGGCGTGTGGGTATGTGAGTGTTTATGTGAGTGGTTTAATGGGTGGGTGAGTGTGTTTGTGAGTAATGTGTGGGTGTGTGAGAGTGTGTGTGAGTGTCTGTGTGGGTCAGTTAGTAGGTATATGTGTGGTTTTGTGGGTCTGTGAATGGGTGTGTGAGTGGCTTTATAGGTGTGTGAGTGAGTGTATGGGTGTGTAAGTAGGTGTAAGTAGGTGTGTGAGTAGCTATGAGGATCTGTGAGTGGGTATGCGAGTGGTTCTCTAGGCCAGAGAGTGGGTGTATGAGTGGCTGTATGGGTTTGTGAGGGGTGTGTGTGTGAGTATGTGTGCACGTGGCTGTGTGCATCTAAGAATAGGTGTGTGAGTGGTTTTGTGGGTGTAAGTTGTATGGGTGTGTGATTGTGTGTGTGAGTGAGTTTGTGAGTGGATGTGTGAGTGTGAGTGGTTGTATAGATCTGTGAGTGGGAGGGTGTGCCTGTATGGGTGTAAGTGGCTGTGTCAGTAAGTAAATGGGTGTGTGTGTGTGTAAGTAGGTATGTGAGTAGGTGTGTGAGTAGGTGTGTAGTGAGTGGTTTTGTGGGTCTGTGAGTAGGTATGTGAGTGACTGATTTTGTGGGTATGTAAGTGGGTGTGTGAGTGGCTGTGTGAGTGGCTGTGAGTGTCTATGAGTGTGTGTGTGAGTAGGTATGTGAGTAGGTGGCTATGTGGGACAGTGAGTGGTTTTGTGAGTATACAAGTGGGTGTGTGAGTTACTGTATTGGTCTGTGAATTATTGTGTGGGTGTATAAGTGGATGTTTGAGTGGATATGTGAGTGGCTGTGCTTTTCTATGAGTGAGTGTTTTTGTAGGTGTGTGTGTGGCTTAGTGTGTGTGTAAGTGCTTGTGTTGGTACATATGCAGGTGTTTGAATGTGTGAATGGTTTGATGTGTTAGTGGCTATGTGGGTCTGTGAGTGTGTGTGTGAGTAGATTTGTTTGTCTGTGAGTGATTTTGTTACTATCTGAATGGGTGTGCGAGAGGGTGTGAGTAGTTGTGTGGGTGTGTTAGTAGGTATTTGAGTGTGTGGCTGGGTGTGTGATTGCATGTGTGAGTGGATTTGTGGATCTGTGACTAGGTGTGTGAATGGTTTTGTATGTCTGTGAGTGGGTGTGTGAGTGGTTGTGTGCGCTTACCTAAAACCATGGCAAAGAGCCTTAAAAAAAGTAAGGCCAGGGGAAGAGAACAAGGAATGAGAGCCGTGACCGCCTTCCTTGCGGAAGGTGGCGCCCACAAGGGGTACAGCCACGGGTCTTATACAGTGAGGCAGAGGTGGCTACACTGTTTTTTTTTTCCAGTGCCACCTCCCCTTAACCCTGGCAGCAGGTGGCAGCCCTGGGTCCGGGCTCCGGGAGTGTCGCCAGCAGTGGATGAGGGTACGTTGGGCAGTGTTTCGCTGCTCTGGGGTTTGGCGCACCCATAACCAATTGACGCACCGGTGGTACGACATCCTGGACCGGGTGCAGGACCGGACCTGCTAGGTGTTGAAGTCCCGGGGCTAACATGTTGCTTCTGCACACATGCAGGTAACTTATGTTTAAAAATCTTACATTATGTGATTGTTACTTCCTGACAGGTGCTCGTGCTTAGCGCTAAGAACTAATCATACTTGTTTGCAACTTTGCACTCTCTTAGGCTAGTCATGTAAGAGAGGTTAGAGAATTTAAGTTAGGTTATGCAGATAGGAAAGTCCTGTCCTGTCAGGCTGTCCTGTGTCCTGTCACTAAGATAGTTGTAGTAGTTAGATAGCTAGTATTACTCAGCAATTCAGCGACCTGCGTGGCGCGTACTCTCACATGAATTCAGTCCTAGTAGAACCTTTTGCAGTTCGTATAGTGAGTGAATGGCAACCAACCAATTTGGTGTATGCAATATGCATGTGTCCATTTATGCATTAAGGAGAATAAATGCAGACTTAGTAATTGGCCCATCAAAGGGGGTTGGAGGTAAGACTGAGAGATGATTGGGAATGAGTACGGAACTTTGAAGCAAATATAATATTTTTGCAATTCATTCTAAAGTCTGGAATAGGCGGGCTAGGTATGGTTAGGATTCAGGAATCAGAACCGAACTGTGGAATAATAATATTCGGATGGTACTCAACTGTGTGTCGAATAAGTCGATCTGATTTAGGATAGGTAAATGTTTTTGCAATTGCCGTTTCCTGTCTAAAAATATTTGTAGAGCAATTATATTGATTTATTTAACACATATAATTTTTTGTCTCTTTAATTATGTCTTAGCTGATCAGCATCCAGGGGCATGAAGAAGGCTGGGTCTGCTGGCAGTGCTGAGGAGGGTGAGGGAGCTGTAGGTGCCTCCCAGGAGCAGCAGTAAGTGGCCTCAGGCACAGATGGCTCTGCTGCTGGCCCCAGTAAGTCCTCCTGGTGTTGTCATATATTAATATTTCCCTAACTTTTACCGCTCTAATATTTCCATTTCCTAATTTTAATTTTTCCAAAATCCTCTTCAATCTATCTGCTTCTAAATTCTTGTTTTTGCTCCATTACCTACTACTAAGTACTACTAACATTCTTTCTAGTGTCTGTTTTTTATTTTTTTTTACATCAAATCAAACTACATCTGACTAACCTCTGCTCTGACTCTGTATTAGTCTGTCTGTAGCTTGCTTTCTTCTGGGTTTCTTTCCACTCAGTGGTCCCTCTCCCCTTATATGTGGATTGCCTAGTAGTGATACTGTAAGACTCAGAGAACTCATTGGTACTAGGCTACTACTAATACTAGTAGCAGTAAGGACTCCTTACTACTACTAGTACTAGTAGCACTAATCTGCTGTGCAGATTGCATGCCCAAGTAAGGTATTCTACGCAGGTTTGTGAGATGAGAAGGCTTTAGTCTTATTACTGTCTCATCATGCTCAATCAGTAAATGGTGGTTATCAGAAATGGGATTTCTGGTTGGCTAGGGCGAGCGCATCAGCAAGACAGAAACCACCACTCTAGTCTGGGCAAGGGAGTTACACACCGAAGATAACCCCTGCTCACCCCCTTGGTAGCTTGGCACGAGCAGTCAGGCTTATCCCAAAGGCAATGTGTAAAGTGTTTGCACACCACACACACACAGCAACAACACACTAGGCACACCACAAAATAAACTCCACACAAGGTTATATAAAAATAGCCTTTGTATTATCATAAACACATTAGAATCATAATCACATAATATACACTGTGCCAACTGGCACCAGGTAGAAATTCACAGGGGATTATATACATGACAGGGCCAATCGGGCCACTGTCTGAACCATCACAAAGCACATGTAGCAAATATAAAGCACAACCAGTAACTTCTGTCAAAATACTGTACTCAGCATTAATACTAGCAACATAAACGCATTATGCCTACATCACATTTGGCATAAAACACATTATACATAAACATCATAAGTATAAATCACATTTAGGAGTGCACCATAGTAACACTCCCCAGATGCATACATCACCTTTAGCATAAACACATTGTGCGCAATCTCTGGGCCTTGTGCCCTACCAAGACACAAAAATGACCCCAGGCCAACTGGCCTTCCTTGGGGCCAAAATGCTCTGTGTCCAAATTGCAGGGCTCTAAATGTAGGGCCTTTCACTGGCCCTCTGGCTGCCTTGCAGCAAAAGCACTGTGCGTCATGCACTAGGGGCCAAGGGGTGCATCTCACCCCTTCCTTCTTATCACCAAAAGAAATAGCCCCACATTGCAGCTGCCCGTGCTCTCGCAGTGCAGCTGAGGAATTCAGCCTGGGCACCACTGTGCCCTTGAAACCCCACTGGGACTCCTAAACCAAGTGCCCCTCTCGTGTCAGCTGCCCATACTCTCACGGTGCAATTGCGCAGCATCAGCTTTGGTACTGCAGTGCCTCCTGAGCCCACACTCTGGGACTCTAAAGAAAAAATTGCCCCCACGTTGCAGCTGCCCTCCAACAGGCTGGTCAGCTGTGAAAAATCTGCACCAACCGGCACTACTGTACTCTGAGAGCACCAACAATGCTCCACACTTCTGCCCCCACTTACTGGGGAAACTCAGGAATCTTCCTGGCCGCAGGACTTCAGACAGGAGCCCGCGAGGCTCTGGTTCCACTCCGTGACCACTGACCTCTTTTCCTCGTGGGACTCTATTATTAATGATGTATTTTCAATCTTGATAATGAAAAAAATAAATAGGGGAGGCGTATATGGCATCTAAAACATTTTTTTTTTCGAGGTGTACCGACCACCAGAGCCAGGGCCAGCAGTGAGGGCCATGCCAGTCCGGAGGGAGCGGATGCGGCAGCTGCAGGGGGTGAACCAGCAGCAGTGGCGGGCGGTGGCAAGTCATATTCCTTACTTAGTGAGAATGATTCGTCTGGGGCAAGATGGCCGCTGACTGGCCGTAGCGAGTAGTCGCAGCACTTCCCCCCCTCTTGATGCAGGCGAGGATGATATGCTGGTTCCTTCTTACCTCCTGAACCGTCTGCCTGACTGGGTGGCTGAGCACAAGCTGTTGCGGTGCTGGTCTTTTAAAGTGACGCCGTCGGTGGTACTTGTAGCCCGCAGAGTCAGCAGTGCACTGAGCTCACTCTGTCGGTAGAGGAACCTTGGGAGCAGGATGGCGCCAAGAACGAGTAATCAGCAGAAGGACCCAAAGGATGCAAAGGATGCACAGAAAGACCCAGTGGCATCAATTGCTGGGGCTATGGCAGCGCGAGGTACTGTGCAATCCCGCAGAGTGCTTACAAAGAAACCGGAGGAGATCGGCCAAGATGGGAGCAGCAAAGCCAGGGAAAACAGCCTCCGGCAGCCCACCTTAATGGAGTCCTTCTACGTGATCCTGGCGGAGTCCCCGAGAATCCTTCTAGCTGAGAGTGCTGAGAATGCTAAAGCCGCGCCACTTACAGATACAATGCTGCAGCTTCAAGCCAGGCTTCCTGATAGACAAGGGGAGCCGAGCAGTGAGAACACTGATGAGGCAGGCATTCAGAACACACATGACGCTCAGAATTTTGTGGAAGAATCAGGATGTGCTGGGCTCAACAATATGAACAACACAAATGTAAGTGATCTGGGTCCCGAGTTGGAGGTTACTAAGCTGGCTAAGGGGGACAAAAATGATCCTGGTAGAGTCAAGCTTGTCAATCAGGCACTAATCCCCTCTGCAGAATTTTCCTTAGAGCAAGTGACTTCAGGGGTAATAACTATGAAGCAGATGCAGGGGCCTAGCCACCCTAAAACAATTACTGGCTCACCAGAAGGGGATTGTTTTTTCTCTCTTAACGAGGACACAGACTCTTCGCTCTCAAGCGATGGTAGTTTCTCTGGTGGTTCAGACTCAGCAGGAAATTCATCAGTCCAAAGAGCGCCTGCTGTCCATAGGGTCATCCCCCATAAAAGTAGATCTAAATCTAAATCTAAATCAAAGTCTACAGGGAGCCCGACCTAAACTGATGCTGCTAGAAAGCTTCTATGGGATAACTCAGCCACTTCTCACCTATACCAGGAAGATTAAGCTATAGCTGTTCAAGAAGGGCATAACAATCCGTGCAGTGCACCGCAGACTCCTTCAATGGATCTACTTTACACTACGCTTAAACAGATGCAGGGGGAGGCCAGGTCAGAGAGCCGGAGAGCGAAACAGGCGACCAAGAAGATACAGGGCTCACTCAGAAAGATGAATAATCTATATGACGATATGGTAGACAGAGTTACCCAGGTGGAAGAGAGAACCGGAAGACTAGAGGATGAGGTTAATAAGTGGCAGGCATTTAAAGAGACACAAGAGAAGGTGATGGAGGATGTCCAGTGGAAGCTCAAGGATTTCGAGAACTGGTAGAGAAGGAACAACATCAGATTACTGGGGGTGGCAGAAGGGGTTGAAGGAGAGGATGTCTTGGCTTTTGTAATTTTCCTCTTGAAGGGGGCCTTTCCCGATTTGGCCTCATGGAACTGGGAGAAGTAGGTGCAGTAAGCACATCGATTCCCTCTGACCCAAAGGAAAGGACAAGCAGCGACTCAAGCCGATAGGCCTAGGGCGATCCTTGTGTACGTCAGCAACTATCTTCTCAGGCAGGCAATTATGGACAAAGCAAGGCCGGATGCCAGATGCACATATGAAGGTAGTTCATTCTTCGCCCGTCCAGACTTTTGCCATGCCACCGTAGAAAGGAGGTGATGTCATCAGTGATGTCATTTGAGATGTCATCAGTGATGTCATCAGTGATGTCACTGACCATGTCATGAATGATGCCATATATTTGACATCATCAGCAGTGCATTGCGGGCGAGCGAGTTATAGTTGGTAGAACTAACTATAACGGAGGAATTTCTATGGTTTTGTACGAGTGAAATGTCCAGCTAACTATAACACCCCTGAAACCTATGTTTTTTTCTGTGAATTTCTAAGGTTTTTTTAAATGTTAATTTCTAACTGTAACGTCTCTGAAACCTATGGTTTTTTCAGTGAATTTCAAAGCGTTTTTAAATGCTAATTTCTAACTATAAGGTCTCTGAAACCTATGGTTTTTTCAGTGAATTTCAAAGGTTTTTTAAATGCAAATTTTTAAGTGTAATATTAGTTATACCTATTTTTTTGTACTGATTTTCTACAATTTTTTAACGGTTTTTTTAAATATATTATATTCATTAAATAACATCATATATTTTTCTGAAAATTGCAATAAAAATTTAAAAAAAATAAAACTGAAATATTGTTTAATTTTTTAGTTTTATTTTTTTATTTTAATATATTTATATTATTTTCTTTTTTAATTCTTTTTTTCCAATTTTTTTCGGAGTCGTGCATCCAAAGCGTACACATAACGGTGGGTGCACGGATTCTAGCCACCGTTTTAGAAACGTTGTGAAGGATCCGCGTAAGGGGTGTGACAGCTGCGTGTTTTTCAGTTCCATCATATACATTTAATATTACGTGATGTGCGCGATGCTTGCACAGTGGCGGGTCCCGCGTGACGTCATATACGTGCTGGGGAGTGCTGGGTGCGCCACTCCCGTGAAATTTCTTTATGCTCTAAAATGATATCTTTGAGTGTTTAATATACATATTAGGGCAAGAGACTATCTGAGATATTGTTATGTTATGTTATGTTAAATATCTTATATAGCGCATGAATCACCCCCGAAGGGGTCTCTCGGCGCTTGCGGAGCTGTGAAAAGTATACGGGGGGTGTTATTCCAGAAAGAGGGTGGTTTTTAAGATCTTTCTGAATTTGAGATAACCAGAGCATTGTCTTAGGGGGAGGGGAAGCTGGTTCCATGTTAAGGGCGCCTGATAGGAAAAGGATTTGCCGCCTGACCGTGTTCTTTTTATCCTGGGGATTAGAAGCAGAGATTTTGAACGAGATCTCAAGTCTCGTCTGGGGGTATATTGATGGAGCCTCTCCGCCAGGTAAGGGGGGCCGGGGCCCCATAGTGCCTTGTGAGTCAGGCAGCAAAGCTTGAACTTCACTCGTTTCCGCACAGGCAGCCAGTGGAGTCGTTGAAGCAGTGGAAGTGAGGCTGACCTGTAGGGTGCATTGGCTACTAAGCGAGCTGGGGTGTTTTGTACTACTTGCAAACGGCTAAAGGCGGTCTCGTTGGCGGCAACCAGAAGGGCGTTACAATAGTCAAGTTTGCTCAGTACCAGAGCCTATACAAGAGTCTTGCGAAAGGATTCCGGAAGGTGAGGGAGGGCTCTTCTCAGAAGGCCCAGTCCCTGAAAACAAGCGCTGACTGTGTGGGAGACACGATCTTTCATTGACAGGGCCTGGTCAAGACGCACTCCTAAATTTTTTGCCATCGTTTTGGGGACAGGGGCAGTGCCCAATTCATTGGGCCACCAAGTGGGTGACCAGAAGAGGAGAGCTTCTCCGAAAAGAATAATTTCCGTTTTGCTGGCATTCAGCTGTAAGGAGTTGCTGCTCATCCACTGCGAGATGGCCAGCATGCCAGAGGAGAAGGATGCTTTGGCTGTCTGAGAAGATTTGTCAAAGGGAAAGATGAGTTGGGTATCATCCGCGTAAGATACAGGGATGAACCCATGTTTCCTCAGCAATGTGGCCAAGGGGGCCACATAAATGTTGAACAGAGTGGGGCTCAAACATGAGCCCTGTGGCACACCCTTGGTTAATTTTTCAGTGGTGGACCGAAACGGGCCCAGATTGAGGGTTTGAGTGCGGTTGGATAAGAAGTTGGTTACCCATTTCAACGCCGTTCCCCCCAGTCCGGTCTGATGGTCGACTGTATCAAATGCGGCGGAGAGATCTAAAAGCACCAGGATGGTGGGTTGTCCTTTATCTAATGCGAGCCTGATGTGGTCAGTGACGGCCACCAAAGCAGTTTCCGTACTATAATTGGCGCAGAAGCCGGATTGGGACGAATCCAGGTAGCCCGTCAATTCGATATGGTCAGAGATGTGTTTATTCACATGTTTTTCAAGGACCTTGCTCAGGTAGGGAAGGAGGGAGATAGGGCATAGGTTGGAAAGGTCTTCCATGGGGGCTTTGTTGTTTTTCCGCAGCTTAATGACCTTAGCCGCTTTCCAGATAGGGGTTACCAGGCCCTCTTTCAGGGAGAGATTTAAAAGAGGGCTGACCGAGTCCGAAAGCAGGGTGGCAAGGGAGGCTGAGGTTTTTGCAGGTATGACATCTAGAGGTGAGCCAGATTTGACCTTACACATAAGTGCTATGGTTTTGTCTCGGGAGAGAGGGGGAAAGGCTAGCAGAGATACACCACCAGTATTGGGGGTTACCGGGGTATCATCTGACGTTGGTATGCGGCTCATCATAGAGAATTTATCATAAATGGCATCGATTTTTTTAATGAAAAAGGTGCTGATTTTATTACAGAGAGTCTGGGAGAAGTTTTCTTCTAGTTCACATGCTTTAGGGCAGGTGAAATATTTCAAGATTTGATAGAGAATTTTGGGAGTATTGCCTGCCTGACTTAACTGCTGGGCTATATGGGTTCTGCAGGCCTGTTTGATGTTTTTGTGATATAGGGTAAGAGCAGCTCTATAGTTCTCTTTGTCTGCTTCGAGGTGGGTGCAACGCCACCTTCTTTCCAGATTTTTACAGTGGCTTTTGGTCTTACGTAGTTAAGGAGTAAACCATATGCCCTGGGATTGTCTAGGAGCTTTCAAACAGGTTTTTAGGGGGGCAATCGCATTGATGGCCGCTAGGGCAGTTGTGTTGAAGAGGGTAAGATTTTCTTCAAGGTTATTAATCAGGGGGTACCTGGGCGGTGTGAAGACTGATGAGAAGGACTCGAGGTTGATTTTGTGCCACTGTCTAAATGAGAATTGAGTACGAGCTGCCGGTGTAGGGGGTGCTGGGAGTCCTTGCACTTGAAAATTAATAAGTGCCTGGTCCGTCCAGCACACGGGGCGTGGAACTTCGCAAGTGAGCCGGGGTGTGTTAGTGAAAACAATATCGATAGTATGGCCTGCTGAATGGGTGGGGCTGTTGTTCATTTTGGTAAGGTTCAGTGTAGAAAGGTCAGCAAGAAACGATGATATCTCTGGAAGGTCAAGGTTTTCACAATGTATGTTAAAGTCTCCTAACAATAGGAAATTGCTAGCGGAAAGCACACGGGGAGCTATTATTTCCAGAAGTCTGAAATGGGGCCCGGGGGCCGATATACCATTGCCCCTCTCCATGTATCGTGGGGTGTGATTTCCATCCTAAAGATCATGATTTCGATCTGTGTGTTAGAGCGTTGTTGTAGATTTGTGATTTTTACTCGCTCGTTGTGAATAATGGCGACCCCTCCCCCAGATTTTGACTGCCTATCCAGTCCCTGAATCCTATAACCTTCTGGAATAGCGACAGAGATAGAGGGACCACTGGAGGGTTTCAGCCATGTTTCAGTTAAAAAACCCACACCTGGCGAATCGGTATTTAGTGTATCCCAGATCTCTATAGCATGTTTGGGGAGGGATCTCACATTTCCCAAAAACCCTTTCCAGATGTAGCTATGTGGGGGAGGAGTGCCCTTGAGGATCGGGATATGCCCGGTAGCATTAGGTGCCGGGGGGGCATTGATGGCTGTGACATGCTGCCTTGGAGTAATTGTTGTGGGGGCAATTTGTCGGATTTCTACGGGGATTTTACTGTGATGTTTGCATTTTATGCAGGAGAAAGGCCCTTCCAGGTATTGGAGCCCCACATTAGGGCATACCATACCGGGGGAATGGTAAGTATCCCGGATTAGCAGGAGTTCTGCCCCTCTGTATCTTGTATTGCTTTTACCAAAATTTAGGGCCAAACTATCATAATCTCTGGCTCCTGGCGGTGTCCTGGCACGGACGGGCGCAGACGGGCTTGCCTTTGGCACCGCAAATGTAGAATAAAATATACTGATAACAGTGATATTTATTAAAACAGCAGAGAGTAAGGTTCTGACCACACAGAAGTAGGGAGGAGCAGCTAGCACACCATGCCGTAACTTTCAGGCGCGCGTCCACTGCGCGCTCCGTGAACCATCTGCTTTTAAGCAGTGCAGCGGGGACTAGAGCGCTAACCTCCTCCCGGCCGGAAGTACCTCCCTCCACTCAATCGGGACAACCCGTGGTGGACCGGGGAGAACGGCTCGGGGGAGGAAGCGTGTAACAAAGTCTGCCCCGGTGGGTATTATCATGCAATGGCAATCACCGAATGACAGGTACAATTTTTAAAAACAAAATTTAAAGCGCCGCAAATGTGGAATAAAATATACTGATAACAGTGATATTTTTTAAAACAGCAGAGAGTAAGGTTCTGACCACATAGAAGTAGGGAGGAGCAGCTAGCACACCATGCCGTAACTTTCAGGCGTGCATCAGCTGCGCGCTCCGTGAACCATCTGCTTTTAAGCAGTGCAGCGGGGACTAGAGCGCTGACCTCCTCCCGGCCGGAAGTACCTCCCTCCACTCAATCGGGAAACCCGTGGTGGACCGGGGAGAATGACTCGGGGGAGGAAGCGTGTAACAAAGTCTGCCCCGGTGGGTATTATCATGCAATGGCAATCACCGAATGACAGGTACAATTTTTAAAAACTAAATTTAAAGCGCCGCAAATGTAGAATAAAATATACTGATAACAGTGATATTTTTTAAAACAGCAGAGAGTAAGGTTCTGACCACATAGAAGTAGGGAGGAGCAGCTAGCACACCATGCCGTAACTTTCAGGCACGCATCAGCTGCGCGCTCCGTGAACCATCTGCTTTTAAGCAGTGCAGCGGGGACTAGAGCGCTAACCTCCTCCCGGCCGGAAGTACCTCCCTCCACTCAATCGGGACAACCCGTGGTGGACCGGGGAGAACGGCTCGGGGGAGAAGGCGTGTAACAAAGTCTGCCCCGGTGGGTATTATCATGCAATGGCAATCACCAAATGACAGGTACAATTTTTAAAAACAAAATTTAAAGCGCCGCAAATGTAGAATAAAATATACTGATAACAGTGATATTTTTTAAAACAGCAGAGAGTAAGGTTCTGACCTCATAGAAGTAGGGAGGAGCAGCTAGCACACCATGCCGTAACTTTCAGGCGCGCGTCCGTAAAATAAAATAAAATAATATATTTGTACTTATAATAAACGTATATTATTTTTAAAAATATTTTCGCAAAGTCGCGTCGGGTGCGTGCTTTGTGAGCGCAGAGTGCGCGGATACCATGTGACCTCAAAAAAAAAGATTTCATTGGTTCATAACATTTCCCATTGTAACTATTGAAGGACCCCACCCATTTTAATAATTCTTTTTGGAGTATCTTTAGAGAAACATCTCTTTTCCTACAAGAACCCTTTTTGCTTGTTTTTTTTGGTGTTTTTCAAAAAATATCAAACAAAATGGCATTTGGACAGCAGAAACAGCAGGAGGAAGTATCTTTTGAAAAATAATTCTTGCATGAGGCACCACGTCCACAGAGGCCGGAATCTGTTGTGTGGAAATTCTTCACTTTTCCACCAGGAGAGAAGAAAGTAAATGTGAGAAAGGTGACGTGCAAAATTTGTGACCGAGTCCTGTCAAGAGGCAGTGAAAAAAAATACTCTTGTAGCACTGTTTCTATGTACAAGCATCTCCGGACCACACATCCTCTCAATCTTGCTCGGGAGGAAATGAGGCAAGCTGCTTTGAACCCCTCAACTGCTGTGGCAAGTACATCTGGAACGTCCTCAGGAACACCTGAAATGGACATTAGGCAGAATACGCCTTTCTCGAGCAACACTGCGTGAAGAGTAAGAAACTTATATGCTTCGGTGAGCAGTCGGTGGATGCAGTTTGTGCTACACAACGCAACCATCGTCGTCAATTTTTTTGTTTATTTGTTTTTGGAATGATAAGTAATTCCAAATGTTTCCTGTTTTATTCGTTCTTTTCTTTTGTTCATGTTTTGAAAAAAAAAAAAAAATACAAAATTGTTAAAAATACTTTTTTTTAAATACAAAAGAAAAAAGAAGAAAAAAGAAGTTCTTATCAGAACTACCTTATCTGGTTAAAGAAAAAACTATAATTGCAAGGTAATGTGTGAACGTTTGGTTGAATATATGTATACAGCATGATTGACTGAAAGACTGCATTAGTAGTGTATGGTGAATTTATAGGTGAAGATTTATGAGGAAGTACTGCAGCGTGACACTGCAAGCTCTTTAACTGCAGTGAACTGTGGCACTTCTGAAGCACAGGGATGTGACATATGTACATGAATATGTTGCAACTCTGTGCTTTCCTCTGCACTGCTGCACAAACTGCAGCCATGCGGTGACACAGGCACTCTTGCACCATGGTGCAAGGATGTCTGTGTCGTGTGGAGATTGTTTTTGTGCAGGAAGGGACACCTTCCTGCACAAAAAGAATCAGTAAAGGCATTTTCCTCTTTCAATGTATGCTGTGGAATGCATGATTTACACCATTTAACAAAACGGCACAACTCTGATCTAAGGACTACCTTTTTGCCACGTTTTGAGACCCCTCTTTTTTCTCGGCCCCTACTTGAAGAATCACCCTGAGACTTTCAGGATAGGAGCGGACCGGAGCTGGCCAAAAGGTTTGAAAAGTTCGCGAAGATTCGTCAACCGGCGCCAAAGTTATTAGGTAGTTATAGTTAGAACCTATTTTCCATAGGAAATCCGCAACATTCTATTTGGAATGACGTTGGCGCCGATTGAGGAATCTTCACGAAATTTTCCAAACTTTTGGCCAGATCCGGTCTGCTCCTATCCTGAAAATTTCACGGTGATTCGTCAGGCAGGGGCTGAGAAAAAAGGGGGGGTCTCAAAACGTGTTTTCCCCATGCATTTTCCCTTAGGACCTGTTGACGCAGCTACAGCCCGAACTGCTGAACGGAATTACACCAAATTTGGCCAAGAGGTAGTCCTCAGTTCAGACTCATGCCTTTTGCTTAAATGGTGTAAATCCGTTCAGTAGCTCCTGAGAAAATTAGAGTTAAAAAGATAGATATATCTGGGCGGAGCCTAACCACACATCTCATCGTGAGATCTGATTGGCTGTCAGTACTTCATCCAAGAAGTGTTAGCAGCCATCTTGGGACCAATATACATGATAGCACCTCATTAAACAGCATTGCAGTTAATAGACGGTTTTAAGACTTTAGTTACATTATAAATCATTTGTTGATGGTACCATACTCATTTTAGGAATTGTGGTGTCTTTTAAGGTGATTTTACCATGTGAATAAGCCTTCTGCTGTGATATCATGAATCATGTTTGAGAGAAAACTATTTTCTCATGCTTTTCCCACAGAGGTTTGGAAGGTGATCTATAAGCTAAACTGAGAGCATATTTTCTGTAAATTCACATTATCTTTCTCAGTCACGTGAGAATGAAGTCTGACATTCTCAGTAAAACATGTACATCCAACAAGGGCAGAGACTGTCAGTTGATTCCTTTGTGTTCTACTGCAGCTTCCCAGAGTGTTCTAAAGAACAACTAGAGCGCTAACAGTCCTACTTATGACAGACGTATTGCACACCTGAAGCCATCTTGATTGGAATAAAGTGGTAACTCTTAAAACATTTAATTTGAAAAGGATTAAAATGTGGGGGTCATTTTGCTATAGAAAGTATGATTAGTGCTGCAGAAAGAAAAATTAGGGCACATTTTGAGTGGCTTCTCAAATCCTCTTCTATTTCATTAAAACATTCTGACATGCAGACTGAAACATGCACTTTCAATACCAGGAGCAGACTTCCCTGGTGAGCAGTAGCTTTACTACAGTGATCTAATAAGCAACAAGAGTGCTAACATTCTGAATTTATGACAAATGTATGACACATCTGAATGCCATCTTGATGGAATCAAAGTAAAAAACTGAAAGTATTTCCTACTGAGGAGACTGTAGTAAATGAGGAAATTAGGAAACTTCATAACAAATAAGTCTCCCAAAATGGCCACCAGAGACAAAAGAGCCCAAATGTAGCCGAAATATCACCCAGATGTAGCCCAAGTATAGCCCAATGGCAGAATGTCCCAGAGTGTTCTAACAAACAACTAGAGCACTAACAGTCTTACTTATGACAAAAGTATGGCACACCTGAAGCCATCTTGATTGGAATAAAGTGGTAACACTTAAAACATTCATTTACAAAGGAACAAAATGAGGGGGTTCATTTTGCCATAGAAATTATGATTAGTGCTGCAGAAAAACAAATTAGGGCACCTTTTGACTTCTCAAATCCTCTTCTATTTCATAAAAAAATTCTGACATGCAGACTGAAACATGCACTTTGAATACCAGCAGCAGACTTCCCTGGTGAGCAGTAGCTTTACTACAGTGATCTAATGAGCAAATAGAGTGCTTACATTCAGAATTTATGGCAAATGTGTGACACATCTGAATGCCTTCTTTTTTTTTTTTAAAACCTTTATTCGCATAAATCAGATACACAGCTATTCAGCCGACATCCCGGAGGTTCGGCAGCTAATCAGTCAACACGTGAAGTCCTCCATAGCTCTAATGCAGGATAATGACAAAGGTTTCATTTTTGAAAACTACCTACAATAAACACAACGAGCAAGGCAGTATACACCACAAATTCGTGCCAGTTCCCAGCGGGGGCGCGGCCCCATTTCCAGCATCAAATCAAAGCCACCAATCGGGAGGATGAGGGAGAGCAGAGGCACTAACATTCTAACGGAGGTGCATCAGAAAGATCCAAGTCGGAAGTGAGGCTAGGGGGAAAGTTGCTCCTCTGGCGGTTCAATGGCAGGAGGCAGACATATGCCTCCCCTATATTGGTTCCAACTTCCCCATACCTTATGCCATTTCTTAGGCCTCCCCCGTGCACTATACACCGTTTTCTCCCGAAACATGCTCCAGTCCATGTTGTCCTTCCATGCGTCTAGGGTGGGTGGGCTATGAGATCCCCACAGTCGTGCTATATCTCGCTTAGCCACCATATTGCCTAGGGTCACCCATTGAGTCTGCGCTGCGTCATAATCTGTAGGACCCCACACATTCAAAAGACAGCGCCGCGCCTCTGGGTGCAGTACTATACCCGTGACCTCCTGCATCACAACGTGAATCCGCTTCCAAAAGTCCGCAATCACACCACACTCCCATATGATATGTAGAAAGGTGCCCACCATCCCGCAGCCCCTCTTACATAACCCATCCTCGGAAAAACCCATATGAACGAGCCGGGGCCCAGTGACGTAGACTCTGTGCAGTATCTTAAGCTGGACCAGCCGTAGTCTGGCGGGGATCGCGACCTCCTTAGGAGAGGAGACGGCGTATTGCCAATCTTCATCGTCCAGCTCAAGGCCGTCCCTAGTCCACTGATCCCGCACCCCCATGAGGAGGTCGGTCCGGACATTCACAAGCTTTTTGTAAATTAGGGAGATTGTGCTCTCCGGCATATGGCCGTCCAGGATCCGGTCCTCCAAGGGAGAGGACTCAGGCACCTTTTCCCCCTCAACGAGCACCGACCGCAGCGCATGGCACACCTGCGCATACCGGAAATATTCCGTGCCCTCCAGCGCATATTCCGTCCGTAGTTCGTCAAACGACTTAATCCGCCCCTTGGCCAGCAGGTCACCCACCCTGGAGATGCCAATCAGATCCCATTTCTCGAATCCCTTAGAGTGCCAAAGTTTCCCCAGCATATCTGAGTCATACAACGGAGTGGCGAGGGTGAGCCTATCTTTCCAGCCCAACGAGTTCGTGACTGTCTTCCACACATTCACCGCCACCCCGGTCGGCCCCGTGAGGGACCCAGCCGGGGGCCTCGAGTAAAGTGCTCTATAGTAGCCACCCCCACGCAGCAACCACCGGTCCATAGCAAAGCCGGGGCTAAGCGCCGGGCCGTAGACTCCATGGTTGATCGCACTCAGCTGGGAGGCCCAATAGTATCTTCTGATGTCGGGAAGCGCGATACCCCCATCGTACCAAGGAAGAGTTAGTTTTGCTATCGCTATACGCGGACGGCCGTCCCACAGCAGCAAGCGCTGGAGACTCTCAACCTCCCGAAAGTAGCTGGCCGGAACCAGCTCCTGGGTGTTCTGCAGGACATAGAGAAAACGGGGAAGAGACATCATTTTAAATAGCACAGCACGGCCAAGGAGGGAAAGCGGCAGCCGCCGCCAGCCCGCTACATCTCGCCGCAAGCGCGCCAGCGGAGGGACCAGGTTCCTCTCATACCGTACCGTTGGGTCGGTAGAGATATAAATCCCAAGATACATGAAACCCTCCCGGGCGATCTGGATCGGGCAATTCCGCGGGGGAACCGGGACGTCTCCACACAAGGCATACAGATATGACTTCCCCCAGTTAATGGTTAGTCCCGAATTCCTCCCGAAGGAAGTCAAAATGTCGCAGACGACTATGAGGGACTTCCGGGGTGAAGCGAGATAAAGCAGGATATCATTGGCATAGAGGGAGATGCGGTCCTCGTGGTCAGGTGACCAGCGAAGCCCCCTCACCTCCGGGTGCCATCGTATCCAGGCCGCCAGCGGCTCGAGAGCAAGAGCAAACAACAGCGGCGACAGAGGACAGCCCTGCCTGGTACCTCTCCCCAGCCCGTAAGGGCGGGACGCCCTACCGTTGACCGCGACTTTAGCGAGAGGCTCTTCATATAATAGTCTCACCCAGCCCACAAATCCGGGTCCAAAGCCGAATTTCGCAAGCGCAGCCCACAGGTATTCCCACTCTACCGTATCGAAAGCCATCGTTGCGTCGAGCGCTGCCACAATGGCCGGCTCCCGCATCGTCCCCACCCTTGCGATCACTCCGTGGATGCGCCTAAGGTTCAACGCGGTGTTACGATGCGGGATGAATCCGGATCGGTCAGGGTGGATCAGATCACCGATCACCCTGACCAAAAGGTTAGCGAGGATTTTAGCGAGGATCTTCGGCTCGGCATTAAGGAGCGAGATCGGCCTATACGAGCTGCACCTGTTCCTGGGCTTACCATCTTTATGTATGACCACGATTGTTGCCAGGCGCTGGTCGCGTGGGAGGCATCCCATCTCCCGCGCCTCCACGAACATAGCTCGCAAATGCGGAGAGATCTTATCTGGCCGGAGTTTGTAGAACTCAATTGGCAGGCCATTCGTGCCCGAGGCCTTGCCCGAACGTAACGAACGGATAGCCCCCGCGATTTCGTCGACTGTGATATCGCCATCAAGATCGTCCCTGTCTATGTCGGAAAGGCAAGGCAAAGCAAGATCACGCAGGAGTTCACACGAATCCCCCACTGGCCTGTCCGACACGGAGGTATAGACCGTGTGGAAGTAATCCGCAAAGCACTGGACTATGCCATCCGGCTCCGCGACAACGACGCCATCCTCCGTCACGAGGTCTGGCACAACACGATTGACCCGCTCCTTTTTATCCAGCCACGCGATTAATTTCCCGGCCTTGTCCCCGACGTCGTACAGACGGCCCCGCTGTTCCCTACTCAAGGCTTTGGCCGCGTCCGTCACAAGGGCCTTGTACTCCGACTGCTTAAGGGTCAAATTGTGTAGCGCCGCCGCCGTAACTTCCCCCTCCAATGCCAGCTCCAATTCCGCGATCTCCGCCTCAATCTGGGCGACCTCCGCGTCTCGCCGACGCTTGGCCGCTACTATCAAGGAGAGGGCCTCTCCCCTAATCACTGTTTTGAACGCTTCCCACAAAGACACAGCCGACGTGACCGAGCCGAGATTCTCCTGGAAGTAACGATCGACCGCCTTCAGCACCGCACAACGAGTCATAGGGTCCCTGAGATACCACGGGTTAATTGGGGCCACCCTACCGCC
Organism: Triturus cristatus; assembly: GCF_964204655.1. NCBI lineage: Eukaryota > Metazoa > Chordata > Amphibia > Caudata > Salamandridae > Triturus > Triturus cristatus. Next base: position 503,336,417 of record NC_140594.1, on the reverse strand, counting down.
CATTCCTCTACCAACATCCATACAGATCCACACCGGCGAATGGTCAGAAATACCCCGTGCCATGTGCCTGGCCTCAGAGACAAAGGAGGCGTGTGCAACTAGGGTAAGTACATAATCAATTCTGGAGAGACTGCCATGCACCCCGGAATGGAAAGTGTATTGCCGCTGTGTGGGATGCAGTAGTCTCCAACAATCAACCAGTCCCAGGGTATCTACAAAATCCGGAAGCCATTTCTGAGCCCCCCCCGAGCTCCTTGGCGGGTGTCTGTCAAGCAATCCGGAGCCTACCGCATTAAAGTCGCCACCCACCACCAACATTCCCTCTGGGAGATCCAACAAAGTCCTCTCTAAGTCCGCAAGTGTGGAAGGTTGCAATGCAGGAGGGACATAAACCGACACCAGGACCAGCGTCCTGCCCTCCCACCTCCCCGCTACAGCCGCAAAGCGTCCCCTATCGTCAATAGTAGTGGAGTCGACCTCGAAGGGCAGGGAGGACCTGATGAGTATTCCAGCCCCCCTAGACCCCGAGGAAAACCCGGAGTGTGCAACAAACTTGTAGCCTTTCCTGTTGAGTGCATAGCACATGTTACCAATCAAGTGCGTCTCTTGCAATAAGACAATATCAGGGGTACATCGCTTCAGGAATTGCAGGACAATCCCACGCTTAATACGATCCCCCAAGCCATTTACATTCCAACTGAGTATTTTTAAGCCCCTACCCCCCATCCCAACATGTAAGGAGACCACCCCCCCCGCGTGGAACCGCACCGGAATCACAGAAGCTTGCATCCTTACGCCTTGCATAACCAAAAACAACAACAACCCCAACAACAACCCCAATCCACCCCCCACCCTGCACCCCTGCGTAAGCTCTAAAATGCCCCCCAACTTGCAGTGTGCCTGTCGCCCCATACAAAGACTAATCTACAAAAAGAACCCCAGAGGAGGAAAAAGCTCCCATACTGCCCCCGCTACCCCCCGGACTGTCACCCTCCCAGGGGAACCGGAGATCTAGTACTTAAGTCCAGACTCATTGTTCATCACCGCCACCGTCTGCTCCACCGGAGCGTTCCACGTTAGTCCGTCCTTGGGGCAATGTGTCCAGCCAATCTCCGACCATGTCCGGTGATTCAAAAAAGAAAGTCCGCTCTTCGAACACCACACGCAACCTGGCCGGGAAGAGCATGGCGTATTTCAGTCCCATCTCCCGTAGCCTTCTCTTGACCGCCAGGAAGCCTTGTCGTTGCTTCTGTACCATCTGGGTAAAGTCCGGATAGAAACTTACAGTGGTGTTCTGGAATAGCGTCGGGCCGGACACCCGTGATGCTTGCAGAATGGCATCCCGGTCCCTGAAGTTAAAGATCCTGGCGACAATTGGCCTCGGAGGGGCCCCCACCTTGGGCCTCCCGCCAGGAACTCTGTGGGCCCTTTCAACAGTAAAAAACTTACTAAGGCCTTTGGGCGCCAGATGGTTCACCACCAGGTCCTCCACAAACAGGTCCACTGACTGTTCCTCCGAATTTTCCGGGACCCCAATAATGCGCACGTTATTGCGTCTTGCGCGGCCCTCGAACTCTTCCAACCGTCGGGCAAAGTGATCATTTGCAGTCCGCAAGGTACGGACTTCCAGCTGAAGGCCGGAGACGTCGCCCAGGAGGCCTGCAGTCTTGAGGTCCAAGGACTGAACCCGCTCATTAGTTTTCCCCAGGTCTGCCCGAATCAGATTGACGTCGATCGATATGGCATCCACTTTATGCGCCAGGGTCTCAAATTGTTGCCCGATAGAGGACTTCATCCCCTCGATGGCCCCCATGATATCTTGCAGGGTTGGTTCCGCGGAGGGGGGCGACACGTCCTTCAAGGCCTCCAGTGTCTGTCCCGATCCCACCGGCGACCCCTTCTGGTGGGCATAGCGGTCCATGTTGTTAGTCTGGGTGTAGCCTCCCCGCCTGGTACTTTTGGGCTTCTGTTTTTCGGCGTCCGATTTGCTCGACATCGCAATCTGCCGCGGGGACAATCTCTTTGCCCATACAGAGTAGACAACCATGCAGCCAGTGACTGGCGCTACCCACGTCCAGGCCGGGCGCGGTGGAGACAGGAAAGCGAAAGCGAAAGTGAAAGTGAGGACACCTTCCTTCCGACAACTCGCCCCTCGCGTGGCCGCTGTTGTTCAATTAGTGCACGGGCACTGTGCCAACGCAAGTCCGGGGCACCTTCCGGGGAGTAGGCCACAAACTTCCAGGCAGTACAACTTCGGTCTCCGGTGGGCGATTTCGATCCGAACAACGGCTCTCGCCTCAGCAACGGCTCCCCTCCAATATTCCCGGCGTCAAAAGCAGGATAATAGACAGGATATCTGCCGGAGGGAGCGAGGGTCTCGGGAGCTCGAGGCTCACGCGGCCATCTTGATCACGCGCTAAGCTCCTCCTCCTGAATGCCTTCTTGATGGAACCAAAATAAAAAACTGAAAGTATTTCCTACTGAGGAGACTGCAGTAAATGAGGAAATGAGGAAACTTCATAACAAATAAATCTCCCAAGATGGCCACCAGAGACAAAAGAGCCCAAATGTAGCCCAAATATCACCCAGATGTAGCCCAGGTATAGCCCAATGACAGAATGTCCCAGAGTGTTCTTAAGAACAACTAGAGCACTTACTGTCTTACTTATGACAAAAGTATGGCACACCTGAAGCCATCTTGATTGGAATAAACTGGTAACACTTAAAACATTTAATTTAAATAGGAACACAATGAGGGCGTTCATTTTCCCATAGAAATTATGATTAGTGCTGAAGATAGAGAAATTAGGGCACATTTTGAGTGACTTCTCAAATCCTCTTCTATTTCATCAAAAAATTCTGATATGCAGGCTGAAACATGCACTTTTAATACCAGCAGCAGACTTCCGTGGTGAGCAGTAGCTTTACTACAGTGATCTAATGAGCAACTAGAGTGCTAACATTCAGAATTTATGGCAAATGTGTGACATATCTGAATACCTTCTTGATGGAATCAAAGTGAAAAACTGAAAGCATTTCCTACTGAGGAGACTGCAGTACTTGAGGAAATTAGGAAACTTCATAACAAATAAATCTCCCAAGATGGCCACCAGAGACAAAAGAGCCCAAATGCAGCACACATATCACCCAGATGTAGCCCACATGTAGCCCAATGACAGAAGTGTGCAAAACACTTATTTTTTGTGTATTTGCAGTTTTGTATAGTGCAGACTTGTCAGGTATTGGAGTGCTTTACATGAGCATTGGTTACATCACACAAGATCAAATTCATTTTGGTTGTAGACATGGGGAGATTAAGTGATTTGACCAGAATCACAGAATGTTGAACTGAAGCAGAAACTCCAACCTGGTTCCCCAGTTGCAAAGTCTGCAGCTCTGGAAGTAACACCGCATCCTCTCCCCTAGGTGCAACATTTAATCAAGTGGTCAACTGGATAAAAAAACATAAAGATTACAAATAATTTAAAAGTTCTTTGTCGCTATTTGAAAACTCAGAAAATATGTTCTCATTTTAGTTTTTTAGAGCACTAACCATAATTTTGATGCAAGTAAGACCCTCTCATATATGTTATTTCTAAAGGAAATGCTCTAGGTATTACAATTTTGATTACATCAAGATGACGTCAGGCGTTCCACACTTTTGTAATAAATATAGAATTTTAGCAATCTAGTTGTTCATTGGGATACTGTTGAGAGGCAGAGGCCAGGGGCACGGACTCTGAAAATTGAAGGCAGGTAGGAGAGTGCAGAGGCAACAATTTGACCACACTGGGCAGGAAGGAAGGGCAGTGGCAGCACAACAGACTATGGAGGGCAGTGGAAAGGGGGGCGGGGGCAACACACCAAAAATACAGGACTGGCAAGAGAGGCTGTGGCAATATAATAACCATTGTGGGCAGAAGGAAGAGGCAGTGGTAGTACAACCATACATGCCAACAGACCCGTTTCAGCCAGGAAACGTCCAATGTTTTTAAGCTCAAATGGACTTTATTTGATCTGTCTCCTGTCTACAATCTCCTCTTTTTCCATATAACTCAAAGGGGAAAATCAATACCCCAGTTTTTTTTCAAAATCTCCCTCTTACCAAGTTCAAAATGTTCGCAAGTATGGTACATTGGATCATGGTAGGCAGGAGGAATTGGGGTAGGGCCATGGACTCGGATAACAGAGGACAGGAGGGACATAGAGAGGTGTACCAAACTGAATCTACAGGGCAGGCATCAGGGTTTGCAGCAGCACAATACACCACACAGGGCATGCAGGACGGAAGTGCAGCACAACAATCCATAGAAATCAATAGGGAGGGGACAGGACCATGCACATGGACAACAAAGAACAGAGGGGAAAGAGGCAATGGTAGTTGCTGACCATAATGGACAGACAGGAGAGAAAGCTTCAGCATAACAGACCATAAAGGGCAGGAGGGACGGATCAGGGGCATTACAATGGAACAGACAAGCCAGGAGGGAGGGAATAGGGGTCTGCACATGGAAACAGAGGGCTGGGGGCAAGGGGGTAGGGCAGGAGCTGCAAGATGACCATGGAGGTCAGGCAGGATGGGCACTAGAAACAAGACACACCATGGAGAGCAACAATGAGACTATGATGGCATACATACAGACCATGGAGGGAAGGTGGGAGGGGGTCAGGGGCAGCTAGCTGACCACACAGGGAAGGTGGGAGGGGCCATGGCAGCACAGAAGACCATGCATGGCAAGCGGGAGGGTTAGTGGCAGCACAATGGCTATGATGGGCAAGAAGGAGGGTGCAGGGGCATGCACAAAGTACCATGGAGGATAGAAGGGAGGGTCAGAACCTGGGCACAGACAAGAGAGTTCATGGGATGGGGCCTCACAACAGACCCTGCGGGGCAGGCAGGAGGAGCAGTTGCAGCACAACAGACCAGGGAGGGCAGAAGGGTGTGGCAGTAAAATGGACCATGGAGGACAGGAGGAAGGGGATAGGGGCATGGCATGTGGACAGGCAGGGTGGAGGTGGCAGGGACAGGTTACAGTCATCTGACAATGCCAGGCAGATGGGAGGGGAGTGGCAGCTCAACAGAACATTTAGAGTAGATAGGAGTGGCAGGTCCATGGAACATGGTGGGCAAAACGGATGGAGCAGGGGCATGCACAAAGACATCGGAGGGCAGGGGGAAGGAGAATAGGTGCAGCAAGCTAAGCACAGATGCTAAGCAGGAGGTCAATGATGGGCCATAGAATTGGGCAATGGAGGGCAGGAGGAGTGGACTGGTACATCATGCTAAATGGAGGGCAGTGGCAGCACATCAGACCATGCACGGCAGGAGGGAGGAGGCTAGTCCATGGATTCAGACAACAGAGGATAGGGAAGAGGTGGATGGGGCAGCAAGCTAACTTTTCAGAGAAGGTGGGTATTAGGAACTTTATTGTTTTTAAAATGTGTGTCTGTGCGAACTACTTAAAATATGAACAAGTATGCAGCATAATCTCACTTTTATTCAGGAAGAAGAGGACGTTTGTGACTGTGACTCCGGGCTCACTTGGCAGAAACACCTCCTGACCCTCCACCCCCAATCGCAAAATGTAATGCCCGTGAAAAGGGTAGGTGGACGCAGTGTTATATAGAACATAGTACTGAGAGCACGATTGAAAATGAAAACTAGATATAGTATATGGTGTAAACTATGCACCAAAAAGTGTGATATAAGATGAACCGGGCGTGAAATATAATATGCAATACATTGTGCGCAATGACAGATTCATTGGAGATCGCGAGATATCACAGGCACTAGCGTGTGCTATGCGATATGCGCCTTGGAGTGTAATATGCACAGGGCAGTGTTGTGTAACCTAACTAGTCTCTAAAGTTGTAATATAAAATATGTGCTGGGGAGTGTAACGTTGCATATGCACTGTGACAAAGATATGGATCCCAGATTGCAATATGTATGGCATAGCGCTGTGCGTTATAACATAGGCATCGAGGAAGGCACGTTAGATGGGGCAATATAACCCGTGCGAAGGCAAGTGTGGCATGCCATATTCACGGGGTGGTGTTACAGTGTACATGGGCTAGAGAGTGTCATAGCATATGCACTAGCTGGTGGAATACAACACAGAGATGTGTGGCACTCGGCGGGCACTGGTGGGTGTAACACAGCATTGGGCTCAGCCAGGAGCACGCTGTGACTCTCAAGTGAGGTTCGTCTCCTTTCCAGAGAGTAAAATAAAAAGTATTACACATCCGGTGGTGGATGTGTGTTTTATTAACCGTGAGGGGGGTTTCTTGCATAGTTTGGTCGAATTTTTGTCGAATCCCCTTTGCATGGCTTGGTGTGCATGTGTATTAAATGTGCCCGTCAATAGCTACCCATGTTTGTATAAATAAATGACAAGGGTGTCTACTTGGAGAGTACCCACCGGCGGGGGTGCCGGGATTAGGCACGGTAGGGCGTCAGACACGTCAGAGCTTCACTAGCGGTGTAAGTACATTCCACGTGGATTCATTGTATGCATAGTCGCCTTTTAATGAATATCACGCAAATCGTCATGGTGATAGGTACACACGGTTTGTCCAGCATGTCCTAGGTGTTTCTATAAATATATATATTTTTTTTAAATTCAAAAACAAAGGCCGGGCCCGGTGGATGGGGTCCCCGGGGCTATAAGTGGCCTGAGGAGGGGGGCAACTGACCATGTCATGAGTGATGTAATATGTGACGTCATCAGCAGTGGATTGCGGACGCGTGAGTTATAGTTAGCTGAACTAACTACAACGGGGGAATTTCAATGGTTTTGTACGAGTGAAAAGTCCAGCTAACTATAACGCCCCTGAAACCTATGGTTTCTTCAGTGAATTTCTAAGGTTTTTTAAATGCTAATTCCTAACTATAACATGCCTGAAACCTATGGTTTCTTCACTGAATATATATATATATATAACTATATATATATATATATACACACACACATACGGCAGAGGAAGATCCTCGCCCTGCCTTGAGTTAGTGTTGCTTTCACCACAACCGCCCCAGCAAGTGTGTGATCAATTATTGGTGTAAATGTAATATAGTCACAACTCAATAGAAATCAAACAGGGTTAGGGTTTGATGAATGGTTAGGAAGGGATATTTGAGGCAAAGGTTTGATCATAATTCGCCTCCCTCCGAATCCGAGGCCCACTTCCGCTCCAGTCCCTACCCATGACAAAGGCAAACACTACACGTGGACAACACACAATCTTGGCAGACGACCATCATAAATCTGCTGAGTGAGAAAAAGGAAATGCATGCAAGATGATGACTTAATGGTTCATGAATGATGAGTAGTACTAGACTAGTAGTACAGGGCAGCAGTATATTATTAATTCTTCTTATTATTATTATGCAATTGCCTTGCCTGTCTGCCCCCAGAGAGACACAAATTACATACATTTTATGTTCTGTTGTTCCGCACTTCATTTTAAAGCTAGCAAAGAAAATAAAAAAATTGCTGTAGGGGTCAATCAATCAATCAATTTATCTTTATTCGTTTTTCATATGATGATATAAAAAACCCGTAAAAGCACAATTTTCCAACAATAAAAACAATTTCATAGTTCATTAAAACATTAAATGTAAAACATTCTTTTCAATTGATAGTTTCGTGACACCGTTATTAAGCTCTGTAAACAAACACTATAAACAATCAGAGGGTTGTTTAAGAAAGCAACTATGTCAGTTTAAAAAGAAAGAAAAACAAAAAAAAAAAAATGAATCACTGTACGGAGTTCATACTATTACATTCTTCACATATACTTTCTTTGCTTAATTACAGATTTCAGATATTGTACTATATTCCTCGTAAAACATTCTGCATCTAAAAATTGTAGTGCAAGGTAGGCCGGTTGACACTGTCTCATTCACCAAATTTTTAAAATTGGTTTGATCCATTTTTTTAATTGTTCTTTATAGAATCTGCAAAATAGAACCACATGCATCGATGTTTGCGGCAAGACCTCGTCGCAGGGGCAGTTTGCTAGATGTTTGCTCCAATCATTTGTTTTAGGGAAGCTGACCAAGGGATGAAATACATCCAGCCTAAAGCGTGTCAGCACAAATCTATCGTAACCACTCATGATAAACGTTAGGTAAGGTTGAATGCCAAGGCTAGATTGCATCATTAGGTTGTTCTGTACTGTTTGCTTATTTACCTCTGCAGCGAATCTCAGCTCCTTCATGTGGCTCATGCATTGTTTTTTAAAAGTTTTCCTAGGGATTGAGGTTAGCAGAGTGGGTTTTTTATAGTAATTTTCTAGACCCAAGTCAACTAAAAGATGTTTTACGTACTTGAGCCACCCGATCTTTAAGGCATTCTCGAGACCTAGGCTATCCTTCAGAACCTCCCGATTAAATGATGTTTTAGGAGATGACCAAATATGATGCCATTATAGGGCGGGTTGTATCTTTATTGTGTCTGTGATATAGGGAGTTCCCAATTCTGTGTGACAAAGAAATGTTGAGGTGCCTTGAGGAACTGCCAATAAATATCTTAAAAAGGCATTCTCAACTTTCTGTATTTCATTCACTTCACCATATCCCCAGATACCTGCCCCATATGTCGCTATGCTTACGCATTTGGCACAATATATTTGGAGCATCTCCATTGGGGGCCTCTTGCCCAACCTCGGCGAAAAATTCACCAAAGCCGTTGTTGTCCTCATAAAAAGTAATTTCCTTGCTTTTATTGCTTGTCGCCATGAGCCCTTATTATCAATTAAAATACCTAAATACGGATATGTTTTAGTAGACTCCACCTTTATATTATCTATATAAATATCCTTCTGTTTGCTTCCACCTGTCCCACAGCTCCTTATAAAGGTTTTACTGATATTTATTTTTAAGTCTAAATTTACCATAAATTTATGATAGGAGTTAAGAGCACGTTGTAATCTATCGAGGTCCGAGCCATGATTACGGCATCGTCTGCGTAGAGTAGGGTGGGAATTGGGCGTTTCTGCAACTGTGGTAGGTCCCGACACCCTTCCAGCATCGCTTGTTCCAAACCATTTGTATAGAGTGTAAAAAGGAAGGGTGCCCGGACACATCCCTGCCTTACCCCCTCTCCACTTTGAACGACCCCGTACACTCTCCATTGATACCAAATTGCACCCTAGCATTCACGTCTCCATAGAGTTCCGTTAGGAAGTTAATTATGGGGATATCCACACCCATTACTTCCAGTATTCTCCACAATTTACCATTATTTACACAATCGAACGCGGCTGTTAGGTCTACGAAGGTCATATACAATTTTCCCCCTTTCACATTTGCATATTTACCCATAAGAAGGGTCAAATTAAGACCTTGCTCTATGGTGCCCAATCCTTCCCTGAATCGAAATTGGAGATCCGACAAAACATTATTGTCCTCTGCCCATTGTTGTAGGCGGTTAAGGACAATACGGCCTGCCACTTTGCCCAGTGTGTCTAGCAATGAGTTAGGGTGGTAACATGCCAGGTTCTGTCTATCTCCCTTCTTGAATATCGGAACTAAGATAGATTCCGACCATGATTTAATGAGTCCAGCAATACAGGAAGCTTCCAAAACCCTTGTTAGAATTGGAGACCATAGCTCCATATTATACTTAAAAAGGTCTGCTGGGACCCCATCTGGACCTGGCGCCTTTCCCCCCTTACTAGCCCTAAGTGCAGACTCAACCTCTGCTAAGGTGATATCAAGGGCTATAGGAAACTCTATCAATTGGGGACAGGTACTGATATTACCTAAGGCACCTCCTTCAAACCTATCCTCATTGGACGAGCCAAAGATCTGAGAAAAATGTTCCACCCAATATTGTTCTTCTATTGCGATGTCTACAGACGGTGTATCTGCTGTTGAAAAGAGGGGGGATTTAACCACGTGCCAAAAGGCGATATTATCCTTATTAATGCAGGCTTTATGCAACTCTTCCCATGTTTCTTTTTTTATTTCACTTTTTCTTAATTTCACTGCCCGGTTATATGCTTTTCTAAGCTGTCTAATCTCCAGACTATCCCTCTCCTTTTTATGTAACGCAGATTTTAAATCAGTGTATGCTTTTGTACAATTTTTATTGAACCAGCCCTTCCGCCTGTCATTTCTCTGTTTCAATTGAACTTTCAGTGAATCCTTAATAACATTTGTTATTTCCATGTAGCTTTTTAAAATTTCATGATATGGAGTGGAGGAATCTAAACACGTCATGATAGAATTTAACAATTTTTTGACCACTACTTCTATGAGCTCCTGTGGTTCAATTTTATTCCATTTTAGAGAATATGCATTTACTTTTTTGATTTCCAGATTTCTTGGCCCATAAATCCTCTTACTTTCACTTCTGCCAATTTTATACGGATAAGATAATGAAACACTCAATGGAAAGTGATCACTGCCAGCGTTTTGATGAGTACCAAAATTCAACAAGTGGGAAGCATACCTGTTTGAAATTAGAATGAAATCTATGATTGTACTTGCTCCTCTGCCATTAAAGGTCTGTGTGAATGGAATTGGTGGAGAGGACAGCTCATTCGCAAAACCTACAACCAGCACAAATAGAATCTCATTTAGACAGTCACCATTGGATGTATGGGGGAAGTGGGGTAGACTACTATTATTCTCATCAGTCAAGCCACATGATAAATTGTTATTTTTTGTACAAAGGGGAATATCGAAGTCCCCCCCCACCATATGAATAAAACATTTTGATTACAATTATTCTGGATTTGCAACAAGGCATTTCTAAGTTGCTTTAAAACATCCCCCAAGTATTCCTTCTGTACGTTGTTATAGAAGTTAACCAATACGTACATGTCTTGGTTGGTCATATTGAGGGTTATTATTTGATAGTTAGGTTCTGACTTTACAAAAGATATTTCCTTAATCGTAATGAAGTTAGAAATATATACTGTCAACCCCCCTTAGCCCTCCCAAAAACTGATGGAATAGCTGGGGTATGGTAAGTTTTATAGCCCTCAATGTGAGTTTCAGCAATGGCCCATGTCTCTTGGAAGCAGAGAATATTAAATTTCACCACAAAATCATACCATATGTGGTTAGTCAATTTCGATCGTATACCAGAAATATTCCCAAAAAAATTTATAAAACTAGGTTCATTTATAATGGATACATGTTTGAGGTTAGCTGTCGTTAACCTAGATGAATTTACAGCTAAGCTCATGACCGTAGTTGTTCCCTGCTCAGTCTCTAGGCACAAATTTACTGTTAACCTGTTACTGGTCAGGTTGTTGACTAGGCTCCTGGTCCGTGGTTCTAAAACATTTCCTGAATATGGTCCATGCAGGCTAGGTTTTAAGATAGAGTTTATGCGGTATGAACCATGGGGAATGCATCCCGATACTTCCTTTAACTGCGTTTCCTGTGGCTGGGCCAGTCAGTCTATCTCTTCCATACCCAAGAGCAGGGTAAACCTCGGTCGGGAGATTGTAAGTATAATTATGCCTGACGCAGTGCTTTTAGCAGTATCAACTCTATCTACCCTAAAGGGTGGTTGTTAGAAGAAACCCAGTGGCAGTATATTAGTCCCTCTTGATGATACAATGTTATTTCCTGCAAACCATATAATATTTTTCACCAATTGGAGTGTTCTAAATGTTAGCACCACACAGTCCCCTGGTAGTGTTTTTTTACTTTTGCCTATCCACTGGATCCTGTGCGCCATCTTAAACTCAGTGAAGAGTTGTTCGGTAAAACCGACCTTCATGCTAAGCCAATGTAATGCTTTATTTCTGAGCGTTTCCCATGTTTCGTTTTCTGAAATGCCTAATTTAGGTACATTTGCTAAGATGACCGTATACGGTGTTGCCGCTGGGGGTAGATCTAGATGTTGACCTCTACTACAATCATCGTTACGTGCTTCTGTTATATTGGAGGTAGAGTAATTTGACCTACGCTCTGAAATTTTATCCATACTTCTACCGCATCTGTCCCTATTCTCTATACTATTAGAGTAATGACCAGTTATATTGGATTTATAAGTGTCTAAATTGGGAATAGAAGTTCTTTCGGGAGACTTACTCTCAGGAGGAGTTATTAGCTCTTTTCTATGAACAGTATTGGAATGAGTTTTTGAGAGATCAGCGGTGCTACTTATTTCCTGATTATCATTCCTTCCATTGCTAGAGTCAATAGATGTTTTTTGCTACTTCCACTGTATAAGTAGTTGGTCAAGGAGGTTTCTATTGCAGATATTCTTTCCCCCATTTTATCCAGTGAGACTCGTAGGTAGAGGTCTAATCTCTCTACCAGGACTGTTAGTTTTTTAAAGTCGTTGGCCTGTAAGTCAGTCTTTCTTTGGGTTTCTTCTTTGGATTTCCAAAAGCATTTTCTTGTCCCCGTTCTTTTTTTCCCTGCTTAGTTTGTTTTGAGGTATTAGGGGCCAGACTAGTTTCTTTGATATAATCTGTTCCTCCTTCATGCATATCCTTTCTTTTATCATTTAGAATCTGATTTTTTTCTTTTTCTGGGGGGGTGGTGTAAAACAGTCGGAATCGCTAAGTATTATTTCATCGGATACATTTTGGACGCAGCCATTCTGAGGTAAACTATCCCTTAAACTCTGCCCAGGACACTCTAATGGCTCTATGTTTTTGTCTCTGTCTAGTTGAGTATTTGAACAAGTCGTGCCTGCCACTATTGACTCTTTTACTGATGATATTTGTTTATCTATTGCCCCCATTGCTCCTGTGAGGTAGCTCAATAAAGTTTGTTGTACGTCCCCAGCAGGCTTTTTTACTGCTATATGCTGTGCATTGGGCAACTTTCTTTTCCCTATTATATTATTATTTTTCAATCCATTCAATTAATACAATAAATGGGCTTCTCCGACACCTGCCAGACTCTTTTTCAACCACCGACTAGCAAAACTTGGGCATAGACGACAGTTGCTAATACTGTCAGAGACATAAATGACTGTGACTTGTATAATAATGAACAATGAATGAACAGTAGCCCCCCTAGTGATCAGAAATCTGAGTAGCAGTCAACAACAGTTATTTATATATTAAAGTTACTTGATCTATTTGTCGTAGTCCAGGCGACACAAGAGATTGGGCCCAGCCCATCCTCATCAGGGCTCTGATGGGCAAGGACGGGCTCGCCCTTGGCCTGGGCTTCACCCGGGCGAGCCCAGGTGCGTCCAGTGCCGCGGGAGCCTCGATATCGCTTTATGCGCCGAATGGCGCGGAAGTGATGCGGCTCCAGTCGCTAGGCCCCCTGGGATATGTGGTCCTGGGCAGTCCGCGGGAGGAGAGAGAGTGTCTGGCACCAGTGGTAGCTTCGTTGCTGCGTATTAGCAGTGGCGTGCAATGGATGGCAACAGGTGAAGAAAACAAACAGGCATCCCGTGCCGCGGGAGCCCCGATGTCGCTTTATGCGCCGGATGGCACGGAAGTGATGCGGCTCCAGTCACTATGCCCCCTGGGATATGTGGTCCTGGGCAGTCCGCGGGAGGAGAGAGAGTGTCTGGCACCAGCGGTAGCTTTGTTACCGCGTATTAGCAGTGGCGTACAATGGATGGCAACAGGTGAAGAAAACAAACAGGCGTCCCGCTGTAGGGGTCAAATATATAAGTAAACATAATAAACAACAACACACACAGTCGTAATGATTGAAGAGAAACAATTAATCAAATTAGAAGATAGTGATACTGTAAGTTACTATGTTATGGTCAAATTGGGAGTTGCATCTCGGCATTCCTCTTGGTTCTTCTTTCCTTCCATGGATGCTGCATCCGTCAATCTCGTGTGTCTCTGCCTGCCTGGCGGTTGCAGATTGGTAAGGTAAGTGTGAGTTGTTTTTCTCAGCATAGCACAGGGTAAAGGCCGGCCTATAAGTGTAGGTGAAAAAACAAAAGGGATATTGAAAAATGAAAGAGAAAGGTACAGTTAAAATGCATAAATTAAGGAGTAGTGCAACAAGAAGACTTTCAGAGGCAGCATGGCTAAATCATGTCTACTCTGTTTCCAGTATTAACTGACAACAACAACAGGACAGACCAGGCCCGCGGCACCCACCCAACCTCTACTTTGCTTTGATTTTCAGCCAGACAGTACTGAGCACACATATACAGCAACATAGCATTTTCCAAATTAAGTAACTAAATCAATGCACCACTGTCAGTCATACCACTACACTCGCCTCCAACACTACACAGTAGGTCTTGTGTGGTTGTTGTTGACTTGTTTAAATTTTAGGCCATTTCATGAAAGGCCCCAAGTTATTCCATCAATCATCTCCGATCCTACTGACTGACTGCGAGTATAGTATGGTCCTCATGGTGTCCAACTATGTAGTGTATCGAGTGAGTCCAGAATAAAAAAAATACAATGGATCGGCCTGCAGTAGTACAATTTTGTCATTAAACAACAAGAAAGGAAACATTGACTTGAGTCACTTTTTTGTGTGTAGATTATACTAGTAGAATTCATGCACAAAACCAACACAAACACCAATCACTCAGAGTCAGTGTCCGAAGCATGCCATCATTTACCTGTTCTTAAGGGGCAGTTTCTATTGGCTCGGAAAAGAGGATTGCTATAGTCAGGTTCTTTGGAGGGACATCGAGGCAGGCACAGATTTCTTGTACTATTTTCCATCTAATGTCTGGCTTGAGGGAAATGGATTTAGGGTGAGTCAGGAGCGGACTGGAGCAGGACTCAGAGGAGTGGACTTACTACTTCACTGACTGCACACAGTTGCAACTCTAATCTGTCAATAAAAGAGTAAGATGGTGGTGATGGATTCGTTGTGATTCGAACCACAAAGACAGAGACACTCACAAGTAATAAAAGTAAATAAGCAAGAAAGAAAGTAACAAGTCAAAAGCCTAGTTGTCAGGGAAGTAGAGCTTGCCCTCAAACTCTGGTGGTTCACCCAGAAGTAGGTCATCTAACACACTACTTCCATGACTTAAGTCACCGTCATCATCTTCCTGCTGTGCTACCTCAGGTAAGGTGTAATCTGGTGGTATAAAGTGCTAATTCATTTTGATCATGGTTAACCTCTCCACGTTTTAGGGTGAGAGATTGATCCTTCTTACTGTCAGAACGGCACCAGCTGCACTGAAAACCCACTCAGAAGAGATACTTGCGATAGAGCAAGCCAGATAGTTTACCGCCAGCCTGCTGAGCACTGGACATTGGCTCATTTTCCCATACCAATACACCAATGGTTTTCGATCAATGTAGACCTCTGTTGGGTCATACAGATAGGCTTGGAGCATCTGCTCAATGCTCTGGGGTGCTCCACTTTGCTCGGCCTCTTTTGCCTTTGCCTCAGCAACGGACCTAACAAGCCCTTGCTGTAGAAACCTTTCCTGTGATGATTTTGGTGGGGCTGATGCTCCTGTTCTTGTTGTTGTTGATGTTGTTTCTTGGTGTTGTTGGTGGTTTTGACTGCCGTAAGCCAACCGCACTGCCCTCAGGCTTTGGAGTTGAACTTGACACCGGCTGCACCGCAGTACTTGTTGTGGCCTGGAGTAGCAGGCCCCTAATTCAAAGCCGTTCTTGTTCTAAGCGACGGGCTTCCGCAGCTATCAAACTTTTGTATTTGGCAACATTCCCTTCTTAAAAAGGAATCAATGTGTTCTGTACTTGTTTGTACTGTGGATCCAGAATTGTGGCAGAAGTGTAATGGTTGGATGACACAATATCTTTTTGCACCCTTATATTTTCAGATAAGCGAAGGGTTAAGCTCTCCACCAACTCATATGCTTCTTTTTTCCTCCACACCAGCGTACATTGCAGACACCCCCTTGAGCTGTTCCTGTATAGCATGTTACTGATGCCGAAATGAGACAACGCTAGATGCTGTGGGAAGCTAGTACGAGTGACTTTGGCTACCACCTGTCATCCTTCATGTAAAGTCCAGGGTGGAGTCTGTTGACCTTGAGCCCTGATGAAATTGCTGCAACAAAGTACAGGCAATGAAACATGTTGGCACCTACATAGAATGGTCTGCAACGTCCAGTCTTTTTAAATTTTGAGTAAGCTCACAAATTTGAATAAATTGGGACTTGGTATATGTGAGTCTTATCTCAATTTTAATTGGAGGAATACTTTATCCTTGCACTTCACAAGGTCTTTCTTTGATATACACAAATCACTACTTATACTTTTTCTTTCTTTGGTGAGAGTCGCAGATGATGAGAAAACATGGGCACAATAGTGAGAACCTACCAGTGATACTATGGTGTCTATAGCCACTGAAGAAGCGTCTTTTGACTTGAAACGCGTCTGGCTTGGGCGTTTGAATTCTGGATGATATCTTTTGTCCCATGAGCGCAGCCTTCGTGCAAAATAAAGCTTGAAATCTACCTACCTGATGTTGGCTCTTCTATAAGAGGGAATTCTGTAGGTTTTGGTGTTAAGCAGCCTCCTCGGTCGCGGAAGAGCCCCGCTGTGAGTACAGTGTTCCCAAGGCGATGTTCACAAGACACCTCCGGTGAGGCTGGTTGCCTGCAAGCATAAAGGAACAAGAATGCCTCATGATGATTTTAAGGTGATCGTCAATCCACTGTGATGTTATTGACTGGTAATGAAGTATCACAACACGGACTCACTCGAGATAACCACGTGCAACTACATAAACCAGAAGGACCGAAGGTGAGGCCACGCCCACTGCGGCGTATGGAGCTTATTTTAGTTTGCACAGGAAAAAGTGCTGTGATACTATGGTGCCGATAGCCATTGAAGAAGGGTCTTTTGACTTGAAACGCGTATGGCTTGGGCGTTTGAATTCTGGATGATATCTTTTGTCCCATGAGCGCAGTCTTCGTGCAAAATAAAGCTTGAAATCAACCTCTTCCATAAGAGGGAACTCTGTTGGTTTTGAGATATATATATATATATATATATATATATATATATATATATATAGTTAGCACATATTTTCCATAGGAAATCCACAACATTCTATTCCCAATAACTTTTGTGCCGATTGACGAATCTTCCCCAAATTTTCAAAACTTTTGGCCAGCTCCGGTCCGCTCCTATCCTGAATGTTTCGGGGTGATTCGTCAAGCGGGGGCCAAGAAAAAAGGGGGGTCCCAAAACACATTTTCCCCATGCATTTTCCCATAGGACCTTTAGCCGCAGCTACAGCCCGAACTGCGGAACGGAATTACACCAAATTTGGCAAAAAGGTAGTCCTCAGTTCAGACTCATGCCTTTTGCTTAAATGGTGTTAATCTGTTGAGTAGTTTCTGAGAAAATGACAGCTAAAAGTACATATATATCTATGGCCTCGGAGGATCCGCGCACCCTATGCGCACCTTGAGCGCACCCTCTGCGCATCGCGTGCGCACCCTTGCGATAACGCGCTAAATGCTAATTGACTGTCAAGTGGTTGTCAACATTCGAAACTAGGAACTGTTGGCAGTCATTTTGTGCCTCGGTAGAAGCGAGGCTGAAGAAGTAAGGGAAATAAGTGCGTAAAACATATAAAGAGGGCAGGGTAGAAATACTCTGACCCTCCAGACTTGCTTAGGGGGTCCCAGAAGGACCACCAGGACCCCTTTCTTTTTTTAATGGCAAAATGCAAGCAGGGTGCACGGTTCCGGACGCAAAAAAAAAGACGAAGCGCCGACTTCCGCGCTTCCTTAATAATTAGCCCCTGGGGGGGCCAAATCCCGGGGGCAAAATCTGTAAAAATGAATGGGGGGCCCAGGGGGCTTTATTTATTGAGGGAAGGGGGCTGCGTGGCCCCCCTCCTGGAGCCCTCGAGCGCCCTGGGGACCACCACCCCCCAGGGCTGGCTCCTGCAGTGTCCTGGGGTGCCCACCCCCAGGACACTTGTTTGCTATGAGAGGGCAGGAGTTTCCCGCCCTCCCATAGCAAACTTCGTTTGGATTTTGGAAGAGAGAGCAGGGAAACCTGCTCTCTATTTCAAAATCCAAACCATATTGCTTTTCCACACGGGGAGCTGCAAGTCAGAAGCTCCCCATGTCGAAAAGCAATGCCGGCTCCCAAAGGACGTGGGGAGCCGGCTGGGACTGTGGCGGCGTTGGGGCTCCCCCCACAGTCCCCAATGTTTTTTATAAGCCCCGGGGGATGGGGTTCCCGGGGATAATAAAAATTAGTGATAGGGGCTTTTTTTTTTTTACAGTAAAATTAATCACGCATCCTATCACGTTGGGTGCACGATTTCTCTCGCGTAGGGTGCGAAGTTCCTAACGCGTTGGGTGCGCGATTCCAAGCAAAAAAAAACTGAAATTTTTGGGAGATAAACATCAAGCTTATGTGTTTCATTCTTGAGTGGCTCTAAAAGGAGCCGTTGTGTTCATTAGTAAAGTGTACTCCATCTCTCCTATACATCGCTTGCATATGAAAACGCAGATTGTTATTGTAAATGGACCCCATTCTATAGTCTCGGAGAAAAGCAGAAACAGATTTATTCACATAGGCAGCACACACCAAGCGCGAATCCGCGAAATTGTAGTTAAAAGCAATATAGGATTAAAAGTAAAAATATATTAAATTTATGAGTGGCTTAGATTATGTCTTCCCTTAATATTTACATGAAATACATATATATATGTTTTTTGACATTTAAAATATTTTGCGGGATTCCCGCACCCACCGCGTCAACCACACACATGACGTTTCGCGGAAGCGCGTGAGTGTCGCGTAACGTAATTCGTACGTGTCGCATATGGGCTTGGAGTCACGTACTGGTCGCATAGCAATCGCGCACAAAAATATGTACCCAACGCACACCGTACGCGGATCCTACACTACAATCGTAAAATGGCGACTATGTTCCACGCAGGGAACAAGAAAGGTGCGCATAGGGTGCGCAAATCCTAAAAGAACTTGGATAAAAAAAAATAACAAAGTATTAAAAATATAGTTTACAAAATATTTAAAAAATATATAAAAAATAGTTTAAAAAAAATTACTGATGTCACCAGTGATGTCATTTGAGATGTCGTCAGTGATGTCATCAGTGATGTCACTGACGATGTCATGAGTGATGTAATATGTGACGTCATCAGCAGTGCATAGCTAAACTAACTATAAAGGTGGAATTTCAAAGGTTTTGTATGAGGGAAATGTCCAGCTAACTATAACGCCCCTGAAATCTATGGGTTTTCAGTGAATTTCAAAGGTTTTTTAAATGCTAATTCCTAACTATAACGTGCCTGAAACCTATGGTTTTTTCAGTGAATTTCAAAGGTTTATTAAATGCTAATTCCTAACTATAAAATACCTGAAACCTATGGTTTTTTAAGTGAATATATATATATATATAGCAGAGAACTCGGGTAGTTCTCAAGGTTAGGTGGAAAGCATCTCCTGAAAGAGCACCCTCAACACCATCACCACTCTAGATTTACTCACCTCAAATGTCAGATTTTCTATCAAAGTCTTTAAGCATAGGATTATCCATGCCGAGTTGTTAAATGACAAAATACTTTTACCACTTCAGGCACAGAATTACAGCTTTGAATTGGTAAAATACCAACCAAGCCAACATTAAATGAATTATAGCAACTCTTGACAATTGTTTCACTCTCATTAGAGCTCTTCAGAGAGTTATATCATTGTCCAGACACAAGGGAGCACCCTGTATAATTCAAACCAATACCCTTTCAGGCATGAAGTGACACAAACATTATGCAACAAAGAAGCAGAGAACTCTGGGTAGTTCTCAAGTTTAGGTTCACCAGAGGCTTCCCCTGCATTGATTTTTTTATAAACTGAATCTATGTGCCCCAGGGAGATGGCAGTCCCTGGGGCAATGGGGGGTCTGATTGGCCTCCCACATTTCATTACTGCCCTGGGAAGTTGGCAGTCCCCGAGGCTGCAGAGGATGACTTAGGGCCTCCCCCACATTGTTTTTTCAATAAAAATTAATGCATGTGCTCCGGGGAGGTCATATGCAGTGAATCATATACTGAAGACAGGTGATAATCTTCAAAATGTTGCTGCAAGGGAATTTGTTGCTAAAGAAAAAGATGAAAATTAAGCCTGGGCGGAGTTTGCAGAGTTCGCTTAGTGATAAAAAACTCCACCAAGCTACACAGAGTTCCGCTAGCGACAGAGTGGGTTACCCCTTTTCATTCGCACTGGTTTTTTATGCTGAATGGCATCTGACACAGTGCAAGAGTGCACTACTTCTTTCTGCCACTCGAGTAGAAGTTACAAACATAAATGGATGGTTTCTCAACAGGAGTTGTACTGACCAGCCGCGACCGCCCGCATTGAGAAATCTTGCAGTTAGGTGGCCGAGCTTTGGATTTTCCTTGCTCGCCAATATACCATTGGCAAGCACAGGCGAGGAAAATACTCAGCGAGATCCACGGAGCGCAGAGTGCAAAAAACTCTGCAAACTCCGCAAACGGAGCAGAGTTCACTACTCAGGCTTAATGAAAACCGAGAATGCAACTTAATTAATTTTGTGGTGTGCAAACGTGACAACAACAAGCATTGGTATCATCATCATGGAGAACTCAAATGCATGTTGAAAAACCTGGTTCTGCCAACTTAGTTTATTACATTTAGTTGTGCTGAATATGCATGGGATGACCTGCTTTAAGAGAGGTAGACTCCAACATTGAGGACATCAACCTAAAGACAGTAGGAGAATTTGCTCTTTAGATCCTGCTAATGTTTGCAGATATTTTAACCACAGGTTCCAAGTCATGTTATCTTTAATCTGCAACAGAACTAATCCTCCTCTTGGTGAAGTAATTGACTTCTCCTAGCATAAAGAGTACCAAGCAAGAGGTGCTCCTCATATTCACATGCTGTTATGGATAAAAAAAGCTCCAAAATTTGAAACAGACAGTAATGACTGTGTGCTGTCTTTCATAGAATTGTATGTGAGATGCACAATCCCAAAAAATACTGTTGCCAAAGGCCGGAGACATCACGTTTTGAATTTACAAACACATAGATGATGAAAACACTGTTGTTGACAATACAGAAGCAAAGAAAGATTTTACACAAGATGTTGTTTTGTGCCAACAGCTTTTTGTCTGCAGTGAGACATACTGTAACAGAAACATCACTGAAAAATACATACAATCTAAGAAGAACAGAGACTTCCAATTTCATTAATGATTATCACACTGTAATTCTTTAAATGTGGAAAGCAAATATGGGCATTCAATTTGTTGCAGACAACTCCATTGCAGTTGCTCGTTCTGTGACTTTGCACATTACAAAATCAGAGAAGACTAAAATGAAAGAGATATGGCAGGAGATTTCTGCAGAAAAGAATTGTACAGCTTTAGTTTACCAATGCTATTCCGTAGGGAGATGGGTTCTTATGAATATTGTGACAAATTTAGTTCTGCCAGTTTATTCTTGAAGTCTAGGGTAATTATTTGGGTAGGTCTAGGCCTAGCAAGCACATGAAATATAGTGTTTAATTCTTTCCAAGAAATTCAGTATCTAGTGGAGTTCAACCCAGAAAGTACTGACATTATAAAATCCAACATGTTGGATACATGCTACCCAAGAAGAAGTGTATATTTAGAGAATATGTGCTTATATGAAGTACTTCCACACTACAGGTACAAAAGCAATGTAACAGAAAACATGGCAGAAGGCAAATTTGCAGTACTTGCATGAGATGGTTGTTTAGTGAGACATGCAAAAGTAAATTTAATAAACCACAGAAAATGTAGTTGCCAAACTTCAGAGAAAAGAGGTTATTCTTTATTTGGCACTTCTTCAACTGTTCAAGCCTTGGTGTTCTGAATCGAAGTTATTTGGAGGCTATTACTGCTATGAAGATTAATTTAATGCTGTGAAAGTAAGTATTGAGTGTTTAGCCTTCTAAAATGATATGCACAATTTAACTGATTAGATTCTGCAAGAAGTATTAATTGCTGCAGAGGTAGCTAAGGACAGTTCACAAAGCAGTCAAAGTTCTCCACCACTCAGCCAAGATCCTCTTTGATCAACTATTATTGAAAATAATGATGCAATAGCTATGAATGAGGTGGGAAGTGCAATGGAATAAGCTAGGCAAGAAACTGCACATCTAGAGCAGTTAGTTGCACAACTGAACAATGAAAAGACATTTATATGGAAGTAAAAGAGAAAATAGAACATGTATTTCTCCACAAGAAGAAACAATGCAATACTTTATCCTTTGAAACAATTCTATTATTTATCAGCAGTCAAGCTGGCACCGTGGAAAGCTTTTTAATAAAAATTCTTGCTGCTTACCTACAGAGGGCAACACAATCAAATTTGTCATGTGTAATAACAGCACCAACTGGATTAGCTGCTCACAGTATTAAAGGAACTACTCCATATCGACTCTAAATGCTATCTGTGGAACATGATAATAAAGTGGAATACCAGAAGGTTTCTCATGAAGCATGTCAAGAGGTAGCAAGAGTTTTGAAGACAATCAAGCTTCTAACCATTGATGAGGTAAGCATGGTTTCAAATGTAATGCTTGCATTTGTTCACTTAAGATTGTACCAGATTTTAAGTACAGAGCACAATGTTTTCTTCAGAGGAAAGAATTTAAGTTTGTTTTGTGACTTACTGCAACTAACTCCTGTGAAAAGAGAGCCTGTTTTCAAGACACTTCTGCAAGAACAAACTCGTAATTCATTATGAGTATTAGAAATGTAAACATTTAGCTGAATTTCCTATACAAGGAATGACTGAAAAATATGTGTCAAGCGTCTGATGAGATATATGGTAATATTGTGAAGGATTTTAGCATTGGACTTCTGACAAAGGAAGGTGAGAGTACCCTAGAATGCTGACTTATCAAAAAGCTTTTTAAGTGTAAGAAAACAGCAGCACAGCTAATGTTCAATTTGATAAAAGAAGGAAAATCAATAGTTTGTTTAATGCCTATACTTCGAGAGTGCTCCAAATTTTGTGAAGAATTGCGGAAACTGGAGAAGAAAGAAATTTTGGAAGTAACAGCTATTGACAAACTAGATCACCTGGGAGTAAAAATAGTGCTAAATTAAAAACTTCAAGAAAAACTAGATTCATTAGATAAATCTGTATCTAAGTCTGCTGGATTTGAGAAGTGTTTATCTGTGTGTAAAAACTGTAGAGTAATTTTTGCTGCGTAATTTAAATGTTGGGTACAGATTAGTAAATGATGCAGTGAGTAAAGAGTTTGATTTCATTAATTTTCCAAAAAGGAATGAGGTTGAATACTTGGCCATAAAATTTTATCAGATTAATGGCAGCAAACAGATTGGTCGATGCGTTGTTCATTTTTTGCTCGTGAAAGATTTATATGTGCTGCATCAGCCATTCCCACTCTCTCAAGCGTATGCTGT
The DNA here is from genome assembly GCF_964204655.1 of Triturus cristatus. Classification (NCBI taxonomy): domain Eukaryota; kingdom Metazoa; phylum Chordata; class Amphibia; order Caudata; family Salamandridae; genus Triturus; species Triturus cristatus. The sequence continues at coordinate 503,313,111 of NC_140594.1, read as the reverse complement.
AACTATTCATAAATCACAAGGTTGAAGTGTAGATACAGCTTTTATTAATATTGAAAGTCATATGAAGCACTGTCGCGAGTTAGAACATTGTCTGAAAAGAAAGTTTGTGCTGATTCTACTTGTGTTAGAGAATACAATTGGGTAAGAAATATATATGGTCCTCGCTTACGACAGTATCCTATTTATAGGAAACAAAGAATCTGTCCTAAGCATAAGCTTAGCAAGCAGTCAATGGATGTAAATCTAAAGAAAAAATTGCAAATTGACGGTAATATTCTAGGTTTTCAGCTGGAAAACAGTAATGGTGTCAACTGCTGTCCAAATGTGGTTCATTTACTGGATTTTGCAAATCAAATGAAACATAAAGGAGACAACAGAATCTGCTCTCATCTGTGTACTTTGCTAGAATTTTTATGCAGTGATAAGGCTGCAGTACATTCTGCTTCAGGCATTCAGGATGTGGTAGACATGCACAGTGGATCTGCACTATTTTATCTCAACAGTCAACAAGACTCTCAATAATTTATTATGGTGATTCTTGGATGTTTAGAAGAAGAAGAAGTTAATATTGATGAATTATTTGGACTGAGTTACACATGGAACCATGATTGTGAAGAATGCTCCTTTGTAACTACTACTCAAATCAATTTGGATTCATCTACTTGACATTACCAGATTGTAAAACTGTGTCTTTTGACAGGCTAATCAAAAATGCAAACCAAAATATGACCTGCTCAGATTGTAGGTGAGAATGTATGTCTGCCTTGCAGATATAGAGAAGTGGTAACTACATTATATTTCTGCTACAACGATGCAGAGCTGAAGGATCAAAAATAGAAACTGAAATTACAAACTTCAAAGCAGCTCAAATTTCAATTTCTGGAAGAATGAACACAACACTGACTATTATCTTTCATGAAGAACTTTGTATAAATTTAGGACACTACACTATGTACATAAAAAAATCAACTGGATGGAGAGAATGCAACGACAGCAAGCTCACTTTGAAACAAAAACTACCTATCAAACTTACAAATTCATATCTCTTCTTTCTTTAACCAAAGTTTTAAGGAAGATTAGCATTTAAGGAGTGATATACAGGTTTTTTTTTAATGATCAGTGTGTAGGATATAATTCGGCCTAGCAGAGGTGAAACCTTCAAAATAGAGTCCGAAATTTGAACATGCGTTACGTCTATTTCGAGTAATGGACTATTTGAGTATCATATAATTTTTTTATACATTTGTTCATATTAGTTGTGTACCTTTAGCTAGAATAACTTATTAAGTGTTTATACTGAGTGCGATGCCTGGTATGACGTATTTGAAGTGTAATACTTGTATTTCTGTTTTTTCTACAATCTATATAAATGTTTTTCCCCAATTTTTATCAAAGATTATTTATACAGTACATTGTGTATGATGTACAACTATAAAAGGTGAAAACAGTAAAAAAATGAAAATAATATGTTTAAATAAATCTGTAAGTGTTTTACAGTGTTACAGTTGTGTGCTGCTTGTATATTAACATACATGTTTATTTTACAGTAATTTGAACTTTACTGTGAAATTTTTAAATATGTCTTACTAACATGTATTTCTGTTTCTTTTATAATAGATCAATTGATTACATTTTTGTAGATGTTTTGGTAATCAGTTATTTATATAATTGTTCTAAAATATATCAATAGCTAGAGTAACAGACACCCTAGGACTCAATGATGCATACAGTAACTTACTCTTGCAAACACTAATGCATTCACTCACATATACACACACTGACAAACTCTGGGACTCACTAATACATACACTGACACACCCTTGAATTCACTTATGCATTAACTGACATCCTCACTCACTCAGTGATACACACTCTGACACACCCAAGTTTTCACTAATGCATACATTAACACATTCATGCACACACTGGTAAATTCTCTGACAAAATCCCCGACTCACTCATATAGACATTGGGACACTCTGGGACTAACGATACATACGCCGACACACCCTTGAAAACACTGACTCATTAACTGACATTCACTCACTAATTCATTCATACACACAGTGACACTCTCTAGAACTCACCAATACATACCCTGAAACACATAGAAATAGAATGATGTATTAAGTAACATACTCACTGACACACCTTCGTTCCCAGTAATACATACATCGACACACTCATGAACATACTGAGGCATTAACTGACATACTCACTCAGTCATACACACACTGACACAACCTAGGTCTCACTATTAGATACACTTCACACCCATGGAAACACTGATGCAGTAACTGGAATTCACTCACTCAGTCATACACACAGTGACATACACTAGGTGTCACTAATAGATGCCATGACACACCCATGGACACACTAATGCATTAACTGACAGTCACTCACTCAGTCATACTCCCAGTGACACACCCCAGGTCTCACTAATAGATGCACTGACATACCCATGGACATACTGATGCATTAATTGGCATTCACTCACTCAGTCCTACACACTCTGACACACCAGAGGAATCACTAATACATACAGTAAAACACCCATGCACACTGTCACTGGTGCACTGTCTGACAAAATCAGCGACTCACTCGTATGCACACTGAGACACCCTGGGACTAAGTGATACATAAACTGACACAACCATGGACACACCAATCCATTCACTAACACATTCAAACAGTTACTCATGCACAGCCTGACACTCTAGGACTAACTAATAGATACACTGAAACACCCATGGAGTCACTACATTCAAACACTTAATTCTACACATCCACTGTGTCTTAGTAACTCAGTGAGTGTATTAGTGTGTTAAAGGGACTATCAGTGTTAATATAAGTGACCTCTAGGAGTCACTTATATATACACTGACAGTCCCTTTAACACACTAATACACTCACTAAGTTACTGAGACACTTACTCATACACACAGAAACACACCACAACATCAACGGATACATATCCGAATACACTCATAAACAAACATAGCTCTTTTTTAATTATTTGGTTAGGTTCTAAAAAGAACCTTTTTTTTTAAAGGATTAGTGTACCCAAAGTAAAATTGGTATTGATCCATTCCAAAACCAGCTTCATGTCATTTGACATGACATCAAGGTCAAAAATAGAGGCATCAACATGTGGATGGTAATAAGAAAAGAAAAGATAGCAAGGATGAGTATTAACAGTGTGTAAATACTGAGCAACATCCATTGTATTTCCTAGAATGCTACTTTCCGGCCCAGGAGGACTGGGCTTGGCATTTCGGGCTGGACTATTCCCAAGAGGAACAAGTTCAAGGCTGATTTGCATATGGCTGGGACTAAACTGGGATGGCATGGTGAGCAAAAGAACAATGAATTTAACCCAGATCTCTTTACTGGGGTGAATGTATGATTTATTCAGCATTCCGTTCATCATTTGTTTGCGTAGCACCTATTGCCCTAAGTGGGATGGGTATGCCCAGATGTGGGTCCCTTGTTTGCTGTGCCACTGGATTCAAGCTAGCCTGGCTGATGAGGGGTAATACCCCAAAAACCGGTCCCAGGATGCTTGTTTCCAGTCCAGGGAGGACCTGGCTTGGCAGTTCAGGATTGACTGTTTCCACAAGGAACAGGGTCAAGACTTAATTGCATATGGCTGGGTCTAAACTGGGGTGGCATAGTGAGCAAAAGGACAATGGATTTAACCCAGATCTCTTGACTGGAGGTAAATGTATGATTTACTCAGCCTTCAGTCCATCATTTGTTTGCATAGCACAGTTGCATTTAGCCCAGCAGGCATGTGACACGGTAAACAATGGCCTGTCATGTGTGCCAAATTGACAGCCACTGCTGTCACCATTATGGTTTCTGAGGTGGATGGTGCCACAACAGTCGCAGATGAAACAGACGGATGTGAAGAAACTTCCTTCTCATGCAGCATCCAGTGGTTCTTTTTCTCATGAATTGCCTTAATAAGCTTCCACATGGAAGAGGAGCTGTGACTGTACCACTTTGCTGTTCCCTGAGAAAGTTTCTTGCCACAGATGTTGCATTTGACAATTTTGGCAGAAATTTTATTTTCACCTTATGGTATACTAAAGTATCTCCAGATGTCACTTTCCTTCATATTCTTCATCCTCCTTGTTTCCCAGCAGAACAGGATCCTCAACCAGAGCAGGTATTGATGTTGTAGCTATTGTAAATAGTTGGTTATTGGCTGTCACAACAATGAAAAAAGCAGATTCTCCAAGTTGTGACCCGCCTTTCTCTGTTTCCTAACACAGTTTGAAGTTTTGGCTGGGGTTTAATGGGAAAAAAAGGTGTGGTCCCTGTGTTTCCAACCAAATGAGGAGATTTTGCCCTGGGTTTTTGAGAAAATCCTCTTTGCTAATTGGTAAATATGCGGTGCCATTGAACGGTAAATCAAGTGAGTTCTACTTAAAAATAAATATATCACCGTGCATTGTACACCTGTAATATGTTTACCCTATTAACTAAATCTGAAATAGTGTTGTATATAAAAAATAATTAAATTTTATACATTTTTGGCGTAGCTATGGTTGTGGCACCATGGTTCAGTTGTGATCACATGATCGGAGTTAAAAAACCATAGAGTTCTGTCTGACTAGCATGTCTTGCAGGAACCGCGGAAGTACCACAGAACAAAAAAATATTTATTTTTTAAAAGACATTAACAAATTTTCAATAACAAAAAAATACCAATAGTTTTCATTTGAAAAAAAAAAGTTTAGAAATGTATTATAAAATATAAAGAAATCTTTCAATTTAAAACAAATATATAGATTTATTTATTTTTAAAGTAATTTTGATTTATAAGAACAAAAAACAGTGAAATGATATGCTATATTTTTACTATTAAGCCATAAACAATAGAAGTTTTTGGGGGAAAAAACCTGTTCTAAACACCTTTAATAATATTGAATGATTATTCAAAGAATTATTACTAAAACAGTACATAAAAAATATTACAAAGTATTTTTCAAAATGTGCACACAAAAAAGAAACTTGATACTGAGAATATTAAAAACTAAAAGCCTTAGAAGGTTACAGGGACATTATAGTTAGGAAATTCAAATTTAAAAACCTTAGAAATTCACAGAAAAGAGCAAAGGTTACAGGAACTATATAGTTTGACTCAGATTTCACACACACAAACCAGTGAAATTCAGCAGTTATAGTTTTCTGGGATAACTATAACTTACACCACCACAATGCACTTCATATTATAGCACTCATGACATGGTCAGTAACATCATTGATAACATCACTGATGAGATCATCCCCACATCCACTCACACACCCACTCATACCCCCAAACAAACTCTCATACATCCACTGATACACCCATACAATCACTCAAACACCCACCTACTCATCCACGGAGCCCCTCACACACCCACTTACTCGCACACAGAGGCACTAACACAGCCACTCACTGTAACCTTTGTTTTTTTCAGTGAGCTTCTAAGTTTTTGTTTTATTTCCTAACTATGTTGTTTCTGTAACCTTTGCCTTTTTTATTGAATTTCTAAGTTTTTTTAAATGTTTATTTCTTAACAGTAACTTATAACATGTGTGAGTGAGTGCATGAGTGTCTCAGTTGGTATGTGAGTGAGTGTGTGAGTGCCTCAATGGGTGTGTGAGTAGGTGTGTGAGTGTCTGAGTGAGTCTGAGTGGGTGTGAATGTCTGACTTGGTGTCTGAGTGGGTACATGAGTGTCTGAGTGAGTCTGTGAGTAGGTATAAGAGTATATGAGTAGGTTTGTGATTGCCTCCATGAATGTCTGATTCATGGTATGAGTGAGTGCATGAGTGTCTGCATGGGTCTGTGAGTGGGTACGTGAGTCTGAGTGGGTATGTGAATCTCTGAGTAGGTCTGTGAGTGGGTATAAGAGAGTATGAGTGGTTCTGTAAGTGGGTGCATGATTGTCTGATTGGACTGTGAGTAAGTGTGCATGTCTGATGGGTCTGTGAGTGGGTGCATGAGTACCTGATTGGGTTTGTGAGTGGGTGTGAGAGTATCTCATTGTATCTGTGAGTGGGTGAATAAGTATCTGAGTAGGTCTATCAATGTGTTTGAGAGTGTCTGAGAAGGTCTGTGAATGGGTGTGGGAGTGGGTGTGTCAATGTTTGAGTGGGTCTTTGAGAGGGTGTATCAGTGTCTGAGTGGGTCTTTCAGTGGGTATGTGAGTGTCCGATTATGTGAGTGGGTGTCTAAGTGTCTGTGTGGATGTGTCCATAGCTGTGTCAGTGACTGGGCCACAACGGAATTGCACCTGCCCCTTTATCGAACAAGAGTCCAAAGTTTTGCACAAAATATCTATCCAAGTTTAGTACTTTCAACTGGTTAATTACTAAGTGCTACATCCTTGGGTAAATGTCCAGTATGTATTCTACACTACAGCTGTGTAATGGGACACGAGGAAATGTCACCAATGACCTTGTGTGCATTTTGGCAATGTGATTGTTCCTCGTGCATCATTATCCAGAAATATGTGATAACATAAATCTTCCTATAGAGAAGACAACAGGAGTACAAAGAGGAAAATCTAAACCAAACAAAAGTCCTTCTTCTTAACTATTTGAATTATGTGCTTCTTCCTTTAATGGAGATGTCCTCATATTCCTAGACAACAAGAAGATGTCACTAAAATCATCGGGAAAGGAGCTGGGGGCCTCTTGTTAAGCTGTCCATCATCCTGGAAAAAGGCAGGATGACCTTTTGCTTACTACCAAGCTGGGCAGGGCCACATGGGCAAAGCTTCCAAGTGGTTTGACAATTGAATGCGCTTAGTACTTCAAAGGAAGGACCATGGACTTTGCTCTCACCAGGTAAGAACATCAGTGAACCCACTCGTCACAGTCCTGCCAGATTGCGCTTCAGTAGATCAACAATGCATTCACCTCCACTAAGCATTTAAGGTCATCTTTCAGTGTGGAATTGCCAAGAGAAAGCAGTTGCTTTGCCTTCGACCAAGCCCAGGAAGTCCCTTATAGAAGGGAATGGGGGCTCACTTGGCGGGAGCTGTCAAAGCTCTTGCTAAGCAAGAGCAAACAGCTATGTCCCTGGGTGGGCACCCTGGGACATAGGGAGTGGGCCCTCGGGATGGTGGTCCCCAGTACCATTAATGTCTTCAGGAGGGGAGCTGAGCGGCCTCGCTCCTTTGTTCTTCTAGTGCCTGCCCAAGCGGGGTGGTGGTCATCAAGGAAATTTATAGACAAAGAGGGGAGTATATGTAGCCCCCTCTTACTTTATCAATTAGCCCGGGGAGGTGGCTGTCCTCAGGACCAGAAAAGTGCTGCAGACGAGGGCAGCGCGGTCTCCTCTTCATAATTTATTCATCGACTAGGCCAGGGATGTTAAGGTCCCCGGGGCCCATAGCTGCAGTAGGAAAGGGGCCCGCATGCACCCCTCTACATAATGTATATTAAAATAGGCCCCTGGGATGTGTCCCTCTGAGAGGCTCTGATAGAAACAAGCGCTGGAGACCGTACTTGATTTTTCATAAAATGTTGCAGCAAATTTGCTAATCTCCTTGATTTCACTACAATTACAATAGTAGTTTTAAGCATTTTTTTTGTCTTGCCATGGTCTCTGGGGGATCCCAGTACTAGGGCTGGGGGGGCAAGGTATTTTTACCCTGAACCCTTTTTTTTCTTTTTCTTTTTACATTTTCATTTGGGACCCAGCTGTGGCCCAGTCCCAAATGGCTGCCAAATCTTTGTGGTTGAATAGCTGGCAGACAATCATATTTCAACATTGGGACTGTCGTATCCACAGAGGATATATGTCCCTAGATATACAAATTTGGTCTTCAGGTAATATGTATCTCTAAAACTACTGAATGGATTTATACCAAATAACAAAAAGTATGCTTTCTGGACCAAGAGCTAGCTTCCTTGGAAATGTGGTGTAATTCAGTCTAGTGGTTCAAGCTGTAGTCATGTTCAAAAGCCCTATGGTAAATTGCATGGGTAAATCGAGTTTTGGGGACCCCCTTATTCTCAGCCCCTGCTTTATGGGTCACCCCAAAACATTCGAGACAGCAGCTGAAGTGAATGGCAAACTAGTTTTGAAACTGCTGTAAGGATTTGTCGGACAGAACCAAAGATATATATCTCATCATGGACAAGGCCGTGAGTTACAGCCAGAAAGAGTGGATGAATTCACTTGTGTAATAAAGCCAGATGTAAAAACCCAAACAAACATCTCCTTTTGCTGGGAGCTCCCATCCCTGCAGGCCGGCTTCGTCAAGACAGGTAAGGAGTGTCCTGTCATTCAAATCACCACACAAAGAAGATTACTTCTCGAAGCCCTATTCTGAGGAATATCGTTGTTTTATTTACGCTCCTTATCTTTCTTGACGAAGCCAACCTGCATGGATGGGTGCTCCAAGCAAAACGAGATGTTTGTTTGTATCTATTTGGGGAGCATGTCCTTCTTGCCTCTTTTTGCATCACTATGATGAAGTCTGGCAAAAGTAGCACTGAGGCGAGAAAGGGAGCAGGAGGAGAAGTGTCTCCTCTGCCATTTCTGAGAACTGGTGTTTGACCAGTATAATACAGATGTGAGTCCAGCAGCATGATATCAAGCGAGAACGTAAATACTAAATGAAGCCTCCCTCCAATGCTTGACATTTTATAATTGAACATTATGTGCACCTAGACTACACGATAACGTGATGTTTTGAATGCTATTAAGCAAAACAAAACATGATAGTGTACTCACACAGAATGTATTTACGTTTCAGGTGCAATGTGGGATTAGTGATTTCTGAAAAGAAGGTCACGTGTTTAATGGGATTTAGGCCTACATCACCCTGCACTATTACTCGGCTCACCTGTGAACAAGGCTGATCATACAGCCAACATGCGTCAGAGAAATAAATGCTGCGAGTCTGATAGAATAAAACACCAATATTCCTCAGATTGGGGCTTTGAGAAGTAATCTTCGTTGTGTGGTAATTTGAATGACAGGACAATCCTTACCTGTCTTGACGATGCCGCCCTGCAGGGATGGAGGCTCCCAGCAAAAGGAGAAGTTTGTTTGGATCTATTTGGGGAGCATGTCCCACTTGCCTCTTTTTGCATCACTATAATGAATTCTGGCAAAAGGAGCACTGAGGCGAGAAAGGGAGCAGGAGGAGAAGTGTCTCCTCTTGCCACCTCCTCCTGCCATTTCAGAGAACTGGTGTTTGACCATTAAAAAATGGATGTTAGTCCAGCAGCATGATATCAAGCGAGAACGCAAATACAAGATGAAGTCTCCCTCTAATGCGTGACTTTTTATAATTGAGCATTATGTGCACTTGGACTACACGATAACGTGATGTTTTGAATGCTATTAAGCAAAACAAAAAGTGATAGTGTACTCACACAGAATGTATTTATGTTTCAGGTGCAATGTGGGAGTTGTATTTTCTGAAAAGAATGTCACATGTTTAATGGGATTTAATACTTACATCACCCTGCACTATTACTTCGAGAAGTAATCTTCGTTGTTTGGTGATATATATATCTATATATGCAGGTTATAGGTGCATATCACTGCATCAGGTACAATGCATTTAGACCACCATGATTACATGTTGATGTTATAATTTTCTTTATACAAACATTTTTTTTTACCATCCTTTGTGTATATAACACATGTAATTTTTATTTATTCGTATTTACATATGAGGGCTCGTGCTTCCTGGGAGTGTGTCTTTTTAAATTTCCAAAATGAAAACAGTATGTTTTCTGTGTCTATACATTCATGTAGACTATAAGTGGTTTTAACAAAATGGCGATTACTAGACTGACGAAGGCTGCTGCGACAGCTGAAAACGCGTTCTCTCTGTGCTACTGGGTCGGAGGAGGCTCAATGAAATAAATGCCTTTTAACCCAGCACTCTTCGTGTGCGTGCCCTTTTCTGTGAGGAGTAGGGTTGGATTGTATACTTTTAAGTGCCGGCGGTCGGCGCTTTACACGCACCACTAGTCGCATTGTTTGGGCTTTTCAAACGACCGCAAATCGGAGGAGTTTGAGCATGTGAGTGCTATTGATCAGCCCCCAGGGTTTCCGCTGGAACGAGGATTATGGATGACAGCAGTGTTGATGGCAGTGATCCCGATGCGAGGAGGTGTTCAAGGCAATCAGCGCGGGGTCTCCAACTTTCCCCTGGCTCGAAATGCCTCACACTTTGACCATAGGATCCCTGGTGACTAGGCACCGTGTCAGCCGACGCTGGTATGGTGAGGTTTGCACGGCGAAATGGATTTTGAACATTGTACTCCCCCGACCCTGCATTAAGTTATATTTGACTGATTGTGCGTGTGTGCACTTAATGTAATGGGTTTGACATTTGTGGAAGAAGTGATACCTTTACTGCTACGCCTTTTGATTTCGAGAAGTTCATTAAGGAGCCATGAGTGGGAGCATGGCGGCATAGCTGAGGTTGTATTTGCATGTGCCAGTCAAGCAAGGAACAATGGCAATTGCCTGCTCGATGGGGAGGCGAGGTTTTCATGGGACCATGTGAATGCACTATTGGTTTCCGAGGCTTTAGACTGACTGGCATCTGTTACAGTTTTCATACAACTGAAATGCGGCATTGTGGGACGTGTAGTCCTGTGAAGTTTTTGCTGTGTAAATAAGGGACTGCAGTGGCGTTTTTTAATCACAATTACTGTGTTGATTTATATTATTAGTTAGACACCTCTGCATGACCAATCAGTTCAGCGCTTGCCGCAACATATCCTCACATTAGCCGCCGTTAATGTTTTGAGTGGCCTCCCAATCCTATCAAAGGGATAGTTCATTGTAATTACTTCCATTATTTTGTTGCACTATAATCGCGCAATTTATTAGATTGTTATTTAGGAATGTTTTAATTTATTGCATGCGCCTAAAAATCATAATTTAAGAGATTTTGAAAGCATTTCAACCACGAGTGAAGACCTCAGGCAATTAGGGTGGGTTCATAGACGCATTATGCAGGTTATAGGTGCATATCACTGCATCAGGTACAATAAATTTAGACCACCATGATTACATGTTGATGTTATAATTTTCTTTATACAAACATTTTTTTTGACCATCCTTTGTGTATATAACACTTATCATTTTTATTTATTTGTATTTACATATGAGGGCTCGTGCTTCCTGGGAGTGTGTCTTTTTAAATTTCCAAAATGAAAACAGTATGTTTTCTGTGTCTATACATTCATGTAGACTATAAGTGGTTTTAACAAAATGGCGATTACTAGACTGACGAAGGCTGCTGCGACAGCCTAAAACGCGTTCTCTCTGTGCTACTGGGTCGGAGGAGGCTCAATGAAATAAATGCCGTTTAACCCAGCACTCTTCGTGGGCGTGCCCTTTTCTGTGAGGAGTAGGGTTGGATCGTATATAAATATATATATATATATATATATATATATATATATATTACCTACTGGCGGTCGCCAGTAGGTAGTTATAGTTAGGACCCTGTTTCCATAGGAAAACCGCAACATTCTATTTTGAATAACTTTGGCGCCGGTCGACGAATCCTCGCGAAATTTTCAAAATAGGTGGGGCGCTATGCTACGCTCCTACCCTGAAAGTCTCGGGGGGATTCGTCAAGCGGGGGCTGAGATAAAAGGGGGGTCCCAAAACGCGTTTTTCCCATGCATTTTTCCATAGGACCTTTAGACACAGCTACAGTCCGAACGGCTGAACAGAGTTCCTTGAAATTTGGCAGAGAGGTAGTCTACAGGTCAAGGAAGTGCCTTTTGTAGGTTTGGTGTAAATCTGTTCAGTAGATTCTGAGAAAATAGGCTTTAAATCAATATATATATCTGAGCCAGCTTACGGTGCGCTTACGGTGCGCTTACCGTACGCGTACGGTGACGTGCGCGAGCGCGATTCTGATTGGCTGTTAGATCTTAGTAAACATTCGAATCGGTCGAAACCAGGAAGCGGCGGCCACCATTTTCTCTCTCGGACTCTGAGGGGGGGATGAAAAACAAAGAGAATAAACATGTAAAGGGACTGTTTAGACACCTCCCAACCACCTCGGCTTGCTAAATGTGTCCCCACAGAACCCCCAAGGCCCAAAATTCATTTTTATTTTTCTACGAAAATTAGCCGATTACGCTTACCGTACGCGTACCGTAAAAAAATTAATTAAAAAAAAAAGTATCCACACTCTCCCCACCCCGTGTGCAAATGGTGCCCGAAGGGCACCATTTGTGCATGGCATATTATATATAATTTAAACTGAATATAAATGTTTATCTTTCACAACGAAGCGCATAATATGTCCACCACGTGCGCACGGTGCGCGAAGCGCATCGAGCGTACATGGCCCATCCACGGCACTAACTGCGTAAAGTGGGCGCGCGGTGCGCGAAGCGCACCGCGTGCTCACTGTGCGCGCACGGTGCGCGAAGCGCACCGTGCGCGCACGGAACGAACTGCGTTAAGTGGGCGCGCACGCCACGAATGGCGTAAAGTAACTTAGCATTTAAAAAACCGTACAAATTCACTGAAAAAACCATAGGTTTCACACACGTTATAGTTAGGAATTAGCATTTAAAAAACCTTGCAAATTCACTGAAAAAACCCTAGGTTTCACACATGTTATAGTTAGCTGGACATTTTACTGATAAAAAACCAATGAAATTCCCCCGTTATAGTTAGTGCAGGCAACTATAACTCACGCGACCGCAATCCTCTGCTGATGACATATGTGTCTTTATGAAAAAAAAATATTTGTAATATATGTATAGCTAAAATGTAATGGAAGAAGATATAGGCAAATAAGTGTCTAAATACAGTATTAGCATCAGCAGAGGATTGCGGTCGCGTGAGTTATAGTTGCCTGCACTAACTATAATGGGGGAATTTCATTGGTTTTTTATCAGTAAAATGTCCAGCTAACTATAACATGTGTGAAACCTATGGTTTTTTCAGTGAATATATATATATATAGATATATATATATTCACTGAAAAAAACCATAGGTTTCAGGGGCGTTATAGTTAGCTGGACTTTTCACTCGTACAAAACCATTGAAATTCCCCCGTTATAGTTAGTTCAGCTAACTATAACTCGCGCGCCCGCAATGCACTGCTGATGACATCACATATTACATCACTCATGACATGGTCAGTGACATCACTCATGACATCACTGAGGACATCTCAAATGACATCACTGATGACATCATCCAGTGAATGTGTGTTTTTCTGAAAATTACATATGTTTTATATATGTATATCTCAAGGTCGATGGAAGAATAAATGGGTATATAAGTGTCTAAATGGATGATTTGCTTTTGAAAAATTGATTGTATAACTGGCTGATTAAGTGTATCTTAGTGAATACATGGCTCAGTGAGTTATGTTTAAATGTGTAAATATCTGTATCAGTCTCTCACTTTGTGTATAAGTGGCTGCATGGGTTGGTGAGTAGCTACATGAGTGTCTATATAGGTTATTAGTTGGTTTTTTGAGTATCAGTATGAGTGTCTGAGTGTCTGTATGGTTCGGTGGGGGGTATTACGTAGTGCATAGGTGCATGAATGAGTGACTCACTGTTTGTATCTGTTGAAGACAGCATGTGTGCAGGACTGTATGGGTGGATGAGTGTGTGCATGGGTGTGTTAGTGAGTGATAGACTGTCTCAATAGTGTCTTTATGAGTAACTACATATGTTTTAAACTAGTATAAGGTACTATTGGTATATATAAGTGAGTATATGTGAGAGTGAGAGATTGAAAGAGTTCCTGTATGAATAAGTATGTGTTTCTATAAGTGATTGTTTAAAAGACTAAGTATGTGTAAGTTTCTGTAGAAGTAAGTGTGGTGGTGTGTGTATAACTGTATATGCAAGTAAATGGATGTTTGATTCTTTATTAGCATGAGTGACTATGTGTGTGAGTAATTCTATGGATGAGTGGCGTTGTGTAACAGGATGTATAGGTGTGTGAGTACATATGATGAGTGAGTACATGTATGAGTGACTGTATAGGACTGTTGGTGAATGAGTGGATGTGTATGTAGAATTACTGAATAGGTTGTTGTAACTGGTATTGGTATGTCCATTGTTTTGAACATTGTAGTTTCTATTTTTGAATGTATGTATCAAAGGTTATATTAGGGGAAGAGGAGGTCTGCCACTCTATCACAAGGATGATGTCATCAGTGATGTCATTAGTGATGTCATTTGAGATGTCATCAGTGATGTCATGAGTGATGTCACTGACCATGTCATGAGTGATGTAATATGTGACGTCATCAGCAGTGCATTGCGGGCGCGCGAGTTATAGTTAGCTGAAATAACTATAACAGGGGAATTTCAATGGTTTTGTACGAGTGAAAAGTCCAGCTAACTATAACGCCCCTGAAACCTATGGTTTTTTCAGTGAATATATATATATATATATATATATATATATATATATATATTTGCAGAGTCAATAAAATTGCTTTTCGCCTATTTGAATCCTGAGTGCGACTCTTTTCTTATGCTGGAGTAGCGTAAGGCTTCTTTTCAAATTATAGCGGGTCCAGCGCCCGCCTGTTCGCACCGTCCCCGTTTGGTGGAAGTGATCGGATGTAAGGCTGGACACGGCTTGAAATATATATATATATATATATATATATATGTATATATATATATTTTTTTTTTAAATGCCAAGTCGAAGTGATGATAACTTCAACTTGTCAACTTTATTTCGGTCACTAGGACCATAAAAGAGTGCAACAGGTGTACAAAAAATATATCACACATGATTAAATTAAAATCTATCATAAAACAATTGATCTAAAATCATCAAAAATATTCATTCAACTATGTTTAGCTTAATACATCGGTTACGGCTAGACCACATTGCTGTTAAAAATTTTGCAACTGCAAATACAATTGGGGCTGATAATTCTGTTTTTAAAATTCTAAATGCTGGGAAATACTGCCTGAAGCCAAGATTTTTGAGGAGTGGGACAAGCCAGTAGTTCCTTGCTCTTTGATAAGCTGGACAAAAGAATATGATATGCAAATCAGTCTCTCGCGAATGAGCGCAAGCTGGGCATTGCACTGTAGGCTGGGGATATGTCCAGCGGTCTGTGTACGCCCTGAGGGGGAGAGTACTATATCGCCATTGCATATATAACTTCCTTGTATTCGAAGGGCCGATATCATCAAAGGCAAGCTCTAGATGATATGAGTCTTTAAACCCCAGAAAGTGTTCAGATAAGGACCCCTCCCGTGCACTCTTGATTAAGACGCGTAAGTTATGCTCATAATAAACCTTGGTGATAGATTTGCGTGAGATCCTACAGCATGCATTTCCTGGATCAAACCCCAAATCCGGTCATCCTAGTGACTCGCATGTTTGTTTAATATATCTTAGCCATGTATATATATATGGGTGAGCCCAGACGTTAGAAAAGCAGGCAACAGGGCAGCTCATCAAGGCAGAAGTCCAGCAAAGCAGCAGATACAGCAGAGTGGCAGTTCCTTCAGCAGCACAGCAGCTCCTCTTCCTGGTAGAGTAGTCACAGGTTCAGACGTATATTGAAGTTGTGGTGTAAGAGGCCCAGTACTTATACCCAGGCATGCCTTAGCAGTGGCGGAGACTTAAAAGAAAGTTTTGAAGTGGTCCACCATTCCTGCCCTGGCTCCAGGCTCACTACATGGGGTTTACAGCTCCTTTTGTATGGACAGGGCCAGCCTATTCTGTTGTAAGTGTGAGGCTGTGACTGGCTCCACCATCCCAACCTCCCAGGAAGATCGAGCAGTCACACCTAAGAGCTCTTTGTGTGTGGCTGTCTAGAGAAAATACACAAAGCCCAGCTGTTACCCAACCCAGACTGAACAGAGACAAGCAGCAGACACCAATGGCTAAAGTAAGTAAAGGCCAACTTTATAAAAGTGTCATTTACTAAACTGCAATTTAAAATCTAACTTCATCATAAATTGCGATTTTAAATTGGGAACCTTGAAAAGTCTATCTCGTCACAATTGGGACTTACACTTAAAAGATGTAATAAGGTAATCCCAATTGTATCCTAGGTAGGTCTTGCAGTAGTGAAAAACCTATTTTGGAGTTTTTCACTACCAAGACATGTAAAGGTGAATAGGACATGCTCTGCCTTTTAAATACATTGCACCCTACCCTGTGGGTTATGCAGGGCCTACCTTAAGGGTGACATATTTATAATAAAGGAAAGTTTGGGACTGGGAAGAGGGTTTTCTTGCCTGGTTGATATGGCAGTGTAAAACTGCACACAAAGGCTCTGCTTTGGCAGGCCTGAGACATGGTTAAGGGGCTACTTATGTGGGTGGCACAATCAGTACTGTGGCCTATTAGTAGCATTTAATTGTTCAGGCTCTGGGCACATGTAGTGCACTTTACTAGGGTCTTATAAGTAAATCAAATATGCTGCTTGGGGATGAACCAATATTAACCATGTTAAGGGGGGAGAGAACATGCACTTTAAACCTGGATAGCAGTGGTAAAGTGCACAGACTCCTGAGGCCAGCAAAAACAAGGTGAGAAAAATGGAGGGAAGCAGGCAAAAAGTTGGGAAAAAACACCCTAAGCCTGTCAGGTCTAACATCACCCCTCAAAACACATTTTAAAGAGTGAGACAAATGGGTGATCTAAAGCTTTATTAACTCAAGTACTAGCTAAAGCAGCAGATGCATGCCTACAGGTCAGCCAACATGGAAGTAAAGTCTGAAGATCCACAAGCCTCACCTCTCGCATGGCTCCACTAGTCTAATCTAACATCCATAGCCCATCCCTTTTAGCTTTGATTAGATCTTTTGGCTGTTTGAGAGGTATCCTACACAGATGACATAGCTAATTATCACACTGGACAATCACCCGCCTGCACGTGTTGGCCTTTGTCTCATTTCAATCATTCAAAAGATGAACTTCCACTGTTAAAGCTGGATGCAAATGGGACAGCGGTGGTGGTGCCGAGACAAGATGGCCGCTCTTTAGAACTCCTCTGAAGCTCCAAGGAGCTGTCATGTGAAGAAGGAAGTTTGGATATCAATGTGCGGCTGTCGAACAACGGGAAAAGATGTTGTAGGCTCCCGGGAGCGGAGAGACACCTTACAACATTTCTCTCATGATAAATCTGTCTTTATTGAATCAGTCAGTCAACAGCTTCGCATTCAGTTTTAACTTCACCTTGGCGGCTATTAAAGTAATATACAGACTTTCCACTGGATATTTTAAGCATGGATTCCGCACACTCAAGTAAACCTCAAGCGTCTATAGGTTCTAATGCTAATGGGCGTAAATAATCTGTTGGCATATACTAATGAAAGGGTTAAAAAAGATGCTTCCTCTCCAAACAAATCACCTCTACCTTTGACATTGGAGGACATTATGGATGAGCTGAGAAATATAGGACCATTCATGGCGGATACCACTGGGACGCCTCAAAGAATTGACGGAAAATGGTCTAGTTTATACTCAAGACTTTCAGAGGCTGAACAAAGGATAAGTAATGCTAAGGATGTCGTCGCTAGGGTGGATATTTTATCTAATTAGGTCGCTCAGTTGAACAAGATATCAGAAGATTTGGCGAATCGTAACAGATGCAATAAACTATGGATTCATGGTATAATAAGGGGTTCTGAGGGCTCTGACATGATTAATTTCTTAAAGAGGCATTTACCAAAAATAGCAGGCCTGCCAAAATCTGTGGAACTTAATATCCAGAGGGCACACAGGATTGGTCCTCACAACATATCAACGTCAAACAGACCACAAGGAATTATTGCCTATTTTCTATTGTACTTTTTAGTATTTAATTGTGACCCTTACAGCAGCTAAACAACATAAACAGATGTTATGGCCTGGTCAGGAGATTTTCTTTAGTCAACCACACAAGCAGGCCAAAGGCCTGCTTGTGTGGTTGGTTGGTGGGAATCAGAACACAAATCCTGGTGCAAGCGTATTTCACATAAATACAAGCTACAGAGGATTGAGGAATAGTGCAATTTTCTCTCAGAACAAATCTATTACTTGAAGCAAAATGACAAAGACAGACTGCTATGAAAGTGTATCAAGTTTTCATCTTGATTTCTTGAGAAAAGGGTGACTCCTCCCAGTAGTCATGCGCCACTTCGAACTCAATATTAACGTGAAAAATGTCAACTCACTCATTAAGTTAGGTGGAAAACGCCACAAATTAATGATATAAACAAATTTGCAACCATGCTGTTTCTTGATTTAAGATGATGAATTAATACAGCTATTGTAAAGTAAGATGCTAAATTACTCTGAACTAGGGTTGAGAAATAGTCCAGCATAGACCGTCCAGAGCTATAAAGTAATACGTAAATCAAGGCTAAAAATGGTAGCGAGTGTATAAAGAACAAAAATAAAGGAACTAATGCATTGTGAAACATCCATCTCTTATCAGTGACACCTTATATGTGGTTTAAAAAGGAAATCTTAGCAAAGGAATTTAACTCCATTTTAGACTGGAACTTCGGGCAACAAAATCTAGAAAAAATGCCATTTTGGAAGAAGTTATCTTTGAGGCTAGCCTTGCCTAAATCGTCAGTGTTATGGTCAGGGCACGAGTCCTAAAAAAAGAAGTGGGGAGACACTGACGTCACAAAAGGTGGCTTGCACCATCAGATTCATTGCCTCCCCTCGCTCACCCCTTAGATGCGATTGCATCAGAGAAGCCAGCGCGTGAGCAGCATTCTCAATGAGCTCCGAGCTCGCCCCAGAGAGGCCAAAGAGAGAATGTGTGGCTCCATTTGCTCCAGTTATCGAGTTCCCGGTAAAGTAAGAGGGGGGATGCCGTCCACCCGCGTGGTACCCCGACTCGAGCCCTGCTGGTTATGGTGTGTTTCAGATATGAGACCAAGAACCCTACATTTGGCGACCTCCTGCACCTGTGACCTTCCGTGATCTTACAGTCGTCCTTCAGGCTTGGTTTCCCGTGCTGGCCATGGAACAAACACCTCTTTGGGTGCCTACGGATGTGGAAATGCCAATGCAGTCTTTGCAGTGAAATGAAGCATCACGAAGCGCCCCTCAATGTTGTATGAGCACCTGCACTAATCAGTAGTAAACCATGATCATGGTGTGTGGCTGAATAGATGGCTTTACCCTGACTAAGTAAGCCCAGTGGCTGCCTGGACTATTGTGTCTATTGAAGCGATCAACCGTTAGCCCCACAATCGCAAGTTCAAAGCCCAGTGGGCCAGCGCAGCGTTAAATACTTCTGACATCCATAAAAGGACAATTCTTGAATCCAGTAACAATGGTCATCGGTTATTCATCTTTAGTGGGAAGATACTACAGTGGCGGCGAAGGTGTGCTTTGCAAATAAGCGAGTGTCGAGACATACTAGATTTCTTCGCTACCCACCTAAAAACCATCCAAACAAACTGCAGCCAATATAAACACTGTGCTGATTGCCAGATCACGTCACCTAATCCAGAAGGAACCTCCAAAGATTTCCAGTTGGAGAGAACACCTAAAATTCAAATTAGACTAGAATAAAGGATGTTCATAAAATCTTGAAAACTCATATCATGCCATACTCCTGCATTAATTGGCCCGGATTTCACAGTTCTGTCTGTCCTTGGGCGTGGGCAATGAGACAGCCAGAAATGTTATTTTCAATTCACGTCTGTGTCTGGCAGGTAAGGACAGCCCTCCAATGGTATGATGGGAGCTATGGTGTTTCTTAAGCGGGTAAGCGGGCATATTAAAGGGTCTTTAGGGATGAAAGTAGACAGAAACCGGTAGACTTTCAGAATTATGTTTAATACTAAAAGACTTGCAGTGCCATGTATCTGTTTCCTTTAAATGTCATAGAAACAGACAAATACTTCTGGACAAAGTACCACGTGCAAGATGTGTCACGTTTGGCTGGATCCTAATATCTTATTTTGGTCAGTTGGCCACCAGCGCCTCACTAACCACACTCGCATGTTTAATGTGTTTGATAATTAGCTCTGCACGCCAGGCTTGAAATCATTACCCAGTCTAGACGCCCCTTGAATGCTGTTTACCGTAACAAAACCGACACGTTAATTATAAAATAATACAACCTTATTTACTGGTTCGATGCATGTGCATGACGCTGATTAAAAAAGATAGTGACATCAACTTGTATAATCCATCAAAGGTGCGCCACATTTCAGCCTAATATAGAAAATATGACCGATGAATTTATTACACGCCAGTGAAAATAAGTCAATAAAAATTGTGGTGGCAAGTTGCAGATTCAGACATTTATTACAAAAGTCAAATCCCACTTTAATACCACAGAAGAACGTCATTTTCTGGGTGTTCTGGAACAGTAATATTCTCTAGAAGTTCACTGTTTCACTCTCGATTTGTTGAAATCCCTGTGTTTATAACTATGGCACATAACAACTGAAAAACTGAATGGTATCAGCTATATATACAGACCCACGAACAGAAATATACCATTTATTGATATCTCTTCTATATATATTTATATATATTTTCACTAAAAAATAAAGGTTAAAGTAACGGTATAATTAGGTGAATTTGTCAGTGATAACATTAAAGTTTTGAACTAAAATCTAAAACAAAAATTCACCAGTTATATTTAGCAGTGCTTGCTATAACTTGAGCCTCCACCATGCACTGCTTATTACCTCACATGACTTCACTCATGACATGCTCTACGACATCATTTATGACATCATGGATAACAAATGAAATGGCATCATTGATGTCATCACTAATGACATCCTTGATGACATCATCCAATGAGTGTGGTAGTTTCTTTGTAATAGTTTACATAGTGGCGACTACCATAGCACTTCTCAACCTTAATGTGTACAGCCTGTGTCCAGCTAATGGGTGTAAGTGTTTACAAACCACCTGTGCTCATAAAGCACTACAGCTGTGTAGAGGAACACATTATACATATTTGCATTCAAAAGTAACTCAGTGTCAGGTGTCGCCTACTGCTTTAACTAATGTACGATTCTTTCTGAGTCTAGCGGCCGGCCCTGGTGGTTGTAGGCCCATGCTTGTAACTGCTTTATTGTTTTAATAAAAAATTTTGAAAAAAAAAAAAAAAAAAAAAAAAAAAAGTAACTCAGTGTGCATGTTACAATTGGCTTGTATTCATCATGCTCAACACAATGTTTTGGCACTGTCGAAATAGTTTTCAACAGGAGAAAGATTCTATGTAGAAGATACTAACTTTTGTAAGCAGCCTTAAGGTATTAGAGAGAATTGTGTCAGCATGATAATCTATAGAAGAGTGTGTGCCCCAGGTACTTATCTATGTATGCATGCATGTTTTGCTTCAGACGATTGGCTATCGGTAACGTTTTCACCACAGTATGAAGGGTGTATTTAGTATGATATTTAGCACCTTCAGATCTTGGTTATTTTTTAGTAAAAAGTGCATTTTTTGGCAACTGTTGCATAGTATGTACACTGTTCTTAGTAGATTCTTTTCAATGCTCTGTGGTGTATTTCTCATGAGAGATCACTGCTAGCAAACAGTGTGGTATGGAATTAACTCTCACCATAAAGTAAACACTGTTTACAGTTTTCAGTTCTCTATTGATATCAACTTCATTTCTTAGTGTAGGTTTTGTGTGTGTCAGGGGTTTGGTATAGGTAAAAGCTGTCCGTAGTAGGGCATTAGTTTTTGGAGTTTGCATTCACTATTTTGGGTTTCTCTGAACAGTTGTATAGAGATTGAATGAGAGTTCCCCATATGTCTGTAGTTGATTGTTAATGTGAACTATGCTACCTGTAAAGTGTATGCTATAGGATCAATGTTGCACATAATGCTTGTTTGCAACACCTAAGAGAGTTGTTTCTGTGTTGGTAGCAAATATGCCTGATCTTCTCATGAGCTATTTTGAACTTACTGTCAGACCTTTAAAGCCATAGCAATTCTTTTAACCATATACAGGAATACAAAGCTTGGATGATGTCATCAGTGATTTCATCAATTATGTCATTTGAGGTGTCATCAGTAATGTCATAAATAACGTCATAGAACATGTCTTGAGGGGTGTCATATGTGAGGTTTAAGCAGTGCATGGCGGGGATGCAAGTTACAGAAGTGCTAACTGTAACTGGTGAATTTCAGTTCAAAAAGTTAAGTTATCCCTGACAAATTCATCTAACTATAACGTTACTTTAACTTTTGTTTTTTTCAGTGAATTTCTACATTTAAAAGAATCAAAGAGATCCTTTTATCAAATCTAACTATAAAGTTACTACGCTTTTTTTCTGGAAACATCTTCAGCTTTTCTAATGTAAAGTAATACTTTTAAATAAAAGGGAGGGAGCATGTGTGCCCCCCGGAAGATTTTGTCCCCAGGGACCCCGGGCCTAGCATAATTTTTGGGGTGAGAGGGGCACATGCCTCCTCTCCAGATGCCAAGTTTTGCCCCGGGGACCCTTCCACCAGGGCATGGTGAAATTTCCAGAGGGAGAGGGCATGCTGCCCCCCTCTATGGGATGACTTTTGCCCCGGGGACTCCAACACCTGGGGCTTGGTACCATTTAGAAGGGAGAGGGGGGCACACAGCCATCCTCCCTGGGCTGCATTTGGCCCCAGGGACCACATTCTCCAGGGTCCAGCAACATTTTCAAGGGGGAGGGGACACCCAGCCCCCCTACCTAGGCCAATTGTGACCCTGTTACTGGGGCCTGGTGTTGAAATGAGGGGAGGGGGCACGTGGTCCCCCTACCTGGGCAGAGCTTGGTCCTGTGGACCCCACCCCACAGGTATGGCACCAACCTAAAGGAGGAGGAGGCACACAACACCCCTCGTGAGGCCAATATCAGCCCAGAGAACCCCACCCTCTGGGGCCTACCAGTAAGCTTAGGGGGAGGGAGCATATGCCCCCCCCCCCCTCCTGGGGCTGACTTCAGCTCTGAGGACCCCATCCCCTGGGGCCTAGAATCATATTTATGGAGAGGGGATACACAGCCCCTCTACCCTAACCTATTTTGTCCCCAGGGACCTCATCCCCTGGGGCTTAGTGCAGTAAAAGGTGGCTGCCCTGGTGCCCACCCAGTGCACCCATCATAGCATTGTTGGAGGCTCCTGCGGCCCCAGACAAGTCCCCACATCCAGTGGGAGCAAGCATTTCTTCCACCTACAGGGAGGAGCTTCTAATACTCCTCCCTGTGGGTGTGAGCAATATTTAGATATGTTTCCCAGCCCAGCATTTTTTAAGTTCCTGCCAGCTGGGAGTGGACTTGGTGTTTGCTCCTGCTTGGCGGGAGCAAGGGAAACCTTTATGTGTCGGGGGTGGGAAGTTCTGAGATATAGCTGCTGAGCCGGATCATGACTCAGGGAAGGGAGCCGCATGGCCCCTCCCTTAAAAAAAATCAGCCCTGGGGTGAGATACTCCAGGCCTTTTCAGGCTTGGGGAGGGTCGGGCAGGGCCGCACCCCTTCCCATAAAAATCTATGCCAACCCTGGGGGTGGGCTTGGTGGGGCCTCTTGAGGCACAAGGAGAAGAGCCAAGCAGCCCACCTCCCCATAAATAATATGATACGCCCTGAGGGTGGGCTGCCCAGGAATTCTAATAACTCAGGGAGGTGGCCACGCAGAACCCCTCTTCTGTCCCAGGGGCTGGCTCCTCCAGCCATAATATAAATAAATGCAGCCGATCCACCATTTTGTTTTCTTTTTTTTTTATCCCACAAGAGTCTTGCTGGATGCTGCATTTTTTCCCTTTTTTCTTTTTACTGGCTATTGGCTGGGGTCCCTCTGGGTCTCCTCATGAGGCCTTACAGGTCAAGGTATCCCTACGCGGCCTATATATTACATGTGATCAAGACTGCCGTGGGGCAGTCGAAGCGCGTCAGGCTGAGCATTCGCTTGATATAATTATGCACTATGCACTTGCACTTTAATCTGTATTAAAATAAAGTAATTATTTTCTACGCTGTGGTCCGTACCTGCTTTTGGATCGTATCAAGAATCGTTCCAGGATTTTGGTTATCATATATATATATATATTCACTTAAAAAACCATAGGTTTCACACATGTTATAGTTAGCTGGACATTTCACTCGTGAAAAACCATTGAAATTCCCCCGTTATAGTTAGTGCAGGCAACTATAACTCACGCGACCGCAATCCTCTGCTGATGACGTCAGATATTACATCACTGTATTTAGACACTTATTTACCCTTGTCTTCTTCCATTAATTTTTAGCTATACATATATTACAAATATTTTTTTTTCAGAAAGACACATATGTCATCAGTGATGTAATATCTGACGTCATCAGCAGAGGATTGCGGTCGCGTGAGTTATAGTTGCCTGCACTAACTATAACGGGGGAATTTCAATGGTTTTTCACGAGTGAAATGTCCAGCTAACTATAACATGTGTGAAACCTATGGCTTTTTAAGTGAATTTGCAAGGTTTTTCAAATGCTAATTCCTAACTATAACGTGTGTGAAACCTATGGTTTTTTCAGTGAATTTGTACGTTTTTTTAAATGCTAAGTTATGTATTTTTTTTTTTTTTTTAAGGTTTTTCACCGTGCGTGTACCGTACGCGCACGGTGCACTTTGCGCGCCTTGCGTGTGCTGTGGTCACGCGGTGCGCTTTGCGCAACACGCGCCCACGTTACGCAGTTCGCGGAATTTTTCTGTTTCTACCGTACGCGCACGCTACGCGTACTCCGCAATATTTCGCAAAAAAATTAAAGGAAATTTTGGCCCTTGTGGGTCCTTCTGGGACCCCCTGACAACGGCTAGGGGGTCAGGAACTGTCCACCCTGCCCCCTTTTCACATTCTCCACCTTTGTTTTTCACCCCCTCAGACTGCGAGAGACAAAATGGCGGCCGACACTTCCTGGTTTCGACCGATTCGAATGTTTACTAAGATCTAACAACCAATCCGAATCGCGCTCGCGCACGGGAGCGTGCGCGTACGGTAAGTTTTACCGTACGCGCACGGTGCGCGCTTATAGATATATATATGCTTTTAAATGCTATTTTCTCAGGAAATACTGAACAGATTTACACCAGACCTGCAAAAGGCACATCCCTAACCTGAGGACTACCCCTCTGCCAAATTTCAAGTAATTCTGTTCAGGCGTTCGGGCTGTAGCTTGGACTGAAGGTCCTATGGAAAAATGCATGGGGAAAACGCATTTTGGGACCCCCCCTTTTTCTCAGCCCCCGCTTGACGAATCCCCCCGAGACTTTCAGGGAAGGAGCGGAGCGCCCCACCTATTTTGAAAATTTCGCGAGGATTCGTCAATCGGCGCCAAAGTTATTCTAAATAGAATGTTGCGGATTTCCTATGGAAACACGATCCTTACTATAACTATCTGCTGGCGACCGCCAGTAGATAACATATATATATATACACATATATTCCCTTTCGATGATCCCTCTCATGGATCGCAATTGAGGCGCACTCCAGGAGATATATGTTTAAAATATATTTATTTGGCCACAAACAAAACAAACACCCGACAGACGCGTTTCGGCTACTCGCCTTTGTCAATGTTGGTAGGGTCCACATTTGTGTTCATTTTTAAACAAAACAATAAAGTTCATCGACATGGAAATGGGCGACAGTTCATTGGTGTCATAGAAAGTAAGGAGGGATTTGTAACACCACATTTTGCTCGTTTTTTGGTGGACATTTTATAATGTGTTATTTCTTCATACATTTACAATTCATTAATGTAATTTATAAACCTTAATATATGTGTTAAATACACCTTTTGGTATGTTTGTCTCACACAAATGTATATACACACTTAATCTGTATATATTCCTCATCCCATGGGATATCTGTATTTACAATATTTTACAGATATGTATGTAAAAAAATAATAATATATATATATATATATATATATTTTTTTTTTTACAAAATCAATATATATATATATATATAAATATTTTTTTTTACAAAATCAGGACAGATATATTATATATATATTTTTTTTTTACAAAGTCAGGACAGATATATATATATATATATATATATATATATATATATATATCCACTCCGCTTTTCCCTATTGCATCGTCGCACCGAAACAGGAACACGGACGCTTCAATCAGCTGTTGCCCGAATATTTATTTAATTTAGCATGATGTGTACAAACGGTGCT
Source organism: Triturus cristatus (assembly GCF_964204655.1). Classification (NCBI taxonomy): domain Eukaryota; kingdom Metazoa; phylum Chordata; class Amphibia; order Caudata; family Salamandridae; genus Triturus; species Triturus cristatus. The sequence goes on along the minus strand of NC_140594.1, from coordinate 503,286,974 downwards.
GCCTCAGATGCGTTTCGGACACTGGGCTGTGTCCTTATTCACTTAACTAATGGGGAGGCTGAAACAATATTTAAAGGCACAGTGTTGGTACCGATGCGTGACGTGCATCGTCATTTTCTCAAACATAGAAACAGTACTTGTTCTGCATTTTTTTCTTCAGATCCACAATAAGGTATCCACCAGTTCATTACTTTACACAATTTAACCATATCGATTCATAATATAAGAATACAAATATATAACGCTTTCACAGTGAATCGTTATTATAAATATGATCTTAATTCCATTGCTGATAGGCACATAGGTCTAATGCGAAATGCTCGTCTGTTTATATAGTAGACCTATATTTTACAGGACACAATGTAAATTTTATCAAAATAAACATATTATGTTCAGTATAAATGATATTGATAATTTACGAGCCTGGTATGGTAACAATCACTGCTTATGTGCAAAGAAACGCATATGTGCAAAACAGTTAATAATGTGCAAAAACAGCATTAAATAGGATAAAAACCGGTTCAAATACCAAATAATGTACATGATGTTAAAAAATACATGTGCAAGCAACGCCATACTCTAGTGCAAATAATGCAGTAAACGCTGAAATAGAGTACTAAAATAGAATAATATACCAGGTACAAATACCCCGTTATTATTGAACCTTCATAATATAGATGTACAAATACTGCTGTGTTAATTGACTAAAGCGGGCATTCTATGTAACGATGACCCATACCCATGTACATATATAATACATAACTATGTATATAATGATTATCCACAAGCTGTTCCAATAACGCAATTTTAGAATGAAATGGTGAAAAAATAATATTCAGTAAAACCATAACAGTACTATTCAAAGTGCAAAATCTGCCTATAATACCAACAGTGCTGAAAGTGCTTACGTGCTCAAACATGAGTTCTTATGTTTGACTCATATTACATAATAAAGAGATACAGCAGCCATAGTCGTTATTTACATGAAGTCATAACATTACTGAAAAGCCTAAAGTTGAAAAGGGATAGGAAAAAAGTTTTTTCAAACATGTTATACTTACTACATTCTGTATTTAATATGGAGGTTTTAAACTCAAACCCTTCTATACATAAGAATGAAGCATAAATACTCTATCTTCATTATTTCCTGTCGAATAGAGTATTATGGAAAAGATGAAAAAAGGGGAGAAAACGAAAATCTTGAGAAGCACCAACGCTGTGCGAGGAAATTGACAGCATAGCCTTATTGGAAAATCACCTAATGGGTGGATACTTCCCGGGATCACAATATTCCATGATAGTAAACAAAGTTACATATAAAAACATATGTAAATACCACTTGGGATTAGATATCTATAAAGGTGTTCTCAGGTGTGTAACAAATAGTTATAGAAAATTATATAGGTCTTCCCCTATGTTCAAACCAGCCGGGAATTTACTATTGAGATTCACTATATAACGTGACTCTAACTGACGTAATGTTTTCTCTCTATTGCCACCCTTTTTGTTTGGTGCCACGACATCGATAACAAAGTACTGTAAACAGCTAAGATTGTTATTATGTACAGCTTTAAAATGTTGGGCCACTGGATAGGATTGGTCAGAGTTTACAATAGCCCTGAGATGTTGCAGGATTCGCACATACACCTGCAGTTTGGTGCTTCCCACGTAGCAGAGATTGCAGCTGCATTTCAGTACGTAGATGGCAAATTCCGTTCTGCATGTGTAGTGGGCCTTCAAAGCTATAGGGGTGTCAGAAAAAGGTGTCACATAAGTGACAGTGTTAATGCCAAACTTGCATGCTCGACATGAGCTACACCTAAAAAGTTCCTTGCGGGGAGATAACCAACTGGTGGTAGTGTCGGTCTCTGGGCTGTTTTTCACTAGTTCATTATGCATAGAGTATGCACGCCTGAAGGTTATTGTCGGCATACTGGGGACAACTTCTTTCAAGGTAGGATCGGTAAGGATGATCGGCCATTCTTTTTTAATAATGTTTTTGATATGCTTAACTTGTCTACTGTACCCTGTGACTAATCTAATTTCAGAAAGTTCACTGTCCCTTTGATCAGTTGCATAACCACCATCTTGTTGAAGATTCCTATTGGGATCTAAAAGGGCTGCACGGTTGAGGACATTTGTTTTCCTCATAGCCGTTTCTAGTCTGCCTGGTAAATAGCCTCTAGCTTTCAATCTTTTTTTAGCTTTCAACTGATGGTATTCTCTGATTTCTGGAGTACTGCATGCTCTATGGATACGAATGAACTCGCCATATGGAATGCTGGCTATGGTATGTGATGGGTGGAAACTCCCTGCATGTAATACCATATTTCCCGATGTGGGCTTTCTGCACAAACAAGTTTCAATCCTGCCATCTAGTATTTGCACCTGTATCTCCAGAAAATTGGTAACAGTACAATCAATATTGGCTGTAAAATGTAAATTCAACTCATTTTCATTAATGGTATCAACAAACTGTTTGGCTTGTTCTTCTGTGCCATGCCATATATATATATATATATTCACTGAAAAAAACATAGGTTTCAGGTACGTTATAGTTAGAAATTAGCATTTAAAAAACCTTAGAAATTCACTGAAAAAACCATAGGTTTCAGGGACGTTATAGTTAGTTGGACATTTCACTCATACAAAACCATAGAAATTCCCCCGTTATAGTTAGTTCAGCTAACTATAACTCGCGCCCCCGCAATGCACAGCTGATGACGTCACATATTACATCATTCATGACATGGTCAGAGACATCACTGATGACATCACTGATGACATCTCAAATGACATCACTGATGACATCACTGATGACATCATCCACGTGAAAATCTGATGCACCTCCTCACACCTGACTATAACCTTTGCAACACCCACTCTAAAATACAGACTACCATTTTTGTACGAGTGATATGTCCAACTAACTATAACGTCCCTGAAACCTATGGGTTTTTCACTGAATTTCTAATGTTTTTTAAATGCTAATTTCTAACTATAACGTACCTGAAACCTATGTTTTTTTTCAGTGAATTATAATGGTTTTTTAAATGCTAATTTCTAACGATAACATGCCTGAAACCTATGGTTTTTTCAGTGAATTTCAATGGTTTTTTAATACTAATTTCTAACTATGCCTACAAAGTTAGGACATGTGAAGAAAGTGGAAGAAAAGCGCAGAAAGAAGCAAGACAAATACAGAAAAAGGCAACAGAAGTCCAGAAAGACAAAGAAAAGTACAGGAAGCAGCAAGAGATGTGCAGAAATAACTAGCAGAAGAGCAGAAAGTCCTCCTGTGCCCCCAACTTTTTAATCACGGGTACTGGTGGTAACTGACTCTGATTAACCAGGACCAGAAGTAGTTACCCGCTGTCCACCCATCCTCCCATTGTCCTGAAGAAGACCCGCCCAGGCTCACCTTAAATTTGCGCTATTTTTGTGGTTGAAACGTCGACATGCCATATATGTCCGCACAGCCCTCATGATCACGATGTAATTTATTTTTAGATCTCACAGCTCATGTGCAAAAAGAGAAAGGACGAAACCTTCCCTAAAATTCCCCCTTCACCCCTCATTTATTTCACATGTATTTGTCTTGTATATAGCGTACTGTCTATATCACTTAATCGCTATATGTCACTTTGTTCACCACAGTAACTTATTGGTTTTTTGACACAATCGAATGTGTAACTGTGACAGCCTCAAGTATTTAATACTCATTCAGAATATACTATTGATCATTATATTCTGTTCTGTGTGTTTTCCTCCGTGTGTGAATTAATTTCTTTTGGGAATCATTGTTTTATTTTCTATAAAAAGTAATTTATCTTTGTATTTAAAACCAATGCTCTAAGTAATTGTACACATCCCTACAGCACCAATTGTTTTTTGTCTAATCACCAGGACCAGAGCCAGTGCTATGCTAAAAGACACTTAAAATACAGTGAAAACACCTACATACACTAGGGAACACTATGCGTTGTGGTACCCCTGTGATTAGCATAACCTCCTCTGTATTTGCCATGAGTTAGTGCCTGGGTCATTGCATGAGTACATGGGTATTGAGTGGATAATTAGAGTACTGCAAGGAGAGTGCATGGTGAATTTATAAGTGCTTGGGTTTTGATGGAGTGATTGGATAAGTACATGGTGCTGGCTGGGTGATTGGAGGAATGTATGGGTAGTGACAAGGAGATGGCTGGACTGCATCAGTAGTGCTTAGGGGATTGTAGCAGTGCATGTGTTACTGCCTGGGTCATTGCATGAGTACATGGGTACTGACTGGATGATTAGAGTGCTGCAAGGACAGTGCATGTTGAATTTATAAGTGCTTGGGTTTTGGCGGAGTGATTGGATAAGTACATGATGCTGGATGGGTGATTTGAGGATGCATGGGTACTGACAGAGGGATTTCTGGAGTGCATGGGTACAACCTGGGTAATTGAAAGAGTGAATCAGTACTGTGTAGGTGGTTAGAGATCTGCATGGGTAGTGCACAGGGGGATTGTAGCAGTGCATGTGTTACTGCCTGGGTCATTCCATGAGTACATCGGTATTGACTGGAAGATTAGAGTACTGCAAGGAGAGTGCATGGTGAATTTATAAGTGATTGGGTTTTGGTGGAGTAATTAGATAAGTACACGGTGCTGGCTGGGTGATTGGATGAGTGCATGGGTAGTGAAAGGGTGATGGCTGAATTGCATGTGTACTGCTCAGGGTATTGTAGCAGTGCATGAGTTAGTGCATGGGTCATTGCATGAGTGCATGGATACTGACTGAATGATTAGAGTAATGCAAGGAGAATGCATGGTGAATTTATAAGTGCTTGGGTTTTGGCGGAAGGATTGCATAAGTACACACATGTCACATCAGGCCCATCCCCTCCCTTCACCACTGTGCAAATGTGCCCCCTGGAGGGTTTTAAGTTGGGAGATTAATTCCCCTTGAATCCTGAGGGTCTCTGGGGGCCAATTAGCCCACCAGGTACATCCAGTAAGCGCCACAGAGCTGCGTTGCAGAGAGGTGGTCCGAGGACACGCCCCTTTTTACACCTCTGTGGGACCCTCAGGATTCAAGGGGACCTAATCCCTCAACTTAAAATGCGCCACAGGGCGTGTTTTCACATTTGTCACATCGGGCTCCACCCCCTCCCTGCACCACTGTGCAAACGCACCCCCTAGCACATTGTAAAATGGGAAATTAATTCCCCTTGAGTCCTGAGGGTCCCTGAGGGCCAACTTGCCCACCAGCTACCTCCAGAAAGTGCCCCAGAGCAGTGTTGCAGGGAGGTGTACAAAGGGGCGTGGCCTCTGAACACCTCTCTGCAATGCAGCTGCCTGGTGCATACTGTAGGTACCTGGTGGACTAGTTGGCTCCCAGGAACCCTCAGGATTGAAGGAGACTTAATCCCCCAATGTACAATGTGCCAGGGGGTGCGTTTGCACACTTGCTATGTCAGGGCCCGCCCACTCCCTGCACCACTGTGCAAGCACGCCCCCTGGTGCGTTGTAAATTGGGGAATTAATTCCCCTTGAGTCCTGAGGGTCCCTGAGGGCCAACTAGCCCACCAGGTACGTCCAGTAAGCGCCACAGAGCTGTGTTGCAGAGAGGTGTAAAAAGGGGCATGGCCCCTGAACACCTCTCTGCAATGCAGCTCCCTGGCGCATACTGGAGGTACCTGGTGGACTAGTTGGCCCCCAGGGACCCTCTGTATTGAAGGGGACTTAATCCCCCAATTTACAATGTGCCAGGGGGTGCGTTTTCACACTTGCTATGTCAAGTCCCGCCCCCTCCCTGCACCACTGTGCAAACGCGCCCCCTGCCGCATTGTAAATTGGGGGATTAATTCACTTGTAAGGACACGGACACGGACCACAGGTTTCGCTATGATGTTATTTAATTAGCAGTCGCTATTACGCGTTTTAACTCCCACGGAGTCTTGTTCACATGACAATGCTACAGAAGTTTTTTTGCCTTTTAGAGTGACAGTGCATGAAAAGTGAATAGTGTGAAGTAACGACAGTCATAGACATAGATGACATCTTTCATTTTGTAGTTCATTCTATGTTTGAGCAATGCAATTAGTTTGTAGTCACTAATGTTAAGCCAACATTGAGAACCAATGTAAACATATATATAAATAAATAAATATAAATACATATACATAAATACAATTACATCAGGTTAAAATCAAATAAAAAATCGATTGGTAATAAGTTATAGCAGCAATTAGACCTCTAGGTAAAAAATACACTTTGTTGATTTCTGTTGCATTTTGACCTATATATGGTATTCAATTGATAAAAGTGGGTACTTAAATGTAAAATCATTCAACCAAGTTAATAGATACCTCTGTGGGTTTACATACTATAATTTTCAATTTTTATCGAATGAGACTTTTCAACCTGTTGTCTAATATATTTAAAATATCCATAGGTTAAATCCTAGATATTGATATTTATCTAAATCCCAAATATCTTATATCTCAAAAATATGGCTTGGTGTGGCAAAATTAAAGCCAAAAGACTGTCTAATTATTAAACGTCTGTGTAAATGTGCTGTGTATATATAAAAGTGTAAAATGGAAGAAAAAATATTTTTTTATATCTACAATTCTGTTATCTTGTTTTGACATCACCACTAGTCTTAACAGAAAAATACCAATATACTAGAGGCGCTAAGCAATATTTCATACCTTAAGGCATGTCTAAGGAATAATCTTGTGCTTGGTCTAAAAGGATTTGAATAAATCATCTTTGGCTGTTCAAAAAAGGCCCAAAAATGGCCCAGATATTGATGTGGTGGTAAGTCAAAGGAAGTTAAAACATGGATGTATCACATTGTGCCGCTGAGAGATTTTTTTGAGACATTTTTGTTGATATGTACATTGCAGTTCATCAGATAATAATTTGATTGAAATTGAAATGAAGAAAATTATTCATACATATTTCATAGATAGGGATCATGTCCATCAAATAAATAAATAAATACATATAAAGTAATACAAATATGTAAATACATAAATAATTAAATATGGGTCCACATGTCTCTAAATATGTTAAAATATCTAAAAATATGTAAAAAATGGGAACAGTTTGGGTCATCAAGTGTAGAAAATGATAACTGAGATTTAAATTTCATCTATGACATTGCAAGAGAATCCTTTGAAAAGTGCAGTTAATGGTGATCATACGCAAGTGTAAAGATCTTCAGTTACGATTAACCCATTAGGCTGTTTAGAATCCATTAACAGAATATATTTGGTTTCTAACCTACGCAGTGCCTCTTCTCTATTACCACCCCTGCGGCTGGCTGGAACTGAATCTATAAAATAGTATTTCAGATTAGCATTGTTGGAATTATGTCTATCCCTAAAATGTCTGGCCACAGGATAGGTATTGTCCTGATTGCTAATTGCTCGCAAGTGTTGTAAAAATGCGTTTGTGTGCCTGCAGTTTGGTACTTTCAATATATTGGAGGCCACATGGACAAACAAGGACATATACTACATATTCCGTTTTACATGTAAGGAGTTTGTTGATTTTAAACTGCCTAGGGCCAAAGGGAGTCACATACGTTAAAGTATTTGTTGCATGTTGGCAGGCTTTGCAGATCTTGCATTTAAAAAAAACCCTTGTGTGTCGATAGCCAATTGCAATTATCTAAGACATCAGAATTGGTTTTGACCAGAATGTCTCTCATTGACTAAGCCCTACTGTAACTGATGGTGAAGTTATTAGGTAAATCAGCTCCTATGATTGGATCATCTAAAACCAATGGCCAGTTTCATTGGAGGATATTACGAATCTCCTTATGTTGCTTGTTAAATTTCAGGAGTGCTCTAAGATTAGATTGTTCAGGCTTATGAGTGGCTAATTGTTGAGCATCACTGGAATTGGCTGCCTGTTTGCCACATAGTAGTTCTGATCTTTCTACTTTCATTGATTTGCCAATAGCGCTGTCAATTATCTTGGATGTATAGCCTCTTGCTAAAAATCTGGCCTTACTTTCAGTTTGGGCTAGTTTAAGAGTCACAAGATCTCTATTAACTCTTCTGAGTCTAAGCATTTCCCCGTAGGGAATGCTATTGATAAGATGGGGTGGGTGTGCACTAGTAGCGTGCAAGGTAGCATTGCCTGCCGTTTCTTTATGATAAAATTCTGTTTCAATCTTGTTTTTGATATAAACTTGCATATCTAAAGAATTAACCATCTCGGCACTGATTGTTGCTGTCAATTGTACATTCAAAGGGTTATCATTTAAAGCATTGATGAAATTGATTGCAGACTGTTCTGATCCTGACCAAATAACAAAAAAGATCATCAATATATCGTAGCCATACGATGATGTTGTTTAGACATTGAAACTGAAATTTTGTGTGGACCACCAGCTCCTCTCACCAGCCCATGTGAAGACATGCATAGCTGGGGGAGAAGCTGGCTCCCATGGCTACGCCCCTAATTTGCTTGAAAAACATGTTAAACATAAATATATTGTTGTCTAAGCAAAAGGTTGCCATATCAATAAGCATTTTGCTGTGTGATATCAAAGAATCTGATCTCTTGGATAAATAATATTGGAGGGCATTCAGTCCATCTCTATGTTGTATACTTGTGTCAAGAGTAATCAATAGGTAATTTTCTTGCCAATCACACTCATTCAGTTTGGTTAAAAACTCATTAGTATCTTGTCACATCTATGAGAGCTCCTCAGGATCCGGGTGGTGAAATAGAGTTCCACCTCCAGATCTCCCTGGACTCCAACCAAAAGGTTACAGAGCCCAGAGGGGATCAGGCGAGGGAAAGGATAGGGGGTAGGGTCAGCAGGGAATAGGATCTGCAAAAGAAAAAACAACACTTCAAAACATCCAACACATAAGCATGAAATAACCGTCTACACTCAGGTGATCTCACTAATATACACAGCACTACACAAAGCTCACAACAAACTACTCTCGGTTGGTCTCGCTAGTGTGAAGAGATCCTAACAGTGTAACAACAATAAATGACATCCTAAAACACTCCCAGAAACTACTAGGTGACTCCCTGCCTCCTAAAAGGATAATGTCACGGCCTCTTTCCAAATGTAAATTGGCTTCCACGGTGCTACACCGCCGCCGAGGTTCCCTACGTAGCAGCGCTCCTTCACCGAGGATATCAACATGCTTGAAGTTGTCTCTAGGCTCACACTAGGCAGCGCCCAAGGCCGGGTTAACCAAGTCTCGTACTTCAAGATGCGTGGGCGCACTGAGGCGCAGGGACGAGCAAGAACACAGGGGGCTCTGAAGGGTTCGCTCAGCCGAGCGCAACAAACGAAAGTACTAATCACCCCTGAAGCAGTATTCCAAGTACACTGCTATATTTAAATCACGGGTAGGCTCCGTGAGTCGATATCCATGTCAGCTCCTCCGAGCTGCCTGCTTTATCGCCAAGCTGTACTCACCAGTACATTCGGTGCTAACACCCTGGAGGGGGGGGGTTGACAGGTCCGAGTCCCCGGGAAAGCAGGCACAGCACTCTCTACGGAGAATGCCTCCTCCACCGGCTCAGCCGAGCCTCGATACTCCTACCTCTCGGTCTTCTTCCCCCGTCGTCTGTATCTCCGGTAGTGTCTCTCCCCGCCTGGTCGACAAGCTCCGAGGGGCGGGGAAAGCAGGTCCGTGATGGTTGCAAACGGGATAAGCCGGATACTTCCTGATCGCTGGGACGCCGAGCTCCGAGCAGCGAGCAGGACGTGATACGAATTCAAAATAACGCACGTCGGGAGACGCGCGTGACTGCCTTAAGAAGCCTCCCACTTCCTGGTTTCAGGGCTGCTGGGATACGTAGTCCCGAGACGCTGGGTAGGCGCTTCGGCACCCGAACCCTCACAGTATGTCCTCTCCCCCAGCGCCTCCTAGAGCCAGGCTTCTCCGGATGTTTAGCGTAAAACCTTCGAACTGCCACAGGGGCATGCACTGCGTCCGAAGGTTCCCAGGAATCCTCTTCCGCCGGGTATCCCTTCCAGGATACCAGGAACCACAGCTTGCCCTTCCTATACCGGGCGTTTCGGATGCTTTCCACCTCGTACTCCAGGCTCCCCTCAACCCACACCGGAGGGGGAGGTCTCCTGGACGCAGTCAACGCAGGTTTCAGCAAACTGCAATGAAACACGGGGTATATGCGTAGAGATCCCGGTAACTTGAGCTTGTAAGCCACCGGGTTGACTATCTTCGTAACCTGGTACGGGCCGATGAATTTCGGGTGGAACACGCTTCTCACTTTAAACCGGATATACCGAGTGGAGAGCCACACTCGATCGCCCACCTCATACACTGGACCCGCTCTCCTTTTCCGGTCTTCCCACATCTTGTACTTCCTTTTCGCCGCCCTCAGGGCCCCTTGCGTGCGCCGGTGTAGTTGGCGCAATGCCCTTAGCCGGGAGTAGACCGCCGGTTGCTCTTCCAAGTTTTCCGGCCATGACACTGGCAGCGTCTTTGCCTCATACCCGAAATTGGCTTTAAACGGCGACCCCCCAATCGAGCTATGCCATGCCCCATTGTAAGCCAACTCGGCCATCCATAACATGGGTACCCATGACTCCTGAGCATGCGACGCGTAACACCGTAGATATTGTTTCAATGTTTGATTCAGGCGTTCCGTCTGCCCGTCTGATTGGGGGTGAAAACTAGTGGACGTAGCGGACTCAATCAACAGGGCCTTGCACCAGGCCTTCCAAAAACTGGCCACGAACTGAGGGCCCCTGTCCGACACAATGACTTCTGGCAATCCATGCAACCTGACCACATGAGCCAACAAGAGTTGCGCCGTTTGAGCCGCCGTGGGCAGGTTGTGGCAGGGGATGAAATGACCCATTTTCGTCAGACTATCTATGACCACCAAGATAGCTGAACGACCGTCGTCATCAGGCAGCCCGGTAACGAAGTCCACGCTGATCGTTTTCCAGGGTTGTGGAGGCGTGGGTAAGGGAAGCAACAGGCCCTTTCTCTTCCCTCTTTCGCTCTTGTTCCGCGCGCACTCTTCGCAAGCCGCCACCCATAGACGGATGTCCTTCTGCAAGGTGCTCCACCAGAAATGTCTCGAGACGGTCACCCTGGTCTTGTGCATTCCTGGATGTCCTGCCAGCGGGGAGTTGTGACACCATTGAAAGGCCTGGATCCTCAACGTCTTCGTTGGTAGAAACAGTTGTTGTCCATGAAAAGGAAGCCCATCCTTGAGGCTGCGGTTTGGTGCTCTGCTTCTCCAAGCCTTCCAGCTGTCGGTCGATCGGCTGGCCCTTATGTTAATCAAGAAATCTTCGGCCCTCACTGCACAAATCACCTTAGCCGGGTTGATTATCGAGAGAGGCGCTGGGGTGACGCTCCCTTCTGTTAAGTTCAGTCGGGACAACGCGTCCGCCTTCCTGTTGTCTGTGCCCGGACGGTAGGTAATGAGGAAATCGAACTCTGCAAAAAAAAAGGGTCCACCTCATCTGTCTTGGTGTTAAGTGGCGCGCCGTCTTCATGTATAACAATTTCCGGTGATCTGAATAGACCAACACCTGATGTTGCGCCCCCCACAGGTACTGACGCCATTCCTGAAACGCCTTTTTTATTGCCAGAAGCTCTTTTTCTGCTATCGTGTAGTTGCGCTCTGCGTTGTCCAATTTCTTTGACAGATACGCTACCGGATGGAGCCTACCCGTGCCTCTGTCTCTCTGTGACAGAATCGCCCCTATGGCTTCTTCCGATGCATCTGCTTCCACAACGAACTGTACATCTGCTTGAGGGTGCCGGAGGATGGGAGCCGTTGTAAAGCTGGTTTTCAGTGCCTCGAAAGCCTCCGTCGCTTCTGGCGTCCACTGAAACAGCACCCCTTTCCTCAGCAATCTTGTAAGGGGTACCGCAGTATGGGAGAAATCCTGGATGAACCTGCGGTAATAATTCGCAAACCCTAAGAAACATTGTACCTCCCGTACTGAACGAGGTTTGGGCCAGTCGCGAATGGCTTGCACTTTCCTCTCCGACATACCCAGGCCTTTAGGTGTTAAGATGACTCCCAAAAACTCCACCGTGGTGACCCCAAACTCACATTTGCTGAGTTTACAGTACAAGCCATTGTCTCTTAATTTATCCAAGACCAGTTTCACGTGCTTGGTGTGGTCCCGCTCTTCAGCGGAGTATATTAAAATGTCATCTATGTAGACCACTACGATAATGTCCATGTACTCTCTAAGCACTTCATTTAAGAAATATTGGAAAGCCGCCGGGGCATTACACAGCCCGAACGGCATAACCAGATATTCGTATAGTCCAAACCGGGTCTTAAATGCGGTTTTCCACTCATCCCCTGACCTAACCCTTACCAGGTGGTAGGCCCCCCTGAGATCTAGGCGGGTATATATTACTGCTTCTCTTACTTGATCCAACAAAACCCCTATTAGTGGCAACGGATATCTGTTTCTTATGGTGTTTTTATTGAGAGTCCGATAGTCGCAGCAGGCTCTTAAGTCTCCATTAGCCTTTGCTATAAAAAAGAGTGGAGAAGCAGCAGGAGAACAAGAAGGCCTAATAAAACCTAGCGCCAAATATTTGTCCAGATATTCTCTTAAATGACGCGTTTCTGGGTCAGATAGGGCGTACACCCGGCAGGACGGGACTACCGCCTCGTCTATCAGATCAATGCGACAGTCAAAAGGTCTATGCGGGGGCAGTTGTTCCGCCTGGCCTTTATTGAACACATCCGCATACCCTTCGTAAGCCGCCGGCAGTTCTACGTCTTTTTCCGCTGCTGTAGCCACACGAAAGGGACTCGCTAGTGCCTTGGCCGGTGATTGATGCCCTGTCAGGCAGTGGTCAGCACACCCTTGAGACAGGAAGCGTACTGTTCTGTTCCTCCAATCCACTGTGGGATTGTGGCGAACAAACCAGGGCATTCCTAGTATTACTTCATACTGTGGGGCGGCTATAATATTGAATTCTATTAATTCCTGATGTTGTTGTTCTCATTCTTTTAGTGTCATTTTCAGATTCCCGGTGTGCAGGGTGATGTGACCTGACCTCAGAGGTTCTCCATCTACTGCCAGCACCTCTTCCGGGGATTCTCTTGGAACGGCCTTAATGGAGAGTAGACTAACCAGTCCACTATCCATAAAGTTCCCTGTGGCACCAGAATCCAGCATCACCAATACCTGATGCTCCAGTTCCCCTACCTCTAATCCCGCGGTTAACACAATGTGTGCTTCCGTGGCGGTGGATTTGGTATTGGCTAACGAGGGTATCCTCCATACTGTGGTCTCCGGTGGAGAAGAGGAGACAAGCTCTGGAGTGCTCGCCTCAGCCACCCGTGTGGACACTGCGGCTTTCTTCCCTCGGTACGGCACTCCTGTTGTCTTTGGTTTAGAAGGGCATTCGCGTACATAATGCCCTCTTTTTCCACAGTACATGCAGAGCCCTAACGCTCTCCTACTTTCCCTCTCAGCCCTGGTTAACGACGGTCTCAATGCCCCTACTTCCATAGGCTCATTCGTCGTTGTTGTCACAGGGTTAGTTTCTCTCCTTAGGGGTTTCGTCGGCATCCCGCTCCCCCTGTATCTGTCTCCCCCTCTTTCTGCTAGGCGGCCGTCTAGCCTTAAGGCCAGATTCATCAAGGCCGCACAGGTCGTGGGTTGGGGGTCTATCTGGGCGACTATGTCTTTTAGCTCTTCGCAAAGCCCTTGATAAAACAGGGACATGCGTTTTTCCTCCGGCCACGCCGCCTCCGCCACCAACCTGTTAAACGCCGTGAGATACGTTACTAGGTCATTCTTCCCCTGTCTTAACGCTAGCAGCTCTTTGTCTGCGCAGAAGGTGGTCGTGCGCCTATCGAACACCCCTTCAAACGCTATTCTGAAATCTTCCCAGTCCGAGAGCACCGCATCGTTATTCCGTACCAAGGGGACCGCCCAAGAGTCTGCATCTCCCACCAAATAGGAGATGGCGAACGCCACTCGAGAGTGGTTGGTGGGAAAAGACGAGGGTTTGTAACAGCACTTGCGTAAGAAAAATCTGTACCTTTTGCGGATCTCCCGCATACCTTTCGGGACTGGCCAAGGGAATCGGAGGTGGTACGGTTACCTGTATGTTTTGCCCAGCTGGTGGGGATACCTCAAAGGGATTGCGCGACAGTCTCTCCACCCTATCCCTTAAAGCGGCTGCCTCTACCCGGGAAGCCACTAGCTCTTGTTGCACCAAAGCCAATGCCTGCACTACCTCTTCTAAGGTGGCCATGCTCTATTCCGCCCTTACTCCGGATCAGGAGGAGCACCAAACGTGGGTGCGTTATTCTGTCACATCTATGAGAGCTCCTCAGGATCCGGGTGGTGAAATAGAGTTCCACCTCCAGATCTCCCCGGACTCCAACCAAAAGGTTACAGAGCCCAGAGGGGATCAGGCGAGGGAAAGGATAGGGGGTAGGGTCAGCAGGGAATAGGATCTGCAAAAGAAAAAACAACACTTCAAAACATCCAACACATAAGCATGAAATAACCGTCTACACTCAGGTGATCTCACTAATATACACAGCACTACACAAAGCTCACAACAAACTACTCTCGGTTGGTCTCGCTAGTGTGAAGAGATCCTAACAGTGTAACAACAATAAATGACATCCTAAAACACTCCCAGAAACTACTAGGTGACTCCATGCCTCCTAAAAGGATAATGTCACGGCCTCTTTCCAAATGTAAATTGGCTTCCACGGTGCTACACCGCCGCCGAGGTTCCCTACGTAGCAGCGCTCCTTCACCGGGGATATCAACACGCTTGAAGTTGTCTCTAGGCTCACACTAGGCAGCGCCCAAGGCCGGGTTAACCAAGTCTCGTACTTCAAGATGCGTGGGCGTACTGAGGCGCAGGGACGAGCAAGAACACAGGGGGCTCTGAAGGGTTCGCTCAGCCGAGCGCAACAAACGAAAGTACTAATCACCCCTGAAGCAGTATTCCAAGTACACTGCTATATTTAAATCACGGGTAATCCGTGCGTCGATATCCATGTCAGCTCCTCCGAGCTGCCTGCTTTATCGCCAAGCTGTACTCACCAGTACATTCGGTGCTAACACCCTGGAGGGGGGGGGGGGTTAACAGGTCCGAGTCCCCGGGAAAGCAGGCACAGCACTCTCTACGGAGAATGCCTCCTCCACCGGCTCAGCCGAGCCTCGATACTCCTACCTCTCGGTCTTCTTCCCCCGTCGTCTGTATCTCCGGTAGTGTCTCTCCCCGCCTGGTCGACAAGCTCCGAGGGGCGGGGAAAGCAGGTCCGTGATGGTTGCAAACGGGATAAGCCGGATACTTCCTGATCGCTGGGACGCCGAGCTCCGAGCAGCGAGCAGGACGTGATACGAATTCAAAATAACGCACGTCGGGAGACGCGCGTGACTGCCTTAAGAAGCCTCCCACTTCCTGGTTTCAGGGCTGCTGGGATACGTAGTCCCGAGACGCTGGGTAGGCGCTTCGGCACCCGAACCCTCACATATCTCGCACATATGATGGTAATGACTGGACATGTCCTTGCAAAAAGTAATCAACATATTGTGACGTATGTTCTAGGATACCATTGCGTGCTGAGATAATGGGTCTTCCTGGCGGATGTTCTGCATTTTTGTGTATTTTAGGGATAAAATAAATCGTAGGTGTCACAGGATGTTCATTTTTCAGGAAGTTGTATTCATCACAGGTTATCAGATTATTGGTTCTCCATGAATATTGTAATTTTTGTATATTTGTTTCACTTCTGCTCCATTGCTTTTGAAATAGCAAGAGCGGTCTGATAATTGTGACAATGATTTCTTGGTGTACTCTTCTTTATCCCAAATTACTATATTTCCGCCTTTATCCGCGCTCCTGATTACAATGGAATTGTCAGTTTCTAATCGAGTCGTTAATTTGTGATAGTTCATGATGCGTTTGTTGGTTTTATTCTTAGAATTTTCCACCTTGTAATGTAGTTTTTTATTTGCGTTGTAATTAGGGGTGGGCGGAATTTGCGTAATTGCATTACGCAAATCTTCGCGAAACGGTAAAAAATCTCCGCGAACACGCAGAAATTCCGCGAACACGCGGAATTGCTTCTTCGCGATGCTTTTTTCCTGTTCGCAATTGCTGTTTGCGTGCTCGAGGAGAAATATCTCGCGAACATGCATTTTGAGAACGCGAACAAGCAAAAATTCCGCGAAATCGCGGAAAGCAGACTTTTGAGCAATTTCGCGTTCTCCGCGGAACGCGAAATTACGCAAATTACGCAAATTCCGCGAGCGGAACGGAATTTGTCGCCCAGGCCTAGTTGTAATTTGTTAGTTGGAAATATCAATAGAGTCTCTGCCCATGATGGGATTGAAGGTCGATTTGCCGCAAAAGGAAGTTGGTTGGGGAGTTATCGTTGTCTGTGTATCTACAGTATTGCCCTCGTCCCATAGGTCTGCAAGGTCTGTTAATAACAGACTGTCAGTATCAGGCGTAATAGTTACTATTTGTTGTGGCTGACTTAAATCTTGTGAGGTTTTGTTGGTGCTATCCTTTTTCTTGTTCATCATAAAATACTTCTTAAGTTTCAACTTCCTGATGCATCGATATACATCCATTCTCGTTTTTACGTAGTTGAAATTACTTTCGGGGCAATGTGAAAGGCCCAATTTAAGAATTTGTTCCTCTGCAAGGGTAAGATTGATTTTTGCCAAGTTAATAATAGTTTTGCTATCAGTGTCAGTGAGATGATTATTTAGCGCCGGTTCCACTGACCCCTGGCCCTTCGTCTGGGTCTGGATGTGTTGCCTCCTTGCCTTTCTCCTCTGTTTGCGATTGTGGGTTCTGTTCCCGATGCTTGTGTTTGTGGATTTCGTGGACGTAGAGTTGCACTGCGGTCCATTACTAAAAAATGAAGTTCCTCACCAGGTGTTTTTTTATTTTGTGGATTGGCTTGATTAAGATCCCTTAGTTCAGAATCCGATCCACTTTCCGGGGCAGAACTTAAATCTGAGTTAGAGGTTTGCAAAGGCTGTTCATCTATTCTGGAGGTACTGGGCATTCATTTGTCACTTTTTTGTTGTATTCCTTCATGTTGCAAATGGCATCATATCTCTGGGAAAATGTAAAAATTTGGCCGAGTTCATAGTCCGTTTTCTCGCGTTGAAATTTGTAAGCTTTGCGATCTTTGATTTTGTTCTCTTCCTTCTTTAGATGGACAAGCATTTCTTTACGCAATTTTGCACTTTCATCACTCAGGCCTAGTTTCTGTATTTCATCATTAATTTTGTCAATCTGTTCAAGCAAAGTTGTTCTGTCAATGTCTGCATATTTGATTAGTATCTGAATTAGTTTTCTCCATGACTCCAAATTGCAATTGGCCCAATCCTGCATCATTGGGGTTGTCATAACTCGGTGCAATGAATATTCTCAATCCTCTAGGCACACGTCCCACATCGACATATCCTTGTAATGATTTTGATTCTCACCATTTGCTTTGTTCTTGGCGCATGCATTTCTCTAGCTGTTTACATTTTTCTCTAATATTACTGGTATCATTAATTTGACTGCCTACTGCTTTCTCAGTAGTCAAACGGACTGTTGGTGAGTCACTGAATAGTTCACTCGTCGCTGCTTCACGGTCGCGCATTGTGTTATGCGACATGCTGTCATTTTAAAATTGGGCTGGCGCTGATTACTCCTTGTGTGTTTGTTATACGAGGGAGGGAGCACTAAGCCTTAAGTGAAATTCCGTTCACCCCAATCAATACCATATATTGCCTACCTGTACTTCGGCCGGCGTCTTCCGGATCCTCCGATTCGGTGTCGCCGGCTGAGGTTGAGGCTTTACGGCTGCTATTGGTGCTACGGTGGGCCGACACACATAATCCTCCCGGAACGTTGGTTTCTCTGTTTTGGCGTTGGCCTCTTGTCGAAAGGGGGTCCGTGTAAATCCAGGCAGAAACCTTCTGGATCATATATTGCAAACACTGTCACGCTTCAGTTCTGGCACGAAAACACGGACACAGACCACAGGTTTCGCTATGATTTTATTTAATTAGCAGTCGCCATTACACGTTTCAACTCCCACAGAGTCTTGTTCACATGACAATGCTACAAAAGTTTTTTTGCCTTTTAAAGTGACAGTGCATGAAAAGTGAATAGAGTGAAGTAACGACAGTCATAGACATAGATGACATCTTTCATTTTGTAGTTCATTCTATGTTTGAGCAATGCAATTAGTTTGTAGTCACTAATGTTAAGCCAACATTGAGAACCAATGTAAACATATATCTAAATAAATAAATTTAAATATATATACATAAATACAATGACATCAGGTTAAAACCAAATAAAAAATCGATTGGTAATAAGTTATAGCAGCTATTAGACCTCTGGGTAAAAAATGCACTTTGTTGATTTCTGTTGCATTTTGTCCTATATATGGTATTCAATTGATAAAAGTGGATATATATATATATTCCATACACCTTTGTGCTCCTTCTCACTGCCGGGGACCCATGAGGTAGTGGCGCACATGCCGGCGGAGCGCACCGGTAATTCAATCCACAAAATCCACAACATATGTGCGCTCTCAGTAACAATGGACTCAGAGACCATAAAGTATCCACATGGTGTTTATTTCACCACAACGCGTTTCGGCTTACTGCAAAGCCTTGATCACGTGAAAAGTGCACAGGTTACCAGGCAACAAATAAAGCATATGATGTGTCATGAATATAAACGAGGGAATCAGGTGAGTGAAAACACATGGCAGCCATCTTGTAATGAGTGAAATACAAACTACAAAATACACAATGCATGTAAATATCAGTTCTATCGATCCACTATACCCCAGAATCATAAGTATGTGGTAAAATAGTACCTTGTGATAGAACACTGACTTAATGTCAGCATGACCCATCTCAACGTTGGCAAGCATCAAGTTAAAATAAATTTTGTGCACATACAAGATGGAAAACTTTATCAATTCAAAATGTTGGCAACTCGCGCTTAATATCTGCAGGAAAATATGTTACGATTTATGATGCGAACAACATTCATGTTCAGATAACTCTATGTGATAGGTCACTCAAATGCCTGTCAAAGACTTGTGTCTTTCATAGATCATGTAGCGGATATAGCCAAACGCGACTGCCAAAATATTATCGCAAATGCGAGAAGATTAATAGCTGCACAACGATACATGTATAATGGTAAATACCAAAATAGTTAAATAATTTATCCTGTGTGAGTACACATGTGTACAAAGACAATTCAGCATCCATGGAAGGAAATTGATGAAGCACAAGTGTTCCTAACGTCAATATATATTGAACATTAAAGTCAAAGCATGGCAGAATAACCAATAACGGTGTCACTAGAATTCAAACCATCTCTGACACTATCACTGAATCTGAAGATATCACTGAGAATGAGACTAGAATCATCATGACGTACAATTCGGACTCTGATAATATCAAACATATTCTGACCAAAAAATGGGATATCCTTAAAAATGACAAGATCATAGGCTCTACTCTTCCAGACAGACCAAGTATTACTTACAGACGGGGTAGGAACATCAGGGACCTATTGGTCCATAGTGACACCACTTTACAGCCCAATTGAGGCGAACATGGGTTGAGTGTTTTTTCCCCTGTGGCCACTGCAAGGCCTGCAGAAACAGCAAATTCCGCAAGAAGGTGACATACAATAGAGTCAGTAGAGAGATTGTTCAGTTTCTTACATGTAGTTCTACAGTTGTGATTTATGCCATTATATGTCCCTGTGGGCTGTGGTATATTGGCAGTACCACATGCATGGCTAAAAACGTATTCTGGAACACAGTAGAGCGATCACTAACAACGATGAAAAATATCCTGTGGCACGACATTTTTATAACGAACACTTTTCCAACGCTGCCCTATTGAGTTTCTTAATTTTAGAACAAGTGGTCAGGAATCCCAGGGGAGGGAATAGGAATCTGAAACTCAGACAGAGAGAGTCTAAATTGATTGTGGAGTTCCAAACAAAGCATACAGGAGGTTTGAATTGCCATGAGGAACTGGCAGTCCATCTATAAGAGGAGTAATAACATTAAGCTGCTCTATATCCCCCTGTATTAAAATTGTTGTTGAAAACAGTTTTAACAAACTGCTGAAATATATATGCCCCCTTTTATGAGGTCCCCCTTATTTCCTTTTCTTTCTGTGTACTTGTGGAAAAGTATTACTGCATTTTAATGTCATCTTATTTGTGGATGGGTCACTAATATTATGCTTTTTGTCTCTTTTCTCTTTTTGTTGCAGGAGGAAAGGAAGGGGCCCATTCATCGGTATGCATTTTCACGGGCCTCCTACCCTTTTCCACTGTAATCTTACACTCACAAATCTGGAACAGGCAATCCTAAAGGACATGTTGGTATTTTAACAGGTGGCATGACATGTGTATATTTGTGTGTAACCTTCTCAGGCCCGTGAATGTCTACAGGGCCTCATGTTCAGGGAGGGGTTATTGGGCACTGGCCCATTTATTGGTTATTCTGCCATTCTTTGACTTTAATTTTCAATATATATTGACTTTAGGCACACTTGTGCTTCATCAATTTCCTTCCTTGGATGCTGAATTGTCTTTGTACACATGTGTACTCACACAGGATAAATTATTTAACTATTTTGCTATTTACCATTATACATGTATCGTTGTGCAGCTATTAATCTCGCATTTGCGATAACATTTTGGCAGTCGGGTTGGCTATGTCCGCTACATGATATATGAAGGACACAAGTCTTTGACAGGCATTTGAGTGAGCTATCACATAGAGTTATCTCAACATGAATGTTGTTCGCATCATATTTTCCTGCAGACATTAAGCGCGAGAGTTATGATCAGCACATATGTAGAAGAAGCAGTTGGAAATGACTGGATCAGCCAGAAGGAAGCTTCCTACCTTTGTAAACTGCATCCTACGGTGCCTTACTTTTACATTCTGCCGAAGGTGCATAAACCGACACGGCCCCCCCAGGACCCCCGATAGTGTCAGGCACCAACTCTATTTTGGAACCATTGTCCAAATTTTGCGATGTCTTCTTACGCCCCCTTGTCCAAAAAATGCCTGCCTACCTCAAAGATACAAGAGAGGTCTTAAATTTGATAAAAGATCTTGAGTTTGATCTTGATAAAGATCTGATGATTGGACTCGACATAGAGTCGTTGTATACGAACATTCCTCAGCAAGAAACACTAAGGGTTATTGAGAACATACTCTTTGCTGAGGAATGGAATTACAACACACCACGGGCGTTTATCTTGAGCCTGTTGGAACTGGCTCTAACAAAAAACTTTTTTAAATTTGAAGACCGGTTCTATTTACAAACCCATGGAACTTCTATGGGCAGTTCTTGTGCCCCTAGTTTGGCATGCCTATATGTTTCTAATTTTGAGAATGAGATGGTATTTGCAGCAACCAACCCTTTTTTAGAACATATTAGGGTATGGCGCAGGTACACCGATGATGTTTTCATCATCTGGAGAGGCAGTAAAGACTTGGCTGAAACCTTTATGGATTGGTTAAATCATAAAAATCCATTTTTGTTTTTTACGAGTACATTTACAAATGAGGCGCTACCTTTTCTGGACCTTTGCATCAGAGCAGAAAATGGAGGTTTAGCTAGTAGTGTTTTGCATAAACCTACTGACAGAAATAATCTGCTATCCTTTCAGAGTTTCCATCCTCGCTCATTGAAAGAAAATTTGCCCTATGGACAGTTCCTACGTCTTCGTAGGAACTGTTCCTCAATTGGGGATTACAAAAAAGAGGCCAGCATCCTCAGTGAGAACTTGAAACACAGAGAATATCCGGAAAATGTGATTACCAAGGCACAAAAGAGAGCAAGAAATTGCAATAGGGAATCCCTCTTACAAACACATGACAAAGAAAGAGTTGAAAGCAGCATTTGTGTTACGACCTTTAACACAGCATCTAACCATATGAAAAAGATAATTCAAAAGAATTGGAGGATTTTGAATTCTAATGGGTTGGAACAACCTTTCCCACTTTTTTCGTTTAAGAAAAGCGCAAGCATAAAAGACACTGTGGTCAATACACGCCCTAGATCACCGACTGTTGGCAACAATGTATGTCATCAGAAAAATGTTTTGCCTCCTGTAATGGGACATTATGCTTGTGGTTTTTGTAGGGCTTGCCCCCTTTCTTTGAACGGTAAAAAGGTGGACATTGGCACTAACCATCCATGGGAGCAGAGAAAACATACTACATGCAACACCGAGAATGTTATCTATCTAATACGGTGTCCGTATGGCTTATTGTATGTTGGAATGACCACTCGTCGAGTCAAAACTCGCATCTTGGAGCATATGAGCACAATAAGATGCGGAAAAACAAACAACAAATTAACAGCTCATTTCCATGAGAGAAAACATAATGAACAAGACTTAAGGTGGACAGTGTTAGATAAACCCTTTATACCACCTAACACAGTTGATATTGCCAGCTTCCTGCTTATTAAAGAACAACGTTGGGTAAATAGACTTAAAAGCAGTACGATGGGTTTAAATGACTCTATCCCATGGTTCCATCTGTATGGGCTAGGTAAAAAATGAAGCAAAATAGAAGAAAACAGCATGACCCTAAAGACCTCTAATAGTTTTGGAATTTCGAGACTGTGTATAGCAATGCTGTTAGAAGATGGTTTGGAATCCGAAAAAATATAGGATTTGTCACATCGTCATTGCATTGACCCTTTAAGGGATCTGAGTACTGATCTTAGATAATCATTGCCTTTTCACCTATCTCCCTACTTGATGCGAGCGGTTCTAGGAATAATTGGCAAACTATATTTTCGTAGGTGTTGTGTGAGGAAGGAAGAGTATGATCGTGACTCGAAACTCAGCACAATATAATGGGTACGAAGCAAAAGGAGTTTAATCTTTGAATTACGATCCTCATTGAGATTTCTTGAGAATCGTCGGTGACTGAGCCTTTCACAGATGTCTGCGGTTATAGTCATTGTAGGGAGAGTTGTGTTTGGTAGGTGTCCTTTTTCCCTGTTGCCTAATACGGGTGGCCGGAAGTGCGAAACAACACAGTGGTTGGGGATCTCAAACCAGATTAGGCATTTCACACGCAACCTTTAAATTGAAGGCAATTCGGTTCCATCGGTATCGACGGTGGACCGATGTGAGGTATCTCAGTGCCGTGAGTCTTTGGAGTAGTAAGTAATGAGAATATATATTTGGCACGCCGTGTGTTGATCTCGGACGATGTTTTTTCACCAGAAGGGGGTCTGTTCCAACTGTAGACCAGTGGTGATTTGACATTAGCTGGATTAACGTAAATCAAGTGGTGTTATTTCCACTGTTGAGTTTTCCATGGAATGGAGCATGACAGTTGAATGATTGTGAAATATTCTTTTTTTTAAAGAAGGGGCAGTATGATTCACATAATGATGGTTTTGTATATTTCTCCTTGTCCGTTCGATAAACAGAGTGTGACAACAAGTCCACGGTCCCTCAACGGTCCCGGGTTTGGAGAATTTCTAATAAACCCTTGTAAGTTTTTTTGATACACTAAGGGTATTAATTTGCATTATGGGTTTACAAGCAATCAGCCCATCTCCTCATAATCACTATTGTGCTTTCGGGTATGTTGAAGTGGAGTTAGTTGGGTGTAAAAACTTCCGTTTTCACCTCACGGGTGTAATGGATGCCTGTCTTGTTCCGGTGTCTGAGTAGCCAAGGGGTGTAGTGGTGTTTACTCCTGGGTGACATGGTATTTTTATTGGTATATTAGTTTAGAGGAAATTCATTTTTAAGGAAGGTACAGGAGGGAAGTAGAACGATAAAGTACATGTTCCACTTTCTTTTTCAGAAACTTGTTCGCTCTTGAAAATTATCCAGAGTACAGGACGTAAGCAGTATTGGCTGTTTGTCGGTAAAAGGTAAAAAACCCCAATTAGGGGTGTAGACCAGAGAAAAACGGGACCAACACCCTGATGAATGCCAGTACGACTCAGATGAGGGTGTAACAGTGGCAGAAACATGTTGGTTTACGCAGCAGGGATTTAGGGGTTCTTACCTCCCCTAATTGTCCCGAGAGATTATTTTTAATCCTGCCAGGGGGTGACAGGAATAAAATTGAAGACAGTCCCCTCCTAGGCAGTCTTAAGTGTTTATGTCTGCACTTTGTGGTCCCTTCTTTAGGGAATAATTCTCCTTGTTTTTGTCTTCACTATTTGTGTTTTTTGTTGACACTGTCCGTCTTTCTGCAACCTCACCACTATATACTTCATTCTAAAAAACATTGCGCTCCTCCCACTGCGTTGGTCTGCACAGGGGCGTTTGATGCGGCCCAATGATGAAGCATGACACTGCAAAGTGTGTGAGGGCAGTATTATAATGAAAATGTTTTTTCCTTCTTGCTATACCTCTGGGCTTTAGATAGCGAAGGATAAAATCGTTTCCTTGTCATTATCTTATTGCTTTGTAAATAATAATTCTTTGTAGTTCTTCTCTGTGTAGTGAGTTTCATCATTTTTCATTAAGCGCGAGTTGCCAACATTTTGAATTGATAAAGTTTTCCATCTTGTATGTGCACAA
Organism: Triturus cristatus; assembly: GCF_964204655.1. Classification (NCBI taxonomy): domain Eukaryota; kingdom Metazoa; phylum Chordata; class Amphibia; order Caudata; family Salamandridae; genus Triturus; species Triturus cristatus. Next base: position 503,262,376 of record NC_140594.1, on the reverse strand, counting down.
AATGTATTTTAACTTGATGCTTGCCAACGTTGAGATGGGTCATGTTGACATTAGGTCGGTGTTCTATCACAAGGTACTATTCTACCACATACTTATGATTCTGGGGTATAGTGGACTGATAGAACTGATATTTACATGCATTGTGTATTTTGTATTTCACTCATTACAAGATGGCCGCCATGTGTTTTCACTCACCTGATTCCCTCGTTTATGTTCATGACACATCGTATGCTTTATTTATTTCCTGGTAACCTGTGCATTTTTAACGTGATCAAGGCTTTGCAGCAAGCCAAAACGCGTTGTGGTGAAATAAACACCTTGTAGCAACATTTTTCTCATGTTGCTTGCAGCCATTTGGAGCACTCGTGGGAGCGAGATGGCCCAAGGCAAATAAAGCTCCTTTGGAGAATCTATTAAAATATACGAATATCTTCGACCCTTCATATCTCAAAAACAAATTAACAGACTTACACCAAATCACAAAAACCACACTCTGTAGTCCAAAATCTATCTTCCTGCCAATTTCGTTGTAATTCCGGGCAGCAGTTTTTGTTGTAACCTGTCTTAATGCATGAGGATTTTTATGTCTTGGGACCCCCTTTTTATCTCAGCCTCCGCTTGACGGATCACCCTGAAACCTTCCAGGAAGTAGCTGAGGTGGATGAACTATTTTGTTTGTAAAGGTTCATGAAGATTCGTCAAACAGGGCCAAAATTAATAGCAAACTAAAAAATACGCTCTGTCTATGGAAAGTAGACCTAACTATAACTATCTATTTGCGACTGCCACTAGGTAATATATGTACTATGAACTGAAAAATGCACAGAAATTCACCATCATAATTTGCGGCTCCGCCATGCCCAGCTCATGACTTCACATATGACATGTTCTATAGCATCATTTAGAACATCACTCGTGACATCTGAAAAAGCATCATTGATGACATCACTGATGGCATCACTAATTCTCAAGAAAAACCAGACAGGCCCCCTACACAGACCTCTCAGTGGAGGATGATCATGTGGATACTATGAATAATCTGGCTTCTCTAGCGAATGAGAATGGTATGAATGAGTGAATGAGATAAATGTTGCCCTAGTGGCTTTAAAATTAATTCCTCTTTCTCACCTTCTTTATCATATGATCACCCTGACACCGTCCATGAATTAGCTATCAAGGACTTGAAAAAATTGAGACTGAAGACGTCTTAGGGTAAACATAACCTAAATTGGTGTCAATGAACAGCATTACCGGTTCTTGAGGAAGATGACAGTATAGTTATTCACCTTGCTGATAAGGGAGGGAATGTGGTTATTCTACCAAACCCTCTGTCTCATGAGGAAGCCTATCATCAACCGGGTGACACTATCAGCTATTATATGAGCTCTACTAGATATGACTATTCGCAGGCACACATCATATGCTTGAATATCTGGGTAGATTAGAGAGACAGAGGATTGATTGAACCTGAGGATTTTGTTTTCCTGAAGTGTAATTTTCCAACTTTACCTATTTTGTACTTGCTACCTAAAGTCCATAAGGATATGTTGAATCCTCCTGGCAGATCCGTTTTTTCAACAAGAGCTAATGTTTTACAGAACACTGTTTTTTTTCTGTACTCTTTTGTCAAGACACTACCTTCGCATTTGAAAGACAGTTGTGACTTTCTGAAGCATGATTCTGAATTGACTGCTTGCAGACATTTTTTACGAGCCAGACCAAATCCTTTTTTCAACATGCTGAGATGCTTTTGACAGTGAAAAGGTTTTTTCTTATCAGTGTTTTCTAGTTTGATGATAAGATCTGCTTTCAAACACATGGCACTGCAATGGGCACCTGCTTCACCCCCAGCCATACCAATTTGTTGATGGGCTGGTAGGAGGAGCAGGTAGTCTGGGGGTCTAACAACTCCTACTTTCATAGGCATATTATTCCTTGGTGGGGAGACATTGATGACTTGTTTGTCCTCCACTGCTAGTAACTTTGTGAAGATCCTTAAAGATAATACATGTCACCTACAATTAACTAGTACACTTAGCGATTACAGCATCGATTATTTGGATATTATGATCAGAATTATCAATAACAAGATCAATGCTAGAATTTCTCAGAAGGAGATGACAGAGAATACCTTATTATATGCTAAAAGTGGACACCCATGGAATTTTCCCTATGGGGAATTATTACGGTTTAAAAGAAATTGCTGTGAGAATGATACTATCTTAGGAGAACAAGATGAGATGTTGACTTGTTTCAAAAGCAGAGGGCACCTCATTAGTGTACTAGAGAAAGCTAAACTGGAGGTGAGAATGAAGGATAAAAAGGATCTTTTTCACCCTGTAGAAGTGACAAAGGACAACAAAAAACTGTTTTAGAGAAGATCAGTGGCATCATACAATATCAAGTCGAGTGAGATTGTCAACACTTTGAGAACACATTGACATATTGTATGATTGTGCTATAGTTCAAAGGGCTAGAGCTTCCCCCTTTCGGCCAATATCCCCCATTATTGAAATTCATATGGCTAAGGGTCTATGTGCGGCCCTCTATGGGGCCGAATTGTGGGGTTTAGAAAACTTGACAGAACTAACTCATGCTGAAAATAAATTCATGAGAGCCATTATGAACCTCCCAGTGAATACACCACTCCTGCCACTTAGACTAGATCTTGGCCTAAAACCTATTGACCATTGTGCCATTTTGAGGTCAATCCTGTTCTGGATCAGGGTGTGGATAAGCAAAACACAGGTGCCCCTGAGGGAGGCTTTGGTAGAGTTGATTGCTCTGCATAATCAAACAGGCCGCATTAAGTGGTTTAGTAAAATCAAGGTCTGGTTTATAACAATAGGGATGGTGCAACTCTGGGAAGACCCAAGGTCTATGATCAATCTTACAATCTCTTTAATCAAAAAAAGGTTTTGGGAACTAATGGCCTCAGAAAGGGTTGACCGGTTTGCACATGGCACTTTGACTGTGGGGTTTTGAAATACCAAAGGAGTATTTGAGTTTGAAGGGTTTCTGGATGATATTGAACCGCCTCAGGCTCGAGCTTTGTATGTCCAGTTTAGATACGGAACCCTTCCTTTGAATGCATTGAAGAGTTCATGGGGAAACCTGTCTGTTAATTCATTGTGTCCTTTGTGCCATATTTCACCTGAAACCACTGAGCATTTTTTCTTCTGCTGTTCCTTGTATGCTGAACTTAGGAAAACTTGGCTGGCCCCTGTATGTCGCATTTTATCTTTTAATTTTCCTTTGGAAGCCATGCGTATATTTAAGTCAGATACCACAAGCTGGTTGGTATTTGCTGTTTCAAGGTTTTTAATGTTTGCATAGTAGAAAAGGTAAAAAATGGGCAAACTTGTTCCTGTGTTGTAGCACTGTTAATATAATTCCAATCAGACTCAGTGGTATTCTGTTCAGACGCAGGCTAAATTTTTATGGAAAATGTAGAAGATTGTTTCATGTATTATATAAATCACTTTTGATGGATTTTATACTGCCGCATTTTTTTAATGGTATATTGATTTTGTACTGTATTTTAAGCTGTGAATGATCATATTTTTGATCGATTTAATAAATAATATTGTATGTTTTGATGTAGTAAGTGGAAGAATTACCAGAATTACCCGTAGATTGGTTATAAATATTTAATGTAACAAAATAGGATATGGTTCACAGTTTGCAAATTCTTTGCAAAATGTGTGTGAGTATTAAACAGATAAATAGTCAATAGAAATTGTTTATTTGCTCAGTTATTGTAACTCTGATATTAAGGCATGTCACCAGAAATATTTTTTGAGGTGTCATTACTCTCTAAATGATGGGTGGCCAGTAGTAGGGTGTGGAAACAAACTGGCCTCTCCTTTCAGACCTCGCTCTCGGGTGACGGGTGTGCCTAGTAGGGCGTGCAGAGGGACTGCCCACACCTTTCAGACCCTTCTCTGCAATGGCAGATGTGCATAGTTGGGTGTGTGGAGGGACTGGCTTCTCTGCTGAGACCTCTCTCTGTAATGATAAATGTGTGTAGTAGGATGTGGGGAAGGGCTGGGCTCTCTTATCAGAGCTCTCTCTCAGATGATGGGTGTGCATAGTAGGGTGTGGGGAGGAACTGCACTCACCTTTCAGACCTCTCTCTCAGAGGTACAGAGGGACTGGCCTCTCTGCTGAGACCACTCTCTCAGATGATGAGTGTGCATGGTAGGGTACGCTGAGACCTCTTTCTCTAATAATAGGTGTGCATAGTATGGTATTGGAAAGATTGGGCTCTCCTTTCAGACCTCTATCTCAAATGATCGGTGTGCATAGTGGGGTGTTTGGATGAGCCTTAACTCTACTAACAACTGCTCTCAAACCAATGAGAATAAATAGAAGAGTATGATAACCACAATCTCCAGCAAGACTCGTTCATACAGAAATAAGTATGAATAGTGAAGTGTATTCAAACATCACATATTTCTTCCTAAGTTTCACAATCCAATGTTAATCTTGAGCGATTGTAACATTTTTAAAAATCCTTCTAATCATCACAGTACGTATCTCTTACCAACTTCCTCTAAAAAATAAGGACCACAATATGCATTCCCAATAATAGAGTGTATTGATAACTCATCTACTCCTTTTTACTATTCTAAATCCTGTGAGAGCCCTGTGAGATTATACAAATTAATCAAAAGCAATTTAAATTGATTATCTTTGCAGTAGTTATCCCTTAGATGTCCTCTCTAAATCTAGGAGGACAGCATGACTTTCTGCTGCCCCCTTAAACAGCTATTTTACTTCATTTCCACAACTCCTCTACTTTTTCACAATAAATTATGGTGGCCATTTAATTTCTAACATTCCAACAGCCAGCCAATCAAAGCACTCTTGTGAGACTCACATAAGCCTCTCGCTCCCATGAGCATGTGAAGGCTTTCAGGAAAAATTAGGCTCTTGACCAATCACAGGCCTCCATTTATTTCCTCTCATGGGATGCCCATGAGACTCTTGTGGACCCAAGTGCTAAAATATAATTTGGAAACAAGGACCTATTTGCAGTGTCCCCCCACTTTTTGCCCCATTGGAGATCCCTAGATGGTGGTTTTCTGACTCCGAGACTGCCTCGGCTCTGATAGGCAGGACTAGGACCGGTGCTATTGTAAAAACACATTTAGAATACAGTGAAAACATCTACATACACAGGGTACACTATGGGTCAGGGGGCCTCCATGATTGGTATGACCTCCCCTATAAGGCCCTAGTACATAATAGGGCAGGAGGATCAAAACTACCTTTAAGTCCCAAGTATATAATAGGACATGGCAGTTTAGAGGCAAGCAGCCCTTTCTGCACTTGCAAGTGTGAACTGCTTAGTCCTGACATCAGTTTAAAAGCAGCTCTGTGTTGCAGGACTGCTTTTAAAATACAAATTGTGCCCAAACTCAACTTTGGTGTTTGAGGCACAAATTATAAACTACAAAGTTTTTGCATATTAGGTACCCAAAGGTTCTCCCCTAGGTGTCCCAGTGGTGGGGATCAGGCATTTATAAGGAGGACCCTATAAGTTTAATATGCCTTGGGTTTAGTGAAATTGCACATTTCACTCCCCACATTGTAGAAAAGTGCTTCCAAAACTCGTTTGTGCTAGGAAGACTGTGGAGTTAGGATCTGTAATATTCTTCCATATTCTGAACCACTAAAGCCTCCCCTAGGTATCCCAGGGGTGTAGGGTCCTGTATATTTAGGCAGGGTCCTTAGAAGAGCTGTTTTGTAAGCCCTAATGTTGGAAAAATTGGCAAGTCGTTTTCCCATTGCAAATCCCTAGCCACATGCATAGAATATTAACTAACGTCAAGGATGTCATAAAAATATAACTCATGGACTTCCTAGAATAGTATTGATAAATCCAGCAATATGCTGTTGTTGAATTTAACCTAAAATGTACAGTCAAGAAGGTATACGACTTTCTTGTGTGTAAGCTGAAATTCAGCCTTCCAGTGGTCTGTCCTGATTGGTCAGACTTAAGTGTATTAGCCAGGATGCTTTAAAGTGATAATAAGTAGCCCCTAGTGTTAGAGAGCCATTCTTGGAGAGCAGGGTTTTGCTACATCGGAATGCCAGAGCACGGGGAGGCTTCATAAACAATAATCTTTAATTAAAGGAGGAGACAGGCAGGAGAAGCCAGTTTAATTTACACCCCTACTATTTGAAACCAGCCAGATGGCAGGATTAAGGATGGAATGATCAGATGCAATGTGGAAGGGATAATATGGAGATGAACCATGCTGAAGATTGGCTTAGCCAGCTCTTGTCTCTCTGCTGAAAAATGAGCTATATTGAATTTTGGAGAAATAGTGCTTTCTGGGAGATTATTGTGCCACACGCTGGCGGAAACTGTCATGCTCCTGGGTGTTGCTCTGCACCTCATTGCACAGAGGTGCCTTCCTGTGTGACCACAGAGAACACTGAATAAGTACGTGAGAGGGGCAGTGCCTCTCAGTTCTCCAGCTTGAAACTGAGAGAAGAAGAAGGATTTCCAAGCTGGAAACCTGATTCTCAATATCAGGCTGTGTACTCTAAAAAGACTGTACCTGCTGCATTATCTGGAGCTACAGCCCTTTGGATGTACCTTGTTTCAAGAGAAATACAGAGTGGGCTCCCTGAAAGCTACAGGTTAATAAAGCTCACCTGCATCAACTCTACCAAGAGTTCCCTGCCTGGAGTGTCGAGTGGACATTTAAGGATGTTGTCCAGGTGCATTGTGGGAATTGTAGTCCCAACCTTTCAAGGATCAACTTGGAGATTCCAGACCCTTGGATTGTGTTTTGGACACTTTGGACCCTCAAGAGGAACTTCAGGAAGAAGTGCACTAAATTGGAGCAAGGGGGTGTTCTGACAATACTCTCTTAATAGCAAGAAGAATAATAGCAACATGCAAAGGGAAGGATGCCCTTTATAGAATTAACAATACTAAGAATAGGAAGTAATGGGTATGCAGATCTATGATCACTTATAAAAGCCATTATGATCAATTGAGGGGTGCCCTTCATAAACACTGGTATCTCATTTGTATAGACCCCATCATCGGCATGGAAGTGGGGAGAAAAGCAGAGGTCACATACAGAAAAGCAATATCTATGAAAGATATGCTCTGTAAAAATGAGGTGCAATAGAAGAAAGGACATTAGCGCAAACCTCAAAATAAATGTATTCATGAAATGTAGCAAATGAAAAGCTTGTGCCAATGGGATCAATATCACAGAAATAGTCACTAAATTCAAACAGAAGGTTAAGATCAAACGTGTGCTGAACTGCAAAACGGATTATACAGTCTATGTCCTTTCTTGTCCCTACGCAAACATATATGTACGGAGTACCATACTTTCTACACATAAGAGAATACTGCAACATTTGAGGGTGATCAGAAACAAAGATATCAGTTACCCCACTGCACACAATTTTAATACATTTGACTATGGTGATCAGAATTAACTGAAGTATTGCGTAATAGGTTGCATACCTAGGACAGCTAGAGGGGTTGGCAAAGAGGTTACTGAGGAGGTTAGAATCTAGATACAGATTGAAAATGGATACAAAAGGAACCCCATGGACTCAATCTTGACAAGGAAATATATACACATTTGTTGAGCTGTGAGTTTGACCTTTTAAAAATATGTTAATATTTGGAGACTGGTTTACTTTAGTGTTTTTTATTGTTATAAATCCAGGAGTAAAGCTGGAGAGAAGAATATACACAGTACTTTATACAGATGAGTTGCAGTTTAATGGTGAAGATAGTGGAAGACATTACAACATAAGTGATGTTAGCCCACTTGGGCACAGAAACGTATAGAGACCATATTCAGTTGACATGGACTGTGCATTAAAGAGATGATCATTCCAGTTTTACAGCACCTTGATTCATTTAAGTGTATTGTGAAGTTTGACTTAATAGGCAATAGTGCGATTGAAGCATAATTCTGAAACTTTTAATTAATTGATTGAGAACAAGAAACTAATGTTGGTTACTTAGCCAATGATATTAGCCTACTTGGGTGTAATGTTGATAATAGCAAGCAGCCTTGTAATTAATATTGATTCTTCCCATAAACAATTTCGAATGATTAATGTATGTGGCATAAATATAAAATGACATGCTTACTGTGCACTGTAACAGTGCACCATTTTAACATGGCGTATTACTTCTGAAACATTTGAAAGCCCATCATCTATGTTTTGTAAACATTCAAAGTTGAAAGAGACAAATCAAATCAAATCAAAATATACTTTATTCAGCTTTAAAGTTAAAACCATAAAAGATACACAATTCCATACGATACAATAGATGACAATAAAATCCAAGGGAATTAATCCTATAAAAAAAGCAGCAGTATGTACATCTTGTGCAAAAAATTAATCAAGCGGAAAAAGTACACAATGAAGGGTGCCTACCAACAGAGAGAAAGAGACAAAGTAATACTGGTCAGCATTGTGAAAAAGGCGAGTGTCGCCGAAACTCAATGACACACTTTGTGTAGCTGCTTGGAATATGTCTGAACATGCTTGAATGGATGTCATCAAAGCCACTGCCCTGGAGTACTGTTCTCATCCTTTGATGGGGGGAATAGTGGCAGATATTAGTATTCAGGCCTCATAATAAGCACCCCTGGCGATTTGGAAGCCGGCCAGCACATGCATTTGTTTCTGGATATATATATATATATATATATATATATATATATATATATATATATATATATATATATATATATATATATATATATATATATATATATATATATATATATATATATATATTACCTACTGGCGGTCGCCAGTAGGTAGTTATAGTTAGGACCCTGTTTCCATAGGAAATCCGCAACATTCTATTTGGAATAATTTTGGCGCCGGTCAACGAATCCTCGCGAAATTTTCAAAATAGGTGGGGCGCTACGCTCCGCTCCTACCCTGAAAGTCTCGGGGGGATTCGTCAAGCGGGGGCTGAGAAAAAAGGGGGGTCCCAAAACGCGTTTTTCCCATGCATTTTTCCATAGGACCTTTAGACACAGCTACAGCCCGAACGGCTGAACAGAGTTACTTGAAATTTGGCAGAGAGGTAGTCCTCAGGTCAAGGAAGTGCCTTTTGTAGGTCTGGTGTAAATCTGTTCAGTAGTTCCTGAGAAAATAGCATTTAAATCAATATATATATCTGTGGCAGCTTACGGTGCGCTTACCGTGTGCTTACGGTAAGCTTACCGTACGCGTACGGTTACGTGCGCGAGCGCGATTCTGATTGGCTGTTAGATCTTAGTAAACATTCGAATCGGTCAAAACCAGGAAGCGGCGGCCGCCATTTTCTCTCTCGCACTCAGACGGGGGGAGGCAAAACAAAGGGAAAAAACATATAAAGGAGCTGTATAGACTGCTCCTAACAACCTAGATTTGATGTAGGTGTCTCCAAAGAACCCCCAATGGCAAAAAGTCAATATTTATTTTTTTCGAAAAATCGGCCAATCTGCTTACCGTACGCGTACGTTAAAAAATTAAAAAAAAAAAAAAATTAACAATAACCTCCCCTCCCCGATGGGCACCATTTGTGCATGTCATATAGCAACAGAAGGAAATGTAAATGTTTGAAACAAAAAAATTAACCATACTCTCCCCACCCCATGTGCAAATGGTGGCCGAAGGGCACCATTTGTGCATGGCATCTGTATGCAATGAAAATGTAAAAGTTTACCTTGCACAACGAAGCGCATAATATGCCCTCCATGTGCGCACGGTGCGCGAAGCGCATCATGCGTACATGGCCCACCCAGCGTAACGTGGGCACGCGGTGCGCATAGCGCACCGCGTGCCCACCGTGTGTGCACGGCACTAACTGCGTAAAGTGGGCGCGCGGTGCGCGAAGCGCACCGCGTGCTCACTGTGCGCGCACGGTGCGCGAAGCGCACCGTGCGCGCACGGAACGAACTGCGTTAAGTGGGCGCGCACGCCACGAATGGCGTAAAGTAACTCAGCATTTAAAAAACCGTACAAATTCACTGAAAAAACCATAGGTTTCACACACGTTATAGTTAGGAATTAGCATTTAAAAAACCTTGCAAATTCACTGAAAAAACCATAGGTTTCACACATGTTATAGTTAGCTGGAAATTTTACTGATAAAAAACCTATGAAATTCCCCCGTTATAGTTAGTGCAGGCAACTATAACTCACACGACCGCAATCCTCTGCTGATGACATATGTGTCTTTATGAAAAAAAAAAAATTGTAATATATGTATAGCTAAAATTTAATGGAAGAAGACATGGGCAAATAAGTGTCTAAATACAGTATTAGCATCAGCAGAGGATTGCGGTCGCGTGAGTTATAGTTGCCTGCACTAACTATAACGGGGGAATTTCATAGGTTTTTTATCAGTAAAATTTCCAGCTAACTATAACATGTGTGAAACCTATGGTTTTTTCAGTGAATATATATATATATATATACACACACACATATATACACACACATACATACAGTTTTTGTTGGAACACTTAGTCAGAAGTAACTAGGTGCTCTACAGATCACTTTATTATTATTAGTTAGGATCGTGTTTCCATACACAATGCATTTTTTTGCCACTGTTCAATGAATCTTTCCAAAAAAGTGCTACTTTTTGGCTGTGTTGTGCATGGAAAGTGTCAGGGTAATCCACAAAGCTGGGACCGAGAAAAAAGGGGTGTCCCAAAACAGGTTTTTCTATCCATTCTCCCTTAGGAACTTTAGACACAGCTACAGCCTAAACCGCTGAACAGATTTACAGAAATTTTGACAAAAAGCTAGATCTACGTCCAAAAATAGTGCTTTTTGTAATTTGGTGTAAATTTGCTCAGTCATTTTTGGGCAAGTAATGCTCACATACTTTGTATATCTAGGGAGACAGAGCCTCCGTGGATCTCAACAGATCTCAAGCTGAGATCTGATTGGCTGCCACCACCTCAACCAAGAAGTGGTGACAGCCATCTTAGGAATTGGGTCTCAATCCTGAGTCCTAAAAAAACTGCAAGAAAAGACACAAGTGGGCAAGGTAGGAATTCCCTGTCATAAATCAAAAATAGAGAGGGGGGACAGGGAGCAATTTAGAAAATGAGAGGTCCAGTACCCAGGCTCCCAAAGACAAACGTGGTAATCACTAAGGGGTAGCTGTTCCTAAAGCGAGGAGGATAGATCAACCTATTATGGTCGAGAAAGTGTGCATCTCTCAGTACGGTTGGATATGTAGAATGGGTGGAGAATTTCTCCTTTTTGGATTTAGTGCCCTCACACACCCTTGCGGGTGTCATGCTTCATCATTGGGCGTTGCTCCTCGTGGGGGTTGCGCTGCAGTCCCTCACGGTCCCCGTAAGAGGGCTCTTTAGCGGAGATCTTTTTAGGAGACGCCGCAGTTGTGCATGCAGGTGTGTGGGCCTACAGAAGTGGATGAGTGAGTTAAAATTGTCTTCAATGGTGCCCAGAAACTAATTTTATTCAGGCGTCCTGAAGACAAGGTTAAAATATCTATAGGATGTGGAGATCCTCCTAAAAGCAAATATGGAGGTGGGGGGAGTACTATCCACTGCTCTTGCATCGGTAAATAAAAGTGTGTGTGAAAAAAATTGTGGTTTAGGTCAACATGTTTCACGCTACAAGCGGTCCCTAATGGATCCAAGAGTGCTTTGTCAGGACCAAGTGCAGAGGTGATAGATCAAGTGAAAATGCAAAGATAGGAGTTGGGGAAGAGACTCCCTATACTCCCATTGTACCTACAGTCTGGTTACAGTGTATAATAACACTGGCTAGAATTCTCAATCGAATCCTGTGTTCCAACCAGTGAAAAATTAAAAAAAGGAGAGGGGGGTTATGGGGGTCAAAGAGAGAGACACATATTTTATTAAACAGTGCTATGACATTGTCGTCATGATTTCAGGCGTGCAATGGTCTCGTACATCACGTACCCCATGTTAAAAGGGCATACTCTGTGTCAAATGCCCAATTTCTCACATGTGCACCTTGAGTTTACCGGTGTGCTCATGTATACAGGTGGTCCATCACCCTAGTGAGATAGATCACGCACGCTTAGGGTGGTTATCAATTGCATGCATACATCTTGGATCATGGAGCCCATGACTGCGGATTGTTAATGGTCATGAGGAAATGACCTATGCGACAAAAATTACTGTTGAGATCGTTATTTACAAACAGAAGCTGTTGAGACTATAATCGTGCTTTTCGTAACAGAAGAGACCTTGCACAGTGCCCCATTCAGTCTCATGCCAAACTTGTCTGATGGAAATGCGAGGATGTACCCTACCCCTGTATTAAGGATGATCGGCCACGCCGGCGGTCAGAGTAAGGAGCTCATGAAAATCTGTGAAGGAAACGTTTTGGAGAAGTGTTCGATCAGTCACTCGTTACATCACTCAACACACGTAATCTCACCTGAACTGTGGTTCTTGTGATGGTTATATACTCACAGTCAGTCATGCTGCAGAGTGCCGTTTACCTACCCCTCCGTTCTTGCCGCCGGTAATCGTGGTATTGCCAGGAGGTGCCTATGAGTACACGCCAATCAGCGGAAGTGACGTACAGGGATGAGGGCATGTCCCCTCTGAGTTGCGAGTGTGGATTGGAAGGCTGCCCTGAATCGCGGCCGAGTATGGCGGCCATCTTGAGTGTGTGCGTTATTTCGCCTCTAGTGTGTCATAGAATGTGCGCTGTTAATAGGTGGCAAGAAGAGATGGGCACTGTTGCAGGAAAGGTTTCTCGAAATGGGGCGCCATCTTGGAGGGTTCTGGATAGTTGTGTGAGAGGTGATATCTCTGGTGAGTGAACCTTAGTAATGGAATAGTTCAATGATAAGCCTCCTAGAGAGTACCCAAGTTGGTCATCACTTCGTATGAGGTAAGTATGTAGATAGTATTCCTATACCAAACTTGTGGGCGGTTTTGGGATTGGCCGGACTCGGTCTTAAATGAATGATACCCGCCTAATTATTGGCTCCTACTCAGGATCAATTGTATGATACACTGGTAGACCCGCATAATGTTATTAGGGGGTTGAGAGATACATCTGGTTGGCATCTCTAAGGTGTAGAATGATGTTCAGTTGGCCAGTTCTACTCAGGGTGTCTCATCGTTCAAACCTAACGATTTACTTTTGAGACGGAACACCCAGCGTTGTTCTTGTCTGAAGAGTGTGTTATTGGTCTAGCCAGAATTGGCTTCAAGTATGGTCCATCTCAGACTGTCTGGGCTGTGACCCATTTCTAGGAAATGGTTTAAAAGTTTAGTGTGTGTCTTGTGGCAGCGTGTCTTGCTCCTGTGTTCTCCTATTCTCAGTTTAGCAGGTCGTGTAGTCATACCTACATATTATTTGTCGCAAGGACACGTAATCAGGAAAACACAGTTCCTTGTATTGCAGTTGGTATGTCTTTTTTGTTGCCAAGGTCTGGCCAGGCCTAGGTCAATGTTTTTTTAAACTGACGTGAATTCCCTGACCCCCTAGGCCTGGTAGTGGGATCCCAAAGTGCTGCAAATTGGTGTCGAAATAAAAAAAAACATTTTTCAAGCCCCCCTAAGGTGGCTCAATGCCTGTGGGAGGGAAGGACATTTATATTAGTGGGAAGGGGGGAATGTGTGGCTCCCTTCCCAGGCTGATTTTGGCCCCAGGTACCCCATCCCCCATGGCTGGGTGCATTTTTAAAAAGGAGGGGATACACATCCTCTCTCACCAGGCCGTTGATGGACCAGGAGACCCCTTCCCCTGGCATTTTCCTTAAGCCCCTCTCCGAGCTTCTAAAGTCTGCAAAACTAAATTGAAAGAGGGGGGAGCTATGTGGCCCACCTCCCTGAGCCAGTAATGGCCCCGGGGACCCCATTCCCTGGGGCCGCACACATGCTATGTTCCAGGGAACCCACCCCCCAAACATAGCAGTTTACCTACCCGCCACTGCATGGACAGGGAATTCTGTGTTTGTTCTCACTTGGCAGGAGCATTTTCAAAACTCCCACCAAATGGGAGAAAATATAAAGTCTGCTCCCGATGAGTGGGAGTTTGTCAATGCTTGTGCCTGCTGGGAGAAGACTTGTGGTCTGTATCCCTATCCACACTGAAACCGGCTGGGAAGCAGACCAAAAAATTGTTCCTATCCAAAGGGAGCAGCATTATTAGCTGCTCCCTTCAGATGGGAGCCTCCTGGTGTCGCAGGGACCTTGGGGCTTCACCTGGGCCCCCCACCAAGTCTATGATGGGCGCTCAGGGTGGGGTCCCTGGGGCTAAAAGCATCCAGGGAGAGGGGCCACCCGCCCTTCCCCCTAAAAAATGCACCGAACACTCCAAAGGCCATGAGCGGCTTGGGACTGGATTTATGTATGGTAATTAAACATTACATTAAAAAAGACTTGAAATTCTGTGAAAAAAACTAAACAAAGGTTAAAGTAACGTTATAGTTAGGTGAAATGTTCAGTAACAATGTAATGTTTAAAACAAAAAAAAATTAAATTCAGAAGTTCTAGTTATCTCAAGTAACTATAACTCGTGTCCTAAGGTAACTATAACGCATGCCCTCGCCATTCACAGCTAATTGCCCAACATATTACCTCACTCATGACATCTTCTATAATATCATAGATAATATTGCTACATTTGCAATGAAATTAGTGATTAGAAAACTGGTGAGAAAACTGTGCATAGTGAGGGTGCGAAATTGACCCAGGGAAGGGCACCACGTACTCCCCTAAAAATCACACCACACATTCCCCCTTCCTCTTTAGATAAAAGAGAGGCCCTGGAGGATAAGGTCCATAGGGCCTAAGAAGACTTTGCTAATCCTATGCATAGTAACTTTTCTGTAGAATGGCAAAATATATTTTCCTTTAAAGCTTAGCATGGATACCACTGAGCTGATCCTATGCTTAGAAACTTTGCTAGAAAAGCAGATATTTGTGGTAAGCAGATTCAGAATGTCACTGGGGTTGCAGGGTGCTCTATACAAGAGCTGCTCTCCACCTAAACTTGGGAACTCGCCAGAGTTCTCTGCTTCTTTTTTGAATATATTTTACCTACTGACTATAGCCTGTAGGTAGTTCTAGTTAGGACCAAGTTTTCCCATAGATGAAGCATTTTTTGTTTTGTGAATAACTTTAGCGTCGTTTGACAAATCTTCACAGAATTTTTAAAACTAGTACACAAGTTAGTTGAGCTGCTGTCTTGAAGGTTTTGGGGTGATCCGTGAAGTGGGGGCTGTGTAAAAGGGGGATCCCAAAAACATTTTCCCAATGTAATGTCTATGAGGACTTTGCAGTTTTTAGACAGGACTACAGCCCTAACCGCTTGACAGAATTAAACCCAAGTTTTGCAGAAATTTAGACCTTGATCTAGAAAGAAACCTTCTGTAATTTTGGGTAAAGCTGTTCAGCAGTTTGGCAGTTATTAAAGGATGAATTTTATAGATATCTAAGACATGGTTCCGAAGTCCAATCGGAAAAAAAATCCTCAGCCACTATTATGTTACATAAAAAAAATATAGAAATTCACTGAAAAAAACAGAAGTTGCAGTGATGTTATAGTTAGGTTGATGTTTTGCCCACACAACACCATAGAAGTTTAGCAGAAACCAAACAATGTTTAGGATCTGAATATGAAAAAGAAAATAATGTCTGTCACTCCTGTTTTGGACACATTTTCAAAGTTCATTTTATTTTTTTGTTTCGGCAATCGTTCATGGAAGAGCATATCGACAGGAACATCTTTTTGTAGCACAAGTTGTGCAAGTACATGTACATGTAAGTTATGCAGGCAGATGCATTAGAAATTTTGAAGGTTTTAGAACCCCATCAATATGTTCCCAACCAAATTCACGTGGATCTTTCTCTACATATGTATGCCCCCAAAGCATTTACACATCTTCTGATCAAGTAGAACTCTCTTTTAATGTGGCCACGTACAGAATATGACTTCGGTAGAAGGTCACTTAGCGGAATTGATCTCTTGAACTCACTGTACCCAAGATTGTCAAATGTGTGACATTCAGAACTTGTTTTCCACACATGCACAAGGCATTTTTCTATATCTTTAAATTCACATTATTCTTCTGTCTCAGCACATCCTTTTAGAAACTTCACAGGTTCAGCAGTTAAAGCTCCAAGCTTTGTTACAATTTTGCTCATAGTGTTATCACCCGTAAGAATATGTGCCTTGATGAGAACACTGGACATCTCAAGAGATAAAGTTTTTTGTATAGAATATGAATCCAGATTAAGTGTCTTTTCTCGCCTGTTCCATAACGTATCCATAACTCTGAAAATCCTTGAATAATGAACATTGCACCAACCATAATTAGCACAATAAGAACATCTGTGTCATTTGACAGTACAATGACTTGATTGGAACCATTTCAACAGCCCACTCAACATGTGGCACAACACGAAGGTCAGCTTCCTCCAATTTACTATTAATTACTTGAACAATATTGCCTGTACCTTTTGAATATATCTCTGCAGGCACCAACTCCTCATTGGCAATCGTTCCACTTGCAACAATTGGAAATTCAGTGTTTACTGAAGCATCAGCAATGTTTTTGCGATTCAACATCTACAAATTCAACTTGTTCGATGTTGATGACCAAAATATATCAAGTTGCGCAGGTATTGGTGTCACATTTTTAATGCAGGCAAGGTCAGTTTTTCCACTTGGAAACATTTGTCTGATTCTCTCACATTCTGTGACAGATAGTTCAAGATAACTGTCAAAGACAATATGCAGTTCTTGCAAGGTGCACACTGACTTTGATATCAGTAGAACAGTCAGAACGACATCTCAAAGGTTTTGCATGGATGAAGTCTTCACCATTCGCAATTTTGACACTTAGCCTACAATACCAATAGTTTTCAATGAGGACACCTTTCTGAACGTTATTTTTAGCTCTTGTACAAGTCTGTGCTTCACTGGTTTGGTTGCAGCATCGCCATCAAATAATGTGTCAATTGGAAGAAGATCGTGCAACAGGATGTCCTTGATAAATGTAACCCTTTCTTTTACTACAGCCATCTTTCTATGTGCTTGTGAATTTTACTTTTTTGTAGTCTGTTTTGTTGGGGCTGGTTGAACTAAACTTGTACTATGGCAAGTAAAGTGTTGAAAAGAAAAATAAGTAAAAATTCTTGAAAGAAACAATTAAGAATTGTTATATATGATTTAAATGATGTATATCATTTATAGCAGTGCACACTTGAGCCCAAGTTGCCCTAGGAAAGTAGCCACTTATACTCATTCATTGCATGCTAGGCAGGCATATTCAAGTGTAGAACATCGATCAGTCCAGTTGGAAATAACAAAGAATCATTGAAAAACACAAGTGTGCACAATCTACCACAACTTTCATTCATATTATTATCCACATATTGTTTGGCCACAAAGTTGCATAGTCACACAGGCTCAGTCATTTCAAAGGGGTTTCCTTGCTGCTGCATGAAATGAAGAAGGTCATCAACATGTTTATTAAAACGTTCTCCTCTCTTTCCCCCAAGTTCGTGGTGAGGACAGTTTCACGATGGTCCATTAATTTTGAATTTATCATCTCTCTGAAATCATTGCAAATAGAAAGGACTTCATGGTAAACTAGCAGCCATTGAGTAACATATTCACTTTGAGTTGTCTGACCAACAATTCCCTTGGAGCTTTTCTGTGATCCCTGGATCGTCTCTTCCAGTTTCATATCTGAAGCCACAGCATTGAACCTTCCCTCTCTGTCTTTAACCACAAAATATCTTTGAACTGATTTTCTGTAGACGTATGCTTTTTCCACCCCCAGCTTTTTCACTCTTTCCAAATACCAGGACACATATCTCAGGTAGTTTATGCAATCATATTAAAAAACACGGTAATCAGTGACTCCACAGTCTTCATGTGCAGCTCCCAATCACCTTCCTGATCAGCTTGTACCAGGTTTTTCACTAAAACTTTCATGCGTAAAACATTTTCTCTGCACAGCTCAGATTTTTCTTTACATTCTTTGACAAACTCTACAAACTTGGTTTTCAGGTTTTCTGATTTTGGACTGAGAGTACTGAACATTGCCTGGCTTTGAAGTGCATCTTTTGAATGGACCACACCCTGTTCCTTGTTCACTGCTGAGATAAAATATGCAAAACCACATTTTCCATTTTTGTTCCAAACAGCATACCAATGCAATGTTTCTATAGCATGATCATACCTTGTAACAAACTAACATAATGAGTTCTGCTCAATACTAGTGGACAGTTTTACTTCCAAAGATTTCAGCCTCAATAAGTGCATCGTCTAAGCCACATCCACTGAGATAACTTCCTGCGTCCTGCAATGCAACTTTTGTCATGTGAAAAATGCCCATCATTAGATAAAGAACAATTTCTACTGGATTGCTCATAAAACTATCTGCTGCAATATGGGAAAGACCTTAATTGCAGAAAATTGGCAGGATAGGCTGGCCTTCAAGCTGAGTATGCACATTTTGGAATTGTTTTAGAGCTGTGTATACTGTTGCATACTTTATGACTGGAGATGGTATTACTGGTAAAAACACAATGTTTTTCAGTGGGACGATACTCTGGGAGATCCTAGCATGAATTCCAGCCCACAGAAGAACTGGCTTTTCTTTATCCTTCAGTCCACACCGAAGAAGTGAAATGATAAATTCTGTTAAATAAGTTTTGCAGACTGCAGCATCAGGTAGAAGAAGATCGAAGAACTCAGCCACTTTGACACTTTCTGGTAGACTGGGATGTGTTGGTGGGTTGTAGTGATTTTGCACACTTTGTCAAGGCAGTTGAAATAAGTTTGCAGTTTAATTTGTTTAGACCAACAGCTTGTTTTCCAGCAGCTACTTCATTTGTACATTCTTGAAAAAGCACCAGGGCAGTATCATTTGTGCTGAATGTTCCAGACAAAGAAGAGCTGTCTTCAAAATTAAAATTATCATGAACAGCAAAAGTGACTTGGAAGTGGTGTGCTGTCGGATTCAGGAAATTTTACAGCTTAAGCTGCTACCAATGTGCCTGTTCTGTACTTTGTCATTATAACTTGTTGATACACCCGTTGTTAGAAATGGGTATCTCTGGCAGAAGTATGCACCTTTGTCCAAGTAGAGACCCTTGCTTCTAGTCAGGGTAAGGGAGTCACACACTTTAGATAACTCCTGCTCACCCACTTTGTAGCTTGGCACGAGCAGCCAGGCTTATCCCAAAGGCAATCTATAAAGTATTTGTACTCAAAACACACAGTAACACAGTGACAACATCACAAATGGAAACCACACCAGTTTAGAAAAATAAAGTATCTTTATCTAAACAAAACAAACCCATAACAAAAAAATCAGACATACATGTATCAAATTATGACTTTAGAACAGTTACTTCAAAAAAAGAACTTGTAGAAACAAAATGACTCCACCTGAGTGTATTACGACATTGTGACAAGCATAAATCCAAAATACGGCACCGACCGCGAGGTGCATTGCATCAGGCACTGAGTCGCAAGGACTCCCAAACAACAGTACCTTGGAAACGAAGTCTAGGGATGATGCACAATGGTGAGGCATCAGTTCCGGTGAGATGATGTGAAGTCTAAATGTTCATTAAGTCACCTTCATCGGTTATCGGCTCTGCAATAATGTGGTGCTGGTTATAATGGTGTTGGTGTGAGTGCTGATAACTGCAGGCATCAAAGAGCATCAGAGCTGTGGTGCAGACAGGGTGGCGCGTCATGCACTTCACAGTGCAGGTTGCTGCATCACTGGATTTATCCCTGATGGCATCTAAGTTGTTTTTCTTGCTTTGCAGTACCAACCACACAATTCTCAGGGCACATTAACTGGAATTGGTGCCCTTTTGAAAGCAGGAGTCCAAGTGGTGGTCAGTGAGTGGCAGATGAAGACTTTGTATCCCTGAGACTTCGAAACAGCAGGCCTGCACACCCAGGTCCTTGGAGAGTCTTCTTCAAGCAAGTTTACAGCAAAGTTCCAGTCTTAGTCCTCTTCTTGGCAGAAGCAGCCACTGCAGGCCAACCCAGCAAATCACACACAGCATAGGGGAAGTACTCCTCCTTACAGCTCTCCAGCTCATCTCCTAGGCTCTTCACCATCGATAATTCACCCCATTCAGTCTCGGTTTTTCAGTCAACCTTTCGGTTCATCAGTCACTGAATGGACAGAAATCATCAAAAACTAAGCCCAGGAAAGACTGAATTAATCCTGACAGGTGGCAGCCAGAAATTCTGGGGCTCCCACTATTGGCCAGGAGAACTAGGACCCCTCCTACCCCTTCTTCATCTGCCAAGAGCCTCGGAGTTATAATATCCAATGACCTGTCTCTAAAAATGCATGTGGGATCTGTTATCTCTTCTTGTGCCTACTAGCTGCGTAAAATCAGAAAGATAAGTAGATTGTTGACCCAAGGCGCGCTGGTACAGGTTGTAATGGCTATGGTTTTATCGCGCCTAGATTATTCCAATGCAATATACCTTGGATTACCAGCTGGTCTTATGAAACGGCTGCAGATAGTCCAAAAGCAGGCGGCTAGACTGATCTACCAGCAACCTCGGTGGCATCATGTCTCCCCCCCTTTTGATGGAATTGCACTGGCTCCCCATGCCCCAACGCTGTGTATTCAAGATTGGTTGCCTGGTATTCAAGTCATTGCATGGTCAGGGTCCTGGATTCATAGACAGTCTCATTTCCAGATACACTCCCTCACGGAACCTTCGCTCGGCCCACCTCCAGCTACTGTCAATATCTACCTTTAAGTTAAAGCGACAAGGAGGAGTCAGGTTTGCAACCCTGGCCCCTAAGTTATGGAATTCGATCCCTCTGGAAATCAGGTCCACTACTGATCTATTGAAATTCTGAAAATTGCTTAAAACTTGGTTGTACTTTCAGGGTTACAGTTGAACTGTCAAACCTTCTGGCACTTCCTAGATCCAGCGCCAAGAAACCAACCGGTGAACGAGCGCTTTACAAAACACTACTAACATAACATAACATAACAGAGGTTCCTCTTGAGTGCAAAAGTGATCTGATTCTCTGGGGTTTAAGGACCAATACTTATACCCCATGTTGTCTTTGTTCTCTTTGTGCCAAGGGTCTCTGAGCCCAGTCAAAACCAGTTCTGCCTTCTGTGGCCCAGCATCACTAAAGGAGATGGAGACAGCATTGTGCAGAGGAGACACTGTTTATGCATGTGCAAGTGAAACTCCTCCCACCACTCTAAATGCAGCCAAGGTCAATTAAGCTCAGCTAGGAGTCACCCAGGAAAGGCAGGACATACCTCAACCCCCCCTGTGGCTGTCTACAGTGAATGCACATCCCCAGCCCCTGTCAGTCAAAACCAGACAGTCAATACAATAACCAGCAGAGGTACACAGAATGGTTAATCACGAAAATGCCTACTTTCTAAAAGTGGCATTTTCAAACACATAATGTAAAAACCATGATCCTAAAAAGATGTGTTATTCAATTCTGAGTTCAGAGAGCCTAAACTTTATTTTTCCATTTTGCCCCAATGGAAAGTTATACTTGTAAGATGTTACAAAGCAACTCCCATGTTAGCATATGGGACAGATAGCCTTTCAATAGTGGAAAAACCTAATTGGCAGTATTTCAATATCAGGACATGCCAAGCATGCCAGCCCATGTCCTACCTTTCACATACACTGCACCCTGCCTATGGGGGTACCTTGCGCCTACCTGAGAGGGGCCTTACATGTGAGAAAAGTGAAGGCTAGGGCCTGGCAAGTGAGTGTACTTGCCACATCAACATGACAGTTTAAAACTGTGCATGCAGACACTGCAGTGGCAGGTCTGAGACACATTTACATGGATACTCATGAGGGTGGCACAATCAGTGCAGCAGGCCTACTAGTAGTATTTGATTTTCAGGCCCCGGCATACCCAGTACACTTTACTAGGGACTTACCAGCCAATCATAGATAACCAATCCTAATAACAACTTCCCTAGGGAGCACTTGCACATTGACACTGATCAGTAGTGGCAAAGTGCCCAAAGCATGTAAAGTCAGCAAAACGTAATCCAGCATACCAAAAATACAGGAGGTAGAGGCAAAACTTTAGGGGAAACCACACCAAGAATGCCAAGTCTAACACGTGTCCCCTCCAGCTGAAAATTGGGTAGAACTACTCAACCTCTTGGGAGTTCTCATCACTAAGGCGGAAGGATCTGGACAGGTCATCACTATTGGCGTGCTCCATACCGTGAAGTAAATTCCCTAGACGGAAATGGACCCCCTCAACAGTTTTAGGTTCTCAACCCTCATTTTCTTCAACCATCTGAGGGGCCTGTGGTCTGTGTGAACCCGGAATTGAGTCCCAAACAGGTAGGGTCTTAGCTTCTTAGGCTCCCAGACCTCAGCAAAAGCTTCTCGCTCAATTGCACTCCACCTCTGTTCCCTGGGAAGTAGCCTCCTACCAATGAAAGCTACAGGTTGGTCCAAGTTCTCATCTTTTAATTGTGAGAGAACTGCACCTACACCATGCTCTGAAGCATCTGTCTGCATAACAAGTTCTTTGGAGAAATTGGGTGCCTTGAACATGGGCTCTATGCACATAGCAGATTTCAGGGCATCAACAGTGGTTTGATAGGCATCAGTCCAGATCACTTTCCTTTGCTGCTTCCTTGAGGTCAGCTCTGTCAAGGGGGCAACAATGGTGCCACACACATTAACAAACTGTCTGTAGTAGCCAGTGGGAACTAAGAATGCTCACACCTCTGTCTGGCTCTTGAGGAGGCTACCAAGCCATAATGGTGTCAATCTTAGGTTGTAAGGGTACCACCTGCCCCATCCTACCTGGTGCCCTAAGTACACCACAGACCCCTGTCCTATCTGGCACTTACTAGCCTTGATAGTGAGGCCTGCCTTCTGCTGGGCCATCAATACTTCACGGAGGTGTTGCAGGTGTTCCTCCCAGTGGGAGTTGAACACTGCAATGTCATCAAGGTAGGCGGCGCTGAATTCCTCCAGCCCGGACAGTACCTGGTTAACCAGTCTATGGAACTTGTCAGGGACATTCTTGAACCCAAAGGGCATGACACAGAACTGGTAGGGACCCTGTGGCATTTAGAGTGTAGACTTTTCTTCAGCCCCATCAGTTAAGGAGATCTGCCAGGACCCAGATGTTAGAACAAATGTGCTGCGGTACCGGGCAGCTCCCGACCGATCATTGAGCTCATCGGCTCTGGGGATGGGCTGTGCCCCAGTCCTGGTGACTGTATTGAGCCCACGGTAGTCCACACTGAACCACATTTTAGGAGTGGCACCAGGTGCAAAAGCTTTCTGAACCAAGACTACTAGGCTAGCCCAGTGGCTGCTGGAGGGCTCTATATCCCCTAGTTCTAACACCTTGGAAACGTCTTCCTTGATGCTAGACCTTGTCAGTCAACCTATACATGTTGTGTTTTACAGGCAAACTGTCCCAGGTGTCCAGATCATGGAAACACCAATTGGTGATTCCTGGGGTCAGGGAGAACAGGGAGGCAAACTGTCCCAGCAGCTGGCAACAGTCCCTCTGCTGCTCTGGGGTCAGGGTGGGAGAGAGTTCACAGCATCCACAGACCATCATGTTCCTACGCATACAGGAAGACAAGCAGAGGAACATTCTCCTCTACCATTCCATCATCTGTAACCAGGAGCATAGTCACTTCAGACCTCTCAAAGTGAGGTTTGAGGTGGTTCACATGCAGGAACCTCAAAGGGTTCCTAGGAGTATCCAAGTTCACCAAGTAGGTTACTTCACTCTTGCGCTCCACCACCTCAAATGATCCAGTCCACTTTTCTTGGAGCACAAGGCTCCACTGGTGCCATCACCCACACTTTTTGGGAAGGCTGAAACTCTACCAGAGTGGCATTATGGTCATACCAATGGATCTTCGTCATGCTGGCTGGCTTCTAGGTTCACCTGGGCAAGTTTCCTGAAATGCTGAGTGTGTTTTCTGAAGGCCAGCATGTAGCTAAATACATCATAGGGGGGTATTATCTTGAGTTTTCTCCCAGCCCTCCTTCACCAGACTAAGAGGTCCTCTCACAGGGTACCCATATAGAAATTCAAAGGGATTGAACCTCAAGGATTTCTGTGGTACCTCAATGTAGGCAAATAACAGGCATGGTAAGAAGATGTCAAACTTGCATCTCATGGGTTCGGTAAGACCCTTTATCATGCCTTTCAGGGTTCGGTTGAAACTCTCAACCAACCCATTTCCTTGGGGATGGTAAGGAGTGGTAAATTTGTACATTATACGACACCCCTCCCACAAAAATGTCATATACTCAGATATGAAGTTGGTACCCCTGTCAGATACCACCTCTCTGGGAGACCCGACATGGGAAAAGATTTCTATCAACGCACAGCTCACCACAGGGGCTCTGGTGTCCTGAGAGGGTCTGGGTACCAGATGGCATGGTCCACCAAGACCAAGATTTTTTTGCTGCCTAAGGCTGTCTTGGGTTCTAGTGCCACCAAAATATCAATGCCTACCCGCTTGAAAGGAGTGCTCACGACAGGGAAAGGTTGGAGGGGAGCCTAACACTTCTTCCCGCTCTTGCCGCTTGCCTGGCAAGTCTGACAACACCTATAATGAGAATCAGTGTTATTTTGCATTTGGAGCCAAATGAAGTGGGTGACAAGCCAGTGAAAGGTCTTGTTGCGTCCGAAATGACCTGCCAAAGGCACATAATGAGCCAGACTCAATAGGAAGGACCTGAAGTAATAGGGTACCACCAGCACACGTGCTGACCCAGCTCAGTGACCTTAGGCTATATAGAAGACCATTCACCTAATAAATCCACTGTGATCCAGACTGATCACCTGCTGCCTGGTCTACAGCTTGCTGTTGCAAATCAACCAGAGTTGGGCACTCCATATGTGCCTTGCAGAACTCCTCTATGGTGAGATACCCTTCCTGCTGTCAATGGGTCAGCTCAGGTAGGTCTCCAAGTTTGGCCACTTACTCCCCTGTAGTTTCCAGGGCACCTCCATCAAGGTCTGTCTCCTCCTGGACAGTGGGAACAGTGGGGGTGGATTTCCCATGCCCCCTGCCCCTCCTATTTCTGGCAAGCACCTGGATACCTGTTTCAGGCTCCAAGTCCTCTTGTTTCCACCTACTGGCTGCCATTGACCGAGTGGTAACACATGCTCACTAAGTCAGTCCCAACATCTCCAAATGAGCCCAGCGTTCTAGCTCCTTCCAAGAGGAACTGCCCGGGTCATTGCCAAGCAGATAGTCAATGGTGTGGATGGGCTCACAGAGACCTTCAAGGAACCTGAGACCGCCTCCACTAAAAAGGAAACTGCCCCACCTTACAGAGGTGCTCAGAGTTTTCTGCAGCAATGACAAGGTAAAATACATTGAGAAGTATCTGCTTTTCAGACACCCACTGACACATCACATATGTCACACTGGCTCCAGTGTCTCTCAGAGCTTCCGCCCTCCTCCCATTGATGGTCAGCCACTGCAGGTACTTCTTAGAGTTATCCGACCAACATGTTTCCTGTACCATCTCTCTAACTCCTAGCGAGATAAGGGTCATCACAGCTGGCTTCCCCCCTTCACTAGGAACAAACTCCTCCCCAGCACTCCAGTAACTAACCCCAGTGACAGTGCACCAGTGGGTGTGGTGTGCCCTCGGGACACTTGGGATCCCCTCTCATGTGACCCTCCTGATCACATACATAACACTGGGTCCCCTATCGCTTGGCTTACCTCTAGGGGGCCACAGCTTCTTACCACTGGGGGGCTAGGAATCTTTCCCCTGGGAACTATTTTGGTGCCCTTTAGAGAACTCCTTATGGTTACCCTTGTCTCAACTACTCTTCTGCTGGGTACCCTGCCCACCCTTGGCTGAGATTCCCAACTACCCCTTGTGGACCCAGGTACATGTCTAATGGTCCGCCTCCAGAGAAAACTTCTTGGGGACAGTCAGCTTACTATCCATCAGATGCTAGTGCAGCTCTGGAACACAAAGACTAGACAGGTGCTCCCATCTAATTAAATCATACAGCCCTTTGTAGTCCCCTGCTGCCCTTTATCCAAGCAGGCCAGTGTTCTTCAAAACAAATCCACACATTCCACCCAAGTGTTAGACTCAAACTTTTTAAAAGATCTAAATTTCTCCCTTCATTGCTCAAGTGTGAGCCCATACCGGAGGCTTAAATCCTCCTTCATATGGGGAGAGGTGAGAGTACCCACCTCCTCCAAATGTGTCAGCGTGTTCCTCAGATTGGCCTCAAAGTGTTTCCACAGGCCTGCCCCCCAATGTTTCTCTGGGACCTCATTTATGCGGAGTGCTGCCTCATAAGATGCAAACCAAGCATAAATATCCTCCCCTTCGGGAAATTCTGCATTAGATCTTTGGGAATGTAGACCTTACCCCTAGACAGCAGTGACTGTACGCTGCCATCAGTGGAATGGGACTCTGTCTACTTGTCCCTGACGTCCAGCTCCCTCATGCTGAATCATCAATGTACCAAAAGCAATTTCTTCTCCTTCAAGGCAGAAGCATTCTCCTCTGTACATTTCTGTCTCTCCATGGCATACATGAGCTTCTCAAGATCCCTCTTGTGGTCTCTATCCTGTCACCTGTCCTCCAGCTCCTCTGGCGACCTCTAGAAGACTCACTGCTAACAGGCCTGGTGGCCCTCCCCCACGAGCTCCAAATTCCCCTTACTGGCTTTGTACTTCCAGATCCACCTCCTCATTTCCATTCTCCACCGCCTCTCTGGCTTCCCACCAGATCCCTAAGGCCTTCAGCAGCTCCTCCTTCCTAGCAGAGCTCCTCATTGGGCATTCAGAGTTCTTGTACAATTGTTTGAGTTGATCCCCTTTGTATGTATGCAACACTCCAATATCAAACTCCAATTCTGCAACATCACTTGCTAGTTTACCACTTAGAGACATGGTGCATGGATACTTCAAGGGTTAAAAAATAGAACCAAAAGCACAGTATGTTGTTGAGTAATGGTCTGCTCTAGAATAGTGATGTACACCAATCACTGTGGGTCAAGAACAAATACCAGTTCAACCCAACCGCTGCCACCAATGTTAGAAATGGTGGTCTTTAATTGGCAGAGGTATCCACCTTTGTCCAAGAAGGGACCCTTTCTTCTAGTCAGGGTAAGGGAGTCACACACTTTAGATAACTCCTGCTCACCCCCTTGGTAGCTTGGAACGAGCAGACAGGCTTATCACAAAGGCAATGTGTAAAATATTTGTACTCAACACACACAGTAACACAATGAAAACAACTCAAATGGACACCAAACCAGTTTAGAAAAACAAATACCTTTATCTAAACCAAACAAGTACAAAACAACATAAATCCAACATATGTATCAAATTATGACTTTTGAACAGTTATTTCAAAAATGGAACTTATAACAACAAAATAGCTCCTCCTGGGGCTATTACGACATTGTGACAAGCATAGATCCAAAGTACAGCACCAACTGGGAGGTGCGCGGCGTCAGGCATGGAGTCACAAGGAACCCAAACAACAGTACCTTGGAAATGTAGTCTATGGACAATGCACAGTGTTGTGGAGTTGAGGGGTTGGTGCAGAGGCAGAGCCAGTTCCCTGGTTGCCACGGGGTGGCTATTCATTGCTTCCATGAGGAGGCGAGGCGTAGAATCCAGGACAGGGGAAGTCAAGCAGCATCGCGGTGCAGCATCGGTTCCAGTGAGACATTGCAAAGTCAAAGAGTTTGTGAAGTCACCCTCATCGATTATCGGCTCTCCGATAACGTGATGCTGGCGATGGCGATGACTGCATTTGTGTGAGCGCTGGCGTCATGAAGCCCAATAACTGCAGGCTTCGAAGGGCATCAGAACTGCGGTGCAGCATGGCAGTGCATTGTGTCCTTCACAAGCGGTGCCCCAAGACTTGGTGTTTGCTTTGCTCACCCTAAGTTGCCTGGGTATGCCCAGACGTGGGTCCCTTATTCACTTTGCCACTGGATTCACGCTAGCCTGGCTGATGAGGGGTGAGGCACAGGGTCAAGACTGATTTGCATATAGCTGGATCTGATCTGAGGTGGCATAGTGAGATAAAGCACGATGATGCATTCAACCCACATCTGTGACTGGGGGTGAGTGTCTGAAAAGTTTCAGCACTCCGTCCATCATCTCTGTGTGTTTGCTTTGTTCATCCTAAGTTGGCAGGGAATGCCCAGACGTGGGTCCCCTGCTCACTTTGCCACTGGAGTTAAGCTAGCCTGTCTCATAAGGGGTGTTACCCCGAAACCGGTCCCAGGATGCTTGTTTCTGGTTCAGGGAAGACCTGGATTGGCAGTTCGGGCTTGACTGTTTCCATGAGGCACAGGATCGAGACTGATTTGCAGATAGCTTGGTCTGAACTGAGGTGGAGAAGTGAGCTAAAGAACAATGATGGATTTAACCCAGATCTGTGACTGGAGGTGTCTGAAAAGTTTCAGCACTCTGTCCATCATCTCTTTGTGTTTGCTTGGTGTAGGTCGTAGCATCTCTGGTGGCGGCACTGACGGCGTCGGAGTTGTCGGAGGTCACAAAATTCTCAAAGCCCAGGAACTGAAATTGAAATTTTGAATGCAGGAGTCCACAAAGGTGCTGG
Organism: Triturus cristatus; assembly: GCF_964204655.1. NCBI lineage: Eukaryota > Metazoa > Chordata > Amphibia > Caudata > Salamandridae > Triturus > Triturus cristatus. Next base: position 503,233,744 of record NC_140594.1, on the reverse strand, counting down.
TCAGTGGGTTGCAGGTCTTTGTGTTACTGAGACTTCAGAACAGGAGGCAAGCACACCCAGGCCCTTAGAGATTCTTTTTCAAGCAGGTTCACAGCAGAGTTGCAGTTTTTGTCCACTCCTTGGCAGAAGCAGCCACTGTAGGCCAACCCAGCAAACCCAACACAGCAAAGGGGCAGTATTTCTCCTTACAGCACTCCAGCTCTTCTCCTTGGCAGGTGTTCCTCTTGAGGCCAGAAGTGATCTGATTCTCTGTGGTTTAAGGTCCAATACGTATTCCCCATTTTAACTTTGTTCACTGTGTAGAAAGGGTCTCTGAGCCCAGTCTAAAACAGTTGTGCCCTCTATGGCCCAGCATCACTACAGGAGGTGGAGACATCATTGTGCAGTTGAGACTACCTATTCAGGTGCAATTGAAACTCCTCTCACCACTTTAAATGCAGCCAGGGTCTTTTCAGCTCAGCTAGGAGTCACCCAAGAAAGGCAGGACACACCTCAACCCCCCTTGTACCTGTCTACAGTGAATGCACAACCTCAGCCCGTTTCACTACAAAACCAGAATGTCAACACACAAACCAGCAGAGCCACACAGAATGGTTAAATGAGAAAATGTCTACTTTCTAAAAGTGGCATTTTCAAACACATAATTTAAAAACCATCTTCCTAAAAAGATGTGTTATTCTATTCTGATTTCCGAGAGACTAAACTTTATTTCTCCATCTTGTCCAAATAAAAAGTTATACTTGTAAGATGTTACAAAACAACTCAAATGTTAGCCTATGGGACAGATAGCCTTTCAATAGTGAAAAAACAGAATTAGCAGTATTTTACTATCAGAACATGCCAAGCACACCAGCACGTATCCTACCTTTCACATACACTGCACTCTACCCACGGGGGTACCTTAGGCCTACCTGAGGGGTGCCTTACATGTATGAAAAGGGAAGGTTAGGGCCTGGCAAGTGGGTGCACTTGCCAGGTCGAGTTAGCAGTTTAAAACTGTGCGTGCAGACACTGCAGTGGCAGGTCTAAGGCACATTTACAGGGCTACTCATGTGGGTGGCGTAATCAGTGGTGCAGGCCCACTTGTAGTATTTGATTTACAGGCCCCAACATACTCAGTGTAATTTACTAGGGACTTACCAGTAAATCAAATATGCCAGCCATGGATAACCAATCCTAATAACAATTTCCCTAGGGAGCACTTGCACTTTGACACTAATCAGCAATTGCAAAGTGCCCAAAACATCTAAAGTGAGCAAAACGTAATCCAGTTACCATCAAATAGTAGAGATAGAGGCAAAAAGTCAGGGGAAACCACGCCATGGATGACAAGTCTAACACCAATCCTGTTAACTGAAATGATTAGCTCTCTACTTTTTTAATTGTCTTAGATTGTGTGGGCAGTAATTATGTGAAGCAAAGTTTTCTTTTTACCGTGATGGAATTCATAAAACATGATTAGGAAAAGACAGTACATTTGTACAGCATAAGCCTGTCGGTTCATGGAATTGTCTTCCACTTCTTCGCTTATATCTTCAAAGCCATCATCACTGTTGTCAGCTTCTGTTCCAAACTCAGGAACTTCAGTTTGTAATAGTTTTGCTTTGCTGATATTAAACAATGATGTAAAAAAAGTTAAGACAACATGAGGCATTCTTGTTGACTCCCATGATTTGCATAGCTCTGGGGCATCACAAAATTTGTCATGAAGTCCAAAATTGAAATCTTCCCGGGCGTTTCTTAAAAGGGCTCCTGCTGATTTTACTTCAGGAGTCAAATCAGCTGAGAACACCTTAAGTGGCTCATATTTTTTGTTGGCGGTTCCGGCGCAATCCGGTTGGATTCCCCCGCATTGACCGACTTTTTACCTCGCTTTGCTGCCTTCCAGACTGATACCGGTGCGTTTTACCCATCAGAAGTGAGCATTCCATTTATCCTGTCGACCTGCTGAGCCTTCTATTTTCCTGAGCTTCGTGGATGTTTGTAATTGCGTGTCACGGCGTCTTCTATCCTGCTATAGAGCCCATATTTCCTTGCCTCATTCTAATCACTCTACGAGCTGCCTGTGCTTTGCGGTCCCTTTGCAGGCCGCTCTTGCCTCTAGTGAGGACCTTTGTCCGTTACCGAGAGTCCTCCCAACTGGGAGTCCAGGCATATCCCATGGTCACTGCCTCTGATACTGTCACCCTGAGGAAGGTGAGACCTATATTGAGGTCTAACACCGAAATGCGCATCAGTGTAGAAACATCTTCATGGGCTACCTAATGCTTATGAATATTTTCTCTGCCTGATAAATTTTGTTGATTTAAATTTCACGGATCACAGTATATATTGTTTCTTTATTTTCACGTTTCTTATTTATGTTGTTATTTATGTGTTAAAGGATCCGCTTATCTTGATATCATTGAAATTGATGCCTATATCAGATAGCATTCTGTTGGTCCATTTGTTTATTGTTTTGCTTTTGTTGCTTTTGTTGCTTTGAGTATGACTGGACCCCTGAGCTACAGCACGTATGAGCATGTGTGAGTATGAATCTGTTTGTCTGAATGGATGAACGAGCATGAGGCAGTATGTGACTTGGTTCTTAACGTTTTTCCTAGTATTAAATAATGTGAATCTATTATTAATACATTTTTATATGTTTTGATAATCCTTTTGTGGTACTCTATATGTCAGTAGAACAGCTTCTTAGGTGTTTATAAAATTGTAACATATATAGCACTTCTTGAATCATACAGGTAGAGAACTTTTGTTTTGAGTAGCTTGCTTATTTCCCCTGTCATTCTCCTTAGGGGGCCCACTCTGTTGAGTGGTTGCTCAAATTTTTTGTTAGACTGACAAAAACAAATGATGTTGTACATTCTCACCAGAAAAATCTTAATTCTATTATTATGGATCAATAACGTTTCATCAATGTTGACCATTATTTCTCCGGTCTCACTGAGTGTGAACCTGTAGCCAGCAATCAAGAGTGGCTTTAAAACTTAATTTGCTTAATAAAAGGGTGCGACCTTAACTGAATGCTGGTGGTTACGTTGCTGCTGGGAGGTCCTTGTACATTAATATTTTCTAATAGATGTACGCATGCAGTTCAGGTAGGCATACAAATCTGCAGCAAATGCATTCACCTCACTGTTTAGATCAGCTACTTGACTGAAAACTTCATTTTGTAAGAAACTAGCTGCAGATAAAATTATGTTTGCCCTTTGAGATTCATATACTCTATACTTTCTTTCATCAATCCCTTTGGGCCGTGTTCTGGTTAAACCACAGATAGCACATTGAAGATCCTCTGCTTTCTTATCAGTTGTTGGAGGTGGACGAGGGGTAGTCATCGATCTAAGTGGATGAGGATTGGGTTTGGTTGTCGCTTTCTCAAAAGACTCGGATTCTTATTGTGATTCACTGGTTTTTGCTATTTTTTGATTTTTTTCCCCATTGTATACAGATTGTAACACTTGTTGTTACAATATTAAAATATGTGATCCTCTTCACCCATTAGTTCTAATTTATTGTGAACTTTGTCTTGTCATATTTCTGCAGCATCTCCAGCTCTCTTCTGTCCAGCAACAGTTGATGTTAGCTTTTCTTTTCGATTCATTTGGCAGATGACACATTTTTCTTTGTTGAAGGAATCCTCAGATTCTGTAGTTAGCAACACACTGTCATAAGGTAAAGATCATCTGCTACCACCTGCTTCGCTCATGTTTATGAATTTAAATCAATAGAAAACCTGAAATAAAAACAATATTAAAAAACAATTACTAATATGATGGCTAAAATACATCATTATAGAGCCGCCATTTTGGAAAATGGTGGAAGGGTTGCTGTCTCTATAAGACTGCTCGACCCACAAAACCTATGTTTTGACACCACAATGAGGTATATAGGTCTCATTGTTCCTGAAATATTACATCACCACCGCAACACATCCACCATTTTTATGTCGAGCTTATACAGCACTTGCGCTGTTTGGCGATCTGTTATATGTGCTTTGTGGGGTCTGACTCCTCCCAAATTTTGGATTGGCTTTTTAGGTGTCATTTAAAAATCATAGCCTCTAAATGACTAGTGGGTGGTGCATTTTTGAAAGTTGACTCCCCTGCAGTATTGCCACAGGAACGAGCAGGGACGCGCCCGCAATCCCTGCCTTTCCATTTCCAGACTCATGCGTGTCTTCGGCATTGCGTTCACTTTCCAGTGCCCCTGGGGCACCAGCAGGGACCGACTAGAGTGCTCCTGTATCAGCATGCACTGTACGGTCCCCTGGGGCACAAGCAGGCATCCACTCCAGCGTGCCTTTCTTTTTGGGAAAACCTGTGTGCTGAGGGGTTACCTAGAGACATACCTCTTTTCCAAGGACTCACGCTGCATGGATGGTGTGAACTGAGTCCTCCAAGCCACCTGTTGTCATCACCGGCGCATTGGGGAAAAGGTATATTTTGATTTTGTTTTAAGTGCTTCCACATTGAGCTGCACGTCTTGTTTTCATGTTATTATTAAAACCATGGTTAGCCTGAGAGGACAGTTGATCTTGAACATATCTGGAATATAAACTACTAGATTGAAGTGCTTTTGTCTGTCATCTTTTATAAGACGTGAACAACGAGCTGGAGGTGTATCTACTCCACTTAATGATCTTCCATTGGTATCTAGACCTTATTCTCTTTTATTCTCCCTTCTCTGCCACTCAACACAACTCTCACTGTCTCTCACCTCTGCCTCCCGATGCTTGCAACTCGGCTTCTATTTAACACTTTTCCTTCACCCTCGATCCAACATTCCTCCGTTACACCCCTCTGTCCCGGTCAAGGAGAGTCAAAGCGGTCACAGATATGGAGCATGACATCACAGGAGCAGGTAAAATGCACTTCAGAAGAAAATAAAGTCAAGCAGTGCACCTGCTGGGAGATGTAAGCCTCAGTTACCATGCCTTGCAAAGTTAATTGCATTACAGGAACAATTATACTCGTGGGGCGTTGCATAGGCGACAACCCCTGCTGCCTGACTGGGGTGAAGAGGGCAGTGGGACAGAAAAGGGTTGCAGGAAGTGCTCAATTTGAGCCAGTGGCTGTCGGTGGGGGCCACAGACACTTATTTTTCCGCTAGTACACAACAAAGGACCTGTTCACATGGTGATTATAATCCTCAAATCCCTATTGACTCGTTGTCATACATTTAGACAAACTATTAGACCAGAGGTTAAGCATATACCATCTGTACTAATGGGATTTGGATCAACAAATTTGGAAACAATTAAAATCTGTCTGTTATGTTAGTTGTAACCCATGTCTCCCGGATTCAAACCCATCCCTTTGTGTAGTGGGCTATGGCTAGTAGAGCCAAAACACAAAGTGAAAAGAATGTGAAAAAATGTGAAAGAGGATTGGTGGTGCCTCACAGTAGTAACACCATGGGAGTAAGCAGGAAGGTACTCGCCTGCAACCTCAGGTTCTCATCATCAGCTGCCACCAATCCAAAGCAAAAATGTGTGACAAAATGAAAAGAAAAGCGTAAAAGCAAGGTGCTAGGGTGTGTTAGCAAATATTACCTGTGCACCAAATGGTGCGGCAAAATCAACCCCACAGTTGAAACAGAGGAGTCAAACTATTGTTCCACCAGTCCCAATATAAAACCGAGCTAGACCACACTCGCTATCAATTTTTATTCAGTGCTGTGTGTCTGCTCATTAAAAGCCGACATGTTTCATTGCCAAAGGAAAAACTCACAACAATTTCTTCAGGGCGTGGGTCAGTCACTCCACCCTGCACCAAAACTTGTCTATTTTAATATTCCGGGATATTGCCCGACTTGGACATACCTGTACCCTCAAGCACTTGTGAGTGTGTGTGCAATCACTATTTCACTGGCTTTCACAGTCACTTCCAACCGTCAATCGTGACCGCGTCGGTGTCTGGTGTTAACTCAGCACCACCAATTTTTTCGCACCAGATATTTCCCAAGATGGAAACACACAAATCAAAGACATTAAAAAAATGCCACAAATGGAGAAAACAGGCTACTATTGGACAGATCTAATGGGGCAGAGAGTGAGTGTCTGGCAGTGAATTAAATAGGCATGAGATGGATTTCAGTCTACTAGCCTTGCTAGTCTGTCTGCCGAATTTTAGTTGCACTGGCTGTGTAGAGAGCCACTCGGGCTCTCTACTACAATGTTGCCATTTTCACGCATCCAAGCACCCCTCGGGGCGGGCTCGACCCGAGGGGATAAATAAACGGCCGGAGATCGCTCGGGGTCTTCTGGCCACAAGAGTGAAAGTAATAGCCTTGTGTACATTACTCTGTGCTGCTGCTGCCTAGTGATGCCCAGGCCCCACCGCGCTACATTGGCGATGAGGCCGGTCGCACCTCATGCGTGCCTGCCTACCTGGTTCCTGCTGGGAGCGTGTGGAGCCCACCCGCATTGCTGGACTCCCCCTGCTGCAACTCGGTGCCCTGTAAGGAGCTCGCGGTGCCCACCCACGCAGCTCCGCACAGACCGGCATCTGCTGCTGCCTGGAGCCTGTCCGTCCACGGCCTCTGCAGCCGTTCTGCCTGCCCCGCTGCCAACGCCGATCAGCTCGCGCCCGCCCACACGTCTCCCTGGAGCGCATTCAGCTTGCGGCGCTGTCTAATGCTGAATTCGGTCACGTGAGCGCATCTGCTCCTGCACCAAACGGCGCTGGTGCCGTGTGGACCCGAGCGACTGCGTTTCAGCTCCCTCACCCGGTTGTTGTCAGCAAGGCCCCCAGGGCTGGGCTGCCCCTTCTGCTGCCTGCTCCAGCCCCTGCACGTTCCATGTAATTGACTTTCTCTGCACAAAGGAAAAAGAAAAAAGGTTTCCAGAGCCAGGTGGTGGCGAGGAAGCACTGGGCTGTGTGTGGTGCAGGGGAACCATTAGCAGGACTACACCCTGGGATTTTACTGGTTGTGGGGAGGACAGCAGGAGGAGAGGCTGACCACACACAAAAAGGGACAAGTCACATGGCAAGGCAGTGAAGGTACACAGGACAGGGCACACGCTAGCCTGCCACATCCATGCTTCTTTTCTCCTATGGGATGGCACCAGAGGGCAAATCGCCTCCTACTCGCACGTGGAGACACAAAGCAGTCATTAGCACGTGGCCACGCACCAACACACACCCTCAGCCACTGGTCCTCGACGCACCCTCGCACCGGTGTTTCCACGCACGGCCACAATGAGCGGCCCAGGGACAGCTGCCGCTGCCACCTAGCAAGATGGAGGGAACAATCCAGGAACGGGTGCCAATGCGCCTCTCCCAGGGCAAAGCCACGCCGCAGTTGCACCTCTACCCCCCTTCAGTGAAGACTTGGACCCGGCCACAGCTGCACCAAGATGGAAGGCGTGGGTTGGACGGCTCAACCACTACTTCAAAGGGACAAGGGAAACGGATGGCACTGTGAAACGGTTACTTCTCATCTAGTATGGTGGCGCAGAGATCTACGACCTCTTTGAGACGCTTCCCAACACAGGAAACGACGACAACTATGATGCGGCGGTCACCGCACTCAACAGGCACTTCGACCCTCAACTCAACCCCGATTTAGAAAAATTCAAGTTCAGGAGGGCGTGGCAGTTGGACTCGGAGTCGGTCGACATGTTCTATGCACGGCTACGCCGGCTGGCCAGCACGTTCACAGACCACCAGGAGGACATACAGGACCAAATCATCCTGGGATGCCGCTCCAAACTCCTGCGGAAGCTGATCGTTCATCAACCAGGGATCTCCCTGGACGATATCCTGGTCCTGGCCCGCTCCCATGAGCTGTCGGACACCTGAGCCGAGGAGATGGAAGCCGCCCTGCACACGCCCATTGCTGCCTCACATGCGCCCAGGCACCCGTCGATAAAAGAGGAGAGGTTGGAAGCAATCCAAAGACGCCCCACCGCGACTCGACAAGTACCCAGGCCGTCACCAGGAGGACCGTGCGTATACTGTGGAGAAGATCACCTTGCGACGGCCGCCTGTGGGGCAAAAGGGAAGACGTGCTCCCGCTGTGGCAGGCTGAACTACTATGCCAAGGTGTGCCGCGGTGGACGGTTCAGACAACCCTTGTGCAGGTTCAGAGGCATGCCACAACGGGTTCGCCAGATCTCTCTTGATGATTCGCCAGCAACCACGGAAGACCAGCCGCAGGAACGATGCCCGGTTTACGAAGATGATGATGAGGAAGTGTTTGTGGTGTCGTACGTCAGTAAAACAGACTGTCGCCGAAGGCCACCTCCCATGTGCTCCATCTCAGTTGAAGGCACTGATGTACAAGCCCTTATCGACACTGGCGCGTCCGTCAACATGATATACTCTGAGCAATATGATCGACTGTCACCTCGACCCCCGCTTGCGCCCTCCAAGGCCCGAATCTATATGTATGGAGGGATGGATTTGCTTCCTCTCTGAGGAGTCATTTAGGCAAAAGTCACGAGCGGATGCTACGCCACTGAGACCAGGTTCCACATCACTGAGGGAAGAAGAGAGACACTGCTCAGTTGACACATGGCTGAGGACCTGGGACTCGTCTTCTTCGCCAACCAAGTTCACGACTTTCACGCTGAAGCGATGTTGAGTGAATTCCCGTCTCTCTTCAAAGGACTAGGGAAGCTCAAGGGCAAGAAGTTCAAACTCCACATCGATCCCTCTGTAAGACCTGTGGCTCTCAGGCACCGGAGGGTGCCGTTCAATCTTCACCCGCAAGTGGAGGAAGAACTGAAAAAGCTTGATGATCTTGATGTGATTGAAAAGGTCTCCGGCCCAACCCCGTGGGTGTCCCCGCTGGTCGTGGCTCCCAAACCCAGGCAGCCTGGAGCCATCCGGCTCTGCGTTGACATGAGGCTGCCAAATACGGCCGTGAAGAGTGAACGCCATATCACTCCCACAATGGATGAAATAGTCGCAGACCTCAACGGAGCTAGGGGGTTCTCCAAGCTAGACCTGAATGCCTGCTACCATCAGCTGGAACTGGAGCCCGAGAGCAGGTATATCACCACCTTCTCGACGCATGTTGGTCTCCGAAGGTATAAGAGGCTCAGCTTCGGAGTATCATCAGCAGCTGAAGTTTTCCAGAATGCCATCAGGGAAGCACTGTCGGGGCTGCAAGGTGTAATCAATCTTAGTGATGATATACTAGTGTTCTCGAACACTCTCGAAGACCACCACCGTCATCTTCAAGCCACTCTGAAGAGACTAGCAGACTGTGGTTTAACCCTTCATAAGTCCAAGTGTTCGTTCTACCAAGAAATGATTGACTTCTTCTGGTACATCTTCACCCGAGAGGGGCTCCTTGTGGACCCCAAGAAGGCCGCAGCCATCTGCGCAGCCAGCACACCGAAGAACCTCACCGAAGTGAGGTGTTTTCTTGGCATGGCCACCTACTGCAGGCAGTTCATTCCAAACCTGGCTGCCATGTCGGAACCGCTCTGGAGCCTCACACGCCATGATCACAAATGGGAGTGGACTGCAGCTGCTAACAAGGCGTTCAATGACATCAAAGTGGGGCTGCTAGACAAGACATGGATGGCCTACTTTCATCCAAGGGGGCGCACGGAACTGGTCATCGACGCCAGCCCTGTGGGCCTGGGAGCAGTCCTCCTAAAGGAACATGGACCTGAGACCTGGAGACCGGTGGCCTACGTGAGCAAAGCCCTCACCGACACGGAGACCAGATACGCTCAAATCGAGAGGGAGGCGTTGGCCATCAAGTGGGCGTGCCAACATTTCCATCTGTATCTGTGCGGCCAGGAGTTTTACGTTGTGACTGATCAAAAGCCCCTACTCCCGCTTTTTGCAGGCTCATCCCAGCTGGCGCCCCCGAGAGTCGAACAATGGGAAGTGCAGCTACAGTCCTACAACTTCAAGATCATCTACCGTCCTGGGGCCCACAACCCGGCTGATTATCTTTCCCGGCACCCTGAATCGAAGTCGCTCTCAGATCAGTTGACGGATGGGTGCAACACGGAGGCGTTCATAAACATGGTGTCGCAAGTGGCGTGTCCCACAGCCATGATGCTCGAAGAAATTGCCCGGGCCACCCAGGAAGACGCCACTCTGTCCCAAGTAAGAGAGGCACTAGAGAGCAATGGATGGACACACTTCATGGATGGAGCACGAGTCCTCCGACCCAAAGTTAGCCATGTCCGACAACAGCTGTGGCAAGTCCGCCATGAACTCAGTATGGGAGAACAAGGAGTTGTGTTAAGAGGACACCTGATCGTAGTCTCAGAAAAGTTGCAGAAACAGGTCCTCACACTGGCACATGTTGGCCACCAAGGGATGGCAAAGACAAAGGCCTGGCAGCGCAGCAAGGTCTGGTTCCCCGCAATGGACTCCATGGTGGAGGAGTGGAGGAGATGGTGAGGCACGCCTGCATGATCACTGGAGGAGATCCTGCACCTGTGATCACTGAAGAACCAAGCAAGACCCCCTGGACACACATCAGCCTCGACTTTGGGAGCTTCCCAGATGGACGTCACATGCTGGTCATGGTTGACTAATTTTCAAAGTTCCCCATCGTCGAAGTAGTGACTTCAGCGGCATTTCCCCAGGCGAAGAGGGTCCTAGACAAGACTTTTGCAGTGTTGGGGCTGCCAGAATAAGTGAAGTCCGACAATGGACCTCCGTTCCAGGGTTGAGAGTTCCAGGAATATCTTGAAAACAAGGTGATTCGCCATCGGAAGATCATCCCGCTATGGCCACAGGCTAACGGGGAAGTGGAACGTCTGATGCGGACACTCAACCGAGCATTACACATCGCTGTGGATGAAGGAGGAGACGCTGAGACAGCTCTTGACCAATTCCTTGGAGTGTATCGACAGACACCTCACAGAACAACCAAGTGTGCTCCGGCTCATCTACTGTTCAAGCGGGCCCCACGGGACAGTAGCCTGTCAGACCCGACATGGGTGCCCGTGGAGCGGGTCGATGAAGCGGTCCAGGCAAGGAGGGAGACAACAAATCAGAAGGCCAGCGTAGCCAGGAGGGCACAAGGGCCTCAGTTAAGAGTAGGAGATCGGGTAGTGCTCAAAGACCGACACCCCGGGTGGAAGTTCTGGACGCCCTACGAGCCAGAAGTATGGACCGTTGTAGGTGTTCAAGGAACCATGGTCACTGCTTAGAAGGGGCAGCACTCTGTAATGAGGAATGTGTCCAGTTTCAAGAAGACGGCTGAGAGGGAGCTGGACCAATAAGCATCCGAATACCAGGATGCCCTTCCAAGCTTCTCCCCTCCTGCCTCAACCAGCATGGGGAGCACCCCACCGGAGACACCCCGGCAAGTTAGCCAGGGTGGTGTCGACGCTGCCAGGTCAACTCGTCAATAAACAGCAACTGAGTCATCCAAGAGTGTCCCGTCCAGTGCTCTGGCCGGTTCCAGTTCCCGAAGCCAGAAGTATGGTCTCCGGCCGAATCCTGTGCCAAGTCAGAGACTGAGAGACTTTGTATATACGCCTCCATGAACTGAGAGGACTTGATGGTCTGGAACCGAAAGAAAGGAGGGATGTAGAGAGCCACTCGGGCTCTCTACTACAATGTTGCCATTTTCACGCATCCACGCACCCCTCGGGCGGGCTCAACCCGAGGGGATAAATAAACGTCTGGAGATTGCTTTGGGTTTTCTGGCCACGAGAGTGAAAGCAATAGCCTTGTGTACATTATTCTGTGCTGCTGTGACCTGGTGATTCCCAGGCCCCGCTGCGCTACAGCCGGGAGCTTCAGACCTGAGCTTCAGCACTCTTTCTTTTGCAAATTAGGCCCTGGGTGCAGGGGAGAGACCTTCCTATATTTCATCTTATTGTTTTTACTCTGCCTGTATTCATACCTTTGCCTCTCCATTTTAGGCGGCAGGTGGAAGCTTTCCTTTCCTTTTGCACCTGCCGCCAGTACAGTCCCTGAAGCAGTGTTTTATATGGCAATATAGAAGTGCTGGTACTCACTGTTCAGAGCGACTGTTTGCTCTTGAAAAGTGCTGGTACTCTCCCATTAAATGTATTGTAACTGCTTTGAAGTGCATGTATTGTCCCTTTCAAATTAAAAAAGTGCAAGTACTCATTACCGGAGAGTACCTGCCCATTAAAGCAGTGCCCTGAAGGGGAGGTGGGACAGTATGTGGGTTGATTTATTTTGCTATTTGAGGGCCTGTTGAGTTTGGTGCACCGGGGTTACTGTTGATTTGTCTGATATTAGAACAAACATTGCCTGCAGCAAGCTTAAATGCACGCTGTCTTCCATAATTTTCAAAATACCTACACAGTGTATGTGGTGGTGGGCAACAGCTTTCTATTTCCTTGTTGCTCCTACAGCCAGTACAGTCCCCGAAGTTTAGGTGTGACAGGCTCTGTGTGTGGACTGATTTTGTTCTTTGCCTGCAGCACGTATAAATTCATGAAGTCTCCCACACCTTACAAAATATCTACGGGACATGATCAAAACTCCCCTAATTTGCAAATGCAGGCCATGTTTTTTAGGTGTCTTATTTTCTGATGGTGGCCCAGCTTTATTTCGGTGTCCTATTTATTGTCCATCCCAGTACGACCTTTGGGGACTGGGGGGGGGATAAATGTTTGCCCTCCAGTCTGACTGGCAGACCAGGTGAACTCTCTGACAACTCACAACTGGACTGTCCCCAGCTCTTCAGCCTTACATGAATCAGCACTTCCTGCTGCTGCAGCCTAGTAGCCTCCTTCCCAGTCCAGCCAATGAACTTGGAAGATGCTCATCTTGGCAGATGTGCCCCCTAGGCACTTTTGGTGGCACAGTTTAGTCAGGTAAGTCATGCATTCTCTCTGCACTGAAGTTCATTAATCTCTGCAGCATGCTCATTAACCTATTTGGACCGACTTACAGTTTTTAGTTATATTGTACTGACAGCGAGGTATGTTTTTCTTGTTTTCATTATATTTTCAGATGCGCTGGTCTCTAAAACTTACTCAGTACTTATTGGATAGTGTTGATCCACAATTGATGTCTTATCAAGTTAAGCATTTGCCTCCACAAGCCTCCTCCTAACTTCCTCATGATGTGTCTTAATTGTGACGAATAATGGTGTCACAATTGTTTTTTTGCAGTATGGTCATCTTAGAAAGAGGCTGTAGGTTGGATACCTTTCATTTCAGGATAGTTTCAATATATTTTAGAGCTTCTCATTGCTTGAACGTTTGTCATATCTGACATGTATCTCTTTCAATGCACTTCATTGCTTAGTTTTGCTCAGACATGTTTTAATGCATTGGCAAATTGGGCGCTGGCCCAGGGCTCCAACATTTTAAGGGTCACCATGATAGAGTCAGCTCTGTTCTGCAGAGAGTCTTTCCCTGATGACCGTGAGTAATTCTTCAACAAATCTATTTTAAATACCATGTTCCTTTAATTAATTTTCAATGTGGGTTGGAGTCTACTACAGACATTTTGCAGAGAAATGTTTTGTTTCATGCAACATCCATAGAAAGTTCCTTTTAGAGTAAAATACGACATTACCAGATCACAAGGATTTTGCGGCTTGGGGGGGCAAATCTTGTGGAAAAAACGCTCAATTTGCGGTCCAAAATTTGCAGTATTTTTACAGCAGGTATAATATGTGAATGTCACAAAAATGCTGCCCCAAATCACCTGGAAGTAAACTAATCATGACGGAGCTGTATCCAGATAGTAGTTTGTTGTGGTGGCCTGCTGATCACTCTATTTGCGAGAGCTTTCAACAACGGAACTGGGGAACCAGAACGAGTCCCTGCATCACCTCAACATCTTCAACAAATCACTTAAACTCTCTGTGCCTGAAAAAAGTAATGAATCTGACCTTGTGTAATGCAACTGGTGCTCATGTAAAGGGCTCTAATGCCCTTGGGCCCAGTTTGCTCTATATATATAGGTGCAAATGCAAAATGATTTTTTGTGTGGCCATGTCATCCCATTGACTCAGTGGCCCACCAGAATGCCCGTTTAAACAGAAATAGGTGTGGTATATTTGGTGTTGTTGCTAAGTCAAAAGACTATACGGCATCGTTATGAGTTGTGTTAAGGGCAAACTGTGTGATTACGCGATTTTACTGAAGTTAACCGTGCCGTTATAGTGGTGCTTTTCTCATATGCAAACAAAACAAGCCTCGATCCTGTATCTATCCACACAGTACCTCCCTATTTTCCTATTCGTTGATATTTTCAGATTTAATGCTACTAGCAACTACACAATTTTCCCCTGGTCTGCAGATAATTTCTGTTATTGATGAATTAAATGTAAAAGGGTTCTTAGGCATCCACTGATGTATTACCAGAAGGCATTGGCAGAAACTGGATCATATATTTGTGGTTTGTAAGTTTTAGGATGAACTTGGTGTCATCAGCTAGGTAAGTTTAAAGGTGGTGACTTGTACAGAAGTAGGTAGGTATTCAATAAAGAGGAAATAAGTGATTCCTATTTTTCAAGCCTTGGGGGGTATCTACCCCAGAAGAGAATGGCGACGAGCAGAATTGTGTAAATATACTGAGTTAGGCTAGGTCAGTGAGGTAGAATTTTTTCCATTTGAAAACAGTCATGTGTGTTTGTTTTTCAGTTTGTTTTTGTGGCAGCAGTTGGTGGTCTCCGGTGCTGAGTGCAGAAAATAGGACAAGGCATTCTGGTGCTGTGACCTCCATTTAAGCCGACGATGTTCCTGAGGCCATCCAGGAGGGCGATCAATGCCAAATCCATGTTTCTTCCTGATCTGAATCATATTCATCGGAAAGGGTTTGTTTTTGTTGAGTGAAGTCACAGATCTCATTGAGAAGGCAGCCTTCTCTTAGGTTTTTTTCCCCTTATGAATTGTCCATTGGAGATTGATCTGCATTTGCTGGGTCCTGCTGTTCAGTTCCCACTTTTTAATTTAAGTTGTTTTCAGGTTGTTTTTGAACTCTCCAGTTAATAGGGATGAGTTGATGATTGCAGCACATGTTCCTTTAAGAAGGCTTTTATAGATTGTCAGAGGGCGATGATCTGCAGGTGATACTGCTATGTCTAAGGATTTGATTAGTCCATTTGTTTCAAGTTTGTTTGAAGTTTAAAAGAGCAGAGCGTAGTTGGAGTTGGAAAGTTTTCATTTGGGTCTATTAATGCCTGCTTTCAAGCAGAGATGGGCTGCTTATTTGAAGAAGTGGTCTACCAAAGTATTTCAAAAGTTCTGAATATGTTCTGTGCCACGTTAAGGAGATGCTGGGGTACGGAATGGAGAAAGTATTCTGATTATCATTTTGTTGTGGTTATGATGAACGCCCCTGCGTCAATTTCTTTATGGGCCTGGCATGGTTTAGACCTTAAACAGAGCAATGAGGGTTGCTTGGAGAGGGGTAATGTCGAGTATCGTTCTGGATTCTAGCTTTTATACATATTGTAGGACCTATTGGTGGCAATTTTACTTTGGGAATTTTATGGTTAAAGTTGATGATGTTTCCTGGTAGAGCTTGTTTTCTGTGATAGAGGTTAGTTTTTTTTCAGGCAAGATGGCATTGGGAATGCAATCTGATTAGTCCCCTTGGTGATTCCTGTTGCCTCCTCCGCCTCCTAGGACTCCTTCATATGATCTATCTGGTTGGTATAGCAGTAGCATTGTACTTGCAGATTTCCTTTGCCTGTTTGGTCCTGATGAATGTGGTGTTGGCTATGTCTTAGAATCAAGCACCTTTATAAAACTGTGGTCGGTGGATCACTGTTGTGCTGCTTTCGAGATTCATTTGGTCGATACAGCAGTTTAGTTAGTATTGGTGATTCCTCTTGTCCATTTGAATGATGAGTATGGGTTTATTGTTGGGCCTGATTTGAATTTGAGTTTAGACATGTTTGTGGCCAAACGGTCGCCTGGTATCTGTGGTGATCTGTTAGGTCATCAGGGAGACTATGACGCAGCGTTCCCTTGCTAAGTGATTGAACAACTTTTTGCAGTGCCAAGAAACTACTTTTACCTGCACTATGAAGCCACAACATGAAAATGAAATAAACAACAAAAGGAATCAGTTCAGTGGTGCCCAAGAGCCCTTTACAACAGTGCTCCAGATCTATTCAATTTCTAACACATAGTTCTTGAGAAGA
This sequence comes from Triturus cristatus, assembly GCF_964204655.1. Taxonomy (NCBI): domain Eukaryota; kingdom Metazoa; phylum Chordata; class Amphibia; order Caudata; family Salamandridae; genus Triturus; species Triturus cristatus. Next base: position 503,217,673 of record NC_140594.1, on the reverse strand, counting down.
ATTTGAGCATCTGCATCAGTAAATAAACATGATTCACTGAACTGTGTTTACAATTTATTTATACATTTGTTTATCAACTTGACAAACAAATGCTTTTTTGCACAAGAGCCCCATACCGGGCTTCCACTGTAATGGCGGATGCGCATCTTTATTTAGACTCGGCTCATCTTTAAAGTGAAAGCGCGGCATAGGTCATTTTTACAACAACAAAAAATTGCAATGCAAGAGGTCTCACATCTGCAAGAGTTTAAGCTATTGGCATTGTAAATGACAATGCCTTTTATTCATCTGTTTTGAAAACCAACACATAAATAAAAGGCATTGTTACAATGCCAATAGCTCAAACTGTCGCAAATGCGAAAGTTTGAGCTTTGCAAATGCTTGTTAAAACTTTCATCCAGAAAAATTTGGCCCAGATTAGCAATGTCTAACCAAGCTAAATGACTCCTCTAATGATACAAAAACACAAATCAAAAATGAAAATCTCTGGACAACAATTTTGTTATTGAGGTATATCAAGGGACTCGGACTACAATGACCCCAATAAAATATAACCTGATGTCAGGGATAATAAATGGGGACATTAACATATACATAAAGTTAAGTTTTTAAACTTTAAATAGTTCACAAAAGTGTTGGTATTCTACAGACTAGATTTCAAAGCCACGGATTTCACACCCCTTAAATGGAACTGATAGTCCATCGCTCGAACAACTCGGTTGCAATCTCAATACACATAGGATAATTTCCATAGTCAACAGTGTAGATATCAAGGCCATGGACTTTGGGACGGATCATAGGTGCATCACGTCTGTGGCCTACTTGTCAAGGCCAGCTTAGATACAAATCAGCAGCCTGTTGCACACAGGCACATTTAAAAAAATATTTTTCCTTTGTGGGGGGCCTTTTGGAGTCCCTATACATTACCCTAAGGGTAAGTGTGTGCTACTCCTACCTCTCATGTGCCCTTAATATTTTTGGGGGCTGGTTTGAGGACCAAGCCCTGTCAAGGTGGCCACAGGAAAAATGTCCTCTTGCAGCCAGCCAATCAGAGCATTTTAGCCTCTGCTTTTGGTCTGCAGACCTGAAATGGACATTAGGAGCAAAAAGCAAAAAGTTCAATTCTTCAATGGGACCCAATTTTAAATTAGAGGCCGTGTGCAGTCCCCCAACTGCCCATAGGCAGTTTATGGATTAAGACAGACACTATGTACAAAAGTGTTTTCTCTTTTAGGCTCACTTGCCAACGTTCTTTAACCCCATCCCTTTTACCTTTTTTCCCCTGCATCAAACAGCATGAATATTGGCATGCCAGACCTCAGCTGATTAAACTAAGTGGTTGCCAAATTTACTGAAGACCTGTGCCTAGGGGCCAACGTTATAGACAAATCAAAAAATGCCACGTCAATGGAATATTCAATGATTAACGAGTATTCTTTTGTTCTTCACTGAAAAAAATAAAGGTGAAAGTGACATTATAGTTAGGTGTTGAAATAACACCAAACCTAATGTTTAAACACCAAAAAGACCTTGAAATTCACCAGTTAGTGTTTACTGTGCTGACTATAACTTATGGCCTTACCATGCATTGCTTATGACCTCCAATATTACATCACTCATGACATGCTAAATGACACCATTGATGGCATCACTCATGACATCATACAATCATTGTAACACCGTCCTATATGTTTTGTTGACCTGAAGGAATTCAACGCTCTACACCTGGGTACAAATTTCTATTTACCTTAATGGAATTACTCTCTTAAAGACTTCACGACTCATAATTTTAAGTTAAAAAGAGGTTGATAGGTATACATTTGCCACTGTAAAGATACCTTCTGTCATGGCCTTTGTGCAGCGCTCCTTAGTCTGAAAAAATACACTACACACTTTCCTGATTGGCATAATGGCATATTTACCTTGCACCCACATCTTCTAACACCAATAGGCGATAAACCACCTGTAATTGGGAATACCCTACATTCTACATTATTCAATAATATGGAATGCCTCATGGTCATTAGTGAAGTTCTGGAAATAAAAATGCACAGCTTATCTAATTTGTTCATACCACTGTATTACAACTATTTAACATGGGCACATGCCTTGATATGTACTGGTGTTTATCATAGTATCAACAGCAGCTGTGGCCTTTCTGATGGATTTTTACAACAGATTTTTCCTTTAAGCCACAACATACCTTCAAACAAACTGAGGGTCATTTGCAGGGCCTGCTAGCACCCCCCCCCCCCCGCCCCTCCCAAAGTGGCCAACTTCCGGCAGTACTGCACCCCACATTTATTTACTTTTCGCATTTCTTTGCATTTTGCAGCATTTTACTACCAGAGAGTGCAAGCTTCACTATCTCTTCTTTTGATGAAACCACCAAGTACAGGAACACATGCTGCCATTTAGATGAATCTGTACATCAAAGAGAAGGGGGGGACCGGGAGCTAGTTATGGTCCAGTGTCTGTGCTCCGTGTTATATCTATAATACTCAAATGGAGACACTGTTCCTAAAGAGGGAAAGGGCAAAAGAGACCAGTTCGGAAAGAGATAAGAAAGAGGAAAGGCCTAGGCTAGTATTAGGCCCAAACAAGTTTAGGTCAGGAGGGAGGGCATACCTTAGTTTCTCTTGTTGCCCTCACACACCCCGAAGGATGTCATGCTTCATCATTGGGCGTTTGCTCCTCGTCGGGCCGGCGCTGCAATGCCCTACGGGTCCCCCGAAGGGTCACTTTAGCGGAGATCTTTTAGAGAAAACGCCGTTTGGTGCATGCGGGTGTGTGGTTTGGGTCCTAATAAAAAGATATGTGGTGATGGGGTGTGACAGTGACGAGGTAGCCTAAAAATGTCTAAGGGTTACTGAAATAATAAGGTTTAATGTAAATAGCACCCTTGACATACTAAAAAACCCGTAGGTTAGGTGTTACCTTATTGGAAATAATGTGCCATTAGGTAACTAGTGTGTGGTCATGTGGTCGACATGTTTCGCGCCCCAATGGTCCAAAAAAGGATCCTTGGCGCTTCCTCAGGACCAAAAAAGAATAATAGTGAATGTGGACTGAGGGATACTACCCACAGTTACTATCCGGGCGTACAGGTCAAGATAGTACTACTCTCTGTGTGAGAGTCAAGTCGCTCCAGGATAAAGGCCTAGGTAAACATAAAGAGAAAGAGAAAGGAGAACATCCTGCATATTAAACAATGTTCACCTGTCCAAGGGATTCCAAAACGAGTACATAGTAAAATCATTCAAAAGGGATATCACCTCCACTCACGGGTGGTGGCGTGATGGGGTCTCAACGATAAGCTGCCGGGCGCCTGGGCCAGGGAAAGAGACCTGGGATGGAGACAGCCCGTCGCCGATCGGAGTCGCCCATTAGTCCAGGCACTAACCGTGGCAGAGATCAAAACAGATGTACAAGTCCTCATGCGGTATACAGTGAGTCGGTCTATATCATTAGGGTTCGTACACTAGTATGTTACAACACTCACCTAAAAACGGGGAGAATAATGCTCCATAGATTAGGGGACGAGCGTACACACCTTCTAGTGCTGTAAAGAAGGAATAAATGACAGGCAACTGCTAGTAAACCTTACTCGTAATAATTCCAAAACTCGTCTGAGCTGTCATATAAACTTTGTATGAGTAAAAGGCCGCTCTCCTCAGCACCTATACATGCGTTTTACTTACAGTTTAGCTCCGGCGTGGCCTCTTAACCACCTACCCCAGTCGTCCTCCTATCTGGAATGGAGACGAGGACTTCTCCGGGTTTCTTTTGTAGTTCCCGCGTAGGCTAATTGGGGCGATACCCGTGTCCGGTCATCTACGAGGAGCAGCTGTGTTTGCATCGTTAGTGTGTGTGTTGATGCGCATGTGCAAGAGATAGACAGGTGAACTACGCGCCTGCGTGTGTCAAGTAATAGCTCCGGCTGGCGTTCTGCTGTTGCCATGGTAATGTGCCTGTGCAGTTCTCAATGGTGCGTGCATATCGCTGAATAATGTGAGCAATGTATCTTCACAGTTCGAAATGGCTGATCTCGCGCGGTAAATGCGGCGCTCTATTGTGGAAAGACTGTGTGATTGATGAATCAATGTGGTGCCCGTGTATGTACAATCAATCGTAGACTCGTAGGAGTGTTTCTTGTTGGATGAGTCTCGGGGGCATCGGGGAGAGGGGGGGGGGAGAAAATACGTAACCACATAACCAACCCTTAATGATTTGTCGGGTCGCTGCCTGCCCGATTGACCAAAACTTCGGAAGGGAAGGTAGAGTTACGTGAGTGCTCCTAGTTGCGACATACCCCCATAGAGAGGGGCGGATGGTGCCTCAGTGTTAATGTCATTGTATGACAGGTGACTCAGGGAAGCATATGCTAGAGCCTATTGTCTTTTTAAATTAGAGTTACTCAAAAAGGGAGGCATTACAAAGACAAAGGTGGCCCTGGGCATGTTATGGCTTGGTATGAGCTCGTTATAATGTAGGTGGGGGTGTGTGCTGATTATTTGACTCTCATCCCCTCAAGTTGGGTTATAATTCAGTCCATGGTATATCATCGTTCAAGCCCACCTCATTGGTCCGGAGACGATGTACCCAGCGTTGTTCTCTACGCAGTAGGGTGTTGTTATTCCAATGCTGGTTGTTTTCCAATACTGTCCACTTGATATCATCACAAGTGTGCCCTTTTTCAATGTAATGTACGCTCGTCCCCTAATCTATGGAGCATTATTCTCCCCGTTTTTAGGTGAGTGTTGTAACATACTAGTGTACGAACCCTAATGATATAGACCGACTCACTGTATACCGCATGAGGACTTGTACATCTGTTTTGATCTCTGCCACGGTTAGTGCCTGGACTAATGGGCGACTCCGATCGGCGACGGGCTGTCTCCATCCCAGGTCTCTTTCCCTGGCCCAGGCGCCCGGCAGCTTATCGTTGAGACCCCATCACGCCACCACCCGTGAGTGGAGGTGATATCCCTTTTGAATGATTTTACTATGTACTCGTTTTGGAAGCTTGAACGATCATATACCATGGACTGAATTATAACCCAACTTGAGGGGATGAGAGTCAAATAATCAGCACACACCCCCACCTACATTATAACGAGCTCATACCAAGCCATAACATGCCCAGGGCCACCTTTGTCTTTGTAATGCCTCCCTTTTTGAGTAACTCTAATTTAAAAAGACAATAGGCTCTAGCATATGCTTCCCTGAGTCACCTGTCATACAATGACATTAACACTGAGGCACCATCCGCCCCTCTCTATGGGGGTATGTCGCAACTAGGAGCACTCACGTAACTCTACCTTCCCTTCCGAAGTTTTGGTCAATCGGGCAGGCAGCGACCCGACAAATCATTAAGGGTTGGTTATGTGGTTACGTATTTTCTTCCCCCCCCTCTCCCCGATGCCCCCGAGACTCATCCAACAAGAAACACTCCTACGAGTCTACGATTGATTGTACATACACGGGCACCACATTGATTCATCAATCACACAGTCTTTCCACAATAGAGCGCCGCATTTACCGCGCGAGATCAGCCATTTCGAACTGTGAAGATACATTGCTCACATTATTCAGCGATATGCACGCACCATTGAGAACTGCACAGGCACATTACCATGGCAACAGCAGAACGCCAGCCGGAGCTATTACTTGACACACGCAGGCGCGTAGTTCACCTGTCTATCTCTTGCACATGCGCATCAACACACACACTAATGATGCAAACACAGCTGCTCCTCGTAGATGACCGGACACGGGTATCGCCCCAATTAGCCTACGCGGGAACTACAAAAGAAACCCGGAGAAGTCCTCGTCTCCATTCCAGATAGGAGGACGACTGGGGTAGGTGGTTAAGAGGCCACGCCGGAGCTAAACTGTAAGTAAAACGCATGTATAGGTGCTGAGGAGAGCGGCCTTTTACTCATACAAAGTTTATATGACAGCTCAGACGAGTTTTGGAATTATTACGAGTAAGGTTTACTAGCAGTTGCCTGTCATTTATTCCTTCTTTACAGCACTAGAAGGTGTGTACGCTCGTCCCCTAATCTATGGAGCATTATTCTCCCCGTTTTTAGGTGAGTGTTGTAACATACTAGTGTACGAACCCTAATGATATAGACCGACTCACTGTATACCGCATGAGGACTTGTACATCTGTTTTGATCTCTGCCACGGTTAGTGCCTGGACTAATGGGCGACTCCGATCGGCGACGGGCTGTCTCCATCCCAGGTCTCTTTCCCTGGCCCAGGCGCCCGGCAGCTTATCGTTGAGACCCCATCACGCCACCACCCGTGAGTGGAGGTGATATCCCTTTTGAATGATTTTACTATGTACTCGTTTTGGAATCCCTTGGACAGGTGAACATTGTTTAATATGCAGGATGTTCTCCTTTCTCTTTCTCTTTATGTTTACCTAGGCCTTTATCCTGGAGCGACTTGACTCTCACACAGAGAGTAGTACTATCTTGACCTGTACGCCCGGATAGTAACTGTGGGTAGTATCCCTCAGTCCACATTCACTATTATTCTTTTTTGGTCCTGAGGAAGCGCCAAGGATCCTTTTTTGGACCATTGGGGCGCGAAACATGTCGACCACATGACCACACACTAGTTACCTAATGGCACATTATTTCCAATAAGGTAACACCTAACCTACGGGTTTTTTAGTATGTCAAGGGTGCTATTTACATTAAACCTTATTATTTCAGTAACCCTTAGACATTTTTAGGCTACCTCGTCACTGTCACACCCCATCACCACATATCTTTTTATTAGGACCCAAACCACACACCCGCATGCACCAAACGGCGTTTTCTCTAAAAGATCTCCGCTAAAGTGACCCTTCGGGGGACCCGTAGGGCATTGCAGCGCCGGCCCGACGAGGAGCAAACGCCCAATGATGAAGCATGACATCCTTCGGGGTGTGTGAGGGCAACAAGAGAAACTAAGGTATGCCCTCCCTCCTGACCTAAACTTGTTTGGGCCTAATACTAGCCTAGGCCTTTCCTCTTTCTTATCTCTTTCCGAACTGGTCTCTTTTGCCCTTTCCCTCTTTAGGAACAGTGTCTCCATTTGAGTATTATAGATATAACACGGAGCACAGACACTGGACCATAACTAGCTCCCGGTCCCCCCCTTCTCTTTGATGTACAGATAATTAGCACGGCAGCGTAGCCGAGGGACCCAACCTTACTCTTCTTTCCCACTCCTTTTTCCAATTGAGTACGTAAAATGTCAACCTCTAACATGGGGGATAATCTGGGACTCGGGTTTGATGATGACATCGTGGCGGAAATCCTGAGAACCCCCTCACTACTGGATAGTGAGGGTAATATGGCCAGTACGTCATCACAAGGTGACTGGAACTCCCTGGCATCACTTAAGAAATTACAAGTAAAAGTTGCCATGCATGGCACAATCATGACTGAATATTTGAGAGCAAATGCTGCACCCAATGGTCTGGTTGTTCGCACGGCACCAAGAATCTTCCTGGAAGATCTCATTTTCCGCAAAGAATGGAGCCAGATCGCATGGAAATGCACCCGCGACTGGCTCATCCTGATTATTGGCACCGCTAAACGTCTCTCCGAAGCATTAATTATCAAGATCAATATCGCAGAGAATGGACTGAAAACTGGGATCAGTATTTCAGCCTACAAAACCCGTCTAGCAGAAATTAACGCGGAGATGACTGACCATCGAGATTATTTATTACAGCAAAAAGTGTCGAAACTACAAAAAGACATTAAAAGATTCGACAGAGAGAAGATATACCCGTATATCAAAGAGGAATACAGACCATCAGACAGTGATGCGGGCTCAGATGACGGCTCTACATCATCTACGAACTCAGGACGATCCATGTACAGCAATTCCAGCAATAGCAGCTGGGGTAGGAACGTTAACAAACCAGGCCTACTCCCTCCACCTCCGATGCCACCTATGTACGGCTATGCACACCAACCTTTTCCTCAACAAGGCCCGATGTGGTTTCCAGCCTTTCCGGGTCAACATCCAGGTTTCCAACAACCATTCTTCCCCAATGCACCTCCTCCTTTTCAGAACAGAGGCAGGGGACGAGGCAGAGGCAGAAGAAGAGGGCAAAAACAAGTCCAGTGGCAAGATCAAGAGACACAATAGAGAACAACGAGGAGCTCAACACTCCCAAGACCCTGATAGTGAACCTCACAGATAGACACCTGAACACAGATGAAACGGCCGTCCTGGAACTGGGCTTAGGATTTGTACCCACCCCCAAGGAGGATAACTTCCGCTTGAACGAGGAGCTACAACAACTATTCCGAAAGATCCGCATCAAATCCTTTTTCAACAACAACCCTACTCCTGACCGCCAGGATACCGGACTTAGACCACCTTCCAAATTTACTCCATCAGCGGGCATGGTCCCAAGTGAAGTACTGACATTTGAAAAAGCAGTCCTCAAGGAGGCCAACAACCTGAGAAGTCAGCATGTCTTTGACAACTTACCCAAGAAACTCCGTGAGGCAGTACTGTCACTCACCAATGACGAAACCATCATTATAAAACCGGCGGATAAGGGGGGAGCTACCGTCATACTGTCAGTAGATGACTACGAAAGAGAATGCGTAAAACAACTCGGGAGAACTGAGTACTACAAGAAGTTGGAGACTGATCCCACCGAGAGACTTCTATCACGCATACGCATCCTTGTCAACGAAGCTACCAATGAGGGCTGGATCACATCTCACGAGGCGGCATTCCTTATTAATGAGAACCCCAGGATGCCGTACTTCTACCTACTACCCAAAATACACAAGGGCATCACTCCACCACCAGGACGACCGATCGTCTCTGGAATAGGCTCGCTATTGGAACCACTGAGCAAGTTCAGTGACTTCTTCCTCCGCCCTATGGTCCAAGCCACTCCGGCCTATTTAAAAGACACCAGGGACGTCTTGAATCTGATACAAGAGATTAACGACAACAATACCGAGACCATCAACCTCCTCTTAACTTTAGACGTAGAGGCATTGTATACGAATATCCCGCAAGATGCTACGATTGAAGTAGTAGAACAACTCCTACTCGAGACAGACCTACCCACCAGTACACCTGCGAGCTTCATCACAGAACTTATCATGCTGGCCCTTAAGAACAACTTCTTTATGTACAAGACTACCATCTACCATCAGATACAAGGGACCAGCATGGGGAGTACATTCGCGCCGAGTCTGGCAGGGCTGTACATGGCGCACTTTGAGGCGAATAACATCTTTACTGAGAATAACCCCTACAGAGAGAACATGGTAACTTGGAAACGATACATCGATGATGTGCTCATCCTATGGAAGGGTAGTGTGGAGACCTGCCAGGAATTCTACACATGGATAAACAACTTGAACCCTCATCTACGCTTTACCAAAACAGAGAGCGAAAAAGAAATTCCTTTCCTGGATTTATTGATCACCCTTGAAAGGGGTAAACTCAACACTACCGTCTACAGAAAAACGACTGATTGCAACAGCCTACTGGATTTTCACAGCCATCACCCCAAAGCACTGAGGGAAAATTTGCCCTTCGGACAATTCCTGCGGATTCGCAGGAATTGTAGTGACACCCATGAATATGACATTCAAGCAAATTCCCTCACATCAAATCTAAAACAAAGACATTACCCAGAGAGGATTATACAACGAGCATGCAAACGAGCGAGGAACAACAACCGCCAGGCGCTACTAGAAGACAAGACTAAGGAAACCGGTAATACCATCACTTGTGTCACAACCTTTACCCCTCTGTCAAACCAAATCAAAAATATTGTGAACCGTAACTGGAGAATTCTGAACACGGGGAACCTCATGTTAGAGCGCCCCAGGTTTGCGTTCAAGAGGACCACCAACTTACGGGACCAACTGATCAACACGAGACCCCGCGCGAAGACCAATCGTCAGGAGTCCACGCTATGGTCCCTCCCTGCTGTGAAAGGCCATTACCCATGCGGCAGTTGTAGTGCATGTCCCTTTACCAAACACACTACACACTTGGAGCTGGACAAGATCACGTGGGACCAACGGAGCCACACGAACTGCAACACAAAAAACTGTGTGTACCTCATCACCTGCCCCTGTGCACTTCGCTACGTGGGGATGACCACAAGACAAGTGAAACTGAGGATAAGCGAACATAGGAGTACGATCCGACGGGGGAGAACAGCAACCAGACTAACGAATCATTACATTGAAAAAGGGCACACTTGTGATGATATCAAGTGGACAGTATTGGAAAACAACCAGCATTGGAATAACAACACCCTACTGCGTAGAGAACAACGCTGGGTACATCGTCTCCGGACCAATGAGGTGGGCTTGAACGATGATATACCATGGACTGAATTATAACCCAACTTGAGGGGATGAGAGTCAAATAATCAGCACACACCCCCACCTACATTATAACGAGCTCATACCAAGCCATAACATGCCCAGGGCCACCTTTGTCTTTGTAATGCCTCCCTTTTTGAGTAACTCTAATTTAAAAAGACAATAGGCTCTAGCATATGCTTCCCTGAGTCACCTGTCATACAATGACATTAACACTGAGGCACCATCCGCCCCTCTCTATGGGGGTATGTCGCAACTAGGAGCACTCACGTAACTCTACCTTCCCTTCCGAAGTTTTGGTCAATCGGGCAGGCAGCGACCCGACAAATCATTAAGGGTTGGTTATGTGGTTACGTATTTTCTTCCCCCCCCTCTCCCCGATGCCCCCGAGACTCATCCAACAAGAAACACTCCTACGAGTCTACGATTGATTGTACATACACGGGCACCACATTGATTCATCAATCACACAGTCTTTCCACAATAGAGCGCCGCATTTACCGCGCGAGATCAGCCATTTCGAACTGTGAAGATACATTGCTCACATTATTCAGCGATATGCACGCACCATTGAGAACTGCACAGGTACATTACCATGGCAACAGCAGAACGCCAGCCGGAGCTATTACTTGACACACGCAGGCGCGTAGTTCACCTGTCTATCTCTTGCACATGCGCATCAACACACACACTAACGATGCAAACACAGCTGCTCCTCGTAGATGACCGGACACGGGTATCGCCCCAATTAGCCTACGCGGGAACTACAAAAGAAACCCGGAGAAGTCCTCGTCTCCATTCCAGATAGGAGGACGACTGGGGTAGGTGGTTAAGAGGCCACGCCGGAGCTAAACTGTAAGTAAAACGCATGTATAGGTGCTGAGGAGAGCGGCCTTTTACTCATACAAAGTTTATATGACAGCTCAGACGAGTTTTGGAATTATTACGAGTAAGGTTTACTAGCAGTTGCCTGTCATTTATTCCTTCTTTACAGCACTAGAAGGTGTGTACGCTCGTCCCCTAATCTATGGAGCATTATTCTCCCCGTTTTTAGGTGAGTGTTGTAACATACTAGTGTACGAACCCTAATGATATAGACCGACTCACTGTATACCGCATGAGGACTTGTACATCTGTTTTGATCTCTGCTACGGTTAGTGCCTGGACTAATGGGCGACTCCGATCGGCGACGGGCTGTCTCCATCCCAGGTCTCTTTCCCTGGCCCAGGCGCCCGGCAGCTTATCGTTGAGACCCCATCACGCCACCACCCGTGAGTGGAGGTGATATCCCTTTTGAATGATTTTACTATGTACTCGTTTTGGAATCCCTTGGACAGGTGAACATTGTTTAATATGCAGGATGTTCTCCTTTCTCTTTCTCTTTATGTTTACCTAGGCCTTTATCCTGGAGCGACTTGACTCTCACACAGAGAGTAGTACTATCTTGACCTGTACGCCCGGATAGTAACTGTGGATAGTATCCCTCAGTCCACATTCACTATTATTCTTTTTTGGTCCTGAGGAAGCGCCAAGGATCCTTTTTTGGACCATTGGGGCGCGAAACATGTCGACCACATGACCACACACTAGTTACCTAATGGCACATTATTTCCAATAAGGTAACACCTAACCTACGGGTTTTTTAGTATGTCAAGGGTGCTATTTACATTAAACCTTATTATTTCAGTAACCCTTAGACATTTTTAGGCTACCTCGTCACTGTCACACCCCATCACCACATATCTTTTTATTAGGACCCAAACCACACACCCGCATGCACCAAACGGCGTTTTCTCTAAAAGATCTCCGCTAAAGTGACCCTTCGGGGGACCCGTAGGGCATTGCAGCGCCGGCCCGACGAGGAGCAAACGCCCAATGATGAAGCATGACATCCTTCGGGGTGTGTGAGGGCAACAAGAGAAACTAAGGTATGCCCTCCCTCCTGACCTAAACTTGTTTGGGCCTAATACTAGCCTAGGCCTTTCCTCTTTCTTATCTCTTTCCGAACTGGTCTCTTTTGCCCTTTCCCTCTTTAGGAACAGTGTCTCCATTTGAGTATTATAGCCATTTAGATGAAACCAGGATACCAAGGGTGCCATCATCTTGGTGAATACATTTTAGGCAGACTTGATTCCAAATAGCAAAACCTAGAACTGTTCATGAATATCATCATCATTAAATCTTTATTTGTTTGATAAAACAGCCATAAAAGAATACAGACATGATCATAAACCTTCAAAAATAAATTTACATGATATAATAATCAATAAAATAGAGATTACCTACCCGGCCAGAACAATAAATCAATTAATCAGGTTTCGACCTCCTAGACAACAAAGCAGCTCGCAAAAAGGATGAAACAGTAAAAATAGCACATTCATTGGGGAGCATCTGTAGATAAAGTTAAGCAGGCCTTACTTGGGAGAAATTCAAAGACTTCAGTAGGGGAATTGAAAACCATTTCCTTGGCCACCTAAGAGAAGAGCAAAACATTACAAATTGCAAGGTGGCCTGCGGAGACTTACTGTCGCTGCTGCAAGGCATCCTAGCATCAGGCCAAGACCAGCCATATGGGGACGCCAACAGATGATGAAGTAAATTAAACCTGAACCTGAACCTGGCCAAGAGGAACCTATCATGCTGAAGGCAGACCTGAGCTAAATACAGCTTCATACCCTGCACACTTTTCAGTAACATGTGACCCTGCACTGATGGATTCTTCAGCGCATGCTGCTCCCTCTCCATGAGTGCTCAATCCATAAACAAACTATTAACACACCACAACTCTCGCAATGACAAGTAAGTAGGGTCATCGAAGATGTCAGACCTCCCTAAGGAGGCTAAGGCTGCCTTCACATAGGCTATCCACTGTATTTTATACACCCAATCAAGGGCCAAGCAATCCGCCTGGATCAACCAATTTAACTTTAATTCTTCCATGCTCCAAACCTTAATCCAGCACAATAGAGGGCTTAAGGACACCATATACATCACTTGACCAAGGCCAAGCTCTGATTGTGCTGAAAATGCTGGAGCAGAAGGTGGTGACTGTACTAACTCATGTAAAATTTGCTCTCTGCCACTTGAATCTTATCCACGTTTATGTAACCCCACACCTCACTACCATACTGCAGCTGTTATACACATTTAGTCTGATAGATTTTTAGGAGAGCCCTTGGCATCCGCAAATCTAGCCTACTTGCAAAGCTGGAGATCGTACCCATGGTTTTGACAAACTCAGATTTATTTACCTCAATTAATGGCTTCCAATTGTTTTTGGCGTCAAATAAGATTAGCATGTAAGAGAAGACCGTGACTTTGCCCTGGGTAAATTGCTTGTGGATTTTGGATCCACTACCATAACATAAAACTTTGAAAAATTAATTGACAAATCCGGATTCCCCATAAATTAAACACACTTGGCCAAGAGTAGATCCAAACCCCGGGTTGTGCTGGCCCTAAGGACTGCATCATTTGCGTATAGTAAAACTGGTAGGGATCTAGTTCCAACCTCGGGAACAGTCTGTTGAAGCTGATGATAAAGGTGACTCCAGTCATTCATGTATAAAGTAAAAAAAAAAGGGGCAAGGATGCACCCTTGGCATATATCGCTGCTAATGGGAAATAAACGAGTACAAGCTGCTTCCTGAGAAAAGAGCACAGAGTCAGATTGGCAAAGAGGGCCACAATACTTGGGTCAACCCCTCTCTCACAGAGTAGGGCCCAGAGTTTAGCCCAGTTGACCCTGTTAAATCAATCAGGGATTTGTAAGCGCTACTCACCCGTGGGGGTCTCAAGGTGCTGGGGGGGTACGCATATCTGAATGCGGGCATTAGGTCCATAAATGCTAAATGCAGGGATTCAGACCGGGCAACCGTGTACTTATTAATAATGAGGCAAATATTTAGACACTGATTAGAGGTGGGCCTCCCAGACCTAAAACTATATTGGACATCACTCATAAGCTTATTCTCCTCTGCCCACTCACACAGCCTGCTTAAAATTACCCTCCCAGGACCTTTACTACTGCATCTATTAAAGATATAGGGTGGTAACAGTGGGGATTGTCCTTTGCCGCCCTTCTTGAAAACCGGTACAATCATGGCAGTTGACCAATGGGGCAACAACCCCTTCCCAGCAGGAGCATGTAACACCCGGGTCAAATGTGGATCCCAGACCGCCACGTCAGTGATTTCTTCAAAAGTAAAAACCACTGGGGGGCAAGCTAAAACCTCTGCAATTGGATTGGTGTCACTCCCATGCCCCCTCTGGTTATAGGCACCGTAAAAGGGGTCGACCCGCTGCTGCTCTGAAATATGGTGACATATAACCGGGCCAGACCCATCCGTAAAACAGAGCCTATTTAAACTTTCTAAATAAGAGAGCTGTCCCCGTCTCCCAAACCTGACGTAGCTCCACCCAAGCTAACTCCTTCAGATTAAACTTGCAGGCCACTTGGACTTGTTTATAGGCCCACCTACATCCCATGACCAAATTCCTGTCCCAGAGCTGCCTTCAACTGTCGCAGCGTTGTAGAGCAATACCTATCAAACCATTTGGGAATCTGAGGGCCCGGTCTACTAGGGGCAGATGTGGACATTAATATAAGAACACCCGAGGAAATACCATCAAAGGTTTCCCACCCCTGCATCTATGTCCAGACAAATATCGAACCATGCACACAATGAATCTACCTGGGACCATTTTAGCCTGATCCTATGATCAACTATTGAAAACCACCTAAGAGCCCCCTGGGCTAGAACCGTGGGACCATGGAAACCTCCAGAGCTGGGGGTAAGGGATTATGATTGGTTAAAGGACTATGGATAATATTAAAGTGAGAAATGAGCGTGTACAACGGGGCTGAAACTGATATAAAATCAATGAATGTCCTACAGCCCCTCCCTTTAAAGGTCGGACAAATTGTGGAGTTTGCAGAGTACACCAATTTCTCCAAAGCAAATACCAAATTGTAAGATTCCACGATTGTACCGAACTCCTTAGAGTGGAAAAAATGTAACTTCACCTTAAGCAGACATCTAGGATCTAAAACATCCAGTTCATGGGGAGGGTTAGATAGATTACATTTAAAGTCCCCCACAAGCACAGTTTGGCCTCTCCGAGATCCCTTCTCATGGAGAGACTCAAAGCCAGATAGAGGCGAGAGACACAGCAGTCCTTAGCATTATAAAAGTTAATTAGGACTAACGGAGGTAAGCCTGGTAGTGACAACTGCAAACGCTGGGTAGTCTGTGCCTGCCAGCAAAGGGCGCAAATGTAGCCACTTAGTTCCACTGCAATAAACATAATCATACCCCGCCTTAGCCCTCCCTGCCACAGCAGACACCGCTGGTAGAAAATTGGAGGTGTAGCTCTCCAAGAAGAAACAATTTTTGACTTCCCATGTTTCTTGGAGGCAAATTATCTGATAGGATTTAATTAATTGCAACCACCTCGGATCGGTAAACTTAGCAGTAAGTCCCGGTATATCGCAAGACAGGAGGGTCCCTTCTATGGGAGATTGAGGGGTGGCTATCGAAGGAGCAGGAAAGGCCACAGACAGCAGCCAGGGGTCACAGGGGCCCAGTCAATCACATTAATCCAAACCACTAAGAGGAAGAAATCTGTTTGAGGTGGGCCAGAAGAGAGGCAGTCTAGGAGCCAAACACTCTCATGGTGACAAGATCCCCCCTCATGGGTACCTGGATAATTGGGAAGCGAGTTACTCTTTCCAGGTAGGGCAACTATCTCAGGCGGGTCACATACCCAAGGAGAACAAAGAGCTGATAGAAGTTCAGACACAAACTGGTGACTGTTGCAGTTGACCACCACGCAATCACCTGCCCATAATTTCTAACCAAGCCTAGCCAGCTCACTCTACATACCAAATTGACAGAATCCCCAGGCCCCCTGCTCTAATGGGAGCGCAAAATGAGCCAATGCACCACCTTGTTTTTAAGCTTGTGGAATGATTCAAAAGGTGAATTAGGGCAGGGGGAATGTTGCCTAACACAATACCATAGGGGGTTGCTTCAGGTGGCAAATTAAACACAACTCCAGGGTTATTGGGGGCCCGGGTAAGTGAACTTTCCCCCTTATTATTCATGATGCAAGGGGGAAACAACAACTACAGGAACCTCTGACACCCTACCCTGCCCTGAAACAGTTAGCGAAGGACCTGCAACAGTAGGGGCATCTTTAGGCACAGAGGTTCTCACAGAGTACCCAGGATCCATAAGCCAATGGTTACCATCCAAAAGGTCCAGTTCCTGAAGCACATCCCTCCTCTTTTTTGTGTGGGATATAATCTCTGAGACCCTATCATCTATAAGGGAGAGCCTAATATTTAAGAGAACTGAGAACTACCTTAGAAATTTCACACTGAAAGAAAGGAGTTTCTCATCACATATTGAATTAGAGTTGTTTTGAACAGACACATTAAACTGCAAAAAAGGCAGGATTGTACCACAAGATTTCGTCTTTTCCTTGTGCCTACTACTAACCACCTGAGATGTAGATTTAGTGGAATGGCTATTACCCAATATAATCCCCCACAGTCATCTCCCTGACAATCCTGAGTGCCCAACCCATTAGGCAACCAACAACCCTCCCGGAAACAGGCGTTCCGTGATAGATGGGAGGAGGATGTCCCTATTCAGGGATAACCCCCTTTCAGCAAACCTAATTTCTTTGGCTACCGCCCCCACAGCCCTATTAAGAAACCCCTCTGTGGTGGACCCTCGAGGGGCAGCAGGCAGGTGTGGGACTTTGGAGGAAGACCATTTCTTTTTCCCTATGCTTGTGGAGCCTTTAAGTATCATCAAAGCCCTCCTACCCACACAAAAACTAGAGGAATTACCCCACTCATCAGACACCTCTGTAACAGTACAAACCCCCAACTAACAATAAAACAGTCCAGCATGGTTCCCATAAGAGTCTAAAAACTTTGACAGTCCGGCAAAGTGTCACTATGCAGCGGGTTGGCTTGAGCTAAAGATTGTGTAATTCAGGAAACAAGTGGGACAAAGAGATGCCCACCTTTACAGACACCAAAAACCTGGGCTGAAAGTCATTCACAGCAAACACCTTTTGTTAGCCAAGGGGGGTGGCCCCACCCCACTTCTTCCTGTCGCTGACTGACGCAAGGTGGGCCCATCCTTGGCCCCGGCTTGGTCCAGGCTCATCCTGTGCTGTGGGAGTAGCTGTTGCACTTTTTAGCACCGCAACAGGAGGTGGCTGGGGGCAAAACCTTTATGAGGCAAGGCATTCTGGCCACTAAAGTCCTTGGGGGTCAAACAGCAAAAACCCCTAGCACGAAGTCCTCCACCGAAGGAGTAGTCATAGTGCTTTATAGCACAAAAGACTCAACAAGTATTGTCAGCAAGGGATCCTAAATGCCGCACCACTACCTGTGTTCAATATTTTCAATAAAGATGAAAGGTTTAATAACCTACTGATAATTGCCCACCATAAAAAGCTAGCTACCAATGATAGCCTTTCATAATTCAACAAATACAAAACAAATAGAGAGGCAACTTTCAACATAAAAAATACATGTTTCAGCCCATTGCTGTATTTAAAGCAAACAGATGATACGAGAGATCTTTTCTTTGCTTATATTGGTTTTTGTATTCTATATCTTCTTAGTTATGACTGACAGTTCAGCACAGCCAATGCATTTTGCCCAACATTTGTGATTCTTCAGTCCCAGAAAAAAGTAAAATTTGTTATTTCTAGACAACGTGTTTCGCCAAACATTTGGGCTTTCTCAGGGCTGCAAATATGACAAGCATGTCTTTTGTTTATTATTACATACAAATAAAAAATACAGACAGCACACATAAAAATATGAACAAGCTAGTACAGAATCTGAATGGCTTTTTTTTCCGTTTTATCCTTTCAGTATAATGTGAGCTCCAGTGATTGTCCAACCCACTTAAATGCAAAATGGATTTGGAATTGCCTTTTAAGTGCTACTATGCACCCCAAAATTATACTGAAGAGAGAGGAGTGAAACACTTACAATGGGCAGATATCAATGTACTGTCTCACTTACCCAGAAACAGGTTAGGTGTGTTCTCCATTTGGAATCTACGTCCACGTGATAATGTATTTGAAATTCAGACTTCACCATCAAAATCTACAAATATTAAACAAACGTCTATTCATATACACATTGTCTGTGTGCTATAACAGGTTTCTAGTATTTGAAAATATGCCGACAATAGTGCAAGCACAGACCTATGTGCACCATAACCTGATCATAGGTGTCCAGACAAAATTTCCCAAAATTGTCGATGGTGTGTGCCCCACGTGTTAATTACCATGTAATAAGAAATTAAAACCTCTAAGAGTTACCTGGCATTCGATTTAAATTAACAGAGAAACTACACTGACATGCAAAAGGTGTCCCATAATGTGAAATGTATTAGTGCAGAGGGCAAATGTCCCCATTGTTCACATGACACGCATTCAATTATTCCATAACAATGCGGTATATCCATTCAAACTGCAGTGATAAAGTGTGAGTCAAGAAAGTTTAACATGCACCGTCCCAGTACTCATCATAGGGAAAAAGAAAAGGTCTTCCTCCAAAGTCCCACCCCTGCCTGCTGCCCCTCGAGTCTCCACCATAGAGGGGTCTCTTAATCTGGCTGTGGGGGTGGTATCCAAAGAAATTAGGTTTGCTGAAAGGGGGTTATCCTTGAATAGGGACACCCTCCTCCCATCTATCATGGACCGCCTGTTTCCGGGAGGGTTGTTGGTTGCCTAATGGGTTGGGCACTCAGGATTGTCAGGGAGAAGACTGAGGGGGGGATTATATTGGGTAATATCTAAAGCTGTGGAAAGTCCCAGTTGGCTACCACTCCTTATGCTTAGCCAATTTTGTTCTTCTAAATGAGAGACACATCCTGTTATTGCTACATCTTGATGTTCAGAAAGATGTACACGAAGAGGTCATAGGAGAGATAAATCTGAGTATACTGAAGGGCATGGGGCCTACTGCCTCCTAGACACTCAAGGCAGTGTGGACAATTTTAACCATCCATGTCTATGGGCTGGCAGGGACAATTGAGACTCTTATGCTTCAGATGTGGACAGAATGGACCTGGGGCACTATATGGTAAAAACTAGACCCTGCTTCAGCCTTAAATATCCATGTGATCCATGAGACCCATGACATCTAGACCGCATCCCACGGTGGCATGTCCAGCGTCTTCCTGTCACGAGATTACTGCGTGTATCGTCTAGTGACATAACCTACGTTCCTTGTTTCTAGACCGTTAATATCCTCAACCATTGTAAGTAATAGTAAATGCCAATCGCCGTCAACATAAGGTAAAATTACCCACTAACTTTCCGATCAGTTTAGGTTGCAATACATCTAGCACCCAACTATTCCAAAATTCACTTGTCTGCTAAAACATATACAAAAAATAAAGAACACATCATTGTCTATTGCACTGCAGTCCTCAACAAATCATAAACACAATATAAAGACCACATCAGTGTCCCCTCTATTGCACACCTCCACAGCCTAGCAAAGTGTTCTAAATATCACCCCAGCACAACATAGTAATATCCAAGACACATCGAAACTACATTAAGAATACAGCGATGTATATGTTGAAAAATCCAAACCATTGAAACATGATATTTATTTGGTCTCGCATATTTAAAGTGACTTAATGATATGTATATTTTGATCAATCCAGAAAAACCGGGCAGATCTCGTGTGCAGAGTATAGGAACCCCTAGGACTAGAGTCCTCCCTACAACTTGTACCGGTCTCAGATATATCACAAGAAATAGTGGAGCTCACTATCTAGATTGAGCCTCTCATTCATGGCCCTTAGATTACAAATCCATTTTGCCTCCAGTTGGTGAAGGGACAGTTCTCTGTTGCCCCCCTTTGATTGGGTAGCACTTGCTCTATAGCGCAGACTTTAAAATATGACCTGTTTGTTCCTACCATACAATCGTGTGACACTAAGAAGTATGATGTGTCACCATTCAGACAAGCTCTCCGATGTTCCTGCATGCGTGTTCTTAATGGTCATATCGTGCTACCCACATAGATTTTACACACACACATATAATCACATATATAACATAACACGACTGACTGTTCATGTAATGTCTGATTGTATGGGTCTTCTTCGTGTTGTACTCAAAACGTTTATTTTTTAAGTGCCAAATGGCAGATGTTACATCCTCCACAAGGAAAAAAGCCCATAGGGCTTTGTAGCCATGTACTTTGTATCTTATTCCTGGGGCATGTGTAGCTAGTGCAAATCATTTCCCTAATGGTTCTACATCTCCTGTACTTTATACTCGGTTTCTGTTCAAGAAGGTTACCTACCCCAGGTACCCCCTTTTAAACTCCAATATCTGCTCGAAGTCTTAAAAATCCTCTGATTGAGGGTGACATTTACCATAATAAACAAAAGACGTTCCCATGTTTTCCTGTTCCTGCTTTGTAGTGTGTCACCTTGTTCAACTTTGGTTGCTCTGGCTACTGCCTGTTTCAAAATAGGTTTCTCATAACCTCTTTTCAATAGCTGCTGGAGCACTTGATCAGTGTGTTTCCTACATTGATTATCATCGTTACAGTTTCTACATATACGGTTCATCTTCCCAAAGGGGATGGCCTGTTTCGTACATGGAGGATGTGCATTTTGAAAGTGTAGCAAGCTGTTGACAGCTGTCACTTTGCGAAAAAGGGTTCTCTGCAAGCTGTTGTTGCATACATAAAATTCTACATCCAAAAAATTAATGTTCTTTTTTCGTCATGCTGATAGTGAATCTCACATTTTAGGGGTTGCTGTTTAAGGAAGGAAAGTAAGATTTGAAGTCCATCTCTGTACCCGTCCAGATGATAAAAATATCATCTACATATCGCCTCCAGAAATTGATGTCTTTCAACCACGATGCAGTTGATGTGCCCCATGCATGCACATGCTCTACCCACCCCATAAAGAGTTTTGCATACGATGGGGCAAATTTGGACCCCATCACTGTCCCCTGCAGTTGTTGGAACCAGGTGCCATCGTATAAAAAACTGTTATTGGACAGAATCCATTGAATCATCTCAAGAAGCATTTTTTTATGTTCAAAGTAGTTAGCCCTCCAGGTTGAGAGAAAAAATCTATTGCTCTACATCCAAACACTCCTAATGCAAGTATAAAGGGATTCTACATCCAAGGTCATTAACCACTTGGACTCCTGCCATTCCAAGTCATCAAGCTTGTTAAGTAATCCATAGTATTCCTAATGAAAGACAGGAGGTTCATCACCAAATGTTTCAAAAAAGAGTCCACAAATTGTGACTGACATTTTGTGACTGAGTCAATGCCTGAAATGATGGGGTGCCCTGGTAGGAATGCCTCCTTCTTATGAACTTTGGGTAAAAGGCACAAACATTAGTACCTGGGATTATTTACTAGCAGGAATTTGTGCTCTGCTTCGGACAAAAGATCCACTTCCTTCCAATGCGAAAGCTTATCATTGATTAAACGTGTCGCGATTGGATAGGGATTTGTGTCCAATTTTCTATAATACTCAGTGTTATTAAGTTGTCTATACACGTCTATGTCATAATCTGTTCTATTCATCAGGACAAATATGCCTCCTTTGTCAGCTTTGCGTATAACCAGTGTTTTGTTGTTACTCACGTTCCGCAATCACACTCTATCCCCCTTAGTCAGATAATCTTTGTATGTTCGTTTCTGTGTACACAGGCCCTTATCCTCCAAATCATACACATCCTTATTTACTTGTTGATAAAACACATCAAAACTATTTAAATCTTCACCCTGTGGAGTGAATTTACTGCGTAGATGCATACCACAGTCACATGTGTAATCTTGTTCAATGCATAAATTCTCAACTACTTCTTCTACAGTGCAAGCATTGTCCTTCTCTAGTGATAATAACATCAATATATCCTTAATCTGTGGCACAGATGAATCAGACAAATTGATTACATTTCTCAATTGCGGTGTATTGTACTCATTCATGTGGAAATGACACTTATGTTTTAATTTCCTAACCAACTTAAAGTTATCCACGTGTAGATAAGGGAAAGTAACCATAATTCACTGGACAAAATCCTAATCCCTTAATCAAAGCCTAGGTTTCTTAATCATTCAAAACGTTGTCCTACAAATTGAACACCAGGTTATCATGAACAATTGGTATAACACCAGAGGCCTTGTATAAACTAGGGTCAGTTACCATTACTTGTTCAGTTTTCTCTTCTGGTTCCGAGTTAAGACTCCTTCCTTTCTTTCTCTTTTTTTCTCCTCCCCCCTCTCCTGACCTTATAACAGGTTTTGCCGCCTGTTCCCAATCCTGTATCTCAGGATCTCTTCTAAAAAAGCGAAGGAATTGTTCAGTTGTCCCCCTTTTTCAATACCACATCTCTACCCAGCCTCCACCAAAGATGACACATCTGAGCTGCAATCGGCACTAGAAAGGCTCACATTGTCCTGCTTTCCTGTGCTTAAAGATTTCGGGATAGTCACATCATCAAATCGTCTCGCAAATGTGTAAATAAATCCATTACCATAATATCTGTTGTATCTCTGAATTTTACTCATTGTTCTTTCCTTGACCATTTTTTATGTTTCTGTACTTCTTCATTCAATATTACATAATTTTTCTCTGTCCCTTCTTTGAGATATAACTCTTTAATCTCTCCCTCCAAACCCTTACTACTTTCTCTGAGTTTCTCACATTTTCTATCAGCATGTTGTATTAATATTCTCATCATGGTAAACGATTAATTTTGTAAGTTTTCATCCCATTCTACTAATAGATCTGGGTCCAAATCATCAAAATTTGGGAAAGTAAGAATCCTTAGACCTCTTGGGTCCATCTTCTTATCCAAATACCTTTTAAAAAGCACTCCATCCCACCACTTAGATAATTCATTTTTCTTTAGTCTCTCCAGTGTTATAAACTTGGATTTAAGGCCTTCTTTATCTGTCCTTGTCATCGTGTCGGTTCCTTGGCTCGGACCATTTAATCCAAGGAGATCCCTGGCCATCTCCTCTCTATCATCATCAAAATTCATCATCCTGCTGTCTTCCCACATGATCAACAGTAGTGTGCTGGTTCCCCTTTAGCATAGAAGACTCAACAAGTATTGGCAGCAAGGGATCCTAAGTATCACACCACTACGCATGTTAAATATTTTCAATAAAGATGAAAAGTTTGATAACCTACTGATATGTGCCCACCTCAAAAAGCTAGCTACCAATGATAGCCTTTCATATTTCAACAAATATAAACAAACAGAGAGGCACCTTTCAACAGAAAAATACGTGATTCAGCCCATTGCTGTGTTCAAAGCAAACAGATGATAAGAGAGGTCTTTTCTTTGCTTGTATTGGCTCTTTTATTCAATATCTTCTTATTTATAAACAACAGTTCAGCACAGCCAGCACGTTTCGCCCAACATTTGGGCTTCCTAAGGACCAGAAACAAGCAAAGTGTGTTGTTTCTAGAGAACGCCTTTCGCCCGACATTTGGGCTTTCTCAGGGCTGTAAATATTACAAACATGACTGTTGTTTACTATTGCATACACATAACAAATACAGACAAACACACATAAAAAAACAAGATAGTACAAAATCAATTTTTTTATTTTTTTTGCGGTCCACTTTTTTTTTTTTTATAGTTTTTTATCAAATATGTTTCATTAGAACAACTATGGACAATATGTGATGGTGGTGGGATATTCATTACAATTACAATATTTTCAGTTCAATACAGATAATTCGTACTTTACATTCCATGTTATCCCAGATACAGTCCAATAGTCTCGTCAAATCTCCCTTCATGTAAAAAAAAATTGTCATTAAGCACAGGTACCAACTATATGTTTAGAAAATGTCATCAATTTCATAGCCTACTTTGCTCCCCATGCTATACACATGTTTTATCCTTTCAATATAAATTGAGCTCCAGTGATTGTCCAACCCCACTTAAATGCAAAATGGATTTGGAACTGCCTTTTAAGTGCTACTATGCACTACAAAGTTATACTGGAAAGAGGGAGAAGAGTTAAACACTTACAATGGACAGATATCAATGTACTGTCTCACTTCCCCAGAAACAAGTAAAGTGTGTTGTTTCTAGAGATCCATTAACTTCTCCCATTGGAATCTACGTCCGCGTGATATTAAATTTCAAATTCAGACTTCACCATTAAAATCTATAAATATTACACAAACGTCTGTCCATATACATATTGTATGTGTCCTATAACAGGTTTCTAGCATTTGAAAATATTCCAACAATAGTGCAAGCAGAGACCTATGTACACCATAACCAGATTATAGGTGTCCAACCGAAATGTCCCCAAATTATCGATGGTGTGTGCCTCATGTGTTAATTTGCAATGTAATAGCAAATTAAAACCTCTAAAAGTAACCTGGCATTCGATTTAAATTAACAGAGAAACCACCCAGACATGCAAAAGGTGTCCGATAATGTGAAATGTATTAGTGGTGAGAGCAAATGTCCCCATTGTTCACATGACATGTATTCAAGTATTCCATAACAATGCGGTATATCTGTTCAAACTGTAGTGATAACGTGTGAATCGAGCAAGTTTAACATGTACCATTCCAGTACCTCGAACGTAAATCATACCTCAAAGTAAGTACATTGAGTATGATGTCCAAAGTCAAATCCTCTTTTTACTCAATCCACATGCCAGAAAATTTGAAATCATATAGAGTAGGACATGATCTGCTGCCCCACACTACTGTGGCAAAACATCAGAGCCCGACATCTCAAGTCCAAGCACAATTCTTCTATTACATAGCAGCATTTCGAACAACCTCTACTCATACGTTCGGCATCTCCGAAAATAATTTGCCATGCACAAACAGTGTTACGTGACCAATCAGTCCTTCATCCCATCCGTACATACTTAACAGATATCCCCCAAGACTCACCCGTGTTTGGCACAAAGCATGACGCAGACAAACAATGTGTTTCAAAATTTGTACAAGCAGCCATTGCTTTATGGGTGGCCTTAACTATCCATGTGATGCATGAGACCCATAACATCTATACCGCATCCTGCAGTGCCGTCTCCAGAGTCTTCCTGTCCCAAGATTACTGTGTGTACTATTGACGTGTGATGTGGCCTCCATTCCTTGTTTCTAGACCGTTAACCTCCTCAGCCATTGTAACTAATACTAAATTCTGATCTCTGTCCACATGTGGTAAAATCACACACCAACTTTCCGATCTGTTTCAATACATCTAGCACCCAACTATTCCAAAATTAACTCGCCTGTTAAAACATATACACAATAAAAAGAACACATCAGTGTCTCTTGCACTGTAGTCGTCATCAAATCATAAACAAAATATAAAGACCACATTAGTGTCCCTTGTATTGCACACCTCCACAGCCTAGCAAAGTGTTCTAAATATCACCTGGGCACAACATAGTAGTATCCAAGACACATGGGAACCACATTAAGAATAGAGTGATGTTGAAAAATCCAAACCTTTGAAACATGGTATTCATTCGTTCTCACATATTTAATGTTGGTTAATGATATGGGCATTTTGATCAATCCAGAAAAACCGTGCAGATCTTGTGTGCAGACTGTAGGAACGCCTAGGTCTACAACTTGTACCGGTCTCAGATGTATCTCAAGAAATAGTGGAGCTCACTATCCAGATTGAGCCCTTCATCCATGGGCCTTATTATAAAAATCCATTTTACCTCCAGTTAGCGAAGGAACAGTTCTCTGTTGCCCCCTCTTTGATTGGGTAGGCCTTGGACTATAGCATAGAATTTAAAATTTGACCTGTTTGTTCCTACCATACAATCATGTGACACTAAGGAGTAAGATGCGTCACCATTCAGACATGCTCTCCGATGTTCCTGTATGCGTGTTCCTGATGATCATATCATCCTACCCACGTAGATTTTACAACACACACAGATAATCACATATATCACATAACATGACTGACTTGTATTGGTTTTCTTTGTGTTGTACTCAAAACGTTTTGTTTTTAGCACTAAATGGCAGATGTTACATCCTCCACTTGGAAAAATGCCAATAGGGCGTTGTAGCCACATACTTTGTCTCTTATTTCTTCAGCATGTGTAGCTAGGGCAAATCATTTCCCTAATGGTTCTACATCTCATGTATATCACACTCTGTTTCTGTTCAAGAAAATTACCTACCCCAGGTACCGTCTTTAGTAAACTCCAACGTCTGCTCAAGATCTTAAAAATCCCCTGATTGAGGGTGGAATTTACCGTAATAAAGGAAATATGTTCCCTTGTTTTCCTGTTCCTGCTTTTTAGTGTGTCACCTTGTTTAACTTTGCCTATTCTGGCTACTGCCTGTTTCAAAATAGGTTTCTCATAACCTCTTTTCAATAGCCGGTGGATTACTCGATCAGTGTGTATCCTACATTGATTATCATCTCTACAGTATACGGATAATCTCCCCATAGGGCATGGCCCATTTTGTACATGGAGGATGTGCACTTTGAAAGTATAGCAGGCTATTGACAGCTGTCTCTTTGCAAAAAAGGGTGCGCTGCAAGCTGTTGTTGCGTACATATAATTCTACATCCAAAAATGTAATGTTCTTTTTCGAAACACTCATAGTGAATCTCCCATTTTGGGAGTTGCTGTTTAAGTAAGCATAGTAAGATTTGAAGTCCATCTCTGTACCTGTCCAGATGATAAAAATATCTTCTATATATCGACCCCAGAAACTGATGTCTTTCAACCACGATGTAGCTGATGGACATGCTCCACCCATCCCATAGAGATTTTCATACAATGGGTTCAATTTGGACCCCATCGCTGTTCCCTGGAGTTGTTGGAATCAGGTGCCATCGCATTAAAAACAGTATATATAGCACATCAAGTGGCAACAGAGCAAGGTATTCTGGGTCCTGAAGTCCTACGGGCAAAACAGAAAAAAACAACAGCACACCGGTCCCGCGCTGCAAGATAGTTGTAGCTATTATAATGCACCAAGAGCAACAGGGGGAGACTGTAAGCAAGTCCCTCTTCATAGAGCAAGGCATTCTGGCCACTGAAGTACTCTGGGGTCAAACAGCAAAACCCCCCAGCACTCTGTGTGGATATCAAAATGGCAGAAACTTATGAACTTTGCAATTGGAATATGAAAATGCACATCCATTAAGTCCAGAGTTGCTATGTATGCTCATGTAGCAATGAGAGGTATAATGCTTTGTAAAGTCTCCATTATGAAATGTATGCCCTTTATCCATCTGTTGATATTCCTTAAGTTTAGCACCGGATGGAAACCTCTAGACACTTTGGGTAATAGGTATATTTTGAATATGTGCCTCTGCCCTGTTTTTTCTTTGGCACTACTTTTATTGTGTTCACCATCAATAGGGAATGAATCGATGATTTCAGAGTGATCTTCTCTTTGTTGGCTGGACTTGTAAGAATGGTGTCAGTCTCCAGAAGCATTGGAAGAACCCAGGAGTTGAAAGTGGATTCAATCAATCAATCATAGGTTTGTTAAGTGTGACTACTCACCTGTAAGGGTCTCAAGGCGCTGGGGGGTGCAGGCTTCAGTCTATCAGGGAGGGGTCCGTCGAAGAGCCAGGTTTGGAGGTTTCTTGCGAAGATGGGATGCGATGTAGTCTGCCTGAGGTGGAGCGGAATAGCGTTCCAGGCCTTGGCCATGAGGAAGGAGAAGGAGCGGCCTCCTTTTCTGGTTCTTTTGGTGCGAGGGAACATGGCGTAAAAGAGCTGGGCTGATCGTAGGGTCCTTTGGGTGCATGGAATTTGAGTTGGCTGTTCAGGTATGCTGGTCTAGTGTCGTGGAGGGCCTTTTGTGCGTGTGTGAGCATCTTGAAAGTGACTCTTGCCTCGATGGGGAGCCAGTAGAGTGTGTGGAGGTGCTGGGAGATGTGGCAGTGTCTTGGCAGGTTGAGGACCAGTCTTGAGGCGGTGTTCTGGATGTTCTGTAGCTTGCGGGTGAGGTTTTTGTTTATTCCGGCATAGAGTGCGTTGCGGTAGTCAAGTCTGCTGGTGAACAGGGCGTGAGTGACGGTCTTTCTGTGTTCGAGGGGGATCCATTTGAAGGTCTTACATAGGAAGCGGAGGGTGTGGAAGCAGGAGGACGAGACGGAGTTGATCTGGTGGTCCATTTTGAGCTTGGAGTCAAGGATGATTCCCAGGTTGCGTGCATGGTCCATGGGGGTGGGCGGGTTTCCGAGGGCGGGGGGCCACCAGGCGTCATTCCAGGTGTTGGGGTTTGGGCCCATTATGAGCACTTCCGTCTTGTTGGTGTTTAGTTGTAGGCAGCTGTTTTTCATCCATTTGGCGACTGCTTCCATGCCTTCTCAAAAGTTGTGTCTGGCGATGTTGGGTTCGTTGGATAGGGAGAGGATGCATTCTTACAGAAAATTCTGGGCCACTTTCAGAAAAGATAGGAACTCTGTGCCTTTCCTGAAGTTTAATTTTGTTTCTCAATAAACTGAGCCTTGAAAGGTTTTCCCATCTGCTACCTCCCACATTGACTTGATTAAGGTCTGGAAGGTTGACTGAAAGATGATTTCTTTACAATTCGGAATTAAAATGAAGAGGAGTTCTGAGTCTGTCTAAATGAGAAAGAGTTTCCTTTCTCCTTGAAACTCCTTCAAAATATCTTCTCCAATTCAGGGCCAAAAAGCTTACTTCCCTTAAAAGTTATACCAACGGCATGCTCTTTCTGTGTAGAGTTTGTATACCAAACCCTCCAAAAATACATTTTGCCTAGCTGCAATAATTGTTCCTTCAGGCAAATACCATAGACAGAAAGACCAGCAGAAAATAAAAACAAGAAATATGCAACAAAAAAAGGAGCACGTAGCGGACCACCGCACACAACGCCCAAATCCGTAAAACTGCAGCTATTTTCCTAGAAACACAGGATGTCGAGCGACGTCACCAAGACTCAAACCGGGTCCACCAGCCACCAGGGCGACCGCTCCAGCCCTAAGGCCACATCCTTCAAACTTCCCATGTACACACTGCACTTAGAAACAGGACCGTCAACCCCAGTCAAAATGGGGGAAACCAATTCCCGAATGTTGTGAGGCAAACACAGAACCACCGTGTAACCGGAGCCTGAAACCCCTCTAGGAAGAGTACAATACAAATATAGAATAACACACTCACCCAGAGTACGCTGATCCCATATACCAGCACCAGAACACCACGACCCCAAAAAACAACGATTTGGCAGAGACAGAAACGTGACAGCAGCAGATGAGCCGAGCAGAAGCGAGAGCCCCTACCATCACGGTCACACCATTCCTACCAACTGAAACCCAGGATTGTAGTTTTGTTGTGCGAGAATAATGCAACGTGTATGCGCAAGTGCCAGACACCTCCAAAAACCAAATTCACAACACAACGGAAGCTATGGGCCAGAAGGTGAGAGAAACACAACACACAATACATCAGTAAGAAACTGAAAGAGTCCCACCAAGGATTGGAGCCATGCAAAGGACACCAACAAAACACAAGCAGCATGCCGTCGGTCCTGAGGAACGGTTGAGAAAAACGGCAACACACCGTACAGGGAGCATCAGAGGCAACGGCCGTAGAGAGCGTCACCAGGCAGAATGCAGCCATGCACGGCTCCTGGCAACTCGCTTGCTCACCCCAAAGAGACATGCCCAGCAAGCGTACAAACGTGGTGAGGCCCCTTGAGACCGGCTCCACAACTCGGAGCCGTAAACGTATATAAAAAGTGGGGTTGTTGCTCAGTGGTAGAACGCAAGCTTTGCAAGTATGAGGCCCCGGGTTCAATTCCTGGCATCCCCGGCATCCCCAGGCCACTCCACGCTTTAGCTAGAAGGCTAGCCCTCCATGGTGTGTACAAAAAGAGATACCCCTAGCTCAGTGGTAGAGATATGGGCCAAACCGCCCAACCGAGGCCGCTAGAGGCAGCGAACCCCCGCTGCAGCCGGTGCCCCACCATCCCCTCAGGACAGGAACAGAATAGGTTTCAGAGAGTACCCCTGGGGGCCCCGAAAAACCAGACAACCACGAGGTGGAGGCACGCCCAGTTACCGTAGAGCGAGTACCCCTGGGCGCCCCCACACCCACCTCGCCCACACCCCCCAAGCTGCCCCAGCAATGGGAGACCCGGGGAGGTCAGGAGCAATGTAGGAGAGTAGGGTCTGCTTTCTATGTTCACCCCCACTTTTTGCTTTTGCTTTGCTGGTTTTCGACTTAGATGTGGCTGTGGGCCTGCTAATCAGACCCACAGCCCTGCTGTTCTCTCTCTAAATTAATACTATGTACTTTAGGTGCATAACCTAATTGGATAGGATCACCTTATTGGCCCCTGTACAGTGTAATCACCCCTTGGTTAGGTGTAGTATTCCTATACCTACCTTATATATAGACACATGTGTACCTATCAGCCACTCCTATGGCAGGCCTTAACAATCCTGGAGGCAGAGTGCTTGGTAACATGTGAGATAGTGCTCTAGCATGAGCTGAGCCTGTCTGCAGCTTTTGGAACCATGTCCTTATAGCTGTTCTATGATATAGCCTACCATATACTCTTAAAGTGCCTTATAATCTTAAACGGTTATGGTAACTATGGTTTGGCTTTATCAAAACATGTCGTATAAGGTGTCTAACACTTTGGAATAATACCCCCATCCCATTTATGGTGATGAGGATATTATCCATCCTTCTAGAGGGAGAAGACATGTTGAAACCTACTTACCCGGTTAAAGTTAACCAGAGCCCCAGCAGCACAAAATGGATGCTGCTGCCACGACACAAGTCTGACCTCCTGCTGCTGGGAGTGATCCCGGCACGGGAGGCTTGGACAATAGGTTTCCTGCCTTGGGGGGTGCGAGCACCACCCCAGACAGGCCTTAGTGTATTGGGGCAGGGAGGGATGAAAGAAACTAGACACTGCCTGGGGCACACAAGGTGTCCCATGCATAGTCCAGTTCAAACCGGTGCTGGGGCACTCCAGCCCCAGTCCTGGTGCGAAACTGGACAAAGGGAAGGGGGTGTAACCACCCCCTCCCAGGTCCCACCCATAAGGCGTGACCTAGCAGGCAACCCAGCCCCCCAGATTAGTATAAGTGTGGTAGCTGGGGCCCAGGAGATTAGATTATCATGAACCTGCAACTTGAACAGAAACTCTGGACCTTCGACATTCGACGAAAGAAGAAGACTGAAGAATCTCCCTTGTGGCCAAGGAGTGGTCACCCTGTGCAAACAGGCACCATCAAGAGACTTACCCTTTGCTTTGCTGAAGTTCTACGAGGGACCGACTGCAGAGCCTGACCAGAGCCTTGACTTCCAGACTTCTCCGACCCTGATCCACATCCACAGCCGAGCTGAGATCCGTGGAGGCGACGAGAGACGTGGGACTGGCTACCTGGGAAAAGTGGCGCGTATCTTCCAGCGCAGCTTCTGAGGCACCCTCGAAGTTGTGCACCGGGGATTGAGAAGCCCCAACCCCAAGCACCATCTGCACCGAAGATCAGCCCCCCACACTCCACGAGTGTGGGGGGCCCTTCTGCATTTTCCTGCTTGCCACATCTGTCCGGTTGCTTGCCCGTTGGCTAGTAACCTTTGCGACGACACACCTTCGATTTTCCACTGCTGGTTTGGCTCCTCTAGACTGGCTCCCGCTCCTCTGTAAAAGAGAAGCACCCCAGACCTTCCTGGTCTGCACCAGAAGCAAGTCCTCCATTCTTCGTGGGTTCTGCTTGCCAAGGCTTGGTGAGTCCTAGTTCGACTTTGACGCCGCCGACAGCACGAGCCTTCGTGGGACAGCTCGCCTCCTGGTCCTGGTCGTCCTCGACGTCTCCTGGTAACCGTGGCTGCTGCGACAAGCTTCACCTCTTCACCTGCAATCTCCTGGTTCCTTCCTTGTTCCACGTGGTCACTGGCTAGTGACCCAGACTCTGTCCCTTCTGCTTGCAGGTATCCTTCCTTCTTGATCCCGGACTTGGGATCCACTGGACACTCTTCACTGACTGCCTGTCAGCATCTTTCCTTCAGGCATCCATAGGAGTCGACAACGAAACCCGACGCAAGTTAACACCTATGCACCCGCAGCCCGTGGGCTAGGTAACTTGGGTACTCCGGGGCTCATCAGGGTATTGACTATCCTAGTGTCTAGTTCTCAAGTCTCGACTTCCTAGCTACTCCAGAAGTGTCCTAAATCTTATTAATTCTAAACTGTACTATTTTTATCGATTATAGGCATTACGTGTGAGTGTTTCCACTCTGCACCTGAATCCCGTGGGCCTCCCACCTCCTAACCTTGGGTAGTATAGTGTAGCCCCAGCGATTCCCTAGGCCTAGGCCTATCCTATTTCCGTGACAGTGGTTCTTATACCACTTACTTAGTATATGGTTTGCGTGGCCCCTAGGGCCTAACTGTATTACTTACCTGTGTGACTTAATGTATGCTTGAATAAGACTGTGTTGTACTTACCTCAAATCTCATAAAGAGTGCTAAGGGTTTGACTAGAATAACTACACTTTATTTCATATATATATCTGTTGTGGGGTCCTTTCATTTGGTATTCAAGGGGTTACAAATGGTATAACAGCTGGCTTCACATGCCATTCAGAGTTTAGCCTAAGACTGCTCTTGTCCATGCTACCACTAGGCTAGCTGGTCTATAAGGTTGACTTTACAACCAATCACCATAAGGGTTGTTTGGACTGATACAAGGTGTACACTAGAATTAGTGACATCATATATCAGGCCAACTTCTCACATTGGTGAGCAGCGGTTGGGATCTGAGCTTGCTGTTGTAATACCATTGTAATCTTGAGATACTAAATTGAAAGATCACACAGATATTGTTTAGGTGCATATAACATAGATTATAAATACTTACGTCCTACTGGACTTAGTTGTTGTAGGTTGAAGGGCCTAGCACACCCTGTCTACAACTACTAGAGAGGTTTAGTAGATACAACTAGTGTAGGTAGGTGCACACACCACACCCTCACTAGATCATGTCTCTGGGAGGAGATCTAGTAGATTCTCTCTCAGGAGGGGTAGGTCTTAGAAAGATCCCCTCTAGATATGATACCCTAACTTTTCAGGAGATGAGACAATTGTGTACCTCCAGAAAGTTAAAACAGGGTGCAAACCCTACCCTCCTTCAACTAGTAGAGATGCTAGAGGAGTATGATGCCCTTAGGGCCTCCCAGGCTGATACCCTAGGTACAGGGGAGGGTCTACCCGCTACAGATGAGTCAGATGGGACTTCAGATGAGGAGGTAGACAGCCAGGTCAAAGTAGGAAGACTTAGCCAGGCTAACTGAAGCTTACATTGGAGACTGCATCCCCCCCCCCCATTCAGACCCCCAAGTGGACTTAACCAGAGAAACAGGAGAGACAGATTCCCTTCAAGGAATCCATCCACTCCCATGTCTCTAGCATCTCTAATGCCTCTTCTCACGGGGGAATGACTTCCCCCCAGAGAAAAGAGCATGAAGCCAGAATGAGGGAAGCTAATCTAAGGATTGAGAGGGAAGAACTTGCCCTTGCCAAGGAGAAGCTTGCTCTGGCTAGAGAGCAGAAGTTAAGTGGGTTAAAACCCACTGGTGGCAGCAATATCCCTAAGGCTAGAGACAGGACCTATGATAATAGAAACCTGAGCAAGATTGTCCCTCCCTACAAGAGTGGGGATGACATCCACAAATGGATAACTGCTTTGGAGAGAGCCTGCAAAGTATAGCAGGTACCCCAAAGTCAGTGGGCAGCTTTCTTGTGGCTCTCCTTCTCTGAGAAAGGTAGAGACAAGCTCCTCACAGTTAGTGATGAGGATGCTGAGAATTACACTGTCCTGAAGAGTGCTCTAATTGATGGGTTTGGCCTAACCACTGAACAATACAGGTTGTTGTTCAGGGATACCCAGAAGACACAGACTCAGGACTGGACTGACTTTGTAGATTGTGCCACTAAGGCTTTGGAAGGCTGGCTATTGGGAAGTAAGGTTAAGGACTATACAGGATTGTATAATTTGATCATGAGAGAACAAATCCTTAACAACTGTCCAAACCAGCTACTGCATCAACACCTGATTGATTCTGATCTGACTTCTCCCCAAGAATTGGGAAAGAAGGCAGATAGATGGGTCAGGACTAGAGTTAAGCAGAAAAACCAGAACCAGGGCGGTGATCAGAAAAAGGCAGACCAGAAGGGTATAGATCAGAAACAAAAAGACCAGAAGTCTTCACCAGGCCCCCAAAAGGCTAGAGGGGGAGGGTGGTCCCAAAAAGGATAAGAAGAAAGATGGCCAAAAGAAACCATGGTGCAACTATTGTAAGTCAAACTCACATTGGTTTAGAGAGTGCACCAAAAAGGATAAGCCCCCAGCCACCATTGCCCCTAAGGCAACTGTACCCCCTAGTTCAGCTGTAAGTGGTGGTTCCCAGCAAAAGGGTGTAGTAGGGTTAACCCTGGGAACTGAGGAGGATTCTGGCCTAGTCAGGATACCTACTCAGGCTGTTCTGATCTGTGAGGGGGGCATAGCTTTGTCCTCTACTATAGGCCCCAGTAACCTGGGCAAGTACAGACAGACTCCTTTTATCAATGATAGGATGGCTCAGGCCTACAGGGACACTGGGGCTAGTGTCACAATGGTGACACCTGCCTTTGTGGACCCTGGACAGATCATACTAGGTGAGAACTACCTAGTGACCAACGCTAGCAATGCCACTACCTCCCATAGTATGGCAATTGTTAACTTCTCCTGGGGAGAGGTAACTGGCCTCAAGAAAGTTGTTGTTAGTTCAGACCTTCCTGTGGAGTGTTTACTGGGCAATGATCTTGAAACTTCAGTTTGGTCTGAAGTGGAGTATAGGACCCATGCAGAAATGCTGGGGATAGATGCACATGTCCTTGCTGTGACCAGGTCACAGGCCAAAAAGTGTAACACTGAACAAGTGCTGGATCCTGGAACCATGGACCAGTCACAACCCAAGAGAAAGAGCAGTAGGGTAAAGGCTGTGCCTTCCCCCCTGCCTCAGGTAATGGATCAGCCCTCACAGGAGGATGATTCTGAGAGCCCTGAAGGAACAGATCTGAGGCAGGCACAATTAGACTGCCCCTCTCTTGAACCCCTCAGACAGCAGGCTGCTGCTGAGGCTGCAGGGAATGCTCAAGGTACCCATAGAGTGTATTGGGATGAAGGGCTGCTGTATTCAGAGGCTAGAGACCCCAAGCCTGGTGCATCCAGGAGGTTGGTCATACCACTGAAGTTCAGAGGCTTCCTTCTTACCTTGGCCCATGATATTCCCCTTGTAGGACACTTAGACCAGAACAAGACTTGGGACAGGCTTGTCCCTCACTTTCACTGGCCTCATATGTCAGAAGATACCAAGGAGTTTTGTCACTCCTGTGTCACCTGCCAAGCCAGTGTCAAATCAGGTGGCACCACAAAGGCCCCCCTCATACCACTACCTGTGGTGGGGGTTCCCTTTGAGAGAGTGGGCATAGATATTGTAGGACCAATGGACCCACAAACAGCATCTGGGCACAGATTCATAGTGGTGATAGTGGACCATGCCACCAGGTATCCAGAAGCTATTCCCCTAAGGACCACAACAGCTCCTGTTGTGGCAAGGGCCCTACTTGGAGCATTCTCCAGAGTGGGCTTTCCAAAGGAGGTCATTTCTGACAGAGGTGCCAACTTCATGTCAGGATATTTGACTGCAATGTGGAAGGAGTGTGGTGTGAACTACAAGTTCACCACACCCTATCACCCACAGTGCAATGGGCTTGTGGAGAGATTCAACAAGACCCTAAAAGGGATGATAAAAGGTTTACCAGACAAGCTTAGGCGAAGATGGGACATCCTTTTACCCTGCCTTCTGTTTGCTTACAGAGAGGTCCCACAAAAGGGGGTTGGCTACAACCCTTTTGAGCTTTTGTTTGGGCATCCTGTAAGAGGACCCCTATGTTTAGTAAGGGAAGGATGCGAGAGACCTCTCAGACAACCCAAACTTGATATAGTGGATTATGTACTTGGTCTCCGCTCCAGGATGGCAGAGTATATGAAGAAGGCTTCTAAAAACCTTGAGGCAAGCCAAAAACTCCAAAAAGCTTGACATGACCAAAAGGCTGTGCTGACTGTGTACCAGCCAGGGCAGAACGTGTGGGTGTTGGAGCCAGTGGCCCCAGCAGCACTCCAAGACAAATGGTCTGGACCCCACACTATTGTTGAGAAAAAGGGAGAAGTCACCTACTTGGTGGACCTTGGGACTCCCAGGAGCCCCCACAGGGTGCTTCATGTCAACAGATTGAAGGCATATGTTGACAGGGCAGACATGGGCTTACTCATGGCTACAGATGAGAGGCAGGAGGAAGAGAGTGACCCTCTCCCAGACCTGTTGACTCAGAACCCTGATGATGGCTCAGTTGATGGTGTGGTCTTTTCTGACAGCCTCGCTGTCCATCAGCAACAGGGCTGCAGACAAGTTCTGCAATCCTACAGACATATGTTCTCTCTGACCCCAAGTCAGACAAACTGGTGCACCCATGAGGTGGACACTGGTGACAGTCTGCCTGTGAAGAGTAACATCTACAGGGAACCCGACCATGTCAGGGACTGCATAAAAGTTGAGGTACAAAAGATGTTGGAGCTGGGAGTCATTGAACCTTCAGAGAGCCCTTGGGCTAGTCCTGTAGTTCTTGTGCCAAAACCTCACACCCAAGATGGTAAGAGAGAGATGAGGTTTTGCGTGAACTACAGAGGTCTCAATGCTGTCACTAGGACAGATGCTCACCCAATACCTAGGGCAGATGAGCTCATTGACAGACTGGCAGCTGCTAAGTTTTTGAGCACATTTGACCAGACAGCAGGCTACTGGCAGATCAGACTAGCTGAGAATGCAAAGGCCAAAACTGCTTTCTCGACCCCAGGAGGACATTATCAATTTGTGGTAATGCCCTTTGGTTTGAAGAATGCACCTGCCACTTTCCAAAGGTTGGTGAATTAAGTCCTTACTGGGTTGGATGACTACTGTGCAGCTTATCTTGATGATATTGCTGTCTTTAGCTCCACCTGGGAGGATCACCTGGTCCACCTGAGGAATGTTTTAGAGGCCCTGCAAAAGGCAGGCCTCACTATCAAGGCCACTAAGTGCCAGATAGGGCAGAGCAAGGTTGTGTACCTGGGCCACGTAGTTGGTGGGGGTCAGGTTCAACCACTGGAGAGCAAGATCCAGACCATAAAGGACTGGACTCCTCCAACTACCCAGACTCAGGTCAGAGCTTTCTTGGGCCTGACTGGGTACTACAGAAAGTTTGTTAAGAACTATGGGTCCATTGTGATACCACTTAATGACTTGACCTCCAGGAAAATGCCAAAAAAAGTTCAGTGAACAGTAAGCTGTCAAAAAGCATTTGATGACCTGAAGCAGGCCATGTGCAGTGCACCTATTCTGAAAAGTCCAGACTACTCCAAAGAGTTTATTGTCCAGACAGATGCTTCTGAGTTGGGTGTGGGAGCTGTTCTTTCACAACTTAATATGGATGGTCAAGACCAGCCCATTGCTTTTATAAGTAGAAGGCTGACCCCTAGAGAGAAACGTTGGTCAGCTATTGAGAGGGAGGCCTTTGCTGTGGTTTGGGCCCTGAAGAAGCTGAGGCCATACTTGTTTGGCACTCACTTCAAGATTCAGACAGACCATAAGCCCCTCTTGTGGCTAAATCAGATGAAGGGTGAAAATCCCAAACTTCTTAGGTGGTCCATTTCCCTACAGGGGATGGACTTCACAGGGGAACATAGACCTGGGACTGACCATGCCAATGCAGATGGACTCTCCAGATATTTCCACTTAGAACATGAAGACTCAACTGGTCAAGGTTAGTTTAATGTCCCTAAGTTTGGGGGGGGGGTTGTGTAGGAGAGTAGGGTCTGCTTTCTATGTTCACCCCCACTTTTTGCTTTTGCTTTGCTAGTTTTCGACTTAGATGTGGCTGTGGGCCTGCTAATCAGACCCACAGCCCTGCTGTTCTCTCTCTAAATTAATACTATGTACTTTAGGTGCATAACCTAATTGGATAGGATCACCTTATTGGCCCCTGTACAGTGTACCTTGGGTACCCAGGGCATAGGTGTACCCTAGGCCTACCAGGGGCTGCAGCATGTATTATGCCACCCCTGGCTTGGCCTTCCATTAGGACACAACTGGCTGATCACTCAGCTGGGACAAGGTTGTGTAATCACCCCTTGCTTAGGTGTAGTATTCCTATACCTACCTTATATATAGACACATGTGTACCTATCAGCCACTCCTATGGCAGGCCTTAACAATCCTGGAGGCAGAGTGCTTGGTAACATGTGAGATAGTGCTCTAGCATGAGCTGAGCCTGTCTGCAGCTTTCGGAAACCATGTCCTTATAGCTGTTCTATGATATAGCCTACCATATACTCTTAAAGTGCCTTATAATCTTAAACGGTTATGGTAACTATGGTTTGGCTTTATCAAAACATGTTGTATAAGGTGTCTAACACTTTGGAATAATACTCCCATCCCATTTCTGGTGATGAGGATATTATCCCTTCCTTCTAGAGGGAGAAGACATGTTGAAACCTACTTACACGGTTAAAGTTAACCAGAGCCTCAGCATCATAAAATGGATGCTGCTGCCACAACACAAGTCTGACCTCCTGCTGCTGGGAGTGATCCCGGCACGGGAGGCTTGGACAATAGGTTTCCTGCCTTTGGGGGGTGCGAGCACCACCCCAGACACGCCTTAGTGTATTGGGGCAGGGAGGGATGAAAGAAACTAGACACTGCCTGGAGCACACAAGGTGTCCCATGCATAGTCCAGTTCAAACCGGTGCTGGGGCACTCCAGCCCCAGTCCTGGCGCGAAACTGGACAAAGGGAAGGGGGTGTAACCACCCCCTCCCAGGTCCCACCCATAAGGCGTGACCTAGCAGGAAACCCAGCCCCCCAGATTAGTATAAGTGTGGTAGATGGGCCCCAGGAGATTAGATTATCCTGAACCTGCAACTTGAACAGAAACTCTGGACCTTCGACATTTGACGAAAGAAGAAGACTGAAGAATCTCCCTTGTGGCCAAGGAGTGGTCACCCTGTGCGAACAGGCACCATCAAGAGACTTACCCTTTGCTTTGCTGAAGTTCTACGAGGGACCGACTGCAGAGCCTGACCAGAGCCTTGACTTCCAGACTTCTCCGACCGTGATCCACATCCACAGCCGAGCTGAGTTCCGTGGAGGTGACGAGAGACGTGGGACCGGCTACCTGGGAAAAGTGGCGAGTATCTTCCAGCGCAGCTTCAGCGGCACCCTTAAAGTTGTGCACCAGGGATTGAGAAGCCCCAACCCCAAGCACCATCTGCACCGAAAATCAGCCCCCCACACTCCACGAGTCCTGCGTGGGGCCCTTCTGCATTTTCCTGCTTGCCGCGTCTGTCCGGTTGCTTTCCCGTTGGCTAGTAACCTTTGCGACGACACACCTTCGATTTTCCACTGCTGGTTTGGCTCCTCCAGACTGGCTCCTGCTCCTCTGTAAAAGAGAAGCACCCCAGATCTTCCTGGTCTGCACCAGAAGCAAGTCCTCCATTCTTCGTGGGTTCCGCTTGCCAAGGCTTGGTGAGTCCTAGTTCAACTTCGATGCCGCCGACAGCACGAGCCTTCGTGGGACAGCTCGCCTCCTGGTCCTGGTCGTCCTCGACGTCTCCTGGTACCCGTGGCTGCTGCGACAAGCTTCACCTCTTCACCTGCAATCTCCCGACATCTCCTGGTTCCTTCCTGGTCACT
This sequence comes from Triturus cristatus, assembly GCF_964204655.1. NCBI lineage: Eukaryota > Metazoa > Chordata > Amphibia > Caudata > Salamandridae > Triturus > Triturus cristatus. The sequence continues at coordinate 503,177,467 of NC_140594.1, read as the reverse complement.
GGCTAGTGACCCAGACTCTGTCCCTTCTGCTTGCAGGTATCCTTGCTTCTTGATCCCGGCCTTGGGATCCACCGGACACTCTTCACTGACTGCCTGTCAGCATCTTTCCTTCAGGCATCCATAGGAGTCGATGACGAAACCCGACGCAAGTTCACACCTATGCACCCGCAGCCCGTGGGCTAGGTAACTTGGGTACTCCGGGGCTCATCAGGGTATTGACTATCCTAGTGTCTAGTTCTCAAGTCTCGACTTCCTAGCTACTCCAGAAGTGTCCTAAATCTTATTAATTCTAAACTGTACTATTTCTATCGATTATACGCATTACGCGTGAGTGTTTCCACTCTGCACCTGAATCCCGTGGGCCTCCCACTTCCTAACCTTGGGTAGTATAGTGTAGCCCCAGCAATTCCCTAGGCCTAGGCCTATCCTATTTCCGTGACAGTGGTCCTTATACCACTTACTTAGTATATGGTTTGCGTGGCCCCTAGGGCCTAACTGTATTACTTACCTGTGTAACTTAATGTATGCTTGAATAAGACTGTGTTGTACTTACCTCGAATCTCATAAAGAGTGCTGAGGGTTTGACTAGAATAAATACACTTTATTTTATATATATATATCTGTTGTGGTGTCCTTTCATTTGGTATTCAAGGGGTTACAAATGGTATAACAACTGGCTTCACATGCCATTCAGAGTTTAGCCTAAGACTGCTCTTGTCCATGCTACCACTAGGATAGCTGGTCTATAAGGTTGACTTTACAACCAGTCACCATAAGGGTTGTTTGGACTGATACAAGGTGTACACTAGAATTAGTGACATCATATATCAGGCCAACTTCTCACAAGCGACACCAACAGAAGGAGCGCTACCAGGGGGGGAGGGGGTCCCGGGCACGAGTATAACAAAAACACTCTGCCCACACTGACGAGGGGAGAGGAAAAAGGCCGCCAGGAAGAGCCCCAGACCCCCTCGTCCGTCCCCCTGTAAACCCGTGGCTCGCTAAAGCAGAGCCTAACCGGCCCAGACTGACACCGGTAGAAAGAAGGAGGATGGTCCCAGAGTCCTAGGGCCCGCTAGAGCAAGGCCACCAACCAGGGAACCCAGTTCCAGCTACTGCAGAATCCACTTACCTGAAACACGCTCCGGAGAATCTGTGGCACAGAACCAAAAAAACAGGCTGAAGGGTTGGGCAGGCCCGCCTCTCATAGAGGTCAAGGGTGTACTGGGTCGGCCATATTGGGAAGGCATGAGAGCCTAACTTTTTTTTGCTTTGGAGGGTTCTGGTGTGGAGCTGAAGCTCACTTCGTTATTCATGTGGCGAGGAAGACTTACAAGGAGGTCATTTCCGTATAAAAATGTATGCATGTGCTGAAAATCCTAGTATGCAATATTTTGGTGTTTATTTTTATTTGTTTAATATGTCAATCAATCAAAATAATCTTTATTTCGGTCGTAGACCATAAAAGATAAGCAATCCATAACAACATACAATTATACAGAAAAAAGAAATGGGAATTGCAATTCATAAACAGTAAGTACAATAAAGATTAGATTAATTGACAGTAATTCATTAAAACAGTAAAAAAGAGATTAAAAGATTAAAATGTCATAAAAACAGTAAGAAAATAGCATCAATGAGTGTTAATTTGTTCCAGGGGATTAGACAATAAAAGGGAACTTCTCCTGCGCCACACAGCATGCCAGAAACGTGATACCGAAAAAACTATAGGTAATGCAGTGTCTGTCTTCAGGATTCTGTAGGCAACTTTACAATGTGTAGTCCCCAAATTCCTACAGAGTTGAAGAAGCCAACGTTTTCTGATAAGTTTATATGTGGGGCAAAAAAAGAGGACATGTAGGTCACTTTCACTAGAAGCTCCATAGGTTGGGCAGTCAGAAGGATTATTTATCAACCATTTTCCTGTGAATGCTCTCAGGGGCAATGTTCCATACCTGAATTGCATATATAATTTCCTAGAGGCGTTAGGCTCCATCAGATCTAAAACTGACTCTATTTTGAAGTCTTCTTTAATATTAAAGAAGTCCATGGTCAGTGAGCCTAGCTTGTTATTGGTTAGCATCATGTTTTTGTTATTTAACCAAAAGGCGTTTGCCAATTCAGCTCTAGAGAGTATAGGGGCGTTTATTTCAGGATGGTGCCATAGAGCAGGAAAGCCTAATCTGAAAAGCTCTCTCTTTATATAAAGTAACCACGGTATATTGTCTATACCACGGGGGGTCAATAGCGATTTTAAGTCATTTTGATAGTCCTCTAACTCTGGAGTTGCCCACAGCCTGCGCCAATACAATAGTGGCCTTAAAGCAATTTCGTCTTCAATATACCTCACTCCCAAGTCCATTCTGAGTGGTATAAGGGGAGTGCTGGATGGTAAGGACAATAGCGACCTTAAGAACTGGTTCTCAGATCTGCCAATGTCTCTGGTTAGACAGTGCCCCCATAGTTCAACCCCATACAGAGATGCAGCCCGTGCTTGTACTTTATATATCTCAATGATGGGGGCTATCGGTTTTGAGATGGAAGCTCCCTTGCAGGACATCTGGATTAGGTGCTAGCACTGGGGAGCAACAAAAGATGTAATGAGGTGATGACTTTCTAAATGAACAATCGCTGCGTTCTGAGGGGACAAGGGCCCCTTTATTTGGCAACGGACTCTGAGACCAGCACATTGAGCAAACACTTACTCGGATCTATTGAAATTAGCGCTCGGGGAGAACACCGCCACACAGAATTCTTCGAAGGACAAAGCCTCTAAAAATGTAAGTGGCTGTGCCTATTTTGGGATTTTATACAAAGGCGTGGGTGCAGCACTTCACTGACTGCTTCTAGAAGTTTCTATTGTTTGAAAACAGAGTGCGGAGATGAGCAAGAGGAATGCAGACACAAAACAAGCCAAAAGCTCAATGGTGCGGTCTTCTATGCGGTCACTTCCTCACAAGGGATGAACACAGAAACTAGATGCATTGGCGCAGAGCAGCAGAGCTCTCGACAAAAGCTTTTGTCAACTGTGGGTGGCTGGGCTGACGCTTTTTTTTTTATATATATATACAGACAAATATCAGCAGGTGTGTCCTCTGGGCCCACGGTGTGTCTGCTGTAACACTGCAGAAAAGTATTGCTGCCTTGTTCCGAGTCCCAAACTATTCCTGATTTGGGGGGAGAGGATAGGTGCGACAAATAGCAAGGCTGCAGTCTGGAATACACCTCAGACATCTGTAATCCAGTACAAGACTGTGCCTGTCCCTTTACCTAATTCCTGCTTTCTCCCTTTGTCGTGGGTTTTCGGTCTTTATCTTCCCCCTTCTTTCACGTGTGTGTGTTTTCTCTTCCTCTTGCTCGTGGTTAATAACTGATCAAGAAAAAAAATGAGCGCTGGTGGGCGCCACATGCAACCGGCTCAAATTAAGCATTGGCTCAGCTCGGAGCAGGGAATACATGCAGCATTCCCTGGGTGCCTTTTTTTTAGTGTGTGTGTGGTATTGCCACCCTAATCACAGCAACTCCTAGAATAATTCCTTTAGTATCCTGCTCATTCTTTGTTCTAATATTGTAATCACAATTCCCTTTATTGAAATTGTTATTGTACAAAAAGCTAGGATTGTCTGAAGTTTCTCCAGAGCATGGGATCTCTTTATGACTCTGCCTTTGACTTGCAAGTGGTGTATGTATGTGTGTGTGTGGATGGGTGGGGAGGCGGAGGCACCTCACAAAAGAAACGCTGTTTCCAGGTTTAGGCTTTTATGAGATGAAATAATGCATTCTGGGTGATCTAGTCTTGGTTCGCTTGATTAAACTAATTAAACTATCACACATGAAACGGATGTTTTATCGGGTGAAAACCTCATGATAAGAAACAGACCCCGAAATGGAATGGAACAATTGATTAACAGACTCAGCACACCTTATTATATTGATTGTTTTCATTCACGGACGACGTAACTCATTGAGTTCATTGCACGGCGCTGATTTTGGCTGCATGTTATGGGGTACGCTGCTTTCAGCCAGTCTTGGCTTTTCAGTGTGGTGAAATATAGCTATCCAGCATATATTGCTCTCTGCTCAGCAACCTCCGGCTTCAGCATAATCCAGTAACCCCCTGCACGTGTTCTGCATCAGCACACCTTTAAATCCCCCATAAAAAACCCCGGCTCGGGGCGCGTCTGCGAAGCACTTTTCCCGGTTGCTTTTAGGGGCTTCGCTCCAATTATTTTCCGTATTTTTTTTATGCTCCTTCCGATAAGAGAGAGCCCGTTCCTTCCCATAAAGCGACGTATTGTGCTCCTGATACAGGGGGAGGGGAGAGCCGGCCCAGCTGGTCCCAGTTACGGCCATCCTGCCGGGATTAGAGTAGGTGCGCCGGAGACCCTGCCTGCTCTCCTCGGGTTACACTACTGCCCCTCTCCAGAGCCATTACTGTGGCCTGCTCTGATATCAAAGAGAAGCGTGATTCAGTGGAGTGACTGTGCCGCTGCTGACTCAGTCCCTGCTGAATACAATGCAGCGCGTTATTACTACGACAAGTCAGTCAGCCATTACTCGAGGACATATCTTCGAGAGGGAGCCTGGTTCTATATCACGGCCAGAGCTGCCGTCCGTGGAATCGCGGTACCGGGTTTGAGTCTCGGCGTAGGGTCAACATCCTTTGATTCTGGGCAAATCACTTCATCTCGTGCCTGCCGAAAATGTATGTGTCCTTGGTGCTCATGTAAAGGCTCCACTACCTCCGGGTCGAGTTCCGCTAAATAAAAACTGCAACAAAAAATTGTTGCAATAATTATATTAGCCTAATCGGCTGAATGCAAGTACAGCATCGCCCACAATGCGTTAGGTTGTTGCATGAAAGCCTATATGTTGTAATAGTGTGCCCATGATATGAAGTGGGATAAGCATCATCATCTGGGTTCATTTAATCTCTTTGCATTAGGCCCAGTGGTACTGGTTATGCCACTGGCTTGAGACAGATAAGGTGTTCTGAATCCTGTTGTCATTACCTGCCTTCCATACAGATGCCACGTTTCTTGTGTCCATGCCTAATGGGCTGCTCTAGGCCAGTTTTTTTTCCTTTGAATTCTAGGACTTGTAGTTTACTTATTTATTTGTTTATTTATTTATTTCTGCATTTTTATAAAGCGTGGACTTTACCCGAAGGTGTCAGAGCGCTGTACAATAGAACCAGTTACGTTACATGAGAGAAATGTTACAAAATAGAACGTACAAAAATAGCAGGACGCAGAATCAAACACAGCAAGCAAGAGGAACACAATATCAAAACACAGCAAGCAAGGAATGTACAAAAAATAAATAAATATAACAAATTTACAATGACTAACGAACTTCCTGGCGGGGTCTGAGAATGAAGGAATTAGTTATGAAAGTGTCTTTGGAATAGAAGAGATTTGAGGTTCGCTTTGAAGATCCGGATGGAGGTGGTGGCACGGAGCAAAGGAGGAAGCGAGTTCCTTTCTGTTCTGTTGAGTTCTGTTTTATTATGGAACAAAAGACTACATGTCCCAGAGTTCAAATAAAAAACATGGACTGGAGCTGCACATCACATATGGACCTGGGAAACCTGGCAGGGCTGCTTCAAAATGTTTATAATTGTTTTTATACAATACTTCATTTGACATGTTTGCAATATCTAAGTGCTGCAAATAACGTGTCTCTACGACCCAATATGATGGTACTAAATGAGCGAACAAAAGAAGCTCGTGTTAGGCAGAAGACCATACATTTATATGTAACATATTTTAAGGATAACCACTGACCTTAAATAATTTCCATTGTTATAAATGGCGATACAGTTCCATCTTGTAAACATCCATTACAATTACTGCAATACTCAGGATGTTCCCTGAAGAAGGGATAGGGAAACAGTCTATGTTAACCCCCACTTCAACTGAAATTATGGAAAGAGATCTGTTCTCTGGACGAGTTATGCAGAACATGGGGTGCTCAGATATCAAATTCAGTCGGGTGGTGAATTCCCACTGGGTCTTACTTAAATGGTGACCCTGCAAATGGCACAGCTTTGTCAAAATACATTTTTTGGTCTGGACTACAGACCACTTTAGCTGCCTGTTGGCAGACCTATTGTTACCAATACATAACATTTATTCAGAGTAAGACTTTGGGTCAGCTTGTTGCTGATAACTGGAAGGCTTTGTTCTGTTGTCTAGCTTGGCTGTCTCTTTTATTCAATGGTTTTCTTGCCTAAACTTGTGTTTTTCCTACTCAAGAGTATTTCACTCTCAAAGCATTATAACTGGATGAGTTGTATCCTTCCATTGCCGACTTGTTGGAACACTTTTTTCTTTTGCATTTAGCCCTTAGTGGGGGTGGTAGGTGCATACATCTACTTTCTCCCTTTCTTGTTTCTCTGTACTCTTGCCCAGGTACTCTTTTACCTTCTATTCTCCCTCACCCCTGTGGCACTCCGTCACGCTCCCTATTTTCAACATTTTTTATACTTTTTTTTTTTAGAAAAGGTCCAGCAGCTGCTAAGTGCTGCTCGATTATTTTTTGTGCATTAGTGAGTACTTGGTCTTCACTTTTTAAAATTGTAATTCACCATTATAACATGGCTACCAATAAATTACAGTTACAACTGTAAATTAAAAATAGCCACCATATGTTAAGTCAGGCATGCACATCCATGTAATGATAAATGAATTGCAACACATACATAAGCATGCCTCAGGACACATGCATGCACATCTGCTACTCCTTTATTTAATAGAAAACTGTGAGAAAGTGCCTTCTTTCTGCATGATTGCCCCCACTTTTTGATGACTTTCTGATGTGCTTTGACTGAGTGTGCCCTGGGCTAAAGTTAATCAGGTACCCAGGGTCTATGTTTTTCCCTAAACCTGCATTAAAAACAAAACCCAATTGGCATATCTCACCACTGGTCAGCCCCTGATAAATAATACCACAGGTACCCAGGTCACTGTGACCAGAAAAGACCCCTAAGGCCCTGTACCACTACACTCACACATTGCCTTTGCAGGCTGCATGTTTTGGTGCAGAACAAAGTGAAGATTCGACATGGCACACACTGTGTGCCATGCCTACAACCCACTGCCCTGGCATAGATCAGGCACCCCTCTAGCTGGGTGCTCTATACCAGTGGTGAGGATACAGGTGCATGAGCCCTGTACCCCTACAGTGTCTAAGTCCATTCTTAGACATTGTAAGTGCAGTGCTGCCATCAAGAGTTTATGGTGCTGGGAGCTGTCATTACGAACTCCACAGCACCATAATAGCTACACTGAAAACTGAGAGGTTTGGTATCAAACTTCTCAGCACATTAAACCCACACTAATGTCAGTGTGGGATTTAATGAAAAATGCACTTAGAGATGCCCCATGAAAAATGACCTACCACTAGTGTCCGGGCTGAGTGGCTGCTTTCAGCTGCCACCACTAGACATGTTTCTGGACCCCTGGGTCGAGAGCCTGCGGCTCTCGGGGGTCTGAAAAAATGCACATCCTGGGGCGAGGTGCCAAGCCTCTTCCTCCAGGATGGGCAGGGTCCACGAAGGGGAAGCTTCAAAGGCTTGCTGCCTTTGTGTGCTTCCCCAGGACACGTGTTGCTTTCAGCAACTGGTCCCCACTGGTTCTGAACCCCACTTTGGGCGGGAGAACCGGCAGGAAAAACAAGTGAGGAAGAGAGGTGTGCCCACCTCTGCCAACTCCACCCATCAGGTGGGGGAGGCAAGGTGAAGCACAACTCTCTGTCCCCACCATCTTGCAGATAGGGGCAATCAGCCAACCAGGGAAAGGCTTATGCCCCCCTGCCATTGGAGGGTGGCATAATAGGGGGTGTACACACACCTGGGAAGGGACCCATTGGTCCCAACCTTTTACCTACCTGTAATGCCCCTAAACCTAGTATTTAGGGGCAACCCTGAACCTTGCTTCCTCAGACAAGAACCTGCAAAAAGAAAAGAAGAAGGACCGAACAGCCGTGCCAAAGCTAGCAAGAGGAGGACGCCCACTGACTTGGCCCTAGTCCTACAGGCCTGTACCCACATCAAACCTGCTCCAGCGAAATCCCGGTGTGTCCTGCAGCCAGTAACCTCGACAAACCTGGAGGACCTGCCTGCCTTCAATCCCAAAAACTCAGTGTCCTGTGTTCAAACAGACTCCAGTTCCGCAAGGATCCGTGGGCCTGCACCACTCTGCAACCAACGCCCAAAGCCCGAGTTCGAGTGGCCCAACACCAAAAGGACATCCCCCCGGTGATCCTGCCCCGAGATCCAGCGACCCCTGACCTGCCTCATGGCTCCAGTTGACGCCTGCAGCCTCAAACTGGAAGGTCCGCCCAACCGCAACGGAGAGCTGGTAAGAAGCTCCAACCCTAAAAGGCAAACCTGCACCCGACACCCTACAGCCTTGGGTGGCCCAACCAATGGTGCCTAACCAACCCCCAAGATCCCAACTTACCTCTCCAAGTGGTGGTCGCACAGACCTTCGTCCCAAAGCCTGCAGGGTTTTGCCAAACAGAGACTTCCGGGGCTTTGGATGCCAAAACAGCACTCTGCACCCAGCCGCCCCAGTGCTGCTGAGAGTGCATTTTTTGTGCGGGCATAAACCCCCATTTGCCCTGAGCTTAAGCCCAGGACCTTTGCTCCCACAACCCAGTGGCCTGCTCGTCAGCAGCCACCAACCGCAGGCCCCCTATCCCCCATTGGATAACATTGAGACTCAGCACTCTGCACCCAGCCGCCCTAGTGCCGCTGAGAGTGTAACAAGAGTGCCTCCTTCACCCTGGGGGACCCCTGAGTCTAACCCCAGAACACCAACTCCCACAACAAAGTACTTACCTTTAAAACGATAACACTATTTTCCTCCATAGTATAACATTGACTGTTTTTCTGTGAAAAGTTTCTAAGTGTGGAGTTGGAAAACCTAAACAAATTCTTTAAAATTGTACACACTACCTTATACTTACCTGTTTACAGGAAATGTTCCAGTGCAGTATCCATAATAGCAGCAAGGGGTTTGGCCCTAGGCAGCTGGAAGGGGGCCGTAGTGAACTAAGAAGAAAAGCGGGGAGTTGTCCTAGCCATCACATTCAAATGCTGCTAAATCAATTTAACAGACTAAAGGCCATCAATTCAATTGATATGGTCTTGAAACATTTATTTGCTACTTCGTTCTGTACACTTTACTCCACATTTAATCATGGGTCATGTAAGTGCGGATACGTTTCAGTCAGGAGCAAATTATACATATTAAGGCAACAAATAAAACAAAGACATACAGACTTTGAGATGTAGTAATATGATGTAACAAACGATACATTAAGTGTGATACATAACAACAATTATCTAAACATTATATCACCAGTCTTAGTTCACAAACGGAGCAGCTCCTAGGACAACCTTTAGCATCCACATTGTGTAACAAATTCAAGAAGCTGCTGCCCACGGGGAAAAAAGACATTAGGCCCAGTAGTGAGACAATTCAAATAACATTTCTACTGGGGAAAACCTAATTAAAAGCGAAAGTCCCCGCGTTGTGTAATGCCAACGCGGTTTGATTCCCATGTTGGTTTGTGGGATTCTCTTCAGAGCGTGGACTGATTTATCTGATTGAATAGAGTAATACATTTACATGTTGCAGGCAAGAAGAGGCAGGTTAAACTGTGGAAGGCACGATTTGCGCCAGATGGGCGGTGCTTTCACAAAAGGTATAAGAATGCTTGCTGTCGGTTAAATGGAAACCTTGTTGTACTTTGATTTGACGACTTTTGCCATATCGACGATGTTTTCTTTGATGCTTCCTTTCAGCTACCAGTCAGTTCAATGGCTGAACATATAGCTTGGACAGCACCGCTTTGCTGCAAATTTCACAAAGCGGTAAAAAGAGTTGCTTCCTTTAAAGTTCGCACAGAAACAGACCACATCGCGTCTCTTTGCAATCGGCTGTGAAGGTCATCTAATGATGTCTCATTCCCAGTTTTTCTCGCAGTGCATTGTGTAAGAAAAGTAATCTCTAAATTAATTTACCTGAAATTTTTACTAAAATCCTATACAAAGTATATGTACTGGGGGGCATGGATGGACCAGCGACTGTAATGGCCGCTTGGAGCTGAAGCTCCATGTATCCCCTGTGCACTTGGATCTGCAGCGGCAGCTAGCCACATACAATCCCTACCAAAAGCAGAAATCTCGCAACCGAAATGCCCGGAGCTACTGAGGAACAGGGTGCCATCTTATAGATCTGCATCTGAGCCGAGAAATGTGCTGTCGCGGTCCCGGGGGTCTAGATGCCAAGATGGCGCCCGGAGCGCACTGAATCCGCAGCCAGTGGTGGCGATGACGGAGCTTGGCTGCCGAGCCCTACTGTCCGCTTGAAGTGATTTCACGCGGCACTAGGCACATTTTCAACTATCTGTGCCGTAGCGTGGATCCCGGAGGTCTGGGAACACCATGAAGATCAGCCCTGTAGACGCCATGCTTGCTGGCTCACCGAGACGTAACGGCCCGCCCTGTGAAGAGGTAGGATCACGCGCTGGCCAGGCGGCCTCCCCCTCGCTACTAGCACATTGGGCACTGAGCAGCTCTGGGAGACCCGGGGGGCGCCAACGGGTGCTACTGCCGGCAGCTGGCTGCTGCATCCTGCCTGATGCGGATACCCCGGTAGGCCTGAGGCGCTGTTGGGCGGTGGCAGAGATGCAATATTTAATGAGACTACCTTGAGCGTCTTTGTAGACTGGCCCCCTTTGATCAGGTTTTTGATGCCGGGACAAGCAGCCAGGTCACTGCTGCTTCGCTGAGCACTGATCCTGGAGTGTGCAGTATTGCCCCAAAGTAATGGTGCATGGGAACTGAAGACATCGCAAGTTGTATACTGCACGTAAGCCCTAGTCATCATTGCCTGACAGTGTGGAGGACCGGGGCCCTTGGGGGGTGTCGCGTAAAGACCTCGGACAGAAACAATTGTCATTTGAAACTCTTAAGAAACCAGACACCCGACAGCCTACAAGCATGGAGGCAGAAGCGGCCACTGGCGCAACAGGAGGAGCATCTCCCCCAGACAATACCGCATTGATGCTGGAATTGCGTTCAGTGTTCAAATCACTCTACACAAAGGTTTGATGCGCTGGATTGCTGCCTGGATGAACTAGAAGAACACATAGATCGGCATGATGTCAGACTGGATACCGTAGAGGGGCGCACATCAGATTTGGAGGATGGCTCAGCCAAAACCACCAAATGAGTAGACCGCATGGAACGCATTTTGAAGACAGTCGCAGATAAGAACGAGGATTTGGAATCGAGAAGTTGGCGTAATAACGTGTGCATTATGGCAATTCCCAAATCCACCAACACTGGAAGGCTTGACCAATTTATCGAGCGACTGCTGTCTGACTTGTTTGGAGCCAAACACTTCACAAACACATTCATTGCGGAACGGGCGCATAGAACATTGGGACCTAGGCCAAATCCTGGATGCCCACCATGACCCATTATGGCGAGACTCCTGAACAGAGATACAGTGCTTCGTCTTGCTAGAGAAGGTGGAACGCTGACATGGCAGGGATCCACAATCTCTATACATCCCGATTTCACTGCTCTGGTGCAAGAAGCTAGGTGCAAATTTGTTGGGGCGAAGGCTGAGGTCCAAAAACTGGGACTGCGCTACAGAATACTGTATCCTGCGAAGTTCAGAATTTATGTCAACAGTAAGGCCAAAATATTCGACAACACTGAGGAAGTTCTGAATTTTTGCAAACATCACACAAGACATGGCGACGAGCAGAGTGGTTCTTGTCCGGGGAGGGGGGGGCTTCACAGGGAGCCCTCTCTGGCACGAGTGCGGACTTGTTTACGACCAGTTGACTATACGCAATTGGGCGACTATGCACTGAGTAGAAGAGGACTAATGTCGGACACCTCCAGACATCAAGCTTTTGGGGGTTGGGGATTCGGATTGCGGTGAGTGGTCTTGTCTTAATAGAAGAGGTTTGTGTGGAAAGGGGACAAATATTTCCAAATGGCTCTAGTGCGCGGGGTTCCCCGTGGCGTTGCCACAACCCCTGTGGGAGCACAATGTTACCGAATTGGGTAAGACTGTCATGTTGCTGGCACGATACGCCACAGTTAATGTTGGGTAACGTAGGGTTACAACCTAGTGGACAGCCACTGGTAGGGGGAGGGGTATAAAATTGTTATAAATACTATGAATTGCAGGTTTACTGTTTCAGTTGTCAGTTAGGATTATCATCCACAGGTTGCAGACAGCACAACAAACCAGAGTATCCACAATGGCACAAACGGTAGAAGTACGTTGTAGCACAAATATTACACTACTGGCCTGGAATGTTGGAGACCTTAACAGCTTGCAGAAATGTAAACTAGTGCTTCAGTACGTTCATCAGCATAACGCAGACATAGTTCACCTAAAAGAAATGCATTTATCACCGTCCTCTTTGCCCAAATTTGCATCCGCTTGGGGTCACCACAGATACTTCTCTAGTTACAGTTCATATGCTCGAGGAGTAGCAATATTGATTAATGGGCAGATGCTGTTCACACACACTGATACGATTGCGGACCCAGGAGGCCAATTCCTGTGAGTGGCAGGGACATTGGCAGGGCATAAGGTTTTATTAGCTAATGTGTACTCCCTAAATGTAGAAGACCCAACTTTCTATGAGCAACTCCAGGTGAAACTAGACACCCTAGCGACTGAGCATGTTTTACCGGGAGGAGACTTAAACATCCTGTTGGAGCCCTGCCTGAATAGCACAGCAGAGACCCTGGTTAATAAACCTAAATCCTGAGTAGTGTTACAGGGATTTACCAGACTTGGGAATCAGAGGTTGCATGGCGACATCTTGACCCCTCATGTACCGAATACACACATTCTGCACAGCAGTATAATACATGGACAAGACTAGATTACTGGTTGATAACTCGACTGACGATCGCATGGATTAAGACAGTAGAACTCTTACCCTGAAAATTATCCGATCACTCCCAGTACTTCTTTCCCTACTCCTACTGCCGAGGGTGGCTTTGAGAAGCAGTGGAGGTTTTCCTCCATTGTGCCGAAAGACACAGTTTTTAGAGAAGAACTGTGCTCGGCAATAGTGAACTATTTTATTAACAATACAGGGGCAGTTACTACACAGAAAGTCCTCTGGGAGGAGGTTAAAGCATGTATCAGAGGAATATGTAGCAACACCCAGACTGGAGTGCTGAGAGACTTGCGAAGGTGTCTGGCTAGGCTAGAAGGAGACTTGAGCATGCTAAACAGGGAGAACATGACAGGACGATCCAGAGACAACGCACAATATATGCATCGCAGGGCAGAGTTGCTAGCAGAATACGCAGAGGATGCAAACCGCGAAGCGCTTTATTTAGGGAAATTCACGAAAGCTCGAAGGTATGGAGAAGGGGAACGGCCGGGTTGCACCTTAGCACGTTTACTTTGGCCACGTTATACGCAGAGCTACATCACTACATTACAAGGCACGGATGGGCAGATAATAGTCGGGACGACTGCCATTGGGAGGGCTCTTCCGACATACTACACGTATTTATATTCCACGAAGTCAGCCGCTAGCGCAGATTTGATTAAGGAGTATCTGGGAGAGATTGCTATGGTTTGGCTCCCTGACTCACACAGGGAGTTTCTAAGTGAGCCTCTCTCCTCTGAGGAGACAGAACAGGCCATTGATGCCATGGATGGCTCCAAAACTCCTGGCTTGGATGGTTTTTCCGGAACCTTTTATAAAACTTATGTAATTATTGGCCCAACTCCTCTTAGAGGTGTATGCAGAAGCATTAGAAACAGGAATACTCCCCTCCTCGTTTAGAGAAGCGGCTCAGGTACTACTCCCTAAACATGGTAGGTATCACGAGCAATGTGGCTCATACCGGCCGATTTCGCTACTTAACTTCGATTATAAAATCCTGGCTAAGATGATGGCAACCAGGCTGTCCCTACTAATGGAACAGAACATAGCACCTGTGCAAACAGGATTTATTAGGCACAGATCCACTGCTTTAAATCTTAGGACCTTTTTTTCAGTAGTCAATAGAATAAACCCCACTACACTAGCGGTAGCGGCTTTTTTAGATGCAGAAAAGGCATTTGACACCATGGAGTTGCCCTTTTTACACGCCGTGCTGGCTAAGATGGGCATTCCAAAGGGGTTTGCGGACTTGGTAGCTTTACTGTACAGTCCCCCCAAGCCCGCGTTCAATTCAGTGGCACAATCACAGAATCCTTCGATATCACCAGGGGCACCAGGCAAGGATGTCCAGTTTAAACCTGGCCCTGTGTTAGTGACACTATACGCGGATGATGTGATGCTGTACGTCCGACACCCAGAAGATAACTTGCAATCATTATTGATGGAAATAGAGCGTTTTGGAGCCCTGTTCAGCCTCCACATCAATTGGAGTAAATCAGAACTATTCCCCTTGACGTAAGTACATACCAAGAGTGCAGAGATTTCCTTTTGAATTGGTTCAAGGCAGAGACCAAATACCTGGGAATCGACATACACAGGGACAGAGAGCAGGTATTACACCTAAACTACGGACCGGCACTAGATAGCTTACAAGTGCAGGTAGAGCAATGGGTAAGATTGCCGTTATCAATGGCTGGGAGGATAGCCATCATCAAAATGGTGATACTGCCACGTCTGCTCTATTTGTTCACTAATATACCAATTCCATTAACGAATGCATTCTTTGCGCAGGCTTGTACACACTTAATAAAGCTGATGTGGGGAGGGAAACAACCAAAAGTAAGCAGGGGTACGCTAACCCTTCCTTATGACAGAGGAGGTTTTGGGGTACCGGATATGCAGCTATATTTTTTGGTAGCACCGTACGGATATGCTTACCACTGGTATCACCCTAACGCACGAATACCCTACGCCAAACATTAAAGAGACCTAGCAGACCCAACGCTTCTAAGCGCGGTGCTCTCTATCGGGATCCCGTGCGACCCGCACAATATACAACCACTCTCCACCACTTGCTTGGCATGGAAAAAATTACTTATGAAAACGGGGAGGGCAACATTATATTCATCAGCACTGCCACTATTAGCAAACCCTTGGCTTCCTCCGACACTGGAAGCCGGGACTAGGCGCACCCTTTCTTGCCTGGGGCTAGCATCCATGGGAGATTTGTTCCCTGATGGACATGCATTCTCTTGTGCAGAAGACCCTCGTTTTTTAACAGCTACATTCATGGATCAATTCATACCGACCCGACCGCAGAGTGCAATGAGAGAAGTGCAACCTACCTTATAGAACCAGCGAAGTTTGGCCCGCTTACGTTAGTTATTACAGACCATAGTGGGGAACACATTACCTCCAGGTTATACAAAGCAAGTATTTTGCTGATGCCACAACACAACACTAAGATTAGAGAGGCTTGGGCAGCTGATACAGGGCAACCACTCACAGACAAAGAATGGGGAGGGTGCTGTAAAAAAACGAAGCTAGTTTTGTGTAACCATAGACACAAACTTCTCCACATTAAGATACTAAGGCGGACTAATGTTACACCGCAGCAGATAGTCAGACTAAACAATACCAACTTTACGCACTGCCCCAAATGAAATATGCAAGTGGCGTCATTCATACATATGACCTGGTCATGTAGCATAATAGATGCTTATTGACATGAGATTTATAGGCTACTACAGCAAATAGTTGGTATACAGCTGACACCTTCCCCACTGCAAGCACTGATGGGCTATCTGGACCCACTGCCTAAAAGTGCGCGTAGATTTGTAGCAATACTATTGGCGAAACGTGAAATAGTTCTCCACTGGGGCACTCGACAAAAACCCACCACAAAGCACTGGCTCAAGAGCATGTCATATTGTGATATCACGAGTGAATTATACGCTGAACTTCAACCGCCCACTTCCCACCCTACGGACATATGGCAACCCTTAAGGGAATACCTCCGGCTCCAGGAGGAACACGACACACATCCCCGTCAAGGGGGACAGGGATCAGGACATGGGGACAAACTGCAGGAATTACAAGGGGGAGGTACTCACTCACTGGTGTATGGGAGCTGACAGTCAGGCCCCTCACAGGGCTAGAAGAGTTGGAGACACGCAACGTACAGAATAGCTGACTAATAGCTATAGCGGAGAGGATAACATGGTTTACATGTGCATGTTGTATTATGATTATAAACCTGTGGAAAGTATCCCTGCATATTAATGTATCGTAATTCTTGTACATTGTTTATAAAATGATAAATAAACTTTAAACAAAGAAAAAGTATATGTACTGTATTCTGAAAAGCATTGCATTATCAGTAACAGTACTGTAATCAAATAAAGTACATTTACAATTGCAATTCAAACTATTTACAAACTGCAATGCTACTGTAAAGTATTTATTTCTTACCTGTGCCAGGCTTGCTTGGTTCTAGAAAATAAAATAACTAAAATAATATTTTTATACAAAAACAATTGGTCTGAAGTTCAGTCTTTGAGAGTGTGATTTCATTTGCTGACTGAGTGTGTGCAACAAATGCTTAACACCGTCCTCTGATAAAGCCTTACTGCTTGATCATACGACCACAAATAGAGAGTGAGGTGCTTTCTACTCTACCTCTGCCTACATTTGGGTTCCACTGGACTCTGTGCGCACTATACCTCACTTTGGTATAGTCTATACTATGGGTACTCACAAACCTTCTCTCAGGGGCCAAATGTACAGTGTGGTTTGTGGCCGAGGGCCACACCGTTGGGGGCGGGGTCAGTGGGGGAGGGGCTAGAGCAAAAAAAAACTGTGTACATGAGGTTGAACACAGGCCCCTGCAGTGGACACCTTCATCCACTGAGCCACCAAACCTGGCATACACACATCTCTCTCTTTCTCCCTGTCTGTCTGTCTCTCCCTCTCCCTGCCTGTCTCCCTCCGTCTCCCTCTCTCCCTCCCCCTCCCTCCCTCTCCCTCCGTCTCCCTCCGTCTCCCTCAGTCTCCCTCCCTCCCTCCCTCTCCCTCCCTCCGTCTCCCCCCTTTCCCTCTCCCTCTGTCTCTGTCTCCCTCTCCCTCCCTCCGTCTACCTCCCTTTGTCCCCCTCTCTCCCTCCCTCTCCCTACCTCCTGCTCCATCCCTCCCTCTCCCTCTGTCTCTCTTCTCAGTCTCCCTCTCCCTCCGTCCATCTCCCTCTCCCTCTGTCTCCCTCTCTCTCTCTCCCTCTGTCTCCCTCCCTCCGACTGCCCGTCTCCCTCCCTCCCTCTCTCTCCCTCTCCCTCCCTCTGTCTCCCTCCATCTCCCTCCCTCTGTCCGTCTCCCCATCTCCCTCCCACTCCCTCCCTCTCCCTCCTTCCCTCCTTCTCCCTACCTCCCTCTCCCTCCGTCTCCCTCCATCTCCCTCTCTCCCTCTCCCTTCGTCTCCCTCTCCCTCCCTCCGTCTCCCTCCCTCTCCCCCTCCCTCCCTCCGTCTCCCTGTCTCCCTCTCCCCGTCTCCCTCCCTGCCCCCTCTCCCTCCCCGTCTCCCTCCCTCCCTCTTCATATCTCTCTACTTCCGTCTGCCTCCCTCTGTCTACCTCCCTCTCTCCCCCTCCGTCTACCTCCCGTCTCCCTCCCTCCCGACGTCTCCCTCAACGTCTCCCTCTCTGTCTCTCTCCTTCCCTCTCTCCCTCTCCGTCTCTCTCCGTCTCTCTACCTCCCTCTCCCTCTCCCTCTCTTTCCCTGTCCCTATCTCCGTCTGTCTCCTTCTCTCCATCTGCCTCTCTCCGTGCCTGTCTCTGCATCTACCTGCCTCTTCCTGCCTCCTTCCTCTGTCAGTCTGTCCCTGTCTATCTCTGTCTATGTCTATCTCTCTCTGTCTCTGTGCCTCGGGCAGTGCACACTACTGTGTCTACACGTCCCGGACACCAGCCCATAAACAGCCCCCCCACTCTCCCCTCTCCCTGTGTAACGTAAAAGCCAGCTCTCAGTTCCTGCTGCCCTCTGTCACGTTACCCGACTCTCAGTCCCTGCTGCCCTCCGTCAGCACACCTGGCTCTCACTCCCTGCTGCCCCCTGTCACCATTTGCCATTTCACCTGGCTCTCACTCCCTTCTGGCTCTCACTCCTTGCTGCCCCCCCTTCACCCAACCGGGCACTTACACCCTGCTGTCCTCTGTCACCTCACCCTGCATGTGTGGCAGCCCGGGCTGAGACAGCTTCCCGGGCAGACACACAGCCTCACCGGAGTACTTCACAGGTCTTTAAAAGGCCATTTACTTGCTAATGAGGCTTTGTTGTATTTCACCTCTTCTTAGCGCCCCTGCATCTCCACTCTATCCTGGAATCTCCTGGCCCCCATAGAGCAGTCTCTCTCGGTCTCCGGCGGTGTTTGCTGACACTTTAAAAAAAATTAAAAAACAAGGTACGATGTCTGAATGGTCCGCGGGCCGCCAAGGAAGGCTTGCCGGGCCGTACTATGAGTACCCATGGTCTATAGAGAGCCAGCTTCTTACATTGGTGGCAGCGGTGGGATATAGAACTTTGTATTTGTTGGACTACTTGGTTACCACCTGATCACATGACAGAATTCTTAAATTGCCTTTAGAATTCTGATTTCTTCAAATTGGCATTTTTGCAAAATTACTAAATGTCTTGCTAGGGCCTTGGTAATGTCCCTGTAAAATGTTAGAAAAATAAAAAAGGTCACTTTAGCTAGGGACAGAGGGGTTAGAAATCTTTTTTAACAATGTCTCAAAGCAAGAGCCTAGCTGTTAGTAAAAATAACCACAACGCCATAGAGGACCAGGTTGGTCTCACCCCTTACTTTCACTTGTCTTTAAAGGAGGTAAGATCCCTATGTAAAAATAAAAACATAGCCGTGGGGTCCTATCCCACCAAACAACATAGCTCCAGGAACTGTTGGCTAAGGACTCTCCATCTTAAAATGGTGAAGACCAATCAGATGAGGAAGAAGAGGTAGAGTATGACCAGGTAGATCAACAACACCCACTTCATATGGAGAAAAAGGGCCCACGTGCCCATGACTCCAAAAATCAACCTCTCAGCTCCTAGATCCCACACAGGTGGGTCAGGCACTACTGAGGACAGCCTCAATGAGGAGGACAGCCTTTTAGCAAGGTTGACCAAAAGACTGGATCTGTAGACCAGGTTGCTGGCTCTAGAGAGAGAGAGAGAGAGAGAGAGAGAGAGAGAGAGAGAGAGAGAGAGCAGAGATGGGCCTAGCACCCATCAATGCTGGCAGCAATTTACTCAATAAGGATAACGAGCAATCTTATGATCCAAAAACCCCGAAGGGAATGTCCCTAAATGTGAAGAGAGTGATGATATCACAAAATGGTTCACAGCCTTTGAGAGGGCTTGTGAAATGAGAAAAGTGAAGAAGTCACACTGGTGGGCACTCCTTTTCAAACTGTTCTCTGGTAACTGCAAAGACAGACTCCTGACCCTTTCTGGGGCAGATGCTGGGTCTTATGACATCATGAAGAGGACTCTGAGGGATTTGGACTCACAATGGAGGAATATTGAATTAGATTTAGGGGGGCTCACAGAACCCAAAACCAATCCTGGATTGACTTTGTGGACTACTTAGTTAAAACACTAGATGGTTGGTTAACTGGACACAATGTGCATGATTTCAATGGACTTTACAATTTGTTTGTGAAAGAACATATTTTAAGTAATTGCACTAATGAAAAGTTACATCAGCATTTGGTAGACCTAGGTCTAATTTCTCCCCAAGAATTGGGAAAGAAGGTCGGCCACTGGGACATGACAAGGATGACAAAAACAACCACTGGGGGTGACCAAAAGAAAGGGGTTACAAAACCTTCCTCGTGGAAAGGTGGGGAGAATTCCCAAGATAAAAAGCCTGAGTCTTCAAAAGGGCCCAAAAAACCTGCACAAGGGGGTTGGTCCCAAAACTCTTCCCAGTCCAATAATAGGTACACGGGAAAGAATGTTGATCCTTTAAATGCCTGGTGTAACAACTGTAGAAAGTTGGGACACTTAACTGGATGTCAGAGCGCCACTTCCTCGGAATCTGTACATTGCTCTATGGTCCCACATCATGGTACCTCCAATTCAGGATGCTATTACAGCACTGAAAGTTAGAGTGACCAAGTGGGGGGAAGGGTTTGAGGAAGGGAACAGCTGGGACGGAGACCTGTAAAACAAACAGATAAACATACAAACAATAACAATCAGTATAAATAATTCTCAGGTACCAGAATCTGCTACGCGGAGTCTTATTGCTAATGAGTCTCAACTTTATCACGAGTCCGCGATACAAGTTATACAGAAAATACACTTCCAAGGAATGTGTTACAATCACACCTTCCTAACAGTAAAGTTCAACAATATACAGAGCATATACTCATAATTATGACACAGGACACAAATGAGCCCCTGTGTGAGCTTGCCCAAGCGCTTGAAAAATCAACATACCAAAAACACCAAAGGGCTAATCCAAAAGTTCCACATACACTATGCCAAATAGACCCAGAGCACTAGTCCCTATGTTCACCAATTCAATATGCAAAAATGAGCCAGAGCTCTAAATCGTAATTACTGGACCTAATGCTTGACAACACAATGTTTTAATGAATTCCAAAACGCGCAATCAAAAGTGTGAGTGTAATCATACAATAGTCAAAATAAATTCCAGAGGGCACTGTTGTATGCTTGCCAAAATGTGCTTTGCAAAATGAGCCCCAAAGCACACGAAAGTGTGCTGCCAAACACTGAATACAGCAAATGAGCTCCATAGCACACCGAATCCCAAGGAAATGAAATTACTCTGTTGCCTTCAAACAACAGAGGCTTACCTGTAGGCTCAAAGTAAATTGGAATGAACTCACGAGTCAGCAGAAGCGAGAAAGGCTGCTTCCACACAGGATCCAAAATAGTGAGCCACGCCCAATGGGTGTGGCTCCTTTTATAGGCATACCACACCCATAGGCAACCACACCCAAAGTGACTGCTGTGTGGGGATTCTGGGATATGACCACACCCATAATGGCTTGAGGAGGTCCAGTATTGGGCACAAGCGAAGAGTTTTGTCGTGAGATGGCATCAGCTTTTCGGTTGTCAGATCCAGGTCTAAAAGTTACTACAAAATCAAACTCTGCAAAAAAGAGCATCCATCGCAATTGCCTAGGTGTAAGAAGTCTTGCTGAACTCATGAATTGCAGATTACGATGATCTGTGAAAACAGTTATTGTATGTCTTGCCCCTTTCAAATAGTGACGCCACTCTTTAAATGCGTCTCGTATTGCTTATAATTCTTTTTCAGCAATGACATCATTTTGTTCACTGTCATTTAACTTGCGTCACATGTATGCTACGGGATGTAATTGTCCAGTAGCGGGATTTCTTTGAGAAAGTACTGCTCCTACAGCAATATCGGAGGAGTCCGCCTCTACGATGAATGGTTGTTCCATATTTGGATGTGTTAGAACAGGAGCTGAAGTAAAGCCGTTTTAAGAGCGGCAAAGGCTGTGTCTGCTTCTTTTGACCAGTGAAACACCTCTTTCTTTCTTAGTAGTTTTGTGATAGGTGCCACAGTATTGGAAAATTGGTCAATAAACCTTCGGTAAAAATTGGCGAAACCAAGGAAACATTGTACATCTTTTACTGAAGTAGGTGTAGGCCAATCTGTAACTGCTTTAATTTTCCGTTCCGCCATTTGCATTCCCAAAGGAGATAGCGTTACCCCTAGAAATTCAACAGTGGTGACATGGAACTCACACTTAGTTATTTTACAATAGAGATGATTCTTTCATAGAGCTAACAAAATTGTCTTTACATGCTGCTCATGTTCTGGTACGCTATTGGAATAAATGAGTATATCATCTATATAGACGATTATGAATAAGTCCAGATAGTCTCTTAAGACATCGTTTAAAAAGAATTGAAATGCAGCAGGAGCATTACAAAGTCCAAATGGCATCACAGTTTATTCATATAAACCATATCTGGTTTTAAAAGCTGTCTTCTATTCATCGCCACAACGGATACGTACCAAATGGTATGCTCCTCATAGATCTAATTTTGTATAGATTACAGCTTTTTTAACTTGATCCAGAAGGACTGGAATCAGAGGTAAGGGGTATCTATTTTTGACAGTGATCTTATTCAATGCCCTGTAATCTATACAAGCCCTCAGATCGCCATTTGATTTTGGAATAAAAAAAGTGGCGACGCTGCAGGGGATTTAGAGGGTCAAATGAATCTGTTAGCTAAGCAACGGTCTAGGTATTCTCTCAGATATTTATTCTCCTGCTTGGTGAGACATAAATCCGACAACTTGGGACGATGGAGCCTGGTACTAAGTCAATTTGACAGTCATACTGTCGATGAGGCGGTAAAACGTCTGCTTCTTTCTCATCAAATACATCTGCGAACGTTGCATACTGCCAGGGTAATTCAGTGTCTTTTTCTGCCGCAGTTGCTGCGTGTAGAGTAGATGGCATGGTGATTGTTTCCTTTATACAGTGTTCATGGCAAAAGGATGAGGTAAAATGCATGATTCATTTGGCCCAATCGATGTGAGGATTATGAAGCGTTAGCCAAGGTGTTCCTAAAATAGGACCATACTGTGATGCCTGAATAATGTTGAATATAATTTCTTCTGAATGTTTTTTGTCTTTGATATGATCATGGCAAATTAACTGTATTAATGTTGTTTGCAATGACACAGGGCCTCCTGACAGTAAACTGCCATCTACTGCTTGCACGACTTCAGGGGTTAGCTTCTTCTTGCAAGGAATCTGCAGTTGTTTTGCTGTGGAGTCATCTATGAAATTTCCTGTCGCGCCAGAGTCTATTAAAGCACTCATCGTGTGTTTTTTTGTCTGAAAACAAATTTCGACCTCAATTCGGAAATGTGCTGTCTTAGGAATGTTTAACACGGTACTCATAGTCTGTGAAGGGATGGTAACGACACCCAAGTGCAACCCTTCCTTCCTTCTTGGGTGTGTCAGTTTTCCTGACTTTGTTCCAAACTGGCAACACTTTTAGTGGAAGGTGGTCCCTTACCTTTTGCTTTTACTGGACATTCAAGTATCCTTTGCGACCACAATATAAACATTGTCTGTTTGTTCTACGTAACTCTTTTTCCTCTTTTGTTAATGGTTGACGCAATGTCCCAATCTCCATAGGCTCTGGTACATTGTTGGTAGGGCGGGAACTAGAAAAGGACCTTGTTTTGTCAAAACGCGACATTGTTTTCTCTGTTTTTTTCTGGTCTCCCTTTCGTTCAGATAGGCGGTGATCCAAACGAAGTGTTAAGTTAATGAGAGCAGAGCAATTTGTGGGTTGTGGATCGATCTGCGACAAAACATCTTTCAAGCCATCTTTTAGTCACTGATAAAATAGTGCTGACCATTTCTCTTCAGGCCATGCTGTTTCTGCGACTAATCTGTTAAATTGTGATAAATAGACAACCAAATCTTTGTTTCCTTGCTTTAACTCGAACAGTTCTCGATCTGCTGAAAGAGTCATCGCTCTCCTGTCAAAAAAGTTTTCAAATTCTTGTACAAAGAGTTTCCAGTTATATAACAATGGGCTGTCTTTTCTAACCAATGGAATTGCCCAGGTAGCAGCGTCTCCGGACAAATATGAGATTAAAAATGCTATCCTGGATTGAGGATCAGGGAATGCGCTTGGTCTACAAGTGAAATGTAACTCTACTTGAGTAAAAAATATTTGAACCTTATTTGAAACCCCAGAAAAACGCTCTGCAGTGGCTAATGGTATTGGATTAGGAACGGTTACAGCTATGTTCGTAGGTGTAGAATCTGGATGGAGCGGAGTTTTATTCCAAACCCCCCACAAAGGAGTTTGCTCACTAACTCCTACCTTAGTTTGTAGTTGAGCTACCTTATCAGCCAAAGCAGCAGTTGTGTTTTTGGATTCAACCATATCTCTTTGCATTTGAGTGATTACTTTCAACAAGTCATCTAAAGTGGCCATGATAAAGCCTCGTACAGACCAGGAGGAATTAAATTTGTGGGCTCACTATTCTGTCAGAGCGCCACTTCCTCGGAGTCTGTACGTTGCTCTGTGGGCCCACCTCTCGGTACCTCCAATTCTGGATGCTATTACAGCACTGAAAGTTAGAGTGACCAAGTGGGGGGAAAGTTTGAGGAAGGGAACAGCTGGGAGGGAGACCTGTAAAACAAACAGATAAACATACAAACAATAACAATCAGTATAAATAATTCTCAGGTACCAGACTCTGCTACGCGGAGTCTTATTGCTAATGAGTCTCTACTTTATCACGAGCCCATGATACAAGTTATACAGAAAATACACTTCCAAGGAATGTGTTACAATCACACCTTCCTAACAGTAAAGTCCAACAATATAC
The DNA here is from genome assembly GCF_964204655.1 of Triturus cristatus. Taxonomy (NCBI): domain Eukaryota; kingdom Metazoa; phylum Chordata; class Amphibia; order Caudata; family Salamandridae; genus Triturus; species Triturus cristatus. The sequence continues at coordinate 503,153,100 of NC_140594.1, read as the reverse complement.
AGAGCATATACTCACAATTATGACACAGTACACAAATGAGCCCCTGTGCGAGCTTGTCCAAGTGCTTGAAAAATCAACATACCAAAAGCACCAAACGGCTAATCCGAAAGTTCCACATACACTATGCCAAATGGATCACCAACTCAATATGCAAAAATGAGCCAGAGCTCTAAATCGTAATTGCTGGACCTAATGCTTGAGAACACAATGTTTTAATGAATTCCAAAGTGTGAGTGTAATCATACAATAGTCAAAATACACTTCAGAGCGCACTGTTGTATGCTTGCCAAAATGTAGTTTGCAAAATGAGTCCCAAAGCACACAATAGTGTGCTGCCAAACACTGAATGCAGCAAATGAGCTCCAAAGCTCACCGAATCCCAACAAGGAAATGAAATTACTCTGTTGCCTTCAAACAACAGAGGCTTACCCACAGGCTCAAAGTAAATTGGAATCAACTCACGAGTCAGCAGAAGAGAGAGAGGCTGCTTCCACACAGGATCCAGAATAGTGAGCCACACCCAATGGGTGTGGCTCCTTTTATAGGCAGACCACACCCATAGGCTACCACACCCAAAGTGACTGCTCTGTGGGGATTCTGGGATATGACCACACCCATAGGCAACCACAGCCAAAGTGACTGCTGTGTGGGGATTCTGGGATATGTAGTCCCCTATAGTTACATCCAGCAGGGAAAAAGGAGAACATATAAAGGAAAATGAACAATGAAAGGAAAATACTAGGAAAACATATCGCAGTGCTTAATGTACATTTACAGGACACCACAGCCACCATTTAGCAACAGGAAAATGTAGTTTCCCAGATCGTACCACAGTGGGGGCGGGCCCTAGAACGCGTGCCACAGAGGCACGCTAACACTGGAGATGCTACTTGTTCAAACAAGAAGCCCCCTAGTCCTAGTACAGCTAGTTCCTGGTGAAGCCACAATGGGATCAACAATGGGATCAACAATGTGCCAAGAGCAAATCGGGTTGCACACTGAAGAAATCCTAGTTTCAGAAGGGCAAGCTGAGTTTGCCACTGTAGCTGTGTGGCCACCCAACTTAAAGAAGTATTTCCAATACCCTTGGATAAATGGAATTAGGATAGAAGCTCTGATGGGTACAGATGCCAGTGTCACTATAGTGAGAGATACACTGGTTTCCCCTGAGCAATATTTGAGTGGGAGAACATACCCAGTCACCAATGCAGACAGTGTTACCACTAACCATGCAATGGCTATGGTGACATTAGACTGGGGAGTGGGTATTACTGGCCTGGTAAAGGTAGTGGACTCTCCAAAGCTACCAGCTTCAGGTCTGCTTAGCAATGACCGGCAAACCTTAGCATGGGCTGACATTGAACTGAAAACCAATGAAGCAATGTTGGATATCCCTGAGATGGTGTGTGTAAAAACAAGAGGACAGAGCAGAAAACAGGGTGAAAAAAAGTGTGGAGCCTGAAAGTATGGCCCAACCTTCCAAGAGTAAAGGTAAGAAGACTGGGAAACCAGGAACCCTCTCCCTAGGTAGAGGACTTGGACACCCCAGAGGAAACTTTGCCCATTGAGCTTGAACCTTACCAGCTTGAACTCTTGGGCCCGGGGTACCCTCTAGGAAAGAGCTATGCCTTGGACAGCAGGACTGTCTAACTCTTGAAAGCCTGAGTCACAAGCTGCTGCACAGGAAAAGTGAGATGTCAGAGGTACCCACAGAGTTTATTGGGAAGAGGGACTATTGTACACGGAGGCCAGGGACCCCAACCTGGAGCCACTAGGAGCGTGGTAGTGCATCAGGAGGACAGGGAGTTCCTCCTAAATTTAGCTCATGACATCCTCTTAGCTGGACATCTGGTCCAAACCAAAACCTGGGAAAGGCTAGTTTGCTACTTTTACTGGCCCCAGATGTCCTGTGTCACCTGTCATGCTAGTGGCAAAAAAGGTAGACACCCAAAAGACCCCCTTGATACCACTACCTGTGGTTGGAGTTCCCATTGAAAGGGTAGGTGTGGACATAATGGGTCCACTTGAACCTCCCACAGCATCAGGAAACAAATTCATGCTAGTTGTAGTGGATCACGCCACTAGGTGTCCTGAGGAAATTCCCCTTAGGATAACTACAGCTCCTGCAGTAGCCAAGGCTCTCATTGGTGTCTTCACCAGGGTAGGGTTTCCTAATGAGGTGGTTTCAGACAGAGGTTCCAACTTCATGTCTGCCTACCTCAAACACATGTGGAAAGAGTGTGGAGTGCAGTACAAGTTTTAACAAGACATTGAAAGGCATGATTATGGGGCTCCCTGAAAAACTCAAAAGGAAATGGGATGTCCTCTTACCATGCTTGCTTTTAGCTTACAGAGAGGTGTCACAGAAGGGAGTAGGGTTTCCCCCTTTGAACTTCTGTTTGGCCATCCTGTGAGGGGACCACTCTGTCTTGTAGAAGAGGGTTGAGAGAAGCCTCTCCAAGAACCCAAACAAGATATTGTGGACTACGTGCTTGGCCTAAGGTCCAGAATGGCTGAGTGCATGGAAAAGGTATCCAAGAACCTTGAGGCCAGCCAGGAGCTTCGGAAGCACTGGTATGAACAAAAAGCTTCCTGGTAAAATTTCAACCAGGGCACAGTGTGTGGGTTTTGAAGCCAGTGGAACCAATGGCTCTCCAGGACAGATGGAGTGGTCTTTACCCTATCCTAGAAGTTATGACACCTACTTGGTTGACCTGGGCACAAGAAGAATACCCAAAAGGGTGATCCATGTGAACCGCCTTAAGCTTTTCCATGATAGGGCTGACATCACCATGATGATGATGACTGATGAGGATCAGGAGGCAGAGAGTGATCCTCTCCGTGACCTCCTCTAATGTAGACCAAAAGATGGGTCAGTGGATGGAGTTGTCTTTTCAGACACCCTCTCTGCCCAACAGCTGACTGATTGCAAGCACATCTTGTAGCAGTATGCAAAGTAGGCCTGGGCGGGAAATTCTGTTCCACTCATGGAATTTGCGGAATTTGAGTAATTTCACGTTCCGTGGAGAATGCGTAATTGCCAAAAATTCCGCGATCCACTGCTTAGCAGAATTATTTGCTTGTTCACGCTTTCAAAATGCGTGTTCGCGAGATATTTCTCCCCGAGCAGGCAAACAGCGTTCGCGAACAGGAAAAAAGCATTGCGAACGGGCGGAACACGCAATTCCGTGAGTTTGCGGAACTTTTGCGTGCTCGCTGAGATTTTTTACCGTTTCGCAGAACTTTGCGTAGCGCGACTACGCAAATTCCACCCACCCCTAATGCAAAGCCCTTTCCTTGACCCCTGGTCAGACAAACTGGTGGACCCATGATGTGGACACTGGTGACAGTTCACCTGTCAAAAACAAAATCTATCACTAGTCTGATCAAGTCAAGGATAGCATCAGAGCTGAAGTCAGCAAGACACTGGAGTTCGGGGGTTATTGAACCCTCTGAGAGCCCCTGGGTCAACCCAGAGGTTCTAGTCTCCAAACCTCATCCACAGAGTGGAAAGAGAGAAAAGAGGTTCTGTGTGGACTATAGAGGGCTAAACTCTGTCACCAAGACAGATGCTCACTCTATTCCAAGAGCAGATGAACTGATAGACAAACTAGGTGCAGCCAAATTTCTAAGTTCCTTTGACTTAACTGCAGGGTACTTGCAGATTGGCATGGCACCAGGAGCAAAAGAAAAGACAGTATTCTCCACACCTGATGGGCATTATCAGTTTACTGTTATGCCCTTTGGTTTAAAAAATGCCCCTGCCACCTTCCAGAGGTTGGTGAATCAAGTCATTGCTGGATTGGAATCCTTTAGTGCAGCTTATCCATATGATATTGCTTTCTTTAGTTCCACCTGGGAGGATCACCTGATCCACCTTGGGAATGTGTAAATGCCCTGCAAACTTCAGGCCTAACTATCAAGGCATCCAAATGCCAGATATGGCAGGGAAATGTGGTGTATTTAGGCCACCTTGTTGGTTGAGGACAAGTACAACACTTACAGCCCAAGATCCAGGCTATCCTGGACTGGGCAGCTCCAACAACCCACACCCAAGTCAGGGCATTCCTTGGCTTGACTGGGTGCTACAAGAGGTTTGTGAAGGAATATGGATCCATTGTGGCTGCCCTCACAGAACTCACCTCCAAGAAGATGCCCAAAAAGGTCAACTGGACAGCTGGCTGTCAAAAGGCTTTTGACACCCTGAAAGAGGCAATGTGCTCAGCGCCAATTCTCAAAGCTCCTGACTATGCCAAGCAGTTCATTGTGCAGACTGATGCCTCTCAACTAGGGATAAGAGGGGGCCTATCCCGGACCAATGATGAAGACCAAGACCAATCTGTTGTTTTTATAAGCAGAAGGCTTCTCCCCAGGTAGCAGCGTTGCAGTGCCGTTGAGAGGGAGGCCTTTGTTGTGGTTTGGTCCCTGAAGAAGCGGAGACCATACCTGCTTGGTACTCACTTCCTAGTTCAAACTGATCACAGACCTCTCAGATGGCTAATGCAGATGAAAGGTGAAAATCCTAAACTGTTTAGGTGGTCCATCTCCCTACAGGGAATGGACTTTGTAGTGAAACACAGACCTGGGACTGCCCATGCCAATGCAGATGGACTTTCCAAGTTCTTCTACTTAGAAAATGAAGATTCTCTATGGAAAGATTATTCTCATCCTCTTTCATTTGGGGGAGGGGGTTGTGTGAGAAAGTGCCCTGTTTCTGCATGGTTGCCCCCACTTATTGCTGAATTGCTGATGTGCTTTGACTGGGTGTGCCCTGGACATCTGCTAATCAGGTACCCAGGGCCTATATTCTTTCCCTAAACCTGCATTCAAAACAAAACCCAAATGGCATCTCTATCCACAGGTCAGCCCCTAATAAATGGTTCCACAGGTACCCAGGGCACTGTGACCAGAGAAGACCCCTAAGGGCTGTAGCACTTATTGTGCCACCCTTAGAGGCCCTGTACCACTACACTCACACACTGCCTTTGCAGGCTGCGTGTTTTAGTGCAGAACAAAGTGAAGTGTCGACATAGCACGCATCCCTGTGTGCCATACCTACAACCCACTACCATGGCATAGATCAGTCACCCCTTTAGCTGGGTGCACTATGCCAGTGGTGAGGGTACAAGTGCCTTGAGCCCTGAACCCTCCAGTGTCTAAGTCCATTCTTATTGGAAAAAAGTATAGTGCGCGCACTTCCTAAAACTTTGTCAAATATTATTAGTGGTTGTATCGTGCTCCGGGGTATCACTCTCTGAAAATGAGTGTGACTATGAACTTCAAGGTGCACCCCCAGAACTTGGGGTGTGTCCCCCAGGCACTGACTGTAGTCCTCGAAAGGTACCTACCTTGCGAATATTGAATCACCACTTATCAACATCTCCCCTCACACCTTTTTCACCGCGCTTTTTACAACACCCCTCACGATTCTTTCCCCCATATCACAATGCATGGGTGAAAACAAATCCTCGTACACCATACTCATTACAACATTTATCATTTTTAGATTTCCCCTGACGAAGGCATGAGTGCCGAAATGCATTGGGAACACATAGCAAATCAGTCACTCAAACGTGTATGATTTTCGCAATGGATTAAAAAGTGAAACCTTCAATACCGATGAAAAATTTGAATGGTTAATAAAGTTTTTTGAAAACAAAAACTTGCAACAATCTGTTCACAACATTGGAAACCTCTTTCTAAGTCCATTCTTAGACATTGTAAGTGCAGTGCGCCATTAAGAGTATACGGTGATGGGAGTTTGTCATTACGAACTCCACAGCACTGTAATGGCTACACTGAAAACTGAGAAGTTTGGTATCAAACCTCTCAGCACATTAAACCCACACTGATGCCAGTGTGGGATTTAATGAAAAATGCACACAGAGGGCATCTTAGAGATGCCCCCTGAAAAACGACCTACCACTAGTGTCTAGGCTGAGTGGCTGCTTTCAGCTGCCAACACCAGACATGTTTCTGGACCCCTGGTTCGAGAGTCTTCTGCTCTCGGAGGGCCTGAAACAATGCATATACTGAGACGAGGTACCAAGCCTCCTCCCCCAGGATGGGCAGGGTCCACGAAGGGGAAGCCTAAAGGCTTGCAGCCTTCATGAGCTTCCCCAGGCCACTTGCTGCTTTCAGCAACTGGTCCCCACTGGTTCTGACCCCCACTTTGGGCGGGAGAACCGGCAGGAAAAACAAGTGAGGAAGAGAGGTGTGCCCACCTCTGCCAACTCCACTTCTCAGGTGGGGTAGGTGAGGTGAAGCAGAACTCTCAGTCCCCACCATATTGCAAATGGGGGGACTCAGCCAATCAGGGAAAGGTTTATGCCCCCCTCCGAATGGGGGGTGGCATAATAGGGGGTTTATCCACCCCAGGGAAGGGACCCATTGGTCCCAACTTTTTATCTACTTGTAACGCCCTTAAATCTAGTATTTAGGGGTATCTCTGAACCTTGCTTCCTCAAAGAAGAACCTGCAAGAAGAAAAGAAGAAGGATTGAACAGCTGTGCCGAAGCTAACGAGAGGAGGACGCCCACTGACTTGGCCCCAGCCCTACCGGCCTGTTCCCACCTCGAACCTGCTCCAGCAAAATCCTGGTGTGTCCTGCAGCCAGCAACCTCAACACACCTGTAGGATATGCCTGCCTTTAATACCAAAGACTCTGTCTCCCGTGAACACCAGGTTTGTTCAAACAACAGACTCCAGTTCCGCAAAGATCCGCGGGTCTGCACCACTCTGCACCCGACACCCACGGCCCAAGTTCGAGTGGCCCAACACCAAGAGAAAGTCCCCCAGGTGATCCTGACCCAAGATCCAGTGACCCTGACCTGCCTCAAGCCTCCAACCTATGCCTGCAGTCTCAAACCAGAAGGTCCCCCCAACTGCGACAGGGAACTGGTAAGAAGATCTGACCCTAAAAGGCAGCCCTGCACCCGACGCCCTGCTGCATTGCGGGCGCAACCGGTGGTGCCTAACCAACCCTCAATTTCCCAACTTACCTCTCCAAGTGGTAGGCACACCCAGAAGCCCTTCGCCCCCAAGCCCGCAGTGCTTTTGCAAACCGGAGACTCCCCGTTGAAAGATACAGGGCTTCGGATGCCAAAACAGCACTCTGCACCCAACCGCCCCAGTGCCACTGAGGGTGTATCTTATTTTGTGCTGGCCTAAACCCCTATTTGCCCTGAGCTGAAGTCCAGGAGCTTTGCTCCTACAACTTAGTGGCCTGCTCGTCAGCAGCCACCAACCGGAGGCGCCCTATCCACCATTGGATAACATTGGGCCTCAACACTCCCCACCTGGCCGCCCTAGTGCCGCTGAGGGTGTAACAAGAGTGCATCCTTGACCCTGGGGGACCCCTGAGTCTAACCTCAGAACAGCAACTCCCACAACAAAGTACTTACCTTTAAACCGATAACACTATTTTCCTCCATAGGATAATATTGACCTTTTTTCTGTGAAAAGTTTCTAATTGTGGAGTTGGAAAACCTAAAGAAATTCTTTAAAATTGTACTAACTAACAAAAACACTTTTACTTATCTGTTTACAGGAAATGTCCTACTGCAGTATGCAGGCATACTGCACTGTGTATGAAAAGTAATCTCAAGAGTAACTTACCTGTAATTTTACAAAAAATCCTATACAAAGTCTATGTACCATCGTTTTTACGGCGGAGTTACTGACGAATAAAGTTTGTATTATAATAATAATAATAATATTTACTGTATTCTGAAAAGCATTGCATTATCAGTAACACTATTGTATTCAAATCAAATTACATTTACAATTGCAATTCAAACTATTTAAAACTGCATTGCTACTGTAAAGTATTTATTGCTTACCTGTGCCGGGCTTGCTTGGTTCTAGAAAATAAAATAACTAAAAGAATATTTTTATGCAAAAACAATTGGTCTGAAGTTCAGTCTTTGAGTGTGTGAATTCCTTTGCTACTGAGTGTGTACAACAAATGCTTAACACTATCCTCTGATAAAGCCTTACTGCTCGAGCACACTACCACAAATAGAGAGTGAGGTGCTATCTACTTTACCTCTGCCTACCTTTTGGGTTACACTGGACTCTGTGCGTACTATTCCTCACTTTTGTATAGTATATACAGAGCCAGCTTCCTACAAAAACCCATTGCAAGATTGCCAGTCTTGGGTAATGACACATGCTCTTGTATGTAAATGTAAAAAAAAAATTGCTAATTCAATAGTTCAGCCTTTTAGAGCTGAGTCCTATCGGTTTTGCCAATGTTTCTCTTATTAGACTCCTGTTTAACAAATCAATGTTTTTGGAAGTTAAAATCAATGTTTTGTTCAATAGAACTATTTTATCTAAAGCATCCAAAAGCAAGGGTTGTCTATTCCTTGCATACTCACAATTTAGATGGGGCTAGACAGACAGAATCAATACAACCCCCTGGGTAAGTATAAAAGGCCACTTTGATATAACAGGTCTAAAAAACAACATACACATTAGGAATATGCCCTACAGTCCATAAACCAAGCTCAGCCTTTCAGAGAAGATACCAATCACTAACCCCAGAAAATCCTCCAGCCATTAAAATCCAATCCCCCTAATATACCTCTATAACAAAATAGTTGTCCAGAGATTTTAATTTTTGATTTATGTGTCTGGATCATTAGAGAAGTAATTTAGCTTTGTTAGACCTTGCTGATCCAGGCTGAATTTTTCTAGACCAGATTTTTGAAAATGGTAGATTTGTTGCTGTGATGATGTAATATTTCAGGAACCATGAGAATTATATACTTCAGTTTGGTGTCAAAACATAGGTTTTGGGTGGTCAAGTAATTTTATAGAGACAGAACATAACTCCTCAGAGCAACCCTTCTGCCATTTTCCAAAATGGTGGCTATAATAGAAGAAGATAAGACATATATCGAAATGAAACAAGTAATAATGTTTTTTAATCCATTTATGTATACACCAAACAATGCTTGTGATTTCAATATGAAAAAAAATAATGTTTATCACTCGTGTTTTAGACACATTTTTTGATAGTTCACTTTATTTATTTATTTCGGCAAGCTCTCATGGTACATTTGCAGAATACTGAAAATTTGAGAAGAGCATATCGACAGGAACATCTTTTTGTAGGACAGGTTTTGCAAGTACATGTACGTGTAAGTTCTGTGGGTAGAGGCATTTGGCGTTTTGAAGGTTTTAGAACCCTAACAATATATTCCCAACCAAATTAGAAAGCTCTTTTAATGTGTCCACACACAGAATATGATGTCAGCGGAAGGTTACTTAGCGGGACTGATCTCTTGAACACACTGTACCGAAAAACATCAAATGTGTGCCAGTCAGAACTCATTTTAAAAACACGTGCAAGCTATTTTTCTACATGTTTAATGTCCTATTCTTCTTCTGTTCAATTTAATCCTTTTAGAAACTTCACAGGTTCAGCAGTTAGAGCTTGAATCTTTTCTCCAATTTTGCTCATAGGGTCATCACCCGTAAGAATATGTGCCTTAATAAGAACATTGGGAATCTCTGGGTCACATTTCTTGTACAGAATATGAAGCAGGAGTAAATGTAGTTTCTCTCCTATTCCATAACGTATCCATAACTCTGAGTAGCACAATAATAACATCTGTCATTTGACAGTACAATGACTTGATTGGAACCATTAACAGCCCACTCAACATGTGGCACAACATGAATGTCAGCTTCCTCCAATTTGCAGATACGTTCTTGAACAATATGGCCCGTACCTTTTGAATATATCTCTGCAGGCACTAACTCCTCATTGACAATCATTGTACTTGCAATAATTGAACATTCAGAGTTAATTGAATCATCAATATTATTTTGGCAAGTTACCATCTCAAATTGTAAATTATTTCCTGGTAAAGTGACTTCGAAGCGGTGTGCTGTTGGATTCACAAGATTTTACAGCATGAGCTGCTAACGAGTTCCTACTCCGTACTATGTCATTATAACTTGTTGATACACCAATCCTAATCTTTGAAGTGATTAGCTCTCTTATTTTGCACTTGTTATAGATTGCTTGGGCATTCATCATGAATAGTGAAGTTTTCTTTTTGCCGTGATGTAATTCATAAAACATGATTTGCAAAAGACATTAAAATTTCACATCATTAGCCGGTTGGTTCATGGGATTATCTTCCACTTCTTCGCTAATATCTTCAAAGCCTTCATCAATGTTGTCGGCTTCTGTTTCGAACTCAAGAACTTTAGTTTGTAACAGTTTTTCTTTGCTGATATTAAACAATGATGAAAAAAATGTTAGAACAATATCAGGCATTCTTGTTGATTTTTCTTAAAATGGTTCCTGCTGATTTGACTGCATCCTGTGATCTTATTTTGGCTGAAAGAACTTCAGGAGTCAAATCAGCTGAGAACACCATAAGAGGATCATTATTTTTGTTAGGCTGACAAAAATGAATTCTGTCATTTTTCATTCTCACCCCAAAAATCTTAATTTCATTATTGTGATCAATAGAGTTTCATCAATGTTGACCATTATTTCTTGGATCTCACTGAGTGTGACCCCATAGCGTGCACTCAGGAGTGTGTTTAAAACTTCATTTGCTTTTTCAAAGAGTGCAAACTTAACTGAAGCCTGGCAGTTAAATTGCTGCTGGGAGCTCATTGTGCATTCATATTTTCAAATGTATGCACACATGCAGTTTGGGTGGGAATACAAATCCGCTGCAAATACATTCACCTCACTTTTAAGATCAGCTAATCATCTGAAAACTTCTTCTTGGAAGAAACTAGCTGCAGATAATAACATGTCTGCCCTTTGAGACTCACATACTGTGTACTTTGTTCTTTCTTCAATCCCTTTAGCCTTGTTCTGACTAAACTGCAGATAACTCATTGAAGGTTCTGTGCTTTCTAATCAGTTCATGGAGGTGGAAGAGGAGTAGTCATCAAGCTTCTAAGTGGATGGGCATTGGGTTTGGTTGTCGTCACTTTCTCAGAAGACTAGGATTCTTTTAGTGATTCACTGGTTTCTGCTATTTTTGGACAATTATTTTCCAGACTTTTTTCCATTGGATATGACTTGTCACACTTGTTGTTACAATGATAAAATATTTGAAATATTTGATCCTCTTCACCCATCAGTTTCAATCTTTTGTGAACTTCGTCTTGCCGTATTTGTGCAGCAGCTCAAACTCTCTTCTGCCCAGCAGTAGCTGATGTTAGCTTTTCTTTCATATTAGTTTTGCAATTGACACATTTTTCTTTGTTGAAGGAGTCCTCAGATTTTGTAGCTAGCAACACTCTGTCAGGAGATAAAGCTCCTCAGCTACCACTTGCTTTGCTTATGTTTGTGGATTTTAATCAGCGGAAAACCGGAACAAAACAATATTCAAATAAATTACCAATATGATGGCTAAAACACATCATTGTAGAGTCACTATTTTGGAAAATGATGGAAGGGTTGCTCCGAGAAGGAATTATCTGTCTTAATAAGACTACTTGGCCCCCAAAACCTATGTTTTGACATTAAGATGAAGTATATCGGTCTCATGGTTCCTGAAATATTGCATCATAACTGCAACACATCCGCCATTTTTAAAACTGTCATCCAGAAAAATTCAGCCCAGATTAGCAATGTCTACACTAGCTAAATTATTTCTCTAATGATACAAAAACATGAATAAAAAATTAAAATCAGTCGACAACTATTTTTATGCAGAGGTATATCAAGGGGCCAGGACTACTAACCGAACCCCATCTTAAATATTTTCAACCTAACAATACTTCCCCTATTTATATCTACTTGTTCATTCAGTATCTACAGCCCCTAGGGGGCACCAAGGCTTCGACCCGCTGCCTCCCTCCGCCATTACTTCTCAGCTCATTACAGTTTTTGAATGAAAACGAACAATCTCACAGATTGTTTGTTTGCATGTAATACCTGTAATATTACTTTACCAACTGAAGAGGGCTCCACTAGTTGTATTGCGCATGCATCAGGCGGGGGCTGTTACAACCCGTCCTCACAGATACACAAAACATATTTGTCATGCTGTACTAGCATGATGCTGTACAGCACGTCAGATAATTGAGCTTCAGGGCTTCGCAATCACATGCTGTCTTGCCCTAGCTAACACTGAAATAAGGGGAAAAAGGTCTACCCCAGTACCTTCAACCCTATTCCTGCTTCTGATTGCATGGAAGCTCGTGGGTCTGCCTCTGGCTGCAGGAGACAGATAGGAGAGTCAGAAGTTGTGGGCCTGCCACAGGTACGTTTTTGAGTTTAAATGTTTGCGTGCTGGGAGTGCATGTGTATGAATGTGTGACTGTATGTGTGCGTACCTGCAACTCTGTGTATATGCATGCCTGCTTGTGTGGAATCTGAAAGTCTGCCCTGGGGGTTGGCAAGGCCTGAGGCAGAGGCCTGGGTAGTGCTTTTGGGTCACACCACTTTCAAAACGTGATAGTTTCACAATGCCTAAACATCTGAAAATATAAAAACCTCCCCCAACAAAAATAAAAAATAACACACCAACTTTTCCCTATTAGCTTGATCTGCTGTTAAACCCTTAACATAAATCTACAAGTTTCACTCTCCAACTGAACTGTTTTTATATATGACCATGCTCCCCTCCAAGCTCCTATTCAGAAACAACCTTAGATAACCTCGAAGAATAAACATACTATACATAAAATAAGAAATAACCCTCCACCCAAAAACATATATTGCCTAATATTATTAGGATAACCACAAATATTTAACCTGTCCCTGGCCTTCAGAACATTTTCTCTAACCTTCTTTCCCCAACCCAATCCTCAAGCATCATCCTTCCCAATTCTCCTGCTGTAGGGCATACCCCAAAATATTTCCCATAAAAAGAAAAAATGTATACCTTTCAGCTTTTTTGCAGTAGTCAAAGAATACAAACACTTGTTCATCAACTTTAGCATATATTGCACCAACCATTTCCATCTCTGTCATCCCTCCCTCACTACCCCGAACACCTTCTAGTCCCACTGTCAAGAAATGTCATCTAAGCCTGCCTATCTTTCGCCCTAGTTGAAGAAGCTAATCAACAATTCAGTAAATGGAACAACCTTTCCTTTCACTTTCTCAAATTGCCAGTGGCATCACTGTTAGGTGACTGGTCCTAGAGTCCACCCACAGAATGCCAAGCTCTGTAAATGTGTTTTTATAGACACGGCAACCCAAAGGTATATAAAGAACCATGGGTACAAGTATTTATGAAGGAACAAGAGTTCTCTTACTGTGGAATGTTATAAGCATACACCATAGAAGAAAAATAAATTCTATGTAAGAAAATCCAAATATGCAATTTGTTCAATCATATAGCAAACACAAGATCATTAATAGCGGGAAGCAACAGGAAAAAAGAATTAGGTGTTTCAAGTGACTGTAGTAGCAATACAAAGTTTTTGTCACAAATTATTTTGGAGAACCAATGCTATTATAATTTGAAGAAGCATTTGCAATAGTCATCGTACTATTGGTCGACAACATTTCGATCTTGCTTTACAATATGGGGATTACCTTCCTTGTTGTCTGCTCTCAGGTCTTGATGCATTACTAGCTTCCCTTTATACATGCATTGTCACCTGTCTCCTGGAACTTCAGGATCTGCCAGAAGCCTGGACTACTCCAGGTCATCCTCACATTATCATTGCCTTGCCCCCACCCTGTGGTAGATTCCTTTGGGCAACTCCTATTGTCTTTGCTTTGCACCACCTATGGCTCTCCCGCATCCACACACAACTGCCCTAAATCCTTTCCTCCACAACAACCCCCTCATTATCCAACTCTTCACCTCCTTCCTGTATCCAAACCTTCAACAGCACCCACTCCTTGCTTGTTCCGAGTACCTCTTCATCCCCCAACACTCCCATAAAAAGGTTTCACTGCCACTGATGTCAAGTGAAATGCACCAGACCACACCTTGTTTTCAGTCTGATGTCTCAGTCCTGCCATGGTTTCCAAAAGTGGTTGGATACCTTCCCCGGTCTCTTCTATGAGTACTGAATGGCCATCCATCACTATGACTACCTAGATCATAGGTTCATACAATGAACCATACATGCCACACTACACCCATCCCTTGCATCATTATCACAATCCTTTCCTCTCTCCACCCACTCCCATCTAACTTTTTGCGGCTTATTACTCTTGCACTTCGAAACACCTGCATCCCAACAAACCTCTAAACTCCCCAATCCCCATCCTCAGATTTCCTCCTTGCTTTCCCGTCACATCCAACATAACCACATCCCTACCCCATTTAGTTCCTTCACATATGTCTGTGCTTACCTAAAACCACATTTTCTCTTCCCATACATTCAACTCTAACCTCTTCTGCTCCAACCCATGCACTATAAAGCAAAGACCTTACTATTTCTGCTTCCACCTACCTCTGCTCCCAATATGACCAGATATTCACCTTCTGCACTGTGGGCCACGCTGTACTAGTATGCTTTTGAGCATCTCCTGCCTCAATATAGGGCACTGCATGATAGTGACCTCCTCTGCATCATACATTGCATATTGCCCTATTGCACAGTTAAATCTAGCATCAGTTTACCATTATGACTGCCTTGGCTGCTCATCTGAGACACTTTTGTAGTCCCAGCCCTGCTCCCACTGATGCCTCCTGTGTTTGCCCTGCCCCCTGTTGAGACAGTGTACTACTCTGCCATAGCTGTGCTTCAGCTTGCTGCTAACCAACAACAATAAGCCAAATTCTAGCACCCTCCTCTGCTTTCCAGCACCAAAATGCGCTGGTGTACCACATGTTCCTGCTCACACGTTCACTCTGTGAAACGTTTATACCTGTCAATCCATTATTATGCCAGAAGAGCATTGCAAAACGTCTGCAGCCACTATCAATGCAGCCATCCTATGAGGAAGCAGTTCCGCTGGAACCCATGCGTTGGTCCAAGACCCAAGGGTGCCAAGTCATCTTCTCAGCCCACCTATCTCAACACACAAAGTGCCTCCAGCACTTGAGGATGTTCCTTTGACACATTCCTCAACAGCCAAAGGTTAACGACCTTCTTCTGATGCTAAAGAACAAAAACACAGATAAGCTGGGTACCTTGCAGACAGGGGAAGAAGCACAAAAAAAAACACACCAATACCTATGCACCAGTATACCCCTGCTGACTCCACCGCCCTCTCAACTCACTAGCCAGTCATTTACCCCAAAGATTGGGGCTAGTATCACCTCCCCGAATCCGCATGGAGAGTTGTTTGCCTCTACTCTCCACGAATCCCCAATGTGTAGAACAAAGAGCTGAAGAGGATTACATATCTTCTTGAACTATTTTCACCCTTTGATTGACCTACAATATGGCAGCGCCTTTTTCGAAGTCCCTTCTCACTAGAATATCCTCTCTCATTACTTTCACCAGCAGATGGGAAATGTTTCATAGAGTCAGTTCATTTCATCCTCTTTGTTTCCATGTCTCACCTCTTACACACTTTTGTGTCTACACTTCGACCCATGAACAAACCATCACATGCCAAAGCTTTTTCCTGACTCAGTCCACTCCTCATGGGGATGACTGTAAATGTGCCAAAACCTACCTTTCTTTTTCCCTAACTGTAATGAGCATTCTACAAAGGTTGCCTCTCTCTGGATCTTGTGAGTGTATCTTAAGGGATTGATTTCAGGTCGCAGTCAGTTACACTGGGGAAAACTTTCAATGTGAGTGTTGATTCGCCAATGAATGTGCTATCATGGAGACAGTCAGAAAACACACCACCAGTAGGAAACACATAGACACCCCTGGTAGGAACAGTAAACGCATGGGCTCAGGGCTTCAAGGAGGTGGCCAAAGAGAAAAGAAAAAGGTTTTCAATGGAAACAGCCACTCCCTGATATATATGGGAATACTCTTTCAATTGTCATGCATCTCAGGATCTCCTATCTGTGACCCATTTTCCACTTCTTCCTGGATATCTATTCATTCATTTATAACTTTATTTTCGATCAATACAATCATAAAAGTAAAATCTTCATAAATAAATTATACGTATTTATAAAAATCCTACGATAAAATACTGGTAAAAATACAATATTATAAAATCACCTTCTGGCATGTCATGGGTAAACAAGACAATTTGTGTTGTCATAAAAGCTCGGGACGTCAGACAACTCGAAGCAACGATATACAAGATAATGGTTTTCTCGGCAATTTCCTGCACAATACATGTTTTGGGTAAACTGATCAAAATTTTAATTTGAAACAAAATGTCCAGTGCAAAGCCATTATCCCTGGCTTTAACAACTATAGTAGAACAGGGCATCTGATTTCCCAAGATTAATAGAAACAAATAATCGCTCTGTGATAGTTTTATAACAAGAAGAGCGTTAACACAGGAATAGCACAGCAGTTCACATTACAATAGTTTTAAGCCACTATATTTGCAGCTATTTGGGGACATCCCAACCCTCCTTCTATGGCCGTTGTACGAATCTCTTAACTTGCATTCTTTATGGGTTTAGTGCAATTGTCAACAACAGCATGGTTGGCAGAGCAGCTGCAAGGGGTTTTTACCAGCCCAGAGTAGTGATTCCTGTTACCAGTAAGAGAATGAGGCCCACATGGTAATATTCGAACTGCAAACGGGATATGCACTAGCTCTCATTTGCATAGGCGTACACAGACGAGCTGGTGTATTTACCTAAGATAGCTATGGGACCTCTAAAATAAGGGACTGAAATAAACAAGTAGAAGTCGAGTATGACATTAGGATTGAACGTCTGACTTGCAAGTTATACCCGCTATGTATGGGTTTACCCAGAAATCATTGAATACAACTAAACTATGGTATGAGCTATAAACACAGACTCTAAACATAACCCTGTTATTACTGCTAGGTGTCCGGTGTTTTCGATTGATCCATATACTTGTTCGAGGATTCTCTAGGAGTCCTAAATATGAGGGCACAATTATACATAGCACCACCAACCGTGAAAATACACGGCCTGAGATGACTCTCTGATGTTATACTGGAGAGATCAACATGACAACTCATCATGGTACGTTTTGGGAGCCATATGAGGCCACAGCTCTTTATAGTCACACAATGCAATACACAGGGGTATAATAGATGGTTGAACTCTTTGGAACCTTCCTCAGGTTCTATCCTTTTTCTCCTTTTTACTTAATCATATCCTTTTAGGTCTCGCCTAGGTAGCGCACATGCACTGCCCCAGGAGGGCCTTTAGCCATCGGCCTGCTCCTTTTCAAGCACAGTGGTGCTTGTGGTGGCATCCACCTTGCGGGAGCGAGCCGCGGCACGCGTGCTAATTGGCCGCTGCTCGCTCCCGCAAGGCGTATGCCACCACAAGCACGAGTGTGCTTGAAAACAGCTGCTGCTTATTTGAGTTTCAGCACTAGTCAGTCACAGTCTTTAAACACAGCGCGGGCCGCATTTTTTATTTTTTCATTCCCCTCTCACTCACTCTCTCTTTCGCTCGCACTCTGTCTCTCGCTCTCTCTCTCTTTCTTGTCGCAGGTCGCACAGAAACAGCAATTCATCTTACAATTTTCTTTGTAACGACAATTAACAATAGCCTCAATATAAGGCAGACACTACTGCGCCTTAAAATATCACATTAAAGGTTTTCCCTCATGCACGGCTCTCTCTCCAAAGTGTCCCATCACATTCATTGCATTATGTTTGCATGTAACTTTCCTACTACCAGCCGCGGGGCATAAAGTGCATTGAATAACTCAAGCAGTGTCAGTACTTTATCTGGCGCAGGCCGCCTTTTTTTTCATTCCCCCTCACTCACTCTCTCTTTTGCTTGCACTCGCTCCACCACCAAGTCCACCCATGTCCACCACCGCCACGTCCACCACCACGTCCACCACCAGCACCAGCACCACCACCACGTCCACCACCACATCCACCAGCACCACCTCCACCACCACCACGTCCACAACCACCACCAAGTTCACCACCACGTCCACCACCACGTCCACCACCACCACGCACTCTGTCTCTCGCTCTCTCTCTCTTTCTTGTCGCAGGTCGCACAGAAACAGCAATTCATCTTACAATTTTCTTTGTAACGACAATTAACAATAGCCTCAATATAAGGCAGACACTACTGCGCCTTAAAATATCACATTAAAGGTTTTCCCTCATGCACGGCTCTCTCTCCAAAGTGTCCCATCACATTCATTGCATTATGTTTGCATGTAACTTTCCGACTACCAGCCGCGGGGCATAAAGTGCATTGAATAACTCAAGCAGTGTCAGTACTTTATCTGGCGCAGGCCGCCTTTTTTTTCATTCCCCCTCACTCACTCTCTCTTTTGCTTGCACTCGCTCCACCACCAAGTCCACCCATGTCCACCACCGCCACGTCCACCACCACGTCCACCACCAGCACCAGCACCACCACCACGTCCACCACCACATCCACCAGCACCACCTCCACCACCACCACGTCCACAACCACCACCAAGTTCACCACCACGTCCACCACCACGTCCACCACCACCACCACATCTACCACCACATCCACCACCACCACGTTCACCACCACCACCACCACATCCACCACCATGTCCACTACCACGTCCACCACCATGTCCACCACCACCACGTCCACCACCATGTCCACCACCACATCCACTATCACCATGTCCACCACCACCACGTCCACCACCACCACGTCCACCACCACCATGTCCACCACCACCACGTCCACCGCCAGTCATTAAACCAGCGAGGGCCGCTTTTTTTATTTTTCATTCACCCCACTCACTCTCTCTTTCGCTCACACTCTGTCTCTCGCTCTCTCTCTTTTTCTTGTCGCAGGTCGCACAAAGAC
This sequence comes from Triturus cristatus, assembly GCF_964204655.1. Taxonomy (NCBI): domain Eukaryota; kingdom Metazoa; phylum Chordata; class Amphibia; order Caudata; family Salamandridae; genus Triturus; species Triturus cristatus. The sequence continues at coordinate 503,134,258 of NC_140594.1, read as the reverse complement.
AGCAATTCGTCTTACAATTTTCTTTGTAACAAAATTAACAATAGACTCAATATAAGGCAGACACTACTGAGCCCTAAAATATCACATTATAACTTTTCCCTTGTGCACAGCTCTGTCTCCAAAGTGTCCCATCACATTCATTGCATTATGTTTGCATGTTACTTTCCTACTACTAGCTGCAGGGCATAAAGTGCATTGAATAACTCAATCAGTGTCAGTACTTTATCTGACGCAGGCCGCACTTTATTTTTATTCCCCCCTCACTCACTCTCTCTTTCGCTCGCACTTGCACCACCACCACCACCACCACACCCACCACCACCACATCCCCCACCACCACGTCCAGCACCACCACCACCACATCCAACACCACCACCACGTCCACCACCATGTCCACCATCACAACCACCATCTATTATAAATTGCAATGTTCTCATCTATTTCTACTATTGACATGCTTATACCCTCAGAATGTTCTTTAGATTTCTTTCTTATACATCTCAGATTTGGCTGTTTGTATGTTTTATAGGATTTGGTATTCCCTTTCATAGGTCACCACTCAGTATAAATAGATCCCCCAGATTCTCACATTTCTTACGAACAGTCCTGGCCTTTGTTCTATACTCCTAGTTGAGGTCCTACCCGGAGTGGTTCTCTAGTGAGCCCAGACCCGCAGTTAAAAGGTGAAAAGTTTTAATATTGAAGTATGTTATATACCTTCATATCATAATTTGAACTTATATTTCTGTTTATTCTACACAATATATTTATTTTCATTGGCTAGTAAGTCAACAAATCTCATTCTGGTCATTGCAAAAACGTAATCTTCAATAACTCACTTCTTTCTTTCTCTTTTGGATTCCACTCTTCGTTACCTTTTTTAAAAAAAAAGCTTTAGTACTCTCATATTCATGGTTACTACTCATGCCTTATGTGCAATATCATGGAATGTTCATGGTTTAACACATTACATTTAGAGGAAAAAATTACTCTCTTATCTCCAATCAACAAAAGGAGATGTGGCTCTTCTTCAAGAGACACCTTTTGATGAACGTGAATCAAAACAATTGTGTAAGGCTTGGGTGGGAAAGGTTTTCCACAGCAGCATACATGAAGAGAAACCCTCGGACACAGGTCCTACTCGAAAATGTGGTGTGGCAATCCTCATTCTAAAAACCCTTCCAGTTATGGTATCCAAAACGTGGGAAGATCCGGACGGTCGATATGTCTTTGCTAAGTTGCGTATTGGAGACACTCGTATCTGTGTGGGGTCAGTTTATGCTCCGACAGGTACCAAAAAATCCTTCTTCTTCCATTTGTGTCGCTTGTTGTCAGAAATTGATGCTTCACAATATCTCATAGGTGGTGACTGGAACTTGGTGAGAGATACAATTCTAGATAAGACAGGTCCTCTTGATAAAAATAATGCTGCAGACAGGTCACTCATGAATGATATAATTGAGGACAATGGCTTTGTAGATCATTGGCATCTTTCACACTCAGATGATACTCAATACACATTTACATCCCCCACTCATTGAACTCTTTCCCGGTTGGATTACTTTTTAATCTCCCAAAGCATAGTCCAATCAGTTCAGGAATCTCATATTTTGGAAGCATCAATGTCTGAGTACCCTCCGGCTTTATTACATCTACAAACAGGGATGACCAGACCAGGTCCCAAACCTTGGAGGATGAATATACAACGCCACAGACACCTAAGGGTAAAACACAATTACAGGATCACCTTCACAATTACCTTTGCTCAAATCAAGGCTCTGTGGCCTCTCGTAGGAATATGTGGGCTGCTGCTAAAGCTACTATTCGGGGGCAACTTATGCGGGATGCAGCTCAGGCCAATAGGAAAAATGCTGCTTAGCAGAAGGAATCAGAACAGGATATTGCATCTTTCACCCGCTTATACACTAAAAAGGCTCCTTTACAAAATTGAAAATCCTTGGAACAAGCCCGTATGGCACTGAATAGTATTTTCACCTCCAAGGCAGAATATGCTCTACAAAAAAACGAAAGGGAGGCATTATGAACAGGGAGAAAAGGCGGGTAGACTTTTAGCAGCAAAATTGAGACAAAGAGAAGTTGCCATGGCTATTCCCGCCCTAGAATCATCTGGAGGGACCATGTTGACACGTCTTCAGGATAAGGTTAATGAATTTGCTACTTACTATAAATTTTTATACACCCCAGGAACCCACATAGATCATGACAAGATGATATCCTTTCTTGTAGGAATTCATTTACCTCTCCTCTCTGCAGAGAACAGAGCACTTTTAAATAAAGAAATTAGTAAAGAAGAGATATCACAAGCTATAGCCAAACTTCCATATCATAAAGCCCCAGAGGAAGATGGTTTCCCTGCAGATTTTTTATCGTTAGAGAGGTGACAACATAGTAGATTGTTTACATGCTGCATTCCAAGAGGCTGAGCATAAATCCTCTTTGGGATGTCTTTCTAATAAAGCAGTAATAGCAGTTTTGCCTAAACCGGGGAAAGATCTATTTCTATGTAGCAGCTATCGCCCTATTTCACTCCGCAGAGTGATACCTTCCCTAATTCATCATACCCAAGTGGGATTTATACCCGGGCTCTCTTCTAGAAATCATTTGCGTTCCTTAGCACATATTCTTCATGCTGCCAAACTCCTTCAGGATGATTCCCTGGCATTATCGCTTGACGCTGAGAAGGCATTTGATTGAGTGGAATGGGAATATCTCTTCAAAATCTTAGAACAATTTGGATTGGGGGACCAGTTTATAAATAAAGTACGGCTGTTATACGAGCAACCTACTGTGCTAGTTAATTGCGGAGGTTTCATTTCTGATACATTCCCAATATGCAGAGGAACTCGTCAGGCTTGCCCCCTTTCACCTCTTTTATTACTATTGGCCATTGAACATCAAACAGCAGCAATCCGCCAGTCAACAACTGTTGTTGGTGTCCCCCTTCCGGTGGGAGAATCTAAACTTTATCTTTACGCAGATGACCTTTTACTCACCATTACTGACTTATCACGATCATTACCATCGCTGCTTCAAATTATAGAGAATGTCTCCTCCTTTTCTGGGTGTAAAATTAATTGGGATAAGAGTGAAGCGCCTCCTATATCAGATGGCACCTCAAAAGCTGTTATACAAGATTATCCCTTCCATTGGCAAACTTCTCATTTAAAATACTTAGGGATTCTTGTGAACAAAGGAACAGAAACTCAGGTCACAGATAACATAGGTACCTTGCTTACTCAGATGCAACGTGACTTTGATAAATGGAAAATATTGGGTTTGTCTTTGTGGGGTAGAGTCCAAGCTGTAAAAATGGTTACCCTCCCACGTTTACTTTATACCCTCGGAATGCTTCTTCTTCATATTCTGTTATCCACATTACGCCTCATAGACTCTAAGATAAAATATTTTATATGGGGCTCCATAAAACCTTGTTTAGCTGTGAGCAAACTAAATGCTCATCACTCTAATGGAGGTCTGAGTCTTCCCTCGATAGAACATTATTCACTTTCACTACAATTATCCCAACTCACATACATGCACCAAGATAACTCTAATACACCACAATGGGTGCATGTTGAGAGATTCCTATTATCTACGGAACTGGGTCTTTCAGCCCTATATGGATCAGGCACAAGCCATCTGGATCCCCCTTAACCCTATGTTATCTGCAATGCGTAAAACATGGCACAGGACACACCGTATATTGGGCTTTAATCCACGTTTACATGAAAAAGCCCCAATATGGAATAACTCAGGTATACCCATTAAAGGGAAAACTCTCTCCTGTCCTCAATGGAAATCAGCAGGCATCCTTACCTTAGATCATATTCTTCATGATGGAGATCTCAAACCTTTTTTGCAATTGGTGGATGAGTTTAAACTTCCCTTACTAAAAACAGAAAATTATTTACGACTCAATAATTCCCTTATTAAGGTTTTAGGTCCAAGACCCTGGATACTGCAAATCTCGCCAATAGTATCTTATAATCCATACTTGGGGGAAGCATAAAGGGGTTAGCTCCGGTATGTATAAAAAACTCAAAACACAACTATTTTCACACCCTTATCTCGTGATCTCCGTGCTAAGTGGTAATCATGTCTAGCGATTTCCTATGAAGATGAAGAATGGGTGGATTTACTGGAAAACCTGGATAAAGGTGCCCGTGACGCTCGTCTAAAATTTTGTTTATTTAAAATACTCCATGGCTGGCATTGGTCACCGCTAAAATTACATAAGGCAGGCCTATTACCGCATACTAATTGCTGGAGGTGTAATGCCTCTGGCTGTGACATGGTTCACATCATATGTAAATGCCCTATGGTTAAATACTATTGATCCTATATAGATCAGATTTCACATAACACTGTTCCTTTACATTTACCACTCTTGCCAGCAACTATTTTACTGCATGACTTGCGAGATTCCCCTACTCTCTCCAAACCGCAATGTCGTCTTGTACATACCGCATTGGCTGCTGCTAAAATTTGTATATTAAGGTAATGGAAATCCCCATCTCCCCCATCCCAATAGCATTGGTTAGCAACAATGATTCAAACTGCCTCACATGAGAGAGTTATATATAACATTCAAGACCAAACAGAGTTTTTCTTCCAAGTGTGAGATCCTTTGCTACATATAGAAGATGTCTCTGCAACTACTCCCACTACATAATTTAGTTTGGCCATTTCAGCAAAATTATAATTAATCCTTTTCTATTCCTCTCCCTACACAGCCTAGTTACAGCTTTCACATAGTTCATAAACTGGTACTCTTGATTAATTCTACTTAGTCAGTAACTATATCTATTTTACATTCATACTTATCAACTGGGTGACCCTGTATTTTTAACCGTACATTACCTTTTTCGATATTCAAATGTATTTATTTAATGAAATGTATAATTCAATGTTTTAGCAAATTAATACCTTAATAACTTCAGATTTTAATGATTTTTACACTGCATTGACTTGATACTTTAGTAATTTCATATTTAATATTTAATGGTGACTGTCTTAATTCTACTTAATATATGTTTTACCCCTGATCGTCCCTCATTTATACTATTCTATGTATTTTGATGTATTCGTTTTTCCATATATAATTGTATTTATCCATATTTCTTTATTGCAAAATGTTCTAGAACCTGCTACTTTATTATATTATTTTTGTTTTGTATTTATGAACTGCTAATAAAAAATTTAAACACAAAAAAATCAAATTCAATTTCCAAAGTATTATGCCGCTCTAATGTTTACTTTTTTAATTTAATATGTAGGGTTTATTTTTAATTCTAAGTGTATTAAAATTTATTTTGATTTTTAATTTAGTTTTTTTTTGTACTGTAGACATTCTTTTTTATAAATATCCTTTTGTTTCTTTTTAAAACATAAAAAATCACATTTGAACTTAATGTAAAGTATATGAAGTTTTTTAAATGTAATTAAACACATTTTATTCTTGTAAAAACGTTTTGGGTGTATTGCGGTACCTTCGCTGGTCCACAACAAATAGACAGACTACTAGTCTATGGTTTTTATTTCCAATCACATGATCAGAATGAATCCATGAGTCCGAATCCATGGGTTTGCCAAAAACTTTATAAATTACTCAAAATTTGTACACCCCTCCACTGTCATTAATGACATCCGTGTGCGCATAATAGCAAGTATATATAAACCACTTTATATCTATTTTTCAACAAAGTTACCCATTTTACGAGTTTCGAGAATCCACAAATTTACGGACTGCATTTACAAATTTGCTTGAAAACACACTCAAACCTTGCCTTCTAATTGGATATAATAGGACCCCACCCATGCACATGAAAATCACAAAAAAAGCAGTTCTCCAGTGAAGTCTCTAGAATTAGGATTGAGAACCAGTGAGGCTCTGCTTTTACACAATGGCTAAATCTACATCATTTGTCCAAGATGAACATCCACAACCTGTTGAGGATGAGGAGAAAGACACACCACCTCGCAGAAAAGAAAGTAATGTGTTGAAGCACTTTACTATACCTTCTAGGAAAAGAAGATAACAGCAAAATATGTGCAGTGCAATGTTTGAGGCAAGCAGTTATCCGGAGGCACTGCAAGAAAATATTTACATGGGGCAAGTTCCACGTGGAAGCACCTAAAAACAATTCATGTAAGGGTCTACAACTGGATGATGTGGGAGAAAGCAAGTGCAGCAGGACAGTCAACCTCTACAAAAGCCCTAGGAAAATCAACATCAGCTGTAGTCATTACAATACCAGCTGCCTGCAAAGAATTGGGTGATATGGTTATTTACTATGCAAAATGCCACATGCTTGTCGTTGTAAAAATGTCTTCTGTGGGTGCATTCTTGGATACAGCAAAGAAGCATCGCTGTTAGTTTTTTTTTCTTCCAGTGATTACATAATATTTTTTGAAGACTGAAGCCAGTTGCTTCTCTGCATTTCCTCATCCTTACCCTTTTAACCACCATGTTCACTTTTTGTTAAAAAAATTAAAAAGAAGAAAACAATTAAATTACTGTTTAAAAACCTCTCTAGAAACAAAATGTGCTTGTTAGAACCACCATCGGGTCAAACAAAGAGCTAACTCTGTGTTTTTTATGTGTCAGTGACTGTATCAGTGTAAGATAGGGCGTGTCAGTGTTTGCATAAGTGTATGTCTTGGTGTATTATTGGATGCATTGGTGTGTACCTGGGTGTGTCAGTGTCTGCATTGCTGTATGCCTGGGTGTGTCGGTCTATGCATCAGTGTATGCCTGGCTGTGTCAGTGTGTGCATCAGTGTGCCTAACTGTGTTACTGGATGCATTAGTGTTTGGCTGGGTGTATCACTATCTGCATTGCTGTATGTCTGGGTGTGTCAATGTTTGCACTAGTGGGTCCCTGGATGTGTCAGTGTAGGGAAACAACCTTTACAACGCAACTATTACATCGCACTACACTTACAACGCGGGCATTACAACGCACCATCCTTTACAACGCATGACACTACAACGCATACCATTACAACGCATACCATTACAACGCAGACACTACATCGCATGTCACTACAACGCAGGCATTACAACGCATACCATTACAATGCACACCATTACAATGCATGCCATTGGAGTTAGAATAGTAATTTTTAACCCCTATGCTATCCAACACTTACCCTACTGTTGCACCCCCTGGAGTTAGAATAGTAATTTTTAGCCCTATACTATCCAACACTTACCCTACTGTAGCACCCCCTGGAGTTAGAATAGTATTTTTTACCCCTATACTATCCAACACTTACCCTACTGTTGCACCCCCTGGAGTTAGAATAGTATTTTTTACCCCTATACTATCCAACACTTACCCTACTGTTGCACCCCCTGGAGTAAGAATAGTAATTTTTACCCCTATACTATCCAATACTTACCTTAAATGCAATGTAACAGTATGCGTTGTAATGGTATGCGTTGTAAAGGTAGTATGCGATGTAATGGAATGCGTTGTAAAGGTAGTTTTTTAAAATGCGTTGTAGTGTCATGCGATGTAATGGAATGCTTTGTAGTGGATGTTGCGATGTAAAAATTGCATTGTAAGTGCATGCGTTGTAAAAGTGTGCGTTGTAACGTCATACATCCGTCAGTGTATGCATCAGTGTCGGCCTGGGTGCTTAAGCATATGCATAGGTGTGTGACTGAGTGCATCAGTGTATGCATTAGTGTACCTGGCTGTCTCAGTGTATGCATTAGTGTCTGCCTGAGTGTATTATTGGATGTATTAATGTTTGGCTATGTGTCAGTGTCTGCATTGGCATAGCGTGGGTGTGTCAGTGTATGCATCAGTGTATGCCTGGGTGTATTGTTGGATGCATTAGTGTTTGGCTGACTGTTGGTATCTGTATTAGTGTGTGGTTGGGTTTGTAACTGGTTATACCATTATGTACATGGTTGTTTGAGACGCTGTATCAGTGTTTGGCAGAATGTCTAAGTGGCTGTATAAATATGTGACTGGGAGTGTCATTGCATGTATGAGTATGTGCCGGGGGGGGGTCCGTTTCTGTATCTGAGTTTGGCTAGGTTTATCAGTAGTAGTACCAGTGTATGTCTGGATATGTCAGTGGCTGTGTAAGTGTGTCCCTAGGTGTGTCAGAGGTTGTAACAGTGTGAGTGTGGGTCTGTATCGGTGAGTGCCTGGGTTTGTCAGTGGCCGCATTGGTCTGTGTATGAATGTGTCAGTCTCTGTGTAGTTCTATCAGTGTGTAACTGGGTATGAGAGTAGCTTTATTGGTGTATTTGTTTGGGTATGTGAGTGGGTGCATCAGTGTATAACTGGGTGCATGAGATACTGTATCAGTATGTGGCATGGTGTGTGCAGGACTGTATAAGTGAGTGAGTGAGTGTGTGAATAGCTGTATGGATGTGAGTCTATCAAAGGGGCAGTTTCCATGTGCAAATGTGTGAGTGACTGACTGTATGGGAGTTTGAGTGACAGTATGAGTGTATATGTGGGTCTGTCAGTACCTGTATAATTGACTTATGTGTGGGAGTTCATGTATGAGTACCTGCATTGGTGTATGAACACATTACAAAACAATTTAACCAAACAATTAACAAACAAACATACCATAACTTATTTAACTATTTACAAATACACTTTTGTGCACAGATAATTCAGGTAATTCAGGAACCACAAAAAAAGGAATATTTTGAAGCACCTTACAATACCATCAAGGGAAAAAAGAGGTTACAGATAAATAAATATCTCTACTGCTCTACTTGCAGAAAACAGTTATCCTGGGGCACTACAAAAATGTACTTAAAAACAATTATAAAAAGTGGAAACAACTAAATCATGCAGGACAACAGCAGGACAGTCCACCTGCACAGTACCCTTGGGGAAACCACTACCAGCTGCAGTCATTATAAAAGAACCTGCCTTCAAAAATGTAAGTGAGATGCTTATTCACTGTGTGAAATGCCACAATCTTCTCCACATACAAAGGTCTTCTGTGGGTGCATTTTCCTTTTTTTTTACTGTTTTCGGGTTTCATACTGCAAACGTGATGTACCATTGAAAGAGTCATCAATAAACAGTGGGGGGGAAATCAATCAGAAAGATTGTACAAAAAATGTGTATCTAACTAATAACAAGATGGAGAACTTTTAGGAACTCTAACTTTTTTTCTAACTCTGAGCTGTGCAGAATATCCATACAATGATTTACATTAATTTTTGACAGAAAGAAACTGTAACAATGAAGGCATCAATTCAAGACTCAATGATAACTTTGCTCTTTGGATCCTGACAAATGTTTTTAGGTACTTTAAGCACAGATTTAAAATTATGTTGTCCTTCATCTGCAACAAAAAAAAAACTTTTGGGAGAAAATACTTATTTATTTTACAAAAAGAGTACCAAGCAAGAGGTGCTCCTCGTATTTCAAAGACACTGAGGAAAAAAGCATGAATCAGTAAGCACTGTATTTCAATTTACATACATGTCCAAAGTACTGTCAGCAGAAATATTTAATTATTTTTTTAGCCCCCAGTTGAACCTTCATGTTTTTCATTGTCAGAAGCCACATTCTTCTTCCCAGTTCTCCTTGGATAAAAAGAAAAAGTATAAAACTGTTAGAAAAAGCTCCTTAAAAACAACAGTACTTTTTACAAACATTTCAAATGTACCCCACAAAATCCACCACAGACCGGTGATACACTTTCTGACTGCCCCTGTATTTCAACTTGCACCTCCGTGGGGGGAATTCATACTTAATGACATGGGCCTCTTTCATGATGGGATGCCTCAACCTCCTACCATTCTCTAGGGCTACTAGGCTGTCCCTTCCATCACCCAGAATATGACTTTAAATGCCTGATCCTCAATCCTCCTCAGAGATCCTCTGTACCTATAAATCTACTTCATAAGCCTAAATCAACCTGTCCATACCACCCCTCATCACAGTCAGGCACCGAATCTCTGTGTATATGGGCTTTTTCTTCTGCGCTGGACACAGTAGTTTTGCTCCCACCATTTTTGCTACGTTCTAGCAGTTATTTGGCCTTCAAGTCTACCTCCTTGCCAGTAACTTCATGAGCCAACAAGACTCTTTTCTCCTGCAAGGCTCTTCCAGCTTTTCACTCCTCTGGAGCCACCTGAGCCAGCTGCAGCATCAGGCCCATCTCAGCCTGTCTGTCACTGAGCTCCTCAGGGGCTGAGTTTGGGAGGAGACACTACTTCCTGCATCAAATCCAGTAGGGATCTCTGTCTTTGTGGGGAATCCCCTCTCTCTTCTGGAACATTTGCCCGTTATTTCTCTACTCCTTTCCCTCTTTCAACTACAATCAGGGTTCTCCCTTCTCAAGAGTGCTGAAGTAGTCCTCTTAAATCTTTTCCTGTGGTGCAGATTGCATTCTGCAGATGTCCTCCTAAACTGTAAGGGCAAACTAGTACTGAAACGTGGATGTAAAGGTGAGTAAATGGGTGTGTGAATTGTCCTATGGGTGTGCGAGTGAGTGTGGCAGTCACTGTCTAGCTACATGTGTGATGGGGCTATATGTGTGATGGGTACAAAAGTGCTTTTATAGGAGTATAACTGGGTCTGTAAGTGCCTGCCTGACTGTATGAGCATTTGAAAATTACATACTATTTAATTACATACTACAGACAAGCACCCACATCTAATTTCAAACACATTCATTTATACTGGCATTATAAAAATAATGTTCATTCAGTATACCAACCCTCTTTTTCCCTTCCTGCTCACTTTATTTTTAGTTAATGTTCTTGTCTAAGCACCCTTCTGTTTTCCCTTCTAGTATGTTTAGATTTTCTTTCATCTGACATACACTTGCTATTTTTTTCTAAATATACTTTTATATTCTACAGCCTAATTAACATACATGTAAAAGCTCTTTGCTGCTCTCTCACCTTTATTTCTATGTTTTTGTAACATCTGTTTTCATTTGAAATTTTCAGTCAGAACTCCTTTAACCACCTGCTCTCTCAGTAAACAAGCAGGTCAAATCGCTACTTGTCACCATGTGCTCTTACCTATGCTGCTCTAGTTAACAAATCACAGGCTTCCTTTCATCTTTCTTTTTTGTTATACCACTTCTAAATGGTCAGTATTTCTTTAACTGTATCGACAAAAAGGAAGCGGGGGGGGGGCAGGAGTTGATTATGGTCCAGTGCCCGTGCTCCTAAATCTAGTCATCAACTCAAAATGGGGGGACACTGTTCCATAGTTGGGGGTGCCAGGAGTCTACCACTCAACCCAATGAAAAAGAGAAAAAGAAAGAAAAAGACAAGAGGTAGTCCTAGGCCTAGAACCCACTGGTCCAAGGCAAGAACAAGTCTTGTCTTCGGGGCATCCGTAGGGCATAGCAGCGCCGGCCTGACGAGGAGCAAATGCCCGATGATGAAGCATGACATCCTTCGGGGTGTGTGAGGGCAACAAGAGACAAGACTTGTTGTTGCCCGTGGCGAGTTCTAAGTTGGGAAATTAATACTCTTTCAATACTGAGGCTCCCAGAGGGCCAACTAGCCCAACAGGTATCTCCAGTATTCCCCAGGGAGCTGCGTTGCAGACAGTTGTTCAGAGACCACGCCCGTTTTTACACCTCTCTGCAACGCAGCTCTGTGGCGCTTACTGGAGGTACCTAGTGGGCTAGTTTGACCCTAGGGACCCTCAGGATTCAAGGGGACTTAATCTCCCAACTTAAAACGGCCACAGGGCGCGTTTACACAGTGGTAAAGGGAGGGGATGGGGCCTGAGGTGACGTGTGAAAACATGTCCTGTGGCGCGTTTTAAGTTGGGGAAATAATTCCCCTTCAATCCTGAGAGCCCCAGGGGGCCAACTAGCCCACCAGGTGCTTCCAGTAAGTGCCACTGCGCTGTGTTTCAGAGAGGTGGCCCAGGCCGTGCCGCTTTTTACACCTCTCTGCAACGCAGCTCTGTGGCGCTTACTGGAGGTACCTAGTGGGCTAGTTTGCTAGTTGGACCCAAGGGACACTCAGGGTTCAAGGGGACTTAATCTCCCAAATTAAAATGGCCACAGGGTGCGTTTACACAGTGGTGAAGGGAGGGGATGGGGCCCGAGGTGACGTGTGAAAACACGCCCTGTGGCGCGTTTTAAGTTGGGGAAATAATTCCCCTTCAATCCTGAGGGCCCCTGGGGGCTAACTAGACCACCAGGTGCTTTCAGTAAGCGCCACTGCGCTGTGTTTCAGACAGGTGGCCCAGGCCGTGCCCTTTTTTACACCTCTCTGCAACGCAGCTCTGTGGCGCTTACTGGAGGTACCTAGTGGGCTAGTTTGCTAGTTGGACCCAAGGGACACTCAGGGTTCAAGGGGACTTAATCTCCCAAATTAAAACGGACACAGGGCGCGTTTACACAGTGGTGAAGGGAGGGGAGTGGCTCTATATATACTGGACCAAAGTAAAATCAGCCCAACTACGAATTCCGATTTACTCACCTGTTATCAGGAGAGACCTCAGTGCTGCATCTTTGAGCCCAGTACTGATCCTGAAAAGTAATTTTAACTGTTCTTACCAGTAACTTAACTTTCCTTCCATAGGCTAACATTGACTGGTTTCACTTGGAAATTCTTCTAAGTGTGGAGTTTTGGAACTTACAAATATTCCTCTAAAATCAGCCGAACTACGAATTCCGATTTACTCACCTGTTATCCGGAGAGACCCCAGTGCTGCATCTTTGAGCCCTGTACTGATCCTGAAAAGTAATTCTAACCGTACTTACCAGTAACTTGAATTTCCTTCCATAGGCTAACATTAACTGGTTTCACTTGGAAATTCTTCTGGGTGTGGAGTTTTGGAACTTACAAATATTCCTTTAAAATCAGCCGAACTACGAATTCCGATTTACTTACCTGTTATCAGGAGAGACCTCATTGCTGCATTTTTGAGCCCAGTACTGATCCTGAAAAGTAATTCTAGCCGTACTTACCAGTAACTTGAATTTCCTTCCATAGGCTAACATTGACTGGTTTCACTTGGAAATTCTTGCGTGTGGAGTTTTGGAACTTTTAAATATTTCTCTAAAATCAGCCGTACTATGAATTCCGATTTATTCACCTGTGTTCAGGAGAGACCTCAGTGCTGCATCTTTGAGCCCAGTACTGATCCTGAAAAGTAATTCTAACCATACTGACTAGTAACTTGAATTTCCTTTCATGGGATATCATTGCCCGCTTTTTGTTTAAAAAGTTTCTAAGTGTCGATTTTTGAAATTTACAAATATTCTCTAAAAATTGTGCCAAGGATAAAAACGTAATTACTTGCCTGTTTTAGACAGAGGTTCCAGTGCTGAACCTAGGAGTCCAGCACTGGATTACAAAAGTAACGTGAATATACTTTACCTGCAAATTGAATTTCCTTCCTTTGGATAACATTGGTAATTCCAACTGTCAACTTTTAAAATACAATAATATTCCTTAAAAATCACTATGGTAACCAAAACGCTTTTACTTAACTGTTTACAGCTCATGTCCCAGGACTGAATCTAGGATCCAGTCCTGTGGTTAGAAAAGTAATCTACAAAGTAACTAATTGCATTTAACCCGAAATTCCCATTGAGCTCAATGTTGCATTGTGTTTGAAATTGTGTTGCCTATTGCAACAAACTGTAACTATTGCATTCAAAAAGTCTATTGCCTATTTGAAAAGTATTTAACTAAAGTAACTCATCCTGAGAAAGTATATTTTGATACCTTTTTGGTTCTAAAATAAAACAACTATATCTTTTGATACAAAACAATTGGCCAGGGGAGGCGTGGTCTGCTGCGCAGCGGAATGGCCGCTCCCTGAGTGTGCTCCGCCAGCCGGGAACGAATCCTGGAATAATCCTGCACTTTGGATGGGTGATATCCTGCCCTGAGCTCACCAACTTGCTGCGGACTACAGGCAGACCCTGCTGTGAGTAATCCGACGTCCTAGCTCTGCTCTGGGGCTGAGATACGGGAGCCGCTACTTGGACGCTGGAGGCCGGAGAAACCGAAACTGGACTGCGGGGCAGAAGTCGGGAACTTGAGCCTGCGGCTGCTGGCGGACTGTGGGCCGCGTGACGCTACGGAAGGCGGCTGGGCGCCCTGCAGTGCCGGAGCTGGGACCCGCGACGTATATCTGTTATGCAGGCTATATAAAAGTCCTCTTACTGCCTGGGAGCCCTTGCATATACGGGACTGCGGTGCGGAAGGCAGCAATACACGGAGCCTTGCTTTCTGGTTGAGGTCCCGCCATCTTGTGATCACCCCTGGCGTTATAATTGAAGTGGCCGATTCTACCACGGCCTTGCTGATAGTGACTGCAATGTAGATCGGATGTTGGCTGTGGGTGCTGAGATCTGGGCACGGTGGTGTGAGACCTGCGAACCACACGTTGCTGGACGGCCGCCATGCGGTGTACACCCGATGTGGCACGAGCTTGAGACCTGCGGTGATCGCGTACGTCGGCGGAGCAGAAGCGAGTACATTTACATGATTCGGCGTGTGAGGTGCTTTTGCCGCTGTGGATGCCACGCCTGTGTGACCTGATGTAGTGCTGTGGGGGTGTAGAGGCCTGCCCTGGCTGGAATCCTAGCGACCTGGAGGAACTGCAGGTGGGGGTGTGGTGATGTGCCCTGGCTGGAACCTTAGCGTTCTAGAGTAACTGCGCGTGGTGACTGTGTGCCTTTGTGTCATCTGCCTTTTGCTAGAGGAGAATACTAGCCCGGGTGCTGCGCCTGGGCCGCCTGGAGGAAGTGCCATTGCAATGGTGGAGTGCCTAGGAGCTCTACCCTGAGGGGGCTATTGGGAGTCATTATATGCACGATAGGTGCTTGCCTGCAGCTGGTGCGTTGTGGCCGTATATTGCTGGATTCTGAACACTCTGTGCTTCATGTAGAGACTGTAAAATGGCCAGGCACATTGGTGTTGCGGTACTGAGTGGATCCTCAGGAGTACTGCACGGGCTGATTGTTGTCACAGAGGCGTGGAAGGTGTGAGGTGAACCGTCCTAAAACAGCTGAGCGCTGGTGGCACAGTGGATCGAGAGGTGATCTGGGTAGTGTGACTCTGATTTGGTCCCCCCCTGTCGGGTGCTCAACATTACTATCGACATGGGCAAGCCAGATGCTAAACAGCCAAAGTTGACGTTTGAGAACAAACGTACCACACGACATACGGAATCGGAGAATGAGGCACAGACAAATAGTCAACATCACTCACAGGCAGAGGACCATGGCGAAGACTTGCAAACACTTATGCTAGAAATGCGCTCCAGCCTTCGAAATATTGATACAAAATTGGACACCCTGACATCACAGCTAGACTCAGTTAAATCCCAGGTGATGACACCAGAGACACGCCTAGACGCACTCGAGAACCGCCATACTGAATTCCACGAGTTTCAGGTGGAAACTAAAGAACAGTTACTACACATGGACAAGCTCTTGGGGGTCATCAGAGCTAAGAATGACGATTTGGAAGCAAGATTGAGACATAACAATCTCTGAATTACTGGTATCTCCAGAGACAACAGCAATTTCTAAAATGGAGTCCTTCATCACGGATTTACTTCATGAGTTATTTGACCCCGGCCTGTCATCTGTGTTCATGGTGGAAAGAGCTCACCGGTCGCTGGGCCGAAGCCCCCTGTTGGGCGCCACCCAGACCCATCATAGCCAAACTATTGAACTATCAGGATAGAGACTGTATCCTCCGGCTGGCTAGAGAGAAAGGACAAATTAAACACAGGGGCGACACCATCTCCTTCTATCCCGACTTCACCCCGGCGGTGCAGGCCGCGCGACGGGAATTCCTCCCGGCCAAGGAATTGTATCGTTTTGCAGGCACAGATTCCATATTCCCTGCTGTACCTAGCCAAGCTGAAAGTATTGTATAATGGGACTGCTCACTTTTTCACAGACTCGAAATCCCAACTGAAATTCGCCAAACATATAGGAGGCAAGAACGTGAAAGGAAATCGCACAGTGGAGGAGAATGCAGAAGACCATTTAAGTGACAACGACTGATATGGGTATTGTATTGAGGGGCTGATTGTTACTTTGAACAAGTTGAAATGTGGGGTTTGGAGGTATGTGGGGCCAGTTACCGAAATGAGGCCTGCTGTTTTTTTTTTGCTAAGAAGTTTCTATGTGAATTGAATGGATGAGCACTTGGGCATTTAGCGCCATCCACAGAACTGCCGGCCACCTTGCGTGAACAAGGTAGTTTGCTGGCACTACTGCGCCCCCGTGGGAAGAATCCAGTTTTTTTGGAATGAATGGATTTGTTTCCCTTTTGTTCCTTTTTTTTGGGGGGGGGGTATTCTGCAACCTAATTGGGGGGTTGGAGTGGGTGGTGGGGGGGTTGAGTGTGTTTTTTCGTTTCATGCCAGTATGTATGAGAATGGTTGGCTAAAATGTGCAATCCACGGTTGGAGGTCATGTTGGGATCGTTACACCTATAGAACAAGCCAATGCACCCTACACATAGCGCCACTAATGTGCTGAATTGCGTTACTTGGAACATCCGTGGGCTCAATGATGGTAGAAAGGCTAGACTGGTTCATGCTTACCTGTCCAGACACAATGTAGACATCTGTGTATTGTAGGAAACACATCTTAATGTTACACCTTCACAGAGGCTCCGTCATAGTCAGTGGGGTAAGATTTATTCATCCGTATATTCCAATTATGCACGCGGGGTGGCTGTATTGATTAAACGGGGTTTGGACTGGAGGGAGGGGCTAGTGCAGGCTGATCCCGAGGGTCGATATGCCCTCATACGGGGGGTATTGTGTGGTGTCTCCATGGTTATTGTGGCCATCTATGGGCCTAATGTGGATTCCCCAGAGTTCTTCAATAATGTTTGGATGAAAATCAGGGCGACGGGCTATAGCACAATACTGTGGGGGGGCGACTTTAATGCCATCCTAGATGATGACTTAGACAGGCGGGGCACCTCCCGCTCATTACATCCGGCAGCTAGTGCCGCACTGCGTGCTATAATCACTGACGGAGACTTGATAGATATATGGCGTGCCAGACACCCCCAGACTAGGGAGGGCACCTGTATTTCCGATCACCACAGCGCATGGTCCCGCTTGGACTTCTGGCTAGTATCTAGAGATATAGCCACCTGGACTGTTGATATTGCACACTTGCCACACTCATTGTCAGATCATGCTCCCTGCTTGCTGAAAGTAATTGTTCCGAATTCACCGCAGCGCGCCTTCACCTGGCGTCTTCCGCTATATGTCCTACTTGATGAAGCATTTAAATAAGAGATACGGACGGACATCACTGAGTACTTCGCTTTGAACACTGGCTCAGTCGCCACTGAGGCTTCCCTTTGGGAGGCTTTCAAAGTTGTGATAAGGGGTCAGTGTATTCGCAGACAGGCGGGATTGTTGAAGGCAATCAGGAGCACGATTACTTTCACTTGAGACTCAAATTAAAGAACTTGAGGGGAGATTTTGCTCCACCAATGATCCAACCGTACTTGGCCTCTTGAAGGCCAAGCTATTGGACTTCTCCGAGGAGGCACAGCGAGAGCTTAAGTTCCTTGGGAAGTATGCAGAGGCAAGGCGATACGGAGAGAGGGACAGGCCAGGACGCACACTAGCGGGTATGATCAGACCACCTAGATCCACGGCATTTATACGTGAAGTACACACCACACCAGACACTGTAGTTAGAGGTCAGGTAGAAATCCTAAATGCCTTTTCCACCTTTTACTCTCAACTCTATACTGCTACCCAAGATACATGCCCGAAGGGCTGCAGTCATTTCTGGACTCGATTGCACTGGCCTGGTTTAATAACACTCACAGAGAATATATGGATCTCCCCTTCACTGCTGAAGATGTTGCCCAGGTTATTAAAAGTTTGCTGCTTGATAAGGCCCCTGGACCTGATGGTCTGACCACATCTTTCTATAAAACATACGTTGCGGAATTGGCATCTTGGTTGTGGGTGGTGTATGAGGAAGCTCTAGAGGGGGGGATATTGCCTGACTCCATGAGGAAAGGTGTGATTATTACCTTGTTGAAGCCCGGTAAACCAGAATCGGAGGTTGATTCGTATAGACCACTCTCGATGATAAATGTGGATGTTAAAATCCTAGCCAAGTTGCTTGCGAATCGGTTGCAGCCTCTTCTCCCCATGATTGTACTCCCGGATCAATCGGGGTTCATCCCGGGAAGATCCACCTCCCATAACTTACAAACTATTTTCTCTGTCTTACACTACCTGCACCCAGAGGTTCGCGCTGCGGTAGTGTTTTTGAATGCCACCAAAGCGTTCGACACACTTGAATGGCCAAATCTCTTTGCTATACTGGGTCGGATGGGGTTCAGTCCATTTTTCATTAGAAGCATACGACTACTATACACATTGCCCAGAGCCCTTATCAACAGGCTGTTGTCCGATCCCTTCCCCATATCTCATGGTACAAGACAGGGCTGCCCTTTATCCCCACTCCTGTTTGCGATCGCAATGGAGCCCCTGGCTGCCCGTATCCGGCAGCACCACACGGCGCAAGGTATAGGATTTAGTACCAGAAGCCTGCTTATCTCCGTATATGCTGACGATGTAACTCTCTATCTCGTCAACCCAGAGGAGAATCTAGACCCGATTTTGAGGGAGTTTATACGATTTGGTGGCCTGGCCGGTATTGTTGTCAATTGGGCAAAATCAGTGATATTTCCCTTGACGGATGGTATGCCTCAGGGGCACTCTGAATACCCTTTAAAATGGGAAGCGGAGGAGGTCAAGTATTTGGGCATATGGATTAGTTGGGATACACAAGAGGTATGGAATCTGAACTATGGGCGGGCTGTGATATAGTTGGAAGAAAAAGTTAAGATATGGTCAAAATTGCCGCTGTCCCTGACTGGGATGATAGCTTTAGCAAAAATTTTAATTTTGCCCAAGATTTTATATCTATTCGTAAATATTACGATCCCACTCACATTGCATTTTTTTAATATTGTCAAGTCACAGCTCATCTCCCTGGCATGGGCGGGTGAACAGGCAAGGCCGTCCTGGGATGTGTTAACACTTCCGCTACGACAGGGGAAATTGGGAGTGCTGGACATGCACCTTTATGCGCTTTGCTCTCAGGCTCAATTTTTGCATTTCTGGGTGCACCCAACGCCCTTTCAGCCTCACGTGGCTGTAGAGCTAGATGCGGTTGCTCCAGTTCTGCTCAAAGTAGCCATTTATAAACCGTCAAAGCGCCCACATGGAGCTATAGACTCCGCCGGAATGCTGCGTTGGGCATGGGAGGAGCTGCGCAAGTGGGCGGGAATCCTTGTGCTGTATGCTCCCTCGATCCCGCTGGCTCAGAACCCAATGATGCCCTGTGTAGGGGATGGAATTAGCAGGGTGTTAGCACAGACTATGCACCTTCACACCTTTACAGACTTGTTCCCTGCAGACGAATTCAGACCACCTCAGACTGCGGACGGGGATAGAACGGTATCCTTCTCCGAGCTGTTCTTATATCAAAAGCTACGAACTGCTTGTCAAGCCCTCTGTGGGAACTTCCCTGCTGCCCCTCCGACCCTGTCAGCGTTGGAAAACCTACTGAAGTCCCCCTCCCCTCGCAAACTTGATACGAGACTGTACACGCACATGCAGACCTCTGCCCCTTTGGTAAGGCCTAAATCCTTCCAATGTTGGAATGAAGAACTTTCCACCCCAGTAACTGAAGCACAGTGGGAGTTTTGTTGTGGACAGCTAAAAGAGCTTTCTCCCAACTATAAACTCCATTTCAAGTATTTGCACAGATTTTATAGAACACCTATAGGCCTGCATCGCATGGGGCTCAGAGAGGATGAAAGCTGTTGGCGATGAGCGTTTTCCCCTGCTTCTTTCTTGCACATAGCGTGGGACTGTCCAGAGATAGCAGAATATTAGACCAAAGTGTTCCCCACGGTGAGCCAAATTGTTGGAAGATTGGAGGTCCCATCCCCAGTTCTTGGATTATTGGGCAATGTCAAAGACACCCCGCCCAAGCTGCGCAAATTGCATGCTTTGCTTTTATTATATGCTAAACGCCAAATAGCGCTACACTGGGGTAGGAGGAGGGCACCAACTCACAAGGGTTGGATAGCGGACGTCACCTACGGGCATACACAATTAACTGTCTTTTGGGAGCTTCCCCCCGACCACTTCTCGACCCCATGACGTCTGGTAACCATTCCTGACATGGGCTGAGGGACAGAATGAAGTTGTTGATGTGTAACAGACTGGAAATCCCTATGCTGAAGAATGGTGGGATGCTGCTCTGGGTTTTGTAAATGTGCATTCCTGCATACTGATGTCTATGAGTAGTTAAAGATTTTTGTAATTAGTGTGTCAGTGGACCGAAGATGTAAGTGACAAGTGACCAACGACTGTACCATGTGTCAATGTATGTAGTGCAACCAACCCACATTTTGAATTATTGTAATAGCAAACTGGCCTGTTCTGTTGTTGAAGTGTTTTGTATTTGCATAAAATGCCAATAAAAAAAATTAAAAAAACAATTGGCCTAGAGTTCAGTTCTTGAGTGTGTGAGACCATTTGCTGAGTGAGTGTGTACAACAAATGCCTTACACTGTACTTTGATACTGCCTTACTACTCGACCAAATTACCACTTTAGAGAGTAAGGTTATATCTAACTGTAACCTCTGGCAAATCTCTGGGGACTGGAGACTCTATACACACTGTACCTTACTTTGGTCCAGTAAATATAGAGCCACTTTCCTACACCATCCCCTCCCTTCATCACTGTGTAAATGCGCCCTGTGTCCGTTTTAATTTGGGAGATTAAGTTCCCTTGAATCCTGGGTGTCCCCAGGGTCCAAGTAGTCCACTAGGTACCTCCAGTAAGCGCCACAGAGCTGCGTTGCAGAGAGGTGTAAAAAGGGGCACGGCCTGGGCCACCTGTCTGAAACACAGCTCAGTGGCGCTTACTGGAAGCACCTGGTGGGCTTGTTAGCCCCCAGGGGCCCTCAGGATTGAAGGGGAATTATTTCCCCAACTTAAAACGCGCCACAAGGCGTGTTTTCACACGTCACCTCAGGCCCCATTCCCTGCCTTCACCACTGTGTAAACGCGCCCTGAGGCCGTTTTAATTTGGGAGATTAAGTCCCCTTGAATCCTGAGTGTCCCTTGGGTCCAACTAGCAAACTAGCCCACTAGGTACCTCCAGTAAGCGCCACAGAGCTGTGTTGCAGAGAGGTGTAAAAAGGGGCACGGCTTGGGCCACCTCTCTGAAACACAGCGCAGTGGCGCTTACTGGAAGCACCTGGTGGGCTAGTTGGCCCCCAGGGGCCCTCAGGATTGAAGGGGAATTATTTCCTCAACTTAAAACGCGCCACAGGGCGTGTTTTCACACCTCACCTCGGGCCCCATCCCCTCTCTTCACCACTGTGTAAACGCACCCTGTGGCCATTTTATTTTGGGAGATTAAGTCCCCTTGAACCCTGAGTGTCCATCAGGCCCCATCTCCTCCCTTCCCCACTATGTAAGTATTCATGCAGTGAGCCAGGCCTTAGCACATGGACTGCCTCTAACGCCTATCCACTATGCATGCAGTCCTCTAACCCCCTACACACTTGTCTTTCACACCTTCAGTTCCCCAGTCAGTATTCATACACTTCCAGCAAACACCCTGTCACTCCCCTTGCACTCCTCTAGTGATCCATTCAGCATCATGTACTAATCCATTCACTGCACCAAAAGCCAAACACTTATAAATTCACCCAGGCACTCTCCTTGCAGTACTCTAATCATTCAGTCAGTACCCAAGTATTCATGCAGTGAGCCAGGCCTTAGCACATGGACTGCTTCAAACCCATATCCACTATGCATGCAGTCCTCTAACCACCTACACACTTGTCTTTCACACCTTCAATTTCCCAGTCAGTATCCATACACTTCCAGCAAACACCCTGTCACTCCCCTTGCACTCCTCTAGTGACCCATTCAGCACCATGTACTAATCCATTCACTGCGCCAAAACCCCACCACTTATAAATTCACCCAGGAACTCTCCTTGCAGTACTCTAATCATTCAGTCAGTACCCAAGTACTCATGCACTGAGCCATGCCTTAGCACATGGACTGCTTCAAACCCCTATCCACTATGCATGCAGTCCCCTAACTAACCAACACACTTATAGTTCTGCACTTATACATTCAACCAAAAAAAACAATATTTCACTTTCAATATGTTAAAAAACATTTTTATTTCCATTTATATTAAAAATATATAATGTAATTTAAAAAATAAAATATGTAAAAATAAACAGTTAAAACTGTAGAAAATCAGTATAAAAAACATATAACTATTATTACATTTAAAAATTATCATTTAAAAAATCTACGAAATTCACTGAAAAAACCATAGGTTTCAGACATGTTATAGTTAGGAATTAGCATTTAAAAAGCCTCAGAAATTCACTGAAAAAACCATAGGTTTCAGGGCTGTTATAGTTAGCTGACATTTCACTTGTACAAAACCATTGAAATTTCTCCGTTATAGTTAGTTCTGCTAACTATAACTCGCGCGCCCGCAATCCACTGCTGATGATGTCACATATTACATCATTCATGACATGGTCAGTGATATCACTGATGACATCACTGATGACATCTCAAATGACATCACTGATGACATCACTGATGACATCATCCACGTGACAATCAGATACACCTCATCATACAATAGTATAACCTTTCATCACTCACTGTAAAATACAGAGTACCATTTTTGAATCTATTGACACACCAATACAAATTTCTAAAAACCCACTCAGTGATTCCTAGATCTACTCACACATCTAATCACTTACCTATAGATTCACTCATACATGCTGTCAATGATCAATAGAACACTATCAAATATACTTATGCACCTATATCGACATTACACACCAGCACACATCCTAATTACTTATGCAGTCATCCTACTCACTTATGCAAACAATGGGTCATACTTACATTTACTCAGCTACGCACTTATACAAACACCACTTCATTTATTCATATAGATGGTAACTCATACTTAGTGTGTTATAAAATCACTAATACAAGTATACAGTTATCCATACAGTCATTCATACAATTACTGAGTCTTATGTATACTTATTTATATACAACAACTGTCCCTTGATGAAGTTTCTCCTGCTCTGGTCTGGTCCCGAAGGACCACGACATCCAGTGTGCTTTACGCCCGTCGCCAGCTGCCGGTAATCAGAAGAGCGCCTGGAGGCGCTACAAGAGGGAGTGCAGTTCCCCGCAGCGTGGGTCCCTTGATGAAGTTTCTCCTGCTCTGGTCCGGCCCCGGAGGCCAACGACATACAATGTGCTTTGCGCCCGTCGCCAGCTGCCAGTAATCAGAAGAGCACCTGGAGGCGCTACAAGAGGGAGTGCAGTTCCCCGCAACGCGGGACGCGCGCGCAAGTGAAGGCCGGACAAAGGGTTGGCCGTCTGATGCCGTCAGAAGCCGGAAGAGGCTGGGCTGGGCCCCCCCATGAGAAATTCCCCCTGGTAATCCCAGCGACGAAGTGGCTCCTAAGTCATGGACTCGCGGTTGGCGAGACAAGAAGCGAAGACTGTGACTGTGAGTGACTGAATTAGGCTATAACCCCTAAAATTGTACTCTGGTTTGAATCAAGGGGCAGAGAAAGGGTGTCTTGGTAAAAGGAACAATCTTGGGGTGGTTCTGTTGATTTTCTAACTAGAGAGCGAATATTGTGGTTAAGTGGTTGGGATTACAAGTCCAGCCCTCCATCTAACTGCAAAATGGCCAGTACTGTGCAAACAAGGTCATCCAAATTGGGTCATAACATCTCCCCAAACTCTCGACCTGCGACCAAGCAAAAGGGCACTCTCCCCTCTACATCTACATCTATACAGCTTACTGCGATTGATAGAATGCTTCAAAAAGCTATAGGTGCGGTATCCAGTGAAATCGAGCGCACCGAAAGACTATTATCGCTAACCCCGCAAATTGATCTTACTCCCATGCCCCAAGAATTTGAGGATTATGTTACCCCTAACAGTCCATTTGATGTATTTGTGCCCCTAGCCGTGGAGCCTTTCAGTACTCACATGAATAAAGAGGATTGTGGAAAAACCAAAGTTGGGGGAAAGGCACCTCCTACAAAGATAAAGGGGGCTAGCCTTAGGAAACATAAGCATAAGCATA
The DNA here is from genome assembly GCF_964204655.1 of Triturus cristatus. NCBI lineage: Eukaryota > Metazoa > Chordata > Amphibia > Caudata > Salamandridae > Triturus > Triturus cristatus. Next base: position 503,110,063 of record NC_140594.1, on the reverse strand, counting down.
AGAAGGGTAAAAACAATTCTGTTTTGACTGAAGCAATTTGCGTGGGAGAGGGGGGAAGTACGGAGCATGTGCCGAGATTACATGCACCCCCTAGTTGGGCTTCCCAATTAATTACTAACTTGCAATCTCATTTTGAGCATCTTATTAATTCACAGATGAAATTGATTGTGAGTCGGTTGGACAAAGTGGTTACACTATTAAAAACAAGGGGGAAGATATGGGTGGTATATTGCCCTCTGCCGTAGTAACTGTAGTAACTGCCTCTAGCAGCTCTGGGGCTTCTTCTGTGAACTCGCCCCAACCACAATTTGGCAAACATTCAGCTGTTCTTGCAAGTTTTATGACAGGGCCAACACTGCCAATAATTCCCCAACGTGAAAAAACAAGTGGTATCCCCACAGGAAATCCCCCAAGTCTTGTGGAGGCAATTACTGCTCCGTTAGCAATTACCCCGCAAAGTAAAACTTACAAGCAGAATGCTCTGGAGCCCCTCCTGAAGGGTCAACCTAGAGGGCTGCCTTCCAAGGAGAATAATAAGCAGTTACCTTGTATAAATTTGCCACTTGAGGCGTCCCCTTATGTTGTCATACTAGCTGGGGTACCTGACTGAATCCTGACCATACAGAATCATTTATCGAACTAAAGAACAAAATAACGTTCTGGTTAAATAGGAACAGACCGCTTCCAGGAAACGAACAGGGGGAAATCCTGTTTGTTCGAAGGGTGAGTTGGGTGGGGAATAGACACAAGGACATCATTGGTGACTGTGTGGTAGTAAACTTTAGCGACTATAGAGTAGCTGATTACATCTTAAGATGGGGGTCCTCAAATCAGACGAGTAATATCAGGCCACTGCCTCAGGGTTATTTTTATCAGATGGGAAAACCGAGCCACAGCAGAGGCCATGAACGTCAAGGGAGAATTTTCAGCCCTAATAGTGGGTTGGGCCCCAGCTACCCAATGCTAGACGTTCTTCCTGGATAACAAGGTACACTACCCCTAAGAAATAGATTTGATCCCCTGACATCACTAGAGGAGCTCGATTGACTGGAGAATATTTGTGCACCCCATAAGAAACCATTACGGGAAAAGGGATGCCTCCTTAACACTTCTCAGGCCATATCCCCACCTCTCCACCATATATCGAATGCGACCATGGGTCATGAGGCCAGCATAAAATGGGGTTCCCAGACGAGACACCAGCATGATTCCTCGAACCTTTTAATTATAAAGGAGTTTGATCTAACAATGGAGAATTTTGGTATGATTTGCTCTGACATTGTGATGGCCTCCCCAGTTTCAGCAAAATATAATGGGTCTCAGGTTAGGTCAGAAGAGAGAGAAGATATATTGGGGCCCAAATGGACATCTTTTCCCTTTAAGCAGAGAGAGAACCAGCGACATTGCTCCATGGTCTCGTGGAATATTGCAGGACTCTCATCAAGAATTGGCTCGACTGACTGGGCTGATTTTGTAGTGATGCATAATATTCTCCTCTTCCAAGAGACCTGGGCTACCAAGCCCCTTTTTTCCCCGGGATATTTAAATTTTTCGAAACAAGCAATACCAGGGAGAAGGGGAAGGCCAATAGGAGGCCTGACTGTTTGGATTAAGCAAGAGGGGGGATGGACAGCCCAGGAAGTTACCCTTGAAAACCCAGATATTTTGATCTTGACGTGGCAAAAAAAGGAAATGCCATACCTCCTTTTGTTTAATGTGTATGTTAGAGGACTTCCGGGAGGCAAAACTTCGCAAACATTGCTAGAATGAGAATGTTTTTTAGACACTTTAAGCAATCTCACTAATGTCATTCTAGCAGGAGATTTTAATGTACTTTTGAGCCTTTAGATGGGGAAGATATGGATTTGGGAAGTGAGGAGGATGCCAAGTGGGATATTCCCCAGCTCTCAATCCCACCCATAAAGAGATGGTCTGATGCAGCCCTGCAACTCAAGGGTCTTTGCCTTGCTAAAGGTTTCAGGGCTCCAAATGGGAGAACCACCTCGGACAGGATGGCTGGGAATACTTTCAGTGTGGGTCCTAGAAGCAGTTGCATTGATTATTTTATTTTGAGTATGCCTCTCTGGCCACTGCTGTTGGACTTGGTGATCCTCCCGAGATGTGAGAGTGACCATGATCCATTAGTTTTGAGTTTCAAATCTCTATCCTTGGCTACAATACCACCCCAATGGTCCAATAACATCATTCCAGACGATTTAGTCCTTGCTAACAATATGAGAAGAGTTCGGTGGCAATATGTTGCTGAAAATGATGAGGCTAGGGATTCAATAAAAGCTCTCACTGATGCTGCTCTTCTCTCTCTCCTGGCCTGTGATTCCCAGGAGTCTATTAACAACATGATAGTTGGGACGTATGAAAAACTGTTTGGGGACCTTAAACTGTACTTTACAAAACCACAGATAGAGAAGAAGAGACCCCAATCCCGCAGAGCCTCCTGGTACAACAGCTTATGTAGGAAGGCATATACAACTTTGGCTAAGGCCATTAATCTTTGCGATGGGCAAGCAACGCGACTGACTCGCCATCTATACCGAGAGCAGCAAAAGATAGCTCGCAGTGCTTGGGAGGAAAAACATTGGCTGGATTTGTTGGAGGCTAGTAGAGATAGGGACATGATGAGATTTTGGAATATTTTAAAATGGGGGAGGGGCGACATTCCTAACACTCCCGTAAATAAGGTCTCCCCAGAAGTTTGGGTTTCATATTTTGAAGCACAATTCAGGGGGCCCCCTAGTGATTTCTCGGTCCCAATGGACCTAACTCAAGAACCTGCTGTCTGCTTCACAAAAATAGAGGTCTTAAGAATTTTAAAACTTATTCCACGCGGAAAATCCCCGGGCCCAGATTGTGTCCCGGCGGATCTGTTCTTATCAGACCCTGAAACCTGGGCTACGTATATTCTATTCCTGGCTAATGCTGTGGCGAGTGGAGCGTCACTACCAAAAACATGGGCAGGAGCGGAGATTGTTCCCATATTCAAGAAGGGAGATCGTTCTCTCCTGAGTAATTATAGGCCCATTAGTCTGATAGATAGTATCCAGAAAGTGGTAGCTAGACTGGTCCTGGGTAGACCGCAAAATTGGATAGAGGAAAATGAAATATTAACACCTTTACAGGCCGGTTTTCGCTCCCACACTGGTACCATCGACCAGGCTTCTCGATTTATGGCTATTCACTGGAAGGTAGTAACTTTGGGCGGGGGGTCGCTGTACGCTGCTTTTATTGATTTAAAGACAGCTTTCGACCTGGTTCCACATGCCAAATTATGGCAGGCGCTGCGCTTGATGGGGCTATCGCCAGCACTTTTAAACATTATCGTCGAACTTCACCATGATAACTACGCACAAGTACGTTGGGGGAAGCAGGGGAATGTGACAAGTAAATTGAAGGTTGAATTGGTAGTCAGACAGGGGTGCGTCCTGGCCCCCACTCTTTTCTCGTTGTTCATCAATGTGGTTACACACTACTTTGATGAGCAACCGACAGATGCACCAAGAATTGCGGGTCTCCATGCTCCCCTATTGATGTTCGCTGATGACACTTTGTTGTTATCGCGAACACAAAGGGGATTGAAGGACGCACTCAATCGCTTTGAGGCCTTCTGTCGTGACCAGGATTTAGTTATAAATGTGTCAAAAACAAAATTTATGGTTTTTCATAAGACCAAAATAGTGAGGGGGAGGGTTAGCTTAGATCAGGCCCCCCTGGATCAAATTGATGCATTTATGTACCTAGGGTTAACTATAGGTAAAAACTTTTCCTGGAAACCGCACATTGATATAATGAATTTGGAGCACTCCCAGTTGGTGGGAGCTCTACTTAGAGAGCACAAGCAATCTAAATCCAAGGCCATTGCTCCAGCGCTGCAAATTTACAACAACAAGGTGGGGGCCTCGATTCTGTATGGTGCGGAGTTGTGGGGCTTAGCACCCCTTGCCGTAGCACATAACAACTTTCTTAGAGCCCTTTTAGAACTCCCTAAAACCACCCCATTACTCCCCCTGTATATGGATACTGGAAGTAGGAACATCCGAGATCAGGCCCGGTTCCGTCCAATAGCCTACTGGTGCCGGCTGTGGACAACGCCTGAGCAGGCTCAGTATGCTCGGGCTCTGAGCGAAGTCAAGAAAATAAATACTTCTGATAGCATCCAGTGGTTAAGGGAACTCAAGTCTACATTAATAGCTATGGGGATGAGGAACCTGTGGGACTCTCCGTCGTCAGCTGTGTTCTCCTCCAAGAATCAACTAAAAGAAGCATACTGGTCTTATATTGACCAGATGCGATTATCCCAGAGCACTAGTATTGTAACAAGTGGTTTCTTGGAGTTTAAGTTATCTTTGTTTATCGAGCCTTACTGGGATATTATTAGAAGCACCCTGGAAAGGAAGCTATATCATCAATTCATGGTGGGGTCCCTACCATTAGGGTTTTGTATGCTCAGTTGGAAACAGGGTTGGGATGGTCTATGCTCGTTTTGTCTAGGCACGAGGGAAACAACTGCCCATTTTTTCTGTGTATGCCCATCCTATAGGCAACCACGCCTAAAATTGCTAGTCCCAACATGTAAACACTTGGGCTTTAGGGTAGCTTCTGCAGCTCTTAGGGTGCTCAGGACCGATACGGAACCCGCCATTGTAATAGCTGTGGCAAAATTCTTGGGGTGGGCTTGGGTGAGAAGGGCTAGGAAGATGAAACTTTGCTAGTAGATTTAATTCCTCCTGTTGCTTGTTTTCATATTAAATTGTTTTTATATTTGATTTGTGTGTTTACTCTGTAAATGATGATATGAATTGTATTTTAAACTTTGTTGTTTTTTATGTTTTTTTTTCTAAAAATCGAAATAAAGACTTGACTTGACTTGACTTATATACAACAACTGTCACATACACTGCCTTTTATTTTTCTAGTTTGTTGGACATGTACCATTGAGAGATATATTTGCTCATCACCACACCCATAAAGATATTCACTCACTCAAACAACTGTTATAACATGTAGTGTTAACCTCTTATACCTACTGAATCAACTATTTACACATCTTTGGGCAGTCACACACCCCCCACCGAACCACACACACATTCTCACTCCCATACAAATACTCAGTTAACTAATCTATAACTAATATAGACTTTCAGAAAGCTAGTAACCAACTGGTGCAGCAGTTTACACAACAACTGACAAAGTGATACAGATATTCACAGTTTAGTCACTATCCAATATATTTAGTGAGACACTGTAAATTAGTCAAGTAAACAGTCAATCCCACTGCTACTAAATCCTCCATCTAGATATTTATATTTATCTATCCACTCATTCTTCCATGCAGATTGCTATATATATAATACATATTTAAATATCGAACCAAACCACATTCACTGGATGATGTCATCAGTGATGTCATCAGTGATGTCATTTGAGATGTCATCAGTGATTTCATCAGTGATGTCACTGACCATGTCATGAATGATGTAATATGTGACATCATCAGCAGTGGATTGCGGGCGCGCGAGTTATAGTTAGCAGAACTAACTATAACGGAGGAATTAAAAATTTTTTGTACGAGTGAAATGTCCAGCAAACTATAACAGCCCTGAAAGCTATGGTTTTTTCAGTGAATTTCTAAGGTTTTTTAAATGCTAATTCCTAACTATAACATGTCCGAAACCTATGGTTTTTTCAGTGAATATATATATATATATATATATATATGTGTATATATATATATATATATATATATATATATATATATATATATATATACATATATATTACCTACTGGCGGTCGCCAGTAGGTAGTTATAGTTAGGACCCTGTTTCCATAGGAAAACCGCAACATTCTATTTTGAATAACTTTGGCGCCGGTCGACGAATCCTCGCGAAATTTTCAAAATAGGTGGGGCGCTACGCTCCGCTCCTACCCTGAAAGTCTTGGGGGGATTCGTCAAGCGGGGGCTGAGATAAAAGGGGGGTCCCAAAACGCGTTTTTCCCATGCATTTTTCCATAGGACCTTTAGACACAGCTACAGCCCGAACGGCTGAACAGAGTTCCTTGAAATTTGGCAGAGAGGTAGTCTACAGGTCAAGGAAGTGCCTTTTGTAGGTTTGGTGTAAATCTGTTCAGTAGATTCTGAGAAAATAGCCTTTAAATCAATATATATATCTGAGCCAGCTTACGGTGCGCTTGCCGTGCGCTTACCGTACGCGTACGGTGACGTGCGCGAGCGCGATTCTGATTGGCTGTTAGATCTTAGTAAACATTCGAATCGGTCGAAACCAGGAAGCAGCGGCCGCCATTTTCTATCTCGCACTCTGAGGGGGTGGAAGAAAAACAAAGGCAAAAAACATATAAAGGGGCTGTTTAGACAGCTCCCAACCACCTAGCCTTGATGGAGGTTTCCTCAAAGAACCCCCTAGGGCAAAAATGCAATTTTACTTTTTTTTAAAAAATCGGCGATTACGCTTACCGTACGCGTACTGTAAAAAAACTGCAAAAAAAAAAAAATATCCATATTCTCCACACCCCGTGTGCAAATGGTGCCCGAAGGGCACCATATGTGCATTGCATATAAGAAAATCATTGCACAACAAAAAATCAAACAATAACTTTCACAACGAAGCGCATAATATGTCCTCCATGCGCGCACGGTGCGCGAAGCGCACCGTGCGTACATGGCCCATCCAGCGTAACGTGGGCACGCGGTGCGCATAGCGCACCGCGTGCCCACCCTGCGTGCACGGCACTAACTGCGTAAAGTGGGCGCGCGGTGCGCAAAGCGCACCGCGTGCTCACTGTGCGCGCACGGTGCGCGAAGCGCACCGTGCGCGCACGGAACGAACTGCGTTAAGTGGGCGCGCACGCCACGAATGGCGTAAAGTAACTTAGCATTTAAAAAAACGTACAAATTCACTGAAAAAACCATAGGTTTCACACATGTTATAGTTAGGAATTAGCATTTAAAAAACCTTGCAAATTCACTGAAAAAACCATAGGTTTCACACATGTTATAGTTAGCTGGACATTTTACTGATAAAAAACCAATGAATTTCCCCCGTTATAGTTAGTGCAGGCAACTATAACTCACGCGACCGCAATCCTCTGCTGATGACATATGTGTCTTTATGAAAAAAAAATATTTGTAATATATGTATAGCTAAAATTTAATGGAAGAAGACATGGGCAAATAATTGTCTAAATACAGTATTAGCATCAGCAGAGGATTGCGGTCGCGTGAGTTATAGTTGCCTGCACTAACTATAATGGGGGAATTTCATTGGTTTTTTATCAGTAAAATGTCCAGCTAACTATAACATGTGTGAAACCTATGGTTTTTTCAGTGATATATATATATATATATATATATATATATCCACAAACAAAGGTTTCACCCATTTGAGAGAGCCACTAACAGGTAGGTATAAATATTGCTTTGTTTGCAGAAGCAGCAGTTGCAATGTAGCGAAGGTCTGTGCCAAACAAATTCAAAAGCCTGACGCGTATCATGCACTGCTTGCATTTCTTCAGAGGCAAAATGTTCGTTACAACGTCAGTTGCTGAGCCAGTGAGACTGTTTCCATACCCACTTGGGAGTTATTTTTAATTGCTGCAACAGATAAGCACCTCACCGAGGAATACAACGGCACTACAATGACCACCAGGCATAGCGTAAGGCAACGCCCACTCGGGCCGGTGGCAAGATTTATCAGGTGTGCTGACTGCTTTACGTTGTAACGAACATTTTGCCTCTGAAGAAATGCAAGCAGTGCATGAAACGCGTCAGGCTTTTGAATTTGTTTTGCACAGACCTTCGCTACATTGCAACTGCTGCTTCTGCAAATAAAGTGATATTTATACCTACCTGTTAGTGGCTCTCTCAAATGGGTGAAACCTTTTTTTGTGGATTTGTAGACGGCCGGTCCCGGTCGTGAGAGATGCCCTGCCTCAGAAGTGTGGACCGATGCTGCTGCCAAGCGACGAGCGGCATAAAGGACAGGAAGGACGTTTTGGAGAAGTTTTAAGTGGCAGTGCTGAGTCAGTGAGACTGTTTCCATACCCACTTGGGAGTTATTCTGTTTAATTGCTGGAACAGATAAGCACCTCACCGAGGAATACAACGGCACTACAATGACCACCAGGCATAGCGTAAGGCAACGCCCACTCAGGCAGGTGGCAGGATTTATCAGGTGTGCTGACTGCTCTACGTTGTAACGAACATTTTGCCTCTGAAGAAATGCAAGCAGTGCATGAAACGCGTCAGGCTTTTGAATTTGTTTGGCACAGACCTTTGCTACATTGCAACTGCTGCTTCTGCAAATAAAGCGATATTTATACCTACCTGTTAGTGGCTCTCTGAAATGGGTGAAACCTTTCTTTGTGGATTTGTAGACGGCCGGTCCCGGTCGTGAGAGATGCCCTGCCTCAGAAGTGTGGACCGATGCTGCTGCCAAGCGACGAGCGGCATAAAGGACAGGAAGGTCGTTTTGGAGAAGTTTTAAGTGGCAGTGCTGAGTCAGTGAGACTGTTTCCATACCCACTTGGGAGTTATTTTGATTCATTGCTGCAACAAATAAGCACCTCACCGAGGAATACAACGGCACTACAATGACCACCAGGCATAGCGTAAGGCAACGCCCACTCGGGCAGGTGGAAGGATTTATCAGGTGTGCTGACTGCTCTACGTTGTTTGGCACAGACCTTCGCTACATTGCAACTGCTGCTTCTGCAAATAAAGTGATATTTATACCTACCTGTTAGTGGCTCTCTCAAATGGGTGAAACCTTTGTTTGTGGATGAATATATATATATATACATATATATTGCGCCGGATCATGTGCCTGTAAACATAAGAGGAGGGGACAGAGTAGCAAAATTAAGAAGGTTAGAGTCAAGGTACATTATAGATCTTGGTACAAAGACCCCTGGTGGACTCAATAGTAATGAGGAACTCACAGTGCATCTAGGGTAGAGGGCTCTCCCCCATAGAAGCGGTTACATCTGGGATGTTATTCTACTATATTTATAAGTATGGATATACTTTATAAATGAATTTGGGTCTATATGAAATTGCTGAAAATTTGAGTAATATGAGGAATATCTAAATGTGACTCTGATGTCGATTACTTTGCATAATTTCTCTGTATAATGTGTTTTTTCTGGAGAATGTTTTTCTAATTGTTTATGATGTTTCATTTTTGTCATCAAGAAAAAGATTATGATTTAATTGATGGTGTTGACTATCATAGGGTTTATAAGAGGACTGCATGTGACTATAGCGCTTGTGCCCATACAGGGCAGGATTGGTTCAATAACAGATTGCTCAGATAATCCCATATATGTACATGTGGATATATTGGCCCGTCGAGTGCGTGATGTAGCGTATGTTTGTAATTATGAATTGTTTAGGTACAAACAGCCGTTAAACTATGCCATTATCGGGGAATTTACCTGTGGCATTTATTTGCAATCGACAAAACGATGTATAGGACATTTCAATATGGCGCTGATGAGTAACATGAATGAACTGGTCCTTTGTTTATGTTGCTAAACAGGAAATGGGGTCAGATGTAAATATAAAATATGGCAGTTTCTGGCACGCCCTTATAACATCGAGGAAGGCGTTTGCCGAAATGCGTCTGGTTGAAGCGTTGTGAGTCAGAATAAATCTATTGATTCTCCCCCGCGAGTGTTGTGTCTTTTCTGAAGTGAGAGGAGGCGTGCAGCGATAATATTGGCGGGAGCCTGAGTGTGAGAAATTGGTGCGAGTGGAGCGGTTATATATATATATATATATATATATATATATATATATATATATATATATATATATATTACCTACTGGCGGTCGCCAGTAGTTAGTTATAGTTAGGACCCTGTTTCCATAGGAAAACCGCAACATTCTATTTGGAATAACTTTGGCGCCGGTCGACGAATCCTCGCGAAATTTTCAAAACTAATGGGGCGCTACGCTCCGCTCCTACCCTGAAAGTCTCAGGGGGATTCGTCAAGCAGGGGCTGAGAAAAAAGGGGGGTCCCAAAACACGTTTTTCCCATGCATTTTTCCATAGGACCTTTAGACACAGCTACAGCCCGAACGGCTGAACAGAGTTAATTGAAATTTGGCAGAGAGGTAATCTACAGTTCAAGGAAGTGCCTTTTGTAGGTCTGGTGTAAATCTGTTCAGTAGTTCCTGAGAAAATAGCATTTAAATCAATATATATATCTGTAAGCGCGCTCCGTGCGCTTACGGTAAGCTTACCGTACGCGTACGGTGCAGTGCGCGAGCGCGATTCTGAATGGCTGTTACAGCTTAGTAAACATTCGAATCGGTCTAAACCAGGAAGCGGCGGCCGCCATTTTCTCTCTCGCACTCTGAGGGGGGGAGGAAAAACAAATGTTGAAAACATGTAAAGGGGCATGTTTGCCAGCTCTAAACCACTTAGCCTTGATCAAGGTGTCCTAATAGAACCCCCGAGGCAAAAAAAGCAATTTTAATTTTTTTCGAAAAAACGCCGATTACGCTTACCGTACGCGTACGGTAAAAATTGAAAATAAAAAAAAATCTATCCACACTCTCCCTCCCCCGTGTGCAAAAGGTGCCCGCAGGGCACCTTTTGTGCCTGCTAAATATAATTTCAAGGAACAATTAATATAATAGACAATCTATCCACACTTTTCCCCCCCCCGTGTGCAAAAGGTGCCCGCAGGGCAAAATTTGTGCATGGCATATAACATACAAGGAACAATTAATAGATTACCTTTCACAACGAAGCGCATAATATGTCCTCCGAGTGCGGACGGTGCGCGAAGCGCATCGTGCGTACATGGCCCATCCAGCGTAACGTGGGCACGCGGTGCGCGTAGCGCACCGCGTGCCCACCATGCGTGCACGGCAATAACTGCGTAAAGTGGGCGCGCGGTGCGCGAAGCGCACCGTGCGTGCACGGAACGAACTGCGTTAAGTGGGCGCGCACGCCACGAACGGCGTAAAGTAACTTAGCATTTAAAAAAACGTACAAATTCACTGAAAAAACCATAGGTTTCACACACGTTATAGTTAGGAATTAGCATTTAAAAAACCTTGCAAATTCACTGAAAAAACCATAGGTTTCACACATGTTATAGTTAGCTGGACATTTTACTCACAAAAAACCATTGAAATTCCCCCGTTATAGTTAGTGCAGGCAACTATAACTCACGCGACCGCAATCCTCTGCTGGTGCTAATACTGTATTTAGACACTTATTTGCCCATGTCTTCTTCCATTACATTTTAGTTATACATATATTGCAAATATTTTTTTTTCATAAAGACACATATGTCATCAGCAGAGGATTGCGGTCGCGTGAGTTATAGTTGCCTGCACTAACTATAACGGGGGAATTTCAATGGTTTTTTATGAGTAAAATGTCCAGCTAACTATAACATGTGTGAAACCTATGGTTTTTTCAGTGAATATATATATATATATATATATATATTCACTGAAAAAACCATAGGTTTCAAACATGTTATAGTTAGCTGGAAATTTTACTGATAAAAAACCAATGAAATTCCCCCGTTATAGTTACTGTAGGCAACTATAACTCACGCGACCGTAATCCTCTGCTGATGCGAATACTGTATTTAGACACTTATTTGCCCATGTCTTCTTCCATTAAATTTAAGCTATACATATATTACAAATATTTTTTTTTCATAAAGACACATATGTCATCAGCACAGGATTACGGTCGCGTGAGTTATAGTTGCCTACAGTAACTATAACGGGGGAATTTCATTGGTTTTTTATCAGTAAAATTTCCAGCTAACTATAACATGTTTGAAACCTATGGTTTTTTCAGTGAATTTGCAAGGTTTTTTAAATGCTAATTCCTAACTATAACGTGTGTGAAACCTATGGTTTTTTCAGTGAATTTGTACGGTTTTTTAAATGCTAAGTTACTTTACGCCATTCGTGGCGTGCGCGCCCACTTAACGCAGTTCGTTCCGTGCACGCACGGTGCGCTTCGCGCACCGCGCGCCCACTTTACGCAGTTAGTGCCGTGCACGCACGGTGGGCACGCGGTGCGCGTAGCGCACCGCGTTGCTACGTTACGCTAGATGGGCCATGTACGCACGATGCGCTTCGCGCACCGTGCGCACATGGAGGACATATTATGCGCTTCCTTGTGATAGGTAATCTGTTGAAATTTTTTGGGGAAATGCTGTGCTCATATATGCCATGCACAAATGGTGGCCTTCGGCCACCATTTGCACACGGGGTGGAGAGAGTGTGGATTTTTTTTTTTTTATATTTTTTTACCGTACGCGTACGGTAAGCGTACGGTAAGCGTAATCGGCAAAATTTTCGAAAAATAAAAAATTACAGTTTTTTGCCTTGGGGGATCTTTGAAGACTCAACTAACATGGTTATGTGCATGGGCGCTGTCTAAACAGCCCCTTTATATGTTTTTGGCATTTGTTTATCAGCTCCCCCCTCAGAGTGCGAGAGAGAAAATGGCGGCCGCCGCTTCCTGGTTTCGACCGATTCGAATGTTTACTAAGATCTAACAGCCAATCAGAATCGCGCTCGCGCACGCCACCGTACGCGCACGGTAAGCGCACCGTAAGCGCACCGTAAGCTGCCACAGATATATATATTGATTTAAAGGCTATTTTCTCAGATTCTACTGAACAGATTTACACCAGACCTACAAAAGGCACTTCCTTGACCTGGGGACTACCTCTCTGCCAAATTTCATTAAATTCTGTTCAGCCGTTCGGGCTGTAGCCCTGTCTAAAGGTCCTATGGAAAAATGCATGGGAAAAACGCGTTTTGGGACCCCCCTTTTATCTCAGCCCCCGCTTGACGAATCCCCCCGAGACTTTCAGGGTAGGAGCGGAGCGTAGCGCCCCACCTATTTTGAAAAATTCGCGAGGATTCGTCGACCGGCGCCAAAGTTATTCAAAATAGAATGTTGCGGATTTCCTATGGAAACGTGGTCCTAACTATAACTACCTACTGGCGACCGCCAGTAGGTAATATATATATATATATATATATATATATATATATATATATATATATATATATATATATATATACATTATCTACTGGCGGTCGCCAGTAGATAGTTATAGTTACAACCTAGTTTCCATAGGAAATCTCAAAATTCTATTTTGAATAACTTTGGCGCCGTTTGACGAATCCTCGCAAAATTTTCAAAACTAATGGGGCGCTCCGTTCAGCTCCTACCCTGAAAGTCTCGGGGTGATTCGTCAAGCGGGGGCCGAGAAAAAAGGGGGGTCCCAAAACGCGTTTTCCCCATGCATTTTTCCATAGGACCTTTAGACACAGCTACAGCCAGAACGGCTGAACAGAATTACTTGAAATTTGGCAAAGAGGTAGTCCTCAGGTCAGGCATGTGCCTTTTGCATATATGGTGTAAATCCGTTCAATAGTTCCTGAGAAAATCAAAAGTAAAATCAAATACATATCTGGGCGGAGCCTAACCACACATCTCATTGGGAGATCTGATTGGCTGTCAGCACTTCATCCAAGAAGTGTTGGCAGCCATCTTGGGACCAATATACATGATAGCACCTCATTAAAAAGCATTGCAGTTAATAGAAGGTTTTAAGACTTTAGTCACATTATAAATAATTTGTTGATGGTACCATACTCATTTTAGGAATTGTAGTATGTTCTAAGGTGATTTTACCATGTGAAAAAGCCTTCTGCTGGGATATCATGAATCATGTTTGAGAGAAAACTATTTTCACATGCTTTTCCCACAGAGGTTTGGAAGGTGATCTATAAGCTAAACTGAGAGCATATTTTCTGTACATTCACATTATCTTTCTCAGTCATGTGAGAATGAAGTCTGACATTCTCAGTAAAACATGTACATCCAACAAGGGCAGAGACTGTCAGTTGATTCCTTTGTGTTCTTCTGCAGCTTCCCAGAGTGTTCCAAAGAACAACTAGAGCGCTAACAGTCTTACTTATGACAAAGGTATGGCACACCTGAAGCCATCTTGATTGGAATAAAGTGGTAACATTTAAAACATTTAATTTAAAAAGGAACAAAATGAGAGGGTTCATTTTGCCATAGAATGTATGATTAGTGCTGCAGAAAGAAAAATTAGTGCACATTTTGAGTGACTTCTCAAATCCTCTTCTATTTCATTAAAGAATTCTGACATGCAGACTGAAACATGCACTTTCAATACCAGCAGCAGACTTCCCTGGTGAGCAGTAGCTTTACCACAGTGATCTAATGAGCAACTAGAGTGCTAACATTCTGAATTTATGGCAAATGTGTGACACATCTGAATGCCTTCTTCATTGAATCAAAGTAAAAAACTGACAGTATGCCTACTGAGGAGACTGCAGTAAATAAGGAAATTAGGAAACTTCATAACAAGTCTCCCAAGATGGCCATCAGAGACAAAAGAGCCCAAATGTAGCACAAATATCACCGAGATGTAGCCCAAGTATAGCCCAATGACAGAAATCCCAGAGTGTTTTAAAGAACAACTAGAGCGCTAACAGTCTTACTTATGACAAAGGTATGGCACTCCTGCAGCCATCTTGATTGGAATAAAGTGGTAACATTTAAAACATTTAATTTGCAAAGGAACAAAATGAGGGGGTTCATTTTGCCATAGAAATTATGACTAGTGCTGCAGAAAGAAAACTTAGGGCACATTTTAACTTCTCAAATCCTCTTCTATTTCATTAAAAAGTTCTGACATGCAGACTGAAACATGCACTTTGAATACCAGCAGCATACTTCCCTGGTGAGCAGTAGCTTTACTACAGTGATCTAATGAGGAACTAGAGTGCTACCATTCAGAATTTATGGCAAATGTGTCACATCTGAATGCCTTCTTGATGGAACCAAAGTAAACAAGCATTGAAAATGCAATAGGTCTCGCCCTCGTTTAAGTTAAAGCAATTCTGTTTGTAATTAGGTGGCTTTTTAGCTTTGCTTTTATTAGTGTTTTTCAAAATTTCATGTAAATAACATGCATATCTGTATATGTATGCATGCATTTATATTTGTATTTATATAGATATGCAGATTATATATATGTTTATATATGTATGTATATACATATATATACACATACATATATAAATGCATATATGTGCATATGTGTGCGTGTAGAGAGAGGTAGAGAGAGGTAGAGAGGTAGAGATGTAGAGGTAGAGACGTAGAGAGGTAGAGGTAGAGAGGTAGAGAGTAGTAGAGAGAGAGGTAGAGAAAGGTAGAGAGGTAGAGAGTAGAGGATGAGTAATAGAGAGTAGAGAGTAGAGAGAGAGTAGTAGAGAGAGTAGTAGAGAGTAGTAGAGAGAGTAGCAGAGAGTGAGTAGGAGAGAGTAGTAGTGAGTAGTAGAGAGTGAGTAGTAGAGAGTAGTAGCGAGTGAGAAGTAGGGAGTAGTAGAGAGTAGTAGAGAGTGAGTAGTAGAGGGAGTAGTAGAGAGTGAGTATTAGAGAGTGAGTAGTAGAGAGTAGTAGAGAGTGAGTAGTGGAGACTGAGTAGCAGAGAGAGAGTAGTAGAGAATGAGTAGTAGAGAATGAGTAGTAGAGAGTGAGTAGTAGAGAGTAGTAGAGAGTGAGTAGTAGAGAGTAGTAGAGAGAGAGTAGAAGAGAGTGAGTAGTAGAGAGTGAGTAGTAGAGAGAGTAGTAGAGAGTAGTAGAGAGTGAGTAGTAGAGAGTGAGTAGTAGAGAGAGTAGTAGAGAGTGAGTAGTAGAGAGTGAGTAGTAGAGAGTGAGTAGTAGAGAGTAGTAGAAAGTGAGTAGCAGAGAGAATAGTAGAGAGTAGTAGAGAGTAGTAGAGTGAGTAGTAGAGAGTGAGTAGTAGAGGGAGAGAGTAGTAGAGAGTGAGTGGTAGAGAGTAGTAGAGTGAGTAGTAGAGTGAGTAGTAGAGTGAGTAGTAGAGTGAGTAGTAGGGTGAGTAGTAGAGAAAGTAGTAGAGAGAGTAGTTGAGAGTAGTAGAGAGTAGTAGAGAGTAGTAGAGAGTAGAGTAGTAGAGAGAGTAGTTGAGAGTAGAAGAGAGTAGTAGAGAGTAGTAGAGAGTAGTAGAGAGTGGTAGAGAGTGAGTAGTAGAGAGTGAGTATTAGAGAGAGTACTAGAGAGGGAGCAGTAGAGAGAGAGTAGTAGAGAGTAGTAGAGAGTGAGTAGTAGAGTAGTAGAGAGTGAGTGGTAGAGAGTAGTAGAGAGTAGTAGAGAGTGAGTAGTAGAGAGTGAGTAGTAGAGAGTAGTAGAGTAGTAGAGAGTAGTAGAAAGTGAGTAGTAGAGAGTGAGTAGTAGAAAGTAGTAGCGAGTGAGTAGTAGAGAGTGAGTAGTTTAATTTAAAAGGAACACAATGAGGAGGTTCATTTTGCCATAGAAATTATGATTAGTGAGGAAAAAAGAAAAATGAGGGCACATTTTGAGTGACTTATCAAATCCTCTTCTATTTCATTAAAAAATTCTGACATGCAGACTGAAACATGCACTTTCAATACCAGCAGCAGACTTCCCTGGTGAGCAGTAGCTTTACTACAGTGATCTAATGAGCAACTAGAGTGCTACCATTCAGAATTTATGGAAAATGTGGGACACATCTGAATGCCTTCTTGATGGAATCAAAGTAAACAAGCATTGAAAATGCAATAGGTCTCGCCCTCGTTTAAGTTAAAGCAATTCTGCTTGTAATTAGGTGGCTTTTTAGCTTTGCTTGTATTAGAGTTTTTCAAACTTTCATGTACATACCATGCATATGTATGCATATATGTATATGTTTGCATGAATTTATATTTATATAGATATGCAGATTATATTTATATGTTTATATATTCACTGAAAAAACCATAGGTTTCACACACGTTATAGTTACGAATTAGCATTTAAAAAACCTTGCAAATTCACTTAAAAAACCATAGGTTTCACACATGTTATAGTTAGCTGGACATTTCACTCGTAAAAAACCAATGAAATTCCCCCGTTATAGTTAGTGCAGGCAACTATAACTCACGCGACCGCAATCCTCTGCTGATGACGTAAGATATTACATATATGTCCCCACAAAGTTCAATGCTGCGCTCTCAGTCACCAGTAAATACCAGAATCCAAAATAATATCCAAAGAGGTGTTTATTCCTCACACAACGCGTTTCAGCTCTATGCAGAGTCTTGATCCTCGGGTAGATACGTGGAGGGTCCATGTCTCTAGATATACAAATTTGCATTTCTTTTAATATCTCAAAAACTACTGAACGGTTTTACATCAAATAACAAAAAGCATGCTTTGTGGACCAAATATTGTCTTTCTTGCAAATCGTATTTAGTTCCATTCAGCAGTTCAGGCTGCAGTCATGTTCAAAATCCCGATGGGAAATTGTATGTGGAAAATTAGTTTTGGGACCACCCTTTTTCTCAGCCTCCCACTTGATGAATCCCCCTAAAGTTTCAACACAGCAGCTGAAGTGAGTGGCATACTAATCCCAAAGATTCATCAAATGGCACCAAAAGTATTTGCAAACAAAAAACGTTTTTCCTATGGAAACTAGATCTTTACTATAACTACCTATCGTTGACTGCCATTAGGTAGTTATAGGTAGGACCATGTTTCCATAGGAAAAGTGTTTTTGACTTGCATATATCTTTTGCGCTGGTTGACACATTTTTACAAACGTTTCCAAAAGAAATGCGCCGGTGATTATAGTTTTGCATGAACAGTTTGAGGGCAATCCATCAAGCAGAAGCAGGAAAAAAAGGGGGATCAACAAAAGTGTGTTCCCATGTCAATTCCTGAAGGGATTTTGAACATGAATATAGCCCGAACTGCTGATCAGAATTACACCAACTTTGGAAGAAAGGTAGCTCTTGGTCCAGAAAGAGCCCCTTTTGTTATTTGCTGTAAATCCATTCAGTAGTTTTAGAGTTATTAAAAGAAAAACAAATTTGTACATCTAGTGACACAAACCCTCCGTGAATCCTCCCAATCTGATTGGCTGCCAACACTTCAACCAGGAAGTGTTGGCAGCCATTTTGGTCCTTGGCTTCAGCTAAGTTTAAAGAATTGAAAAAATGAAGAAATGGGGGCAGGGTAGGGATACCCTGACCCCCTAGCTCTGGTGCTGGGGTCTCCCAGGAATCCCGCCAGGGAAAAAAGTATTTGTAAAATAAAATTGCTGCAAAATCATATCAGAGTCATGAATTTGCAACAAAAAATAAAATGAATAAGTGTGATTTCCTGTGCTTGTTTACAGTATAGCCCCCTGTGGGCCAGATCCCAGGGGCAGGTTGGTGTATTAAAATAAGGAGGGGGGTGCATGGTGCTCACCTCCTAAAACTCCTTTGAGTCATGGGGACCATCACCCCCCTGGGCCTTTATGTAAATATGCAAGGGGGCTATGCAGACCCCATCCATTGGGCTCATTAACCCCTGGGGTCCACACCTCCCTGGGGCTTTATTTAAAAAAAAGGAGGGGTGCACAGGCTCCCCTCCTGGGGCTTTAACATGCCCCGGGGACTACCACCTACATGGGGCTGAGTTATTAAAGATAGCGGGGAGCCATGCGGATCCCCAGGGAACACCAGCTGGGAGGGTGCAGTACTCTGGTAGGGGGTACAGAGGGAGGGAGTCCTCGCCTCTGAACCCCCAGTTCAACTGGCGGGTTTAGACCCTAGGTTGGAGGGCCAGGTTCAGGGTGTCCCCTCTGACCTGGAAGCCCACTTGCAGGATAGAACACCTGAACTGGTGGGTGAATTGTGCAGGACACTGCTACAGGCACCCTGACAATTCTGGAAGGGGGTACCACTCCAAGTGGGAGGGTACATAGCCCCAAGGAGGAGGAGGACTGGATGTGGGAAAGCCCACTTCAGTCTCCTGTCCAGCTGCCGGGTACAGGCCCGGGGCTGGTAGGTCAGTGCCAGGATATCATACCTGACCTGACAGGAGGTAGAGTGGACAAAGGTTGCCAAGCACCTGGGGCTACTGCCCCCCGCTCTCAGACTCCACATAGTTTTGAAAGCCCTGAGCGGCATAAGGCATGGGTCTCATCACTGGCTACTGTCAGTGGCCACTGTGGCTTGCTGTCTGTCTGTTGGGACACACCTGAGAGCAAGCTAAGGTTAGGTGGTGTCCACAGATGAGGAGAAGGGTTCCCCATGGGTTTGCTTGGTGGGCCCTGAGAGTATGGATAGAGGGATCCAAATGGGGTCAGATTGGCGTAGAACTGGAATATGCCCCTGCTGTTGCGGGACAGGATCCATGTTCTATCGCCCAAATCAGGGAAGCCCATCAAGGTAGTGATTGGTCTACCCTGCGTTTTGACAGGAAGGGGGTTGTGTTGGACTTGGCCCTTTTTGCAGGGTCATCCCCGAACATTTTGCCTTACTCTTGGATTTTTTCTGACCTGTTGTTGGCTGTTTTATGACTCTGGGCACTTTACCACTGCTGATCAGTGCTAAAGTGCATATGCTCTCTATTGTAAATTCATGTATTGATTAGAGACTGCATGATTGGGTTATTTGATTTTCTTGTCAGACCCTAGTACAGTGCACCATGTGTGCCCAGGGCTTGTAAATCAAATGGTGCTGGTGGGCTTGTAGCACTGGTTGTGCCACCCACAGAAGCAGCCTGTAAAATGTGTCTCAGGCCTGCCATTGCAGAGCCTGTGTGCAGTCTAGTACTGCCATGACGACTTGATAACTGCACCCACTTGCCAGTCCCCAAACCTTCCTTTTTCTTCATATCAGACACCCCTAAAGTAGGCACAAGGGCAGCGTGCATTGTAGGTATAAGGTAGGACATGCCCTGGTGTGTGGCATGTCCTAATAGTGAATTACAGCCATTTTCGTTTTTCATTATTGCAAGGCTACAAGTCCCCATAGGCCAAAATGGGCGGTTTGATTATAACACCTTATAATCCTAACTGACTCAGGGAACATGGTAGAAATTTGAGTTTAGTATGCCTGAACTCAGAATGATAAAATACATCTTTTAGTGAAGTTGGTTTTAACATTCTGTGTTTGAAAATACCATTTTTGGAAAGTAGGTATTTTCTTACCTAACTATCCAGCCTGCCTCTGCTAGCTTGTGCATTGTGTGCCTGGCTTTGTGAGTGACAGGGGCTGGGAGATTCCAGGAGACAGGGTGAGAAAGCACAGGGCTGAATAGACCTATCTGCATGTAGAGTGGTGGGAGGAGTAGCATCTGGGTCTGAATAGGGCTGTGCCTGCCTTTCACAATGCTGGCTCCTCCACCCCCTGTGGTGCGTCTGATGTCCCTGGCCCACCCTGCCAAAGGAAAGAAGGAGTCCTGTAAACAAAGTGCTTCAGGACTTCACAGAACTGGTTTGGACTATGTACAAGCCCCTCTGCCTTCAGAGGACAAAGGATTTAGTAGTATGAATATGGAGACCCAGACCCCAAGACTTCAGATCACTTCTGGAACAACAAGACAAACCTCTGCCAAGGAGAAGAACCAAGGAAGCTGTAGGAGTTGGACTGCCCCCTGCCAGTGTACTGTGTTGCTGGGTTGGCTTACAGTGGTGTCTTCAGTGCCAAGGAGAGGAGAAGGAACTTTCAAAGAACTTTCATCATCTTGCAGAATATTACTCCAAGGGCTTGAACTTGTGCTTGCCTCCTGCTGAAGTCTCAGGGACAAAAGACTTCACCACCAGCTCCCCTCTGAATTTCCTTGCTGGGAATTCTGTCTGCAGAAGCCTGCGTGTTACTGGGAGCTGGAAGCGTGACTCAATGAAGAAGAAGCGTGTCGCAGTCGCAGCTGATGCTGTCGCATCGCTGGAGAAGCGTGTCGCCTCCGCAGAAGTCACCACCGCATGACCGGAGAAGCATACCTTCGTCAAAGCTGTTACCCAACGGATCACCGGAGAAGCGTGTTGCTGCCGCAGAGGTTGCCGTCGCATCACCAGAGAAGCGCGTCGCAAGGCCTGTCGCACCTCCAAAGTTACAGAGTTCACCGCACGGCTGCCTGGCGTGTACGCATTGTCTTCACGTCGTCACATCAAGGACGCCATCTTATCGTATCACACCGGATTTTCGCATCGCATCGAGGCGCCATTTTGTCGCATCGTAACTGGAACACAGTACAAAGAATCAACGCATCACCTCCTCTCCGGTAAGGACCAAGACGCATCCCCTACTCTGCGCCAGCGCTGAGGTGCGAGGCATTGTCTCCCCCAAAGCAAGGAACCGACGCATCTCCATCCCTGCGAATTTGTTTTTCATTACGCATCCAGGTACTTTTGTGAGAACTTTGTCGCATTTATCATCAACTTGAATTAATTGACTTTTACCATCTTTAAGTCTATTTAGAGTACAGTATTGTGGATTTTTGTCGTTTGTGGTCTTGTGTTAAGTCTATATAAAGAATACTTATTTTTATGTAACCTGTGTAGCGTCCATCTGTAGTGTTTTAACTGTATTACTGTATGTGTTCACAAATGCTTAACACACTACCTCTGAGATAAGCCTGTCTGCTCATGCCAAGCTACCAAGGGGGTGAGCAGGGGTTATCAAGTAGTGTAATCCCCTTTCCCTGACTTAGAAGCAAGGGTCCCTATTTGGTCAAAGGTACCTACCTCTGCCAACCAGAGACCCGCAGTTCTAACAATGGTTCCCCACAAATTCTCTCATGTGTTTGGGCAGACTAAAAAATAAAAAGCTCTTGACCAGTCTTTCTTCAGGCAAGTCCTCTGAACGTCCTCCTTCACTGCGTATTTATTTCAACATGGATAACTCTTCATCGCATATGAGCACAGGTGCCCCTTCTTCCTCAGTTACACATACTAATGCTGTCCAATCTAACATGAACAAAGCATCAATCAAAAGGCTTAAGAAAGATCCACCGTCACCTTCTAAGTCCCTCTTAATGCCTCAATACACTTGTTATTGCACCCCTTCATGGAAGAAACTAATGTCATACTACAGAATCTCTCAGATAGTTGGAATCTTATGGAGGAACGAGTCTCCAGTGTGGAGCAGCAAGTTTTAATTTTCAAAGAGACTCCTTCCATGGTCATTCTCCTCCATGAACAAGTAATTCAATCGCAACAGAAGACATAACCTTCACAGTTATGGCCTACATGAAGGCACAGAAGGAATAAATCCTATCTCTTTTTCCAAAAAAATTTACCACAGGTTTTTAACCTGCCTGAAGGCTTGCCACTCAACATACAACGGGCTCATAGACTTGGTCATTCTTCTAAAAAGTTCCGACCACCTCTAAGAAACCTTAAGGAGTCATCTTGTATTTTCTAGAGTACATAGAATTAATGCAGATTATATCAGCTGCCAGACAACTCAAAATGTTATCAATGTCTGGTCATGATCTACACTAAGATTACTGCTGATCGACAAAGAGAGTTCTTAAATATGTGACCGATGATTTGCTCTCTTGGAGCTCATTTTGTGATTTTCACCCTTGTCTTTTCTAGGTCACATATAATAATAAAACAATTACATATGAAAATCCATCTCATTTGAGAGACTTTCTTGCAGACAATAAGGCAGAGAATAAATATTTTACTACATTGGCTCACCTGTCAAAATAACGTTTGATGCTCTTGACTTTGTTCTTTCCTCTGGCATGCGCTCTTCTTTGACTTATGCAGAAATGTTTGATTGCTATGTTCCTATTGTTATACTTCAGTTTGATGTTCTGTAATAATATTGTAAAGCGTTTTTAGATAATATTTAATGTTTCCTACTAACTAAATAAACTTTTCTTATAGGACTGCTCTCATGTTGTCCCATGATTCTGTCTCCCGCCATATGTTACATTGTCCTTCATGTGCCTCCATTCCCTCTGGGATTTTGACACCCATCTTCTCATGTCCTCTCCCCCTTTCTCATCAACAACTTTCGTAGGTATGTTTATTTTTATTGTTATCTTCTTTTTCTCATGCACCTCTTTTCTGTTTCATCTCACCCTTTCCTATCCCTCTTACCTCTCCCCTTTAACAATTTTGCTTTCATCTTCAATCTTTCCTTCATTTTACACCTCATTTTGTCATGTTACATTGTTTTTTCATTACTATTGGTTTATCATGTATTAAAATTTGTATTAAGTTTTCTATTTCTCTTGAAGATAGGTCTGATTATATCAATTGTATTGTTCTTTTTCAATGTTTTTAGCAGTGGTTTCTTGGAATTTCAGGGGTTTAAACTCTCCTATCAAGCATCAAAAAGTCCCAACACACACATGGCATTTTTGCAAGAATCTCATTTTAATTAACATGGATCTATGAAAATATACAGGGTTTGGATATTAGATGTGTTGTTTTCACCTACTAATGGTAAAAAGAATGGTATTATGATTTTATGCCACAAATCTCTACAAATGCAATTGGTATCACAGGAATCAGATTTAGAAGAGAAATGGGTATTGCTTTGATTATCTATTAACAAAATTCCAATGCTTTGTTTAATGGATATGGCCCTACTGCTCCTGACTGTCAATTTTGGTCCAATATTGCTCATAAACAATACTCAGACAATCATTTAATATTAGTAGGAGATTGTAATCAATGTGTCAATCTTTTTTTTTGTGATGCGCCCATCAGCATCCCGGAAGCGTCCAGTGCCAGCCCCTATGTTGAAGTTTCTTCAGAGGGTATGTTCTCTATCTCTTATGATAGTGCAGCTCAGCACAGCCTAGCCCCTAAACTGAGCTGTTCTCCTCATTTTTCCCCCTTTAAGATATCAAAAGACTCTACATGATCTGACTGAGCATTGACTCCTAACAATCAATTCAACAATAGAGTTTCCTCTATTTCACGCAGTTCCATTGGGACATTGGCACACTTCTCTGCAGCTCTATTAAATGTGAGGTCATTTCAGAAACATGAAATGCAGGTCTTTAACCTTCTATATGATGGGAAGCTGGTGGTTGAGTTCCTCACCAACACTTGGTCCTCAGAGTTAGCCAACCCAACCTCTGCCACACACAATCCCTCCTGTGTTTAAAATCCTTAAGAAAACCCATGAAACAAGCTGAGGGGGGTGGGATAAATGTGTAACCTTCCCACTTGAGGGTCTGATGGAAGCAGAAGTGATAGGCTTCTGCCTCACCTTAAAACAGTCACTGATGGGTGCCCTTATCTAAAGAACCCGGGTCATGCTGTCCCATGCTTGAATTTATTAGGCAGCGCCCTAGCTTCATGGGCCCTCAGGTGTGCTCATTTTATAGACCTTAGGGATTTGAAAGTTCATTTGGACAACTCTTCTGATCTGGTGGTCTCTTTGCTCTTAGACACGATGTGCTCCTTGAATGAGCAAAAAAAATGTAAACACCCCGAAAGGAAATGGAGGCATAACTTCAATTTAGAGGATAAATTGACCTATAAGTTACCATTAAAGAACTATCACGCAAAGGGGCATCTTGCCAAAAGGCCTTCTTTGGAAGGAAGATCGGTGAAGCCACTAACAAATCTGAGGAGATCTATAGAATTATGAAATCAAGAGAGAGATCATGACCTTCAGTGCATTTTCCTATAACCTTTGGAGATTCTGTAAGCAGAAGGAGGCCCCGTTTTAGGGTCCCAACAGTGTTCTGTAAGGAACCTGGGCGTTAAATTTGATAGAGCCCTCTCCTTTCAACCACAGATTCAGGCTCTGACAAGATCCTGCTTTTGAACTCTTCGGATGCTGAAAAGGTTCCTGCCCCTTTTGTCAGATGTGCTGGGAAAATGGTCATCCAAGTGCTAATAACCTCAAGACTGGACTATGGTAATGCCCTTTATCTTGGCCTCCCGTACCATCTGTGCAGACTTTAGGTGGTTCAGAATCCGGCTTCTCGGCTGTTACTCAATCTCCCCCTCCCCTAGATCACACATGACCACTCATTTGGAGGTTCTCCACTGGCTCCCAGTGAGAAACAGGATACGATTTAAGGCCATGGTTTTAATGCGTAAAGACCTGCACAGCTCAGGTGCCAGATATCTGAGAAAGAGAATCAATGATTACATCCCTGCCTGTAACTTGCGCTCCCCTTCTGAACATCTGGATAATGTCTGGCATATTCACCAGCTCAGAACAGGCAGCAGATATTCTCTTATAATGGGCCACTTAACTGTAACAAACTCCCTACAGAACAGCATCTAACACGAGACCTTCCGGCCTTTAAAAAGAAACCGAAAACTTGGCTTTTCATACAATCTGTATAAGTTTCATATGTGGGTGCCATCTTGTCTCTAGTGCTGTGACACTCTTGTAGGTAACTGGGTGCTGTATAAATCTTCATAATATAATATGTAGAAATATATCAATAAAAATGTTAACCGTAAAAAAGTTTTTGGTGGTATCACAGTAGCACCGCGCTACTCCGTATCATTTTAAAACAAATATGTAGAAAGGTATACATATTTTGCACAACCTATTACCACTTTGGTAAAGTGGTAATAGGTAAGGCAAAAATACCAAACCTAATACTAACCTCCGTTGGAAGGCGTAGTGCAGAACTCGGGCACAGTGTACCTAAAAATACCATGCCTGCTTCTAACTTTTGTAAAGGAAGTCATCAGCTAATCAGCTAACAGCCTTTTATCACTCTGTACCATAGTAGTACAGTGAAATACCCCCACATTCAGCTAAAATACCACAGCAACTAATCTCACAAAGTTTAAATACATTAAAACGTATAAAATAGTTAAACTACTTACCAGCAGTACCCCAAATATTTATCTTCGCACTATAATATGTAATCCTGCCAAATGTTAACAAAATCTGAATGATGGATTTTGTGATCAGCAAATTAAAAAAGTATATGTAAAATTCATCGGATGTAAGCACGTTTTTTGGACCCCGCCAACATTCACATTTTCTAATATACATTTTGGAGATATAACTTTGACATCTTTTCACACACTTTAATGGTACGTTTCCTTTAATTTCCTCACTCCACTTTATGCCACTCCTCTGTTTAACTTTTGACTTAACACTACTTCACTGCACGCTATTTAGAGTATGCTACTCCAGTTTACAACACTACAGTATATGCCACTACATTATACACAAATCCACAGTGCGTTATTCCACTCCCCATTCATTCTATTGCACTTTTGTGTGTGCAGTTTGCTGGATGCCCCTAAACTCTACTGCCCACATCTTTACGGTATTCCACTGTATTCAACTTCACTTTACCCTAATCCACTATATACTGTTCCACTATATCTCACTTGATGATATACAACTGGATTGTACGCTATTCCTGCGTATGCTACTCCACTTTATAACACTCCATTGTACTGAAATGCAGAATACGCCATTGGAATGTACCACAATCCACTGTATGCTTTATCACTTAAAAAGACTACATCCTATGCCACTCCACTAAACCACACTTCACTGTATGTCAATTGACTCTACATTTCTATAATTAACCCTATTGAATTATCTGCCATTCTACCTACGCTACTTCACTATATGCTACTCCAATGTATGTCAAAACATTTCACGCCTCTAAACTCAATGTCATTAAAGTATGCACTACTCAATTCTATGCTATTCCACTGTATCACACTACCCTTTATGCTACTCCACAATATGCTATTGCACTGTACCGTATTACACTGTACTCCACTGTAGTGAATGCTATTCCTATCTGCACCACTGCACTGTATGACACTCGAATTTATGCCACTCCACTTTACACAATTTTACTTTACAACACTACACTGTATCACATTCCACTTTACTTAAGACCACTGTACACAACTCAACTGTATCCCACTCCACTGAATAGCACTCCACTGTACCCCACTCCAGTGTACGTTATTCTAGTTTACACCACTCCACTGTGCCACACTCCACAGTATACAATATTTCAATATATGTCAGTACACTTATGTCAGTACACTGCACAACACTCCAGTGTATAGCACTTACGTTTATGCCAGTTCAGTGTACGTGAATACACTTTACAATATTTACAGGAAGTAACTCCACTTTACCACATGCCACTCTATGCTATACCACTGTATCCACTGCACTGTACTTCAGTACACTCTATGCCACGCCAGTATTTGCTACTATATTGTATCAGAGTTCACTCTGAACCACTCTACTGTATACCATTCCAGTGTATGCCCCTCCAGTATACCTCCTTCTACTTTACTCCACTCCACAATTTACTGTACCACAGCACACTTTTAATACACTATCCACCACCATATTGTGCCACACTTCACCGAAAAACACTCAACTTCACAAGGCTAAACTGGATGAATATTACAAATGTGTTATTACTAACATTATGAAAACCATTGAAATTCACAAAACAAAAGCAAAGGTTAAAGATGCATTACAGTTTGGAAAACTTTCTTTATGTTTGGTATATAAACCCAACTTACACTACATAAACTTTAGAAACTCTGAAGTTATAGTTATCTCTTAAATGTATGATTTATGCACCACTTATGCACTTATTTATATCTTATTTGTGACAAATACAACTTAAATACACAAACATATCAAATTTAAAAGTTATACTTACGTGTTGAATTTATAATTTACAAACCACTTTCAAACTACTGTAAGTCATACTTATAACTCACATGTATACTTACACAGCAACTTTAAATTATTATCACTCGCACCCCCGCTACACAGTCTTGTCACCGCACTCACCACCCTACATTAATTATAACTCACCACTAGACCATGCACTGTGTTCTGTCAAATAATACAATTTCAGATGTCAAAAGGGTTTTAATTAATGCAATGATTTCATATGCTATAACTTATGTAATATTCAAGGGTTTAGCTAGTGCTTGGATAAGGGGTGAGGTGAGGTCTACTTCTAACAGGGACAACATTACAGGAAAAAAGGTTCTTATTATTATGAATGATGTTGGTGACCTGGCCACAGGATTCTTATTGTGAAGCACATGCAACAGGCAACTAGACTAAAGGAAAACATAGAGTGAGTGGAAAGTCAAAGGCAGCGACCATCCTAATAAAACAACTAGCAACATATTGTAATAATTTACTAAAGTAAGAGTAATGAAGTCGTCAAGTCTCAAGACTCAGGCGAAGGTTACTTCAGTGGAATTCATGGGGCACAGATTGTGTGAAAAGTGCACTCTACCTATCCTCGGCCAAATATTTTTGTCATTGATTCTCCACACTATGATGGCAATTTCTTGCCTTGATAGGATGGGGGATTGAGTACATTTGCAATTTTTGGGTATCTCCTCCTGTAACAGTTGGCATGGCTTTAACCATATCCGCCCTGCCGAGTGTGAGATCTGTTCTTGGTGGAGCTTTACAGCACAACAAATGCTTAACAATAGAGTGCCAGGTGGCAAGCAAAGATCTAAAAACAAAATTAAATTATTGTGGGTCACTCTCTCTCTCTCTCTCTCTCTCTCTCTCTCTCTCTCTCTCTCTCTCTCTCTCTCTCTCTCTCTCTCTCTCTCACACACTCCTTCCAAGACCACCAAGTGCTGAAAAAAACAAAGGAAGGGGTCGTCAGACAGGAGTAGGAAGTTGCTACTGTATCTCCCTGTAGCCTCCCTGTAGCCTCCCACTCTGTATGGTGCTTTCCGTCTGCACAAAACAAATTACCTAAACAGGACATTCTAGTAAAGATTTAAAATAAAAATGCATGTTCGAGTTGATTTTTGCATGTATTTTGTTTTTTTAAACATATTTTTAATTGATTTTCAAGAAGAACAAACAGAGATGGCATTTAATGTTCCATTACCAGGATCATATAAGAGCGACATATTTTGGTTACAGAATAGTTATTACTGCTGACATAGTTCCAACAACAAGTGTAATCATGACAGTGGCAGTGATAACAGTGTGGTAACATACAGTTGCTGGGATTATGTCTAAACAATGTAAAGTATCCTATGCCAATAAAGGAACACCCTCCTGCTTCCCAAACAGAATAGTTTAGAGATCCCACCCCCTTCCTACCCCAGACTCACTACATTATTAACATAGACAAGTCCTTCTCATCCATATAGTCCCAGGTACCAGATTTCTAAGTGTACATAACACAGCATTGTTTGGTTCATGAGGGATCTGTTGCTTAATTTTGCTCATGAGTTTATTAAGAAGACTAATTATATTACAGCATCTCAGTGTAACGAAGGTTCAGTGGAAATAAACAGTTCTAATATTGTATCCCACCCCAGAGAAATTGCGTTCTTTCGTAAGCGTCTATTTTTTTCCCTCCCGATTTCCATACTATCAGCCCTGCCCCATCTGACTACTTCGCTATGCCAGGCTAAAGCCGCAGGGGGAAGTGCTGATTTCCATTGCATCTTAATTGACTGTTTCACCGAGATCAAGGCCAGGTTGGTGAATTGGGATTGCACCCCTTGCTTCTTACATTTATTGCACAATCCTAAAATGCAGTATTCAATTGTATCTCCCCCCGCTCCAGGCGCCACCTCCCTCAGTATTTTAAGCACACTTGCGCAGAAGTAAACCAGCCATGGGCATGACCATAGCATGTGTAATAGATCAGTGTTTTGTATGTGGCACCGGGGACATAGATCCACCATTTCCAGAAACAACTTGCTTAATCGGTGCAGAGTCAATTAAGCCCTATGTAATACTATAAATTGGATAAGTTAAAATTTTGGGTTACAGGATACTTTCTTGAGGTGTTCCAGAATTCGCTCCCATTCTTTGTCTGATATTTCACGGCCTAGATCCACAATTCATTTTTCTCTAAGCGCTTGGAGTGGAATTGCCACATGGGAGCGAATACCTCTGTACAGCCACCTGGTTCAGTGTCCTCCATTGCCCATGAGGTATAGTGTGTATGCTAAGTCATGCATGGGGGGCTCCTTACTGTCTGGTGCCCAAGTACTTTTAACATATCTGCTAATGCTAGCGTGAAGGATGTACAGAGAATTCGGTACTCCTTGTTTCCTAACAAAATTCTTGTGGTCCATTAACATGTTGTTGGAAAATAGCATCCAAACTGTTCTCACTCCCACGCTCGACCATTTGGAAATGCATATAGTAGTGACTATTCTGGACGGAGTGGGGATTCCTACCAGCGGAACGTTAGGGGCATAGGGGAGTAAACCATTATTGTATTGGATAGGTTTTTTCTAGTATGAAAGGCTACTTTTAACATTGGAGGAGCTGCTATCAGGGGTGTTCCTCCTGGTAATACATGGCTATGGAGTTCTCCTCTTTCCCATGTTCGTTGTGTCATCCCTATCTCCTGCAGATTGTGTCCTGCAAGCCAGTAGTTTACAAACTCCTCCTCCTTGAACTCTCTAGGTGGTGCGTACATGTTTCATAATATCTCCTGAAGGCTGTGTTTATATCTATTTGTGTGTTGGCTGTAGTTACCTCTTATGTTGTAATCTCTTGTATGGGGGTAGAGGATGGTGCATCCCTTATGATCCTAGCCAGGAGGTCACCTGCCCTATCTGCCTCAACCTGTTGCCTTTGAGTGTAGGTGCGATAGTCAATAATCCATAGCTGTTCTAGGAGTTCTGCATGCTTGATATGAACTTCTCGCAGCGCCGTCTCGTTTGTGGCATCCAAGGTTGCCTAGTTGGTCTTCTAGGTCCCGCAGTTCTCTATATAGCATGAGGCAGACAAACACTCTTGTGCTAATAGCCACCCCCAAATGACCATATCAAAGGCCTCCGATTCCATCTGCCGTGAACTTGCAGTGTCTCTATTCTCTGCAAAATAATTAGATATAGCAGTGGAGAGGGTAGTGTGGAATACAAGGTCTTCTAGAGTCAAGGCTGCAATCTCCATGTTGGCACTAGTGTCTGAATTTTTCCCCAGGAGAGCGACACCTCCTACGGATTGTGATCTGAGAGTGTTTTGTTAAGAAAAGTAGTGTGGGTAAGTTTTGCGACTAGGGGCAAGGAACAAAACCCCCTATTGATTTGTGTGTGTAACATATGTGGGGTAAATAAAATGAGTATTCCCGGCAAGTCGGTTGTGAATGCGCCACACGTCGGACAGTTCCCAGCCCTCCGCCCAACCATGTAATGCCTCCGCTTATTTCTTACTGCTGGTTCCTTGTAGTGGTGGGTGGGAACGGTCCAATTCTATATTCAAAACTGTGTTGAAGTCCCCTCCCAGGATCCAGGGATATCCACCCCAATCAGCAATGACCGTGTAAAGGGTCTCTAAAAATGTATCCTATTCTGTGTTAGGGGCGTATATACTAGCAATCACTAAATGTTCCCCATCCAGAGTGCCATGGAGCAATACATATCTGCCATTAGTATCTATTCTTTGGTCTAGAACAGCAAAAGGAGTGCAGTTCCTGATCCATATGGCTTCCCCCCTTGCAAATGCGGAATAGGATGTACAGAATAGCTTTCCCCTCCCCTTTTTTTGTAAATTAGTTGCTTCAGAGTTAGTGAGATGTGTCTCTTGCATCAGTACAATGTGGGTCTTCCTCCTATTGAGTTGGGCATATATCTATGCCTTTTATGTACAGACCCCATTCCTCTAACATTCCAGGTCATGACCGTCTACTTTCCCGGTGTAGCCACTTGTTTGTAGGTGTTGTGGTGTCAGGCTTGTCCCTATATGGCACTTATCATGGCCAGAAGAGTAACCCGTGAGTGAGTCTGTCTTATAATAACCCCTAACAATTACCAAAACATCGTTCCCCCTCAGAACAGCAGAGGACCAAACTATAAAAACAATTGAACTTCAAACAAAATATATGGTTGTGCAGTTGCAATAGGGCGGTGGAAACCATGGTCTGCTGTGGGTGTATGGGTACAATACACCGAGCTGTTAACATAGCTGGCTGAGCTCGGGCCCAATCAGGTACTATGAAATAACATTGCTAGGTCAATATGCATATAATGTAGTGTATTGTCTACCTTCATATGGCGTCTCAGGCCTCTGCATTCACATACCAAGGGGCATATTCTCAAGAACGTGTGATAACCATCACAAAAGTTACTTAACGCAACCCTCAACATCGCGGTCCATCGCGGGAAATTTACGCTGTGTTAAGCAGGTATTCACAACACGGAGGTACCATGCGATATTCACCAGACAACGCGTCAAATGGCCGCGTTAAAATCAACGCCACTAGGCAAAAATGCAAAACACGCTGCGATGAGGCCAATCGAAATACAAAAATCAGCGAAAACCAGCCACAAACCTGCAATTCACACACATCAGGCAGGAACAATCACCATAAAAGGTGAAAAAAAACAGACAAACAAATGCCAAACTACAGCAAAGAACCATTGCCGGAGCAGGTACGGAAGAGAACCAGAACCCCACAAGCCCCCCAGAGGACCTGCCTGGGACCTCGAAGTTAGGGAAGGCCAAGGAGAAGAAGAGTAGGAAGAAGCGCTTCAGTCCGCAGGAGAACAGGATCCTGATAACGGAGGTGGTCGAACACCATCAACAACTGTTCGTCACCTCCACTGTGTCATTGGCGACAAAAAATGGACTATGGCAGGCCATCGTGGACAAGGTGAATGCAGTCGGAGTGCTGAAGAGGACCATGGAGGAGGTCAAGAGGCGCTGGAATGACGTCAAGCACAAAACCAAGCTGAAACTCGCCAACAATCGGAAGGCAGCAATGCAGACTGGAGGTGGCAGTCCTGTGCCACAGGAGGAGCTGGACGACATGGAGGAAATGGTGGCCACAGTCATCAGTGGGGAGACGGTGGCTGGAGTTGGGGGACCGGACACTGCTCAACAGGACCGGACACAACAGCAACAGGATGAGTAACGACCAGGGATGGGGGGACGGGGGAGATGGGCACAATGGCACACATGCACAATTAAGTAGAGCACAGCTGTGGACAAATCATGCCCCAGACCCCAACTCCCACCAAGAGAACTATGAACCCAAGTATGCAACATTTCAGCACTATATGAGCACAGAAGTCAGAGGCACACCGCATGTTAGGGATGAGGGGCAGCTAAATCAGAGCTGCAGGGGCGACTCCTCCAAGATGTGGTATACACACATCTCGTGCAGAGCACATCAACATTGACAACAAAGTGGCACAAACCGCAACACGTTCACCACAGAACAGAGGACACAACTGGTGCTGACTGGATGTAGACACTGGCCAATCACAAGTGGCATTGCAGGGAAATGTGAGTTGATAATGTACAAGTACAAACACACAGCTGTGATGTTGTCGAAATGTCCACAGTCCCGCACCAAATGGGCACCCCCTCCGAAACAGCCACGATGTACACAGTCATGCAGTCTGTATGTAAACATGTACAATGTGACAACACACATGTGAAAACATTGTTAAGCTGCATCTCCCCTTCACATTGCAGAGAGACAATCACTACCTCCTGCAGAGCAGTCCCAATCTCTCTTCTCTGATGACAAAGAGGACCACGACACCTTTGACTCCGACGCCCTCTGAGAGTTCATTGACAGTCTCCGCAGCACACCTCCAGGAGCAGGGCAGCCCAGCTGCAATGAGAAGAACCCACCCCCTGCACAGACCACACAGCAGGCAGCACCCACCACCACGGCTGCCTACCAGGGCCCCAACAAAGAACACATGGCATTGGCATGCCAGGAGCAGCTGGCTGAACAGGTGTGGGTGGGCTTCGACCGCATGGCAGACAAACTAGATGCCATACATGGGTGTCTAAGCACCATCAGGGACCACTCACAGTCCCTAACGGACACCCACAGTCCGCTCCTTGCTCTCCAATGAACCATGGCTGACATCCATAGAGTCCTGACTGTGAGACAAGAACGACTGTCTAGTCAGAGTGGCTCCAGCGAGCTCGCCTGGGAGTTGGGACTCATGCGAAGGGTCATGGAGATCATGGAGCGGGCCAATGCGGAAGGAGCGGCTGCCACGGCTGCACACTGGTGAGAGGTAGCTGGGTTCCACAATGACCTCAAAACCATCTTCATGGCATTGCTGCCACAAGGCCTGGCACAGATGCTGCTGCTACCACTACATCCACATCTCCGCCCCCTGAAGTGTCAGTGCCACACAGTGCGGCAGACCTTCCACCTTCGGCCCCTGAGGTGTCCCTGCCACACAGTGCTGGAGAAAGGCCAGCACTACCCAC
The DNA here is from genome assembly GCF_964204655.1 of Triturus cristatus. Taxonomy (NCBI): domain Eukaryota; kingdom Metazoa; phylum Chordata; class Amphibia; order Caudata; family Salamandridae; genus Triturus; species Triturus cristatus. Next base: position 503,076,017 of record NC_140594.1, on the reverse strand, counting down.
ACGTGAGGCACATGAAACAGCAGAGGACAAAGATGCGGATTAATCTGCCTTTGTGGTCAGAAGGAAGCGGTAGCCACCATCTCTGAAACATGGCCGGTTTCAGCTTGGTTCTGCCCTCTACATCATCACCTTCGACTGTCCCCCGATACACTCTGCTTCTCTCACCTTGAACCTCGACATGGACTGCCATAACCTGTTTGATCGTCAATGACACTGCTATCAGTCTGCGGACTGAACTCTTCCACTTTCTTTGGACTGGTCATTTCCTGAATGACTCTGGCTGGTCCTCCACAGGCCAACATTTAAACGTGGGGTTTGCATGGCCCTGTACTGCTCCGGATGCAACACTCCACTGAATGTGCATTAAACATTCCGAATAACACAGATGAGTCGTCTCTATGGTCTTTCAAATGTGGTAGCATGGATGGATGTGGGGCCAGTGGATTCCTTTTACATCCATGTGGCTCATGTCGTTGGACTTGGGTCACAGAGTGACACATTTTTGATTGTCGTCCAGGTGGCGCAGACGCAACAACGGCGACACAAACATTTGTTACTTCCTTGTCCAGCCCCGTACGGAACCACGCACAGACCCCTGGGGTCATTGTTCAAAACCTTATGCTGGAGTGGCAAATGCCAGGCCAGCCCACTACGCTTATGCTCCAGGGGGGACAACAATGCCACATGCGCCAGGACTCCCCTGTAGTGATCTGATGCTCACAGGTCTAGTTGTCAGCATGCCACGGCCACTCCCTCATGACTGGTTTACACCCACAGCAAAAACCAAAGGAAATGATGGACGGAGTGTTGTACATTGCAAGCACTCACCCCCAGTCAACTGATCTGGGTTTAATCCATCACCGTTCTTTAGCCCACTCTGCCACCCCAGTTCAGACATGGCCATATGCAAATCAGTCTGACCCTGTGCCTCATGGGAACAGTCCAGCCCGAACTGTCAAGCCATGTCTTCCCTGGACCGGAAACAAGCTTCCTAGGAACGGTTTCTGGCATTTCAGCCGTCTTCAGCCAGGCTTGCTTGAATCCAGTAGCAATGTGAGCAAGGGACTCACGTCTGAGTATACCCTGCCAACTTATGGCGAACAAAGCAAAAACCAATGGAAATGATGGACGGAGTGTTGAACATTGGAAGCACTCACCCCCAGTCAACTGATCTGGGTTTAATCCATCACCGTTCTTTAGCCCACTCTGCCACCCCAGTTCAGACATGGCCATATGCAAATCAGTCTGACCGTGTGCCTCATGGGAACAGTCCAGCTCGAACTGCCAAGCCATGTCTTCCCTGGACCGGAAACAAGCTTCCTAGGAACGTTTTTTGGCATTTCAGCCGTATTCAGCCAGGCTTGATTGAATCCAGTGGCAAAGTGACCAAGGGACTCACGTCTAAGCATTCCCTGCCAACTTATGGCGAACAAAGCAAAAACCAAAGGAAATGATGGGCGGAGTGTTGAACATTGCAAGCACTCACCCCCAGTCAACTGATCTGGGTTTAATCCATCACCGTTCTTTAGCCCACTCTGCCACCCCAGTTCAGACATGGCCATATGCAAATCAGTCTGACCCTGTGCCTCATGGGAACAGTCCAGCCCGAACCGCCAAGCCATGTCTTCCCTGGACCGGAAACAAGCTTCCTAGGACCGGTTTCTGGCATTTCAGCCGTTTTCAGCCAGGCTTGCTTGAATCCAGTGGCAAAGTGAGCAAGGGACTCACGTCTGAGCATACCCTGCCAATTTATGGCGAACAAAGCAAAAACCAAAGGAAATGATGGACGGAGTGTTGAACATTGCAAACACTCACCCCCAGTCAACTGATATGGGTTTAATCCATCACCGTTCGTTAGCCCACTCTGCCACCCCAGTTCAGACATGGCCATATGCAAATCAGTCTGACCCTGTGCCTCATGGTAACAGTCCAGCCCGAACTGCCAAGCCATGTCTTCCCTGGACCGAAAACAAGCTTCTTAGGACCGGTTTCTGGCATTTCAGCCATCTTCAGCCAGGCTTGCTTGAATCCAGTGGCAAAGTGAGTAAGGGACTCACGTCTGAACATACCCTGCCAACTTATGGCGAACAAAGCAAAAACCAAAGGAAATGATGGACGGAGTGTTGAACATTGCAAGCACTCACCCCCAGTCAACTGCTCTGGGTTTAATCCATCACCGTTCTTTAGCCCACTCTGCCACCCCAGTTCAGACATGGCCATATGCAAATCAGTCTGACCCTGTGCCTCATGGGAACAGTCCAGCCCGAACTGCCAAGCCATGTCTTCCCTGGACCGGACACAAGCTTCCTAGGACCGGTTTCTGGCATTTCAGCCGTCTTCAGCCAGGCTTGCTTGAATCCAGTGGCAAAGTGAGCAAGGGACTCATGTCTGAGCATACCCTGCCAACTTATGGCGAACAAAGCAAAAACCAAAGGAAATGATGGACGGAGTGTTGAACATTGGAAGCTGAAATGCTAGAAACCGGTCCTAGGAAGCTTGTTTCCGGTCCAGGGAAGACATGGCTTGGCAGTTCGGGCTGGACTGTTCCCATGAGGCACAGGGTCAGACTGATTTGCATATGGCCATGTCTGAACTGGGGTGGCAGAGTGGACTAAAGAACGGTGATGGTTTAAACCCAGATCAGTTGACTGGGGGTGAGTGCTTGCAATGTTCAACACTCCGTCCATCATTTCCTTTGATTTTTGCTTTGTTCGCCATAAGTTGGCAGGGTATGCTCAGACTTGAGTCCCTTTGCACTATGATACCCAATCATAGAGGGTCCATGACTGTGGGGACACAGACTACACAGGGTACACTGTGGATACACTGCGGCTGGCACAGGCACACCACCACGGGACGGTGACTTTCGGTGCACTGAGGTAGGGGCACCTTACGTGCTGAGCGGGGGTCAGCCTGCAATGATGCCCTTCCCCGGTGGGCCGGACGGCTCAGGTTATGTGTGCCCTGCTGGACCGCAGTGTAGGCCTGAGCCAGCGGGCAGCAAGGACCTACCACCACGTGGCATCACCTCCTGGATCACAGAGTTAGTGGCGCCTATGAGGCTGAGTAGGTGTTTAGCCTGCGATGAGGCCGGGTGCACTGGTATGTCCTCTGCCATGGAGTAAACAAGACCCAGCACCAAATGTGAGACCTGGTGGCCTGCGGAGCGGGGCTGCATGATGTGAAGCGTGCCATGTCTGTGGGCCCCGGGCTTGTGGCTTGCAGCAGCACGTGGTGGGCCCTCTTTTCTACATGCCGGTGGCGGAAGGTTAGCAGTGAGGCCTGGGTGCGCAGGGGCGGGCATGTACCGCTGGGCGGCTGGAGGGTCTGGGGTGCAGCTCCCTGGTTGTGCAGGGGCAGGCATGCACCGCTGGGTGGCAGGAGGGGCTGGGGTGCAGCTGCCTGGGTGCGCTGGGGTAGTCAGGTGATGATGTCTTGTGCATTTGTATGTACTTTGCCATTCAGGTATCTGGACTCTGTATAAGATGTCGGGTCTGTCTCAGATGTGGGACTTTGTGAACTGCACTACATACTGGCACGTGGTTGGAGACACACTGGTGGCAGCAGGTGGGCAATGTGGCCTGGGTACACAGTGTCAGCAGTCTCTCTTCCTGTCCCTCTCATCATTTCTCTAGCTCTCTCTCCCCCTATCTCTTCTTATATCTCTCTCTGTTTGTCTATCTCTCTCTCCCCCTCTCTGTCCGTCTTTCTCTCGCTCCCCATCTCTGCCCGTCTATCTCTCTCTCCCCCTCTCTGTCCATCTTTCTCTCGCTCACCCCTCTGTCCGTCTTTCTCTCGCTCCCCCTCTCTGTCCGTCTTTCTCTCGCTCCCTCTCCTTCGCTCTCTCTCTCCTTCACTCTCTCTCTGTCCTTTGATGTGCGCAGGACACACCTTCTCATCATGATATTTGTCTTGCAGGCTATGACCTACGGATTGTTCAGAGGGGAGCCAACATTTGTCTTCATTTCTGTTCCGTGTTTATTTTAATACATTTTCATTTGTTGCTTCAAAGGTGAATGTGTGATGCTCATTTTTGTGACAACACATGCAAGTCACTAGATGTGATTGTGCGACATCATGTGGGTTATTTGGTATATGTTTCCGGGTGGTTGATGTGACATATCTTTGTCCGGGGGTGGGGGTGGTGCCCGGAGTGGGGCCCCGGGGGAGGGGGGAGGTGGGGTCTGGGGGGATGATGTCGCTGGGTGTTGTTGCCCTGTTGGGGCTCTGAGCTGCATGTTCTGTGGCTCCATGGCATCTGGTTCAGCAGGTGTGGCTCTGGGCTGGGTTCTCTTTTGTGGTGCAGGTTATAGTCCGACTTTGCACCAGCTCAGAGCAGGTGTTAGTTTCCTGGTGCTAACACGCCTTATCGCATGTTTTGTGATCTTATCGCAGATCAGGCTGGTCGTTGAGAATGTTGTGGTGTGGTGTTGTCAAGGCGTTTTGCTCGGGAACGCTTACTCTACATCTCATTAGCGATAGTTGCCGGGGTCATCCTTGGCGATGTTTTTTGCTGCTGCTTTCACCGGAAAACTGGTGATATGGGCTGTTTCCACCAGCTTGTGAATGGGGTGGTAAGTTTTTCACAAATTTGGATGTGTTAAGGTGCCGATAACTCAGCAATAGCTCCTTGAGAATATGGCCCCAAGTGTATTATCCCAAATAGTCATTCACCGTTTGTGGGGCAATAGAAGAGAAGAGAGCCACACTATTCTCAGAGTCCGATTGTAAATTAGTGTCTTCAGAGGATTTGATTGGGTCAGCCATCGAGATTGCGTCCTGGTCATCCACTGCTACAGCCACTAGTATTGCTGATTTCTGACCTTCAATGATTTGCTCTGGAGATGGGCTTCCCTTCGTGTCTGGACTGAACGTCGTCCTCCGTTTTTTCTTGTCACGCCCTAACTTCTGTGGTTTGCAGGGTTTCTGTTTGGTGGGTTTAGACGAACTTTGTGATGCACACCGTAATTATGTGACCTCCATCCACTCCATGGCCTCCTCTAGGCTGTCAAACAAGTGGGATTTCTGCTCGTATATAACTTTTAAATGGGCTGGGAATAAGAGGGTATATTTCAAGTTATGGACACTGAGTGTCTCTTAACCTCTTGGAATGAGGCTCTTTGTCGCTGTACTACTAACGTGAAATCCGGATAAAGTGAGATACGTTTATTCTCAAATTGGATCAGAGCTTTCTCTGGCGGCTCTAGTATAGTGTGCTGATCTTTAAAATTGAGTTTTCGTGCTTTTGTTGGCCTAGGCGGTGCACCAGTGATCGGGGGTCACGACGGGATTCAGCGTGCCCTTTCCACACTGAAGAAATCGGTGAGACCCTCCTGCGCAATCGTACTCCCCAACCATTTTTCAATGAATTGGGTTGGGTTTGAGACTTCTCTGCGTTCCAGTATTCCCACTATCCTCACATTATTGTGTCAAGTCCACCCTTCGGCGTCATCCACTCTGTCCTGTAGGCCCGATAGTTAGTGTCATAGTTCTTCCATCTGTGCTGAATGAACCCTATGTTGTGGTAGCACCTCGGTGAGGAGCAATTTATTCTTCTTCACAGTCTCAGCCATTTTAACATGATCAGCTCTTAAGAGCGTGAAGCCTGTAGTGAAGTCGCTCACTTGTTGTTCAATCGCCTTCCTTGAATCGCAAACTTCTTGTAATATTAAGTCCAGTTTATCTGTGGGGCTCCCTAGAGCTGTCAGCGGAATGCAGTCTGGATCATGGGCATGGACTGCATCATCCTGCTCATTGTGTTCAGGTTCCCCAGAGGTGAGGGGTTCAGATAGTTTCCCTCTATTAACGACCGATCTCCAGGTGTGTTGGGGTCCAGTAGCAGATCAAATATTAGTCTGTTTCCCAGTGCACAGCTAGCGTACAATTGCACACTCACCGTGGTTAGCTTCGCGCACACTCTACACCTGCCCGATGCCCTCCAAGATCCTCAAAACAAGGCCCCATGCTCTTGGGGCATCCCCGTCCTCATTCATCACCATCCACAGCTGGCAGGGGACTCTGGCAGCTCAGGACCAACAGTGGGTAGTGGGATATTACATAATCCAGGTATTGAGCCGCAGCGCAGTTGGTCTGGACCTGGTCGGGGCTCAGCGTAGCATAATTGGGCACAGTACTCATGTTCCAATGCATCCCTTTGGATGAGGCCAGGTGTCAGCGGGCCCCGATACAGAATCCCGCCACCAGGCGCAGGGGCTGCGCTCATCTTCTTTCTTCAGCAACCTCTTATAGGCACCTACTCCGACCACCGCTGTGTTCATGGACATCACTGCATGGCCAACCTCGCCCCGGTGAGCATTCCCCTGCCACTGGCTTTACGCTGTCCAGGTGCTCCCAGGGTAGATCAGAAGTCAGTCTCCAGGGCCGGGGAGAGTTGTGGCGTATTACACAATCATAGCCCTTCCGTTTTGCTCACCAATCCAGGTCCAGTTGGTAGCAGCAACCGAAGGCGCAGGGTCAGCCGTACAGGGTAGGACCAATCCCATATTCCTCTTCCTGGGACTCCAGCCCGATGGGCGCTGTCATGATCCCACGGCCAAAGGCGGTCTCTCCGCTCTCAGCACACCACCCGGGCAATCTGCTAAAGCATCAGCGGGGGTGCAGTGTGCACCTCAGCAATGCGGCAGCACACCGTATTCAGGTTTTTCCCTTTGGTGTAGTTGGGATCGGAGCCGGAGAGTCTCGTGGCCTCCACCGTCATGGTGTGGGCAGCAGCAGTGACATAGCTCCGACAAACACCAATATCCCCACCAGCGGCAGAGTTCTTCAAACACCCACGGTGTTGCCCGGGGACACAGACAGCACGTCAGGCAAGTTGGGTAGCTAGATGGCCTGGCAATGGCATAGTTATTATCAGGATTCGGGGCCCAGCCCGGAACTCAGCTAGAACGCGTCCACCATGCTCGGCGGTTAGCCAGGCCACTCCCTTGATTTTTGCATGTCAATGTAAAATAATAGCAGCTCATATTCTCAACTGCAGTTACCTGCTCAAGAAATTACCTGAATGGTCTGTATGTGTAATAATTCAAACTGAAATATATATTGACCACCTGTGCTAAAGAACTGTCACTGTGGATTTCTCACTTGGCATACTGCTGGTAATAGCTAACCCTGGGATAAAATCTCCACACTGCTCGCGCAGTTTACAGAGTTTTAGCAACTACACATTCCATGTAGAATGTGGAGTTGCTGAAAAACTCCATACTCAGCAACGGAGCGGAGTTTTTTTTTGAGTTCGCATGCCCGAAATGCATTTTTGCATGAGCCGGAGTGACTTACCGGGTGCCTGTGATCGCTGATGAGATTTCCCGAGCCGTGTGCGAGCGCCATGAGATTTGCCAGGCGGCCACATGGTCCCACGAGAGTTTACGACCGTGAACACATCATTTGAGCGCGCCAGCGGAGTTCTGGCATTTGTTTTTAGGAAGATCCCGAACACGCAGGATTGACCCTGACTACAATCCGGAGAAGGTTCTCTTCCCAAGCAGCATCAAAACATTCTTGAAATGACAGTTTGGAGTAAAAAATTACTCAAATTGACATTTGGCTACACTTTTTTGTGCAAGGAGTACTTTTTCTTTTTTATCAAGAGGAAGGAAGTACCCTAGAGTCTCCAACTTCCTGTTCTTGTCCAGCAGGCTCCTCCCAGTGCCTTGTCCATCTCCTGGTCCCTTTACATTTGGATTTGGAGCTGGAAGGATCACTCTTTGTGTCTGCTGCATGATTTATATAATTGTATTTGATGACTTTTGATTTGAGATTTTACAAGTAAGTTGGAAAATTGGTGTTGTTTCTTTGATTGGAGCCATACACCTAGTATTATTTGGACTTTTCATCGTTTTTTTCAAATTTATTGTGTTGGGTGTCCTATAGTTTCAGTAGGGGCCTAGTTGTTTCTCTGTAAGTAATTTTTCTTCTTTTATAAAGGAAACACGTTGAACAGTTCACTAAATGTTTCTCCATGTTTTAAAATCAATTTGCAATATTTATTTAGTTCACTATGTAGCCCAGTAGTCTGTCAAAAATAGGCACTTCTCAGCCAGTAGCCCAAGAGCTACTCATGGGTGCATGAAACAACTGTTTCTGTGGTTTCTGCTGAATTTAAACATCATGTTGGCCATGGATGGCATTGGATTAAAAATTCAAAATGTGTTTTTTGTGTCATTTCACCTTTTTTTTCATGTGTGTTAAATTAAATGCTGTTGTTGGATATGTGTGTGGTTGTCACTTGCAAACCTTTTCAGCCCTGTCGTTTTTGGCATTGTTACATTAAAGATGTGTTGTTTAGCATGCCTCCTTTGTCTGGCCAGTGTGTGAGTGTTTTTGTTATAGTGGGCCAGCTTTTTACTTGTCTGCGCTTCCCCATGTGGCCAGTGACCATTTTGTAAAGCCTGTGTTCATATAGGCATGCTTGAGTTCATTGTTTTCCAGGCCTCCTGCTTGTTGTTGTTGTGACCATGTGGCTGGCAGCCATTTTGTGGAGGCTGTTAGTGTGCTTTTGCCATTGGCCTGCATGTCTGTCTTGCCTTTGTTCCCCTTGGCTTATTGCTGCCATCCATTGTCATTTATCAGCTGCAGCTCCCCGAATGCTTAATCCCATGCGATGCATATTGCCAAACCGTTACATTTGTATTTTTGTTGTTGTTCTTCTTCTTTCCTATCCTTCCTGAGTGTGAACAGTACACCATGAAAGCCCTTGTTGTCAAAGTCTCACAAATGGCTACACTGTATTGTTAATTGTTTAAATAACTGAGGTAATAATAATATTAATAACACTAATAAGTATGAACACACACTAAATTATATTTTATTTGTTTGCACTAGTAATGGAACCACAACAATGCTATGTTTCACTGATGTTTTTCTCTAGTTTTGCTTTTAGGTACACTAAAGAGGAGACAACATCACCCATTGTACTGCCAGACAGAAGGCTTGCGCACAGCGTCATGTGACGTGTGACCATAGACATCTCCAACTTGTGCCACTGCATGCTAACTGACATCTTAAAGATGGCCAGAAAGAAAGGTACCAGGTCCAGTACCAAGAAAGTTGCTAGTGGGAAGAAGAAGGTGCTGCCACTTACCACCACCAGTATGACGCCTAAGACCTTTTTTGGGAAAGCAAGAATTGCAGCAACGGTGTCTGGGGGGGCAAGCTGGGAGTAGCACCTCCGCATCAGTGGACCTACCCCATCAACCTAGGCCCAAGCCCATGATCATGCTCCTCTTTCAGAAGATCCATTGTCTTCCAGATCCCCAGCAAGGAAAAGGAGGCTTAGTCCATCAACTTCTTCTGCAAGCCCCCCTTCTGATGATCTAAATGCCACTTGGATTCTACCTAAGTCTGAGAGTGAGACACGCCACAAGACACGGCTAGGAAAAAGGAAGGTTCCAGAAAGCCTTAGAGTTATGTAGGTAGATGTAGAAGAGAAGGATGATGAATAGCCAGTCATCATGGACATTAGCCACGTGCCAGTGGAAACCGACATTACCCCTTCCCAAATTGCTGTGATGGATGTGGCACGGATACCACCAACATTGATACCACCAACACCAACTCCAGCTGCCATATTTACAAAGTCCAGGCAGCGTCCTACATCCACCACAATCACCTCAGTTGAAGTAGGTACTGTGGAGAGTCAAATGTCACGCACACCTACCAGTTCATCCGACATTACAAGTGGCACCAGCAGCATCAGAAAGTTGACCTCCTCAGTTTGGGACTTCATTTTGGTTAGCAGGAAGGAGGTGAACATTGCTATATGCTCCATTTGTGGGGCAGTTGTTAGTTGGGGTAAGCTTGATACAAACTATGGTACCGGAAGCCAAACGACCCATCTGAAAAAACACCACTTGATCCAGTGGGAGGCACACCTTAGCGGGTAAAAAACTGCAATTGTTGTTGGTGGAGGGGATGGAGAGGATCTGATCACCTTGGAAGGTGAACAAGATGGAGACATTTTCTCTGGTACACAAAGCAGCCCTGTCCCCAGCAGTACAGTGGTACCGCCCACATCATCATCATCAGTAACATCGCGATGGCACAAGAGTCAGGCCGAGACACCAAGGGGTACATGGCAAGAGAGTACCAAAATAAAAAAACACACACTGAGCCAAACAATATCTGGTCTCAAGATGTCACCTACATCAGTGGCATAAGAAAATAAAAAAATACAAGCTAAAATTCTCAGCATGTTTAGGTCAGAGAGGCAGTCGAACGGAACCACCCAACGGCACGTTTTTACAACACGAAGCTGGCTAAAATGTTAGCACTGGATCTCCTCCATTTTTCTTTTGTGGAAGGGGTGGCTTTTCTTGAATTTGTGGCAGCCATCTGCCTGAAATGGAGGATTCCCAGCCGGTCCTATTTCGCCAGAGTTGATGTTCCAGCACTACATCACGATGTGTTGGAATTGCTTGGATAAGCTTTGAAGCAGAGTGCTGTTAAGACTATCCACCTGACAACAGCAGTTGCCACGCTAATGATTACATGTGCATGACTGCACACTGGATCTCTTTTGTGGGGGTTAGAGAAAAGATATTGGCAGGTGTTGACACTGCTGACATTTTTAATGGCACTCGGAAGCCTGCTACAGTAGCCATGTTCCCCATGGAGAAGTACCATACTGCTGCACACATTTTGGAAGACTTTAACACTAAGGTCTTTGATGGCTGCGACCAAGAGGGATAAACATTGTTTTTGTTGCTACGGACAATGGCAGTAGTGTAGTTAAAGCCATGTCCATTAGTGGATATTTCAGGGTCCTTTGTTTGGCGCACTGCATTAACATAATTGTTCAAGACTTTCTGAAAAAAGAAGACTGAGCCAGCAACTTACTGAGCACCTGCAGAAAAATCTGCACACATTTCAGCAATTCTTTTATAGCCCGAAAGCAGCTGATCATTCAACATGATAATAGAATGCCAGTTAAAGCACTCATCCAGGCGGTGACAACACGTTAGAACTCAACACAGTACATGCTTGAAAATCTGTTTGAGCAGTACAGACCAATCAATGACAATGTCATGCAAAGAGGGGGTGCCACTGTGAAAGGCATGATCATTGAGATGGACTAATGGGGCCTAGTTAAATGCCTGCTAGAGATACTGCTTCCTATTTGAGATCTTCACACGTGAAGTGAGCAAGGAGGACTGTACCATGGGCCAAGCTATCCCTTTGTGGACATGCTGCAGGAACAGCTAAAGGAGGTATCTGCAATGTACGCAGGTCTGGAGGGAAAAAAGAAGCATATGAGTTGTTGGAGAGCTTAATCCTTCGCTTATCTGTAAATACAAGGGTGCAAATAGGCATTGTGTCATTCAACCATTACATTTGTGCCACAATTCTTGATCCACAGTACAAACCATTACTGGTCACTTTTATTTCTTTTTCCTTTCATTTCTTTTTCAGACGGGGATGTTGCCAACTACAAAACGTGTATAACTGTGCAAGCCAGTCAGCTGGAGAAAGTACAGCCGGGAATTAGAGGCCTGCTTCTCCAGGGCACAACAAGGCAAGGCAGCCTTCAAGTTCCACTTCAGAGCCTCAGAGCAGTGGAGTTGGCTCACAGCAGCCAAAACCACCAACAATACCAAGAAGAACATAAACGGCAACAACAACAGGAGCATCAGCATAGGAATGGTTTCTACAGTCAGGGCTTAAGACCAGTGCTGAGGCAAATTCAAAAGAGTCCGAGCAAAGAGGAGCACCCATGACCATTGAGCGGATGATCCAGGCCTATCCGGATGACCCAACAGAGGTCTATTTTAATCAAAATGCATTGCTGTATTGGTATGGGAAAATGTGCCAATGGCCAGTGCTCAACAGGCTGGCGATAAACTATCTGGCTTGCCCTTTAGCAACTGTCTCTGCTGAGCATGTTTTCAGTGCTGCTGGTGCTGTTCTGGCAATGAGGAGGACCAGTCTCTCACCCCAAAATGTGGGGAGGTTAACCATGATCAAAATGAATCAGCACTTTATACTACCAAATTACACCATACCTGAAGTACCACCATAGGAAGATTATGACGGCAACTCAGGTCATGGAAGAAGTGTGTTAGGTGACATACTCCTGGGTGAACCAATAGAGTTTGGGGACGAGCTCTACTTTGCTGAGAACTAGGCTTTCAAGTTACTTTCTTTTTTCCTTTGATGCCCCAAAAAAGTCCCAGAAAAAAGATATAGCTGAGAAACATTATTTACTTTATTGTAAAAGAATATCCTATGCAAATGCTGTGAGTGTTCTATGATAGTTCATCAAGTGATTGGAGCACAGATGTTGGTCAAGTCTTATATATTCTTTTCATTGTCTTTTATTCACACAAACAACAAGGTTCACCTAACACATGTTTAGTTGCTGTGGGTTTACCCCCGACTTCTTCAGAACTGTTAGAGTCTTTGCGTTTATTTTGAAAATCACTTTGCCTGTGATAATTACGACCTGGCTGGTCAATTGTATGAGAGTCCTCGATATTTCATTTGTTTCATTTAAAACCTCCAAAGGTCGTTATTAAACCTTACAGTTGGATAATTGGTGTAAACTCTGTGCCGATAAACAGATAAGACTTGTAAGTAAGCCAAAATAAAAGTACGATTTAAAGCGAGTACGCTGGAATCAGGATCGGCGTAGGGTATGCGTTCAGTACCGGTACTCTAACAGCCCTGAAGAAGTCAGAGGGGTAAACCCACAGTGACGAAACACGTGTTGGCTGGACCTTGTTGTTTGTTTGAATAAAAGACAAAGAAAAGAATATATAAGAGTTGACCAACATCTGTGCTACAATTACTTGATGAACTATCATAGAACACTCACAGCGTGTGCATAGGATCTTTTGTTACAATAACGTATAGGATCTTGATCCTCCACAAACTAGGGGTTACAGGGTATTTCTCCCTACCTCTTGCACCACAGATTCTACAAATAAGCATATTACACGCAAAAATAGTCAGGCGCCACTACTTCCTATACAACCAACACCCCTTTTCACTAAACATTATTTACTTTATTATTTGTGTGTGTCACTGTCTTTCTGGTTCACAAGTCAATCCCCACCGTCTTACCGTTTTATTGCCGGATTGGAGTTGCAACTGTGTGCAGTCAGTGAAGAAGCCATATCCCTCAAGCCAGACATTGGATGGAGAATACAGCAAATGTGAAATGTGTGCCTGCCTCCAAACCTGGGACCTGACTATATAGCTATCCTTTCCTAGCCTAGAGGTACTGCCCCAGAAGAACAGGTAAATGATGGCATGCATTGCACGCTGACTGATTGTTGTTTGTTGTGAATGATGTCTACTATTCTATACACAAAAAAGTGACTCAAGTCCGTCTTTCCCTTCTTGTTATTCAATTACAAAATTGTACAACTGCAGGCCGATCCATTGCATTTTTGAGTTGGGACAAGTCTGGACTCACTCAGGACACTGTTGATATGGAGTTGAACATCATACCATACTCGCAGTCAGAGTCAGGAGGATCAGAGATGATTGATGGAATAACTCAGGGCATGAAGTAGCCTGAAGGTAAACAACAACACCAGACCTACATGTCTGTGTAGTGGTGGTGGCGAGTGTGGTGTGACTGATACCGGTTCATTGTTTTTCTACTTAATTTGGAAAATGCTATGTTGCTGTGTGTGTGTGCTCACTGTGCTGTCTGGCTCAAATTCGAAGCTAAGTGGATGTTGGGTGGGGGGGCCTGTTCCTGTTGTTGAAGGTAACAACGGGAAACAGACATGATTTAGCCATGCCACCTCCGAAAGTCTTCTACTTGCACTCCTCCCTAATTATGCAGTTTAACTTTTCTTCTTGATTTTTCAATGTCCTTTTTCTTTTTCAAACTACAGGCCCTTTACCCTGTACCACACTGGAAAAACAACTCCACTTACCATACCAAACTGCATCCGCCAGGCACCCAAGATTGAAGGATGGACAGTCCAAGGAAAGACCTAGAGGAATGCGGAGATGCAACTCCCAATTTGGCAATGAATAGTATCATTTCTTTTTCTCTTTAATCATTATGACTGTGTGTGTTGTTTATGTTTGCTTATATTTATTTATTTATAAAGTTTTCTACAGTTCGAACGTGACCCACGAAGGTATCAGAGCGCATTACAGTATAAGAACATGAATGGTTGCGGTGGTATACACGCATTCAAATGTGTCAATTTGTACAAAAGAAATATAAAATATATGAATAACAAACATAGAGGACCGTGTTTCTGCAGGACGTCGTACAATACACAGTTAATGAACATTAGGTGATTGTGCTAGCAAACATACATATTATAACTTCTATTGATTCACAGTTGATATAAAATGTATAGATGACCAGGGGGATCCACAGCCAACTAAGCTTTAGACTACATACAATTATTGAACAAAAAGGGCTGTAATATAAGTCTTACATACAGCAGACTTGATCAATCCATCTGAGATAGGCAATGGTAATAGGATCTTAAAGAGATATTTGTCTCCTACAGATATTTTAATTTTATTTGCTATCTTTCCAAGGAAGCCCGGCACAACAGAACATAATGTATGTAACTTGGGTCCCTCTGGAGGCTGACAGATAATTACATAATTAATATACTGCCCTGTGCTAGTCTAGTACTACTCATCATCATGCATGCATTTCCTTTTTCTCCCTTAACAGATTTATGATGGTCGGCTGCCAAGATTATTGTGTTGTTCATGTGTAGTGTTTGTCTTTGTAAAACTTTTTCCTCAAACCCCCCTTCCCAACCATTCATCAAACCCTAACCCTCTTCCTCACAGGCTGTGTGATTTATATTGAGGTGTGACCAAAATAAATTTACACCAATAATTGATCACACACTTGCTGGGGTGGATGTGGTGAAAGCAACACCAACTCAAGGCAGAGCGAGGATCTTCTTCCGTTCTAAGTATATAAATAGCCCACACTGGCAATCTATAGATTAGATTGCCCACCCATCCACAGCATTCGATATTCAAATTTGTTTCTAGAGGAAAATAATCCATCATAATTAATTGCCAGCATCATCATCCTTCCAGCACTAAAGGTTACGCTTGTCCACTTCATAGCTCGAGTCGACTTCAGTTTGTAAATTTTGATGCCCACCCTTCTGTTTTATTTTACTTTAGCATTGCTTATCCTCATGGTTTCTTATTCGGTAGTCTTCTTCTTGCGTGCACTGTACTTCTACTGGTCGTTTCCTAGTGTCCCTCAGGAGACTGTCTCATTTTCTTTTTTTGCAAATGCTACTGTCTACTACTACTACCACCACCATGGCACCTTGGAAAACCAAACCATCAGCATGCAGCCATCTCTATGGCTAATCATCAATCACAGGTAAGAGAAGAAGTGTGGGGGATGCAATAATGTATATACTAGGGAAATTAACACACCCACACCCTTCAAAGTCCATAGGGGTTTTAGTTGCAGACTGCATAGACTAGGTGGAAAGACTGACAGTAGTAAGACAAGTGAGGGTACTTCATCTATCTGTTGGTGTGGTACACTATTGGCAGATTTCAAAAACTGGCTGTGGCCCTGCAGCAAAGGAAACAATGTGAAGTAAAAGAGTAACCCCCCCCAAAAAAGGTTTACATCATATGTAAAACTATAAATAATGTATTACCCTAACAAATATAAAAACTAGAAGGAAAGAAAGCCACAACACCTGACCCACCCCTCTCCCTAACCCCAACCAATGTCCAGTAAAGCAAGTCCAAAATAAATTGTCCATAAAAGCAAAAGTAAAAAAAGAACACCCAAGTTTTCACCAACTCCCACATTCCCAACCTCTCCCCAACAAGTCACACTCCCACCCACCCAAAAAAGATTTAAAAAGGGGCAAGAGTCAAGAGACTGAGGCCTAGCGACGGACTAGTCATTTCTTGCGCTCTAGAAGGTGGAATCGCTCCTCCATCCTGCCCCCTAGGTGCGCCATCTGGAGGAGCATGCAGTGCTGAAAGTCTTTACAGGTCCAACAGGGGTGGGCAGCAGTTGTTGACTTTCAGCGGGCGGCTGCAAGACCACAGCGCCGTACCACCGGAGGCACTGGGGGGGCCTGGCTAGGGCCCAGGGGGTTGGAGTCTACAGCTGCTGCCTCCTCCTTCACTTCTGCCAGAGCCACCAGCTGCCGATATTCATCCATGATGGCCTCCAGCTTCCGTTGCCCGGTCTTGGCTGCTCAGTCCTGCCTGTTGGGTTGGGAAGGAGTTGCTATATCAAGAAAGAAAAAATGACAATTGTAACCAATACTCTTAGCAAAACAGCAACACAAAATTATACACATAAAATTATAGTAGCACTAGCAGTACATAACATTCGTGGTATCCTCACTTCCTCTGCCCCTAAGATTTGGATTTGATTAGAGTTTCAGGCATTAGGCACTATGGAGTAGAGAAGTATCCTTCTTCTCTTTCTTGTTTAGCTAAATTAATCTTGTAGGCATGCCTGCTCAGTCAGCTTGCAGCCTAGACAGACATACTAAGGCAGGCATCCTTTCTTTCACCTTTCACCCATCCTTCAATCACTCATGCATCCTATCAGCCACCAATATGCATCCCATGCCCCATTTCTTCAGCCACGCATCCTTCTCTGCCAGTCATATATTACATGTCCCCTGTCCTTCTTCCTTCCATCCTTCTTTCCCTTTTCTATCGTTTTGGTAGCAGGTTGGAAAAATCAGGGCATAACATCCGCCAACTGCCCTGGGTGCTACGCCCCCAACGAATCCATCTCCCATTTCCTCTTTGCGTGCCCGATCTATAGGGCGGAAAAGAGGAAATGGCTTAGCCCAATCTGTAGAAATCTGGGTTTTGTGAATTATAGGGTGGCGCTACGTACTATTTTAACCGATGCCTCTTCCCTTGCCATGGTCTGTGGGGTAGCCAAATTTCTGGGGTGCGCCTGGTCGACGCGTACTAGATTGCTAAGGCCTCAATAGGAAGTGCTTTTTATGGTTTTTTATTTGTACATATTCCCTTTTTAAATTCTTATTTTTATATTGCTACATGTTGTATTATGACAGGTTTTTATTGATGAACCAATCATGCTTGTACTTTTATGATATTTTATATCGAATAAAGTATTATATACTACTTCTCCTTTTCTATCAACTCATCAAGGTCGTTTGACTCTTACTCTTCTTCATAAAACTTTCTCTGCTAAGTTGAAGATACAAGAGGCCATTAGTGACTCAACTCCCACTAATGCTATTGCTGAGTAAAGGGTGTCTTCTTCAACTGTTCACAACAACTTAGTTTCAACAGTACAGAGTACACCCTTGCAGAGAGTGTATTCATTGTCAATAGCTAAGGAATATGACTTACCATTGCCTGCCACTGCTGCTGGCTCATCCCCTTCAGCTGCCGCCTCAGCTCCCTCCTGGCTGGCGTCGCCTTCGCCGCTGGCCCCGGCACTGGTGGTCGGTACATCTAGAAAAAACATTTCACATTTTTTAGATGCCCTGAACGCCTCCCCCTATTTATTTTTTTCACTAGCAAGATTGAGAATACAATACTTACACCGCACACATCACTACAATTCGGGTACTAGAGTACAGTAGACAGTATGTCCTATCAAAAATAATAAAATATCCGTTTGGGCATTTTGTTGGTGGCAATTTTTGAAAAGCCTCTCAAGAAGAGGATAACCCAAAGGACTGGACTCAGTGGTTAGAGCTATTGGGGAATCTGAGTTTTTGAACTTGGCGGACATTCGGACATGAGATCTCTTGGTTGGAAAATATAATGGTGCCGTCCTCCTACTCCTCCTCCTCATACTTCCTTCCAACCATGGTGCAAGGTAATCAGTTGTTCACCATCAACTGCTGATAGTACTAGGCCTAGACAAGAAAAAATAAAATACACAGCTTTGGGGTGTCCAACGTGATCATCATTTACTGCTAAAGCATGAGAAAGTAAAAGAAAAGAAAGCCTTCTCCTCTCAACAAACATAGAATACTTTACTTGGGCATGCAATCTGAATCTGCAGAACAGAGTAGTTGTTCTAATGCTAGTAGTAGTAAGGACCAATGGGTTCTCTGAGTCTTACAGTACCACCACTAGGCAGTCCACAAAATATATAAGGGGAGAGGGAAAGCTGACTGAAAAACCAGAAGAAAGCAAGCTAGAGACAGACCAATACAAAGTCAGAGTTTGATTTCATGTAAAAAAACACAGACACTAGAAATATAAATTACTAGGTTGGTAGGTAATGCAGGGATAAAATTAGGAAATAGAAATAATAATTGTAAATAAGGAGCTGTAAAAGTTAGGGAAATATATATTAATATTAACAACAGGAGGAGTTACAGGGGCCGGCAGAGCCATCTGCATAGGAGCGTTGTTACTGCTGGGAGGTACATCCAGCTCCAGCAACCACCTCGGACCACCCCATCTTCTTCTTGTCCGTGGATGCTGATCATGTAAAACATTTTTTCATAATAAAATAAAGGGAATCATAGAGGGTCTGCAATTTGACCCCGTGATTAGTATTAAGGCTGGAGCAGATTTATTGATAGCTGATCCGCTCGGTGGCACACACCCTAGGATAAATCGAGAGCCTCTGGCAGGGCCTTGTCTCGATCACTGGACCTGCCCTCCTTTGGAGGAGTTCTCCAACATGGCCAAGAAAGTATGCTCTGGCTCTCCGTTGGATCCCATCCCGCAGAAACTCTGGAAGGAATTAGGGTCGGAAACTTTTCCGCACCTTCATCAGATTATTAATTAGTCTTTAATTAGTGGTGTGGTCCCGGCTTGCTGGAAGGATGCACTGGTCTCTCCTCTTCTGAAAAAACCCTCGCTGGACCCCACTTGCTACGGGAATTATCGTCCTATTTCTCTGCTGCCTTTTCCGGTTAAGATAGTTGTGCGTTTGGTCAGCCAGGAGCTCTCGGGGTTCCTGGAGAGCAATTGCAAGCTGGAGGAGAATCAATTTGGTTTCCGCCGAGGGCACGGAACCGAAACTGCACTGATTACCGCCTTGGATGACCTTCGGATGCGTGCGGATAGGGGGCACTCTGCAACCTTGATATTGCTAGACTTATCCGCCGCATTCGATACAGTTAACCACGACATCCTCCTGCATAGGCTTGAGGAGGTGGGGGTCACAGATTTGGCTTTGAAGTGGCTCTGCTCCTATCTCTCGGACAGACGGCAAGCAGTATCTTTGCCTTCGTATCAATCTGATTTCCTGCCTAATAAACATGGTGTCCCTCAGGGCTCTTCAATCAGCCCGGTTCTGTTTAACGTATACATGCGACCGTTAGTCAAAATTATCAATTCTAGCAACATTATGGCAGTCAACTATGCTGATGACACGCAGTTGATTATCTCCTTGGAAGGCGACCAGGTGGACTCTTTAACTGCCTTCCACAATTGCATGTTGGAAATGACGTCTTGGCTGAAAAATAATGCCCTGCAGTTTAACAGTGCCAAGACTGAGATCCTACATTGCTCAGCGGGTAAACTGCCTCAAGCGTTGCCTTCCAATTTTTGGCCTCTTCCCTTGGACACACCCCTGGTTCCAGTGAAGACTGTGCGTAATCTGGGGGTCTGTTTCAATGAGAAGCTGAGTCTTGAGTCGCATGTCAACAAAGTGGCCTCGAATTGCCACATGATTATGAGAGGCTTACGACTGCTTCCCCCCTATGTTAGAGGAACAGTGGTTCGGTGTACTATCCTTAGCCGTTTAGATTACTGCAATGCGTTGCTGCTTGAGTGCCCTGGATTTTTGATCCAGCGACTTCAACGTATTCAGGCAGCTGCTGCAAAACTTGTCCTTCTGAGACCGCGCATATCCTCTAGCACTAAGGCACTGTCTGAACTCCATTGGCTCCCTGCGCAACAGAGAATCCTGATTAAATCTTTGTGCATAGTTTTTAAAACTCTTCATGGCCTTGGTCCTGGACCGCTGCAAAATCTATTTAGCTGGTACGTTCCCACGCGTAGCCTGAGCTCTTCGGCAGCTAGGCTGGCCAAGATTCCTAAGACGAAGAGATCCACTCTGAGGGGACGAGCTTTTAGCACTGCAGCCGCTCGTTTGTGGAATAGCCTTCCCTTGGCGCTAAGACAGGTTCAGGAACTGACAGCGTTCCGTAAGCAGCTCAAGACCTGGCTCTTCCCTAAAGTATAATCCCCTGCCCTCCTTCCCTTCACTGTGTCGCTAGCACCAGGATGCCCGTAGGGTTGCAGTGCGCTCTATAAATGTTGATACATACATACATAATTGCAGAGACAAAAAGGGATTGATGTTAAATAAATAATAAATAATTGCTCCAAAAATATTTTTACAGAAAATGGCAATTACAATAGCAATGGCCATTCTTAATTCAGATCGACTAGTAGTAGACTAGTATTGTGGTTGCGGACCGTTCTATCTTTATTATTCCACAATTCCATTTCAATTACTGAATCCTAAACCTACCTAGCTCACCTATTCCAAAGGCTTAGGAATGAATTGCAAAAAAATGATATTTGCTTCTAAGTTCTGAACTCCAATCTCATTCGTAATCATCTAACCCCTTGTGACAGGCCAATTAACTAGGTCTGCATTTAGTCTTCTTAAATGCATAGATGGACGCATGAATATTGCATACACCAAATTGGTTGGTTGCTATTCATTCACTATACGATCAAAAAAAAGTTTCTATTAAGGAGTCAAAGACTGAAGTCACATGAGAGGACGTGTCACGTGAGCCGCTAAATTACCAGCTAATACTAAGTAACTAACTAACTGACTAACTTAACTAACTACCACTATCTTAGTGACAGTACAAAGGAAAGGAGTCTCTCTAGTCTGCATTACCTAGCTTAAGTTCTCTAACCTCTCGTACATAATAAGCCCAAGCAAGCGCAAAGTTGCAAGCAAGTACGATCAGTAGCGCCAAGCAGCTGTCTAGAAGAATAACAATAACATAATATAAGATTTTTTAACGTGACTTACCTGCATGTAAGCAGCAGCCTTCTTGCTACTTGGAAAAGAAACATATTTGTAATAATATTGAACACACAATAGTAATAATTAGCTACTCACCATGCCCCGCGACCTCAACACCGAGCTGGTCCAGCAGGTCCTGCTCTCGGTCCAGGATATTGGACCACTGGTGCGTCAGTTGGTTATGGGTGTGCTGGACCCCAGATCAGCGAAACACTGCCCAGTGCACCCTCACCCACAGCTGGTGATGCTACCGAAGCCTGCACCTAGACCCAGGCCTGCCGCCTGCTGCCAGGGTGGAGGGGAGGTAGTGCAGAACAAAAAAAACAAGTGCAACAACTTCCACCTCCGAAAACAAGTCCCGGGGCTGCACCCCTTGTGCGCGACGCCTCCTCTTTCCCTGGTCTGCGCTTGCATTCGGAGTCGTAATCATCATACTGGAGGGGCGGGGAACAGTACTGGAAATGTATAAATTAAAAAATTAAGTAAGGAGAAGAAGAAAGGAAGTAAAAAAAACGCAAGTAATAGAAAAACAGAACAAAAACACACTGAAAAACTCACAAAACGTAGAAATATACACTTAAGAAGAGAGGGGTAGATAATAAATAAAAAAGATCAGAAAAAAAGTTTTAGGAACAAAGGATTCCAAAGATTTAGGGAGGATCAAAAACAAAGGCCCAGGACCATAACAGAGAAGAAAAACAAGATGGCTGGGCCAATGAGTGACCTGTGGTGAAGTTTGCCCGATATTTCCCCCGAACACGCAATCCGTGTTGCTGACCGTCAGAAACGTCTCACGAGCTAGCAGAACTAGCAACTCTGCCCGCTCGCGGAACTCCGCATAGCGCTACGGAGATATTTTACTGCTTTGCGGAGTTTCGCGTAGCGCCGCTATACAAACTCTGCCCAGGCTTAGTAATAGCACATAAAATTACCAAAATAACGTGAATTTCACTGGTGTCATTACATTTTTACCCTCAGCTACAAATAATACACTTACCACCTATCAGCTGCTCAAACTCTTCCAGCTTTGTGGCATGGGTCAGCCACGCTGCTTTTACTACTCTTCCGTACAGGGGTGTCATACGAGGGTGCCGAGAATGTAGCCAAACACAAAAACAAGAATGTCTTCAGTCTCAATGCGGGCACAGAGATTATGGTCCTCACAGTTCGTGCAGCATAGCTTCTTCTCCTGGGTGTGGACATCCACTTTACTGCAGCGCATGGCAATGACTAGCCAAATTTTGGCTGCACTACATTGGTCATCTGGGTCTCAGTCCTTCCATGAAACTAAAGATAGTTTTGGAGGATCCCCTCACAAATAATCTCCACATTTTCATCAGTGAATTGGAGGGTCCTCCTATTTTTGCTCTCAGCCCTGTTTTATGTTTTCATCAAGAAAGGAACAGCAGGATGGAGGCGCATTCTGTTGTGGTGAAAGGGTGACCAGAGAATAGCGGACTTCCTCTGCCTATAAGTAATTTTCTGTTTGTTGGGGTAGGCAGAGATCTCCATGCTGACTATGGATATCATGTGGGGCCAAGACTTCTAATGCAGGAAGAAACACTCTATGTGTCGAGGAGCAACCTCTGCATGTAGAAGGGAGACCTTGTGATGTAGAGAAATCCAAATATAGCAGATTCTAAAAATTGTATCTGAGTTTGTTTGTGTAAAACATTTGTTAGAAGCACGTTTTTGAGTATATATGTTCTTAGGCATTGGTATAGTAGGTGAGAGCTTGTACATGAATGTTTGCATAATAAAGACAATGAAATGGTAATTTATTTTTAACTAGTGCATAGCATGTCTGTTCCTGACATTATAAAAAATAAACAGAGTTGTCTCAAGAAGGTATATGGACGGTGCGGTAGTACAGCATTCATCATTGAGAAGAGACTGTCCAACCATATAAACGTAGCAACCAAGCTGGTAGCTGCAGAAAAACAATTAGTTAGCTAGTGAATACTGTGCCAGTATACCCTTACCTCTATGCTGTACCCAACCCAGGTAAATGGATGTAAGCATAGATCAGGGTCAAGATCTATATGTAAGTAACATCGCATGATGATAATGTGCAATACACAACAGCCTACAAAATCTTGAATTCAACTTTAGGGGAGGGCTCTAGCTGCCCCACTATGGATAAGACATCTGAATCATGACTTAAGGAGTCCAAATGTGCATTCAAATATGGTTCATGTAGATTTGTGTGCCCTATTGCCTCTGTTGTAGTAGTGTGTTTGGACAGCTGGAGGGTTTGAGGAAAGGGATAGAGAGATGATACCCAGCATCACCTGCAGCAAAGACATGAGAAATGTCTTAAAAGCAGCCTCTAATGAAATACTTCATGTCTTCATATATTCAGTGTGTTTCGTGGTAATGTGTATGCATTGTGTTGTATTGATTAATGAATATGTTTGAGATGGCACCTTCACAAGGAGATGTTGTTATTTACCAATGACCAAAATGTCTCCGATGTCCACAGCAACCAAGCAAGGTGACTGAGAGAACATGCAGCTGCTGTGTGGTCTTCCAGAAAAGACAAAGTGCAAATATGTGGAGCACCCCCTGACATCACAGACAGCCTGTATGTTGATGGAGTCCCAGTGGTGCCTGCTGTGGAAAAGGTGTACTGTGCGGTGAGGTGGCTAAAATGCCACCTGGGTACAGTCATTGTCCCTCATATGAGGTAAGTGAGCAAAGGAACCAAACTCCCTTGCCGACCTCTGCCTTTCCACCACTGACTATGGCATATCAATAAGCTGGTCCACTCTTCTATTGACGCATCTCACTACCTGATGCAAGCAACAAGATTGGCGTGTCTTTAAGATGTCTATGTTGTTAGAGATGACCCTCTGAAAGGTTCCACAGGTCATGAAATAGAGTGTAGCCACTATTTTGACATGGGTGGTGATAGCCTGGAAGCGAGCTATAGATGAATCACCCTGTTGCTCTGATTGTTTCCTTGGACTTCCGAAAGATGTTGATCCTTTGTCTGTAAACCGTCTCTCTCCTCTGCAAATAATTATTTATAAAAATGAGAGACAAACAAAACAAAGGCCTTTACCAACATATTGAACACAGAATGAGTTGTTTGGTGGATGAGCTCATTACTTATGTGGCTAGCCTGGATGAGATTGTTTGGTGTTGAATTTTTATTTCATCTGTAGATGGGTATTGGAGTTCAGAACAATCCAAGTGTTGTTATCATAGGGGTTTGCATCAAAGCATGCTTTATTAAGCTTTAATAAATAAAGGTTCCTTTATTTTCCAATCTGTCTATGGTTATTTGTTGACTCCCTTATTTTCTATGGGTGTGTTTTGCAGTACCAGTGGTTAGCGATGTGTGATGCAGGACTTACTTAAAGGCTGAGTTGGAGTACATTTATGTTTGTTCTAGGTCTTTTTTGGCTCTAGTAACTTTAGAAGTGCAGTTTGTAAACAGCAAGGGCATATTCTTGTGTGTGGGTGTCTGACCTTCCCTTAACCCCTCCTTCATTCTTCCTAAACCCCTCCTGTTTGTTAGATAGCATTCCCCATTTTCCAGCCACTCTTCCATCCCTCCCATATTTAGTTAAAAGAAAATATGCACACATGTGCAGAGATCTCTGCAAAAAGGTTGGAGTTCTCCAAATAGAAAGGACAGGAGCAGTGGAAGCATAGATATCCTCATAAAAGTTAGAGAATAGCATTTTGTAGCTCGTGAGCAGTACTTTTCTAATACTACTAAACATTCTAAAAAGTTCAGTTTGTGAAGAGACCCCTGAAAATCTGACTTAAAGCTGAAACTGGCTCCAGGGATTTCACTATGGCATGGCATACTTAGTAGGGCTTCTTCAGTGTTCCTTGTTGCAGGGTGATCCCCAAACTTTTAGCTTCCTTCCTCCTACTTTTCTGACCTATTTTGTTGGCTTTAGGACTCTGGGTACTTAACCACCACTGATCTGTGCTAAAGTGCATATGCTCTTTGTGTAAATTGTGATTATGATCGGTTATCCATGAGAAAGGACACTGCAAGACTGATTTGACATGGCAGGTCATTGATCTAACAACACTACCCCAACGTGGAGGCAACCTGCATCAACATCTTAACATATGTGAGTGCAGATGGATTGCCCGCTGCATTTCAGTAGACCAAGGACTCAGCACCCTAGACAAATTAAACAATACCATATTGATTTAATGAGTTCTCTCTTGGTCTATGGTCTTCCAAGAACATAGTAACACACACATACATATCTATGCCCACATTATTCGGGTCCCCTGATATACTAATTTTCTGTTTTAGATCTAATTTTACACCTTTAACTTAAGGAAATATGCCCTCATCTTGGCAAATCAGTTGACCTAATTCTATTTTCATCCCCGTCTTCTATTTTTCCAAACATCATGAATATGTTAATATGTGATATTTCAAGGCTCTACATGTTTATATATCTGTTTATATAATTGCACATACCGTGGAGTTGCTTTGACCAACTCCACTCCAACTTTAATTGTGAGCCTTGGTTGCATGAACAGTGGCAACTTAATGTATATATGTGTTTCTCATCTGTCCAATGTGTGAGATATATAGTTGTTAATTCCCTTAGGTTCATTTTGTCATATTGTTCTCATTATTTGATCGCAAATGACTATTTCCATTTTCGATGAAAATTTGTCTCTAATTTGGATAATATATTAGTAGGTTTTTTTCCCTTGCCTTTTTCCCTACTTACAATATTACTCACTTTAATATCTATACAAATGTATCCAGCATGAAATATGTATTTTGTACTCCCTGTCCCTACCCCAATACTTCGTCTTGTCTCCAAGTTATGTACATTCTCTGTCATAACTGACTTCCTACCCCTAGCCCTCTCTTTCATCACTTGCCTTCTCTCATCCGTGGACTGGCCCTATAATTCTTTTCCTCCTTATTTGCCCTGCCCTGGCAGTCACACACACATGTCGTCCCAACGCTGCCCAGATCTCCTTGTTTAATTGTTGAGCCCCAGCCTGCCGGCTCACGCTTCGTATTCACACCACAGCAGTTGTGACCTACAGAGGATTGTACCAACCTCGGCTGACCTCTGTCCCAACTAAATTGACCCTGCTTGACCATGCAATTAGGTAAAATCATTTGATATCTTGCCCCCCTGGTCTGCTTATACGAGCAAGGTTCCACCTCTTATCCTTATCAATCTCCATGTACTTGTCTTCTTTTACAGTCATAGGGACCGGACGTCTCAACTATGATGCTGGTTTTTCCAAATATATTGGATTTTCCACATAGGACTTGGGCAACACAATTTCCACGAGTCGTGCCCTCTTGTCGGATGATTTACCTTGACATTGTGTGATTGTAACCCACTGGTGAGTCTTCCCACTTCTCACCGCATGGGGATCATCTTATACCTTTGCTTTTAACCTGGAGCTCCTGTCTCCCTCACATACTCACCCTCATTTAGATGTTTTGAAAAACGTTTGGAACTGTTCTCTCTCAAACTGATGGTAATATTATAGTCTAATAGCTCTCCCTCCTTTCACAGATTGCCTTCTCCTCCTCTTGGATTCAGCTCCCCACCTCAGCACACTTAGACCAAGGTGCTCCCCCCACTAGAATTGCCTTCCGGTACTTACACAGGTAGTCCCCTTTTTTCCTTCCTTTCTTTGTCCCCCATATTTGACCTCACCAGACTGGGATACTTCCTTTTTACTATTCTTTTCTTACTTCCATACAGCACCCATTAAACCGTAACCTGGTCCTGAAGATTACCTGAATTGACTACAAGTCGAAACACCATCGACCTTTCAGCGCAACTTTGAGCGCTACTTTTGTGGGTCACCAAAATCACTTACGCTCTTTAAACTCCTTGCTAATGAATTGGAACCACAACATGTTTCTTGTATATATTGACTCTCTTGTTCTTTTTGCTCCGTATTTTCGCTGTTCTTCACTCGTTCCTTGCACCGTTCACCTTGTTTTTCACAAGCACAAATAAGCGCCAGACTGTAAAGGTTACACGTACATTTAATGTAATTGAGTGTGGTCATTGCCTTCTTTCCACCTTGTTTAAATACAGACCACTCCTTGCAAATGTTGCAACAACCATTGATGCCTCCCTGTTTCATTCTTTTGCAACTTATGTGCAGGGTTTCCAAAACTGTTAAATAGTACCTGTTGAGAAATTGTTGTTTGCTATACATACTAGTGGGCCTGCAGAACTGATTTTGCCACCCACACAGTAGCCATTCAAATGTGTCTCAGACCCGCCACTGTAGTGTATGTGCGCACATTTTTAAACTGCCATGTCAACCTGACAAATGCACCCACTTGCCAGGCCCTAACCTTCCCTTTTTTTACATGTAAGTCACTACTAAGGTAGGCCCAAGGTAGCCCCATGGGTAGGGTGCAGTGTATGTAAAAGGTGGGACATGTAGTGCTGTGTTTTATATGTCCTGATAGTGAAGTACTGTGCATTTTGTTTTTTACAATTGAAAGGCTTTCTTTTCCATAAGTGATCATTGGAGCTGCCTTGTAACATTTTACAAGTGTCATTTTCAATTAGGAATAGATAGAGAAAGGGTTCCCTAAACTCAGAATTACATCTTTTAGTAAAGATGGTTTTTAAGTTGTGCATTTGAAAAAGCCACTTTTAGAAAGTGGGAATTTTTCTTGCTTCACCATTCTGTGTGCCTCTGCCTACTTGTGGAATCATTGTCTGGCTTAGACTGACAGGGGCTGTTTGTGCATTCACTCCAGACACTAACACAAAGGGAGCTGAGGTGTGCCTTGCATACGCTGGTGAGTCTCCCTGGGCTAATGTGATGTGAGGAGCTGTCATATTTGATATCTGTATGTTGGATTTTTGTCACTTTGGTCTTGTTTGATTTAGATAAAGATACTTTATTTTTCTAAAGTGGCATGGTGTCCATTTATGGTATTTTCACTGTGTTACTGTGGGCTACACACAAATGCTTTATACATTTCCTCTGTACTTTAGCCTGACTGCTCTATGCCAAGCTACCAGAGGGTGAGCACAGGCAAACATAGGTGTGTACTTTACTCATCCTGACTAGACGGAAGGTGTATACCACTGCCACCTAGAGACCCCCATCTCTAACATTAGTGGTTAGCTGTGAGGATAGGATTTGCATTTGTCCTTGACCTACAGTGACTGGTGTATACTACTAGTGAGTGCAGACCATTACACGACCACATACTGTTTTCCTATGTAAGCTCTGTTTTGCCTTCTGATTTTTGTTGATACTTGAAACTCTGGTGGGTTGTTGTACCTGTAAGGCCTTGAGAAAATGGGGATCAACTTCTGGTACCTGTACATCTACACTATGAAAGTCTTTTGCAAGGAGAGGGGACTGCCTGTGAAGAGGTGATCCCCAGTGAAGGATTTTGAGGCAGCCATGTCTTGCTATGAGAAAACATTTTTTTTAGCAACGCTATCAGATGATTCTGAGTATGATTGCCTCTCTGAAATTGAAAGCAGTGGCCCTGAGAGGGAAAGAGAGAAACAAGGATGGCTTCTAGCTTGTGAGCGGAGGCTTAGAGAGCTAGACCAGGAGCTCACGAGGGCTGAGGTGGAGAGAGCTTTAGTTACGGAAAAGGAAAGGTTTGTAGCTCATGAACTGAGCTTGGGGGAACTGGACCTGGAATCCATGAGGGCTGAGGCCAGCTCAGAGGGTGGGAGCAAAAGTGTTATGTCTAGTACTGAGGGAGAAGTACACACACACACAGAATTGGTGCCTGACTTTAAGGACATACATCAGGGGATTCAGATTTATGAGGTAGCTCTATTGTTGCACAGGGTCCCTGATGTGGATTGGGGAACTGGCACAGGGGATCATATTCCTAGTGGTGGGAGGGACACTCTACTGACTCTAGATGAGAGGTGCAGGGAGAGTGGTTCCCTCATGGTAGAAGTCCTGGTATGTGAGTATGGATACCGCCCAGAAGAGTGTGGGTTGAATGACAGAAACAGTCAGACTCTTTCTCACCAGTGTTAGGAGGGTAATGTGGGGTACTTTTTCAAGGCACTGAATGGTAAGGTGAGGGGTAGTATGGTTAACACCTGTAAGGGGTTATGTGATGTGATTGCTGGAGAGCATATGTTCAGTCCCATTTTTCCAGAGCTAGTCCAACATCTGGTGAAGTGTGAGTTCTCTGACCCCAAGGGGCTGGCACTGACGGCAGACCTTTGGTGGATTCCAGAGGGTCTGAAGACATATTTGGGGGCGATCCTGAAGGAGGTGGCTCTGGCTCCCCCTAACCAAGTGAGGTTGGGTAGGTTTGTAGTGACCCAGATAGGTCCCAGTGAAGTGGGATGGGTAGGGTTGGGCCGAGGTCCAGGTTGTCATAACCCAGTCCCAGAGCCTGGTTGGTTCGATAAGTGAGCACCAGAGGGAGATCCTAGTCTGTACCTAGAGGCATCCCATGAGGGGGATCCCAGGGTGTCAGATGAGCTGGGAGCAGCTGTTACAAGCGTCCCACCAGTTCTGAAGTCTGGCAGGACCACTCCATGTGGTTGGGTGCAGGGGTCCAAAGAAAGGGTTGAGGGAGGAGACAGTCTCTAGTGGGAAGACCAGTGGGTCAATGGTTGCCAGCTCTGAGGTCAGAGTACCCCAGGACTGATCATGGTGAGGCCACTTCTGGCCTGGTGGATCTTCATGCACTGTCAGGTGGACAGGGAGCTGAAGTCTTGCACCAGGCCGATTCTCACACAACACATGAGGAATGTGTTCCCCTTGAGGGGTGAGTGTACTCCCTGTATGTCCTGGTGTGCCAGGCACTGGTCCAACCTAAGGGTACAGACTCTGGGTTGGAAGGCCAGGATCAGGTTGTCTCCCCTCACCTGGAGGACGGAGCGACTGCTTGCAATGCCCCATGATTTAGTCTTCTGGATATATTATCATTGGAAATTCCCAATGTTCTATATGAAACAGAGGGTTTTGGATGTGACAATAATAGTTGTAAAATGCAATAAAAAATTTTATATGAGATTAATTATTGGTGTGTAAATTGGAGTATAGGTCAGATAAACTTTTAATTAACATACTTTTTCTTAAACAAATTTAGTAAGTTAAATTTGTTTTGGACATATGAAAAAGAAACTATTCCATCCTCTAGAGTAAGCTGATTAAGGTAAGTCTAACATTATCTTTCCATGTAGTCAAACAAAACAATTATACTTCTTATTTTAAAATGTTTATTATGCGAGATAATGTAGTTCATAAATCAAATTTCTCAATTATATTCGAGAATAACATATTGTTAAATAATCTATGAACATTCTTAAGAATAGAAGAAGACAAAGAAATAATGTTTTGTCCACGGAAATGAGGGATAAAGGATTATTACCCTCTGGCAACCATTAGAATGATTGTTTCAAATTAAAAGCATTATGATACAATTGAAAAATGATACAAATGTTATGAGCAGGGATTCAATTTTCTTAAAAAAGCAAGCTGTAAAATGTATAGGTATCAGAGCTAAGGTTTATTAAACAATAAGAACCAGCAACATTTTTCTAAATCCAACGAGCCCTAATGGTACAAATACAAAGACATCTATCTTGAAATTACATTTGATATCTTCTTTACCACCACTTCTAGACCTTAATTTAGTTTTAGAGCAATAACCCCAAATATTTATTTTTGGTAGAATTCCATTTAAATTAAGAACATTCAAACATTAGTTGCAAACAGAACTTCTTAAAAAGAATTTAATTTGTATCCTGAAAATGAAGGAAAGAATGCAACCTTCTCAAGGAAGGCAGGTCTTGATATTTTTGGGCCCTTAATGTATTGGGGTATATCATTAGCATTTACGAAGATCAATAATTGAAATATTGCATATTTAGAAGGTACCTTATTTTACAAAGAAATGGTTTTAAATCTAATCCTGTAAATAATAGCATTGATAAGGGACAACCCTGTCTTGCTCCCATTTGAAGTGTAAAAGATTTGGATGATGTCCAGTTAACGAAAATAGATGATTTAGGTGATAAATATAATATTGTTTCAGATTAACAATTTTAGGCCTAAAACCAAACCATAGTAAAGTTTCAAATATGAAATCCCAACCCATTCTTTCAAAAGCATTTTCAGCATTAAGGTTTATATCAGATAGTATAGATTCACAGATAAGAGAGGTATTTAATATATTTAAAAGACTTTTGTGTTATGTAGGATAATCTACCCTTCACATACCTAAATTGCTTACGTGCAAGTCATTTTGGTAATAAAGGTTCTAAGCGCAAAGCAATAGTTTACCAATAACTTATAATCAATATTTAACAACGAGATGGATCTATAGTTTTTTTTAAATAATTTAGAATCACAGCCCTCATTGGCAATAAGGCAAATTAGCCTTGAGCTGATTTGATATTTCAGAAAACTTTAAAACAATCAAACAACTTGGGGAGAAAACGTATGGAAAAATAAAAATAGAATTCCATAAAAAGTCCATCTGTACCTGGAGCTTTAATTGTTTTTATTCAAC
Source organism: Triturus cristatus (assembly GCF_964204655.1). Lineage (NCBI taxonomy): Eukaryota > Metazoa > Chordata > Amphibia > Caudata > Salamandridae > Triturus > Triturus cristatus. Next base: position 503,044,575 of record NC_140594.1, on the reverse strand, counting down.
TTCCCCTAAAGAGGATAATTCAATTTCTGCGCAAAGTCCTTGTTTATTTATTACCAATAATTTAGTATACTCTAAAACTAAGGAATAGCTTTGAGTGTATAAAGAGGTTTATAATAAACCACAAATGTGTCAAGAATGTCAGAATATTAAGCAATATTATCATATCTATTAAAAATATATACGACTTTATTACCGTCCATCCTTACTTTAAAAATAATTATCCAATAGTTTACCCATCCTGTTTCGACCTTCATAATATCTTGCACTAGATTTAAGTAAAAAAAGAGATGCACTTTCTCCAGGATACTTGTTAAGCAGAGGTTTAGTCTTAACTAAATCATCAAGACTTTCTTTAGTATTAGATGAATAAGATTGTTCTATTTTATTTTAATTATCCATAATAGTGTTTCCCACTAGGGGTGGGCGGAATTCGCGTAGTCGCGTTACGCAAATCTCCGCGAAACGGTAAAAAATCTCCGCGAACATGCAGAAATTCCGCGAACACGCGGAATTGCTTGTTCACGATGCCTTTTCCTGTTCACAAACGCTGTTTGCGTGCTCGGGGAGAAATATCTCGCGAACACGCATTTTGAGAACGCGAACAAGCAAAAAATTTCGCGAAGTCGCGGAAAGCAGAATTTTGGGCAATTTCGCGTTCTCCGCGGAACGCGAAATTCCCCAAATTCCGCAAATTCCACGAGCGGAACGGAATTTACCGCCCAGGCCTATTTTCCACTACGTCCTACTTTTTTAATTAAAATGAATAAAAAAGTGTCTTGCAGCTGCATTACATTAATCTCAAACTTTTTGTACCAATCTATCTTAGGAATCATTCAAAATAAATAATACTTCAGCACAGCATACCAATGCATGAAAACAGATATGATCAGTGAATAGTGTGCTCTTGAATCTTCTTCTTCTACTCCTCTCAGAAATAGGAATAAGATCTATGTCAAGAATGAGCTGATATTACAAGCATACCAGTTTGGGCATTATTTAACCCCTTGCGTGCTATGGATAGAAGGGTTTCATCCTCCGCCACAGTTCTCATGTACTGAGGATGGAACCGTTCCATCTTAGCACCCACAGGTGCTCCCCCCGTGGGCCGCTCATCTACAGTCTCCCACCAGGGATGGCCTAAGAAGTGATTCCACTACTAACCCGACACCCCTCTTGGCGATCTGATGACATCGGTGCGCACATGCCAACATCACCAGAGCAGGCTGGGGATGTGCTAGAAGCTATTACTCACATTGCCTACGAGAAAAAAGCATGTTTCATCACCTGGGGATATCGGGGATGGTGAAGAGGCACCAGAGAAAGGAGAAAGGAGTTTTTCTTTTCCCCTGGTTCTCAGTGCAGTGCATTCCTGCTGCGCGGTTGCAGGTGGGTCCATGATTGAGCAGCAGGAATGCACGCCCTAGGCCACCAGGTATTTTGTCAGCATATTATTTCGTAGGGGAGTGGCCCCTTGGGCAATGGTAGCTACCCAATAATTTGGGCACTGTTTTGGATGATTTCTGTCCCCCTTGAGGGCAGATGGGCCTGGGTCAGAATGACACTAGACACCAGGGATTCAATTTATTGATATGCTGGGGAATGGCCCCTTGGGCTAGGGAGGCTCCCTAATATGGGGGCGTATTTTGGCCATTTTCTGCCCCTCGGGACAGATCCACATAATTTTAAGGGCCATCGGCCCCCCAGGGGGGCAAACCCACTAAATACTAGGGATTCAACTTATTTATATGTTGGGGAGTGCTCCCTTGGGCAAGGGTCACTCCCATTATGGGGGCAATATTTGGCTGTTTTGTGCCCCCCTTCCCCGTCCCCGGAGGCAGACTGGTCTAATTTTTAGGCCCATCGGCTCCCAAGGGAGGCAGAAAGCCGCTGGACACTAGAGATTTTATTCATTTATATGTTGGGGAGCAGCCCCTTGGGCAAGGGTCGCTCCCCAATATTAGGACAATATTTTGACCATTTTCTGCCCCCTCAGGAGGCAGATCAGCCTTGGTTGTATGCCCATCTGCCCCCAAGGGAGGTTGAAAGCCACTAGACACCAGGGATTTTCTTTATTTATATGTCGGGAGTGGCCCCTTGGGCAAGGGTCGCTCCTCATTATGGGGGCAACATTGTGGCCATTTTCTGCCTTCCTTCGGGCAGATCAGCCATATGTTTAGAGCCAACACAAAACCACTAGACACAGGGGAAAGTTTATGTGTGTGTGTATGAAGTAGAGTTTGGCTGATGGTCCGCTTGTACTGCCATTTGGCTGGTGGTGTGTGTTGACTGGCTCTTGGCTGGCAGCGTGTGGCAGTGTGTGTGGATTAGTGCTTGGCTGCTGATGCATGTGGACTGGTGCTTTACTGGCGGCGTATGTGGACAGGTGTTGGGTTGGCAGTGTGTGTAGACTGGCACTTGCTTAGCAGGCAGTGAGTAGACTGGCGCTTGGCTGGCTGGTGGTGTGTGTGGACTGGTGGTGTGCTGGTGGCTAGTAGCCAATATGTGCACTGATTTGCTTGAGGTGTGTTTGACAGTTGTCTGATGTTTGGGTGCTTGGTGGTGAGATTGGTGTGTTAGTCCTGTGGGAAGTTATGGGCCCTTAAATGACACTGTTTTTAAATGTAAGTGTTGTATTGTGTTGGCCCCGCAGCTTGCAGTGTGAATAGTTTTCTGTGTCTGATGCATGAAAGGCATGTGAATGGACTGTAAAGCTGTTGGTGCCTCGATGTGGATTTACAGCTCATGTGCTATAAGTCAGTGGTTCTTTGATCTAATTTTTAAATTATTAACAATGACTTTTGTGGACTGTATTTCATAAACATTTCAGAACCATTTACTTACCCTAATGCCTGTGATTGACTGGCGAATTGGTGTGCATTAATGTTATGGTGTTTTTTTTGTGCCTTTTACTGCCAGTGCATCACTGCCAGTGCATCACTGTAGTAAACACCTTCTGCCTTCATATCTTTTTGAAAACCAGTCACCAAGGGAATAATATGTGGTATGTTTTGTGTGGATCCCGCAAGGTTTACTTACCCAGAAGCCCCTGTAAATTTGATCCACTAACATTAACATATTGTTTCCTCACACTAAATACTGGCCTGGCAGTGCAATCTAGGGACAGTGGTTTGGCAGAGTAATTATAACAGGTGGATGGTGGATTAGATCTCCCTAGAATACCTCGTTCCAATACTGCTTCCTCCCAATTTACATAACTATATTTCCCTGCTCCCTTCATTCTAGATATCTCTTTCATTATCTCTGTTTTAGCTGTCAAAATTTGCAAAATGTCAGAGGTTGCATCAAATCTAGTTGTATTAACTCAGGTAGTCATAGGACTAACATGAGTTGGCTGTAACTGTGCTTTTAGCCTACACAGGAAAAGGTGCAATAAAAAATGCATTATATTAACAGGCACTTCTTTAGGATACACTAAAGGTGAAGTTTCTATGGCATGGGTAATAAGAGAACATACATAACAATTATCATTTTGTGTATTGGTACCAATATCATGCATGCTTTTGTACCACAAATTATCAAGTAAAGAATCATGCAAAGGATGTATATCTGTTTCATTAAAAACAGCTCTACGAAAGCGTAATATATCTTCCCTATCGGTGGGATCTTTTGCATCTACATAACACATAATACAATAGCAAATTATCAAAGTAATAATCATAACCACTGAACTCATTATTATACTATTAAAATGATCATTTAACTGTTTCTTCATTGTATCATTTATTCTTGCACCGTTGCCTCTTCCCCTCTCTGAGGGAATGAGGCCAAAAATGGAATAAGGTCTGTTATATGTACCCAGTTCCGCATCCCCTCCACTTTTACTGGTGTTAACCTGCTCTGTTACTTGGTAGGGGCCTAGAAACTTGGGGTCTTCCCATGTTCTCACGAAGTTGCACACAAAGACCCAGGAACCGATGCTGATGGCTGTAGACAAAGGCAGGGGTGGTTCAGTACTGTCGGCCTGTTGTTGTTGAACCTGTTTAGAATAAACCTGTATAGCTTTTGTTAAGGCAGACATGTATGCATTCATTTCTTGCCAAACCCTTTCTGATGTAGACATAGTATCAGAACAAATCATTTGATTTTGTTTAAAGGAAAAATTAGAATGCCTACCTGTTACCACTAGGTGAGGGGTCAAATGATGATCCTTTGAAGGGACATTTCTCAATGCATACAGAGCAAGGAGAAAGTAGTAAAGCCAAATCTTTTTCAGTGCCTCAAAAATGTTTGACACTTTGCTTTTCGATAAGCCATTCATCTTCTCAACAATCCCATTACTCTCTGGGTGGTAAACTGAGGTAAACTGGTGTTCCACTCCTAATAGCTTAGTAATTTGCTGAAATACTGTGTTAGCAAAGTGTTTGCCATTATCGCTGCATATTGCTGCCGGAACCCCCCACCTCGGTAAGACCTCGGTAAGAGCATCAACCTGAAGTAGGGTCCCACTTCAATCCATCGTGAAAATGGACACACCACTACCAACATGTACCTATATCTGTTACATTTTTATATCATATCTACAAAGTCTGTGTGTAACTCTATCAAATAATCTATTGGTCTTGGAATGGAGGATGAAGGCATTTTGGTGTCCTCTTATTAGAGTACTGATAACACACATGACATGAAGCTAGGAATACATCAACTAATGGTCCTAGATTAGGGATACACCAGATTTTATTTAATTCATCCATCATTACTCTTTTAAAATTGTGTGTTGGTAAATGAAGTTGTCAATGAGCTGTTATAAGTAGTGGCTGAGTCATTATAACTTTACCTGAAGTTGCTGATCTATAAAGGAGATCTGGAAATCCAGTCACTTCCCCCCCTTGATTTCCAGAGATCTTTTTCTTGTTGTGGTGCTGCATTTTGAATGTCTTATAATGCTTCTGTAGAAATAATCTCATAGAGTTGTATCTCAACCTCATCACCTGCATCTAAAGTGTGCATACTGCACATAAACTAGCTTCCTTTGCTGATGTATCAGCAGCTTCATTTCCCTTAGACACCAAATCTGTTCCTTTTGTATTTGCCTGGCACTTCACCACTGCTACTTGAAGTGGTATTTGCAATGCAGCAATAAGGTCACCTAAAAGATGTTGGTGCGCTACTGGTGTCCCATCAGATTTAAGAAATCCTCGCCGTTCCCATCTCTTCAGCCCTGAGTGAACTGTGAAAGCTACATATGCTGATTCAGTGTATATTGTTACCGGCTGACCCTGGCAAGCCTGTAGGGCCGTTATCAATGCTTTTAATTCAGCCACTTGGGCTGAGTCTTGGGATGACAAGGAAAAGAGGTGCAATGTGTGTAAGGTATAATCAGTAGGTGTACCAATAGCCTTAACAACAGCTGCACCTGTATGTCTTTTGCCTGTCTCCTGGTCTATCAATGTGGAACCATCAAAAAACAATTGTCGGCCATTAGACAAGTGGCCATCACCTCATGTGCCAGGTGATCGTCCTCCTCCAATGTTACACTACAGTCATGATCAGTGGGCTCTAGTGGGTGCAATAAAAAGTTGCAGGATTCACTGAGTGTACTCGCTCAATAAAAATAGATGGGTTTGACAGTATTGCTTCATAACCTGTCGCTCTTTGAGTGGTCAATGTGCTTTATTTGTCTGCAGCACAGCAATGGAGAGTGCTCAACATACAGTGTTACAGGGCATCCTGCTGTAATAGTACTACTCTTTCCTACTGCAAAAGCTGCTGCTGCAAGCGCTTACTCACAGGAAGGTGACCTTTCATTACTGTATGTAATACTCCATTAAAGTAGGCAACGGATTTGTGACCCATCGGGTATTTTTGAGTAAGGACTAATAACATGGAATCCTCTGTAGCAGCAGAAACCAGAAAAAAATCCCATTGTATAGTCTGGATTTGCTAGCACTGGGGCTGAAGCAATTGCTTCTTTCAATGTCTGAAATGCACTTACACTGTCATCACTCCACTGTATGCCTGTTTTGTCAGTTTTAGCTTTCTTAATTGTATATAATAGTGGTTGTATGATGGTATCATAATCAAATGCCCACTGATGTGCAAAATTACAAAGGCCTAGAAATTTCTGCATGTCTTTTACTGTCTTGGGCTGAGGCTGAACACATATAGTTTGTATTCTAGAAGCTGCTATCTTTTTGCCTTCTGCAAACAACACTTGGCCCAAATACAGCACTTCTTTTTGCACAAACTGTAGTTTTTTCCTGTCCACTTTGTATCCCTTAGTAGCAAACAGCGAGAAGAGATTGAAAGTGTCAAAAACACATTCAGATTCTGTTTTACTACATATTAGTAAATCATCTACATATTGCAAGACTGTACTGTCTGACTGCAAAATTAACAAATCATCTTTCAATGCTCTATTAAACACAGATGGAGACTCACAATAACCTTGTGGGAATCTGTTTGCCATAAAAACTGAAGGCTGTCAAATAATGCTTGTCAGGAAGTAAAGGTATGCTAAAAAAGGATTCTTTAGATACACCACAGAAAAACATTTACTGTCACTTGGTATATTACTCAATATCACAGATGGGTCTGACACTATGGGATACTGTGCAAATACTCTGGCATTAAGGGGGCGAACATCCTGAACCATTCTCCAAGTATTACCTGTAGATTTTTTTACAGGATAAATTGCGGTGTTACAAGGTGATGAACAGGAATACAGGACTCCCTGATCCTTTAGTCTTTTATTGCCCCTCTATTACCTTATTTTGCTTCATTGGACAGTGGATACTGTTTTACACGTGGCAATTGTGCACCTGGCTTCAATTTTATCTTAAATGGTTCTGCAGATAGTATCAATCCTACCTCATCTGGAGCTGATGTCCAGAGACAAGGCAGGACAGCTGCAAGTGCTTCAATATCATGGGAGGGGGGTGACACAACTGATAACGTGGTCTGTGCATGGCAAACATGCACTAACAAGGGTGCAAGTAAGTGTATAAACGATCTCAGTCCTGGTGGGATTGTCTGAAAAAAGTTCTGAGTCAGTAATGTCCCATGGTCTCAGACAAGGCATCAGAAAAATCGGGACCTTCCAAATTCCTTCATCATTATCTGATGCCACCAAAGCACCAAACCTACAGGATATTTCCATGCACTCAAGGTAAAGGGTATTCACCTGTCCCAGTTCATTACCACCAGCTTGTCTCCTGAAAATTAGTGTAGGTGGCAATTCCATCTACCTTCCTAAAAGTATTTCCTCTGTCTTCAGAGGGGTAAGTACCGCATCTGCTAGCAATTTATAATGCACTGGCTCTTTCTTTCCAACCACATTTCCTCTGGTATTCTTAGCAGTGGTATCCCACATTTCAATTGCCCTGGTATTTCACATGTCATGGACCTATCAGAAGAAAACCTTATTGTCATGTTTAATTTATTCATGATATCCCTTCCTAATAAATTTGCTTGTGAATTTGCAGAATACAGGAGACACTCCTGCGTTCACACTCCTGCCCACCTCTATGGGCACATGCGTTGTATATGGAATGCTCTGTACTTCACCAGAGAAGCCCTGCATACCCATAGTGGCAGAGGACAGTGGAACATTTCCTTCTGAGAGGCAAGATGTTGGTGTCCCTGTATCAACCAAGAAAACCTACCCCCCTCCCATCATGTTCATTTCTACCATTGGTTTTTCCTCTGGGTCTAGAGTCCTAGCTTCCACAGAACAATTGGGATTCCCTGGTGTGTCCCATCAGGCTGTATGATAAAAGGGGTTTCCAACTTGGAAAATCACTCCCCCTTGTCCTTTACTCCCTGTGCTCACCAATGCAGTAGTCTGCACCTGATGCTGGCCTCCTGTCTGTACAACAGGTCTGGTGCCCCTTGAACAGGTACATTAGCAAATTGTTGTTGTGGCATATAAACGTGTGGTAGTGGAGTTATTTGTTATTGAGAATAGGGGACATACTGATAAGGACCATATTGAGACGCTGGCCCTGATTTGTTCACATTTTGTCTTCCCTATCCTCTCTCTATTCCTATCACTCCCTGTGCTTCATCGCTCTTCTTAAAGCGGCATTCAGCAATAAAATGTCCAATGTTACCGCAGTAATGGCATTTAAAAATTCTTCTTCCTTGCATCTGTCTCCCCTCTCTTTGACCCCGTCCTTGCTCCCTGTTTGCAACAGGGACCTGCGCAATCATTTATTTTCCTGTCTTTTCCTTCTCATTTTTCTGTATTTTTTGTGTCACCAGTTTGGTTTGGGCTCTGTCACTTTGGTCTTTATTTTTCCTCTCCTTTTCTTCATTTTTCCTACAACAATGTATAATATGTGCTTGTATTTCCGCTCAGGGTTTTACATCTAAGGCCATAACCTGATCTAAATGGTCTAGTATGTCTCCTGGTCACCCCTGTTTTAAAACACTAATAATCTACATCTACCTGTCTACAGGTCCTACATCTGCTTCCCACTTTTACCTTCATCATTGTTATGTAGTCTGCACAGTACTGTCCTGGAGACATAGTTTGTGTCATCAATGCCCCAATATCTGGTTGGTCTTGGTACCTATTCCTTAATTCAGTCCACACCCTAGAGCACACTACTCCAAAAGCAGACCCATCATGTTTTCCTTTAGTAATAGTTACTCCTTGTATCCCTGCACTTCTCATTACACTGTCCACCTCATCCCATACTATGGAGCTCAACAGGCTCTTTACATCCCCAAGAGCTAAAGGTATCCCAGCTGTTGCATTTTCAAATGCTTGTATCCATTTCCCTGCTCCTTCGTGTAATGGAGGCAGGCCTTAGTTTAGATTTTCTTTAGCCATGTGTTGCATTTGAACAGAGACAGGCTGTGCTCCCTGTGTCTTACACACCAGTGGCATCTGCATTACTGTGGTATTCCTTCCACCATGTCCCTCATAAGGTATCTCAGACCTTACAGCATATCTCTCCAACACACACAGACTTTGTTGCTTTAATCATAATCCCACTCTGGGTCCCCATAAACTTGCAAAATACATAAATCAGCCATATTTATCAATTTAGGGTCGAAGGATCCTGCGCTTGGCCACACTTTCACCTGTGCCACCAAACCTTCAGTCCACACTGCAAGGTTAATACTAAATGGGACAACATTATACTAACTCTTTTCTCCCTTTGCTACTATTTAATTGAGTGTTGAGTCACTGTTTACTTTCATTTATTTTCTCTGTATAGAACTTGTCATTCCCTGCATATTTCATACATGAAGGGATCTTACTTCAGCCGGAGGGGAACTTTATCCTAAGTCTATCATACCATCTGCTCGAAATGGATGCCCAAACCTTGATATACTACTGGGAAACACCTGCTCTCCTCTTGTTTGTTCTCTAAAGGTACTTTGTTCCTCTAATCTTCTTCGATTTATTTCAACATTTCTGTTCTCAGTCTCTTGCCACAATTCCATGCGTTCCCGGTCAAGAACCCTTCTAATTTATTCCCCACTGAGTGTCTTTCTTTCACATTTTTCTCATCCTTTCCTGTCACATTCTTGATGTCTATATCATATCCTATATCCCTTACAAGTGGCTTTTCATCTGATTTAAACAATATGGAATTACATATATTTGAATAGTCATCAGCAATAAGGCGTAGTCTCTAAATTGTATTCTGTATTCACTTTACACTGGTGGTCATGTCACGATAACCCTTATCCTCTTCCTGATGTATTTTTGATTGTGCCCCTTAGTCAAACGTCACCTGTGGGGTGCTAGTATAGTATCCATTTCCCTCAATTGAGTTTTGAGGAATCTTGCTAGCCCATTCTAATATGTTGTTTGACTTTTGTTCCAGCAATTTTCCGTTATGTCTAGTCTTAATTTTACTGAAATATCTCCTGTTGGAGACACTGTTCCCTCATACACTTTTTCAGGTTAAAGAGAATCTTTAATAATTGTTTGAGCAAGATCAACCTCCCCCATTTTTAATAAGTCATCAACCTTTGGTGTAACTTTAATTATGTCATTCAGGGGTATTAATATTGGATCTTTATAGCCTAAAGCTGGAATATCAGTGTCCGCTGAGTCTATTGAGGTAGTAGATTCCTTATCTTCTACTGACAATGATGGATACATACCCTGACGGCATAAGGGCCCTTTAATTATCTCAGAATATGTTGGGGTGGTGCTATGGCTTCTACATGGGAATCCTGACTGAATATCTTCCACATGTATAATGATACTAATCTCTTTGTTCTTTTATCTCCTTTATATGCTCCTAAGATATATGATATTACTTGGGCTATCACTGTATTTCAAAAGAGCCATCTGGTGGCCATGGAACCAGGGAAGTCTTTGTACCTTCTGCCCATTCCTGACAATGTCTTTTTATTCTATCAGAGTCTCCTGGACATGTGAAAATCATATGGCCTAAAGGAGTCCCTTTCTCTCCCTGCCTCCACTCGGAAAATGTCTTAAAGAAAGGCATGACCTCAGAATTTTCTTTTTAATCTACCAGAAACTTTTACTATTCCTGTTCGTGGGGGAAAAAACTTGTTGACTATAACACAGACCACTCCCTTTTGTTTAGCCTTGTCTTCAGTTAACCCTAAATAAGCAAATTGTGGGACACTTACAAGAGTTTCACACAACACACCTACATCCAAATCAGATGGATCGAAATTACATGGAATAAATCTACCTGGTATCCAAGTAGACCTAACTTTTACTATTGGTAAAGGCCCCTGTCCTAATGGAGTTAACAATAAAAAGACAGTTGGTACCTCTGATAATGCAAGAGAACTCATGATCTATTACATATGATATAACAATCACAAATCCACTATATATATATATATATTTTTATAAAATTTTCAAAACTAGTGGGGTGTCAGCTCCTGTCTTGAAAGTTTCGAGGTGATTCGTCAAGCGGGGGCTGAAAAAAAAGGGGGGTTCCAACACGCATTTTCCCCATGTTAATTTCCATAGGAAACTTTAGACAAAACTACACCCCGAGCTTCTGAACGGAATTACAAAAAATTTGGCAAAAAGGTAAGGCTTTGTTCAGAAAGATCCCTTTTTGTTAAATGGTGTAAATCCGTTCAGTAGTTGCTGAGAAATAAAAAAATGTATATATCTGAGCACTGAGGAGGGTTCGCAAACCCTCCTGAGCACAAGCTCAATTCTGATTGGCTGCCAACACTCCAAACCAGTCATCTTGTGACTCGGTTACCGAGTCACAAAAAATCAGAAAAGAAAATCATGAACAAGAAGAAACGGGGGCCCTAGGCCTGTTCAGGGGGTCCCACAAGGACCCCCAGGGCCAAAAAAAGCATTTTCTTTTAAACAAAACAGAAGAATTTGCGTTGGGGTCACGAATCCTGCCGTGAATATACAAAAAAAATGAAGCCGGGCTCCCACACTTCGTTGAATTTAAGCCCCCGGGTGGGCCAGGTCCTTGGGGGAAATGTTCAAAATAAATGCGGGGGCCACTGGGGCCCCCCAAGCCCCGGGTACTACCTCCCTGCGCTACTGAGTGTCCAGGGTCGTCTGCTGGTGCTCTGCGGGACAGGCTGGGGGCACTGTCGCCCCGGGAGGTTGCTAGATCATTCGGCCACGGGGCAGGAGATGTGGCCGCCACTCCACTGCGGTCTCTGCCTGCCGCGGGCTTTGCTACCGTCGGTCACCACAGACAAGGGCTCCCCGGGTGGGAGCTCAACCGAGGACCACACAGTGGACTGGGTGCATCACATAGACACTGGTGGCCGGCCGGAGACCCTGGCCGAGGGGCTCAGAGTATCCAGCCGGCCTGACTGCAGACTTTTACACCCCCACACCAAGTTTCCCAAGCGGCCGGAAACATTCATCTGCTTGCGGCTGGGGGTTTACTTGCACGGAAAGGATTGTTTCATCAAGTACCGATAGAAGCGAGCCCGGGGGTATACACACATCACAGTCCGCTGCATGCTTGCCCCTCGCTGCCTACACGCTGGCCACGTGGTGCGGGAGGTCCTGGCTGCTCTTTTTGGCCTTGGAGGGCCTAGGCTGCCGTTGCTCCTGTGGGTGCATGCCAGTCAGTCAAACTCTTTATTCGGCCGTATCCCAGCCATAAAAGAATGCATCATTAAAAACATTTCAGAAGAGAATACTACAATAAAAATAATAAAATACAAGCAATGATGATGATTCCATAACAATGACAATTACAAATATCTGGATGTCAATCTATTAAAACAATGTATCCAAAGGCAGGGAGCCATAATGACTGGGTACAGAAATTAATTGATGGATAAAGAGAGGAACATCTATGTACGGTTTCCATACGGGCAGTTATCTCTTTCAAATTTCAGGATTAATCATCAACATATGAAAATCTTGAGGCCAAGGCACATTTTCCTAATATTCAATTTCCAACAATATTCTGAAGCCGGACAGCGGAAGAGATATACTTATAGACCATAAGGCAAATACATTCATCTTTTAAAAGCAAAAGATAATGTAACACAGCCCAACACTTTCTAATATTTAAAACTCTTAAAAGTGGTTTTAAAGAAACACGTCTTGGGTTAATATAAAGTTTACAAAAAAACATAAAATTGAAGGTGCTCTGGGCTGACTCTGAATCACATGGGCACAAGTCCAGTTTAGCATCACAGTACACATCATGAGGATATGAAACCAGTAAGTGGGAAATTCCCATCCTAAAGCTTATCAGATAAAACATTTTGACATGGGTTAAATAAAAAAAAGATAGGGCTCAGTGCCTAAGGAACAAATTAGCAATGTATGGTCAACGACCCTTTTCTTTACCAACTCCTGTTTATCTCTAATCAAATAGGAGTATGTTAAAAATTCTATTTTCAGCTTCGCTCTTGTTATTTAAGCTATATTTCTGGGGCTGTTGTGGCAATCTGACAGTCCCTGTTTCCCCAACTGATCATTTATATAGACAATCCAAGGGATTTATTTTGCACAGTCCAATTTTAGACAATCTAAAATTATGGCACGGTTCAGAACTGCTTCTTCTTTTGCCCAAATGTTGCACCATAGTAATATAGGTGCCACTTGCATACAAAAAGATAGCGGAATAACACTGAGTTCACTATGAAAAATGGTAGCAGCAGTGCTTTTAAGGACGGTCAACAGGTGTTTCATAAACGTGTTCTCAGCTCTCTGTAGGCCCATGATATTACACGAGCCCCAGACTCCAGCTCCATATAAAGTAACAGCACACGTACGGGCTTTATAGATGTCTACAATGGCTTTTATGGGCCTGGAGCCTAGTTTGTTTTTTAGTGAATCTGAAGATAGCCTCCACATTTTGATTAAATCCCCCTGTCCTTGCCTCTACTAAGTGGGACCAAGAACTTTTTTGGTCAAAGAGAATACCTAAATAAGAAAATGTGGGCACGTAGGAAAATTTTTCATTTACAAAACAGGTCTTTACGGTCTTGGGAGATTTACCCACCACCATAATGTGTGATTTCGCTACATTAGTTTTTAATCCAAGATCATTCATAAAATGATTAAAACTGGTTAAAAGCCTCTGCAACCCCATAACCATTCTAGACATTAAAACACAATCATCAGCATATAATAATGCTGGTAGGGGCCTGCGATCTATCAGAGGAGCATCGACATTCCCGTTTTTAATGTGACTTTCTAGATCGTTTATATATAGACAAAATGGGAAAGGGGCAAGAATGCAGCCCTGTCGGACCCCACGATCCATATTTATTGGGGCAGTGAGTTCGCCACCAGCTCCATAACGGACTTTCCCCATCACTCCCTGATGCACCGCTGCTAAAAAGTGCACAATAGGCGGTTCAATTCCCAAGGTCAACATCGTCTGACAGAGCCTTGCTCTCTGCACCCAGTCAAAAGCAGACATCAAGTCCATGAACCAAAGGTAGAGAGATCTAGGCTTGGCTATGGTGTACTTGCCTATGACCAGGTGCAAATGAAGGCACTGCTCTACCGTTCCCAGACCTCTCCTGAAGCCATATTGAATATCAGAAATCTTCCCATTTTCTGTTACCCAGGTGTCCAACCTCTCTAATATCACATGGCCCATAATCTTGCAGGAACAATCAATTAAAGAAATGGTCCGGTAGCATTTCGGATCCGACCTGTCCCCCTTTTTTAAATATGAGCACTATTGTGACCATTCTCCAAGATTCTGGGGGACCCTGAACCACATAGCATCTCAAAATATTTGTTAGCAGCGGTAGCCACAGGGGTATATTAGCTACAAATAAGTCCGCGTGTATATCGTCAGGGCCAGGGGCCTTGTACTTCACAGTCTGAGACAAGACCCTGTCCACCTCATCTAGTGTTGAGGGTGTTAAAGTTGATGCTCCATATTGTAAAATATTACTAACATAAGGGTCACTACCGCTTTTGTAGAGACCAGAAAAGTGATCTACCCAAGTCTCCAACATAATGGTCACATCGCTGTTACCATTAGTAGTGCCATTAAAATACTCCTGATTGACATTTGCCAAAAGAGTCTAGAGTCTTTGCTCTGGCATACAGCATGGAGTTGTTCTCAGGCTTCTTGCCTAATTTCTAGTTTGTGCTTCTCTAGCGCCTGCTTGTATTCAAGGGGTGACTGCTTTACCTCCAGTGTATTGCGAGGTTTCACTTTTAATGTCTAGATTAATTTGTTATGTAGGTAAGTGCATTGGCTATTGAACCACCTTTTAATAGTCTGTGGTCTAGCATTTTGTTTATTAGTTAGTAGCACCTTTAATGTCTCCGTTATTGTCTCGAAAGATGTTATCATAATTTGGGAATTTATATTATCTTCCAGGCAGGCCAGAACTTGGCTTAAGTTAATTTTTTATGATTTGGTATAAAACAAAATCAGGATTTAGAGTAGACCATTTCCGTAATAGCCCCTTATTTTTAATATAAGTTATTGGAGATGATGCTGTAGGAGGTGCAGTTAAATCATCCAGTTGAATCCTCAACTCCAATGATGATCACTAAAACACATTTTATATACAGTACAAAATCACAGAATGTGAATTAAAATATTCAGCCAAAGCAATAAAATCAATTAAAGTGCCTTGGCCTCTACCAACATATGTTACTAGACCGGAACCTTCTATTTCAGTAAGATCAACAGTTAAAAAAGCAAACATTTTGACAATAGTGAATTAAAAATATTCCCGCGAGGATTATGATAAAAATGACAACCACCATTCGTGTTCCCAGCCAATAAATGACATGCAGACTGTTTTGAAAGGGGGCATAGTTTACAGTTAAAATCGCCTCCCAAAGCACTATGAAGTCCATATTTATCTCCTCTATGTGTCTTGATAATGCAATTTCCAGTTCATGCGCAATACTAATGTTTGTGGTGTTGAAGTTGTTATGATAAAAATTACAACGACTGTCAGATTTTTCCTGTATATAATGTTAATGACCTGGAAATGTGGTGACTCAAGCTGGATTTTTCCTAGCCCACCACTCAATGTCGTTGAGACCAGAGTTAATGATCCTCCTTTTAAGTCCGCCTAAGGAGACTTCAGCTGGAGTATGAATAGAATAAAAACCGTTTATATCACACATCCAAGTTTCCTGTAGGCATACAATGCTATATTTTTCAATGAAGGCAACCCATTCTTCTGAACCCAATTTATTCGGCAATCCAGCGATATTCCAAAACAGACTGCCGTGGCTTGTTGTATTTTTATGGGTGATGTGCTCTCTCTCTCTATCGCATTTGTAACTGAAACACAGCCATCTAGGGGATTCAATTCACAGGAAGGAATTGGATAAAGAGCTACCTGACCGATCGGTCTTCCAAGGTCCAAATAGGAGATTTTTCATCCAAGAGCCAGATAATTGACTAGGGAGTCCCTCAGGGATCCATATTAGGCCCCACACTTTTCAACTTATATGTGTCCCCATTGGCAAAAATATTAAGAGCACATGGGTTCGAAACAGTTTCATACGCCGATGACACACAGCTACTAATCACCCTTGGACCAGATCCAACTTACACTAAACTTAGGTTCAAACAGTGCATGATGGCCATAAATGATTGGATGACAAACAACCACCTATTACTCAATGCAAGCAAGACTGAAATCATGCTCTTCGGTGATGCCCAGAAACTGTGGAGAGAGGACTGGTGGCCACCTTCTTTGGGACCCTGTCCCCCACCTAAGTCAGTAGCCCGAAATCTGGGTATAATCATAGACAATAAACTCTCCATGGCAGAACACATTAACAATGTAGTATGTACCAGCTACGGTCTAATGCGTAATCTCAGGAAAATCTTCAAATGGATTCCCCTATCCTCCCGCATGCCCCTAGTACAGGGACTAATCATTAGCTGTCTAGACTATGGAAATGTACTACTTGCCTCCATAAATGAAGAGCATCTGACAAAACTTCAGGTCTTGCAGAACACTGCGGCCAGGCTAGTCCTAAACCTCTCTTCCCGCACCCCGTCCGTGCCCAGCTTGAAGACCCTCCACTGGCTCCCCATCAAAAAGAGGATCAGTTTCAAACTTTGGTGTCTGGTCCATAAAACCCTTAACGGCAAAGGGCCAAAATATCTAGCTAAAAAACTGATAAAATACCAACCAGCCAGAACCCTTCGCTCCACCTGTAAACAATTCCTATCAGTATTAAAAGTGCGCACAGTAAGGAATGGGGGCCGATCTTTCTCCAAAATTGTCGCTGAAACCTGAAATACCTTGCTTCTATATCTCTGATTGGAACCCCATCATAAGAGGTTCCACAAAACCCTTAAAACCTGGTTTTTCTAGCTCTGCCGAGTCACCTCTCCTGGTTCTGTGAGTATCGTCTGGCTCTTTGAGACCTACGGGTGATATGCGTGCTTAACAAATACCAAAATACCATACCAAGGAATGAGGCTGACTATCTTATGCATGATGGGGGAAATAAAATTATCCAGGCTGCAAGCATGGATAGAAGGTAAATCTCCATGAGTTTTGACATTAAAAGTTGATAAAGGTTTCACTGTAGAATCAAAATTATTTGCACCACCGTACTCAGGCAAAGGAAAAGATATTCGATTATACACCCCCCATGCCTGAGCATGAGGCGGTGTATATATTAAATCTAAATATTATCGCCAATCACACCTAAAGCCTGTGAATTCAGTCAGTCCACCTGCTCTAAGGGAGAAAAATGATTAAAGGTTGGGAAAGCAAAAACAGGCAATGTTTTGTTAAGTAAGGGAACGGACCCAAGGTCTCTGTTTGTCAACGGCTTATAAAAGAGCCCAAGTAGTACTGCTACAACGGTGTCCCTCAAGTTGTTATTCCAAGAGAGCCTATCCATTAACCAATGTACTACAGACCTGTCCCTAAAATTTACGAGAATGCAATCGCCTGTTTCGTTTTTTACCTGTGAGCCTACCCAAGAAACACGTTCAACATTATTAATGTTATGATACAGAACATCACTTCTAGACCAGTCCACTGTTTTTGGTAACCAATGTACTGTTTTGTTCTTAAGTTGTTTCCAGTCTTCTTCCTTATTGGTTGGCAGAGATGGAACATTTTTTAGGACAATAACATATGGTGTGGCTTCAGAGTCACCGATGGTATCTGGACGGGACAGTTTCAATGACATACCCCTATAGTTGGAGGATTGGATGGTATACTAGTTAACCGATCGATCAACAACAGTTTCTCCTCAATTAACTGTAATTTACATAGTAATGGATTCAATGGCACACACACCAATGTCTCAAGTCTTTTCCACTGGTCAGTATTACAATCGGAAACCAGCAGACTGTGGGTAGTGCTATTCGTCATGGGATTCTGTGTTGCGCCTTGTGTGCCTTCTGAGGCCGTCGGGTCATGATGAAATAATTTAGCTGGTTGCTGTTTTAGTTTGGGCTTTTGCCTTTGCTTTTGAGAGGCACCTCCCCTACTACGTTTGACTGGAGGTTCGTTGATAGTTTCTATTGATTATCATGCAAAGTTGTCCCTTGGACTACCCCTTAAGTGTTTTTTGACTCTAGTAGAAACCTTGCTGAGGCAACTGGTGCCAGGAGCAGATGCTGTTAGTATTGTGGTGGGGGCAGGCAATACAGTGGGGATGAAGGACAAGCCCACTGAGGGCTGAGATGTCACTTGCACTGGCGAAACATCACTCCCATAAGGGCAGCAACCGTACAGATAGAATCTTCTATGAGAACAGATGCGGAGTCTACTGGCATTGACATTGAGTCCGTTGAATCCCTGGCCCTTCTCGTTCTTTCCGATTCATCGTGCAGGTACTCATCAAGTATTCAGGATACTACAGGGGATTTGGCCATACTTATGCATCCTATAGAGGATCTTTTTCGGGTAACAAAAGTGGACAGGGAAAGTCTTTTTTCTGAGCGCTGTATTTCATGTGTCAGCACCAACTCAGCTCTTGTTAGGAAAGCATCTAAAGTCCCCACAATTCCACCCCCTGCAGGCATATTTATATTCTTATGCTTACTCATCCATTTGGTCATTATGTCAGCTAAAGGGACAAAGATGGCAATAAATAAACAGTACCTTTAACACTTGAATCCTTGAATCCTGTGCCCCGGCTCAGATGTCACAGGGTGAGCCCAGCCTAGCCTCTGTCGGGCTCTGACGAGCTCTGACGGGCATGGACGGGCCCGCACTTGGTCTGGGCTTTGCCTGGGCATGGCCCTTGGCTCACCCGCATGCGTCCCGAGCCGCGGGAGCCCTGGGCTGTACCTATGTGCTTCCGGCCGCAGAAGGATGATGGTAGTGCCTCCTGGCGCTAAGACTTCTGGAAGGTGGAGTCCTCTCCACGCCCCCTGGCAGGACAAAATTGCAGCGCGCATTGTCCCTTGTCCCCGGCGGGAGATAAGTGCGGCGTGCCTCGGCCCCCCAACAGAGGTAAAGTGCTGTGTGCTGCGTGCTGTAAGGACTGTAAGGGCATGCATCCCTGAGTTAGTGACTTCACGTGCGCAAGTACCTTGATGTCTGTCATTGTCACTGTATTCAAGTATACACTGTGCTCCCGCAGGCTTTGGGGCTTGCACTGTATAAGTTAATGCAGTGCTCGCAGGCTCACACTCAACTGCAGACCAGTGCTACCATTGTATAATTTGTAATTGTGATCATTATCCACGCCGCGTTCTGACTGACGGCCTGACGGTGAGATCATCATTGGGTGGTGTCTAATGACTAGTACCCGGTCCAGTCAGATACCCGGTGCTGCATGGGACATCACATCCTGCTGTCTGGAGCAGGGAGTTCAGTTTAAGGAGGATCGCTAAGGTTCTGGGCTGGATGTTCGCGGTGGGTCTGCTGCCATGTAGGTCACGCAGCTGTTTTTACCATATCACCCCCCGTCCTCTGAATTAATACAGCTGACTCGAGAGAACTAGAGTCAGCCCGGACAGCCGGCTCACTGTGAAGGCCGCATGCCGGGCTGCAAACCTGAACAGGGCCGGACTGGCCATAGCGGGCACCGGGCAATCCCCTGGTGTGCCGCATGGGTGGGGGGCGGTTTTGGGCCCCCGGGGGCCATTTTTGTTACAGGGCTGTTTTTGCAGCATAGCTGCAAAATTGGCACTGGAGCAAAATCGTCCGAATACTGGCCCTGGCAAAGAGCTCGGCCACACCCCCAACCCCCGGGGGTGGGGGGCGGCCGAGCACTTTGTCAGGGCCAGTTTTGGTTCCCACCCAGTCCGGTCCTGAACCTGAATTGCAGTGGGCTGTGGTGTCTCCTGACCTTGCCTGTCTGAGCTCAGCCTGCCTGCAGCCAGCCCCTGCAGCCCAGAGTTGCTGCCTTCAGGCACTACCCACCTGCGACACAGTCCGGACTGCCTTTGACTCATGTGCAGCCCAAGACAGTAAGGACCAGCCATTGCGTGGTGTGTAAGACATTGATGGTGCCAATGTTTGACTGTGTGTGAGAGAAAGAGTGAAGCATGGATAAAGGAAATGAATGTGACAAGGACAGAGAGGTAGAGAATAAAAGGGAGAAAAGGAGAGAGAGTGAGAGACAGGTGAGAGAGGAAAGGAGAGTGGGATGAGATCGAGATAACAAGGAAACGCGTAAATTAGAAAGAGAACAAGAGACAACAGGAAAAAGTGACTGAAGTGAAGTGAAAAGGAGGCACATGGGAGGTAGTGAGACTGAAAAGTGTGAGAGATGGAGAGAGCAATACAGAGAAAGAAAGCGAGGGAGTGATAGACGGGGAAAGTGAAAGAGATGAAAGGCAAAGAGAAGGAGGGAGTGAGGGAAAAGATGGAGAGAAGAAGCAAAGGGGGCAAGAAATGTAGAATGAGAACGGGGAAAGTTTATGATGTACAGCAATGTACTCAACAAAGTTTTATCTGTTTAACACGATGGGAACTTAGATCTGCGTTTAGGGTTATACACTGGTAATAATGAAACAGAAAGTTGAAATACACCAATGTGCGCCTAAGCGAGGGTACCCAATAGACTTTATGTGGACTACTGTTTCTTTTCGGCTTGGTTTAATTGAGTAAGAAGGAAGGGCAACATCTGCAGAGTTCTTTCTTCCCACCTGTGATGCTTGCAGTGCCTAGTTTTCAGTGGCGCCCAGGTGGTTTGCACTTTCAGGTCGGCCTTGACAGCAGGACTTCCCTGCTACAAGAAGCGACTATGGGCCTGTCTCCACCACAAAGCCACAGAGGAGCCATTGCACCAGAGATCAAGGGGACTGTTTTTTGCTTCACGCATTAACGGGACTCTGACAAAAACTTACCTAAAATGATGCTGGCAACAATAGAAATATCAACACGTGTTTCACTTTGGGGCAGGGTGGCATCACCCGACATAACAACATGGAAGAAGGTAAAATGCCCTTAGATTAAAATGTACGTTTAGTTTAACATCTTATTAATGCAGCTCACTGACACCCAGACGCTAACTCCCTTCCATGCACTACAGGCCTATGAAGTTAATCCAAATCATAAATCAGATGGGTTTAAATCGCAGGAGATGAAAAGACGCATATGTGTGTGTGTGTGTGTGTGTGTGTGTGAGTGCGTGCTGGCATGCGTCTGTGTGTGTGTGTGTGTGGGCAGATAGCGAGGGGGTAACCACATGGTCACATCTAAACTATGCCCTGCTAAAAAACACCAGTTCGATTTTAGGAACAGCAGGAAGTCAAACATGAATAAGAAATCATGCACAAAGTTTCAGGCAGCGACGTCTACACCAGCTTCTTCGAAACCATAACAGCAGCCTATCTTATCTTAGATTCCTCTTTTGCTTGATCTTAGCTTACCTACCGGTATGGTGCTGGGAAACCCTTTGGGGTAGCTGTGCGCCCTACAAATTCGATTTAATAATAATAATCTTTCGTCTACTGATATGTGTCTAGCGCCCAGGGGAACGCCACGTCTAATTAAAATGGTTTGTGCTGCCTTTGTTTTATTTCAACTGTGCTTGTGCATTTAATAAAACGATACAGTTTTTGTTCAAGGGGCACATGTACTTGCTGAATTCACAACAAGCAATAGCAAAGCCAATTGCTCTTCCCCAGTGAGAGAGCTATCGTCTTTGTCAATGTTTCTTAGCCATGTTGCACAGCATCCCCACTGCTGTGCAACATGGCTGAAGGTTCAAAAAAGCTCTATTTCATAGTTATTCCCCTTTTTTAACTAAGTAAACAAGATGCCTTGCAAATGACATTTGCATGTGATAAGGTTGTGCAAAGGGCTTTTGCAGAATTTGCTGACTTGTGTAGTTCACCTGGCATTCTCCTTTTCTGTCTGTGTCTGTCGTACACCCATGCCTACTGCTGAGTCCCGGGCAGAGTGCTACCTTCTAAATGTACAAGTCATTTCAAAGCAGACATTTTCAGCCGCCACCCGCTTTAAGAAACAAAGTAGGCCTACATTATTCCTAATGTTCTAAAAATGTATGGCAGTTAACCCTGGGCGTAGTACTATGCTACGCTCGCGGAGCGTGCAAAATTTAAGCTACTACGCACTAAGCGAATCGCAGTCCTCAACGTCAAGTTGGCGACCGCAAGTGAGCAAATTCAACATCCCGGCGAGACTTTTTCCTCGTTCGCGATCAGCGTGGAAAATAAACCTCCTGGTGAGACTCTCAATGCGGGGAGGCCAGGTTTCTCATTGCTTGTGGTCACATATGCTCGCGACCGCTCGCGATGAGATACTACCAGTCCGCGTTGAGAAAGCTGCTGCTCGAGTACAAATCTAATCGAGCAGCAGAAAATGACCGCTTGTACTGTGCAAGATGCCGTTTGCAATGATTGCACACTGTGGACAAGCATCCGGCACTGTGCAATCAGTGCGAACAGCATTTCCCTACCGCACTACGCAGTTCGCGTAGCTACGCGTAGCGTGCGCAGTGCGAAGTGCACTTTGCGTAGCTACGAGTAGCGCTACTACGCAAACTACGCCCACACTTTTGTTTCTCTTGCTCTTACCTTTGTATGGAGGTATTAAGTCAGACATGCACATTCAACTATTGCATCAGATTGATATATTTCATAAAGATCTAGACGTTTTTGCACAAATAAAGCCTTTCGCTGTTACACAGACAGAGGAGAGGCTTGCACTAACTAAACCACATGAAGTACTAAGCTGAGAAATGCTGAGGAGAGTGTGATGACCAAACATTGGCCGCTGAATAGGATTGCTGTCTGGGTCAAGCTAACCCAAAGGATCAGTTGATAGACTATTCCAACACTGACACAAAAGTGTTTCAGGATCGTTATAGTTAGAAATTAGTATTTAAAAAACCTTTGAAATTCACTTAAAACACCATAGGTTTCAGGGACGTTATAGTTAGAATTTAACATTCAGAAAAACCTTAGAAACTCCCTGAGAAAACCATAGGTTTCAGGAACGTTATAGTTAGTTGGACATTTTACTCGTACAAAACCAGAGAAATTTGGCCGTTATAGTTAGTTCAGCTAACTATAACTCACGCCCCCGCAATGCACTGCTGATGATGTCACATATTACATCATTCATGACATGGTCAATGACATCACTGATGACATCTCAAATAACATCACTGATGACATCACTGATGACATCATCCACATGAAAATCTGAGGCACCTCCTCACACCCTAATATAACCTTTGATACACCCATTCTAAAATACAGACTACCATTTTCGAAACCATAGACACACCAATACCAGTTACTACATACGCACTCACTGATTCCTAGGTCTACACACACATCCACTCATTCACCGATACAATCACTCATACATGCAGCTACTCATCAATACAATACTATCATAAGCACGCATATACCTATACAGACACTCACACACCGCCACTCATCCATGGAGTTACTCACACATCTAGTCAGTCATGCAAAAAATCAATCACACTTCAATTTACTCACCTATACAGTTATACACACACCACATCACTTATGCATACAGATACTAATGCATACTTACCCTCTTATACACTCACTGATACAAGTACACACTCATCCATAAGCCACTCTCACAATCACTGACTCTCACGTATAGTCATGTATATACTCCAACACTCACATAGACTGCCTTTTACATATGTAGTTACTTGAACATGTACCACTGAGACATCCATTCACTCACCAACACACCCATACACACACTCATCCACCCATAAATATATTTCCACATGCACTCTTGAATCCATACAACCAGTGAATCACCCACTCACACATCAATGCACATAGTCACAAATCCCCCACAGACACTCAGGCACCCATACAGATACTCAGACAACCATTCAATAACCCATATAGACACTCATTTAGCTACTCACCAACCCATGCAGCCGCTTACACACCAACTGACAGACTGATACAGATATTTACAAAGTTTACTCACTAACCCATGCATTCAGTAAGACACTTTTAATCACTGACTTATACAGTCAGTCAAGCACCTACTAAATCATCTATTCACACACTCATACACCCACTCATACTTCAATACACCTCTGCACAACGCGGCGCCCCCCCGACCTGGATTTGGCAGAGGTATCGGGGAGAGGGAGCAGATTGACTGCTAGTGGGCTGAGCGGCAATGATGGAGTCTTCCAGGACGGAGCTTCCCACATTTGTACTGGAGATTGGTGGCACCAAAACGTATTATCATGTACGAAAGCGGGACATTGCACCGCGCTTTGAATTATGGACTGCCTTTTCTCTTTTAGTGTGAAGCAACTGCACGAATACGAAGATCCTTGGTTTAAAAGAAAGAGGCTAGTACTTACTAGATGGAACCTTTCCGGTCCCCTTTCTACTGTTACAATCTTCAGCCAATGGGAATCCTCGTAAAGACTGTATAACAAAGCCCCGCGAAAACCTACCCTTTGAATTTTCAGCCAGAACGCCCGGCATTGAAAAAGGCATCCGCCGAAACGCGTCTGCCAGGAGCTGATGGCATGGATATCGTGTTGATTCTTTCTTTTTGTGCATCCTGGAGGCATTAAATTTTGTTGACCAGCCCAAGCATGTGTCAGACCCGGTTTTTCTGGTAAAGCAGGATTGGAAGTATAGTTATAGCGGAGGCCGGCTCCGCTTTTCTGGCACGCCCCTCGGTCTGGTGCTCCGCGTGAACCGGCAAAACTTTTGGACTTTATGTGCATAGTCTGCACAACGCGGCGCCCCCCCGACCTGGATTTGGCAGAGGTATCGGGGAGAGGGAGCAGATTGACTGCTAGTGGGCTGAGCGGCAATGATGGAGTCTTCCAGGACGGAGCTTCCCACATTTGTACTGGAGATTGGCGGCACCAAAACGTATTATCATGTACGAAAGCGGGACATTGCACCGCGCTTTGAATTATGGACTGCCTTTTCTCTTTTAGTGTGAAGCAACTGCACGAATACGAAGATCCTTGGTTTAAAAGAAAGAGGCCTGTACTTACTAGATGGAACCTTTCCGGTCCCCTTTCTACTGTTACAATCTTCAGCCAATGGGAATCCTCGTAAAGACTGTATAACAAAGCCCCGCGAAAACCTACCCTTTGAATTTTCAGCCAGAACGCCCGGCATTGAAAAAGGCATCCGCCGAAACCCGTCTGCCAGGAGCTGATGGCATGGACATCGCGTTGATTCTTTCTTTTTGTGCATCCTGGAGGCATTAAATTTTGTTGACCAGCCCAAGCATGTTTCAGACCCGGTTTTTCTGGTAAAGCGGGATTGGAAGTATAGTTATAGCGGAGGCCGGCTCCGCTTTTCTGGCACGCCCCTCGGTCTGGTGCTCCACGTGAACCGGCAAAACTTTTGGACTTTATGTGCATAGTCTGCACAACGCGGCGCCCCCCCGACCTGGATTTGGCAGAGGTATCGGGGAGAGGGAGCAGATTGACTGCTAGTGGGCTGAGCGGCAATGATGGAGTCTTCCAGGACGGAGCTTCCCACATTTGTACTGGAGATTGGCGGCACCAAAACGTATTATCATGTACGAAAGCGGGACATTGCACCGCGCTTTGAATTATGGACTGCCTTTTCTCTTTTAGTGTGAAGCAACTGCACGAATACGAAGATCCTTGGTTTAAAAGAAAGAGGCTAGTACTTACTAGATGGAACCTTTCCGGTCCCCTTTCTACTGTTACAATCTTCAGCCAATGGGAATCCTCGTAAAGACTGTATAACAAAGCCCCGCGAAAACCTACCCTTTGAATTTTCAGCCAGAACGCCCGGCATTGAAAAAGGCATCCACCGAAACGCGTCTGCCAGGAGCTGATGGCATGGACATCGCGTTGATTCTTTCTTTTTGTGCATCCTGGAGGCATTAAATTTTGTTGACCAGCCCAAGCATGTGTCAGACCCGGTTTTTCTGGTAAAGCGGGATTGGAAGTATAGTTATAGCGGAGGCCGGCTCCGCTTTTCTGGCACGCCCCTCGGTCTGGTGCTCCGCGTGAACCGGCAAAACTTTTGGACTTTATGTGCATAGTCTGCACAACGCGGCGCCCCCCCGACCTGGATTTGGCAGAGGTATCGGGGAGAGGGAGCAGATTGACTGCTAGTGGGCTGAGCGGCAATGATGGAGTCTTCCAGGACGGAGCTTCCCACATTTGTACTGGAGATTGGCGGCACCAAAACGTATTATCATGTACGAAAGCGGGACATTGCACCGCGCTTTGAATTATGGACTGCCTTTTCTCTTTTAGTGTGAAGCAACTGCACGAATACGAAGATCCTTGGTTTAAAAGAAAGAGGCTAGTACTTACTAGATGGAACCTTTCCGGTCCCCTTTCTACTGTTACAATCTTCAGCCAATGGGAATCCTCGTAAAGACTGTATAACAAAGCCCCGCGAAAACCTACCTTTTGAATTTTCAGCCAGAACGCCCGGCATTGAAAAAGGCATCCGCCGAAACGCGTCTGCCAGGAGCTGATGGCATGGACATCACATTGATTCTTTCTTTTTGTGCATCCTGGAGGCATTACATTTTGTTGACCAGCCCAAGCATGTGTCAGACCCGGTTTTTCTGGTAAAGCGGGATTGAAAGTATATATATATATATATATACGAATGGGCGGACTCCAACCTTGATTCATCCAGTAGGTTAATGAAGATATTAATTAAATATGCGGAAAGTGATCGCGCTAAACTCCAAGCGCAAATAGAATGTCTGGAGGAGGAAATTAATAAAATGGAAAGCACGGATCAAATGAAAAAATTTAGAGATGACATGATGGCACGCCTTAACAAAGATGAAGAAGTCATTAAAAGAAGGAAGACGTTTAAATTTGAAAGAGACCGTTTGGATTACGCCAATGGTCAAATCTTCACTTATGCTCGTAAATATGATGCAGTTAAAGCAAGGGCTAACAAACCGCCACAAAGGAAATTGAGCGAAGCAACAGCCTTGTCAACATCGGCTTCGGAATTAAGTTCAGCTCCAGAGAGTGACCCGGAAGGCGAAAGCACCAGGACACAGCAATTGGGGTTTACAAGAATGTCCCTGGCACAGGAGGTCGACTGTTTATGCCAGGACAGACGGGACACCCTAAGACCCCGTGCTCCACCTGGATCGGCAACCAAAGACTCAACTTCAAGCGAAATCAGAGACGTAAATGCCGCAAATGGAAACAGAAATGTGGGCAAAAAAACAACAAGGGGAAGATGGAACCGATTTAGAAGAGAAATCAGAATCCAGTGTAAACCTGAATTCGGTGATAAATCTTACCTCTTTGCCGTTAACTACAGCGGAAAAAACGGTCCTGAGCCTTGGATAATCGTTTTGCCCCCCTTGTAACTTCAATTATGCCGATACAAGAATGGACACATTCAGATTTATACTAAAGTTAAAGTTGAATAAGTTTCATATATTACACCCTAACAGGAAAAATGAAACGTCAGCATTAGACAATCTGGAAAGTCCTTCACTTTTAATGGCGGGAGATGTGGGTCTCTTTGACACAGCATGGGATTTACTAAACGAGCAGGGGGACTTAACTAGCAATATAGGTGGGTCCTCACAATTGAATGTGAAACGAGCATTTAAAACACCTTTTAAACCAAAATCTACCTTCCAACCGATCATGCTACATGACAATCTGGATGTATATCATGAACTTGTTGTTCAGGATTTGAAAAAGCTGTATATTGCCTCCAACAAAATCCGCTATGGCATGAGTAAACAAAATTATTGTTATCAACAACTTACAAAGAAATTGGAAAAGGATGCCAATATCATTATAAGACAATCGGATAAGGGAGGCAACGTGGTCTTATGGCCACGTCAGTTCTATATGGATGAAGCTGAACTACAACTTTCAGATACAGCTTGTTATCGGAAAAGCAACATACACATTGTCAAATCGGCGTGGGACGATCATCATCACAAACTCCTTGCCTGGAAAAGTGGGGGTTTGATAACAAACGATGAATATCGTTTCCTGAAAAAAGAACATCCGGTCATCCCTACATTTTATTTGATCCCTAAAGTACATAAGAACATTGATAAACCACCCGGTAGGCCAATAATTTCGGCCATCAATAGCGCTATGGAAAATACATCCAAATATATTGACTATTTTCTTCAGGAATGGGTCAAAGGACTAGCCTCTTATGTACAAGATACATCTGATTTTTTGCGAAAAATCGAACATATAACTTGGGAGGCAGATATGTTATTGTTGACTATGGACGTGACATCTCTATACACCTCAATAAGACACTGTGATGGCCTGATAGCCGTGGAACACTTCCTGAATCTGCGACCAATGAGATGTGTATCTCACAACAAAATGTTGTTACAGATGGTGACTGCATGTCTTGAGCAGAATTTTTTCCTCTTCAATAATCAAATCTACCATCAGGTCCGGGGTGTCGCCATGGGGGCCTGCTTCTCCCCCAGTTACTCATGCCTTCACATGGGATTGTGGGAGGAGCGGGTGCTGAGGGGCGAGCTCAAGGATATCATGGAAGAAAACGTGGTACTATACCTAAGATACATTGATGATTTGATTTTTATTTGGAAGGGGTCAGAACAGTATGCACAGGCATTTGCAGATAAATTGAATAACAACTGCTTAAATCTGCATTTTACATCAGCCCTTAGCAAAGATTCTGCATATTTTTTGGATGTGGAATTATATGTTGAGAATAACAAATTAGCTACAAAACTTTACAGGAAGCCCACGGCTGGGAATACAGTTTTACATGCTTCTAGCCACCATCCACAGCATTTGATACGCAGCATCCCATATGGTGAGATGCTGCGTATTAGACGCATTTGCAGTTTGGATGCTGACTGTATTCGCGCGCAGAAGGCTAGTAAACAGCGCTTCCTAATTAGGGGCTATTCATGTAAAATCATTGACAGTGCGATTAGGAAAACAAAAGATTTGTCCAGAGATGTGATTTTGGCTCCCAAAGTCAAACAAAATCCTTTTAGCGAAGGTACATCAAATGTCCAATCTAGGATTATTTTGACATACAATAGGCAACATCGGGAACTTAGAAAAATCTATTCACGAAACTGGAACTTGGTGCAGGGGGATCCCATTATTGGGGACCTAGTGACTAACAAACCAGCCCTAACTTTCAGGAAGTCAGTCTCGATGAGCACTAGATTGGTCAGTAACTGTCCTGAGTTGACCACTCCTACCTCTTGGATGTCTCAAATCAAGGGTTTCAAAAAGTGTGTTACATGTAAGGCCTGTAAATTTGGACAAAATAAAACACACTACATTAGTCCTTTTAAAAATGAACCAATCCAGATAAAGAAAAGAACGACGTGCAAAACTGAATTTGCTGTATATGTGCTGGAGTGTCCCTGTGGGCTGAAGTATGTGGGTAGCACTAGGTTACCGGCCCACAAAAGGATACTCCAGCACATTAGAGCAATTACAGGGAGAGATCAGGCATATCCCGTCGCTAGACATTTTGAGCTGCTACATGAGAGTAACCCCAACCTTCTCCTTTACTACGTAATTGACACGGTCCCACCAATGAAACGGGGTGGTAATCGGGAGGGCAAATTGCGCCTGTTGGAGACTAGGTATATTCTTGAGCTCAACACAAAAAATCCGGCTGGATTAAATGCTAGTGAAGACTTTTTTACTTGTTTATAATATCAGTCTGTTCTTTCTATGATTGGCTTTGTGAATGAATTTCGTGAGATTTATGACCGCTTGTTTTACAAACAGAGAGAAAATTGGGATTAATGAATGGTTAATAATTATTACCATATGTTAGTAGTTCAGAATATTTATTCTAATCCCATGCATACATGTATATATATAAATTTTTCGAATCTGTTGTAAATGAGGAAACTATCTGGCATTGTTTTTAGAGGAAATATCATTTCCGCTGCACAATTCTTTGCACTATTTGCACATTATTTTTGAGTGGGTATATATTTTTAGAAATGGGTAATGAAGGAATGGCCTCCCTTTTTTTAATAATGGCCCACTTGGGCGTTATTTTTTCATGAGATAACGAAAAGTTAATTGTTATTTGTGGAGAAGTTAGCAACATATGAACTTGGGAATCTGCTGTAATAAGAAACGCGGACCAAGTCAGGGAGTTCTATTGGGAAACCCATTATTGAAAGTATGGACTGCGCGATTAAATTACAATTATTATGACATAAAAAAACAACATGTTTGATGAATAACCATTGAAAAATCCTATTTTAGATATATTTAGATTTTAAATAATTTTATATATTTTGTATGTATTTAAATGTATATATTTATATATTGTGGGATTTTCTCGGTGATCATGATATTATTGTAATGATTTATTGCAGTATGTTTTCCATGTCTATTTTAGTTGCAACACACGTGAAAGCCATTTCCTGTCTATTTCCTTAAATACCGCTGTTTCCGTTAGCAATGTGTCATGTGATCAAGACCCGAGTGGGGGTCGAAACGCGTCATGACGGACTGGCTGGGCAACTGAATAAAGCACTTTAAATTGGAACAAAACTTGGGTCCGCTCTTCGTCTCTTGTGTCTTGGGAAGGCATCAACAGTGGCGATTTACGTTCATATATATATATATATATATATATATATATATATATATATATATATATATATATATATATATATATATATTCACTGAAAAAACCATAGGTTTCACACATGTTATAGTTAGCGGAAATTTTACTGATAAAAAACCAATGAAATTGCCCCGTTATAGTTAGTGCTGGCAACTATAACTCACGCGACCGCAATCCTCTGCTGATGCTAATACTGTATTTAGACACTTATTTGCCCATGTCTTCTTCCATACATTTTTAGCTATACATATATTACAAATATTTTTTTTTATAAAGACACATATGTCATCAGCAGAAGATTGCGGTCGCGTGAGTTATAGTTGCCAGCACTAACTATAACGGGGCAATTTCATTGGTTTTTTATCAGTAAAATTTCCGCTAACTATAACATGTGTGAAACCTATGGTTTTTTCAGTGAATTTGCAAGGTTTTTTAAATGCTAATTCCTAACTATAACGTGTGTGAAACCTATGGTTTTTTCAGTGAATTTGTACGGTTTTTTAAATGCTAAGTTACTTTACGCCATTCGAGGCGTGCGCGCCCACTTAACGCAGTGCGTTCCGTGCACGGTTTTTATCAACTTTAATAAGCCCTGTACATTTGGTGGCCTTCGGCCACCAAAAGCACAGGGGGTGGGGTCAATGTGGATAGTGTTTTTTTTTATTTCGATTTTATAATTTCATGTTGCCAAAATATAGTTTTTTTACTGATGTGATAGTGATTAGTGCAGGCAACTATAACTCACGCGACCGCAATCCTCTGCTGATGCTAATACTGTATTTCGACACTTATTTGCCCATGTCTTCTTCCATTAAATTTTAGCTATACATATATTACAAATATTTTTTTTTCATAAAGACACATATGTCATCAGCAGAAGATTGCGGTCGCGTGAGTTATAGTTGCCTGCACTAACTATAACGCGGGAATTTCATTGGTTTTTTACGAGTGAAATGTACAGCTAACTATAACATGTGTGAAACCTATGGTTTTTTCAGTGAATTTGCAAGGTTTTTTAAATGCTAATTCCTAACTATAACGTGTGTGAAACCTATGGTTTTTTCAGTGAATTTGTACGGTTTTTTAAATGCTAACTTACTTTACGCCATTCGTGGCGTGCGCGCCCAGTTAACGCAGTTCGGTCCGTGCGCGCACGGTTCGCTTCGCGCACCGCGCGCCCACTTTACGCAGTTAGTGCCGTGCACGCACGGTGGTCACGTGGTGCGCTGCGTGCACCGCGTGCCCACGTTATGCGGGATGGGCCATGTACGCACGATGCGCTTCGCACACCGTGCGCACATGGGGGACATATTAGGCGCATCTTTGTGAAATGTCTTTTTTGATAATTTTAGATGTTTAATATGCCATGCACAAATGGTGCCCTTCAGGCACCATTTGCGCACGGGGAGGGGAGAATGTGGATAATTTTTTTATTTTAACAATTTTTTCCGTACGCGTACGGTAAGCGTAATCGGCGATTTTCCGAAAAAAAAAATAATATTTTTTAGGGGCTTGGGGGTTGTTTGGGGACCCCTATATCGATGCTGGGTGGTTAGGATCTCATGAAAATGCCTCTTTAGACATTATTTGGCTTCGTTTTTGCTGCCCAACTCAGAGAGCAAGAGAGAAAATGGCGGCCGCCGCTACCTGGTTTCGACCGATTCGAATGTTTACTAAGATCTAAGAGCCAATCAAAATCGCGCTCGCGCACGCCACCGTACGCGTACGGTAAGCTTACGGTAAGCGGACCGTAAGCGCACCGTAAGCTGTCACAGATATATATATTGATTTAAAGGCTATTTTCTCAGAATCTACTGAACAGATTTACACCAAACCTACAAAAGGCACTTCCTTGACCTGAGGACTACCTCTCTGCCAAATTTTTAGTAATTCTGTTCAGCCGTTCGGGCTGTAGCTGTGTCTAAAGGTCCTATGGAAAAATGCATGGGAAAAACGCATTTTGGGACCCCCCTTTTATCTCAGCCTCCGCTTGACGAATCCCCCCGAGACTTTCAGGGTAGGAGCGGAGCGTAGCGCCCCACCTATTTTGAAAAATTCGCGAGGATTCGTCGACCGGCGCCAAAGTTATTCAAAATAGAATGTTGCGGATTTCCTATGGAAACGTGGTCCTAACTATAACTACCTACTGGCGACCGCCAGTAGGTAATATATATATATATAAATATTATCTACTGGCGGTCGCCAGTAGATAGTTATAGTTAGGACCGTGTTTCCATAGGAAATCCGCAACATTCTATTTGGAATAACTTTGGCGCCGGTTGACGAATCCTCGCGAATTTTTCAAAACTAATGGGGCGCTCCGCTCCGCTCCTACCCTAAAAGTCTCGGGGAGATTCGTCAAGCGGGGGCTGAGAAAAAAGGGGGGTCCCAAAACGCGTTTTCCCCATGCATTTTCCCATAGGACCTTTAGTCCGAGCTACAGCCCGAACGGCTGAACAGAATTACTTGAAATTGGGCAGAGAGGTAGTCCTCAGGTCAGGGATGTGCCTTTTGCAGGTCTGGTGTAAATCTGTTCAGTAGGTCCTGAGAAAATAGCATTTAAATCAATATATATATCTGTAAGCGCTCTCCGTGCGCTTACGGTAAGCTTACCGTACGCGTACGGTGCCGTGCGCGAGCTCAATTCTGATTGGTGGTTACATGACTGTAAACATTCGAATCGGTCGAAATCAGAAAGTATCGGCCGCCATTTTCTGTCTCTCGCACTGAAAAACAAAGGTTGATAACATGAAAAGGGGGCAACGAAGAGAGTTGCAGACCCCCTAGCGTTCGTCAGGGGGTTCACGAAGGACCAAAAAGCATGAAAAATAAATTTAATAATTTTAAAAAAAAATCGCGGAGTGCGCGTACGGTAAAAAAAATAAAAATAAAAAAAAGAATTAACAATCACATTTAATATATAAATCTAAGGACCCCCAAGGGAGAAAAAACAATTGATATTTTGTAAAAAATGGCGTGGCGTGCACGGTACGAAATGCGCAACGTGGGCGCTCGGTGCGTGAAGCGCACCGAGTGCCCACAGCGCGCGCACAGTGCGCGAAGCGCACCGTGCGCGCAAAAATTAAAAATAAATACATAACTTAGCATTTAAAAAACCGTACAAATTCACTGAAAAAACCATAGGTTTCACACACGTTATAGTTAGGAATTAGCATTTAAAAAACCTTGCAAATTCACTTAAAAAACCATAGGTTTCACACAAGTTATAGTTAGCTGTACATTTCACTCGTAAAAAACCAATGAAATTCCACTTTATAGTTAGATCAGGTAACTATAACTTGCGCGACCACAATGCACAATGTGTCATTTCAGATGTCATTCATTTCATTTAAATCTTTATTTCGACGCATTTGTGTCATAAAAGAGCAATAGAAACATTTGTTATCTTACATTTTGACATTTGCTAGCACAAAAAAATAATAAAAAAAGCAGTAAATAAAAAGTCAAATAAGCTAACCTATTCGTATATATCCATAGCATCCGTGTATACAATATCTAATTTCATAATCTTTGTCAAACACATTTTACCCGGGCGGAAAGTTTACAAGGTTAAAAATACAATTTAACAATAAATATAATTTAAAAACTATTAAAATAGTATTAAATCAGTAACCGCTAGGACATTTTTTATATAAAAAGAATTCTTAAAAATTCGTATGAAATTCATAAAAAGCAACAACCACATATACCTAGTTGGATAATAAAGCAACAATTACATGTTTTAATATCATGGTCTTTTTGAAAATATCAAATAATGTATCTCCTCGATTTATCTTTTTCTTTAAAAATGTAGACCCAACTTTATTCTAATAAAATTAGCAGCGAGAAGAAACCTACTAACTCCAAAAACTATCACCTGGCTGGTGTCAGTTTTTAAAATTCTGCCAGCCTCCTTGTAGGATCTAGAGCCTATTTTATGGCAGAGTGGTGCTATCCACTTTTTCCTTGGTATTACATAGCTGGAGCAGAATAGAAGTATGTGTAAATCATCTTCCTTAGTACCATGAGTACATGAGATACAGAGATCACTTCCTGATTTCGCCCAGCTTTTTTCAAAGGCCTTAGTTCTAAGGGTACCATATCTAAATTTTAGGTACAAGGTTTTTGATAAAGGCGGATGGATCTCGTCTAAAAATGGTTCAAAAGATGCAACATCCTTAAACAATAGGAAGTTTTCAGTTAGCGGTCCATGAATTCTTGCATATACTAATTCATTGCTCACATATGACCAGAAAGATGATTTAACAATTTTCTTGGAGCACGAATTCATAGCCTCAGGATCATTCCAAAAATGGGCTAATCCAATTGTACCTAACCAAATTCTTACATGCTTGAACCAATAAACTTTGTTACAATTATCAAGATCCATAACTTCTTTCAGGCCGTTCTTGTAATTGAGTAGTTCTGGGGTCGTCCACAATCTAACCCACAGCAATAATGGTCTCAATATTGCGTGTTGATCTGTTCGTTTCAGGTTTAGATCCAAAAGAAGTGGTGTTAAAGGGGTATTTGTAGGTATTTTTATCAACCCCCTAAGAAACTTGTTCTCAAGGTTTTCAAATGTATGTCTACATACAGGACCCCATAATTCCGCCCCATATAATACTGCTGATTGGACTTTGTACTTGAAAATCTCTAACGCAGGGGTCACTGCCTTATTCAAGCATTCTTTGTGTCTCTTAAGAATTGGTAGACAGTTTTGTTTGAAGATGATCTTATTCTTTTCTAGCTGCGGTCTCCAAGCTAAGGAAGAGTCTATAGAGACACCTAAATATATAAAATTCTGCACATAATCAAGCTTCTGACCATTTAACATAAAATTTTTCTTGAAGTTCCTATGTGGGCTCAGTGCCATGTATTTCGTTTTTTTAGTATTGATTTCTAGGCCCTTCAAGGAACAGTACGACTGGAATCTATTTAACAAATTTTGAAGGCCCCGTGGTGTTTGGGAAATGAGAATGGTGTCATCTGCAAACAAAAGGGAAGAAACCCGTTCATCCCCTAGTCTTGGAGCGTCGTTATCACTACACTCCATGTAAGATGGTATATCGTTAACAAACAGGGAGAATAGGGTTGGCGCCAGTACACACCCCTGGCGTACTCCTCTTTTTATGGGGATAGCTTTTGTGAGTTCCCCAGTAGGACCCCCACCTCACCTTTGCATAGTTGTCCATATGTAGTCCAATAACCAATTTTAGTAGACCTAGCGGGATCCCCTGGGATTTCAATGATTCCCATAAAATGTCTCGCGGTATAAGGTCAAATGCGGCCCGTAAGTCTACGAATGCCACATACAAATGACCTTTACGAATAACGACGTATTTCCAATACAGACAACAGAGCCTTAGGACTTGGTCAATGGTTCCTGTTTTTACTCTGAAACCTGCCTGATATTTCGTTAAAATTTGTTCTTCTTCCAACCAGGTATTTATGCGGTTTAGTATATGCCTAGCATAAATTTTTTGGGTAATATCTAAAAGACTTATGGGACGATAGTTAGCAGGATTGCTTCTATCGCCCTTTTTAAAAATAGTAATAATTTCCGCCCCGTTCCATGTGTCCGGAATTGTCTCCCCAGCAGCAACAATGTTGCACAGATGATTAAGGTAAGGAACCCAGACATCTAGTTCATGCTTGAACAAATCACCTGGTACTTTGTCCAGCCCAGGAGCTTTCCCAT
Organism: Triturus cristatus; assembly: GCF_964204655.1. Classification (NCBI taxonomy): domain Eukaryota; kingdom Metazoa; phylum Chordata; class Amphibia; order Caudata; family Salamandridae; genus Triturus; species Triturus cristatus. Next base: position 503,008,449 of record NC_140594.1, on the reverse strand, counting down.
ATTTGACAGAGTTGATAGCTATTTTTGTTTCCACCAAATCAAAAACTATAAGTGTGGATTCAGCCTCTGTAAGCAACACAGCATGATCTTCCTGCACTGCATTAGCAGTCCCTTGGGCGGCGTGCAGGTTCGTAAAATGGTCTATCCAGGTTGCTTCATTAAGATAAACTTCTCTCGAACCTTTCTCTCTTTGATTACCCTTAGCCACTGTTTCCCAAAATAGCTTTTGGTCCTTCATTTTAGCTGCCATCAGCATACCGGACCATAATTCCTCATCCCATGAACACTTTGCATTGGTCAGCACCTTATTATATAGTTTCCTATTTTCTTTAATTACCATAGCATTTTTACTTTTGACCGAATCTATCAAAGCTGATTTTGCTGTTCGGCATTCTTTGTTGAACCATGGTTTACCTGTAGGCTGCAGCTTCACAGCACCCATTCCTTTTTTTGGTCTTCTAGTCATGAGTTCTAATAGTTCATTAAAGAACTCTTTATGTAATTTAAGAAATAAACCGGGTTCGCTTTCGGAGGGATTATAGATGTCAAATACATTAGTAAGGCAATTATAAATATTTGCCACTAGATCTTCTTGTCCCAGTATGTATGCCCATTTAACGGACCGACGATTATTACTTAATATAACATTATCTGGGACAGGTTGGTGTCCTCCCTCATCTACTTCCTGACCCAGTATTAAGCTCTTTGCAAAGCTGACTTCCAAGGAATGGTGATCACTATCAAATCTATCTTTGACCATCAAGTCTTTTGTATATGGCCACAAGTCCATGGAAATAATAACATAATCAATTAAACTTTGGCAATTACGTCTCGTGAAAGTAGGTACCTTGGGACTGTCAGAAGGAAAACGCCCATTACATGCCCTCAGTCCATGACTTACCAGTACCCTTGTAATTTGGAAAGCTAGGGTAGAACCTGCAACTGTCCCATTACTAGATAAGGATGGTATGCCATTAGCATTATCTTCATCCTCATACAATTTATTCATTCCGGCAATGGGTTCAAAGTTGCAGTTCATATCCCCACATATTATCGTGCTTGCTTCCGGGTCCAGCGTATCCAGTATTGATTCTAATTTGTCAATACATGGTGACTCCTTATATGATGGGCATGGTCGATTATATATATTAAAGAGATGGATCATCCGATTATCAATGGTAACCATTTTTAGACCAAGTATATCTAAGGAATTGGTTCTTAATTGCTGTATGGCTATATTAATGGACACACTAACCCATATTATTAGCCCTCCTGATGGACGACCTCTTACTGATGGAACTGCTTCCAACTGATACGTTCTATATCCAACCCTATGCCTAGCTGTCGTAGCCCATGTTTCTTGTAGAACACATATTTCAAAGGAGTTTATATAAAGGTTCCATTCGGGGTCACTTGTTTTTGAACCCACTCCTGCAACGTTCCATGAAACAATCCTGGCCATAGAAGGGCCTTGATTTGAGCTGCAGCTAGCAGCCGATGAAGATTTACCTAATCTTCTTGGTATTTCTGATCTATTGCTATTAGGATCGTTTGCCTCTTGATGCTTTGTTTGTTCCTCTTTGGGTGTGGGTTCAGGAGCTTCCAAGGGTTTTTTTTAGATATAGTATTTCCCCCCTGTATACCAGTGGATAGTAATTGAAGTGAACCATTTGAATAATCAGGTGTCCTAAGGGGACTTATTAAAGCCACGGGTGAATTTACGGGTGAAACAAATGGACAGGGTGTGGATTTGTGTCCTTCCCCATGTATTGGGAGTCAATCAATGCCCTCCAGTCCACTAAACCTATTGTAACAAGAAATTAAAGGTTGAGTGTACTGTGGGCCCATCCATTCTCTGTGATACTGAGAGTTGGCATGTTGGGGCCTCCCTGCCCTACGTTGTATTAAAGTCCAGCCATCATCCCCCTCCCTTTCCCATCTTTTAGGATATGTGTTCCCGAAAAATTCACACCCAATTCCACCCCTATCTGGATTTGAGTCCCTTAACCAGCTCCATGCATTATCTTGGTGTTCCGTTGGTGGATAAAAATAAGCCAGGGGTCTTGCTACAATCAATGAACCATTGTTCCTTGGGACTCCCGAACAGATATGTCCTACTGACCGAGGGTCCTCAAATGATACAATCACACAGTCCCCTTGTATTTTTTTCCTATTATGGCCTACCCAGGGGACCCTCTCTACCATTAAAATATTGCTTCTTATTGTTGGTGGTAATGGATGATTGTTATTCAGCCAATGTGACACTTTGTTTTTAAGCGCCACATAAGGTTCTAAGACTGATGAGCCTAATTCCGGAACCCCAGTTAGAATAACTACATAATCACATGCTTCAGGAGGTAAATTAATATTCCTGCGCTTTTCTGTGTGCGTGATGTCGTTATTGTTTGTAGAGATACTACAAGGAGTCAACTTTTTAGCTGTTTCACATGTCGTTATGGACTTTGCACTATTTTCATCTACGTCAATAATGATAGGATTGTTGGTAGAGACCTTTAGGGCTGTATTCCTTTCCTTTTCTATGTCATTGTCAAGTATTTTTGATACCTGTACATTGCTAATAGGGGCTGGAACCTGAGTTACCTTTTTTTGATTGCTAGTATATTCATCTTTTTCCTCTTTCCTCAGTTCTATAAGTTGTTTTTCTATCCCGATTAGTCTTTCTTCTATAGGAATGAGCAAGGTCTTAAATATTTTTGACAAGGTCAATATAAGGGAATCTTCGTTCCCTATGTTTGTGCCTATACTTTCAGCTGATAGATTAACAGATAAAATGTCAGCTAAGGAGTTATCTAAAAAGCTGTCATCTACAATGTTCATGGGTAGTGTCTTAGGGGCAACTCCTCCTTTCCCCGGTTCTTGGCCCTTGCCTTCCCTTGACCCTCTTGCATTAGATATATTATTTTCTTTGCACTTTCCTGACTTAGAAGCCTTAATAGATTTAGTAGCGGGATATTTTTTATTTAATCGTCTACTTGTTATTTTTTTGGGAATTGCTCCCTCCCTTATCCCTTTTCTTGAGATATTATTGTTTGCTGTCTGGTTTTCTGACTGAGGGGCTAGCGAGATGCTTTCTATAATAGCCAAACCCTGTGGATCAGGAGTATTACAATCTTGAGTATCGGAGAGTGCCATTGTAATACCGTGAACCTCTGCATTAATATGCCGTGTGTTAGAATTGGTAGTAATATTCTCAAGGGTTCGCGTTGGGGTGCGAGCTGTAGCAATATGGCCCATTGATGACCTTTTTGCTTGGGCAAGATCTTGGGAGACCCTCCTTTCCATAAGGACAATACCCTGATCTATCAGTGTATTTGTACGAACTATAAAATCATCTAAGGTTCCAGTTAATTTGGAACTACCTGACATAGCTTTACTACTTCTGGTTTCACGTGACATTATATCAATATGGTCTAGGTAGCTAAACACAAATGGATAATGACGAATTTTTTATACTTATTTAACTAATTACCATAGCATTTGTAATAGTTAGTCAATAAAATTCCTATTACGGCAATGGATGGGGGATAATAACATCGATTGTGTATGTAAAATTAACCCACATCTACATATAATACTATTGCCTAACTGTCCGAATAATAATAAGTATTAACAATGGTGTGCTTACAATGTCCGAAGTTTATCCGACGAAACGACCAACGTCCCTGGCCCAGTCCAGTCTCCTCAGGCCTCTGAGGGCCTAAGAGGGCCCGCCCTTTGCCCGGGCTTAGCCCGGCTGCGCCCGCGCGCGTCCCGCGTCGCGGGGGTGGTCCGAGAATAAATGCGCCTCCAGGCGCTGGCGTGGATGGTGCTGGCGGGCTTCCGGCGCGAAGGAGCTTGGGGGATGTAGTTGTCTCCTCCTCCCCTCCCCTCCCCTCTGCACACTGCGGCCGCTCGTGAGATCAGCTGTGGCGGCGGCGGCAGGGAGGATTCGCGTTCCCTCGATCAGGTAGGCAGCCTGGAAGTGTGTTTTCTGGCTTTGGACGGACACCTCATTGATGTCATGAGTGATGTCACTGACCATGTCATAAGTGATGTAATATGTGACGTCATCAGCAGTTTATTGTGGGCGCGCAAGTTATAGTTACCTGATCTAACTATAACGTGGAATTTCATTGGTTTTTTACGAGTGAAATGTACAGCTAACTATAACTTGTGTGAAACCTATGGTTTTTTAAGTGATATATATATATATATTACCGCTGCAACTCCCCTTCTCACACCCAACTTTACTGGAGAATGACAGCACTCACGGGGGGTAGTTCCCAAAGTTTATTTACTGGAAACTTACACGATCACAAAACAGACGCGTTTCGGTAACAACCTTCATCCATGTTTACCGAGGCGCCAACTCGCCATGATTTTTAAACGTTCATGCAACCCATAAACATCGACAAGGGACAAACGTAAATCACGTTGTCCCCGACATTTCCTCCCTAATGTCAGCGCCAACTTGGAATGTCCTAAATCCCAGCATAACAAGATGGTAGTATATGTAAACACAAATATGCTCTGTTCATTAATCGAAGTTATATACATATTTACATTCCTGTGCGTTCCTCACTATTATTAATTTAACCGACAAAAAACTGACTAAAACTGAAGAGTCAGTCCTTGAATTGGGCCTTACATTTTGTCCTCAGAAGAATATGGAATTTACGCAGACACGCATTGATCTTTTTAAATTCACGCGTAAATTAAAATTGCATAAGTACTTCAAAGTTAAACCACAAGCTATGAAACCCAAACAACAAGTCAGTGTTACACCAGTAATGGATGAACTCGTAGGTGGGGATCTTAACGCCATCATGGTTCTGGAGGAATTAAGAACAGAAGCGGAAGATGGGACTTTAACGTCTTTGAGGCAATCTCAGCAATTGGCAGTCACAGGTATAAAACAACGGGGTGGACTAACCACATACAAACCGGTTTCACAATTCCTACCCCAAATGGCGCCAGATGCAATTGAAGTATTCTCAGAAGCTGTAACTAAGGATCTGACACAGCTCCGACGGAAACAGAAATTCAAAAAGGACAATTCAGATAAAAGCAACTTTACTTTTAAACAACAAAAGGCCCTAAAAGATTTGAGCAAGGACAGAGGAATAGTGTGCAAACCACCGGATAAGGGGGGCAATATTGTCCTGCAGACCAAAGAGAATTACGACAAGGAAGCGCTGCGTCAACTCTCCAATGAGCGGACATACACTGCCATCACTGCGGTAATAGAATGCGGGTACACCCCCGCACTGAGAAGCACCCGCCTGAGAGTGCACCTGACCGGTGTGTTGGAGCAGTAATATATATATATATATTCAGTGAAAAAACCATAGGTTTCACACATGTTATAGTTAGCTGGACATTTTACTCGTAAAAAACCAATGAAATTGCCCCGTTATAGTTAGTTCAGCTAACTATAACTCACGCGCCCGCAATGCACTGCTGATGACGTCACATATTACATCACTCATGACATGGTCAGTGACATCACTCATGACATCACTGATGACATCTCAAATGACATCACTGATGACCTCACTGATGACATCATCCTTGTGATAGAGTGGCAGACCTCCTCTCACCTTAATATAAGCTTTGATACACACATTCAAAAATAGAGACTAAAATTTTCAAAACAATGGACATACCAATACCAGTTACAACAACCTCTTCAGTAATTCTAAGATCCACATACACATCCACTCATTCACCAACAGTCCTATACAGTCACTCATACATGTACTCACTCATCATATGTACTCATACACCTATACATCCTGTTACATAATGCCACTCATCCATAGAGTTACTCACACACATAGTCACTCATGCTAATAAAGAATCAAACATACATTCACCTGCATATACAGTTATACACACACCACCACACTTACTTCTACGGAAACTTACACATACTTAGTCTTTTAAACAATCACTTATAGAAACACATACTTATTCATACAGGAACTCTTTCAATCTGTCCCTCTCACATATACTCACATATATACACCAATAGTCACATATACTAGTTTAAAACATATGTAGTTACTCCTGAAGACACTATTGGGACAGTCATTCACTCACTAACACACCCATACACACACTCATCCACCCATACAGTCCTGCACACATGCTGTCTTCAACACATACAAACAGTGAGTCACTCATTCATGCACCTATGCACTACGTAATACCCCCCACCGAACCATACAGACACTCAGACTGATACTCAAAAAAACAACTACTAACCTATATAGACACCCATGTAGCTACTCACCAACCCATGCAGCCACTTATACACAAAGTGAGAGATACACTTAATCAGTCAGTTACACAATCAATTTTTTAAAAACAAATCATCCATTTAGACACTTATATACCCATTTATTCTTCCATCGACCTTGAGATATACATATATAAAACATATTTAATTTTCAGAAAAACACACATTCACTGGATGATGTCATCAGTGAGGTCATCAGTGATGTCATTTGAGATGTCATCAGTGATGTCATGAGTGATGTCACTGACCATGTCATGAGTGATGTAATATGTGACGTCATCAGCAGTGCATTGCGGGCGCGTGAGTTATAGTTAGCTGAACTAACTATAACGGGGCAATTTCATTGGTTTTTTACGAGTAAAATGTCCAGCTAACTATAACATGTGTGAAACCTATGGTTTTTTCACTGAATTTCTAAGGTTTTTTAAATGCTAATTCCTAACTATAACGTGTGTGAAACCTATGGTTTTTTCAGTGAATTTCTAAGGTTTTTTAAATGCTAATTCCTAACTATAACGTGTGTGAAACCCATGGTTTTTTCAGTGAATTTGCAAGGTTTTTTAAATGCTAATTCCATACTATAACGTGTGTGTAACCCATGGTTTTTTCAGTGAATTTGCAAGGTTTTTTAAATGCTAATTTTTTTTTTTATTCTTCATTTTTTTCAAACATATTTTTAATTTAATTTTCTTTCATTTTATAAAGACTATGCTTAAATTTTTAAAATCCTTAAATATTTTTTTTTAATATATTTTTTAAAATAAACATGTAAAATGTATTACCAGATTTTTTTTTTTTTTTTTTTTAGTACGCGTACCGTAAGCTCACGGTAAGCGTACGGTTTACGCAACGTCCGTAATCTATCTACGCTGCTTGCGTATAGTTACGCAATTTGCGTAGCCGCGCGTACTGCGCGTGGGACGCGTGCGCGCTTACGCCACACGCGCACGTTACGCGGAAGTGCCGGGGAGTGACTGTTATGCGCATGCGCGGAAGCGCGTGTCTTTTTTACGCGCACGCGTACTTTTTGCCGTAAGCGTACCGTAAGCGTACCGTAAGCGTACGGTAGGTCATGTGATCATGAAACACAACTTTTGATTGGTTGAAACTACTTTCAGTTCTAGAACTCTCCTACACCACACCCATTCCCCTCATTTCTGCTTGTGATCCCTTGGGAGAAGGAGCTGGTTTGTCTTTGGGATACGATGGCAGAACAGCAGAGCTCTTCTGAGAGTGAGCCTAGCACCAGCAGCACTGTCTTGAGGCAGAGATCGAGGAAACAAAAGCCTTCTTATGTTTGGGATTATTTTACTTTTCCAGAAGGCCAGCAAAAGGTGAATGCACCCTTAGTTACTTGCTGTCTGTGTAAGCGTGTACTTTCTAGAGGTAATCCTAACAGGAAGTATTCCTTTGGGAATCACACCATGAAGAGGCACCTCCAGGATGTACACGGAAGGACACATGGTCATCTTTTTGGAGGTAACTCTTCAGAAAGACGAGCCAGTACATCCACAGCAGCTCAGCCTGGACCATCATCTGCAGGGCTGACTCCTTCTTCTGCAGGTCAGGTGAGCCCTTCATCTGTGGGGGGAGAATCTCCTTTTGCTGGCCCTCTGGAAATGAACCTTCGATTTCGGAAGGTTGATATTCATTGCACATTTTGTAAAGGTCTAATTTGTCATAGGGAGACCAGTGTTTCCCTAGTGAACAACAAAATAGATCAGCACATTTGTAGCTTTGAATGATTTTCCCATGCTTCCTTTCCTCTGTCCCTGCATGAACACAACGGTTCTTTTAAGAGCCAACCTTATCTTTCATCTTTTTTTTACATATGTTTTTTAAAACCTTTTTTTTTTTTTTTTACCGTACGCGTACGGTGCGCGTACCTTTTTTTTATTTTTAAAAAAAAACACTAAAAATCAATTATCACATTACAAGGTCCTTGAGAGACTACAATTATTATTATTGACTTACCATACTCACTCCAAAAAATATTTATTCATTTGTTTTTTTTAAAAATAGTTTTAAAAATGGTTGTAGTTTTCGAAAATTTTCTATATCGATCTGAAAAAAAAGAAAAAAGTATTAATATTTTTTTAACAATTTATAATACAGTATACATATTTACATTTTTTCAAAAAAATATTTTTGCCTTATTTTTGCTGTTTTCAGAATATATTGCATTTCACTATAAATTGTGAAAGCAATTGCATTCATCATTTTACAGCGGGCAAAAAAAAATAACAATCTCAAAGATTGTATTAAAAAAGCCCAGAATCTCTTCTCACTTAAACTTATCATTACAGAAATGCATATTATTCTAAAAAAATATCATCTAAAAACAATACTTATTTCTTTAAAATACCGTCTGATATGTTTGTTTCAGAAGTATAATCACAATATTATATCTCAAATAACTCCAAAATACATCTGATTTCATTTCCTTTAGGCCAAATAGTATTTTTTTTTTTTTTTTGGAATAAATTTCCAAGGGAAATCCATTAAAATTCTAAAGTTTAATCTGTCCAGATCTCACCGATTCTCTGTAACATTTTGGTTCACGAAAATTTTTTGAATAATTTATTTAGTCCACAATAGAATTGCTTACTTTTCCACATGGCCAAATAGTAATTTTTTAAATCATTTTTGAAAAAATTTCCAATGGCAGTCCAATAGCATTCCAAAATTTAAAATGTGCAGAAGTTACCGATTATCTATAAATTATTGGTTTTTCAAAATTGCATTAAAAATTAAAAAAGTCCACATTACAATTGGTTATCTTTCCTTTAGGCCAAATGATAATTTTAAAAATATTTTTTCTACAAAATTGCAATGGTAATCCAGTAAAATGGTAAAATTATTTTGTCCAGATCTTGCCAAGTCTCTCTAAAATTTAGGTTTCAGGAAGATTAGATAGGAATTTGCTAAATCAAAAGGCAAACGTTGTTTGAAAATCAATTGGGAATCATTACACAGTGTCCAGCCTTTTTCACATTTTAGATAAACTGTGTAATGTCCAGAAGTAACAGTAGGTCCATCATGGAAAATTATTGCAACAGTTACAAAAGTTTTTCCTGAAATTGATAATTGCTGTCCTGTAAACTTCTTTATTAAAGTATCCAATTTTGAACCATCAGCTCTACATCGTTGCATCATTAAAATTACATACTGTCCGTATTCCCTTAAAATTAATGTTGAAAACATGTCAGAATTACACTCACCACATTTCATGCTATGATTAGCATCTTTAACTAATTTTGCAAAAGTGACTGTTTTACTCTCTGGCAATGTCAAATAAATAAACCTTTCATTATCAACAATAGAGCCACATATATTATAACAATTATCACAACTATGTTCCCATTTATAAGAGAGACCAAAAAAAATGTCAATGGGAACTCCTTCTTCTTCCACTACCTGAAGAAAATACATCAAAAATTTGTGTGCATCTTGCTGTTCATTTTGTGAAAACTGTGTTCGTCCTGAACATACATCTAAACGTTTTCTAATGTCAGTAGCACTTTCTATTTGAGTTTTATCTTTACTCAGCTTTTGAAAAAGGAGACTCAGCTCTGAACAGAATCTTTTTCCCTGATTTACTATTATCTGCTCTTGCAAACTTTCCAGATAAAATGCAACATTCAGCACTACATTTGCGTAGCAGTTGACACCAGAGCTATTTTCAAAATGACATCCTACAACCTGTTCTTCATTTTCCTTTTTCTTTTTGCTTGCAATTACATCACTCCTCTTTTTTTTTCCTCTTCTCTATATCTTCATTACAGATATTCTCATTTCTCCTTTTACGAGAAACTACACGTTTCTCCAACACAGGATACTGACCTAAATGAGGAGCATAGCTTCTTCTTAATCTATTATACTCCTTTACACAGTTTGTATCAGCACTAACTTTTGAGTCATCAAAGTCTATCATGAATAAACCTGATAATGTTTTGACTCGTGACAAAGCTACATATGCCATACCTTCTTTGAACACAGTTGAACCAATGTTCACAAATGCACAATCTACAGTCAATCCTTGAGACTTGTGGATAGTTACAGCATATGCTAGTGAAAACGGAAACTGCTTCCTACGTACATATAAGTCTTTCACAAGCATAAAACGAACTGTACAACGACAAATATCTTTAACTTCATCTATCTGATCAAATTTTATCTGTAAACATTCAATTCCTTCTTTTTTCTGATAATTAATAAAACCCACAACTCTTCCCATCGCTCCATTCACTAAGCCTTTCTCAACATCCAAATTTCTCCTTAAAAACACTCTACAGTTCATGCAAACATATAGATTTTTTTCTAATCCTGCTGTTTTGGAGATGTTCTTCTCTAGTGAGTCCAATTTATTTTTCAGTTTGCCTGTTACTGTGACAGTAATTCTTCCATCCTCAATTTTGTCCACTGCTTCCAATTTCCTGATGTCTTCCTTTTCCAATTTCAAAAGCTCCTCATTAAATATTGAGCATTCACGTAGAGTTGGCATTAAGCAGATGACACTTTTGTTTTCTGCAATATTCTTGTATATTTTCTCTGCAACTATTTCTTCCTTTGGAAATAAATTATGTAGCAGCCGACTCTGTAATGCTTTTTTCCCAACTTCTGTGAGTAGTCCAATCCTGATATCTTTCAGAATACTTCCATATTCTTCATCGTTTGCTTGCCTCATATTAGTTGTAAGTTCCTTGTACTCAAAGAAGGACCAAATATTTGTATTTCAAATGCTTCCCAATGACTTCTTCGTGTCTTCATGTGTCACAGTATTAAACACTGGTTGTCCTTTAACTGGAGTAAGTTGCAAAAGATCCCCAAAAACTATGACGTGTTTTCCACCAAATAACACGTCATAGTCTGTCTTCAAAATTTGCTGCATTCTTAAATGCACAAAGGCAAGCATTAAGTTTGATACCATGCTCACCTCATCAATAATGAGAACTTGCATCTTCTTCAATACTCTTGAAACTTCCAAGGATGCTTCTCCAGTTAGCTTGTTGAATTGTATTTTGTTCTCATGCTCCACTGGTAACATTAGCAAACGATGTAAGGTGATTCCTTTTATGTTATATGCTGCTAACCCAGTTGGAGCAGTAACCACACAAGACAAAGTAGAATCCGTTTTTTGCTTTAGGTAGCTTCTGATGACTTTAATTAGGAAACTTTTTCCAGTGCCAGCTTGTCCGCTTACATACATCCTGATTGGATGAAATGATGTGCATGAGCACTCTTTTTTGATATGTAGAAATCCGTGATCAATTTTGTTTTTGATCTCTTCATAAATTTGTTGCTGCTCTTGATTCAGTTGTCTTTCCAAATTTTCTAAGTCTATAAATTCTTCTTGACCTTGATTCATAGCCGTTTCCACTTCATTCATGGCTATTGATGCTTCATTTTCAACGATTGGTTGTCCTAGGGGATCTTGACTGTATGTTCCTGAACTTTGGCTGTCCTGAGAACTGTCTCTAGCTATTTCTGCTGCAATTGTAGTTTCCTGTTCAATTTCTTCATTTAACATTTGCAGATAAGTTGAGAATGTACTGCATTGTATGCTGTCTTTGCAAGCATTAAAAGAATCTTCATAGCTCTGGAATTCTCCCAGTAGTTCATCCTCTGTACGCCATGGTTTAAACAACTGTAAAAGAGCCAAGTAGTAAAATTCTTTCTTGTCGGTAGTGTCGCAACTCAGCTTCCGGTGATTTATCAAACTTCCTTTGGTTTGCTTCACCAAACATCCTTCTTCACCAACAACTTTATATTTTCCACTGTTGATGTCTTCTGCAGCTTTCCGTGAATAAATGTAGTTCTGTAACACTTCATACAGACACATGTTCTCCAGATGATGACTTCTCTTGGGATAATATGTGTCCAACATGTTTGTTTTCAATATATCTGTACTTTCTGGGTCATTCTCAGCCAAATATTCAATTTCTCCAACAGATTTCAGTACCCGATTTCTCATTGCTGCAAGGCCTAAACTTGCCCAAATTATTCTTCTTGACTTCGAGTAGAGACTTGCAGAAGATAACCTATCTGAACATTCGTAGGATCCAATTTCTCGATGCGATAACATCTTCAAACTGAAACTGTACAGCTTCTTACTGACAGTCTTCTCGTGAGAAATCTCTTCCCACATTTCCTTCAATTCTGTTTTTTCTGATTTCGTAATGTAAGACGTTACATATCGAGCAACAGCAATGGAATTGTCAGCAACATACTGTATATCCATGTTAGCGTTCCACATGGATAAAATGACTGGGTTGTAGTCATTTATATTTTTTGATTCTTCTTTTCTTTTAAGGTTGTAGGTATTCTTAGGTGATTTTCTTGTGATACTATGTCTCACAGCTGACATAAAACTGTTGACTCTTCCATTTGAAAGAACAGGTCTAGGAAATCCAAATCGACATTTAGTGTAGTATTTTTCTTTGCTCTTGTATTTCCGTCGACAGTATTTTCCACACCGATGACTTTGGAAACGTAGAACTTGCTCCTTTAACTTGTTCTCTTCTGTGCTTTTAGGTATAGCACATGTTGCATATTCTTCAATGTAAGATAACACTGCTTCATCAGTATCTGTTCCAAACTTTGGGGCATCCTTGATCCACAGCAGCATATGAATATGAGGAGCACCTCTTGCCTGGTACTCTTTTCTCCAAAAGAAATCCACTACTTCTCCAAGGGGTGGATTTTTTTTATTGCAGATGAAGGATATCATAGCCTCAAATCTATGATTGAAATATCTGCAAACATTAACCGGATCCAATGAGCACAGTTCTCCTGCTGTCTTGTATTCGATGTTTTTAATGTTTGAATTGGCCTCTCGTAGAAAATCCAGTAAATCATCCCAAGCGTACTCGGCACAGCTTAGGGTAAGGAACCATGTTGGTGTTCCTAAATTGCGTAACATGCATTTTAGTTCACCATGGCGTCGGTACCAATATTCATTTGTCCCACGCTGACAAGCCATCAGATTGATCAGTTGTGTTTCCAAATGATCATCTCGGTGCTGCACTTTCTCCATAAAATCCTTAGCAGACACATTTTGTAAATGTACTCCACTTTTTAAAATGTGATTTACTGCATAAGACAGTGCAGACAAGTCGCTTTCAAATAAAAGATGGAACAAATAAGGAATACTTTGTCGAAATCTGGGATCTTCAGCATATAGTCTTGTAGTTCGATACTCTGAAGCTGGAATCTGTTCTGGACGTTTATCGTATCGTCCTCCTTTTCCTTTAGGAAACAGCTGGGGAAAACATCGAGCTTCCAAGCTCTCCTCCCATACACTCACGGGATTTCCTTTTGCTTTCTTCATCTGAAAGAGATCAAAATTGTCTCCCATAACTTCTTTCGAATGGAGAGGATGTATGCTAAAATGTTCATAAATTTCTTCTTCCTTTGACTTGTCCACTTTTTCAATTTGTCCAGTTGGTGTTTCTGTGTCTCCTTGTAAATCTTCTTCTTCTTCTTCTTCTTCTATATAAATTGATTCATACCATTTGTTATTTTTTTTCAAATACAAATTTGCTCTTTGTACTTTCCGCACATCTACCAGCTCCTGCCAAATCTTCTTATTCTTTGTAGGTACACCATTAACCAGAATAATTAATGGTTCAGTTTCCAAAGTATCCGCATCAATAGTTTCCATATTTTTTTTCAAATCCAAGGGCAAATACACCACTCTACCTTTTAAACCTCTCAGTAAATCTGAAGGAGGTAATTTACCAGTTTTGGGCTCCATACGTACTATGGTCTGGAACGGATGAACACATTGAATGAGTATAGACTCATATGTATTTAATTCAGAAAGTTCAGCAGGAATAGCATCCAATTCTAAATTATTATGTACAGCTCTGGTCGGCATTCTATTTTCCTCTAACTTGTTATAACAGTATTTACAAATACGCTGATCTTCACCCAATTCAAAACAATTTTCTAGAAATATATATGTGGCAAAATCCTTCCACTTATAATTATCTTCATTTTCACTCTTTCTGTAGAGATCAACATTCCTAGTTTGTTTTCTATAATGAGTTCTGCGGCAACAAATACAAGTAAAATTTGGTCTTTCATTAGAGACTATTGCAAATTTTGTTATGTGATCATTAAATGTGTTACTTACAGAGGGTTCTACATTGTCTTCCACTTCTGCCTCATTTACTGTGTCCTTCTCTGCACTGTTTTGTTCAGGACCAAAGTAACAAAACTGAATTTCATCAACAACCTTCTCTACATCTGATACCGTTCCTCGGAACAGAGCCCTATTCAATTCATTTAACTTTATTGCTGGACTTTTGGCAAAATACAACCGTCTCACAAACTTTCTCATTCCAGTATGATGAACAGCCAGCATCCTAAAATGATGGAAAACACTATTGCACACTTTTCTAGATAGACAAGCAAGAGAATGACCCTGCAAACCAGTATTCTCTCTCACTCTGCATGGATCCAGACTTTGAAGCACCTTAATCTTTTGTTTTACACTTTTTTTACTATATTCTCTTAGAAACTCTCGAAATCTGTCAATAGATTCCTGACGCACAGTGCAAATACTACTACAATTCCAAGTGTACACTGGGGCTTTAGGACGTCTCCCCATTGCCTCATCTGCCATCACTTGTACCTCATCTCTTGGAACCATTATCTCCTTCTCCATTATGCAACCATTTTTTACTTCGTATGAACGACCTCTGGTGTCAACTGCATGCAGCAAACTATTACTTTGAAAATAGCTCTCTTCATTAAAAAAAGGTTCACTACTTGAACTATGCATCCACTTTCCTAAAAACACTTTACAAAAGTTTGTTCTGTTCACTACTCTTTTGCTTTTGCTTTGTGATTTCAGTACATTAACCATTTTATCTAATGTACGCATCCTATTCAAAATTAATATGAATAGTTTCCTTTTTAATTCTAATGCTTTTGCTGCAATGGCTTCAATTTCTTTTTTTCTCTTGTAATATTTAGCCTTTTGCTTATATTTCTTTATATCCTTTATCAAATTGGACATAACTCTTCTCTGAAACATTTTTCTACGTATCTCTTTAAATGCTGTTTTTCTGTTTATGTTAAACTTTTCAATTGCAGAAGGTATATTTGCATTAACAAAATTCTCTATTTTTTGCTGTTCTCTATGTTTTGTTACATTTTTCCGAGAACAGATATTTTGTACATTTTTCTTTGTTTTGAATATTTTGTTTAGAAATTGTTTTTTTTGCTTACCAGAAGATTTTTTCTTTTTCCCAACATCAGCATCTTCTACTAACTTTGGTCCTCCAGTTGTCTTCAAATATAGTTTTTTTTTTAGCGTTTTTTGAACTCGAGATTTTGTAGGCATCTTAAATTTTGTTCACTGTTCTTCAGCAATACCTGAAAAAAACTAAAAAAAAAATCTGTTATTGTATTTAAATATATTACTACATTTCTTTTCACAATAGTCACAAAACGAAATTTCTTTGCCAATTTGAATGCACACAAACTGTTCTTTTTTTTGGGCAAGTGAAAATCTCTTTTACAAACTGTCACATTATGAAACCACTTTTCAGATTTTATAAAAAGCCCATGTCCACAGTGCTACACTCCACCAAGGGCAACCAGCCTTAGTGATGCTGAATGTATTTGCATTACAGACTTAAACCAGAAAACCCCACTGGCTTGTAAATACTGTGCATGACTATACACGGCAAGGACATGGGTGTGTGCTAAGCCTCTGCTTCTTCCCCCAATAATTCGCTCCCCCTTTCCATCTAATGCAACTGTGAAATCACCAGAGCAAGACGCAATAAATCTCTGCCTATAATTCTTCTATGCACACAGAGTCATGTTTTCACATTAGTGCCAAAACGAAATTTCTTTGCCAATTTCAAAGCACACTTACTGCTCTTTTTTTTTCGGGCCAAGTGAAAATCTCTTTTTACAATTTGAAATCACTTTTACAGACTGACACATTATGAAACCACTATTTTTGATTTATTTAATTGCACGTGTCCAAGCTGTTTTTTTTTCAGACCACCACCATGTGCATTCTCTGTGACTGCCTATACTCCAGCAAGGGCAACCAGCCTTAGTGATGCTGAATGTATTTGCATTACAGACTTAAACCTGAAAACCCCACTGGCTTGTAAATACTGTGCATGACTATACACGGCAAGGACATGGGTGTGTGCTAAGCCTCTGCTTCTTCCCCCAATAATTCGCTCCCCCTTTCCATCTAATGCAACTGTGAAATCACCAGAGCAAGACGCAATAAATCTCTGCCTATAATTCTTCTATGCACACAGAGTCATGTTTTCACATTAGTGCCAAAACGAAATTTCTTTGCCAATTTCAAAGCACACTTACTGCTCTTTTTTTTTCGGGCCAAGTGAAAATCTCTTTTTACAATTTGAAATCACTTTTACAGACTGACACATTATGAAACCACTATTTTTGATTTATTTAATTGCACGTGTCCAAGCTGTTTTTTTTTCAGACCACCACCATGTGCATTCTCTGTGACTGCCTACACTCCAGCAAGGGCAACCAGCCTTAGTGATGCTGAATGTATTTGCATTACAGACTTAAACCTGAAAACCCCACTGGCTTGTAAATACTGTGCATGACTATACACGGCAAGGACATGGGTGTGTGCTAAGCCTCTGCTTCTTCCCCCAATAATTCGCTCCCCCTTTCCATCTAATGCAACTGTGAAATCACCAGAGCAAGACGCAATAAATCTCTGCCTATAATTCTTCTATGCACACAGAGTCATGTTTTCACATTAGTGCCAAAACGAAATTTCTTTGCCAATTTCAAAGCACACTTACTGCTCTTTTTTTTTCGGGCCAAGTGAAAATCTCTTTTTACAATTTGAAATCACTTTTACAGACTGACACATTATGAAACCACTATTTTTGATTTATTTAATTGCACGTGTCCAAGCTGTTTTTTTTTCAGACCACCACCATGTGCATTCTCTGTGACTGCCTACACTCCAGCAAGGGCAACCAGCCTTAGTGATGCTGAATGTATTTGCATTACAGACTTAAACCTGAAAACCCCACTGGCTTGTAAATACTGTGCATGACTATACACGGCAAGGACATGGGTGTGTGCTAAGCCTCTGCTTCTTCCCCCAAAAATTCGCTCCCCCTTTCCATCTAATGCAACTGTGAAATCACCAGAGCAAGACGCAATAAATCTCTGCCTATAATTCTTCTATGCACACAGAGTCATGTTTTCACATTAGTGCCAAAACGAAATTTCTTTGCCAATTTCAAAGCACACTTACTGCTCTTTTTTTTCGGGCCAAGTGAAAATCTCTTTTTACAATTTGAAATCACTTTTACAGACTGACACATTATGAAACCACTATTTTTGATTTATTTAATTGCACGTGTCCAAGCTGTTTTTTTTCAGACCACCACCATGTGCATTCTCTGTGACTGCCTACACTCCACCAAGGGCAACCAGCCTTAGTGATGCTGAATGTATTTGCATTACAGACTTAAACCTGAAAACCCCACTGGCTTGTAAATACTGTGCATGACTATACACGGCAAGGACATGGGTGTGTGCTAAGCCTCTGCTTCTTCCCCCAATAATTCGCTCCCCCTTTCCATCTAATGCAACTGTGAAATCACCAGAGCAAGACGCAATAAATCTCTGCCTATAATTCTTCTATGCACACAGAGTCATGTTTTCACATTAGTGCCAAAACGAAATTTCTTTGCCAATTTGAATGCACACTTACTGCTCTTTTTTTTTCGGGCCAAGTGAAAATCTCTTTTTACAATTTGAAATCACTTTTACAGACTGACACATTATGAAACCACTATTTTTGATTTATTTAATTGCACGTGTCCAAGCTGTTTTTTTTTCAGACCACCACCATGTGCATTCTCTGTGACTGCCTACACTCCACCAAGGGCAACCAGCCATAGTGATGCTGAATGTATTTGCATTACAGACTTAAACCTGAAAACCCCACTGGCTTGTAAATACTGTGCATGACTATACACGGCAAGGACATGGGTGTGTGCTAAGCCTCTGCTTCTTCCCCCAATAATTCGCTCCCCCTTTCCATCTAATGCAACTGTGAAATCACCAGAGCAAGACGCAATAAATCTCTGCCTATAATTCTTCTATGCACACAGAGTCATGTTTTCACATTAGTCCCAAAACGAAATTTCTTTGCCAATTTGAAAGCACACTTACTGCTCTTTTTTTTTTCGGGCCAAGTGAAAATCTCTTTTTACAATTTGAAATCACTTTTACAGACTGACACATTATGAAACCACTATTTTTGATTTATTTAATTGCACGTGTCCAAGCTGTTTTTTTTTCAGACCACCACCATGTGCATTCTCTGTGACTGCCTACACTCCACCAAGGGCAACCAGCCTTAGTGATGCTGAATGTATTTGCATTACAGACTTAAACCTGAAAACCCCACTGGCTTGTAAATACTGTGCATGACTATACACGGCAAGGACATGGGTGTGTGCTAAGCCTCTGCTTCTTCCCCCAATAATTCGCTCCCCCTTTCCATCTAATGCAACTGTGAAATCACCAGAGCAAGACGCAATAAATCTCTGCCTATAATTCTTCTATGCACACAGAGTCATGTTTTCACATTAGTGCCAAAACGAAATTTCTTTGCCAATTTGAATGCACACTTACTGCTCTTTTTTTTTCGGGCCAAGTGAAAATCTCTTTTTACAATTTGAAATCACTTTTACAGACTGACACATTATGAAACCACTATTTTTGATTTATTTAATTGCACGTGTCCAAGCTGTTTTTTTTTCAGACCACCACCATGTGCATTCTCTGTGACTGCCTACACTCCAGCAAGGGCAACCAGCCTTAGTGATGCTGAATGTATTTGCATTACAGACTTAAACCTGAAAACCCCACTGGCTTGTAAATACTGTGCATGACTATACACGGCAAGGACATGGGTGTGTGCTAAGCCTCTGCTTCTTCCCCCAATAATTCGCTCCCCCTTTCCATCTAATCCAACTGTAAAATCACCAGAGCAAGACGCAATAAATCTCTGCCTATAATTCTTCTATGCACACAGAGTCATGTTTTCACATTAGTCCCAAAACGAAATTTCTTTGCCAATTTGAAAGCACACTTACTGCTCTTTTTTTTTTTCGGGGCAAGTGTAAATCACTTTTACACACTGACACATTATGAAACCACCATGTGTAACTACAACAAAAACAATTCCCATTTCTATTATTCATTTCTTAAGTTACCACATACATCCCCTCTCAAACTGTAAACTCACCTTTAAAATTAGTTAGTTGTGAAAGAAATGTGACACTCAAACAGCAGATTATCAGAGCCAGGATCTCTGTTGTGTTCACCTCTCTTCTCTCAGCAGAACCAGATAATGGCAAACTTTCCCTCTATTTTTCCACACATATACATGTAAGTTTCAAATCTCAGTGCTTCCCCCTTTTTTTCACATGTATTCACACATTTCTATTGGTTGAAAACGAACCCTTTTCCAAAAGTACCCTTCCCCCAACTTGACTTCTGCCTAGTACCCTTCCCCCAACTTGACTTCTGCCTGCTACCATAGCAACAGCTCATGGAACACTGCTGTGTTCAGTTAGGTCAGAAGTTCGACACACAATGTTTCAATTCCACAGAGCAAGAGTGCTTGACTTTTCAAACCTAACAGCAAATCCATAGTACTGTTCTTTGGTTACACATTTTTTTGTACCAATACAAAACATGCTTCTATTAATTTTCACATACAGCCTAGTTTTTATTCTGGAATGGTATGAAACAGCCAATCAGTTCTTTTTGTTTTAAAAAAATATGTATGCCTCCATTTCCAAACTGTCTTTCTTTTCATATTGCCATTCTACTGAAAGACACCTCCTGAGTGCATCCAGTTCTCCTTTGAAGATGTTCACAGTGTGGATTGTAGGGCACAGCTATGTCTTCTGGAGTGAAAAGTTTGCAGAGAAAACAGATATGGTGAGAGACCTTGCTTTGCCAAATGTAGACATTAAATGGATTGGTCAGAGAGGGTTAAAGTGGCACCAATTGATGCCATTGGTGAAATCCTTCATTCAAATCCAACACCCTGACCTCATAATAGTGCACTGTGGTGGCAATGACCTAGGCACTTTGACTGGGGTAGGTCTGGAAATGCTTATGAAGGACACCTTTGCACAACTGTTTACACTTTTCCCTAAAACTGCCTTTGTGTTTTCCAACATATGCCAAAGGCAAAAATGGAACTGGTCCAATCATTTCTGTCCACAGATTGACAAAGCAAGAAAGCACGTCAACAAATCTGTTTCTGCTTTCCTCCGTGACTATGGTATGGGTGCCATTTACCACAACAACTTGCGTTATGACATGCAAGACATTTATAGAGGAGATGGTGTGCACTTCAATGATGAAGGGAACAGAGTCTTCCTCTTGAACCTTAGACTCTGCATCGGTACTTACTTGTAGGTACCACTAAAAAAATGACTTCATAAACACAACAGCTCTTTTTAGAGCTCCCTAATTTCTAAACTCTTAAATCTGCTTTTCATTTATTTATTTTTATTTTTTTTACCGTACGCTTACCGTAAGCTTACCGTACGCGTACCCCGTGATTTTTTTTAAAATCAATAAATGTTTTTTTTGTACTTTTCTGTCCTTCTTTGACCCCCTTACAATTGTTAGGGGGTCTGTAACTCTCCTCATTGCCCCCTTTCCTTGTTTTCACTCTTTTTTTTCAGAGTGAAATACACAAAATGGCGGCCGCCGCTTCCTGGTTTCGGCCGATTCGAATGTTTACTAAGATCTAAGAGCCAATCAGAATCGCGCTCGCGCACGCCACCGTACGCTTACCGTAAGCGTACGGTAAGCGTACCCTAAGCGGGCTCAGATATATATATTGATTTAAAGGCTATTTTCTCAGAATCTACTGAACAGATTTACACCAAACCTACAAAAGGCACTTCCTTGACCTAGGGACTACCTCTCTGCAAAATTTTGAGTAATTCTGTTCAGCCGTTCGGGCTGTAGCTCGTTCTAAAGGTCCTATGGAAAAATGCATGGGAAAAACGCGTTTTGGGACCCCCCTTTTATCTCAGCCCCCGCTTGACGGATCCCCCCGAGACTTTCAGGGTAGGAGCGGAGCGTAGCGCCCCACCTATTTTGAGAAATTCGCGAGGATTCGTCGACCGGCGCCAAAGTTATTCAAAATAGAATGTTGAGGTTTTCCTATGGAAACGTGGTCCTAACTATAACTACCTACTGGCGACCGCCAGTAGGTATATATATATATATATATATATATATATATATATATATATATATATATATATGTATATATATATATATATATATATATATATATATATATATATATGTATATATATTACCTACTGGCGGTCGCCAGTAGGTAGTTAT
Organism: Triturus cristatus; assembly: GCF_964204655.1. Classification (NCBI taxonomy): domain Eukaryota; kingdom Metazoa; phylum Chordata; class Amphibia; order Caudata; family Salamandridae; genus Triturus; species Triturus cristatus. Next base: position 502,986,722 of record NC_140594.1, on the reverse strand, counting down.
AGTTAGGACCCTGTTTCCATAGGAAATCCGCAACATTCTATTTTGAATAACTTTGGCTCCGGTCGACGAATCCTCGCGAATTTCTCAAAATAGGTGGGGCGCTACGCTCCGCTCCTACCCTGAAAGTCTCGGGGGGATTCGTCAAGCGGGGGCTGAGATAAAAGGGGGGTCCCAAAACGCGTTTTTCCCATGCATTTTTCCATAGGACCTTTAGACAGGGCTACAGCCCGAACGGCTGAACAGAATTACTAGAAATTTGGCAGAGAGGTAGTCCTCAGGTCAAGGAAGTGCCTTTTGTAGGTTTGGTGTAAATCTGTTCAGTAGATTCTGAGAAAATAGCCTTTAAATCAATATATATATCTGAGCCAGCTTACGGTACGCTTACCGTAAGCTTACCGTACGCGTACGGTGGCGTGCGCGAGCGCGATTCTGATTGGCTGTTACATCTAAGTAAACATTCGAATCGGTCGAAACCAGGAAGCGGCGGCCGCCATTTTCTCTCTCGCACTCTGAGGGGGGGGGCTGTAAACAAAGGCAAAAAACATATAAAGGGGCTGTTTAGACAGCGCCCATGCACATAGCCATGATAGTTGAGTCCTCAAAGATCCCCCAAGGCCAAAAACGGTAAATTTTTATTTTTTGAAAATTTCGCCGATTACGCTTACCGTACGCGTACGGTGCGCTTACGCTAAAAATTTTAATAAAAAAAAAAAACACTCTCTGTGCATGGCATATTATTGTCATCACTTACAAATTAAATTTAACAGATTACCTAACACAAGGAAGCGCATAATATGTCCTCCATGTGCGCACGGTGCGTAACGTGGGCACGCGGTGCGCATAGCGCACCGCGTGCCCACCTTGCGTGTACGGCACTAACTGCGTAAAGTGGGCGCTTCGCGCACCGCGTGCTCACTGTGCGCGCACGGTGCGCAAAGCGCACCGTGCACGCACGGAACGAACTGCGTTAAGTGGGCGTGCACGCCACGAATGGCGTAAAGTAACTTAGCATTTAAAAAACTGTACAAATTCACTGAAAAAACCATAGGTTTCACACACGTTATAGTTGGGAATTAGCATTTAAAAAACCTTGCTAATTCAATGAAAAAACCATAGGTTTCACACATGTTATAGTTAAGGAAAAGTAGGTCGCACACCGCTCGTCACACCAGCAAGTTGCCCCAAAGGACTGTGGGAAATGTAGTGGCGACGGCGGGTACGCCTATGCCACAAAATGTAAATAGAACAGTATGTGTATGCGTTAGCCATCCCTGGACACGTGTTTCGAGGTAGTTGCCTCTCGTCAGCAGGGAGCAGGTCAGTGTAAAGGGGTGCCGCGTGGACTGCCAAATGTAATTAAAAGCAGGTCAAGTACCTCTCCTGGCGCGCAGGTGCAGACTCAAGGCTCGTCAGCCCGTTGGCTTAAGGAAGCCGTTTAAATTGAGGAAAAGTAGGTCGCACACCGCTCGTCACACCAGCAAGTTGCCCCAAAGGACTGTGGGAAATGTAGTGGCGACGGCGGGTACGCCTATGCCACAAAATGTAAATAGAACAGTATGTGTATGCGTTAGCCATCCCTGGACACGTGTTTCGAGGTAGTTGCCTCTCGTCAGCAGGGAGCAGGTCAGTGTAAAGGGGTGCCGCGTGGACTGCCAAATGTAATTAAAAGCAGGTCAAGTACCTCTCCTGGCGCGCAGGTGCAGACTCAAGGCTCGTCAGCCCGTTGGCTTAAGGAAGCCGTTTAAATTGAGGAAAAGTAGGTCGCACACCGCTCGTCACACCAGCAAGTTGCCCCAAAGGACTGTGGGAAATGTAGTGGCGACGGCGGGTACGCCTATGCCACAAAATGTAAATAGAACAGTATGTGTATGCGTTAGCCATCCCTGGACACGTGTTTCGAGGTAGTTGCCCCTCGTCAGCAGGGAGCAGGTCAGTGTAAAGGGGTGCCGCGTGGACTGCCAAATGTAATTAAAAGCAGGTCAAGTACCTCTCCTGGCGCGCAGGTGCAGACTCAAGGCTCGTCAGCCCGTTGGCTTAAGGAAGCCGTTTAAATTGAGGAAAAGTAGGTCGCACACCGCTCGTCACACCAGCAAGTTGCCCCAAAGGACTGTGGGAAATGTAGTGGCGACGGCGGGTACGCCTATGCCACAAAATGTAAATAGAACAGTATGTGTATGCGTTAGCCATCCCTGGACACGTGTTTCGAGGTAGTTGCCTCTCGTCAGCAGGGAGCAGGTCAGTGTAAAGGGGTGCCGCGTGGACTGCCAAATGTAATTAAAAGCAGGTCAAGTACCTCTCCTGGCGCGCAGGTGCAGACTCAAGGCTCGTCAGCCCGTTGGCTTAAGGAAGCCGTTTAAATTGAGGAAAAGTAGGTCGCACACCGCTCGTCACACCAGCAAGTTGCCCCAAAGGACTGTGGGAAATGTAGTGGCGACGGCGGGTACGCCTATGCCACAAAATGTAAATAGAACAGTATGTGTATGCGTTAGCCATCCCTGGACACGTGTTTCGAGGTAGTTGCCTCTCGTCAGCAGGGAGCAGGTCAGTGTAAAGGGGTGCCGCGTGGACTGCCAAATGTAATTAAAAGCAGGTCAAGTACCTCTCCTGGCGCGCAGGTGCAGACTCAAGGCTCGTCAGCCCGTTGGCTTAAGGAAGCCGTTTAAATTGAGGAAAAGTAGGTCGCACACCGCTCGTCACACCAGCAAGTTGCCCCAAAGGACTGTGGGAAATGTAGTGGCGACGGCGGGTACGCCTATGCCACAAAATGTAAATAGAACAGTATGTGTATGCGTTAGCCATCCCTGGACACGTGTTTCGAGGTAGTTGCCTCTCGTCAGCAGGGAGCAGGTCAGTGTAAAGGGGTGCCGCGTGGACTGCCAAATGTAATTAAAAGCAGGTCAAGTACCTCTCCTGGCGCGCAGGTGCAGACTCAAGGCTCGTCAGCCCGTTGGCTTAAGGAAGCCGTTTAAATTGAGGAAAAGTAGGTCGCACACCGCTCGTCACACCAGCAAGTTGCCCCAAAGGACTGTGGGAAATGTAGTGGCGACGGCGGGTACGCCTATGCCACAAAATGTAAATAGAACAGTATGTGTATGCGTTAGCCATCCCTGGACACGTGTTTCGAGGTAGTTGCCTCTCGTCAGCAGGGAGCAGGTCAGTGTAAAGGGGTGCCGCGTGGACTGCCAAATGTAATTAAAAGCAGGTCAAGTACCTCTCCTGGCGCGCAGGTGCAGACTCAAGGCTCGTCAGCCTGTTGGCTTAAGGAAGCCGTTTAAATTGAGGAAAAGTAGGTCGCACACCGCTCGTCACACCAGCAAGTTGCCCCAAAGGACTGTGGGAAATGTAGTGGCGACGGCGGGTACGCCTATGCCACAAAATGTAAATAGAACAGTATGTGTATGCGTTAGCCATCCCTGGACACGTGTTTCGAGGTAGTTGCCTCTCGTCAGCAGGGAGCAGGTCAGTGTAAAGGGGTGCCGTGTGGACTGCCAAATGTAATTAAAAGCAGGTCAAGTACCTCTCCTGGCGCGCAGGTGCAGACTCAAGGCTCGTCAGCCCGTTGGCTTAAGGAAGCCGTTTAAATTGAGGAAAAGTAGGTCGCACACCGCTCGTCACACCAGCAAGTTGCCCCAAAGGACTGTGGGAAATGTAGTGGCGACGGCGGGTACGCCTATGCCACAAAATGTAAATAGAACAGTATGTGTATGCGTTAGCCATCCCTGGACACGTGTTTCGAGGTAGTTGCCTCTCGTCAGCAGGGAGCAGGTCAGTGTAAAGGGGTGCCGCGTGGACTGCCAAATGTAATTAAAAGCAGGTCAAGTACCTCTCCTGGCGCGCAGGTGCAGACTCAAGGCTCGTCAGCCCGTTGGCTTAAGGAAGCCGTTTAAATTGAGGAAAAGTAGGTCGCACACCGCTCGTCACACCAGCAAGTTGCCCCAAAGGACTGTGGGAAATGTAGTGGCGACGGCGGGTACGCCTATGCCACAAAATGTAAATAGAACAGTATGTGTATGCGTTAGCCATCCCTGGACACGTGTTTCGAGGTAGTTGCCTCTCGTCAGCAGGGAGCAGGTCAGTGTAAAGGGGTGCCGCGTGGACTGCCAAATGTAATTAAAAGCAGGTCAAGTACCTCTCCTGGCGCGCAGGTGCAGACTCAAGGCTCGTCAGCCCGTTGGCTTAAGGAAGCCGTTTAAATTGAGGAAAAGTAGGTCGCACACCGCTCGTCACACCAGCAAGTTGCCCCAAAGGACTGTGGGAAATGTAGTGGCGACGGCGGGTACGCCTATGCCACAAAATGTAAATAGAACAGTATGTGTATGCGTTAGCCATCCCTGGACACGTGTTTCGAGGTAGTTGCCTCTCGTCAGCAGGGAGCAGGTCAGTGTAAAGGGGTGCCGCGTGGACTGCCAAATGTAATTAAAAGCAGGTCAAGTACCTCTCCTGGCGCGCAGGTGCAGACTCAAGGCTCGTCAGCCCGTTGGCTTAAGGAAGCCGTTTAAATTGAGGAAAAGTAGGTCGCACACCGCTCGTCACACCAGCAAGTTGCCCCAAAGGACAAGGGGCAACTTGCTGGTGTGACGAGCAGTGTGCGACCAACTTTTGCATAATTTATTACGGCTCCCTTGAGCCAACGGGCTGACGAGCCTTGGATCTGCACCTGCGCGCCATGAGAGGTACTTGACCTGTTTTAATTACATTTTGGCAGTCCACACGGCACCCCTTTACACTGACCTGCTCCCTGCTGACGAGAGGCAACTACCTCGAAACACGTGTCCAGGGATGGCTAACGCAACACATACTGTTCTTGTTACACATCGTGGCATAGGCGTACCCGCCGTCGCCACTACATTTACCACAGTCCTTTGGGGCAACTTGCTGGTGTGACGAGCAGTGTGCGACCAACTTTTGCATAATTTATTACGGCTCCCTTGAGCCAACGGGCTGACGAGCCTTGGATCTGCACCTGCGCGCCATGAGAGGTACTTGACCTGTTTTAATTACATTTTGGCAGTCCACACGGCACCCCTTTACACTGACCTGCTCCCTGCTGACGAGAGGCAACTACCTCGAAACACGTGTCCAGGGATGGCTAACGCAACACATACTGTTCTTTTTACACATCGTGGCATAGGCGTACCCGCCGTCGCCACTACATTTACCACAGTCCTTTGGGGCAACTTGCTGGTGTGACGAGCAGTGTGCGACCAACTTTTGCATAATTTATTACGGCTCCCTTGAGCCAACGGGCTGACGAGCCTTGGATCTGCACCTGCGCGCCATGAGAGGTACTTGACCTGTTTTAATTACATTTTGGCAGTCCACACGGCACCCCTTTACACTGACCTGCTCCCTGCTGACGAGAGGCAACTACCTCGAAACACGTGTCCAGGGATGGCTAACGCAACACATACTGTTCTTTTTACACATCGTGGCATAGGCGTACCCGCCGTCGCCACTACATTTACCACAGTCCTTTGGGGCAACTTGCTGGTGTGACGAGCAGTGTGCGACCAACTTTTGCATAATTTATTACGGCTCCCTTGAGCCAACGGGCTGACGAGCCTTGGATCTGCACCTGCGCGCCATGAGAGGTACTTGACCTGTTTTAATTACATTTTGGCAGTCCACACGGCACCCCTTTACACTGACCTGCTCCCTGCTGACGAGAGGCAACTACCTCGAAACACGTGTCCAGGGATGGCTAACGCAACACATACTGTTCTTTTTACACATCGTGGCATAGGCGTACCCGCCGTCGCCACTACATTTACCACAGTCCTTTGGGGCAACTTGCTGGTGTGACGAGCAGTGTGCGACCAACTTTTGCATAATTTATTACGGCTCCCTTGAGCCAACGGGCTGACGAGCCTTGGATCTGCACCTGCGCGCCATGAGAGGTACTTGACCTGTTTTAATTACATTTTGGCAGTCCACACGGCACCCCTTTACACTGACCTGCTCCCTGCTGACGAGAGGCAACTACCTCGAAACACGTGTCCAGGGATGGCTAACGCAACACATACTGTTCTTTTTACACATCGTGGCATAGGCGTACCCGCCGTCGCCACTACATTTACCACAGTCCTTTGGGGCAACTTGCTGGTGTGACGAGCAGTGTGCGACCAACTTTTGCATAATTTATTACGGCTCCCTTGAGCCAACGGGCTGACGAGCCTTGGATCTGCACCTGCGCGCCATGAGAGGTACTTGACCTGTTTTAATTACATTTTGGCAGTCCACACGGCACCCCTTTACACTGACCTGCTCCCTGCTGACGAGAGGCAACTACCTCGAAACACGTGTCCAGGGATGGCTAACGCAACACATACTGTTCTTTTTACACATCGTGGCATAGGCGTACCCGCCGTCGCCACTACATTTACCACAGTCCTTTGGGGCAACTTGCTGGTGTGACGAGCAGTGTGCGACCAACTTTTACATGTTATAGTTAGCTGGAAATTTTACTGATAAAAAACTAATGAAATTCCCCCGTTATAGTTACTGTAGGCAACTATAACTCACGCGACCGCAATCCTCTGCTGATGACATATGTGTCTTTATGAAAAAAAAATATTTGTAATATATGTATAGCTAAAATTTAATGGAAGAAGACATGGGCAAATAAGTGTCTAAATACAGTATTAGCATCAGCAGAGGATTGCGGTCGCGTGAGTTATAGTTGCCTACAGTAACTATAACGGGGGAATTTCATTGGTTTTTTATCAGTAAAATTTCCAGCTAACTATAACATGTGTGAAACCTATGGTTTTTTCATTGAATTAGCAAGGTTTTTTAAATGCTAATTCCTAACTATAACGTGTGTGAAACCTATGGTTTTTTCAGTGAATATATATATATATATATATATATATATATATATATATATATATATAATCTACTGGCGGTCGCCAGTAGATAGTTATAGTTAGGACCGTGTTTCCATAGGAAATCCGCAACATTCTATTTGGAATAACTTTGGCGCCGGTTGACGAATCCTCGCGAAATTTTCAAAAGAGGTGGGGCTCTCCGCTCCACTCGTACCCTAAAAGTCTCGGGGGGATTCGTCAAGTGGGAGCTGAGAAAAAAGGGGGGTCCCAAAACACGTTTTTCCCATGCATTTTTCCATAGGGACCTTTAGTCCAAGGTACAGCCCAAACGGCTGAACAGAATTATTTGAAATTTGGCAAAGAGAAAGTCCTCAGGTCAGGGATGTGCCTTTTGCATATCTGGAGTCAATCTGTTCAGTAGTTCCTGAGAAAATTGCAGTTAAAAGTACATACATATCTATAGCCGTGCACCGTACGCGTACCGTACGCGCACCGTATGCATACCGTACGCGCACGCTTCCGTGCGCGAGCGTAATTCTGATTGGTGGTTACAGGACAGTAAACATTCCAGTCGGTCGAAATCAGGAAGTGTCGGCCGCTATTTTGTGTGTCTCGCACTGAAAAACAAAGGTGAAGAACGTGAAAAGGGGGCAAGGTAGAGAGTTGCAGACCCCCTAGCCTTTGTCAGGGGGTCCAAGAAGGACCCAGAAGTGTGAAAAAGAATTTTTTTTTTTTTTTTAAATCGCGGGGTACGCGTACTGTGCGCGTACGGCGGTGAATTTTTTTTTAAAAAAAATTGAATTAAAAATCAAAATTAAATGTTTAGATGTTAGTTGGCTCTAAAAAGAGCTGTTGTGTTTATGAAGTGTTTTTTTGGTACCTACAAGTAAGTACGATGCAGAGTCTAAAGTTCAAGAGGAAGACTCTGTTACCTTCATCATTGAAATGTACACCGTCTCCTCTATAAATGTCTTGCATGTTGTAACGCAAGTTGTTGTGGTATATAGAACCCATACCATAGTCTCTGAGGAAAGCAGAAACAGACTTATTGACGTGCTTTCTTGCTTTGTCAATCTGCGGACAAAATTGGTTGGACCAGTTCCACTTTTGCCTTTGGCATATATTAGAATATACAAAGGCACTTTTTGGAGAAAGTGACATCAATTGCACAAAGGTATCCTTAATAAGCATTTCCAGACCTACCCCAGTTAAAGTGCCTAGGTCATTTCCACCACAGTGCACAATAATAAGGTTAGGCTGTGGGAGATGTAGAAAGGTTTTCACCAAAGGCATTAATTGGTGCCACTTTAACCCTCTCTGACCAATCCATTTAATGTCCACATGTGGCAAAGCAAGGTATTTCACAATACCTCTTTTTTCTGCAAACTTTTCACTCCAGAAGACATAGCTATGACCTGCAATCCACACTGTGAACATCTTTCAAGGAGATCTGGATGCGCTCAGAAGGTGTCTTTCAGTTGAATGGCAATATGAAAAGAAAGATAGTTGTAAAATGGAGGCTAACATACTTTTTTTTTTTTTTAAAAGAACTGATTGGCTGATTCAAACCATTTTACAGTTAAAACTAGGCTGTATGTTTAGATTTTTACAAGCATGTTTTGTATTGGTTCAGAAAAATGTGTACCCACAGAACATTACTTTGGATTTGCTGTTAGGTTTGAAAAGTCAAGCACTCTTGCTCTAAGGATTAGAAACATTGTGTGTTGAACTTATGACCTCTCTGCTCACACCAGTGTTCCATGACCTGTTGCTATGGTAGCAGGCAGAAATCATGTTGGGGGAAGGGATCATTTGGAAAGGGTTGAAATGTCCAACCAATAGAAATGTGTGTTTCCATTTGAAAAAAATGTGGGAAGCACTGTGATTTGGAGTTAACATTTATCTGTGTGAAAAAAGAGAGGGAAACATTGCCATTAACTGGTTCTGGTGTGAGGAGAGAGGTGTACAGCTCAGAGACTGTTGCTGTGATAATCTGCTATTTGAGTGCCACATTTCATTCTCAACTAACTACTTTTAAAGGTGAGTTATGAATTTGAGAGGGGATGTATGTGGTGCATTTTGATATAAATAATAGAAATGTGATTCTTCTTTTAAAGTTGTGTTTCACATTTTGTGTTTTGGGAGATATTTAACTGTCTTGAACTTGTAAGATATTATTGATTATGTCTTCACCATGAGTTAAGGTGTACTGGTAGCACCCAGGAATATTGTTTTCTGCCTAGAATCACACCATGAGTCTGTGTGCACACAGGAATTGTTATCAGAGATTTAATGTGTGTTGCTCTTGCTCTGTTAGCCTTGCACTCGCAGGAAAGGGGCAGCTTGTTTTCTTGAACTGTGATGGTTAGCATTCAGCAGAAATCACTTTCTCACAAATGAGAGGCAAATGCTAACACATTTGAAATTAACATGGTACATTTTCCTTCCACTTTTAAAGTTGTGTTTTACATTTTATGGTAAGCAAGATATTTAAGTGCCTTGAACTTGTAAGATATTATGGAGTATGTCTTCTCCAAGAGTTAAGGTGTCCTGGTATCACCCAGGAATACTGTTTTCTGCCTAGAATCACACAATGAGTCTGTGTGCACAAAGGAATTGTTGTCAGAGATTTAATTTGTGTTGGTCTGGTTCTGTAAGAATGGCATTCGTAGGAAAGGGGCAGCTTGTTTTTTAGAACTGTGATGGTTTGTATTCAGCATAAAACAGTATCTCACAAATGGGAGGCAAATGCTAACACATTTGAAATTGATATGGTAGATTTTACTTTTAATCATGCAATGGGTAAGGTTGTTCCTACATGTACAAAACTCCAATTAACCCTTACCACACATGTACTTTTATATACATCACTCCAATGTTTATGCTGTTGTGGAAGCATCCATGCACATGTCTATTGTAACTGAAAATACACAGTCTGCAGAAGCAGACTCTTAGCACACACCCAGCTGCTTATCCTGTACTATCATGCTTAGTATTCACAACTGTGTGGTGTTTCAGATAGTAGTGAGTAACGCTAATACATTCAACATCACCAAGGCTCATTTCCTTTGCTGGAGTGTAGTCAGTCACCCAGGTTACACATGTTCATGGTCTCAAAAAGCTGTTTGGGCATGTGCTCTTTTCTGCTTTTGAAAACTATAATGAAAATATGTTAGACTGTTAGAGTAATTATCACTTGCTCTACCACAGTAGTAAGTGTGCTTTCAAATTGCAAATCAAATTTCGTTTTCTGCCTAGAATCTCACCATGAGTCTGTGCGCACACAGGAATTGTTGTCAGAGATTCAATTCGTGTTACTCTGGTTCTTTTAGAATTGCATTCGTAGGAAAGGGGAAGCTTGTTTTCATGAACTGTGTTGGTTAGCATTCAGCCCAAATTAATATGTCACAAATGAGAGGGCAATGCTAACACATTTGAAATCAACATGGTAGATTTTCCTTCCACTCGTGCAATGGGTCATGTAGTTCCTACATGTTCAAAACTCCTATTAACTCTTACCACACATGTAGTCTTACATTTATGTCTTCAGTGTTTATGCAGTTGTGCAAGCGTCCATGCAGATCTGTCTTGCACCTGACAGTAGACAGTCTCCAGAAGCACACTCTTAGCAGAGAGCAAGCTGTTTCTCCTGTACTGTCATGCTTACTATTCAGCAGTGTGTGGTGTTTCAGATAGCAGTGAGTAACGCTAATAAATTCAACATCACCAAGGCTCATTTCCTTTGCTGTAGTGTAGTACGTCATCCAGGTTACACATGTTCATGGTCTCAAAAAGCTGTTTGGACATGTGCTCTTTTCTGTTTCTGAAAACTATAATGAAAATGTGTCAGACTGTTAGAGTAATTATCACTTGCTCTACCACAGTAGTAAGTGTGCTTTCAAATTGCAAATCAAATTTCGTTTTCTGCCTAGAATCACACCATGAGTCTGTGCGCACACAGAAATTGTTGTCAGAGATTCAATTCGTGTTACTCTGGTTCTTTTAGAATTACATTCGTAGGAAAGGGGAAGCTTGTTTTCATGAACTGTGTTGGTTAGCATTCAGCCCAAATTAATATGTCACAAATGAGTGGGCAATGCTAACACATTTGAAATCAACATGGTAGATTTTCCTTCCACTCGTGCAATGGGTCATGTAGTTTGTACATGTTCAAAAGTCCTATTAACCCTTACCACACATGTAGTCTTACATACATGTCTCCAGTGTTTATGCAGTTGTGTAAGCGTCCATGCAGATCTCTCTTGCACCTGACAGTAGACAGTCTCCAGAAGCACACTCTTAGCAGAGAGCAAGCTGTTTCTCATGTACAGTCATGCTTACTATTCAGCACTGTGTGGTGTTTCAGATAGCAGTGAGTAACGCTAATACATTGAACATCACCAAGGCTCATTTCCTTTGTTAGAGTGTAGTACGTCATCCAGGTTACACATGTTCATGGTCTCAAAAAGCTGTTTGGACATGTGCTCTTTTCTGTTTCTGAAAACTATAATGAAAATGTGTCAGACTGTTAGAGTAATTATCACTTGCTCTACCACTGTAGTAAGTGTGCTTTCAAATTGCAAATCAAATTTCGTTTTCTGCCTAGAATCACACCATGAGTCTGTGCGCACACAGGAATTGTTGTCAGAGATTTAATTTGTGTTACTCTGGTTCTTTTAGAATTGCATTCGTAGGAAAGGGGAAGCTTTAATTCGTGTTGGTTTTATTGTGTTTTTCACTCGTACGAAAGGGGCAGATAGTATTATAAGATTTGAAAAGCTCAAAAAAATATAGTAATATATTTAAATTATATAAAGGTATTTTTTTTTAGTTTCTTTCAGGTATTGCTGAACAACAGTGAAATAAATTAAAGATGCCTATAAAATCAAGAAAGAGAAAAGAACAGAAAAAAACATTTATATTTGAAGACAACTGAAGGACCCAAATTAGTTGAAGATCCTCATGTTGGAACAAAGAAAAAGTCTTCTGGTAAGCAGACTAAGGATTTTTAAAAAAATATCTTCAAAAAAAGAAAACATTTGAAAAATGTCCCCACTGCAAATAGTGTTTCAAGTAGAAAACAACAGGACAAAAGTGAGAAATTACTAAATGCTAATGTACAATCAGAAGCAATAAAGATTGACTTAAAAAGAAAAACATCATTTAAAGACATTCGTAGAAAAATGTTTCAGAAAAGAGTGATGTCCAATTTGCTAGAGGATGTGAAAAAATATAAGAAGAAAGCGAAATTTTATAAGAGAAAGAAAGATATTTAATCAATTGTAGCTAAGGCTTTAGATTTAAAAAGAAAACTATTCATTTTAATTTTGAACAGGATCCGTACATTAGATAAAATGGTCAATGTAATGAAGTCACAAAGCAAAACGAAATGAGTAGTGAAAAGAAATAACTTTTGTAAAGTGTTTTTAGGAGAATGGATGCATAGTTCAAGTACTGAACCATTTTTTAATGAAGAGAGTTATCTTCAAAATAATAGTTTGCTGCATGCAGTTGACACCAGAGGTCGTGCTTATGAAGTTAAAGATGGTTGTGTAATGGAAAAGGAGAAAATGGTTCCAAGAAATGAGGAAGAAGTGATAGCTGATGAGGTTATGGGGAGACGTCCTAAAGCCCCAGTGTACACTTGGAATTGTAGTAGTATTTGTACTGTACGACAAGAATATATTGATAAATGACGTGAGTTTCTAAGAGAATATAGTAAAAAAAAGTGTTAAACAGAAGATTAAGGTGCTTCAAAGACTAGATCCATGTAGAGTGAGAGAGAATACTGGTTTGCAAGGACATTCTCTGGCTTGTCTTTCTAAGAAAGTTTGCCAAAGTGTTTTTCACCATTTTAGGATGCTGGCAGTTCATCATACTGAAATGAGAAAGTTTGTGAGAAGATTGTATTTTGCTAAAAGTCCAGCACAAAAGTTAAATGAGTTGAATAGGGCTCTGTTCCATGGATCTGTATCAGATGTACAGAAGGTTACTGATGAAATTCAGTTTTGTCACTTTGGTCCGGAACAAGAAAGTGCAGGTAATGACACAGTTATTGAAGAAAATGTGGAAGAGAATGTAGAACCCACTGTTAGTAAAAATGTTGAAGATCAAATGACAAAATTTACTATCATCTCTAATGAAAGACCAAATATTACTTGTATTTGTTGCCGGAGAAGCCATTACAAAATTCAAACAAGAAATGTTGATCTGTATAAAAAAAGTGAAAATGAAGATGATTATAAGTGGAAGGATTTTGCAACATATATATTTCTGGAAAATAGTTTTGATTTGGGTGAAGATCAGCGTATTTGTAAATACTGTTATAACAAGTTAGAAGAAAATAGAATGCCAGCCAGAGCTGTACATCATAATTTAGAATTGGTTGATATTCCTGCAGAACTTTCTGATTTAAATACGTATGAGTCTATACTCATTCAATGTGTCCATCCGTTTCAGACCATAGTGCGTATGGAGCCAAAAACAGGTAAATTACCTCCTTCGGATTTACAAAGAGGTTTAAAAGGAAGAGTTGTCTATTTGCCATTGGATTTGAAAAAAAATCTGGAAACAATTGATGCAGATAGATTGGAAACTGAACCATTAGTTATTCTGGTTAATGGAGTACCAACAAAGAATAAGAAAATTTGACAGGAGCTGGTAGATGTACGAAAAGTACAAAGAGCAAATTTATATTTGAAAAGAAATAATAAATGGTATGGAACAATTTATATGGATGAAGATGAAGAAGTTTTACTACCAGACTCAGGAATACCAGCTGGGCAAATTGAAAAAATGGAGAAGTCAAATGAAGAAGAAATTTATGAACATTTCAGCATACATTGTCTTTATTCAAAAGAAGTTATGGCAAACACTATTGATCTGTTTCAGATGAAAAAAGCACAAGGAACTCCCGTGAGTGTATGGGAGGAGAGCTTGGAAGCTCGTTGTTTTCCCCAGCTGTTTCCTACAGGAAAAGGTGGACGATATGATGAACGTCCAGTACAGATTCCTGCTTCTGAGTATCGGACTACAAGATTATATGCAGAAGATCCAAGATTTCGTCAAAGTATTCCTTATTTGTTCCATCTTTTATTTGAAAGTGACTTGTCTGCACTATCTTATGCAGTAAATCACATTTTAAAAAGTGGAGTACATCTACATAATGTGTCTGCAAAGGATTTTATGAACAAAGTGCAACAGCGAGATGATCATTTGGAATCACAATTGATGAATCTGATGGCTTGTCAGCGTGGAACTAATGAATATTGGCACCGACGCCATGGAGAATTGAAATGTATGTTACGGAATTTAGGAACTCCTACATGGTTTCTCACCCTAAGCTGTGCTGAGTACGCTTGGGATGATCTTCTGGATTTTCTTCGAGAGGCAAATTCAAATATTGAAAACATCCAATACAAGACAGCAGGAGAATTGTGCTCATTGGATCCGGTTAATGTTTGCAGATATTTCAATCATAGATTTGAGGCTATGATGTCCTTCATCTGCAATAAAAAAAATCCACCTCTTGGAGAAGTTGTGGATTTCTTTTGGAGAAAAGAGTACCAAGCAAGAGGTGCTCCTCATATTCATATGCTGTTGTGGATCAAGGATGCCCTAAAATTTGGAACAGATTCTGATAATGCAGTTTTATCTTTCATAGAAGGATATGCAACATGTGCTATACCTAAAAGCACAGAAGAGAAAAACTTAAAAGAGCAAGTTTTACGTTTCCAAAGTCATCGGTGTGGAAAATACTGTCGACGAAAGTACAAGGGTAAAGAAAAATTCTACACAAAATGTCGATTTGGATTTCCACGACCTGTTCTTTCAAAAGGAAGAGTCAACAGTTTTATGTCAGCTGTGCGACATACTATTACAAGAAAATCTCCCAAAAATACGTACAACCTAAGAAGAAAAGAAGAGTCAAAATATATAAATGACTACAACCCAGTCATTTTATCCATGTGGAATGCAAACATGGATATACAGTATGTTGCTGACAATTCTATTGCTGTTGCTCGGTATGTCACATCTTACATCACTAAATCTGAGAAAACGGATTTGAAGGAAATGTGGGAAGAGATTTCTCACGAGAAGACTGTCAGTAAGAAGCTATACAGTTTCAGTTTAAAGATGTTATCGCATCGAGAAATTGGATCCTACGAATGCTCAGATAGGTTATCATCTGCAAGTCTGTACTCCAAATCCAGAAGAATAATTTGGGTAAGTTTAGGCCTTGCAGGAATGCGAAATCGGGTACTGAAATCTGTTGGAGAAATTAAATATTTGGCAGAGAACGACCCGGAAAGTACAGATATTTTGAAATCAAACATGTTGGACACATATTACCCAAAAATAAGTTGTCATCTTGAGAATATGTGTCTCTATGAAGTGCTGCTGAACTACATTTTTACACGGAAAGCCACAGAAGACATCAACAATGGAAAATATAAAGTCATTGGTGAGGAAGGATGTTTGGTGAAGCAAACAAAAGGAAGTGTGATTAATCACAGGAAGCTGAGTTGCGACACTCCTGACAAAAAGGAATTTTACTACTTAGCACTTTTACAGCTGTTTAAACCATGGCGTTCAGAGGATGAATTACTTGGAGATTTTCACAGCTATGAAGACTCCTTTAATACATGTAAAGATACGATTGAATGTAGTACTTTCACAAATTATGTACAAATGTTAAATGAAGAAATTGAACAGGAAGCTACAATTGCAGCTGAAGTAGCTAGAGACAGTTCTCAAGACAGCCAAAGTTCTGGAACGCTCAGTCAAGATCCCCTAGGACAACCAATCGTAGAAAATGAAGCTGCAATAGCAATGACTGAAGTGGAAACAGCTATGAATCAAGCTCAGGAAGATTTATTAGACTTACCAAATTTGGAACAGCAACTGACTGAAGAACAACAACAAATTCATGAAGAAGTCACACAAAAAATTGATCATGGATTACTACATGAAAAGAAAGAGTGCTCATGCACATCATTTGAACCAATCAGGATGTATGTGAGTGGACAAGCTGGAACTGGAAAACGTTTCTTAATTAAAGTCATCAGAAGCTACCTACAGCAAAAAACAGATTCAACTTTGTCTTGTGTTGTTACTGCTCCAACTGGGTTAGCAGCATATAACATAAAAGGAATTACCTTACATCGCTTGCTAATGTTACCAGTGGAGCATGAGAACAAAATAGAATATCACAAGCTAACAGGAGAAGCATGCTTCAAAGTTTCAAGAGTGTTGAAGAAGATGCAAGTTCTCATTATTGATGAGGTAAGCATGGTATCAAACTTAATGCTTGCCTTTGTGCATTTAAGAATGCAGCAAATTCTAAAGAGAGACTATAACGTGTTATTTGGTGGAAAACATGTTATAGTTTTGGGGGATCTTCTACAGCTCACTCCAGTTAATGGACAACCAGTGTTTAATACTGTGACACATGAAGACACGAAGAGGCATTAGGAAGTATTGGTAATGCGAATATTTGGTCATTCTTTGAGTACAAAGAACTCACTACCAATATGAGGTAAGCAAATGATGAAGATTATGCAAGTATTCTGAAAGATATCAGAATTGGACTACTCACAGAAGTTGGCAGAAAAGCATTACAGAGTCGGTTGCTACATAATTTATTTGCAAGTGAAGAAATAGTTGCAGAGAAAATATACCAGAACATTGCAGAAAAAAATACTGTAATCTGCTTAATGCCAACACTACGTGAATGCTCGATATTCAATGAGGAACTTTTGAAATTGGAAAACAAAGAGATTAAGAAAATGGAAGCAGTGGACAAAATTCAGCATGAAGGAATTACTATTACATTAACAGGCAAATTGAAAAATAAATTGGATTCTCTAGAGAAGAACATTTCGAAAACAGCTGGATTAGAAAAAATTCTTTATGTTTGTATGAACTGTCGAGTATTTTTAAGAAGAAATTTGGATGTAGAAAAAGGTTTAGTGAATGGAGCTATGGGTAAAGTTGTGGGTTTTGTGAAATACCAGAAAAAAGATGGGATTGAACTTTTAAAAATAAAATTTGATGAGATTGAAGAGGTTAAAGACATTAGTCGTTGTTCAGTCCGTGTTTTGCTTGTGAAAGACTTATATGTACATAGGAAGCAGTTTCCGTTTTCTCTAGCATATGCTGTAACTATTCACAAATCTCAAGGATTAACTGTAGATAGTGCTTTTGTAAACATTGGTTCTACTGTGTTCAAAGAAGGTATGGCATATGTTGCTTTGTCACGAGTGAAAACATTATCAGCTTTATTCATGATAGACTTTGATGACTCAAAAGTTTGTGCTGATCCAAATTGTGTAAAGGAGTATAATAGATTAAAAAGAACCTATGCTCCTCATTTAGGTCAGTATCCTGTGTTTGAAAAACATGTTGTTTCTCGGAAAAGGAGAATTGAGAATATCTGTAATGAGGATGTACAGAAGAGAAAACAAAAGGAGAGTGATGTGATTGCAAGCAAAAAGAAAAAGGACAATGTTCAAGAGGATGTTGGTTGTCATTTTGAAAATAGCTCTGGTGTCAACTGCTACGCTAATGTAGTGCTGAATGTTGTATTTTATCTTGAAAGTTTGCAAGAGCAGATAATAGTAAATCATGAAAAAAGATTTTGTTCTCTGATGAGTTTTCTTTTTGAGAAGCTGAGTATTGATAAAACTAAAATAGAAAGTGCTTCTGATGTTAGAAAACTTTTAGATGTATGTTCAGGATGTACACAGTTTACTCAAAATGTCCAGCAAGATGCACAGGAATTCTTGATGTATATCCTTATGGTACTGGAAGAAGAAGGGGTAGAAATAGAAAATATGTTTGGTCTCTCTTATAAATGGGAACATAGTTGTGAAAACTGTTTCAACACATGCAGCTCTAATGTTGATTCAGAAAGGTTTATATATTTAACATTACCGGAGACTAAATCAGTGACTTTTAGTAAATTAGTTAAAGATGACAATCACAACATGGAATGTTGTAAATGTAAATCAGACATGTTTTCAACGTTATTTTTAAAGAAATATGGACAGTATGTAATTTTTAGGGGTGTGCGGAATTTGCGAAATTAACTTTCGCAAATTATCGCGAAAATGTTTAAAATTATCGCAAACAAGCGGAAATATCGCGAAGATGCGGAAGTTTTTTTCCGGCATGTTCGCGAGATTTTCTGCATGGTTGCGGGTCGCCAACTTACCCATGTGGTTGCTTGCGGGCGCGGCCATCTTGTTTTGAGTTTTCTCGCGGTGCATGATCGCGAGAAGAAAGACATGATCGCGCGACACATGACGTCACTGCGGGCGCGAACTGTCGCGAGACAGCGCAAATGGCTAAAAACAATACAACATCTCATGGAGAACGGGACCGGATCAAGAAAACTTGTCGGCGAACGCAGGGATTCAGGTCAGGCGATCGCGTGCGCGCGAGAATGTATCATTTTATAGCGCGAGCAAGAAACAAATTATCGCCAAGCTGCGGAAACCGGAATTTTTGACATTTTCGCGCTCTCCGCGGAACGCAAAAATGTCAAATTATCGCAATTTCCGCGAACGGAACGAAATTTTCGCCCAGGCCTAGTAATTTTAATGATGCAACGTTGTAGAGCTGATGGTTCAAAATTGGACACTTTAATAAAGAAGTTTACAGGACATCAATTATCAATATCTGGAAAAACTTTTGTTGCAGTTGCAATAATTTTCCATGATGGAACTTCTATAACTTCTGGTCATTACACAGTTTATCTTAAATGTGAAAAAGGCTGGACACTGTGTAATGATTCTCAATTGATTTTCAAGCAACGTTTGCCTGCAGAATTACAAATTCCTATTTAATTTTTCTGAAACCAAAATATTAGATACAAGTTGCAACATCTGAACAAATCATTTCTGCGAATTTATTGGATTACCATTGGATATTTCATCAAAAAAGAATTTAAAAATTACCATTTGGCCTCATGGAAAGGTAAAAATTTCTCTTGTGGACTTCTTTGACAGATATTATTTTGGTGTATGTGCTTAAGCAACAAGATTTACAGACGATATTTATTGCAAATAGTTATTGTTTTTAGATGATGTTTTTATTAAATATGTTACATTTCTATAAAGGTATGTTTTACTGAGAAGAGATTCAGGGCTTTTTTTAAACAATCTTTCAGATTGTTAATTTTTTTTTTCCGCTGTTAAGTGATGAATGCAATTGGTTTCACGATTTACAGTGAAATTCAATATATTCTGAAAACAGCAAAAAAATGGCAAAACATTGTTTTTTTAAATACGAAAATATGTGTACTGTATTCTAAAATGTATTGTTAAATATTAATACTTTTTTTCTTTTTTCACAGATTGAGAAAGAAAATTTAGGAAAATTAATCCTTTTTTCTAGCAATTAAAAAAACCCATTTATTGATAATTAAGATATTTTGTTGGTCAGGTAAGTTTGAAATATGTGTATTTATCACACATTTACTTTCATACTCCCTTTTTTTCACTTCTCCTCAGTCTGCTTTTCACATTTCCCTTGTGGTCCCTCAAGTACCTCAAAGGGTGAAATAAAGATTTTATTTAAAAAAAATGTTTAAAAAATTGGTGCGCGTACCGTGCGCGCACGGTAGAATTATTTTTTAAAAAAAGTGATTAAATTTTTTTTTAAAAATTGTGAGGTAAGGTGGCTCTTAAAAGAGCCGTTGTGTTAATACAGGGACAGAGGAAGGAAAGAATGGCAATATTATAAGGTACCGCACTTGTGCTGCTCTATCTTATTGTCTATTAGAGGAATACTAGACTCCCCAAATGCAATAAGAGAGTAGCAAGTATTGCACCTTATATGTACTCTCTGAAACCAAGGGTAAATGTCCAGAGGAGCAGAAGAGGGTGACGCTCCCACCGCAGAGGAAGTGCTCGGCTGAGCTGCCGAAGATGTACTCGGCTGAGCAGCTGCGGATGTGCTCGGTTGAGCTGCTGAAGGGGTTGCTGCAGTAGCTCGAGCAAAAGTCTTGGGATGTACATCCCCAATGTGTCTGAACATAGTGAAGATTCCAAAAGAGTACTTCTTCTTTGGATCTCCTCTAGACAAGACACACCCACAAAGTTTGCAGGTGACTAATGGAGCATTGACTTTCTTCTGCCCCTCTGGAAATGTAAAATATTGCCAGACAAAAGAATCCTTCTGTTTCCTCTTTCTCTGTCTGATAATGCTGTCCTGCTCACTCCCAGAAGAGGACTGCTGCTCTGCCTTTGTATCCCAAAGACACTTCAGCTCCTTCTCCTAGGGAATCACAAGCAATAATGATGGGAATGGGTGTGGTGTTGGAAGTTTCTGGAAATGAAAGAATTTTAAACCAATGAAAAGTGTTGTTTCTGGATCACATGACCTACCGTGCGCGCTCCGTACGCTTACCGTACGCGCACGGTAAAAGTACGCATGCGCGTACGTAGGACGCGGGCACGCGCGCATGTGCATTGGAGGCACGCGCGCATGCGCGTACGGCGGTTCCGCGCAAGGTGCACGCGCGCATGCGAAAAAAATAAAACGCGCGCATGCGCATAGGAAGCAAGCGCATACGCGTAGCAGACGAAGTACGGATGCGTACGTAAATCGCGTACACATGCGCACACGGAGCATAGATATTACGTACGCGCACCATACTTATAGCGTACCGTGCGCGTACCGTAAGCTTACCGTACGCGCACGGTAAAAAATCCTAAAAAAAAAAAAAACGTTTAAAGGTTTGTAGAAGATATTAACTATGTTGTTCAACTATATCTAAACATTTATTTAAAAAAGGTGAACCATTCCATATTGCAGGATACAGTAAATCTATGATTATATACATAGGTAGCATATTGTTTAAAAAAAATTCTCAAAAGAAATAATAAAAAAATAAAATTGGATTACCCAACGAAACCTTGCAAATTCATTTAAAAAAAAAAAAACTTTTCTTTTCACGTTATAGTTAGGAATTAGCATTTAAAAAACTTTGCAAATTCACTGAAAAAACCATAGGTTTCACACACGTTATAGTTAGGAATTAGTATTTAAAAAACCTTGCAAATTCACTGAAAAAACCATAGGTTTCACACACGTTATAGTTAGGAATTAGCATTTAAAAAACCTTGCAAATTCACTGAAAAAGCCATAGGTTTCACACATGTTATAGTTAGCTGGACATTTCGCTCGTAAAAAACCCTGGAAATTCCCCCGTTATAGTTAGTTCAGCTAACTATAACTCGCGCGCCCGCAATCCACTGCTGATGACGTCACATATTACATCACTCATGACATGGTCAGTGACATCACTCATGACATCACTTTGAATATATATCTAAATAAAACATATTTAAAATTTACAGAAACACACATTCACTGGATGATGTCATCAGTGATGTCATTTGAGATGTCATCAGTGATGTCACTGACCAAGTCATGAATGATGTAATATGTGACATCATCAGCAGAGCATTGTGGGGGCTCTAATTATAGTTAGCTGAACTAACTATAACGGCCGAATTTCTCTGGTTTTGTACGAGTGAAATGTCAAACTAACTATAACGTCCATGAAACCTATGTTTTTTTCAGTGAATTTCTAAGGTTTCTTTAAATGCTAATTTCTAACTATAACGCCCCTGAAACCTATGGTTTTTTCACTGAATATATATATATATATTCACTGAAAAAACCATAGGTTTCACACATGTTATAGTTAGCTGGACATTTCACTCGTAAAAAACCAATGAAATTCCCCCGTTATAGTTAGTTCAGCTAACTATAACTCGGGCGCCCGCAATCCACTGCTGATGACGTCACATATTACATCACTCATGACATGGTCAGTGACATCACTCATGACATCACTGATGACATCTCAAATGATATCACTGATGACATCACTGATGACATCATCCATTGAGTATGTGTTTCTGAACAATTTTAATATGTTTAATATATAAAGGGAAAGGCCTGTTGAAGAATGAGTGGGAGTACAAGTGTGTAAATGGATGATTTTCTGTGGTGCGTAACTGACTCTATAAGTGAGTCATTAAATGTATCTTACTGCAGACTAGTGACTAAACTGTGTAAATGTTTGTATGTGTCTGTATGTTGGTGTATAAGTGGCGGCATGGTTTTGTGAATACCTATATAAGTGTCTATATGAGTTATTGATTGCTTGTCTCAGTATCTGTATGGGTTCCTGAGTGTTTGTGTAGGTAGGGTGTGTGTGACTCTATGCATAGATGTTTGAGTGGGTGATTCTATGGGTGCATGGTTTTAAGAGTGCATCTGTGATGGACTGTATGGTTGAGTGAGTGTATGTATGGGTGTGTTAGGGATTGAATGTATATCTCAGTGGTACATTTGTGACTAACTACATATGTGAAAGGCAGTATATATGCGTGTAAGAGTATATAAGTGGGTGGATGTGAGAGGGTGTGATTGTGAGAGTGACTGTATGGATGAGTGTGTGCTTGTATCAATGATTCTATAAGAGCGTAAGAATGTGATACTATTTTTATGAGTAAGTGAACTTGAGTGTGTATAACCGCATAGGTGAGTAAATGGGAGGGTGATTATTTGCATGACTGAGTAGGTGTGAGAGTACCTCTATGGATGATTGGTAGTGTGTGAGTGTCTATATAGGTGTATAAATGCATATGATAGTTTTGTATGGAGTGACTGTAAGTATGAGTGACTGTACAGGTGAATGAGTGGAGGTGTATGTAGACCTAAGAGTTAATAAGTGGGTATGTAGTTATTGGTATTGCAGTATGTTTGGTTTTGAGAATGGAACTCTTAAATTTTGAGTCGGTGTATCAAAGGTTATATTAGGGTGTGAGAAGATATGGTAATTTATCACATAGATGATGTCATCAGTGATGTCATCAGTGATGTCATTTGAGATGTCATCAGTGATGTCATGAGTGATGTCACTGACCATGTCATGAGTGATGTAATATGTGACGTCATCAGCAGTGGATTGCGGGCACGCGAGTTATAGTTAGCTGAACTAACTATAACGGGGGAATTTCATTGTTTTTTTACGAGTGAAATGTGTGAAACCTATGGTTTTTTCAGTGAATTTGCAAGATTTTTTAAATGCTAATTCCTAACTATAACTTGTGTGAAACCAATGGTTTTTTCAGTGACTTTGCAAGGTTTTTTAAATGCTAATTCCTAACTATAACGTGTGTGAAACCTATGTTTTTTTTTAGTGAATTTGCAAGGATTTTTAAATGCTAATTCCTATCTATAACGTGTGTGAAACCTATGGTTTTTTAAGTGAATTTGCAAGGTTATTTAAATGCTAATTTATGAATGTATTATTATATTTTTTAAATATTTATTTTACAATAAGCTACCTATATATATAGTTATAGATTAACTTTATCCTGTAATATGGAATGGCTCAGGTTTTTTTTTTTATTTGGATAGAGTTGAACAGCATAGTTAATATCTTCTATAAACTTATAAACACTTTTAATTAAAAAAAAAAAAAATTAAGTGCTTTTGACCGTGCGCGCACGGTGCACGCACGGTGCATGCATGCGTACGTGCTCCGTGTGCGCATGTGTACGTGCTCCATGTGCGCATGCGTACGTCATGCGTGCTCTGTACGCGTGTGCTCCGTACGCGCGTGCTCCGTACCCGCATGCGTGCGTGCTCCGTGCATGTACGCGCATTCGTGCGTGCTCCGTACGCACATGCGTGCATGCTCCTTGCGCGTACGTGCATGTGCGCGTGCTCCGTACGTGCATGAGTGCGTGCTCCGTGCACGCACCATGCACTCACGGTGCGCGCACGGAAAGTCATGTGATTTAGAAACAACACTTTTCATTGGTTTATAGTAGTTTCAGGTCATGTGATTTAGAAACAACACTTTTCATTGGTTTATAGTAGTTTCAGTTCCAGAAACTTCCAACACCACACCCACTCCCCTCATTATTACTTCTGATTCCCTGGGAGAAGGAGCTGAGCAGCTTTTCCAGTACTCCAATACTTGAGAATGGCAGAGCAGCAGTCATCTTCTGGGAGTGAGCAGGAGTCCCTTGTGCCACAGAGACAGAGGAAACAGAAAAACTCTTTTATATGGCAATTTTTCACTTTTCCAGAGGGGCAGAAGAAGGTGAATGCTCCAAAAGTCACCTGCACTATTTGTAATGGTGTCTTATCAAGAGGAGATCCTAAAAAGAAATACTCTTTTAGTATCTTCACTATGATCAGGCACGTTAGAGATTTGCATCCTGTGGCTTATGCTCGAGCTGCTAGAGAAAACCCTCCAGCAGCTCAGCCGAGCACATCCGCAGTAGCTCAGCCGAGCACATCATCGGCAGCTCAGCCGAGCACTTCATCTGCAGCGGCAGCTTCACCTGCTTCTGTTCCTCTGGATATACACCCTCTGTTTAAGAGGGTGCATATACGGTGCAATGCGTGCAATGCTCTTCTCTCTTATGGGGACACCAGCATTCCCCTAATAGAGAGCAAGATACAGCAGCACACGTGTGGCACCCTATAATTGTTGTAATTTTTTTGTTCCTCTGTTCTTCAATTAACACAACGGCTCTTTTTAGAGCCACCTAACATCTAAACAGTTAAATTTGATTTTTAATTCTATTTTTTAATGATTTTTTTTCCGCCGTGCGCGCACCGTGCACGCACCTCGCGATGGTGCGCGCACCGTGCACGCACCCCGCGATTTAAAAAAAAAAAAAAAGTTTTTTTCACCCTTCATGGTCCTTCAGGGACCCCCTGACAAAAGCTAGGGGGTCAGGAACTCTGTACCCTGCCGCCTTTTCACGTTCTCCACCTTTCTTTTTTACTGTCACACACAAAATGGTGGCCGACACTTCCTGATTTCTACTGATTCGAATGTTGACTGACATGAATCCACCAATCAGAATTACGCTTGCGCACGGCACCGTGCGCGCAGGGTGTATGCATGGTGCGCACACGGTGCGCGGCTATAGACATTTATGTGCTTTTAACTGCAATTTTCTCAGGAACTACTGAACCGATTGACACCATATATACAAAAGGCACATCCCTGACCTGAGGACTACCTCTTTGCCAAATTTCAAGTAATTCTGTTCAGCCGTTCGGGCTGTACCTTCGACTAAAGGTCCTATGGGAAAATGCATGGGGAAAACGCATTTTGGGACCCCCCTTTTTTCTCAGCCCCCGCTTGATGAATCACCCCGAGACTTCCAGGGTAGGAGCTGAGCAGACCGCCCCATTAGTTTTGAAAATTTCGCGAGGATCCGTCAACCGGCGGAAAAGTTATTCAAAATAGAATTTTCAGATTTCCTATGGAAACACGATCCTAACTATAAGTATCTACTGGCGACCGCCAGTAGATAATATATATGTATGTATATATATATTTATATATATTGATTAAGAAAGCAACTCACATAACATATTTATACAAAATGTGAACTTTTTCTCTC
Organism: Triturus cristatus; assembly: GCF_964204655.1. Lineage (NCBI taxonomy): Eukaryota > Metazoa > Chordata > Amphibia > Caudata > Salamandridae > Triturus > Triturus cristatus. The sequence goes on along the minus strand of NC_140594.1, from coordinate 502,961,440 downwards.
TTTCTCTGACGTTTTCCTAATTCAAACTGTCAGGATAAACTTCTTATATAACTCCTATTTTTCTAATAATTCCCCAAGGGAAAGAAAAACAGTCTGCCAAGTTTAACTAAATAAAAATCTATTTCTCTGACGATTCCTAAGTAAAGGTCTGTCAGGATCAACAAAACACATTTAATTCTCTCTCTTCCTCTCTGACGATTCCTAAACAAAGGTCTGCCAGGATTAACTAAATACACATCTCCGTTTGTAACAGTTGTGGATCAATACACAAGGATTCATCAATAGCCCTTTTTTCCTATCTTGTCTGGCCACTGCAGACGTCCCCCAGACCGGTACCCCTGTCATCCAAAAAACAGATTGTCTGTCTCAACGGACGTCTGTCATCCTCCTCAAATTGTGCATGACTAAATTAGTTGTCTGAAGGGGAACCTCCCCAGCGGCAGGCCGGAGCAAAGGGAATCTCTTGGTTGGCTCTGCCACAATGTCAGGAAAAAATTCTTTAAGCAGTGAAAATCATTTAATCACCACATCTGCAACAAAAGAAGTACAAATAGGTTAATTGCATATGCCAGACTAGTACAGCGGGAGAGCGACCTGTATTATGAGAGAAGCACAAGTCAGTCTCAAATTACATACACTTCGAGTCTAGTCTTATAATACTAATTTTGGCTAACTTTCATAACTTTAATACAATGTGAACAATAGAAAAAGCTTCCTGCTTTACCGTTTTGTCCCACCCAGATTATATACATTTATTTCAAGAACAGCTCTTTCCTGTGTTCGTGACTTCTCACGCCACACTTACAGACTACAATTGGAACATTCTTGCTGCTTCGAATTTCCTGTAACATATTCAAGTCAGAAAGTTTCTCAGCAAGCATACAATGAGTAGAAAAAACACTTAAGTTGGACCGCATTTGGACCTTTTTTTGAAAGCTGGCTGCAGTTTATTACCAGATAAAATGTGAAACTTAACATGCACTTTTAACCACACATTTAAACCGCATTATACTGTTTTTCTTTCTTTACATGATATTATTTCACAGTTTGTGGGCAAGTGATAGGTGAAACAGAATAATGAACAGAATAATTATGGCCTAAATCTAAATTAGGGTTTTGACTCCTTTCACCCCCTTGCAAAACCAGATTGTTTTGTGATTGATAATTTTGATGTCTCCACAATGCGTTTTGAGCTCTTTCCTGCAGCGGGCACTAGACCTAACCACACAAGTGAGGATCCATTTTTATTAGGACGTTCGGAAAATGCTGTGTGGATGAATGTTTTTGGCTCCCTGCAGATTCCAGAATTTTCCCCCACTGAAATGTGCGGGAAATTAGTTTTTTTGGACACATTTTGAGAATAACAAGTAATTCTGGATAACAGAACCTGGTGACAGCCACACAAGTCACCACATACTGGATTCCCCTGGGTGTCCAGTTTTAAAACCTTTACAGGTTTGCTAGGTTTCTATAGGTGCCGGCTGAGCTAGGGAGCATTATCCACAGCTAGGCTCATTGCAAAAAAAAGGTCAGTTTTCAGTGGAAAAATGCAATTTGCCCACATTGCGTTTTGGCCTGTTTACTGTCATGGGCCTTAGGCCTACACACACAAATAAGGTGCCATGTTTATCAGGAGAATCAGGGGAACACATAATAGTAAAACAAGTGTTATTACCAATTGTCTGCCTCTGTATTTGCACCTTCCAAATGTAAGACAGTGTGTAAGAAAGAAGTCATTTTGAGAAATGCCCTCTAATTCACATGCTACTATGGGTACCCACAAATTCAGGGGATGTGCAACTAACCTCTCCATCTAAAATCCATACCTTGTGCCTATTTTGGAAAACATAGGTTTCCTTGATACCTATTTTTCATTTGTTATATTTTACCAACTGAATTGCTGTATACCCAGTACACAATGAAAAACTATTGCAAGGTGTAGCTCAGTTTTTGGCTCTGGGTACCTTGCATTCTTGGTGAGCCTACAAGTCCTATACATCCTCACAACCATAAGGGTCAAGCAAACATAACGGTATATTGCTTTTGAAAATCTGCTATAGTTAGAAGAAGTTACAGTTGAAAACGTAGACACAAATGCCTTTTTTTTAACTTGATTTCTTTTTTAAATTTTTGTAAAACTTTTTTTCATTATTAATGCAGTAAAACAGTAATACAACCGATACATTCATCAATACTGTTCAATGCAAAATTAAATAACACTATACTTAAACATAGACAGGCTGCAACACCGTGCTGTAAAGTGTGTACGAATGAAAAAAAATCAAAACAAGAGAGCAAAAAGTAAAGAAAACAAGAAAATACTGCATTAATAACTTTTCCCCCCTCCCCCGCCCCTCCCCTCGACGTCTAGCCCCCCTGCCCCACCCCAGGGAGTTGGTCACCATCTAATAGCTTTCCAAATGTATGAGTTACTTTTAATCATTCACTCATTGTTCTCTCACCAACTGGAATATGGTGGCCAGATTTCTCGACCCTTGATTCGGGAGCATAGACCCCTTGCGTAAATAGCTTTTTCCAGATTATAATTCGCAAGTAGTCAGGAAAGCCATTGCTGAAACACTGGTGGATTTGGATCCAACCAGGCAGATGCTAAACATAGGTGCAGAACTGCCATGCCAATAAACACTAATTTTTCGCCAGGTTTCCCCTGTAAATCCTGATCCACCCCCAATCCAATTAACGTTGGGGAGAGAGAGCAATCAATTCCCAGCGCTTCACTAAAGAAGTTAGTAATTTCTCACTTTAAATTATCCAAAGCATCACAGGTAGCAAAAATGTGACCAAGATCTGCTTGGTATAAAGCGCAGTGAGGACAGACTGTCCCTCTTCCCGCTCCCCATCTAGCAATTTTTTGGGGGGTATAGTAAAGCGAGAAGCGTAAAGCGAGAAGCATGACTTATAGTATTGGGCCTGTAGTTGGGCTGGTACTAAAATAGTCTTTGCTAAATTAGCTGAAAGAAAAAATAGTGTTTCTGGGGTGACGATCACAGCTTTCCATTTTAAAGCACGTGTCTCCATGTCATCTGGCATTAATTAATTAAAATTAAGCCTGGGCAAAGCACTACGCTACGCTCGCGTAGTTTGCGCTACTTCGCACTACACGAATTGCAGGTAGCACAGTGCAAACACACGTAGCGTAGTGCAGCGGTCATTTTTTGCTTGCTCGCGGTCCTCAACATCAAGTTGGCGACCGCGAGCAAGCAAAATGACATCCTGGCGAGACTTTTTCCTCGTTCGTGATCAGCAACATCAAGTTGCCAAAAGCGAGCTTGGAAAATAAACCTCCCGGCGAGCTTCTCAACGCGGGAGGTCAGGTTTCTCATTGCGAGTGGTCACGTATGCTCGCGACTGCTCGCGATGAGAAACTACCAGTCCACATTGAGAAAGCGGCCGCTCGAGTAGAAATCTACTTGAGCGGCAGAAAATGACCGATTGCACAGTGCGGACAAGCATCCAGCACTGTGCAATCAGTGCGAACAGCATCTTGCACAGTGCACTACGCTGCTTGCGAAGCTACGTGTAGCTCGTGTAGTGCGAAATGCACTTCGCAGAGCCACGCGTAGCGCAACTTCGCCAACTACGCCCAGGGTTAATTAAAATAATCATAAAGAACGCCTATAGATAAATCTCTATTCTTTCTAAGTTTATCTATGATTTCATAGTTAGTGAACCCTTTCGGCCCCCCCTTTCTTATTAAAAAGTCTTGAACTTGCAAAAACATATAAAAATCTCTCCTAGCTAACCCATTCCATTCTCTAAGGTTCTCAAATGAGACCAGCCCTGTTGGAGAAAAAAAGCTCCTAATTTGGTCAGACCAGCTTCACTCCATCTTTCTATTATAGAACCTTTAAAAATCTTGGGTAGGGTAGGATTATTACAGAGTGGTGTATAAAAATTCAAGCGGCCTAACCCAATGAGTTTCCGAATAGATTTCATAATCCTAAATCCGCCTTGTAATGCCTTGAAGCAAACCTTCTTGAAATGGTTGTCATTCAGGTCCCGCCAAACCCACGCCCAAGCTTCTGTACCCATTACCAGTTTAAGTGGAGATGGTATCTCTTCTATCCTGTTTACTCTTGGTTTTTCCTGGAAAAGAACTAAATTATACAAAATTGTAGTGGCCCAATAATACAGTCTAATGTTTGGTAGGGCAAGCCCGCCCCTTTCCCTGGGTAAAGAGAGAAATGTGAATGCTCTTCTAGGCTTCGCATATCCCCAGATAAATCTGGGGAATGGGTCTTCAATTCCTTTAAGGCATTTAGTGTCAAATTCTAGAGCGATTGCGCGCAACAAGTACAGGAATTTTGAGAAGAACAACATTTTGACAATATTGCATCTGCCGATAATGGATAAGTGTAAGTTATGCAAACTTGTCAATTCTGGTTTAATTTTTGCAATTAGTGGCTCAATATTATCCTACAGAATATGATCGGAATTTGCGGTGATATCTATGCCCAAATATGTTGCTTTTTTAACTACTCGGTCACTGTTAGTCAAAACTTTCTCATTACAAATGATTTGAGTTTTGTTGCGATTAAGTGAATACCCCAGGATCAGGGGTCACCAGAGCGATTTCATCAGCATATGTGAGGACTTTGGTTTCCCAACCGATGGTTTCAATGGGCCTGATAGCATTGTTATGTTCTAGCTGGCGTAAGAAGGGATCAATGTATATTGCAAATAGCAATGGCGAGCTTGGACAGCCCTGCCAGGTACCTCTGGTTATTTTGAAAGTATCTGTAAGTTCTCCATTAACCAAGAGCCTTGCATTAGAATGGAAATAAAGCATTTTGAAGGCTTGCAGAAATCCCTTTCCAATTCCTATCCTCAATAGAGTCTCCCATAGAAAGGCCAGGAGACCGTGTCGAAGGCCTTCTCTGCGTCCAATAATATTAGTGCTATTGGATTTTTTGTAATGTTTTTTGCATCGAGAAGTGTAATGGCCCTTCTGATATGATCAGTCGTCCCTCGTCCAGGTATAAATCCATGCTGTTGTTTAGAGGGGACCATATGGATTACAGAGGTCAGACGTGTTGCTAAGATTTTGGAATAATTCTTGCTGGTGGTATTATTTAATGTTATGGGTCGATATGACCCAGGATCTGTCGGTGTTTTATTTTTTTAAAGCAAAAACTATAAATTTGGCTTGCGACCAAGATTCTGGAGGTTTCACCCCTTAAAGAAATGTGTGAACATCTGCGTCATACACTCTTTCAATTGAGTTGAATTTATTTTATAAAATTTAAGAGGTATACTATCTTGGCCTGTGGCCTTACATCCAGAGAGACTATTGATGCACATTAATATTTCTAACCATTTGGGCAGCTCTTTCAGCTATAGCTGTTCCTCTTGTGGGAGTTGCTCTGTGGGGATCTGATTGAGATATGTCCCCCACATCTGCTGAATTTCGTGGTGTGTCCTCATGGTAGAGCATTTGATAATATGAATAAAATACTTTTCGAATACCCGCTGAATCTGAAATTAGTCCCTTCTCGGGGTCTTTAATTTCTACAATTCTATTTTGGGTCGCTTTTTGTCTGGCTCTAATGGCAAGATGATGACCCACTTGTTCACTGCACTTATAGACTTCTTCTCACCAAGCGGTGAGTTTGTCAGCCTTCCCTTTGGCTATTATTTCCATCATTGCAGATTTGGCAGCCATAACCTTTGCTTGTGCTTCGATATGAGCGCCTTCGCTTTGTACTGCTATAATCAGCTCTTCTTCTGCAGCTGCTAATTTAGCTAGTCGATCATTCATTGCGGCTTGGTTTTTTTGTTCAAAGAGAGAGAGAATATAAATGTTCCCCCCGTATTCCTGCTTTAAGTGTGTCCCAAACAACGTCAATTCTGGCGCTTCCTAAATTCTCATTAAGAAATTAAGGTATCCACCCCTTCATATGATCACAATATTCTTCATTAAGAAGGAGCACCGCTCGAAGCTCCATGAGAAAGCCGCACCCCCTTTGAGCCCTCCCCCCTTAATCTCTACTATTAAAGGGTTATGGTTTGCCAGTATACAAGGGTTTTTTTCAATTCTGCAATGAAAAGTGTGATGCGAGAATAAAATCTATACTTACGTGTTTCCTATGTGGATGCGAAAAATAGGTAAAGCCAGCGCTTGTTGGATTTTGCCAGCTCCAAAGGTAAGTGAGCGCGTGATCGAGACATAGCGCATTTATAGCCCGAAACATCTTTGGTTTGTGACCATTATATGTCCAGTCGGAACCCTGTCAACATTTTTATCGGCAGGGAGATTTATATTAAAGTCCCCGCAGATTATTAATGGGAGTGGCCAAGTAGCCAATTCAATATTAATGAGGTGAAACACCGTTGGGTCATCTAGATTGCTACCATAGATGGAGCATATAGTTATTAGGCCCCCATTATTCCTATGACATACAGTGATTGCCCACCTTCCGTACTGATCGGCTACTGTGTGGCTAAATTTTCAGGAGCGATTAGATGCCAATATTGCGACCCGCATGTGCGAGAGTTCTGCGTTGTGGCCCCCACCAATGCATACCTAAGTGTTCCTAATAAATGTTTTTGTGTGTTTTCAATATGTGTTTCCTGGATGCAAATTATATCTGCCTTTAATAACCGCAAGCCTGCCGCTGTGTTCCGTCTTTTTTTAGGGTTGATGAGGCCACAAATATTAATTGTAGCGATGCGCAGTTTACTCATTTGTATTTATATGTATGCTTAAACCATATTCAAAACAAAAGTTTACAAAAATCGTTTCCCTCTTGCTAGACCAACCCTCCCAAGCCCACCCTAACCCCCACAAGCCCACCCTAACCCCCACCACCCATCCCCACCCCCCTCCCACCACCTACAACTGAGGTTACCTGGCCTAACCAAGGCCAGGGATATGGCATCTGAGGGATCCGAACCCCGCGCCTCCCCAATCTTCCCCCACCCTTGTGATACCCTACGTGACTGTAAAGACGTTAGAGGTGCATACCTGATACAGTTAGCAATAGAGCGATTCAGCTTATTAAGCTCCATGCTTGTATCCGTAATATAATCAGATCAATAAAACAGTCCAAGGTGCTCCTTCCACACCATGCAAAGGATGTAGTATCCTCTCCTCCCCCCTCCCATTCCTACTCCCTCCCTCCTCCCGATCTTTATTCTATATACTGACTACTGCTTGGTGACGCTTAGGAAACAAACATAAAAAGAGGGAGTAGAGTTTATAAAAGGAAACGAGACCGCAGCTGTCAGAGAGAGATATTGTGCTATTATAAGAGCTTAGATTTCAGGCTAACTGACTATAGAGCATTTTACTGATTCTGCTTATTCCCATTTCGATCAGAAACTTCTTGTAAGTATGCTTTGGCCTGAATTTTGGACACAAAGCTACATGTAGTCCCCTGGTACACAATTTTTAGCCGAGCAGCATTCTGCAGGTACTCGTCGGCTCCCAGTTACTGAAAAGGGGTGAAGAGCTGACTCAGCCTCCATCTGCATTCAATGGTAGCGTGGGCAAAGTCAGGTCTAGTGAAGAAAGTGACTCTATCACAAACCCTCTTGTTTGTAGGTCTAGCCATGTCATACAGGGCTTGGCGCAGGAGGAAGTTCCCAAGTAAAGGAGCATGGTGCGAGGATGTTAAGGCGTAGATGAAGGACGTTTTGAGGGGTTTATTGGGAAATCTGTGCGCCCACTGGATTTCTTTGTCCCAGTCCCAAGTATTTAATTCCGGGAAGGCCCCTTTGAGGAGCGTGATCATTCCCTTCTGCACCTTCAGGAATTCCTAGGAAGCGCAGATTGTTGCACCGCTGCCTGTTTTCTTGTTCCTCCACTTCCAAACGAGGTCCTTAGCCATGCCCTGTGCTCATCTCCTTGGGCTTTCAGTGTGGCTAGGTCTTTTTCCAAGTTCTCCATCCGTACCTCTATGGAAGCCATTCGATCAGCAATCCCTGCACAGGTTCTGTCGACCTTCCTGACGGCCCCTTGTAGTTATTTAGCGGCTAAGCATGATCTACGATTATCTGATTTCACTTCCTCCTTGAAGCTCTTGATGAACTGTAATACAACTGCCAGTGCAGACTCGTTCTTTGTCCCTTCTTCCTCTTCTCTGTGGAAGCCGTTGTTGCCTACGATTGTGCGATTGCCTCCTGAGGCATCCATTGTGTCTGACATGACTGTAAGTTGTGTGGCAGAATAATCCCATCTCAGATCTGCAGCGCTTCCTCTGTAAAGGGGTATCAAAACTTCTGTGCCAATCCCCCTTTTTCTGTGAGTTTTCTCTGCCTACGCCTATCTTTATGAGGTTCTGTATTTGAACTGCTATGCCATTTAGATCCCTCTTCCTCACCAGACGCTGAGATACTTATATCTGACATTTCTGATTCGTCAGTTAGCGAATAAAACTTTTCCAGATTGTCAAGCATCTTGGGTAAAAGACAAGGGGGCTTGCAACCTATGCCTTGCATTTCTTCCCTAGATGCCTTGAACCCTTTGATCGATTTCCTGCTGCTTTCATCTGCATTAACCTCAGAATACTCTCCATAGCAAGATTTGATAAATTAGTAGAGGCCCCCTGTCTGGGAAGTAGGCAAGCGGCTATTATGTGTTCAGTCTCAAGACTGACTGGACTGTAGAATGCAGCTCAGAGCATACTATGCCCTCCTGCACTGTGAGAGGGGGACATTTGGATGCGCCACTTCTTTAGACACACTTGGCTCAGCTTGTCTGTCCAATTACTTTTCATTCTTTCTTGCCATATCTACTTCAGTATCCTGAGCATCTCCATGAGTCTTGGGCCCCGGCCCTCCTACTAGACCAATACTGCTCGTGATTAGTGGTTGGGAGTGACCGGGATCTTTGTGAGCCTTAACTGGCACCTTTCTCGAGATTTCTGCTTTCTCTGCATTTTCCGCTTGGCTTGCGCCCCCGTTTTTCTCATTGCTCTCCCCCTTCTCTCCTCTTTCACCCATCTTACTTTTAAACCCACATGTGTCAATTCTTTTTTGTCGACTCTCGGCCACCACAGAGCTAGGTTGCACTGTACCAGGCATTGAAGAGCTGAGCGGCTGCACATTTTTACCCTTCAAGCCTTTCCCCCCTGCCAGTCATTCTTACTTGCTTATGCCAAGATCTCCCGCTGTGGCAGAGCATCCTGATGATGTATCCTGCTGCCAGGAAAGCGGCATTCTGGACGAGTTGTTGAAATCCCAAGAAGGTTATCATTACAGCAGCAGCAAGCAGAGTGCTGTGGATCGCTGATGGGTTTCTGCGTCTTGGCAGTGTTCCAAGAGAGTCACGTTGCAAGACAGGGAGAATCAGCGATGTCCGAGCCACGCTGGTTCCCTCAAGGCAAGGGAGAGATGAGAGGATTTCCCACATGGCGCAGGTATGTCAGAATTGCCGCGGCTGGGAATAATTCATTAGCTCTTTTCTTAGCTGTTCTCTTCGCACCTCGTTTAGTGCGGTCCGGTTTTTCAGAGATTGAGACGCTCATTTGGCATGCTTCTGAGGGGTCCGATCGGCGGAGCAACGCGGTGGAGTTCTCACTCAGAAGCCATCTTGCCTCTCCATCTTAACTCAATTTTTTTATTTCAACTGTTACTTTTTTATAGGAAAACCTTGAAGCATCAACACAAATAAACCCTTGCCTTATACACAACTGTGTCTAGCTTTCAGAAATGTATAGCTTTTGGGATCCGCCATGGGTTTTATACCTGCTTCCACCACTAGCTGAAAGGGGGTTGAAAGCAGAAAAACTTTGGAAAATGGTCTATCTCCCAGTAAAATGGCAAAACTGTGTTGAACAATTTGGTTTTCTGATTCATGTCTGCCTGCTCATGTAAGCTGAGAAGATGGTGATTTTAGCACTGCAAACCCTTTGAAAAAAAGCAGACATTTACTTCTGCAGCACTTTTCTCCCATTTTTCCCATAAAACCAAACTGTAGCTGTATTTTGCATAATTTCTTAATCCACAGGATGTTAGAAAAAAATAACACACATTTGATTTGGATATCTTATGTGGACAAACATTTTGGGGGGACTAAGCACAAACTACCCCACTAAGCCCAAAAAGGCATAGCATGGGGGCAAAGGGAGGGGGGGGGGCTAGCAGCACTTTGAATTTTTTTCTGGTTTGCATTTGAGATGCATTAACATTGTGTTCCTATCAATAAAAGTAGCAAATTAATATTTATTCCAGAAAGCTTATAATCTTCTGAGTAGCAATTTCTTAAGATAAATGTGTCCCTTGCAATACAGCAATTTCACATTTGAAATTGGACAAATATGAGAGTACTTTCTGACAGTATATAGGAGTCCAAGCCCTTTAACATTGCATGAGATACTCATAAGTCTGTAAGGAAAGAGATTTTAGTTAGACAAGGTCTACACATACGAACAACAGCTAATCGTATTAAGATTAATATACACTGACCAACCGAGAATCTTGCACAATCCTCCATACTTGAAGGTCATCCAGATACCAAAAAAAGAAGAACCATGGCTGCCACTCACAAAGTTAAAGAAGGGTGAGGTCTGCACAGGCCCGTCAGTGCTCCTAGCAGGTAGGGAGAGGGTAAAGGATATTTTGCTGCATGGAAAGATGGCTGAGCTTGGGCTAAAGTTCTCACCAGTAGTTAATGTTGCTGAAGTCCTGCACCCCAGCTGAGATCGAAGACGTAGAGAAGATGGATATCAATAATAACTGGCGACAAAGAAGTGGGAAAAACACCAATTGGAGCTACTCTGGGAACCAGCCACAAGTATAAGATGGCAGGCAGATGCTAAGACAGGCAGCGTGATCACCTCCTACATGAAACAGGTCCAGTTGGTGGCTGCATGGGGCAGATTGAGAGAGTGCAGCTGAAAGGGGAATACTGAGTGGAGAGGATGTAAGTGGGCATCATGGGTGCTGATGACACACAGGGTAATCGCTCCGAAACAAGCATAACATGCAGCTGTGCAACATGTACACTCAAAGAAGCTGCGTGCTCCAGTTTAGCAAAGTTGGGACAGAGGATTAACAAAGACTTGTTAGCAGGGGTTTGTATAGAATAAAAAGATGAGCAGTCATGAAAGCAGGCAAGAGATTTGAAGCTAACGTACTTTTGTTATAAGAAAATCATCTGCTGGTATCAAAAGTGACTGTTTGGACAGGTATGAGTTTGCCTTGGTCCAGCATGCAGGTCTCAAATATGGATCGAGGGGGTGGTAGGGCTATATTATTTTTATTTTATTTTTAAACGCCTCCCATTACAAATAGATATGGTGTGGCGAGAGACAACTTAGGTAAGTACATAAGTTGAAAAATATTTATTGTCAAATTAATAAAAATCATTACACTTATCAAAATTAAAAACAGCAGACCTCTTAAAACAGAGATGTCAAGCTTTTTGACCTGATACATTACACATATTACGGTAATTCAGAGATAACATGCCGTACAGGACTATTAGAATCGCATAAAACATCATAAAAATATTATTCCGCTCATCACATAAATATGACATTTCATTTCATCGTTAATCATAACGTATCTATATAAAGATAAAACCTTCCATACCAACATCTTAGCTGTCTTGCCCAGCCCAGTAAGTAAAGTGACTTTGTGCTACCCCTTCCAGCGAGGGATATTTAGTGCAAACACATATCATGTGTGATAATAATGATTAAGGGTGGGCGTCAAATTCCGTTCCGCTCGCGAAATTTAGGCATTGTCGCGTTCTGCGGAGAATGCGGAGATGTCGAAATTTCCGCGATCTGTGGCATAGCGGAGATTTTTTTCATGTTCGCGCTTCAAAAATACATTCTCGCGTGCGCGGTCGACTTACCGGGATCCCTGCATTCACCGGCGAGTTTTCTGATCCGTTCGTGTGCGCCACGAGATGTTGGTAGCCGGTCGCGCTATCCCGCGAGAGATTGCGATCGCGAACACGTCATTCGCAACGCCATCCGACACAGCGAGATGTCTGCGATTGTGAACACATCATTCACCACCGCAAGAGTGAGTGGGCGATCGCGAACACGTCATTTGGACACGCCAACCGACATCTGGCGGAAGTGTGGTGAAACTTGAGATCCTGAACACGCAAAATTTTCAATCTGTAGAAGAATAATATCTCGAGCAGCATAAAACCTTCTGTAAATGATGATTTGGCTGAAAAGAACTCATCAGATTGACATTTGGCTGTCCTTTTTTGTGCAAGGAGTCCTTTTAAATAAAAAAATTGGGGGGAGAGGGAGGAAGTGCCACAGAGTCTCCAACTTCCTGTTCCTGTCCAGCAGGCTCCTCCCAGTGCTTTGTCCATCTCCTGTTCCTTCTGCCTTTGGATTTTGTGCTGGAAGGATCACTCTTAGTGTCTGCTGCATCATTATCATTGGATTTGAGGACTTTTGAATTTGATATTTTACAAGTAAGTTGGTGTGGTTGTTGTTTGATTGGGGTATTGCAGTTGCTGCAACCACAATTTTGGTACTTATCATATATATATTTTTTTAATTGTTGCAGGTAGCCAGTAGGGCCAGAGCTAGTCATGGGTGGTTGCATGATGAAGCAACTGTTCCTTTGGTGTGTGTTGAATTTATTTCAAACATAATTTAGGGCATGGATGGCATTGGATTGATGTGCAAAATGTGTATTTATTGGGGTATTTCTGTTCTTTTTGGGTGTGTTAAAGAAATGCCTTTGTTGTGTATATTGTGTTGTTGTGTACCTTGCAGACCTTGTTTAGCCCTGTGGATTTTCATTTTTGCAGTTTATTGCATTAAAGGCAAAGCAGTGTGGTTTAGCAGCATGTATCCTTTGCCTGGCTATTATAGGCCTTTTGTCAGTACATTGTTTTCCAGGCCTCCTGCTTGTTGCTTGTGATTTTGTGAGTGTCCATGTGGCTGGTGGCCATTTCTGGTGGGAGTTATTAGTGTGCTGCTTTTGCCATATAAGCCTGAATGTTATTCCTTTGTGGCCTAGGCTTGTTTTTGTTGTGGGCCTGACCATGAGGCTGGCGACCATTTTGAAGCCAGGCTGTGTGCTTTTTGCTATAGGACTGCATTGTCTGTCTTCAGTTTCTTAGTGTGTGGGTGTGGCCATGTGGCTGGTGACCATTTTGAAGGCCGGCAGTGTGCTTTTGCCATAGGCCTGCAAGCTTGTGGCATAGTCTGCCAACAGGCCTTTCATTCAGTAGGCTCACAGGTAGTCACGGGTGCATGATACACCTGTTTCTGTGTGTTCTGTTGAATTTAAACACCATTTAGGGCATAGATGGCATTGGATTGAATTGCAAAATGTGTATTTTTGGGGGTATCTCTGTTCTTTTTGGGGGTGTGTGTTAGATAAATGCCTGTGTGGTGTGTACCTTGCAGACCTTGTTTAGCACTGTGGATTTTTGCACTTTGTTGCATTAAAGTCAAAGTAGTGTGGTTTAGCATGCATCCTTTGTCTGGCTATTATAGACCTTTTGTCAGTACATTGTTTTCCAGGCCTCCTGCTTGGTGCTTGTGAATTTTTGTGAGTGTCAATTTCTGGTGGGAGTTATATAAGTGGGCTGCTTTTGCCATATAGGCCTGCATGCTTTTCCTCTTGGCGTACTGCTTCCATCCATCCCCTTTGCCAGCAGTAGCTCCCTGAATGATGTGATGAGATGACGAGCAAATAATGTAATGCCAAACTGGGTCCACTTCCATTACATTTTTATTTTTGTTGTTGTTCTTCTTCTTTACTATCCTTCCTGAGAGTGTAGACAGTATACCATGAAAGCCCTTTTTGACAAAGTCTCACAAATGGCTCCACTAAGTTATATCTTTTATTTGTTTGTTTGTACTAGTAGTAATTGAACCACAACAACAAATGCAACATTTCACTGATGTTCTTCTCATGGCTTCTTTGCTTTTAGGTGCACAAAAAGACAGAGGAGGAGGTGTCATCATCATCACCCATTGTACTGCCAGACAGAAGTCCTGCTGCACACCACGTTACGTCCACGTGTGACCACAGACATCTCTGCAACTTGTGCACCTGTGTCCTGCTGACATCTGAAGAAGATGGCCCCAAAGAAAGGTAGCAGGTCATCCAGTACCAAGAAAGTTGTCAGTGAGAAGGAACAGAAAAAGGAAGTGGCACTTACCAAGACTGGTGTGCCGTCCCAGATGTTTTTTGGGAAACAAAAAATTACGCCTGCAGCAGCATTGTCCGGGGACCAAGCTGGGAGCAGCACCTCCGCATCATCGGGCCAGACTCACCAACCTATGCCAAAGCCCATGAGTGTCGCAGAGGTAGCGAGTCTACTAACGAGCAGCGAAGTTGAAATGTCATTATCGCAAAGTAGTACACAATCAACGCAGGCGGAAACACAGCAGATAAGTGGGCAGCAGCAGGCACCACAGCAGGTGCAGCAGGCACCGCAGCAGGTGCAGCAGCAGCCGCAAGAACAGCAGCAGCCGCAAGAACAGCAGCAACCGCAAGAACAGCAGCAGCCGCAAGAACAGCAGCAGCTGCAAGAACAGCAGCAGCCACAACCCAAAATAGTAGTTGTTCCTCCTGAAGTAGGGGCATTTCAGGAGATCGAGCTTCCTGCAGGACAAAGAGGGGCAAGCCACTGTTTCAGAAGATCCATTGTCTTCCAGACCCCTAGCAAGGAAAAGGAGGGTTAGTCCATCATCTTCTTCTTCAAGCCCCGCTTCTGATGATCTTGATGCCACTTGGAAGCCACCAGCTCAGTCTGAGAGTGATGCACGCCACAAGACAAGGCTAGTGAAAAGGAAGGTTCCAGAAAGCCTTACAATTATGGAGGTAGATGTACAAGAGGGACAGATATACAAGAGGGGGATGATGATGACGAGCCAGTCATCACAAGCATCACTCCCGGCCCTGAGGAGTTGGAGACCAACATTATTACCCTATCCAAAATCGCTGTGAGGGATGTAGCACGGATACCTCCAACACAGGTAACAACAACACGACCTCCAGCTTCCATATTTGCAAAGGCCCGGTAGGGACCTACATCCAGCTTAACCACCACCTTAGTAGGTAGTGGTAGTGTAACTGCACAGAGTCAAATTCCAGGCACACCCTTCAGTTCATCTGGGATTGAAAGTGGCACATCCAGCAGCGCCAGAAAGTTCTCCTCCCCAGTTTGGGACTTCCTTTCGGTTAGCAGTAACGAGGGGAACATTGCTATATGCTCAATTTGTCGACAGGCTGTTAGGCGGGGTAAGCTCGGTACAAACTATGGTACCGGAGGCCAAACAAGTCATCTCAAAATACACCACAGTATCCAGTGGGAGGCTCATCTACTTCGCTTAGAAAAAAGTAAAACTGAACCCATTGCTGTTGTTGGGGATGAAGAATTAGGGGAAGATATGATCGCGGAAGAAGGTGAACAAAAGGGAGACATTTCTAGCCCATCCCCAGCAGTGTAATGGTACCGCCCACATCCTCAGCAACATCCCAGTGGCACCGCTTTAAGAGTCATACTCAGAGTCAGACTGAGACTCCAAGGCGACTGAGTACTGCAACGAAAAAAAATGCATCGTTGAGCCTAACTGGGTTCACGAAAACAGCTGCCCCACAAAGTAAAAAAATCCAGCCTACCATTCTCAGCATGTTTAAGTCAGAGGGGCAGTATGAACGCAACCACCCAACGGCACTCTTGTACAATGCGAAGCTGGCTAAAATGTTAGCGCTGGACCATCTCCCTTTTTCATTTGTGGAAGGGGTGAGTTTCCTTGAATTTGTGTCAGCCATCTGCCCTAAATGGAAGGTTCCCAGCCGGTTCTATTTCGCAAGACTTGCTGTTTCAGCACTACATCACGATGTGCTGGAATTGGTTGGAAAAGCTTTGCAGCAGAGTGCTGTTCACAATATCCACCAGACAACAGACATGTGGACCAGTTGCCAAGTCACTGATTACATGTGCATCACTGCACACTGGGTCTCTTTTGTGGGGGTTAGAGATAAGCTATCTGAAGTAGGTGCTGTTGATACAGCTCAGATCTTTAATGCTACTCGGAAACATGCAACTGTAGCCATTTTCGCCATGGAGAAATCTCATACTGCTGTAAGCGTTTTGGAACAGTTTCAGAGCAAGGTCTTTGAATGGCTGCGCCCAAGAGAGCTTAAGATTGGTTTTGTTTCCACAGATAATGGCAGTAATGTACTTAAGGCCATGCAGCTTGGTTCCTATTTCAGGGTGCCGTGTTTGGCGCACTGCATTAACATTATAGTTCAAGACTTTCTGAAAAAAGAAGCCATAGTCAGCAACTTACTGACCACCTGCCGAAGAATATGCACTAATTTCAGCCATTCTTTTAAAGCTCGAAAGCAGCTGAGGATCATTCAACGTGACTATAGAATGCCAGTCAAAGCACTCATCCAGGAGGTGGCAACACATTGGAACTCAACTTATTACATGCTTGACCGTCTGTTTAAGCAGTACAGACCAATCAATGAATATGTCATGCGAAGAGGGGATGCTACTGTGAAAGGCATGACCCTTCAGATGGACCAATGGTGCCTAGTTAAATGCCTGACTGAGATGCTTCTTCCTTTTGAGGTCTTCACACGTGAAGTCAGCAAGGAGTACTGTACTATGGGCCAAGCTATCCCATTGTTGCAAATGCTAGAGCAACAGCTGAAGGAGGTGTCTGAAGTGTACAAAGGTGTAGATAAAAAAAAAGAAGCATATGAGTTGGTGGAGACCTTATCCCGTCGCTTAGCTGACAATACAAGGGTGCAAAATAAGATTTTGACACAAGAACATTACATTTTTGGCACCATTCTGGATCCACAGTCCACATCAGCACTGAAAAGTAAGACATTAATTCCTTTTTCTGAAGTGGATGTTGCCCGGTACAAAACCTGGATAGCTGAGGCAGCTAGTAAGTTGGAAAATGAACGGCTGGTATCTAAAAGCCCGCTCTATATACCCACAACCACAACAAGTACTGCAGCACTGCATCCGGCGTCAAGTTCAACTTCGGAGCCTGAGGGCAGTACATTTGACTCAGAACACTCACCAACACTATCGACAACAGCAAGAACCGAATCATCAGCCCCAGTAAAATCGCTAAAGAATCGGTATTTACAGCAAGGACTTGCTAGGTCCAGTGCTGATGCTAAGACAAAAGAGGCCGAACAAAGTGTAGCACCCCTGAACATTGAGCGGATGGTCCAGGCCTATCTGGATGACCCGACAGAGGTGTACATTGATCGAAACCCATTGCGGTATTGGTATGGGAAAAGGGGCCAATGGCCACTGCTCAGCAGGTTGGTGATAAACTATCTGGCTTGCCCTGTTGCAAGTGTCTCTTCTGAACGTGTTTTCAGTGCTGCTGGTTCCATTGTACCAGTGAGAAGGACCAGTCTCTTGCCCAAAAACGTAGAGAGGTTAACCATGATCAAAATGAATCAGCACTTTATACCACCAAATTACACAATACATGAATCAACGCAGGAAGATGAGGACATCGGCTCAGGTGACGGAAGTAGCATCTTAGATGATGATTACCTACTTCTGGTTGAACCCCCAGAGTTTGAAGACGAGTTATACTTCCCTGACAATTAGACTTCCACTTCTTACTGTCTTTCTCCCTTATTGACTTTTATTTGTGTGTCTGTCTATCTGGTTGGAAACTTCAAATCACAACAAATCCATCACCACTGTATTCTAGTCTTTTACTGCAATATATGATTTTCAACTTTCTGCATTTCAGTCCACTCCTCTGAGTCCTGCTCCTCCATCCTTCTGAATCGCCCTAAATCTATTGCCCTCAAGCGAAATGATTAGCATATTAGAAGAAAATCTTGCCTCGTTGAGTCCTTCCAAAAGAAGTGGGACATGATGATGATTGCTATAGCTATCCTTCCTTTCCGAGCAGAGAGAGACTGCCCATTAACTGAAGATGAGAAGGAACAGGTAATGAACCTAATGATGACATGCATTGGATGCTGACTGAGTGATTTGTGTTGTTGTTTGTAGTGCATGAAGTTAGTCATTGTGTACTATTATGTAATCTACACACTAAAAGTAACTCAAGGCAATGTTGGTTTCCCTTCTCATTTTTTAATAACAAATTTGTACTTCTACTGCAGGCCGATCCATTGCATTTTGAATATGGAAAGGGGACTCAATCTGTACAATGCACACTGAGTTGGACAACACCATGATGATGACCACAGTGACATAATATCTTCACAGTCACTCAGTAGGATCCAAGATGATTGATGGAATAACCCAGGGTGTTTCATGAGTGGAATAAAAGGTAGACAAGTCAACAACAACCACTGCAGACCTACATGTCTGTGTAGTGGTGGAGTCGAATGTGGTGGTATGACTGAGAGCGGTGCATTGATTTAGTCACTTAATTTGTAAAATGCTATGTTGCTGTATATTATGTGCTTTGTCTGCCTCTGCCCCCCAAAAAAGTATGCTAAATGGAGGAGGGGTCACGGCGGGTGCCATGGGCCTGCTCTGTCCTGTTGTTGTTGGAGGTTAATGCTGGAAACAGACTAGAGTAGACATGATGTATCCATGCCACCTCTGAAAGTGTTCTTGTTGGACTCCACCGTAATTTATGCATTTTTTTTCTACTTGATCTTCAATATGCCTTTTGTTTTTCCATCAACATTTACAGGCCGGCCCTTACCCTATGCTATACTGGGAAAAACAACTCACACTTACCTGACCAATAAATCTCTATCTGCCAGGCAGGCAGTGGGGTCACCCAAGATTTATAGACGGCGCATCCATGGAAGGGAGGACCAAGATGAATGCCGAGATGCAACTCTCCATTTTGACCAGGATAACATACAGTAACAGTATCAGCTTTCATCATCTTTTAAATAATGTGATTCATTTGTTGTCTTCAATCATTAGTACTGTGTGTTGTTGTTATTAGTATGTTTGCTCTCTGCTTATAATTCAATTCATCCCTACAGATATTCTTGAATTTCCTTTGCTATCTTTAATAGTAAGCCCGGGCAGGTACAACAGAACAGAAACTGTATGTAATTCGGGTCTCTGAGGGCAGACAGGCAAGGCAAATTGCATAATGTACTTCTGCCCTGTACTGTCTAATTGTACTTAGTAAGTTCTTCATTAACCATCAAGCTATCATCAACACGCATCCATTTCCTTTTTCTCCCTTAACAGATTTATGGATATGGTTTTCTGCCAAGATTTTTTTTTATTTTGTTGTTATCCATGCATACTGTTTTTCTTTGTCAAACCATTCCCTAAATCCCCCTTCCCAAACATTCTTCAAACCCTAACCCTCTTCCCCCGGGCTGTGTGACTTATTGAGGTGTAACTAAATTAAATGGACACCAATAATTTATCACACGCTTTACCAAAGGAACCTAGTCCATCAGCAATAATTGCCGGCATCGATTGGAGTTGTTGTCATCCTCCTACACAGCACTAACAGTTACGCTTGTGTCAAGTGTACTGTAGGTAGGCCTAGTCGAGTGATTCAACACAATTAGAGCTTGTAACTCTATGTACTAGGCTATCCCCACCACCATTATGTTTTATTGGATTTTTGCAAAATATTGTTTGGCAGTAAGTTCTGTACTGTGCTCCGTTCTACTACTCCTCCAACAGTCTCTCTCAGGCGACTGACTGTCTCATTTTTTTTGTGTGCAAATACTACTGCCAGTGTCTACTACTACTACCACCACAACCAATGGCTTGTTGGGAAAGAAAACCATCATCACCATGCAGCCATCACTGTGCCTAAGTTAAACATCATGCCATTCCAGTTAGGACCCAGCCATAAGCAAATCAGTCTTGACCCTGTGCCCAATGGGAGCAGTCCAGCCCAAACTGCCAGGCCAGGTCCTTCCCTGGACTGGACACAAGCATCCTAGGACCGGTTTCGGGGTTTCACCCCTCTTCAGCCAGGATAGCTTGATTCCAGTGGCATGGAGAGCACGGGACACGTCTGAGCATATCCGTCCCACTCGGGGTGACAAATGGAAAAAGAACTATTGGTATTGCTTTATTCACCCTAAGTTGGCAGGGTATACCCAGATGTGGGTCCCTTGCTCACTTTGCCACTGGATTCAAGATAGCCTGGCTGATGAGGGTTGCTTATGAACCCGAAACTGGTCCCAGGATGCTTGTTTCCGGTCCAGGGAAGACATGGCTTGGCAGTTCGGGCTGGACTGTTCCCATGAGGCACAGGGTCAGACTGATTTGCATATGGCCATGTCTGAAATGGGGTGGTGGAGTGAGCTAAAGAATGATGATGGATTAAACCCAGATCAGTTGACTGGGGGTGAGTGTTTGATTTGCTCAAACGCTCCGTCCATCATCCCCTTTGGTATTGCTTTTTTCTCCCTAAGTTGGCAGGGTATGCCCAGACGTGGGTCCCTTGCTCACTTTGTCACTGGATTCAAGATAGCCTGGCTGATGAGGGTTATGAACCCGAAACCGGTCCCAGGATGCTTGTTTCCGGTCCAGGGAAGGCATGGCTTGGCAGTTCGGGCTGGACTGTTCCAATGACGCACAGAGTCCGAATGATTTGCATGTGGCCATGTCTGGACTGGGGGGGTGGAGTGAGCTAAAGAATGATGATGGATTAAACCCAGATCAGTTGACTGGGGGTGAGTGTTTGATTTGCTCAAACGCTCCGTCCATCATCCCCTATGGTATCGCTAAGTTAAACATCAAGCACAGGTAAGAGAAGAAGTTTGGGGGAGGCATAATTAATAATGAGAGTTTTTTCATTAATTCAATTTCACACACCCCTTTGAGTCCAGTTGCAGAATGCATAGACTAGGAGGAGAGACTGAAAGTACTAGTAGGACATCTCACTCAGTGAGGATTACCGCATCTATCTGTTTCTGTCTTGCAAAGTCAGCCAATTATTTAAATCAAACACTGGCTGTGGCCCTGCACCAGCAAGGAAACAGTGTCATGTAAAAAAGTAACCCCACCCACAAAACATTAACAACATTGTATGTAAAGTATAAATATATAATTCAATCCCCTAACAAAATCAAACTATGTAAAAAAACACACAACAACACCTGACCCACCCCTCTCCCTAACCCCAACCAATGTCTGGAACGAAAAAGTCCAATTGTCCAATGAAAGTTGACCCCAACACCCGATTCCCACCTACCAAAAGAAGAAATAAAAAGGGGCAATTAACTGGGTCTTATTATCGGCGGGCTCGCCTCTTCAGGAGGACACGGACTTGCTCCTCTAGTCGAGCGACGCGCGCTTCAACGCGCGTCAATTGCATCCACAGGGGAGGGGCAGTATTGATGTAAGATGGGCGGCAGCGGGCGGCTGCCAGACTGTGGCGTCGTAATGCTGGATGGGGTGGCTGGGGCCCGGGGCATTGGAGGAGGCTGCAGCTGCTGCTGCCTCCTCCTCCTCCTCCGCCAAAATGACCAGCCGCCAATATTCCCTTAGTTTGGCCTCCAGCTTCCGGCACCGGGCCTTGGCTGCCAACTCCTTCCTGTCGGGTTTCCCTTCGGAGGGAGTAGCTATATCAAGAAAAAAAACAAGGCTATTGTAAAATATACTCTTCCAAAGCACTGTAGTAAGACAAATTAATTCTACACATGGTGGCACAGTAGCAGTGGCAAGCACAGTACATAACATTTCTGGTATGTATCTATCCTCCCACTTCCTCGGCCTCTAACATTAGTGGGAGTTTCAGGCATTCAACCACCCATGCATCTGATTCCTATCAGCCACCTATGCATGCATGCATCCCACATATCCTTCTCTGCCAGTAATAAATATTAACTTTCGCCCGTCCTTCTTCCTTCCACCCTTCTTTCCTTTTTCGTTCAACCCATCCATCAAGGTCTTCTGATCTGACTTTTAGTCTTCTCCATAAAACTTTCACAGCTGAGTTGAAGTCAGATAGAAGAGGTCATTGGTTACTCAACACTCCCGCCGCTAATGCTTTTACGAATGCTAAGTAAAGGGTGTCTTCAACCATTCCCAAAAACATCTTACTTAATAGTCTCAACAGTACAGTATACAGTACACCCTTGCAGTGAGTGTAATGCATTGTCAACAAGTAAGGATTAGGAATATAACTTACTACCGCCTGCCACTGCTGCTGGCTTCCCCCCTGCTGCTCCTCCTGCAACTGCCGCCTCTTCTCCTCCCTCAGCAGCCACGTCACCTCCTCCGCTGGCCCCTGCACTGGTGGACAGTAGTACGCCTAGAAAAAACATAACACATTTTTTAGATGCCATATACACCTCCCCCTATTTTTCATTAGCAAGATTGAAAAAAAAGTTAATACATACATATACAACACACATCACTAGTACAAATCAGGTAGTAGAGTTGACACTAGTAGTGGTATATGGTCCCTAGGGTCATTCTAGTCTTTGCCTATCTAGCCCGAGCCATGCAACCATTTTACCTTTGTGTCTTTTATTTTTGTGCACGTTACCTCGCAGCTTGTAGCGTAAGACGCCTTTGAGCTCGCATGAGCTCATACTGCTACTGTATGATCGCTATGTACAAGGTCGAAAAACAAACCACTTTCCTATGGAGTTCTGGTGTTAGTCCATATTGCTTATCCATAAAATGCTACACTTTTTGGCACAACTGAGAAATGCTTGCAATATAGTACAAACGTGCACCATTTTTCTCATAACAGACGGAAGATTCCCTTCTACGAACCAGAGCATTGCAGAGCTTATGATGTAACCAGTACTAGGTTCTTCTAAGGTGAGGGGTCCCCAGAATTCGCTCAGAGATCTTCATTTATAATTTTATATAAACTATTTTCCTAGCAAGGGGAGGGTGGTGCTTCCACCACTGTTCAGTTATCATGATTTCGCCTTTTGTCTTCTACTTGTAGTTGTTGTAACTAAGTGTAATGAACTGTAATAATGTTTATTGTTTTAATCTTATGCATTTTGCTGTTGGTGTTGCATTATAGGACAACGTACAGAGTTTGTCAGTTGAAAGTAAACCTTTTGAATTTACATAGACTCAGTGGTATTTGGGGTGGACTTACACGAGTGAGTGAGTGAAAGGGTGTGCAATGTGCATGTGCATTGCTTCAGCGACTGAGAGGTCAGGAGTGTTCTAATCTGGGTTGTCTACTCATTGGGTATGGGGGGGTTCGGAGAGCTATTAGTAATGAGACACTGTCTATAACTAGTCAGTCAGGGGATTGTGGTGGGTTCTCTGATTGAGGTGTGAGGAAGGTCCGACCTCCCATCACCAACGTCCTATTTTCTTGTGCAAAGTGCTGTATGTGCAGAATCCCTACAACAGTAGTATGTATGTCCTATCCTATCAAAAATAGTAAAATCTGGTTGGGCATTTTGTTGGTGGGAATTGTCAAAGCCTCAAGATCAGGAAAGCCTCAAGATTCAGAATACTTGAAGTAGTGGAAGAGGACAACCCAAAGGACTGGACTCAATGGCTAGAGCTATTGGTGAATCTGAGTTTTATTTTAAACCTTTCAAATAAAGAGTGGCCAACTGGGCAAGCTTAGCTACAGACAGAATAGAAGTAGTACAGAGAGTCATAGCAGAGGCAGTTAGAGGCAGGAATAACAAGAATTTAGAAAAAGATAGTCTAGATCGAAGAAGAATTGGTAATAAATATAGCATTAGGAAATGGAAACAATAGTTCGGAAAAAATAAGGTGCAGTAAAAGTTAGGGAATAATAATTATTAATATTACCAACAGGAAGACTTACTGGGGCCAGCAGCAGAACCCTCGATAGAGGAGTGGTCCTGGTCCTGTTCCTCCTGTGCCTGGTGTTGTTCTTGGCCAGCTGCTCTCGTCGACTCCGACCCAATCTTGTTGCCCCTGGATGCTGATCATGAAAGATATAAGAAAGAAAGAGACAAACATTGATGATTGGTGTGAAACAAATAAAATATTTGTAAACACTGTCAAAAAAACGTATGGAAACAACAATTGCAATAAAATTCAGCTATCTAATCTGGTCTACTAGTAATATCGGGGGAATTGCGGACCGACTAGTTATTATTTATTAACACTAATCCAACACTAATCCAGTGTTCCATTCGAATTCCAGAATACCAACTAAGCCTAAGTACCACCTCTTCCAGGCGGCACCGTTTTCCACTAAGTCTGCATTTCCAGTTATTTTTGTCCTCAAAAATGCATAAATGGAGGACAAATCGATGGTTGGTTGCTGCTGATGTTCTGCTAGTGCTACGCCTCTATTACCACTCACTAAACAAACTACCAAAGGTTCTACTAAGGACTGGGGTAAGCAGCACGTGATGTAACAGAGGGTGCATCACGAAGACCAGTAAAAAATTACCAACTCATACTAATAAGTAACAAAATCTAAGTATCAATCCACCACTATCTCTTAGTGACAGGAGGACAAAGGAAGGAGTAGTCTCTCTAGCATTACCTAACTTAAGTTCTCTAAAAGAAACTCTTACATAATCATGCTAAGCGAGCGCAAAGTTGCAAACAAGTAGGATTAGTAGCGCCGAGCACCTGTGTCATAACAATCACAGAAGATTTTTAAACATAATTTACCTGCAATGTAAGCAGCAGCATTCTTGCTGGTCGGTAAAAAAAGATATTCGCAATATATAACACAGAGCAGAAGAACAGACACAAAGTAGTAATATTAAATAGCTACTCACCAAGCCCCAGGACCTCCACTCCTAGCAGATCCAGCAGGTCCCGCACCCGGTCCAGGATATCGGACCACTGGTGCGTCAACTGGTTTTGGGTGCGCCGGACACCAGAGTAGCGAAACACTGCTCGGCACACCTATCCCCAATGCTGCCGACGCTCCCGGAGCCCTTACCCGGACCCAGGCCTGCCGCCTGCTGCCAAGGTTAAGGCGAGGTGGCGCTGCACAAAAAAAACAAAGCGGCCTCCTCTGCCTCACCGAATAAGGCCCGTCGCTGCACCCAGGGTTGGCGCCGCCTTCCGCAAGGAAGGCAGTCGCTGCTGTGGCTACGGCTAGGAGCCCTGCGGCCCTTTGCCATGGTTCTGGGGAGTAGGACGGGGCGGAAAAGAAAAGGTAGGAATGAAAAAGTAAGTAAATGAAATGAAAAAAGCAGGTAATAGAAAAAGAGTGAAAAAGTATTGAGAAATACACAAAAAGTTGGAAAAAAAATCAAAATATAGAATCAGGAAAATAGAGAGATAGATAATAAATAAAAAAAGTTCAAAAAAAGTTTCCACAAACAAAGGATTGAAAAGATACAGGGAGGATTGAAAAGCAGGCCCAGAACCATAGCAATAGAGTGAAAAACAATATGGCCGCGCCCATTGCGACCGCGTGGGCAAGTTCGCGCGATATTTCCCCCGCAAGCACGCACAAAGCGTCGCTAACACGTAGTACGCTTTACCGAATAGGAAATACTTATCGCAAATGGGCGGGAGCCTGCAGTACATGACCCGGAACAGGAAATAAGCATCGCGAGCATGCATTACGCGACCCGGAACAGGAAATAACCATCGCAAGCGGGCGGGACAAGTTAAAAACAAGATAGCCGCGCCCATTAGTGACCTCATGGGCAGGTTGGTGATTGCGAGCATGCAAAACACATTGCGAACGGGCGGGAAAAGCAATCTCCGCGTCTTCGCGAAAGTTCCGCATGCTCGCGGGGAATTAGCGCAATTTCGCAATGATTTGCGTAGGACAACTACGCAAATTCTGCCCACCCCAATAATGATTTAATCCTACAGAAGTGGGACATCAGTAGTAAATAACCATATACCCACACACCTCACCACTTCTATGGCCACAATGGAATAAAGCAGAAACATCACCCAGACAAACAAACATACAAAATCTTTTTCAAGGATAGATTACTTCCTTCTATCCAAAATGGAGGCTACTACTGTAATAAATGCCAAATACATGCAAGAGTTATATCCGACTATGCTTCAATTGAAATCACTATTGAAAGGGGATGTGGCGTTTGAGCATGTGGTGGCTCACAAAATCAGGCTTCAATTAAACTGTAAAGGGAAAACAAACACAGAAAATTACCTAAACATGAAATAAGGAAGAGTAAATGCACCCCAAACCTTATGGGAGACAATACTTTATGGGAGGCATGAAAATCAGTCATTCAGGGTGTGTCTCAAAGTTGAAACATGAAAGTAAGAGTAAATAGGAAAAGCTAGAATAAGGAGTACTTGAGGTTGAATAACAGAATCAAATGTATAAGCGTCAGGAAGAATTAGCAAAAGTGCAAACATCTAAAATAAGTTGTCAACACATGTTCATGAATGAAGCTACACATATATGGCAAATGTTGCAACAGAGAGTCTCTGAACAGGGTTATTGGTCTGTAAGACCACTGTACTGGTTTATCCAGAAAGGTATTCAAAAGGACAAGTGTATATTATGAGAGATGAAGAGGGACAGTTGATAAATGAACCCCACAACAAAGCACAGATAGTTGCCACTTAACACGAGCTATAAGGCCCATATCAGAGAACGCAAAGGAAAGACCTAGAAGCCTTTATGGAAACATGTATGTTTGCCTCAACACATATAAGGCTGAAAGAGAGCAACTAAATCAGGGAATAACAGTGGAAGAAATAACAGAGGCTGTCACACAGATGCAGTCTGGCAGACACAGGCCCTCTACTTGCTAGCAATAATCAAGTAATCCAGAAGTGAAGATATATTTCTCAGGGTACTGATGGGCAGCATTATAACAGCTATGTGAAACCCAACAGGGCGCACAACAAATGTAAACCATACAGGCCCATATTATTAATAAAAATGGAGCCTACAATTCTTGCAAAGGTACTCGCCATTATACTGACCAACGCAATCTACTTTTTTCATACGCTTAAATAGGAGTGGCATTATGTTGCAAGGATCTACCCATCACAATATTAGACGTGCCTTCTATGTATTGACGTTAACGCATATATGCAGTGACTTGCTAGGATTCCTTAAAGTTGAGTTTGATAAGTTTTCAATATTATAAGATGAGATTATCTCTTCAACCTACTTAAAAGAATTAACATTGGTCAGAATTTATATCATGTATATCATGTATATCATGGGTGATCTTACTGTAGAGACAACAATGCACCAGAATTAAGATCGGGGAGATAGGGCTGCAAATTGTAGCAAGAGTCATTGGACAAGGAAGCCCCCATCACTTTTAGCTGCTTGCAATGGAACTGCTGCAGAATGCATAAGAGGGTAATAGAGATCTTGGGATTTAACTCGGGTCCAGCAAAGGAGGACAAGGTATTGCTCTATGCTGATGATTTCTTTTGTGTATCAGTAACACAAAGGAATTGGGCCCATTCCTGGTGGCAAACTGCTGGAATTCAAAAAGCAATTTAGTCTTCTTGTAAACTGGGTACAATATATGTTTTTTTCACTAAAAAGACCAAGCCTGGTACAGGAGTGGACCCAGAAGTCTTGCCAGCAGATGGATAGTGAGAAATATAATCACTTGGGGAAATGCAGAATGAAAACTGAGGCCCAGATGTTGACACAAAATAGTGTCCTAATGTCTGATAAAGGTCGATCTTCAATGGTGGACAATTCTCCCTTTGTCCTTAATAGACCAGATATTCCTGATCAAAATAGTGCCACTCCCTAAGCTTCTGTACATAGAAAACTACCCCTACAAACTACATAAAAATGGCCTCAACATATTAAACTCTATACAAAGACATTGATGTGGAGCAATAAGGGCTCTCTAGTTTCACTAGTCAAGTGCTGCAAATCAACATTTGACAGCAGCCTTGTCATGGCAGATATGCTGGTATGCTACAGTCCATACCATCTAATTGCAATATACAATTGCTTATATGGCCTGAGGGCAAACCCAACTTCAAGAGGGATTGTGGGCATTGGGAAAAGGAGCCCCTGATACACATTTTATACAAAGGTAGAAAGCCATGGGTTTTCCACTTGAAACACCTATGGTTTACCTACTTGCCACTACAGCAACACTTTGCACAATAGGATGTATTAGAAAGGTAAAAGCAACTCCAATGTGGGAGAGTCAAACACTTCTAAAGGGCACAAAACTGGTGAGGTTCTAGGAATGGGTAGAATGACTAGGGATATCAACTTTGAAGGATGTGGCAACCAGTGACCACATTAAATCATTCTCATAATTACAGAAGGAAGTTAAATCATCCCTCTCCCAGGTCTTCTGGTATTTGCAATTGGCCATTGCACAGTATATAGATGCATCAAAATCAATACCCAAATTGCCCCAGACTTACACTAGAAATACTGCCAGATAAAATGATATAAAGAGTGTATAAAACCATGGTGATACATGCATCTGACACGTTCCCAAAACTTAGGTATGCATGCAAGGGATCTGTGGGTAGACTGGAAGACATAGATTGGGGAGCAGCACTAATAGCTCCAAGGTAGGTGGCCATCTCAAACAGATTCAGTCTCATACAGTCCACTATCTGAACTGAATATATTTCACGAGGTAAAGAAAGAGAAAATATTTGTAGTCTCTTCTCCAAAGTGCCTGAGAGATGGGACAAACTAAGGCACTCTGCCTGCACAATATGCGAACTTGCACAATCATAAAAAGATAATGGAAAGGCATTAATCACGCTTTATCCAAAGCTTATGGGGTCGAAATGTCATTGACACCTCAATTGCAACTGCTCAACATTTTAGAATAATTATATATTAATAATGTGCAGTGATTATTTGTTTGCCTGGGATTGATAATGATAAGGATATCCAGCACAAATGGAGATCATCTGAAGCACGCCACCAAATACAATAGGAAGCATGTATGGAATGTGAAGAATAACGGAAAAACATATAAGGAAGAGTTTGCGAATACAACTATCGAAAGATACATGGACCACAGATGGCCTTATAAAATATTTTGGAGTAAATCTTGCAGTTGCCTTTTCTACTGTGAAGAACTTTGTTCTGTGAGGGAAAAAAGTTCACTGCCTGGCCACAAAATATGTTTCTTACTTTTTGTTGGCAGTCTTAGAGGAAGACTTTTTGATCTTGGTCAATGCCCTACTTTGTGCACCCTCTGAATACTCAACAATACAGTACCTTGCATATCAAAACTTTTGGGTATTAATGACTGAAAACGTGAGGCAGGGTCATTCTTTTCTACATCTTCAGGTAAACCATATACTTTAATATTATTTCTTCTTTTTCGATTTTTGAGGTTTTCTGTGTTTTTTTCGGAGTGGTAACTTTGCTTGCAGATTATCAATCTATCTTGTTGCATCTTGTAAGTCGCTTACTCTATTTTCTACTTCATTGAGATTTTTGCATAAGAAATGTATGACCCAATTTTTGAAGCCACTTAATAGTTTCTTCCATATGTGGTCAAAGATCCCTAATATCGTCCAAAAGTGCTTCCATTAATGTGGAAACACTGCCCATTGTTTAGATACTTATTGTGTACTACATAAGGTGACCACTTCATACCAGGTCATTACAGACACTTTCTCCAGTCCTCAAAGTTTCACCTACAAACCAATAATTTCAGGTGTGTTGAACTAATTAGTTAAATTGAAGCAAAACAAGACTACACTGATCAGAATACGTTAGACTACGACTTAAAACTCCAGGACTGGAGAGTCCGAATAATGACCTGGAGAGAGGTGAACACCCAGGAATAATAGCAATGTTTAGGTTGGACTTTGGGTCGACCAATTGCTTATTGTTGACTGGCTGTCTTACCAGTGTCATTCGCTTGCTTTTTATTCAATGGATTTTCTTCCTCTTCTTGTTTTTGTCTATTCCCAGGAGCCTATCTTCTTTACTATCCTTTTGATGTGGTGACTTGAAGTTGGTACCGGAAGTGTCTGGTGGGCAGAAGGGATGTCTGCAGCCAGACAGAACCTATCGCTCCCATCAAGAGTAAGTGATTACACTCACGGTACAATGCTTGATCCCCATTGGGTAGCTTGGTACTGAGCAGTCAGGCTTATATCAGAGGCAATTTGTTAAGCAAAGGCACAGAAGTCACTCATGAAAAATACAATGAGCAGCACAAAAGAGACTTCACACAGGATGTATATAAAAACATTTGTATTCAACACACATATTCAATCATTATAACATGAACACAATATATTTTTGGACATAAAACACATTTGGAATTATTAGTACTAGGCCCACTCGTGTTATTAGGAGCTCAATAGAATGCACATTGTGGACAATTCCTAATCTAACCCCACACTTCAATTGAGAGAGAGCACCCTTATGTGGCACACAATATCACAAATATGTACATACACAAAAATAGATAACTTTTTAGCAGCACAGAGGGCCTGAGTCATGTATGTAAACCCAATGTCAAAGGTGTTGGGCTTTTGGAATACAACTAACATGTCAAGCGACACCACCAGCCAGTTTAGTGAATCACAGGCAGTCCCCACGCAATCCCTCCCACTTAACCACACACTCACTCCGCACCAGTACGCGGTGTGACAGGTATCATCCAGTTCGTACGGCATTCTCTTACACCCTTACACATTCAACACCTTAATGCTGTGCCACTGATACCCAGCAGTCAATGGATCACAACCTGCTGACTCCATGGCCCCAGCCTACCTCCACCCTGTAGTTCACCCAAATTGTCCTATATCCCAGAATGGAAGATAACCAACCCCAGCTCCCGGACACTAGTCTGTGCGCATCTGAAGTCATACTGTCTGGTTCCTCGAGAAGCAGGGGGGAAAATGTAGTAGTTTTAATTCAGAGGTAGATATTAACAAGGGGAGTTTAGCAGCAACTTGGGAAGTTCACCAATAGGTTTCAAAACACAAAAGGAGTCATGCAGGTTTTTGACCCACTTCAGAACTGTCTTGGAAACGTTCCTTCAACCCAGTCAATCTGTTTCGCTACTACCTGGCGCCAAGATGTTTTCAAGAGCGGGCAAGTACAGAGAGGGCAGTTGATGCACCACGATGAGGGTCAACCACGGAACCTGATGAATGGGGAGTAACATAGAGGAGCCTCTTGGCAGAATGAGATGCCCCAATCGGTACACAATGATCAGAGGTGTGCCCAGGTAAACTGGGCATTGTGGCTGGCACACTTTAGTATGAGTCACACCAGCCACTTCAGATTTCAAACATGATGAGCTGCAAATTCTGCACATTAAATGAGTTGAACCGGCAATTCCAGTTACACACAGTGAAGATTTGCAATTCTGACCCTTCCTAGAAATGAGACACAATGTTTGAGGCACAATGATACAGGTTACACCAGGCCAGTCCAGTCACACACCCACACACACAGACAGATGTAAGATCAGCAGAGCCATATGAGTTAGAATTAGGCTCTACCTTGGGTACACCTCTACTTCTGAGTGGCTCACCCTGTAAATCGGAAACCACAAGCAATGAATAAGCAGTTGACATGTCACACAAGACATATGCAGCACAGTCAATTAAACTGGCCATGTGGGGTCCCGCAACCGGTGAATCTGCTCATGACCACTAGACGCTTATGAGTTCAGAGTCCCCACAGTACAGGAACCACATGGTTTAGATGCAGGCAAGATTTCTAGGGCTCCACACTAGACTATCCGATCTCCAGACACAAGTCTTGGTTCCACGCTCACACTACGCTACCAGTTGGAATTCAGTAGCCGATGTGGGCACCGCTCTCCAGATGTCATGGGTAAATGGTGTTGGTTCCTCAGGGGGAGATCTTTGATGTCCCTGAGATCTCCAGGAGAACAGGAGGCCCACAGTTGGGCCATTGGAGAGAACAGTTTAGGGTGCCACACGTCAGCAGGTCCTCTGCTCAGGCCAGCCTCTATTTGGACAGTTATCCTCTCCATGTCCACACAGTCCAGGCTCTCTGGTCCCATGTCCTCACAAGCGTATCTCACCCTTTGCTGAAGGATGGTACCCGTAGTCATACTGTTGTGTATCTTTGAAGTCAGGGGTGGTTTAGGGGATTTCTCTTTGAACCACAGATGTATCCCCTAAATTAGAGGCACGTCTGCCATGGGGTCGTGGAATGCAGATTTTAATTTTTAGTGGCGCCATGTTCTGGCCCCTAAAGGCTAAGTGTCAAAACCTCTCTCCCCAATCTATCCCATTCAGCCCTGAAATGTTGGAGATCTGCCGTTCTCATAGGATGCCCATGGGTTATGGCTGTCACCTGGGGAATGCACAGATGTGCTCCCCAGCTTCTGGTGTCCAATGGAGCAAGGCACCACGTGCACACATACAGCGGCCTACAATGATAAGCTGCTCATGAGTTTAATTTGATAGATGCCAGTACACACCCACCAGTCTGCAATGACAGATTGGCTTGTGATTGAGAACATTAAATCACCATCACTTCCCAACATGGGTAGGAAGGGCACTACCATGTTCACACACATTTCCAGTGGTAAATTACCCAGAGACCGGAGGCCACGTAAGAGAATCAACAAAACCCAGGCAGAAAAAGAAAAAAAGTTCAGGGAAACACTACCTGATGAGTATGAGGTCCAACAATTTTATAACACCCCTGCTTGTATTCAGGCAATTAGTTTTTAATTTGCAATCAAAATGCCTTTGGAGTGCAAGTGTTTTCAGTTTCTAACTCTTGTTGCCCTTCCCATGTGTTGATTCCTGCATCACATCCAGCCCCCAAAAACTCTTTGTATTGCTCTGCCACTCCTGTACGTCATCCATTGCTTCTGCCCGCCCTGTCCTCCTGCTTATCTTTTTAGGTTGAGCCTAGTGGCAGCACGCATGCACTTCTCGATCTGTGAGACTGCCGTAGTAGAGTATGGGAGAGAAGTTGCGCCCACTCTCCTCCCATATTTTTCATTGGCTTGTGTTATTGTCTTTCGTAAATGCTGCCTTTGGATTCGTTAATAGGCTTGTTAGTCACTCCTTAGTATGGCCTTGTCTTCTTTTGAACCCTTCCATGCGGACAGGCCCTTTTACTTCAGTTGATACACAGGACCTGGTATTTAGTTATTAAGCACTATTTAATTTATTGAGTTTCTCTTATTGCAGGCCAGACATGCACTGCTTTAGCCGTAGAACGGGAGCCTGCTTTCAATCATTTTAACCCGGGATTATCTCATGTCTGTTTCACCCCCCCAAAGTAAAATGGATTTAGAAATGATTAGCGGACTGAATCATGTGAATTCCAGGTAGCACATAATCCTGTGCTAATGTCATCTGTACTAAAGTTACCTGACGGGTTGTTTTCAAAAGCCTGTTTTCTTAACAACACCACCACCCTCAATACAACCACCACCAATACCACCACCACCAATATCACTATCATCAATACCACCACCTCCACTAATACCACCACCACCAATACCACCACCACTGCCAATAACACCACCAATACAACCACTACCGCCATTATCACCACCAATACCACCACCATCAATACCACCACCACCACTGTTAGACCTGGTACCATTGATGTGGGTCTTCCTTCCATGTTTTGCCATTGCCTCCTGTGTTTTGCTGTGTGTTGGACTTTGTTGTGCTGGTCTAGATGCTTTGGGCACGTTGCCACTGCTGTTCAGTGCCAAAGTGCAAATGCTCCTATTTGTAAATTGTAATGGATTAGTGATTCCATGATTGGCATATTTGATTTACTTGTCAGACCCTAGTATAGTGCACTATGGGTGCCCAGGGCCTGTAAATCAAATGCTGCTAGTGGGCTGCAGCGCTGATTGTGCCACCCACAGAAGCAGACTGTAAAATGTAACTCTGGCCTGCCATTGCAGAGCCGGTGTTCAGTCTGGGACTGCCATGTTGACTTGGCAAGTGCACATACATGCCAGTCCCTAACCTTCCCTTTTCTTACATGTCAGGCACCCCTAAAATAGGCCCAAGGTACCCCTGTGGGCAGGGTGCATTGTATGTGAAAGGTAGGACATGCCCTGATGTAAGTGTCATGTCCTGATAGTGAATTACTGCCAATTTCGTTTTTCACTATTGCAAGGCTACCTGTTGCCATAGGACAGAATGGAGAGTTTATTTATAACATTTTATAAACGTAACTGGCCCTGGGAACAAGGTAGAAAAAAAAGTTTAGTATGCCTGAACTCAGAATGTTAATATACATCTTTTAGTGAGGGTGATTTTTACATTCTGTGTTTGAAAATACCACTTTTAGAAAGTAGGTATTTTCTTGCCTAACCATCCAGAATGCCTCTGCTAGGTTTGTGTATTGCATATCTGGCTTTTGGATGACAGGGGATGGAGTGGGACAGTGGCTCCAGAAGTCTGACGAGTCAGGGCTGGGCTGAATAGACCTGGGCTGCATTTAGAGTAAGGGGAGGAGATTTCCTTTATACCTGAATGGGCCTGGTCTGCCTTCAACAATGCTGTCTCCACCACCTGCCAGGAAGCTGCACCAGTAAGGACGGAACTGTTTTTAGCTGGGTACAGACACTCTCTGCCTTCAGAGAACAAAGGATTTTTGTATATAAAAAGAGGGGCCTTCTCCCCGGACTTTTAGTTCACTTCTGGGAAATCAAGAGGAACCTTTGCCAAGGAGAAGAGCCGGATAAGCTGAGGAGTAATACTGCCCCTGTGCTGTTTGCTGTCAGGGGTTGGCCTGCAGTGGCTACTTGCTGCCAAGGAAAGGAGAAAAGGACTATGCTGCTTGCTTTGTCCCCTTGCTTGTCCCCTTGCTTGAAGAAAAGATCTCCAAGGGCTTGAAACTGAGCTTGGCCCCTGTTCTAGAGGTCTCAGGAACAGCAAAGACCTCCAAAGCAAAGAAAAGGGCAACCGACTCTGGCAGGATTTTGTGTCGTGAAAGCACCACAAAGAGCAACGACTTGCTTCGCAAAGCAGCCCTGGTCTCACCGACTCTGTCAACGAGCCGCTGCTTGCACAGCGTCCCAAGGGCACTGTACTCCGCAATGCTTTGCTACATGCTGCAAGGATGCCACTGACTATGCTGCTGCTCAACCGGAACATTGACCAGCTCCGTCGCCGCACTGTGACCTGCCAGCACCACCACGAGCACCGTCTCTCTCTTCAATGCAAGCCCTGGTCTCACAGACTCCATCAACAAGCCGCTGCCTGCACCGCATTGTGAGGACACCCCCTGCTGCCACGTTCCGCTTCACAGCGCAACCGTGACATTTTCCCCCACCAACTCGCACTGACGTGTTGGTCGCAACAAGAAGGGTACCGTGTCTGAGTCTGTTGACGCTTTAGCAGGCCCATATCGACGGGGTCGGATGGAGTTGTTAGACTGTCGTATTCAGTATCACGGTAGCCACAGGAGGAGCTACTGAGTCGGAGGAACTGTATTAAGAGTATAGTATGTTGGATTTTTATCGTATTTGGTCTTGTTGGTTTAGATAAAGATTTACTATTTTTCTAAACTGGTGTGGTGTCCAGTTGTAGTGTTTTCACTGTATAACTGTATGAGTTCACAAATGCTCTACACACTGCCTCTGAGATAAGCCTGTCTGCTCGTGCCAGCTACCAAGGGGGTGAGCAGGGATTATTTTAGGAGTGTATCCCCCTTTGCCTGACTAGAGACAAGGGTCCCTATTTAGACAATGGTACCTGCCTCTGCCAACTAGAGACCACCCTTTCTAACAACCGCCAATACCACCATCACCACCACCATCAACACCACCAATGCCACCACCAATGCCGCCACCACCACCAATACCACTACCACCACCACCAATACCATCAAAACAACCAATACCACCACCAAAACCTCCACCACTACGAATACCACCACCAATACCACCACCACCACCACCACTACCACCAACACCATCAATATCACCACCTCCACCACTACCAGTACCACCACCCATACTACCACAAATACAACCACCACCAATACCACCACTACCACCATCACCACCAATACTGCCACCACCAATACCAGCACCACCACCAATACCGCCACCACCACGACCACCAATACCAAATACCACCACCAGCAATACCATCAATACCACCACCAATACCACCACAATAAATACTAACACCACAAATACCACCACCAATACCACTAATACCACCATCAATACCACAACACTACTAACATCACCACAATGCCACCACCACAAATACCACCAACATCAATACCACTGCCAAAACCACCAATTCCACCACCAATACCATTATCACCAATGATATCACCAATACCAACACTACCAATACCACCACTAATACCACCACCTCTACCACCACCAATACTAATACCACCACGACTAATATTACCAACACTAATACCAAAACCACCACCATCAATACCACCACCAAAATCAATACCACCACAACTATCAATACCACTACTAATACCACTACCACCAATACCACCACCACCACGAATATCACCACCACCAATACCAACAATACCACCACCACCACTATCACCACCTATACCAATAGCACCACCACCAATACCACTACCAATACCACCACCACCAATACCACCACTACCACCACCACCACTAATACCACCACCAATACCACCACCACCAACAACACCACCAATACCACAATACCACCAGCACCACCAATACCACCACCATCAATACTACTATCTCCACCACCATCAATACGACAACCAATATCACCACCAATACCACCACCAATACCACCAACACCACCATCAATACCACCACCAATACCACTGCCACCAATAGCAACACCAACACAACCACCGATAACACCACCATCAATACCACCACCAATACCATGCCAACAATGCCACCACCAGTACCACCATTACCAATGCCAATACCACCACCAACACCACTACCAATACCACCACCATCAATACCACCACCACCAATACCACCATCACTAATACCACCACCACCAATTCCACCACCACCAATACCACCAACACCAACACCGCCAATTCTAATACCACCATTACCACTACCACCAATACTACCAACACCAATACTGCCATCAATACCACCACCACTACCAATACCACAACCACCAATGCACCACGACCACCAATACCACCACACCACCAGAACCACAAATACCATCACCAAAAACACCACCAATACCAGCACCGATACGACAAACACCACTACCAATACCAACACAACCAACACCACCATAAATACCACCACTAATACCACCACCACCACCAATACCAACACCAATACAACGCGACACATGTCACCACAAATACCAACACTACCGATGTCAATACGACTGCAAATGCCAATACCACTACCAATTACATCCCCATCAATACCACTACCACCAATACCACTACCACTAATACCACCACCAATGCCACCACCACCAAAACCACCAACACCAATACCAGCAACACTAATACCACCAACACCAATACCACAACCAATACCACCACCACCAACACTGCAACCAATACCACCACTACCACCACCAATACCACCACCAATACCACCACCAATACCACCACCAACACCACTACTAATACCACCACCACCAATACCAACACCTTTACCCATAACACCACCACCAATACCAACATCATCGATACCACCACCAATACCACACCACACATGCCACCACAGCCAATACCACCACCACCACCAACACCAATACCACCACCAACACCACTACTAATACCACCACCACCAATACCAACACCTTTACCCATAACACCACCACCAATACCAACATCACCAATAACAACACTACCGATGCCAATAACACTGCAAATGACAATACCACTACCAATTACATCACCACCAATACCACTGCCAATAATACCACCACCACCAATGCCACCACCACCAATACCACCAACACCAATACCAGCAACACAAATACCACCAATACCACAACCAATACCACCACCACCAATACTGCAACCAATACCACCACTACCACCACCAATACCACCACCAATACCACCACCACCAATACCACCACCAACACCAATACCACCACCACCAACACCAACAACACTACTAATACCACCACCACCACCAATCCCACCACCATCACCACCACCAATAACACCACCACCACCACCAATACCACCACCAATATCACCACCACCAATACCACCAAAACCAATACCACCAATACCACCACCAACAGCACAACCACCCCAATACAACCACCACCAATACCACTACCAATACACCCACCACCAATACCACCACGACCACCAATGCCAATATCACCATTACCACCAACACCAATACCACCACCCCACCAATACCACCACAACCAATACCATCACCACCAAAACCACCACTATTACCACCAATTCCACCACCACCAATACGTCCACCGCCAATGCCAATATTACCACCACCAATGCCACTACCACCACCACCAATACCACTACCACAACCACCACCACCAATACCACCACCAATACCATCACCACCACCAATGCCACCAATACTATCAATACCACCACCACCACCAATACCACCACCAACACCAATACCACCACCCAATATTACCAACACCAAAACCACCACCAATACCACACCACCACCAATACCACTACTAATACCATCACCACCAATACCACCACCAACAGCACCACCAATACCATCATCAATATCAGCAACACCAATACCGCCAAAAACCAATACCACCAATACCACCACCAATACCACTATCATTACCACCACCAGCAATACCACCACCAATAAAACCCCACCAATACCAACACTACCACCACCAATACGACCACCACCACCAATACCACTACCACCAATACTACTACCAACAACACCACCACCACCAATACCAATAACACCACCAATAGCAGCACCACCAATATCTCCACCAATCCCATGCCACCAATGCCACCACTACCACCAATACCATCACTACCAATGCCAATACCACTAAAAATGCCAACACCACTACCAGTACCATCACCACCAATACCACTAATACTAATACCACCACCACCAATACCACCACCACCAATACAACCACCAATACCATGACCACCAATACTACCACGACTACCAATACCACTACCACCAAAACCACCAATACAACTACCACTAATACCACCACCACCAATACCACCAACACCAATACCACCACCACCAATACAACCACCAATACCGAGACCAATACCACCACTATCAATACCATGACCACCAATACCACCACGACCACCAATACCACTACCACCAATACCAATACCACCACCACCAATACCACCACCACAACCAACACCACTAATAATACCACCACCACCAATAACACCACCACCACCAATAGCACCGCCAATACCACCACCACCACCAATATCAGCAATACCACCAAAACCAATACCACCAATACCATCACCAATACCACCAACACCATTAATAACACCACATCCACCACCACCAGTACCACCATCAAAACTACCACCAATACTACCACCACCACCAATACCACCACTACCAACACCACCACCAATAACGCCACCACCAATACAACCACCAACACCATGACCACCAATACTACCACGACTACCAATACCACTACCACCAAAACCACCAATACCACTACCACTAATACCACCAACACCAATACCACCACCACCAATACCACCACCACCAATACAACCACCAATACCGAGACCAATACCACCACTATCAATACCATGACCACCAATACCACCACGACCACCAATACCACTACCACCAATACCAATACCACCACCACCAATACCACCACCACAACCAACACCACTACTAATACCACCACCACCAATAACACCACCACCACCAATAGCACCGCCAATACCACCACCACCACCAATATCAGCAATACCACCAAAACCAATACCACCAATACCATCACCAATACCATCACCAATACCACCAACACCATTAATAACACCACATCCACCACCACCAGTACCACCATCAAAACTACCGCCAATACTACCACCACCACCAATACCACCACTACCAACACCACCACCAATACCGCCACCACCAATACCACCACTACCACCACCAATACCAATAACACCACCAGAAATACCATCAATACCACCACCAATACCACTAATACCACCATCAATACCACATCACCACTAACACCACCACCAGTGCCACCACCACAAATACCAACATCAATACCACTGCCAATACCACCACCAATACCACTACCACCAATAATATCACCAACACCACCAATACCACAACTAATACCACAACCTCTACCACCACCAACACCAATACCACCACCACCAATATTGCCACCACTAATACCAAAACCACCACCACCAATACCACCACCAACAACAGCACTACCAATACCATCATCAATATCATTACCGCCACAACTAACAATACCACTACTAATACCACCAACACCATTACCACCACCACCACGAATATCACCACCACCAATACCACCAATACCACCACCACCACTATCACCACCTATACCACCACCACCAATACCACTACCAAATCCACCACCACCAATGCCACCACCAATACCACTCCCACCACCACTACCACCACCACCACCACCAATACCATCACCACCAACACCACCAATACCACCACCAGCAATACCACCACCATCAATACCACTACCTCCACCACCAATACGACAAACAATACCACCACCACCAATACCACCAACACCACCACCAATACCACGACCACCAACACCACCATCAATACCACCACCACCAATATTAACACCAACACCACCACTGATAACACCACCACCAGTACCAACACCACCAATACCACACCACCAATGCCACCACCAATACCACCATTTACAATGCCAATACCATCACCAAAACCACTACCGATAACACCACCATCAATACCACCAGCACCACCAATACCACCACCATAATGCCATCACCACCAATACCACCAATACTTCCAATTCTAATACCACCAACACCACCACCAATTCCACCACCAGCAATACCGCCACCAATACCACCAACAATACCAATACCAATACCACCACCACCAACACCAACAACACTACTAATACCACCACCACCACCAATCCCACCACCATCACCACCACCAATAACACCACCACCACCACCAATACCACCACCAATATCACCACCACCAATACCACCAAAACCAATACCACCAATACCACCACCAACAGCACAACCACCCCAATACAACCACCACCAATACCACTACCAATACACCCACCACCAATACCACCACGACCACCAATGCCAATACCACCATTACTACCAACACCAATACCACCACCCCACCAATATCACCACAACCAATACCATCACCACGAAAACCACCACTATTACCACCAATTCCACCACCACCAATACTTCCACCGCCAATGCCAATATTACCACCACCAATGCCACTACCACCACCACCAATACCACTACCACAACCACCACCACCAATACCACCACCAATACCACCACCACCACCAATGCCACCAATACTATCAATACCACCACCACCACCAATACCACCACCAACACCAATACCACCACCCAATATTACCAACACCAAAACCACCACCAATACCACACCACCACCAATACCACTACTAATACCATCACCACCAATACCACCACCAACAACAGCACCACCAATACCATCATCAATATCAGCAACCCCAATACCACCAAAAACCAATACCAGCAATACCACCACCAATACCACTATCATTACAACCACCAGCGATACCACGACCAATAAAACCCCACCAATACCAACACTACCACCACCAATACGACCACCACCACCAATACCACTACCACCAATACTACTACCACCAACACCACCACCACCAATACCAATAACACCACCAATAGCAGCACCACCAATATCTCCACCAATCCCATGCCACCAATGCCACCACTACCACCAATACCATCACTACCAATGCCAATACCACTAAAAATGCCAACACCACTACCAGTACCATCACCACTAATACCACTAATACTAATACCACCACCACCAATACCGCCAACACCAATACCACCACCACCAATACAACCACCAACACCATGACCACCAATACTACCACGACTACCAATACCACTACCACCAAAACCACCAATATCACTACCACTAATACCACCACCACCAATACCACCAACACCAATACCACCACCACCAATACAACCACCAATACCGACACCAATACCACCACTATCAATACCATGACCACCAATACCACCACGACCACCAATACCACTACCACCAATACCAATACCAATACCACCACCACCAATACCACCACCACTACCAACACCACTACTAATACCACCACCACCAATAACACCACCACCACCAATAGCACCGCCAATACCACCACCACCACCAATATCAGCAATACCACCAAAACCAATACCACCAATACCATCACCAATACCACCAACACCATTAATAACACCACATCCACCACCACCAGTACCACCATCAAAACTACCACCAATACTACCACCACCACCAATACCACCACTACCAACACCACCACCAATACCGCCACCACCAATACCACCACTACCACCACCAATACCAATAACACCACCAGAAATACCATCAATACCACCACCAATACCACTAATACCACCATCAATACCACATCACCACTATCACCACCACCAGTGCCACCACCACAAATACCAACATCAATACCACTGCCAATACCACCACCAATACCACTACCACCAATAATATCACCAACACCACCAATACCACAACTAATACCACAACCTCTACCACCACCAACACCAATACCACCACCACCAATATTGCCACCACTAATACCAAAACCACCACCACCAATACCACCACCAACAACAGCACCACCAATACCATCATCAATATCATTACCGCCACAACTAACAATACCACTACTAATACCACCAACACCATTACCACCACCACCAAGAATATCACCACCACCAATACCACCAACACCACCACCACCACTGTCACCACCTATACCACCACCACCAATACCACTACCAAATCCACCACCACCAATACCACCACCAATACCACTCCCACCACCACTACCACCACCACCACCACAAATACCATCACCACCAACACCACCAATACCACCACCAGCAATACCACCACCAGCAATACCACCACCATCAATACCACTACCTCCACCACCACCAATACGACAAACAATACCACCACCACCAATACCACCAACACCACCACCAATACCACGACCACCAACACCACCATCAATACCACCACCACCAATATTAACACCAACACCACCACTGATAACACCACCACCAGTACCAACACCACCAATACCACACCACCAATGCCACCACCAATACCACCATTAACAATGCCAATACCATCACCAAAACCACTACCGATAACACCACCATCAATACCACCAGCACCACCAATACCACCACCATAATGCCATCACCACCAATACCACCAATACTTCCAATGCTAATACCACCAACACCACCACCAATTCCACCACCAGCAATACCGCCACCAATACCACCAACAATACCAATACCAATACCACCACCACCAACACCAACAACACTACTAATACCATCACCACCACCAATCCCACCACCATCACCACCACCAATAACACCACCACCACCACCAATACCACCACCAATATCACCACCACCAATACCACCAAAACCAATACCACCAATAGCACCACCAACAGCACAACCACCCCAATACAACCACCACCAATACCACTACCAATACACCCACCACCAATACCACCACGACCACCAATGCCAATACCACCATTACCACCAATACCACCACCCCACCAATATCACCACAACCAATACCATCACCACCAAAACCACCACTATTACCACCAATTCCACCACCACCAATACTTCCACCACCAATGCCAATATTACCACCACCAATGCCACTACCACCACCACCAATACCACTACCACAACCACCACCACCAATACCACCACCAATACCACCACCACCACCAATGCCACCAATACTATCAATACCACCACCACCACCAATACCACCACCAACACCAATACCACCACCCAATATTACCAACACCAAAACCACCACCAATACCACACCACCACCAATACCACTACTAATACCATCACCACCAATACCACCACCAACAACAGCACCACCAATACCATCATCAATATCAGCAACCCCAATACCACCAAAAACCAATACCAGCAATACCACCACCAATACCACTATCATTACCACCACCAGCGATACCACCACCAATAAAACCCCACCAATACCAACACTACCACCACCAATACGACCACCACCACCAATACCACTACCACCAATACTACTACCACCAACACCACCACCACCAATACCAATAACACCACCAATAGCAGTACCACCAATATCTCCACCAATCCCATGCCACCAATGCCACCACTACCACCAATACCATCACTACCAATGCCAATACCACTAAAAATGCCAACACCACTACC
Source organism: Triturus cristatus (assembly GCF_964204655.1). Taxonomy (NCBI): domain Eukaryota; kingdom Metazoa; phylum Chordata; class Amphibia; order Caudata; family Salamandridae; genus Triturus; species Triturus cristatus. The sequence goes on along the minus strand of NC_140594.1, from coordinate 502,917,092 downwards.
AGTACCATCACCACTAATACCACTAATACTAATACCACCACCACCAATACCGCCAACACCAATACCACCACCACCAATACAACCACCAATACCATGACCACCAATACTACCACGACTACCAATAACACTACCACCAAAACCACCAATATCACTACCACTAATACCACCACCACCAATACCACCAACACCAATACCACCACCACCAATACAACCACCAATACCGAGACCAATACCACCACTATCAATACCATGACCACCAATACCACCACGACCACCAATACCACTACCACCAATACCAATACCACCACCACCAATACCACCACCACTACCAACACCACTACTAATACCACCACCACCAATAACACCACCACCACCAATAGCACCGCCAATACCACCACCACCACCAATATCAGCAATACCACCAAAACCAATACCACCAATACCATCACCAATACCACCAACACCATTAATAACACCACATCCACCACCACCAGTACCACCATCAAAACTACCACCAATACTACCACCACCACCAATACCACCACTACCAACACCACCACCAATACCGCCACCACCAATACCACCACTACCACCACCAATACCAATACCAATAACACCACCAGAAATACCATCAATACCACCACCAATACCACTAATACCACCATCAATACCACATCACCACTAACACCACCACCAGTGCCACCACCACAAATACCACCAACATCAATATCACTGCCAATACCACCACCAATACCACTACCACCAATAATATCACCAACACCACCAATACCACAACTAATACCACAACCTCTACCACCACCAACACCAATACCACCACCACCAATATTGCCACCACTAATACCAAAACCACCACCACCAATACCACCGCCAACAACAGCACCACCAATACCATCATCAATATCATTACCGCCACAACTAACAATACCACTACTAATACCACCAACACCATTACCACCACCACCACGAATATCACCACCACCAATACCACCACCACCACTATCACCACCTACACCACCACCACCAATACCACTACCAATTCCACCACCACCAATACCACCACCAATACCACCACCAATACCACTCCCACCACCACTACCACCACCACCACCACCAATACCATCACCACCAACACCACCAATACCACCACCAGCAATACCACCACCATCAATACCACTACCTCCACCACCACCAATACGACAAACAATACCACCACCACCAATACCACCAACACCACCACCAATACCACGACCACCAACACCACCATCAATACCACCACCACCAATATTAACACCAACACCACCACTGATAACACCACCACCAGTACCGGCACCACCAATACCACACCACCAATGCCACCACCAATACCACCATTAACAATGCCAATACCATCACCAAAACCACTACCGATAACACCACCATCAATACCACCAGCACCACCAATACCACCACCATAATGCCATCACCACCAATACCACCAATACTTCCAATGCTAATACCACCAACACCACCACCAATTCCACCACCAGCAATACCGCCACCAATACCACCAACAATACCAATACCAATCCCACCACCATCACCACCACCAATAACACCACCACCACCACCAATACCATCACCAATATCACCACCACCAATACCACCAAAACCAATACCACCAATACCACCACCAACAGCACAACCACCCCAATACAACCACCACCAATACCACTACCAATAAACCCACCACCAATACCACCACGACCACCAATGCCAATACCACCATTACCACCAACACCAATACCACCACCCCACCAATATCACCACAACCAATACCATCACCACCAAAACCACCACTATTACCACCAATTCCACCACCACCAATACTTCCACCGCCAATGCCAATATTACCACCACCAATGCCACTACCACCACCACCAATACCACTACCACAACCACCACCACCAATACCACCACCAATACCACCACCACCACCAATGCCACCAATACTATCAATACCACCACCACCACCAATACCACCACCAACACCAATACCACCACCCAATATTACCAACACCAAAACCACCACCAATACCACACCACCACCAATACCACTACTAATACCATCACCACCAATACCACCACCAACAACAGCACCACCAATACCATCATCAATATCAGCAACCCCAATACCACCAAAAACCAATACCAGCAATACCACCACCAATACCACTATCATTACCACCACCAGCGATACCACCACCAATAAAACCCCACCAATACCAACACTACCACCACCAATACGACCACCACCACCAATACCACTACCACCAATACTACTACCACCAACACCACCACCACCAATACCAATAACACCACCAATAGCAGTACCACCAATATCTCCACCAATCCCATGCCACCAATGCCACCACTACCACCAATACCATCACTACCAATGCCAATACCACTAAAAATGCCAACACCACTACCAGTACCATCACCACTAATACCACTAATACTAATACCACCACCACCAATACCGCCAACACCAATACCACCACCACCAATACAACCACCAATACCATGACCACCAATACTACCACGACTACCAATACCACTACCACCAAAACCACCAATATCACTACCACTAATACCACCACCACCAATACCTCCAACACCAATACCACCACCACCAATACAACCACCAATACCGAGACCAATACCACCACTATCAATACCATGACCACCAATACCACCACGACCACCAATACCACTACCACCAATACCAATACCACCACCACCAATACCACCACCACTACCAACACCACTACTAATACCACCACCACCACCAATAACACCACCACCACCAATAGCACCGCCAATACCACCACCACCACCAATATCAGCAATACCACCAAAACCAATACCACCAATACCATCACCAATACCACCAACACCATTAATAACACCACATCCACCACCACCAGTACCACCATCAAAACTACCACCAATACTACCACCACCACCAATACCACCACTACCAACACCACCACCAATACCGCCACCACCAATACCACCACTACCACCACCAATACCAATAACACCACCAGAAATACCATCAATACCACCACCAATACCACTAATACCACCATCAATACCACATCACCACTAACACCACCACCAGTGCCACCACCACAAATACCACCAACATCAATACCACTGCCAATACCACCACCAATACCACTACCACCAATAATATCACCAACACCACCAATACCACAACTAATACCACAACCTCTACCACCACCAACACCAATACCACCACCACCAATATTGCCACCACTAATACCAAAACCACCACCACCAATACCACCGCCAACAACAGCACCACCAATACCATCATCAATATCATTACCGCCACAACTAACAATACCACTACTAATACCACCAACACCATTACCACCACCACCACGAATATCACCACCACCAATACCACCAATACCACCACCACCACTATCACCACCTACACCACCACCACCACTACCACTACCAATTCCACCACCACCAATACCGCCACCAATACCACTCCCACCACCACTACCACCACCACCACCACCAATACCAATACCATCACCACCAACACCACCAATACCACCACCAGCAATACCACCACCATCAATACCACTACCTCCACCACCACCAATACGACAAACAATACCACCACCACCAATACCACCAACACCACCACCAATACCACGACCACCAACACCACCATCAATACCACCACCACCAATATTAACACCAACACCACCACTGATAACACCACCACCAGTACCAACACCACCAATACCACACCACCAATGCCACCACCAATACCACCATTAACAATGCCAATAGCACCACCAAAACCACTACCGGTAACACCACCATCAATACCACCAGCACCACCAATACCACCACCATAATGCCATCACCACCAATACCACCAATACTTCCAATTCTAATACCACCAACACCACCACCAATTCCACCACCAGCAATACCGCCACCAATACCACCAACAATACCAATACCAATACCATGACCACCATGACCACCAATTCCACTAGCACCAATACCACCAGAACCACCAATACCATCATCAAAACTACCACCACCACCAATACCAGCACCAATATCACGAACATCACCACTAATACCAACACCACCATAAATACCACCACCAATACCATCACCACCAATACCAACACCACCAATATCAATACCAACACCATTACCCTTTCACCATTACCAATACCACCACCAATACCAACAACACCAAAACCACCACCAATACAACACCACAAATGCCACCACCACCACCAATACTACCACTACCAATGCCAATACCACTGCAAATGCCAATACCATTACCAATAACATCACCACTATTACCACCACTACCAATACAATTACCACTAATACCACCACCACCAATGCCACCACCACCAATACCACCAACACTAATACCACCAACACCAATACCACAATCAATACCATCACCACCAATACCACAAACAATACCACCACCAAAACCACCACCACCAATACCACCACCAATACCATCACCACCACCAATTTCACCACCACCAATACCAACAAAACTAATATCACCAACAACACCACACCCACCCCAATACAACTTCCACCAATACCACCACCAACACCACAACCACCCCAATACAACCACCACCAATACCATTACCAATATCACCACCAACAATACCACCACCACCACCAATACCACCAGGACCACTAATGCCAATACCACCACTACCACCAACAACAACAGCACCACCAATACCATCATCAATATCAGCACCCCTAATACCACCAAACACAATATCAGCAATACCACCACCACTACCACCACCAATACCACTATCATTCCCACCACCATGAGTACCACCACCACAAGCAAAACCACCACTAATACCACCCCCACCAATACCAACACTACCACCACCAATACCACCACCACCACCACCACCACCACCACTACCACCACCACCAATACCACTACCACCAGTACCACCAACACCACCATAAATACCACCACCAATACCAATACCAGTACCAATAATACCACATCCAATACCAACACCAATAGCAACACCACCAATATCACCACCAATCCCACGCCACCAATGCCACCACCACCACCAATACCACCACTACCAGTGCCAATACCACTGAAAATGCCAATACCACTACTAATACCATCACCACCAATACCAACACCAATACCACTTCCACTACTACCACCACCACCAATGCCACAACCATCAATACCACCACCACCAATACCACTACCACCAATATCACCACCATCACCACCAACACCACTACTAATACCCCCACCACCAATAACACCACCACCACTAATACCACTACCACTAATACCACCACCACCAATGTGACCACCACCAATACCACCAACACCAATACCACCAACACTAATACCACCAACACCAATACCACAACCAATACCACCACCACCAATACCACCACCAAAACCACCACCACCACCAATACAACCACCAATACCATCACCACCACCAATTTCACCACCACCAATACCAACAAAACTAATATCACCAATAACACCACACCCACCCCAATACAACTTCCACCAATACCACCACCACCAATGTGACCACCACCAATACCACCACCACCAATACCACCAACACTAATACCACCAACACCAATACCACAATCAATACCATCACCACCAATACCACAAACAATACCACCACCAAAACCACCACCACCAATACCACCACCAATACCATCACCACCACCAATTTCACCACCACCAATACCAACAAAACTAATATCACCAACAACACCACACCCACCCCAATACAACTTCCACCAATACCACCACCAACACCACAACCACCCCAATACAACCACCACCAATACCATTACCAATATCACCACCACAATACCACCACCACCACCAATACCACCAGGACCACTAATGCCAATACCACCACTACCACCAACAACAACAGCACCACCAATACCATCATCAATATCAGCACCCCTAATACCACCAAACACAATATCAGCAATACCACCACCACTACCACCACCAATACCACTATCATTCCCACCACCACGAGTACCACCACCACAAGCAAAACCACCACTAATACCACCCCCACCAATACCAACACTACCACCACCAATACCACCACCATTACCAGCACCACCACCACTACCACCACCACCAATACCACTACCACCAGTACCACCAACACCACCATAAATACCACCACCAATACCAATACCAGTACCAATAATACCACATCCAATACCAACACCAATAGCAACACCACCAATATCACCACCAATCCCACGCCACCAATGCCACCACCACCACCAATACCACCACTACCAGTGCCAATACCACTGAAAATGCCAATACCACTACTAATACCATCACCACCAATACCAACACCAATACCACTTCCACTACTACCACCACCACCAATGCCACAACCATCAATACCACCACCACCAATACCACTACCACCAATATCACCACCAACATCACCACCAACACCACTACTAATACCCCCACCACCAATAACACCACCACCACTAATACCACTACCACTAATACCACCACCACCAATGTGACCACCACCAATACCACCAACACCAATACCACCAACACTAATACCACCAACACCAATACCACAACCAATACCACCACCAATACTGCCACCAATACCACCACTATCACCACCAATACCACCAACAGCACCACCAATACCATAATAAATATCAGCATCCCCAATACCACCAAAAGCAATACCACCACCACCACCACCACCAATACCACCATCACCAATACCACTCTCATTACCACCACCAGCAATACCACCACCACCAGCAAAACCACCACTAATACCACCCCCAACAATACCAAAACTACCACCACCAATACCACCACCACTACCAATACCAGTGCCAAAATATATACCACCACCAAATACCACCACCAATACCAATACCAGTGCCAAAACACCACCACCAATACCACCACCAATAGCAACATCACCAATACAACCACCAATCCCACACCACCAATGCCACCACCACCACCAATACCGCCACTACCAATGCCAATATCACTGAAAACGCCAATACCACTACCAATACCATCACCACCAATACCAATACCACTTCCACTAATACCACCACCACCAATGCCACAACCACCAATACCAGCACCACCAATACTGCCAACACCAATACAATCACCACCAATAACATTACCACCATTACCACCACCAACACCACCACTAACACCACTACTAATACCCCCACCACCAATAACACCACCACCACCAATACCACTACCACTACTACCACCACCACCAATGCCACCACCACAAATACCACCAACACCAATACCACCAACACCAATATCACCAACACTAATACCACCACTGATCCCATGCCACCAATGCCACCACCACCACCACCAATACCACCACTACCAATGCCAATACCACTAAAAATGCCAATACCACTACCAGTACCATCACCACAAATACCACCACCACCAATACCACAACCACTAATACCACCACCACCAACACTGCCAACATCAATACCACCACCACCAATACAACCACCAATACTGCCACTAATACCACCACTACCAATACCATGACCACCAATACCACCACGACCACCAATACCACCAAACCCATCGATACCAACACTACTGCCACCACCACCACCACCACTACCACCACCACCAACAATACCACCAACAACACCACCAATACCACGACCACCACCAATACCACCACCAGCAATAAAACCACCATCAATACCACTACCTCCACCACCACCAATATGACAACCAATACCACCACCACCAATACCACCAACACCACCACCAATACCACCACCATCAACACCACCACCAATACCACCAACACCACCACCAATACCACCACCATCAACACCACCATCAATACCACAACCAATACCACCACCACCAATATCAACACCAACACCACCACTGATAACCCCACCACCAATACCACACCACCAATGCCAACACCACCACCAATACAATGCCAATTCCACCACCAATACTACTACCGATGCCACCACCATCAATACTAACACCACCACCAATACACCACCACTAAAGCCACCACTACCAATACCACCAACACCAATACCACCAATTCTAATACCACCAGCACCAATACCATCCCCACCAATACCACCACCAGCAATACCACCAGCAATACCGTCAACAATACCAATACCAATACCAAAACCACGACCACCAATACCACTAGCACCACCACCAATACCACCAGAACCACCAATACCATCACCAAAACCACCACCACCACCAATACCAGCACCAATACCACTAACATCACCACTAATACCAACACCACCATAAGTACCACCACCAATACCATCACCACCAATACCAACACCACCAATACCAATACCAACACCATTAACTATAAACAAATTGGGGATGGGAGCACACTGCCTCACCTCCCAGTACAGTTCGCCCCTTAGCATTGTGTTAAATGCAGTTCACAGTGATTTCTTACTTGAATTTTAGCTGTAGTGGTTCACCAAAGTTGGTGCAGGTTAGTGCTGTGAATCTCTAGACATATGTGCTTCTGGATATTATCCGTCTTCAGTAGAGATAAAAAACGAAAATTCCTTCTGGGGTTGCTGGAAAGACTGCCATAGTCTCTCAGGTCTCAGTATCTCTCTCTGGCGCACAGGTGCATCGCCAAGAGCTCGTCAGCTCAGAGGCTTAAGGGAGCCTTTTCAAACAAATGGGGTATGGGAGCACACTGCCTCACCTCCCAGCACAGTTCGCCCCTTAGCATTGTGGTAAATGCAGTTCACAGTGATTTCTTACTTGAATTTTAGCTGTAGTGGTTCACCAAAGTTGGTGCAGGTTAGTGCTGGGAATCTCTAGACACATGTGTTTCTGGATATTATCCGTCTTCAGTAGAGATAAAAAACGAAAATTCCTTCTGGGGTTGCTGGAAAGGCTGCCATAGTCTCTCAGGTCTCAGTACCTCTCTCTGGCGCACAGGTGCATCGCCAAGAGCTCGTCAGCTCAGTGGCTCAAGGGAGCCTTTTCAAACAAATGGGGGATGGGAGCACACTGCCTCACCTCCCAGCACAGTTCGCCCCTTAGCATTGTGGTAAATGCAGTTCACAGTGATTTCTTACTTGAATTTTAGCTGTAGTGGTTCACCAAAGTTGGTGCAGGTTAGTGCTGTGAATCTCTAGACACATGTGTTTCTGGATATTATCCGTCTTCAGTAGAGATAAAAAATGAAAATTCCTTCTGGGGTTGCTGGAAAGTCTGCCATAGTCTCTCAGGTCTCAGTACCTCTCTCTGGCGCACAGGTGCATCGCCAAGAGCTCGTCAGCTCAGAGGCTCAAGGGAGCCTTTTCAAACAAATGGGGGATGGGAGCACACTGCCTCACCTCCCAGCACAGTTCGACCCTTAGCATTGTGGTAAATGCAGTTCACAGTGATTTCTTACTTGAATTTTAGCTGTAGTGGTTCACCAAAGTTGGTGCAGGTTAGTGCTGTGAATCTCTAGACACATGTGTTGCTGGATATTATCCGTCTTCAGTAGAGATAAAAAACAAAAATTCCTTCTGGGTTTGCTGGAAAGGCTGCCATAGTCTCTCAGGTCTCAGTACCTCTCTCTGGCGCACAGGTGCATCGCCAAGAGCTCGTCAGCTCAGTGGCTCAAGGGAGCCTTTTCAAACAAATGGGGTATGGGAGCACACTGCCTCACCTCCCAGCACAGTTCGCCCCTTAGCATTGTGGTAAATGCAGTTCACAGTGATTTCTTACTTGAATTTTAGCTGTAGTTGTTCACCAAAGTTGGTGCAGGTTAGTGCTGGGAATCTCTAGACACATGTGTTTCTGGATATTATCCGTCTTCAGTAGAGATAAAAAATGAAAATTCCTTCTGGGGTTGCTGGAAAGGCTGCAATAGTCTCTCAGGTCTCAGTACCTCTCTCTGGCGCACAGGTGCCTCGCCAAGAGCTCGTCAGCTCAGTGGCTCAAGGGAGCCTTTTCAAACAAATGGGGGATGGGAGCACACTGCCTCACCTCCCAGCACAGTTTGCCCCTTAGCATTGTGGTTGTTAGACCTGGCACCATTGGCATGGGTCACCCTTCCATTTTTGTCTGTGCCTCAATGTATTTTTGTGCTGGTGTTAGCTGCTCAGGGCCCTGTGCCACTGCCATCCAGTGCCACAGGGCAAGTGCTCGCTATGGGAAAATGTATTATGTGAATTGACTTCCATGTTTGGCTTATTTGGTTTACTATCAGTCCCTAGTAGAGTGCACCAGGGGTGCCAAGGGCTTGCATATCCAAATGCTGCTAGTGGGCTTGCAGCACTGGTTGTGCCACCCACAGAAGCAGCCTGGTAAAATGTGTCTAAGGTCTGCCATTGCAGATACTGCATGCAGTCTGGTACTGTCATGCTGACTGGGCAAGTGTCCCCACTTGCCAGTCCCTAAACCTTCCCTTACATTCATGTTAGTCACCCCTAAGGTAGGCCCTAGGGCAGGGTGCATTGTAAGGATAAGGTAGGACATGCCCTGAGGTGTGTGGCATGTCCTAATAGTGAATTACAGCCATTTTCGTTTTTCACTATTGTAAGGCTACCTGCTCTCCATAGGCCAGAATGGGCTGCTAGATTATAACACTCTATAATCCTAGCAGGCTCAGGAAGCATGGTAGAAATTCATGTTTAGTATGCCTGAACTCAGAATAATAAAAGACATCTTTTAGCAAAGGTTATTTTAATATCCTGGGTTTGCAAATGCTACTTTTAGAAAGTTAACCTTTGCGTGCCTAACCATTTAGTCCGCCTCTGGAGGGGAGGGCTATCTTCTTTGTGTGTAGCTTGAGTGACAGGGCTGGGAAGTTCCAGGAGACAGGCTGGGGCTGCCAGGTGGTGAATAGAGAGATTACACCAGGATGGGTGGGAGGAGTGCACCTTGACTCTGAATAGGGCAGTGCTCTGCCACCACAATGCTGGCTCCATCCCCTGGGGAGCATCTGATGTCTCTGCCCTGCCTGCTGAAAGAAGAAGCCAGAGTCCCAATAACAAAGTGCTCCTCACTGAAAAGAACTGGACTGGGATTATGCAAAGGCCCCCCTGGCCTGTAAAGACAAAAGAAACTTGGTATAAATGTAGGAGCCCTGCTCCTAAGAGATCAGATCCTGATTGAACCACGAAGAAACTCTGCCTGACCAGAAGGACCTGGAAGAAGCTGAAGGAGAAGTAACTTTCCCTAACCTGGAGGATTGGCCTGCAGTTGGTACCTTGCTGAGAAAGGAGAGGAAAAGACTAAGAGAGACTTTGCACTTTGTTTTCAACAAATCTCCAAGGGCTTGGAAGAAGAGCTTGCCCCCTGAACTGAGTCCCAGGACCATTGGACTCATCTGCCTTCCAAAACTGAGTTGCCTGGACAATTCTTGCTTGTTTCCCGCTGAATTTGGCCCCAGTACGACTCGTACCCCATCCGCCGCGAAGCCGTGTCTTTTCCGCCCGGCACCGTGTGTCTACGCTGATCCAAAAGCGTTAGTACGCACCGTATCCCTCCCGGCCGCATCACACCTAACCTTCCCCGCTGATTCGAGACGTACAACCCTGGCTGCCTAATCCTGTACGCCGGACCCAAGCTTCGCTGTCCCGCAGGTACGGTCCGTACGCTGCTAACGTACTGCACCGTGCCGTACTCAGAGCCGAGACGCCGCATCGCACCAATCCTCCCCATACGCTGTACGGCGCCGAGAAGTGTAGCCGCCTATCCGCACCGAAGGTACGGCTCGAACGCCGAACGCCACGGACTCTGCAAGCTGATCCGGGCCATCCGCACGTATCCCTGAAGGTCCCGTACCAACGCCGCGTCCCGACACCGCGACCCGACCAGCATCTGAATATGCTGCCGAACTACGACCCGGACCCATCAACTTGTCCCGCACTGTCCGTCGCGGACCCTACAACACCAAGGTACTTTGTTCTGTTCGCACCGCAGCGTGCATGTCACGGACCCCGGAGTCCGCCACGATTGTTTGACTCATACTTCCCTTGTTTTGAATGCCAACGAGTCGCACATCCAGGTACGAACCGTACAGAGCCTTGACCGATGCGTACTTATGTGAAAAGAAGTGTAATTGACTAAAAGAAGCCTATTTTTGTATTTTAAGCCTTTTTACAAGAACATTGAACTTTAAAATAATACTGTGGTCATTTTATTCGTTATTCTGGTCTTGTGCTAAGCCTTATATAAAGAAAACTATTTTTGATACAACCTTGACTGGTGTCCTTTTGGTGTGTGTCATTGTATTACTGTATGTGTTCACAAATGCTTAACCTATGACGCCCTGAGAATAGTCTTGAGTGCTTGCGCCACACTACCTGAAGGGTGAGCAGGGGTTATTTGAAAGGGTGACCCCTTATCCTGACTTAGAAGTAAGAGTCCCTGCTTGTCACAAGTGCATACCTGTGCCAACCAGAGATTCCCAATTCTAACATTGGTGGTCAGGGGTGAGGATTTGAATTTGCATTTGTGATTCATGTACAGTGATTGAGTGAACACCACGTAGTGAGTTCAGACCGATAACGCAGCCACACAGTATTGATTTTTGTTTTTGCTGAAGAATCTCCACTTTAAGAAACCATGCCTAGCTCAGTCAATGGAGGCAGGGTGTCCTCTATATTCTCTGGGGTTGATGACATAGATTGGGAGGAGAGGGCACTGCTGAGGTGTACAAGTGAAGTCTTGAAAGGATACCTCTACAAGTACAGAATTAACCAAACTGGATTGAAAAACAAGGAGCAGTACACAAAGGCGCTGAGGGCCTGGTACGAATCCAAGTTCCCAGAGAATGTGCTGGAGGTGATACCCTCAGAAGGTCCTTCTGAGCCTGGCAGAGGCCTGTCGCCAGAGGAGATGGCCGACAGGAGTGCTGCAAGAGCACATGAAGCGGAGATGGCAAAACTGCAAATGGAAATGGAAAGACAAAGGCTGGCCATGGAGCATGAGGTAAAAATGAGGGAGTTGGATCTCAAGGCCAAGAGTTTAGACCGCTCTCCCTCTGGTGGCAGCAATTTAACAGAGTCAAGGATGCACGTTCCTAAAGATGTGGTGAAAGAGTATTACAAGCAGGATGATATTGGGCAGTGGTTCAGGGCCTATGAAGTAGCCATGTCCTCCCACCGGGTCCCTGAGAGAGATTGGGGAGCGGGGTTGTGGGGAAGGTTCCTGAGTGAGGGGCGGGACACACTGCTGGATCTCCCCTCTGATGTCACCACATCCTATCCACCCATGAAGGAAGCTCTGATAACAAGGTATGGGTTAACTCCTGAATTGTACAGGCAGAGGTTTAGGGATTGCACCAAGAAACCTGGTACCACTTATGTAGAATATGTGACTTTTTTTTCCAGGTGCGCTAGATGATTGGGTGAAGGGTAGCAAAGTGAATGATTACCAAGGGCTGTTTGATCTAATTGCATGGGAGCACTTGTCTGATAATTGTTTTCCTGAGCTACGCCAGCACCTGATCGATAGCAAGCTGACTAACCCTAGGAAGCTAGCTGAGGAGGCGGACCGCTGGATCAGCACCAGGGTCCACAACGGTCCCGTGGGAGGCCCCGCCAAAGGTGGTCAGGGTCCCCAGCAGAAGAGTGGGGGGGACAAGGGTAAACAGAGGGAGTTCTATAGAGGGCCCCAAAGTAATTCCCAGGGGAACCAAGAGATAGGTTCTCAGCCACCCCCCCCCCCCCGAAGCAGACCGGGGCCCCGACAGGTAACCCTGTTCAAAGAGGGCCCCCCCCAGATGGTACAAGTGTAACAACCTGGGGCACTATTCCATGGATCCCAAGTGCCCCATGTTTGGTAAACCAGCACCCTCTGGTGCTCCACCCCCCAAGCAGGTGGCTAGTGTAGCCTTTGGGAGGGAGGTAGATGTCCAAGGGGAGGGGGATCCCGTACAGATGACCCTAGTCTCATTAGGAGACAGTGAGATGGTCGCTGAGACCCAACTGCCCCCCAATACTCAAAAGTATGGGCAGTGGGTGACCATAAATGGCAAGAGGGTGGGGGCTCTTAGAGATACAGGAGCCAGTGTGACTGCTGTCAAGCAACACCTGGTATCTCAAGAGCAGGTGGTCCAACACGCATTCTGCCGTGTTGTCAACGCTGTCAACACAGAGAGTCATTGTCCAATGGCTCAAGTTCCCTTTGAGTGGGGGGGGGTCTCTGGTACTCTGCAAGTCGCTGTGAGAACTACCATGCCTGTTGATTGTCTCCTAGGGAATGATTTGGAGAGCTCCCCTTGGGAAAAGGTGGAGAAGACAACTCACCTGCGGATGGTGGGTTTACCTGATTGGGCGTGCGTGACCACCCGGTCGATGGCAGCCAGTAGGGGTGTTGAAGGGACCCTGGAGCCTGAAGGGGAGGCCCAGGAACCAGCCTTAGGGAGAGGGCGCAGGAGGCACGGGAGACTGGCTCCTGAAGTTCCCACGGCCCAGAAGAAAGCAGACCTTGAGGGGGATGCCCTGGGGCCTACCGGGGAACAGATAGCCGAACTGGGGGACCTGCCTGAGCTGACCCATTGGCAGCAAGAAGGAGGCCCCACCAGGGAGGAATTCTGCAGGGAGCAGAAGGAGTGCCCCTCTCTAGTGGGTATGCGGCAGCAGGCTGCAGCCCAGGCCAATGGTGATCAGTCCGGTGCTCACTTAATCTACTGGGAGAACGACCTCCTGTACTCAGAGCCTAAGGTTGCTGAACCTGGGTCAGCCCGTGTGCTGGTAGTACCCCAGAAGTTCAGAGCCTTCCTACTGGGGCTGGCTCACGACGTTCCGTTAGCAGGGCTATTGGGGCAGGACAAGACCTTCGAAAGGCTTGTCACCCACTTTTATTGGCCTCAAATGCGCAGGAGTTCTGACACTCACTGCAGGACATGCCAGACTTGCCAGGCAAGTGGTAAGAGTGGAAGGAAGCTGAGGGCTCCACTCCAACCTTTCCCTGTGGTCAGTACCCCATTCCAGCGAGTTGAGGAACTTCGATTTTCGATCGTGATCATATCGACCCGCCATTTTGTGCTCCGCCACCATTTTGTGTTGCCCTCTCTCAGGCAGCACGACGATCGAAGTCTTTTTCTGCTTTTCCTGCAATAGTGTGTCGAAATAACCTTGTGTCTCTGTTTACAAAAGCTAGTGTTAGAGACTGGCAGAGTACACTAATCCCTGTCTGGTTTTCCTAATCCCTGTCTCAACTATCTGTTGGTTTACACTATTCTCTTCTGATTTTATCTTATCGTCTGGCCTTCGCTGTCCTCTGCTCGTATTCTCTTGTTTCACAACTATCCTCCAAAACACACAAACGTATCTCGTCACCTGCAAGTCAGCTACAAGTCAGTTAATGAATTAGCTCGTGGGGAGGGGTGACAAACACAGTTAGAGGAGAGGCTTCTTCGAGTTACTCGATACTTTATTTTCAAACCTTTCCTATTGGTTCTGTTCTGTTTTCCAACTTTCCTTATTGGCTCCCTTTTATATGTTTTAGGTGTGTTCTTAGTTAATGTATATGTCACATATATACTATATAAGATTGTGCGCCACGGAGTGAAGTGGCAGTCTCCTGAGAACATACTGTGTGTACTTCTAGGACAACTGTACTAGCTGCAGCTAATAAATCTAATCTTTTACGCCGACAGAGTGTCCCCGTGTCTCTGTGTAGCTAAGCAGGAGAACCCAGGAGATTAAGGCGTACCCTGCTCTGCCAGGTCCAAAAGGTTCAGGATCTTCAACTGGCGCCCAACGTGGGGCGGCTTCAGTGGTACCGGTTCTGCCCGAAGGTCGTGAGGAACCCCGCAAGAAAATTCTGGAGGAATCGCGAGCCACGTCAAGCGACCCCTGTATGTCGAAAGTGGTCCGAAGGTCTTTTTCAGCACGGTTACTCCTTCCTGACGGCTACTAACGACTGCTGCCCTGACTGCCGCCCTGCCTTGGCCCTTCCTTTGGTGATGTATGGTAAGGCAAGATGATAGACGGGCCTCTGTTGGCGTAAGAAGACGTCCTTAGTTAAGTATTTCGTGGGTCGCGCCCACAATTTTGGTCCTTTGTTCCTTAGTTTCTTTGGTCCTTAGATTCGACTATTGCAATAACCGAAGCCGATGGTAAGTGCCTTTGTGCTGCGTAAACTGAGTTTTACCCCCTTGAAGTTTGTGAACAGTCAGGTGAAATCACGAGATGCCAGGTCTGACTAAGTTTGGAAAACTTTGTTGCTTTGGTTGTAATAGGGATTCCTGGCTTGAGGACTCTTGTCCGATTCCTTCGGTTGGAACTCCCACATATGAGCTCTATTCTAAACATGGTGTTGGCCCCAGTGCCTTTAATGACGCATGGACCCGATACACGAAGAAAGATGGTGTTTTAAAATGTCCAGAAAATGGTAGTTTCGATTCTGATGTGCCAGATAATTTGGAAGCAGTTCTATTCAAAAGAAAAGCCCGGCCGGCAATGTTTGACTCTTTCCGCCTTTGGCGTAAGGAAGCCAAACAGAGAGAAATTAAACAAGCAAAACGAGATAGGAAAGCACAGGGTATGACAATTATACAGGCTGCCCAACAATTCAAAGATGATTAAATTAATAATGCAATGGAAATCTCAGAAAGACAGCATCGTATGGCGATAGATAAATGTTATCCAGTGTTGCGTGTTTCCCCTTCCGATAACAAGAAAGATTTAGAAGAAAATCCCATAATGTCCCATTTATTGAAGGTTGCTTCCGCCGTATGCACAAGGTACTAATGCACCCCAGTTGTTACAGCCTGTTCAGCTGCCAGCAGTACCTCCGCCTGTTCCGGCTCTTCCGCCTTTGCCCCTTTTAGTATCTCCGCCTCTACCAGTTTTGCCTTTAACTTCAACTTCTTTGCCCTCATCTCCTGATCTTCGATCTCCTTTGCCTTCTGCTCCTCCTGCAATTACCGGTTCTCCTTCCACTAGTTCGCCTAATACCTTGTCCCCTATTCTTATGTCTAATTCTCCGTCTGTGCGTAAGCGTCTCACGGACACCGTCACTGGTATTCTATCTCCTTTCTTTGAAGCTTTAAATGTGTCTCCGGCTTTTGCTCGAAGACAATCTCGTAGTCAGTTCCCAGATTCTGAAGAACGAGAAAGGTTGGACTCTCTCGCACGTAAATGGATCAAGAGGGGTCCCCAGTATAGTACGCCTGATATTATGTCTACCTTCTCACAATGTAATGCGCCTACGCAAAGAAATGTTTTTAATGTAATGTCTGATACTCTCATTAAAGAATGGGAGGATGTGAATTCGAGTTCGATTCCACAGGATCTGTTAGATGTTCAGACTGATTTCGACAAAGGACTTGTTGTGGGTTCTAAGGTTGAGAAAGCTGTAAGGACACTTATTTCCTTTAGATCCTTGTTGTCCTCTCAGACTTTCCTTGATTCCGATCCGTCGGTTAGACTGACACTGAAAAATTATCCCATTAGAGAGGTTCCTCCAGTTTGGAAGGAGGAAGTTGCGGCTCAAGGTAATATTCCAGCTATTCCTGCTCATTTTCAATGTATATGGGTATATGTCCCTTGGAAACGATCTGAAGTTTTAGCTCTTAAACAGACTCTACCGGATCCTCGTAAGAACCCTGCAGCTTATTATAAAGAATTATCACAGACGGTTGATGCTTGCATCATGAATCTAGCTGATATTGATATGTTGATGGGAAATGTCGTTCCGCAAGCTTTATGGGGTAAGATTCGTAGAGAAGATCATGCTCAAGCATTAGGTGGTATTTGGGCTGCTATAATTGCCGAGGATGCAGCTCAAGTGGGTGGTGCTAAGCCTGATGCTTTAATTTCAGAACTCCCTGGTAGGATTATTACATTAATGAAAACGATGATGCCTGCCTTGAGAGTTAACTGGGATAAATTAGCAGCATGCAAACAGAAGAAAGATGAGAGTGTCTCTGATTTCTTTACTCGTTTCGAGGAGACATTTATTGATCACAGTGGTCAAGATATGGCTACAGAGGGTGGTCAGCGATTATTTGTGGACAAATTTGCATTTAATTTGCTTCCTGAGTTGTCACACAAATTGAAAGATTCTGAAAGTTCATGGGCTGTTTCTTCTTCTGCCCAGATATTGGCTACTGCACAATATTATGAAAATAGAGATAAAGAAGAAAGAGAAAAGCAAAAGAAAAACGCGAAAGAATAGAAAACAAAGGTTCTCTTGCAACAAGCTTATCCTCCTCACTATGTTCAGCCTCAGTTTCAACAGCCTCCGCAGTTTCAGAGGTTGTATCAAAAACCTGAGCCATATTGTAATTGTAATTGTAAAAATATTTATAGAGCGCATGGTTACCAAAGGCATCCCCGCGCTAAGGCCAAAGCTAATGAATAGTAGATGTTTATGGGAACAAAAAAGTTTTTAAACATTTACGAAAGCCCAGATGGTTGGTCATGCATCGAATATCAAGAGGAAGTGAATTCCAGAGCCGTGCTGCATTGTAGGAGAAAGATCGGCCCCCGGCACGAACTTTCCTATTTCTGGGAACAACTGGCAGCCACTTATTGCCTGAGCGAAGATTTCTGGAAGGATGATAAAAGAAGGCGAGGGAACCAATAATAGAAGGGGCAGAGCCTGATAAGATCTTGTGTAAAATGCAGAGCGCCTTTAATTGTACTCTCTGCTGGATGGGCAACCAGTGCAGAGTGGTCAGTGCTTGCCGTGCTGACTGTCGCTTGGGGATGTTCAGAAGTTGGCGTGCCGCACAGTTCTGAACAACTTGCAATGTCCTGACCGTGGAGCAAGGCGCTCCCAGGTAGAGGGCGTTAGCATAATCAAGCCTTGATAAAATCAGGGCCTGAATTACCACCTTTCTTGTACTGGGAGGGAGGATAGGGATGATTTTCCGAGTCATCCTCAATAATCCATAGCAGCTGCCAGCCACCTTCCTTGCTTGTTCCCCAAAATCAAGCTTACGGTCAAGCCATACTCCCAAACTTTCGATATGATCTTTGGGAAGTGGGGGGGGGACCGAAACAATTAGGCCAAAAAGATGTTAGATTAGGTATAATAGAATTACTCAAAAACATCAGCTCTGTTTTTGAGCCATTCAGCTTCAAGAAAGAGTGATCCATCGATGCTGATATTCCTTCCAGGCACAGTGCAAAATCTGATGTAGAGTCCTTCATCTGGTTGAAGGCAACAATCAACTGTGTATCATCGGCATAAGTGACTATTCTGCGACCTTTGTTAGGATCTAATCAATGTGCCTATTGTAGAGAAGAAGGTCATTTTAAGAATAGTTGAGGTCGTGGTGGCCTCCAGTCAGCAAACAGAGGTAGAGGTCGAGGTATGTCGACTCAAGAACAGCATTTCCTTCCTCCTCCTAATTCCGTGAATTATTTTGATCAGCAAAATGTCAGGTCTACACAGTATTACAATGAGGATTGTTATGTTGAAGGCGAGAATGAAAGTCTTCACACTAACTAGGACAGCCATGGACAAAGTAAGGGAGTTGTGTCGATTCCAATAGATCAGAATGGACCCTATGTTAATGTCACTATAATGGGTGTTTCAGAGCCATTTCTCCTAGATACTGGTGCGATGAGAAGTTCTATCATTCATTCCAAACTCCCTGGGGCACCTTTGTCTGGCTTAACGAATGTATCTGTAGGATTTTCTGGCGCCCCTGTTCGTAATCTGGTTTCTTGCCCTTTGCCTATTTCAATTGGCCCTTATGATTTGGAATCTCCGCTTCTTTTGATGAATGGTTGCGGTGAAAATCTGTTGGGTTTGGGCTTATTGAAAAGAATGCATGCTACGATACATTGTTCTCCTTCTGGTGTACATCTTACTTTAGGACAGAAACTGATTTCTCCAATGTATTTGTCCAAAGATCAGTTTCCACCTGAATTGCTTTCTCTTCCGGCAACGCTTTGGGCCACGGGTCCGAACGATGTGGGCTGTCTGGAGATTCCACCTTATGTTGTCACTCTTAAGCCTAATGTTGAATTGCCACGTATTCCGCAGTATAGAATTTCTACTGAAGGTGAAAAAGCACTTTTGGAAATTATTCATGATTTGATTCAGAAGGGTGTGGTTGAGGAAACTAGAGGTAACATATGCAATAGTCCTATTCTTCCTGTTCTTAAACGCACTGATCCTTCTCAGCCTCCTGTATATCGTTTCGTAATTGATCTTCGGGAGGTAAACAAAATTGTTGTACCACAATTTCCTGTAGTCCCAGATATCACTGCTTTGTTGACGATGATACCTTCCACAGCGACTTGGTTCTCTGTTATCGATCTAAAGAATGCCTTCTTTAGTATTCCCATTGCAGAAGAGAATAGGGATATTTTTGGCTTCTCTCTTGGAGGCCGAAGCTTCCGGTTTAAGCGCGCACCTCAGGGCTATTGTGAAAGTCCCTCTATTTACAGTCAAGCTTTAAAATGTCATCTTGATGCTTTTCATTTGCCGTCGGGTGCTGCTCTTATTCAATACATGGACGACTTGTTGATTGCTGCTGATTCAGAAGATATTTGCAAAGATGTGACTGTTGCATTGTTACGTCATCTGTTTAATCTGAATCATAAGGTTTCACCTTCAAAACTACAATATGTTCGTCGAGAGGTTACCTACTTGGGTCATCTCCTATCAAAGGAAGGACGACGATTAACCCCAGAACGAATTCAGGCAATTGCGCAAATGTCTGTGCCATCCACACAAAGGGAGGTACGTGCTTTTCTGAATATCACTTCTTATTGTAGGCAGTGGATCCCTAACTTCTCTCTGTTGGCCAAGCCTTTTTGGCACTCACTTTGAAAGATACGCCTCAGCCCCTTTCATGGACTGACGAATGTCAGAAGAGTTTCACTGACTTGCATACTGCTCTGTGTTCTACTCCTGTATTGGGTACTCCAGATTACAGTAAACCTTTCATGCTCTACGTTTATGAAAGAGAAGGGTGTGCGTTGTCAGTTTTAACGGAACGATTTGGAGATAAACAGCGGCCATGTGCATATTTTTCGGCTACGTTAGATCCAGTAGCTAAAGCATTACCTAGTTGTCTTAAAGCAACAGCAGCAGCAGCAATTTCTATTCAACAGTCTGCTGGAGTAGTGTTAGATAACACACTTATTGTTATGGTGCCGCATGCAGTAGATACCTTACTAAACCGAACAAAAACACAGCATCTTACGAGTGCTCGTTTGTCTGGATATGAGTTGACACTTTTGGCTAGTCACGTGCACATCAAACGATGTAATACTTTAAATCCAGCTACTTTATTGCCTCTTCCAGTAAACAAAGATGACCAAGAACAACATGATTGTTTCCTCCGTACAGAGGAAGAGACAAAAGGAAGAATTGACTTGAAAGATACGCCACTAGAAAATCCGGATGGAATTCTATGGGTAGATGGTTCTTGTTTCAAGCTTCCTAATGGAGATACAGTTTCAGCCTATGCTGTTACTACTTTACATACAGTTGTGGAAACCGCACGAAAGAGAGGGGATTCCTTACTTCCCATGGCACTAAAATACAACATGGTCAATTAGTGACTGATCTTCTTGAGTCACTTTCTTTGCCTACCCAAATAGCAATTGTGAAGTGTAGTGCGCACAAGAAGATTACTGACGATGTTGGTCGAGGAAATGCATTTGCAGATGAAGTAGAGAAAAAGACAGCGAGAGATGCTACAAATCGAATGTATGTTGCGGGTCCTGTGAATTGGGTTAGAGAGAGAGGAATGTATGAGGATACAGTGGAAAGTGTAAGATCAATTCAGAAAGAGGCTACAGAGAAAGAATTGAGCAAGTGTAAAGAAAGTACAGGAATGTTGGATGAGATGAGATGTTGGGTGGAATTGTCTGAGCACCAACGTTGGCTGTTACCAGACGCCTATGTACTGCCAGTAGTCACTATGGCGCATGGTCCAGCCCACTTAAGTGCGAGAGGTATATGTAAGCTTCTGGCTCCAGTGTTGCAGAATGAAGGAATCCCAAAGTGTGCAGACAATGTGGTGAAACATTGTATTGTTTGTTTGATGTACAATCCGGGAAAGGGAACCCCAACTCTAGCAGGTCACTTTGCTCCTCCGACATATCCATTTGAGGTGTTGCAGATCGATTACATTCATATGGAGCGATGCAGCAACCTCAAATATGTTCTGGTGGTAGTATGCACCTTTTCTAGATGGATAGAAGCATACCCTCTAAAAGATAATACAGCCTTATCCACAGCTAAAGTTCTACTATAAGAATTTTTCCCCAGGTTTGGTTTGCTGCGCATTGTCTGGAGTGACAATGGGAGCGAATTTGTGGGCCAAGTCATGCAAAAAGTTTGTGCAGGTCTTGGTATCAAGCAAAAGTTCCATGCGGCAAATCATCCACAGTCAGCGGGTTTAGTAGAATGCTACAATGGAACTTTAAAGCTAAAACTAGCGAAAGTTCAGGCTAGTACAGGACTTAGTTGGCCCAATGCTTTACCATTGACTCTTCTGTCCACCAGAACTGCAGTACACTCTCGTTTGGGACTTAGCCCTTACGAAGTGGTTTTTGGACGCCCAGCTAATGTATGGGGAGTCCCTCGCCCTAAGAAATACTCAGACTTACCATATCCAATGTTAATTGACTACTTGCATGACCATACGACTAAATTGCGTGTTCTCCATCAACAGGTTCCGAGTGCTTTGCCGGAGGTTTCCACAGACCCAGGTCATTCCATTCGGCCAGGTGACTGGGTCTGCACAAAGAACTTCCAAAGGATGAAAAATTTGGAACCCAGGTGGAGAGAGCCCCGAATGGTTTTGCTCACCACGAGAACAGCAGTAAAAGTCGAAGGAAAGAAAAATTGGATTTACGGCGTGCATTGCAATAAAGTGCCTTTGCCTCTTCCGTTCGATCAGTGGGTACGTAAGGGCATTAGAGACTCTGAGAGCGAAAAAGGTTCCACGATTTGTACCTTTTAGTGATGCACGCCTGAATGGAACATTGTCTGAGAAAGAGGACGACGACATTCTTCAGGAAGCAATACCACCACATCGTCGCTTGAATACAACCAATCCGCGAACATTGTTCCAAGACCAAACTGTACCTGATAAAGAACACTATAACCTAAGGCCTAGACTAAAGAACACTTAAGATTTCTCTCTCCTATGTAGTATTCTGTCCCGGTTGCAGGGTCACGGTAGGAGTCTTGGTTGCGACCTGAGTAGTGGCAATAGGCCTGCAGGACTTGCAGTGTCATAGGACAGCAGACAATCGTGATTAAGTGATTGAGGAAGATTACCGTGAGCATCCACTTAGAAAGATGGAGACTACATTAGGCAAAAGAGAAAGTAAAGATAAAATGAATCATTGTAAAGAAATGTATAGTCGTTGTGGTATTGCTTTATGTATTATTATATTATTGTGTATTCTTTTGCCATGTATAAATTGGATTGTTATTGCTCTTCAGCGAAAAGTTGTCTCTCCTTCTACCTCTTTGTCTTCTTCTACTGTCTCTCCACATCTATTTCATACACTTCCTCAACATGAACTCATTAGAAGAACCGAATATTACAACAATTCATTTGTCCAGTTATTACATCAACATCAGTTAGTGATAAATACAACAAACTGTTGGGTGTGTGGACTTATGCCACATACCCAAGAAAAAGGAATGCCATATTTAGTTCTTCCGTTCTCCTATGAAGGTTCTGCTTGGGCTTATTTTGTTATCTTCTCCAATGCCTATCAAAGCAAATTCAGACGATCCGTTAGTTCACATATTGGTGATCCAGATTTAAGTCATAGTTCATTGATAAAGGGAATGGTAGCTATGGCTAAAATCATGGAAAATAGTAAGATCTCAGTTGACGAAAGAAAAGTGTACACTAACTGGAACGTCACCCATTATGTCACTAGCCTTAGTGATAAAGTTAAAAAAGGAAAATCTTCACCAATTTGGACTATACCACATCAGGGCAATTTCTGTCTACAGATAAATGGTCAGTCTGCTGACACCGTACAAAGAAATAGCTGTTCCCACACATACGTCTACTCCTCTCAGAATTCACCGCCTCTAGTACCATCTCAGGGTACATATTTCATTTGTTATAATAGGGCTTACACGTAGTTGCCAACTGGTTTTTCTGGTACCTGCTATATAGCTTTCCTTCTTCCCCCTACATACACCGCTTCTGCAAATCATCATCGAAACAGATATGGCAGAGGGATTATTAGTTCCAAGGACACAGCAGGACAAGAGGGAGGAGATTTCCTCAAAGGATTTCTTCCTTTTTTGGGTCCAATGGCCAACAGCAGAAATATAAGGCAACTGGTTCGTGTCGTAGAAACCACCATAGACATCACTGTAGGAGCCTTAAGTAATATCACGGCAGAACTACAGGCAGATCGTCTTATGACTTTACAAAACCGAGTTGCCTTAAACTTTGTTCTTGCAGACCGTGGTGGAGTGTGCAAATTGATCGGGTCAAGTTGCTGTATTTTCATACCTAATGATGCTCCGACAGTATACCAAGCTATCTCTAAGTTACATATAATCTCTGAGTCGATTCACCAGGACGAAGGAGATTGATCTTTATTGGAGTGGTTTTGGGGACTACTGTCCAAATGGGGTTGGAAGATATTGACGTTCCTTGGAGTAGTTTTAGCCATCGTATTCTCTTGTTGCCTTTGTATGCACTGTGGCCCCGCCATCTGCGACCTTTGTGCTACTATGTGCATCCCTAAACCCAAGTCACAAAGAGCAGAGAATATCAGAATGATGCTACAGCAACAGCTCGATGACCTCATGGCCATCGACATTGACTCAGATTAATGTGAGTTTGAGTAGCTTGCCTGAGTTCTGGCAAAAGGAGGGTCTGAGGAACTTCGATTTTCGATCGTGCTCATATCGACCCGCCATTTTGTGCTCCGCCGCCATTTTGTGTTGCCCTCACTCAGGCAGCACGACGATCGAAGTCTATTTCTGCTTTTCCTGCAATAGTGTGTCGAAATAACCTTGTGCCTCTGTTTACAAAAGCTGGTGTTAGAGACTGGCAGAGTACACTAATCCCTGTCTGGTTTTCCTAATCCCTGTCTCAACTATCTGTTGGTTCACACTATTCTCTTCTGATTTTATCTTATCGTCTGGCCTTCGCTGTCCTCTGCTCGTATTCTCTTGTTTCACAACTATCCTCCAAAACACACAAACGTATCTCATCACCTGCAAGTCAGCTACAAGTCAGTTAATGAATTAGCTCGTGGGGAGGGGTGACAAACACAGTTAGAGGAGAGGCTTCTTCGAGTTACTCAATACTTTATTTTCAAACCTTTCCTATTGGTTCTGTTCTGTTTTCCAACTTTCCTTATTGGCTCCCTTTTATATTTTTTAGGTGTGTTCTTCGTTAATGTATATGTCACATATATACTATATAAGATTGTGCGCCACGGAGTGAAGTGGCAGTCTCCTGAGAATATACCGTGTGTACTTCTAGGACAACTGTACTAGCTGCAGCTAATAAATCTAATCTTTTACGCCGACAGAGTGTCCCCGTGTCTCTGTGTAGATAAGCAGGAGAACCCAGGAGATTAAGGCGTACCCTGCACCGCCAGGTCCAAAAGGTTCTGGGTCTTCAGAGTGGGGATTGACATTGTGGGGCCACTGGACCCCAAGACAGCCATGGGCAACAGGTTTATCCTGGTCTTGGTGGACCATGCCACCCGGTACCCTGAAGCCATCCCTCTGAGGACAGTGACGGCCCACGTGGTGGGACGGGCACTGATGGGAATTTTCTCACGAGTAGGATTCCCTTTAGAGGTGGTGTCTGACTGGGGGACCAATTTCATATCGAAATATATGAAATCCCTTTGGCAAGAGTGTGGTGTGACATACAAGTTCACCACCCCTTACCATACCCAAGGAAACGGGTTGGTTGAGAGATTCAACCGAACCCTAAAGGGCATCATTATGGGGCTTGAGGAGCCCATGAGGCGTAAGTGGGACATCCTCTTACCATGCCTTCTCTTCGCGTACCATGAGGTGCCACAGAAGTCTCTAGGGTTCAGTCCCTTTGAGCTTCTGTATGGCCACCCAGTACAAGGACCTCTTAGTCTGGTCAAGGAAGGCTGGGAGCAATCTCCCAGGAAACCTCCCCAGAATGTATATAGTTACATGCTGGCCTTTCGGAACCAGACTAGGCGTTTCAGGCAACTTGCTGAGGCAAATCTGGAAGCCAGCCAGGAGGAAATGAAGCGGTGGTATGACAAGAATGCCACTCTGGTTGAGCTTCAACCTGGTCAAAAGGTATGGGTCCTGGCCCCTGTGGAGCCCTGTGCACTCCAGGACAAGTGGACAGGACCCTTTGAGATTGTGGAGCGCAAGAGTTCTGTCACCTACTTGGTGGACTTGCAGTCTCCTAGGAACCTGTTAAGGGTCCACATGTCAATCGACTGAAGCCCCACTTGGAGAGGTCCAAAGTGGGCATGCTCTTGGCCACAGATGATGGGACGGAGGAGGAGTCTGAGCCTCTTCCTGACCTCCTGGTAGCCTCAGAGCGAGACGGGTCAGTGGATGGAGTTAACCTCTCACCCACCCTGACCCCTGAGCAACAGGATGACTGCCGCCAGCTGCTAGGGCAGTTTCCTGACCTGTTCGCCCTGGTTCCTGGTATCACAGATTGGTGCGTCCATGATGTGGATACAGGAGACAGCTTACCTGTGAAGCACAAAGCTTACAGGGTAACTGACAGGGTCAGAGCCTGCATCAAAGAGGAGGTCTCAAAGATGCTTGCTCTAGGGGTGGTTGAGTCCTCCAGCAGTCCTTGGGCCAGCCCAGTGGTCTTGGTCCCAAAGGCTGCCGCGCCGGGTGCCACACCCAAACTCCGGTTCTGTGTGGACTACAGAGGACTCAACTCAGTCACGAAGACTGACGCGCACCCCATCCCCACAGCTGACGAGCTCATCGATCAGTTAGGGTCTGCACGGTACCTCAGCACGTTTGATTTAAGTCTGGGTACTGGCAGATCGCCTTGACTGATGGGGCCAAAGAGAGGTCTGCATTCTCCACACCAGATGGGCATTTCTAGTTCCGGGTTATGCCATTTGGGATGAAGAATGCCCCTGCCACCTTCCAGAGGTTGGTCAACCAGGTGTTGGCTGGGCTGACCGAGTTCAGCGCCGCATACCTGGATGACATCGCAGTGTTCAGTGGCACATGGAAAGAACACCTGCAACATCTCTGGGAAGTGTTGATGGCACTGCGCAAGGCAGGCCTCGCGATCAAGGCAAGCAAGTGTCAGATCGGGCAGGGATCAGTGGTGTACTTGGGACACCAAGTGGGGAGCGGCCAGGTGGTGCCCCTCCAACCCAAGATTGAAACCATCCTGGCTTGGGAGCCCCCAAAGACCCAGACAGAGGTGAGGGCCTTTTTAGGACTCACAGGGTACTGCAGGAGGTTTGTCAAGGGGTATGGCAGCATCGTGGCCCCCTTTTCAGAGCTGACTTCGAAGAAGCAGCCCAGAAAAGTGATATGGACTGACACCTGTTAGAAGGCCTTTGACACCCTGAAGACTGCCATGTGCACTGCGCCCGTGCTCTTGGCTCCTGACTTCTCCAAAGAATTCCTTGTGCAGACAGATGCATCCGAGCATGGTGTAGGGGCTGTTCTCTCACAGATGACTGAGGAGGGCTGGGACCAACCTGTAGCCTTCATAAGTAGGAGGTTACTTCCCCGGGAACAAAAGTGGAGTGCGATTGAGCGAGAAGCATTTGCTGTGGTCTGGGCATTGAAGAAGCTAAGACCCTACTTGTTTGGGTCTCACTTCCGGGTTCAAACAGACCACAGGCCCCTCAGATGGTTGATGCAGATGAGGGGTGAGAATCCTAAGTTGTTGAGGTGGTCCATTTCCTTACAGGGGATGGATTTCACGGTGGAACATCGCCCCGGTACAGACCACGCCAACGCTGATGGTCTTTCCAGATTTTTCCGCCTTAGTGATGAGAACTCCCTGGGGTAGGGTAGTTCTCCCCACATTTCAGCTGGAGGGGACACGTGTTAGACCTGGCACCATTGGCGTGGGTCACCCTTCCATTTTTGTCTGTGCCTCAATGTATTTTTGTGCTGGTGTTAGCTGCTCAGGGCCCTGTGTCACTGTCATCCAGTGCCACAGGGCAAGTGCTCCCTATGGGAAAATGTATTATGTGAATTGACTTCCATGTTTGGCCTAATTGGTTTACTATCAGTCCCTAGTGGAGTGCACCAGGGGTGCCAAGGGCTTGTATATCCAAATGCTGCTAGTGGGCTTGCAGCACAAGTTGTGCCACCCACAGAAGCAGCCTGGTAAAATGTGTCTAAGGTCTGCCATTGCAGGACCTGCATCCAGTCTGGTACCGTCATGCTGACTGGGCAAGTGTCGCCACTTGCCAGTCCCTAAACCTTCCCTTACCTTCATGTTAGTCACCCCTAAGGTAGGCCCTAGGGCAGGGTGAATTGTAAGGATAATGTAGGACATGCCCTGAGGTGTGTAGCATGTCCTAATAGTGAATTACAGCCATTTTCGTTTTTCACTATTGTAAGGCTACCTGCTCTCCATAGGCCAGAATGGGCTGCTAGATTATAACACTCTATAATCCTAGCAGGCTCAGGAAGCATGGTAGAAATTCATGTTTAGTTAGCCTGAACTCAGAATAATAAAATACATCTTTTAGCAAAGGTTATTTTAATATCCTGGGTTTGCAAATGCTACTTTTAGAAAGTTAGCCTTTGCGTGCCTAACCATTTCAGTCCGCCTCTGGAGGGGAGGGCTATCTTCTTTGTGTGTAGCTTGAGTGACAGGGCTGGGAAGTTCCAGGAGACAGGCTAGGGCTGCCAGGTGGTGAATAGAGAGATTACACCAGGATGGGTGGGAGGAGTGCACCTCGACTCTGAATAGGGACGTGCTCTGCCTCCACAATGCTGGCTCCACCCCCTGGGGAGCGTCTGATGTCTCTGCCCTGCCTGCTGAAAGAAGAAGCCAGAGTCCCAACAACAAAGTGCTCCTCACTGAAAAGAACTAGACTGGGATTAGGCAAAGGCCCCCCTGGCCTGTAAAGACAAAAGAAAGTTTGTATAAATGTAGGAGCCCTGCTCCTAAGAAATCAGATCCTGATTGAACCACGAAGAAACTCACACAAGGCACAGACAAAAATGGAAGGGTGACCCACGCCAATGGTGCCAGGTCTAACAACCACAATGCTAAGGGACGAACTGTGCTGGGAGGTGAGGCAGTGTGCTCCCATCCCCCATTTGTTTGAAAAGGCTCCCTAGAGCCACTGAGCTGACGAGCTCTTGGCGATGCACCTGTGCGCCAGAGAGAGGTACTGAGACCTGAGAGACTATGGAAGCCTTTCCAGCAAACCCAGAAGGAATTTTCGTTTTTTATCTCTACTGAAGACGGATAATATCCAGAAACACATGTGTCTAGAGATTCACAGCACTAACCTGCACCAATTTTGGTGAACCACTACAGCTAAAATTCAAGTAAGAAATCACTGTGAACTGCATTTACCACAATGCTAAGGGGCGAACTGTGCTGGGAGGTGAGGCAGTGTGCTCCCATCCCCCATTTGTTTGAAAAGGCTCGCTTGAGCCACTGAGCTGACAAGGTCTTGGCGATGCACCTGTGCGCCAGAGAGAGGTACTGAGACCTGAGAGACTATGGCAGCCTTTCCAGCAACCCCAGAAGGAATTTTCGTTTTTTATCTCTACTGAAGACGGATAATATCCAGAAACACATGTGTCTAGAGATTCACAGCACTAACCTGAACCAAATTTGGTGAACCACTACATCTAAAATTCAAGTAAGAAATCACTGTGAACTGCATTTACCACAGTGCTAAGGGGCGACCTGTGCTGGGAGGTGAGGCAGTGTGCTCCCATCCCCCATTTGTTTGAAAAGGCTCCCTTGAGCCACTGAGCTGACGAGCTCTTGGCGATGCACCTGTGCGCCAGAGAGAGGTACTGAGACCTGAGAGACTCTGGCAGCCTTTCCAGCAATCCCAGTAGGAATTTTCGTTTTTTATCGCTACTGAAGACGGATAATATCCAGCAACACATGTGTCTAGAGATTCACAACACTAACCTGCACCAACTTTGGTGAACCACTACAGCTAAAATTCAAGTAAGAAATCACTGTGAACTGCATTTACCAAAATGCTAAGGGGCGAACTGTGCTGGGAGGTGAGGCAGTGTGCTCCCATCCCCCATTTGTTTGAAAAGGCTCCCTTGAGCCACTGAGCTGACGAGCTCTTGGCGATGCACCTGTGCGCCAGAGAGAGGTACTGAGACCTGAGAGACTATGGCAGCCTTTCCAGCAACCCCAGAAGAAATTTTCGTTTTTTATCGCTACTAAAGACGGATAATATCCAGCAACACATGTGTCTAGAGATTCACAGCACTAACCTGCACCAACTTTGGTGAACCACTACAGCTAAAATTCAAGTAAGAAATCACTGTGAACTGCATTTACCACAATGCTAAGGGGCGAACTGTGCTGGGAGGTGAGGCAGTGTGCTCCCATCCCCCATTTGTTTGAAAAGGCTCCCTTGAGCCACTGAGCTGACAAGCTCTTGGCAATGCACCTGTGCGCCAGAGAGAGGTACTGAGACCTGAGAGACTATGGTAGCCTTTCCAGCAACCCCAGAAGGAATTTTCGTTTTTTATCTCTACTGAAGACGGATAATATCCAGAAACACATGTGTCTAGAGATTCACAGCACTAACCTGCACCAACTTTGGTGAACCACTACAGCTAAAATTCAAGTAAGAAATCACTGTGAACTGCATTTACCACAATGCTAAGGGGTGAACTGTGCTGGGAGGTGAGGCAGTGTGCTCCCATTCCCCATTTGTTTGAAAAGGCTCCCTTGAGCCACTGAGCTGACGAGGTCTTGGCGATGCACCTGTGCGCCAGAGAGAGGTACTGAGACCTGAGAGTCTATGGCAGCCTTTCCAGCAACCCCAGAAGGAATTTTTGGGGCATATCAACAAGGGCTTTATCTCTGCTTTTTTGGCTTTAAAAGCCAAAAAAGCAGAGATAAAACTAGCACCCTATCAACAACAGGGTGCTAACATGCAAATTCGCATGTTAGCATCCTTTTACTCTACGCTTCCCCTTGCATCTCTAATGAGATGCAAAGGGGGCGTTCCAGAGTAAAATAATAGGAGAAATGTTGCTAAGCGACATTTCTCCTATTATCAAGAATATCGCTAACCCTGTTAGAGACAAAAAAAGCAGCGCTAACCGCGGTTAACGCTGCTTTTTTACGTCTGGTATTTTTCTGACTTAGCCATGATATCCTATGGTAGGTGGATATCATGGCTAAGTTTGCCTGTCCCTATCAACAAGGTAACATGAGATTATCGCTGGGTTTCCAGCGATAATCTCACGTTAGCCTGTTAGCGTGAGGATTTTTATCGCTATTGAGATAAGCGTTGCTAATAGCACGCTATCTCAGCGATAAAAATCCACGCTAGCCGGCGATAATTATCCTCACGCTAAGAGCGCTGAGCGATAATTATCGCCGGTTGTTGTTGATATGCCCCTTTGTTTTTTATCTCTACTGAAGACGGATAATATCCAGAAACACATGTGTCTAGAGATTCACAGCACTAACCTGCACCAACTTTGGTGAACCACTACAGCTAAAATTCAAGCAAGAAATCACTGTGAATTGCATTTACCACAATGCTAAGGGGCGAACTGTGCTGGGAGGTGAGGCAGTGTGCTCCCATCCCCCATTTGTTTGAAAAGGCTCCCTTGAGCCACTGAGCTGACGAGCTCTTGGCGATGCACCTGTGCGCCAGAGAGAGGTACTGAGACCTGAGACACTATGGCAGCCTTTCCAGCAACCCCAGTAGGAATTTTCGTTTTTTATCTCTACTGAAGACGGATAATATCCAGAAACACATGTGTCTGGAGATTCACAGCACTAACCTGCACCAACTTTGGTGAACCACTACAGCTAAAATTCAAGTAAGAAGTCACTGTGAACTGCATTTACCACAATGCTAAGGGGCGAACTGTGCTGGGAGGTGAGGCAGTGTGCTCCCATCCCCCATTTGTTTGAAAAGGCTCCCTTGAGCCACTGAGCTGACGAGCTCTTGGCAATGCACCTGTGCGCCAGAGAGAGGTACTGAGACCTGAGAGACTATGGCAGCCTTTCCAGCAACCCGAGAAGAAATTTTCGTTTTTTATGTCTACTGAAGACGGATAATATCCAGAAACACATGTGTCTAGAGATTTACAACACTAACCTGCACCAACTTTGGTGAACCACTACAGCTAAAATTCAAGTAAGAAATCACTGTGAACTGCATTTACCACAATGCTAAGGGGCGAACTGTGCTGGGAGGTGAGGCAGTGTGCTCCCATCCCCCATTTGTTTGAAAAGGCTCCCTTGAGCCACTGAGCTGACGAGCTCTTGGCGATGCACCTGTGCGCCAGAGAGAGGTACTGAGACCTGAGAGACTATGGCAGCCTTTCCAGCAACCCCAGAAGGAATTTTCATTTGTTATCTCTACTGAAGACGGATAATATCCAGAAACACATGTGTCTAGAGATTCACAGCACTAACCTGCACCAACTTTGGTGAACCACTACAGCTAAAATTCAAGTAAGAAATCACTGTGAACTGCATTTACCACAATGCTAAGGGGCGAACTGTGCTGGGAGGTGGGGCAGTGTGCTCCTTTCCCCCATTTGACCATTAACTATAACACCATCACTAATACCACCACCAATAACAACACCAATATCACCACCAATACCACACCACCAATGCCACCACCAATACCACCACTACCAATGCCAATACCACTGCAAATGTCAATACCACTACCAATAACATCACCACCATTACCAACACCACCAATACAATTACCACTAGTACCACCACCACCAATGCCACCACCACCAATACCATCAACACTAATGCCACCAACACTAATACCACCAACACCAATACCACAATCAATACCACCACCACCAATACCACCACCACCAATACCACCACCAATAACACCACCACCAATACCATCACCATCACCAATTTCACCACCACAAATACCACCAAAACCAATACCACCACCAACACCACAACCACCCCAATACAACTTCCACCAATACCACCACCAACACCACCACCACCCCAATACAACCACCACCAATACCACTACCAATATCACCACAACCAATACCACCACCACCACCAACACCACCAGGACCACTAATGCCAATACCACCACCCCCACCAATACCACCACCACCAATACCACCACTACCAAAACCACCACTATTTCCACTTATTCCACCAATACTTTCACCACCAATGCCACTCCCCCCACCACTAATACAACTACCACTACCACCACCACAAATGCCACTACCAAAACTACTACCAATACCACCACCACCATCAATATCACCAAAACCATCAATACCACCACCAATACCACCACCACCACCAATACCACCAATATCACTACTAATAGCATCACCACCAATACCACCACCACCAACAACAACAGCACCACCAATACCATCATCAATATCAGCACCCCTAATACCACCATTACCACCAATACCACCACCACCACAAATACCACTACCACCAATACCACCAACACCACCATAAATAACACCACCAATACCAATACCAGTACCAATAACACCACCACCAATACCACCACCAATAGCAACACCACCAATACCACCACCAATCCCAGGCCACCAATGCCACCACCACCACCAATACCACCACTACCAATGCCAATACCACTGAAAATGCCAATACCACTACCAATATAATCGGCCAATACTACTATCATTACCACCACCACCACCAATACCACCACCAATACCACCACTAAACCCCCCCCACCAATACCAACACTACCACCACCAATACCACCATCACCACCAATGTTACTACTACCAATACCACCAACACCACCATAAATACCACCATCAATACCACCACCACCAATACCACCACTATTACCACTAATTCCATCACCCATACTTCCACCACCAATGCCCCCACTACCACCACCAATGCCACTACCACCACCACCAATAACACTACCACAACCACCACCACGAATACCACCGCCAAACCCACTACCAATATCACCACCACCATCAATACCACCAATACCATCAATACCACCACCACCACCAATAACACCAATACCACCACCAATATTACCACCACCAAAACCACCACCACCACTACCACCACCACCACCAATACCACTACTAATAGCATCACCACCATCTCCACCACCAACAACAACAACAGCACCACCAATACCATCATCAATATCAGCACCCCTAATACCACCAATACCAGCAATACCACCACCACTACCAGCACCAATACCACCACCACCAATACCACTATCAATACAACCACTAATGCCACCCCCACCAATACCAACACTACCACCACTAATACCACCACCACCAACACCACTAACACCAATACCACCAACACCAACACCACCATAAATACCACCACCACCAATACCAATACAGTACCAACAACACCACCACCAATAGCAACACCAATAGCAACACCACCAATACCACCACCAATCCCACACCACCAATGCCACCACCAATACCTCCACCACCAATACCACCACCACCAATACCACTACCACTAATGCCAACACCAACAATGCCACCACCACCAATACCACCAACACCAATACCAATACCACCAACACTAATACCACCAATACCACAACCAATACCACCACCACTAATACCGCCACCAATGCCAACACTACCACCACCAACACCACCATAAATACCACCATCAATACCACCACCACCAATACCAATACCAATAACACCTTCACCAATACCACCATCAATAGCAACACCACCAATACCACCACCAATCCCAGGCCACCAATGCCACCACCTCCACCAATACCACCACTACCAATGCCAATACCACTGAAAATGCCAATACCACTACCAATATCTTCACCAACAATACCACTTCCACTATTACCACCACCAATGCTACAACCACCAATACCACCACCACCAATACCGCCAACACCAATACCACCACCAACACCACTAGTAATGCCCACACCACCAATAACATCAACACCTCCAATACCACTGCCAATACCACTTCCACTACCAATATCACCAATACCACCAAAACCAATACCAGCAATACCACCACTGCCACCAATACCACCAGCAATATAACCACCACCAATACCACTACCAATTCAATCACCACCAATACCACCATGACCACCAATACCACCACCACCAATACCACCACCCCACCAATACCACCACTACCAATACCACCACTATTACCACCAATACCACCACCACCCTTACTTCCACCACCAATGCCACCATCACCAATACCACTATTACCACCACCACCACCAATACCACCACCAATACCACCACCACCACCACCAATACCACCAACACCATTACCATCACCAATATTACCACCACCACCAACAATACCACCACCACCACCAATACCACTACTAATACCATCACAAGTAATAACACCACCACCAATACCACCATCAACATCACCACCACCAAAACCAATACCAGCAATACCACCACCACTACCACCACCACCAATAGCATCACCACTATCATTACCCCACCACCAATACCACCACCACCAGCAATACAACCACTAATGCCACCCCCACCAATACCAACACTACCACCACCAATACCACCACCACCAGCAATACAACCACTAATGCCACACCCACCAATACCAACACTACCACCACCAATACCACCACCACCACCAATACCACTAACACCAATACCACCAACACCAACACCACCACAAATACCACCACCACCAATACCAATACAGTACCAATAACACCATCACCAATAGTGACACCAATAGCAACACCACCAATACCACCATCAATCCCACACCACCATCAATGTCAGCACCCCCAATACCACCAAAACCAATACCACCACCAATGTCACAATGACCAATACCACCACCACCAATATCACCACCACCAATACCACTACCACTAATACCAACACCACCAATGCCACCACCACCAATACCACCAACACCAATACCAATACCACCAACACTAATATCACCAACACCAATACCACAACCAATACCACCACCCCCAATACCGCCACCAATGATAACACTACCACCACCAACACCACCACCACCAACACCACCAATACCATCATCAATGGCAGCACCCCAATACCACCAAAACCAATACCAGCAATACCACCACCACTACCATCACCAATACCACCACCACCAATACTACTGTCATTACCACCACCACCAATACCACCACCAATACCACCACTAATACCACCCCACCAATACCAACACTACCACCACCAATACCACCATCACCACCAATACCACTACCACCAATACCACCAACACCACCACCATAAATACCACCATCAATACCACCACCACCAATACCACCACCACCAATACCAATACCAATAACACCATCACCAATACCATCATCAATAGCAACACCACCGATACCACCACCAATACCAGGCCACCAATGCCACCACCTCCACCAATACCACAACTACCAATGCCAATACCACTGAAAATGCCAATACCACTACCAATATCATCACCACCAATACCGCTTCCACTATTACCATCACCAACACCACCAATGCCACAACCACCAATACCACCACCACCAATACCGCCAACACCAATACCACCACCAACACCACTGGTAATACCCCCACCACCAATAACATCACCACCTCCAATACCACTGCCAATACCACTGCCACCACCAATATCACCAATACCACCAATACCACCACTTCCACCAATACCACTACCGCAACCAATAATACCACCACCACCAATACCACCACCCCCACCAATACCACCACTACCAATACCACCACTATTACCACCAATACCACCACCACCCTTACTTCCACCACCAAAGCCACCATCACCAATACCACTATTACCACCACCACCACCAATACCACCACCACCACCACTACCACCACCAATACCACCAACACCAATACCATCACCAATATTACCACCACCAATACCACCACCACCACCACCACCAATACCACTACTAATACCATCACAACCAATAACACCACCACCAATACCACCATCATCACCACCACCAAAACCAATACCAGCAACACCACCACCACCACCACTACCATTATCATTACCACCACCACAAATACCACCACGACCAATACCACAACCAATACCACCACCACCAATACCACCACCACCAATACAACCACCACTACCAATAACAACACCACCAATACCACAACCACCACCAATACCACAACCACCACCAATACCACCACCTCCACTACCACCAATAACACCATCAATACCACCACTACCAATACAACCACCACCACTACTAATACTACCAACACACCACCAATACCACCACCAAGAACACCACCATCTATACCACCACCAATACCACCACCAATAGCAAGACCACCAATACCACTGCCACCAATGCCATACAAAACACCAATACCACCACCGCCAATGCCACCACCACCAATATCACCACCACTATTACCACCAAAACCAATACCACCACCAATTCCACCACAACCACCAATATCACCACCACCAATTACCACCAAAACCAATACCACTATTCCGCCACCACCACCAATATCCCCACCATCAATTAGCACCAAAACCAATACCACCAATACCACCACCACCACTACCACCAGCAATACAACTACCACCAATACCACCACCACCACCAATACTGCCACCACCACCAATACCACCATGACCCCCAATGCCAATACTACCACCACCATCAATACCAGCCCCCATACCTCCACCACCACCACCAATACCACCACCACCAACAACAACAGCACCACCAATACCATCATCACTATCACCACCTAAATACCACCAAAACCAATACCAGCAATACCACCACCACTACCACCAACAATGCCACCACCACCAATACCACTATCATTACCACCACCACAAATACCACCAGCAATACCAGCACCAATACCACCCCCATCAATACCAACAATACCACCACCAATACCACCACCAATACCACTACCACCAATAGCACCACCACCACCAATACCACCACCACCACCAATACCACCACCAATACCACCAACACCAATACCATCACCAATATTACCACCACTAATACCACCACCACCACCAATACCACTACTAATACCATCACAACCAATAACAATAACAACACCACCAATACTACCATCATCACCACCACCAAAACCACCACCACCAATTCCACCACCACCAATACCAATACAAGTACCAATAACACCACCTCCAATACCACCACCAATTGCAAAACCACCAATCCCACCACCAATCCCACACCACCAATGCCAACTCCACCACCAATGTGAATGCCACTGAAAATGCAAATACCACTACCAATACCATCACCACCAATACTACCACCACCAATACCTCTACCACTAATACCAACACCACCAATGCCACCACCACCAATACCACCAACACCAGTACCACCACCACCAATACCACCATCAATACTGCCACCTATACCAATACCACCACTACCAATACCACGACCACAAATACCACTACCACCACCACCAATACCACCATGAACACCAATGCCAATACCACCACTACCACCACCACCAATACCACCACCCCCACCAATACCACCAGCACCAATACCACCACCAATACCACCACCTATACCACTACCACAACCACCAATACCACCACCAAAACCACCACTACCATAAATACCACCACCAACACCACCACCAACACCAATACCATGACGACCACCACCAATACTACCACCACCAATACCAATACCACCACCACCACTACTAATATCACCACCACCAATAACGCCACCAATACCACCAAACTCAATACCACCAATACCACCACCACTACTACCACCAATACAACTGTAACCAATACCACTACCAATACCACCACCTCCAATACCACCACCACCACCATTATCAATACCACCACCACCAATTACACCACCTCCACCAATACCACCACCACCAATACCACCACTATTACCACCAATAACACCACCACCAATCCCACCACCACCACCATTACCAATACCACCACTACCACCACCACAAATACCACCACCCCACCAATATTCCACCACCAATGCCACCATCCAATACCAGTACCACAACCACCACCCCCAACAACACTACCAAAACCACCACCACCACCAATACCACCACTATTACCACCAATACCACCACCAATACCACCACCACCACCATTACCAATACCACCACTACCACCACCACCAATACCACCAACACCTAGACCACCACCAATATTACCACCACCACCAATACCACAACTAATACCATCACCACTAATACCACCACCAACAGCAACAGCACCACTAATTCCACCATAGATATCACCACCACCAATACCACCAAAACCAATACCAGCAATACCACCACCACGACGAATACCACCACCAATAACACTATCATTACCACCACCAACAATACCATCACCACCAGCAATACCACCACTAATATCACCCCCACCAATACCACCACTACCACCAATACCACCACCTCCACCAATACCACCACCACCAACACCACGACCAATACCACCACCACCAATACCACCACAACCAATACCAGCACCACTACCAATACCACCACCACCAATACCACCACCACCACCAATACCACCACCTCCACCACCTACAATAACACCATCAATACCACCACCAAACCCAATACCACCACCACCACTACCAATACCACCAACACACCACCAATACCACCACCAAGAACACCACCATCCATACCACCACCAATACCACCACCAATACCACCACCACCACTGATAATACCACCACCAATACCAACACCACCAATATCACAGCCACCAATGCCAATATCACCACCAATACCACCACCACCAATATCACCACCACCAATATCACCACCACCAATACCATTAACACAATACAACCAACACCAATACCACCACCAATACCACATCACCACTATCAACATCACCACCACCAATGACACCACCAATACCACTACCACCAATACCAATACCACCGCAACCACCAATACCACCACCAAAACCACCACTAATACCACCAACACCACCAGCAATAGCAAAAACACCTTCAATATCAACACCTCCACCACCAGCAGTACCACCACCAATACTACCACCAATACCACTACCACCACCAGTATCACCACCACCAACACCAATACCAACACCACCAATACCACTATTACCACCACCAATACCACCAACACCACCACTAATACCACCCCTAATACCACCATCACCACTAATACCACCACCAAAAACCACCACCACCAAAACCACCACTATTACCACCAAAACCACCACCATCAATACCACCTCCAACAACACCAATACCAACACCACCAATACCACCAACACCACAACTAATACCACCACCAATACCACCACCTCCACCACCACCAACACCACCAATACCACCATCACCACCACCAATACCACCAACACTAATATCACCCTGAATACCACCACCAATACCACCACCAAAACCACCACCAATACCACAACCAATACCACCACCAATACCACCACCATTACCAATACCACCACTACCACCACCACCAATACCACCAACACCAAGACCACCACCAATATTACCACCACCACCAATACCACAACTAATACCATCACCACCAATACCACCACCAACAGCAACAGCACCACTAATTCCACCATCAATATCACCACCACCAATACCACCAAAACCAATACCAGCAATACCACCACCACGACGAATACCACCACTAATAACACTATCATTACCACCTCCAACAACACCACCACCACCAGCAATACCACCACTAATACCACCCCCACCAATACCACCACTACCACCAATACCACCACCTCCACCAATACCACCACCACCAACACCACGACCAATACCACCACCACCAATACCACCACAACCAATACCACCACCACTACCAATACCACCACCACCAATACCACCACCACCACCAATACCACCACCTCCACCACCACCAATAACACCATCAATACCACCATCAAACCCAATACCACCACCACCACTACCAATACCACCAACACACCACCAATACCACCACCAAGAACACCACCATCCATACCACCACCAATACCACCACCACCACTGATAATACCACCACCAATACCAACACCACCAATATCACAGCCACCAATGCCAATATCACCACCAATACCACCACCACCAATATCACCACCACCAATATCACCACCACCAATACCACTAACACAATACAACCAACACCAATACCACCACCAATATCACATCACCACTATCAATATCACCACCACCAATGACACCACCAGTACCACTACCACCAATACCAATACCACCGCAACCACCAATACCACCACCAAAACCACCACTAATACCACCAACACCACCAGCAATAGCAACAACACCATCAATATCAACACCTCCACCACCAGCAGTACCACCACCAATACTACCACCAATACCACTACCACCACCAGTATCACCACCACCAACACCAATACCAACACCACCAATACCACCATCACCACCACCAATACCACCAACACCACCACTCATACCACCCCTAATACCACCATCACCACTAATACCACCAGCAAAAACCACAACCACCACTAATACCACCAAAACCACCACCATTAATACCACCTCCAACAACACCAATACCACCACCACCAATACCACCAACACCACAACTAATACCACCACCAATACCACCACCTCCACCACCACCAATACCACCAATACCACCATCACCACCACCAATACCACCAACACTAATATCACCCTGAATACCACCACCACCACCAATACCACCACCAAAACCCCCACCAATACCACAACCAATACCACCACCACCGATACCACCAGCACCATCAATACCACCACCTCCACCACCACCCCTACCACCACCACTACCACCAATACCACCACCATTACCACCAATACCACCACCAATACCACCAACACCAATACCATCACCAATATTACCACCACCACCACCAATACCACCACCCCCACCAATACCA
Organism: Triturus cristatus; assembly: GCF_964204655.1. Lineage (NCBI taxonomy): Eukaryota > Metazoa > Chordata > Amphibia > Caudata > Salamandridae > Triturus > Triturus cristatus. The sequence continues at coordinate 502,874,736 of NC_140594.1, read as the reverse complement.
CCACTACCAATACCACCACTATTACCACCAATACCACCACCACCCTTACTTCCACCACCAATGCCACCATCACCAATACCACTATTACCACCACCAATACCACCACCAATACAACCAACACCAATACCATCACCAATATTACCACCACCACCACCAATACCACCACCACCACCAATACCACTACTAATACCATCACAACGAATAACACCACCACCAATACCACCATCATCACCACCACCAAAACCAATACCAGCAACACCACCACCACCACTACCATTATCATTACCACCATCACAAATACCCCCACCACCACCAATACCACCATGACCAATACCACAACCAATACCACCACCACCAATACCACCACCACCAAAACAACCACCACTACCAATACCAACACCACCAATACCACAACCACCACCAATACCACAACCACCACAAATACCACCACCTCCATTAACACCATCAATACCACCACTACCAATACAACCACCACCACTACTAATACCACCAACACACCACCAATACCACCACCAAGAACACCACCATCTATACCACCACCAATACCACCACCAATACCACCACCACCACCACTGATAATACCACCACCAATAGCAAGACCACCAATACCACTGCTACCAATGCCATAAAAAACACCAATACCACCACCGCGAATGCCACCACCACCAATATCACTACCACTATTACCACCAAAACTAATACCACCACCAATTCCACCACAACCACCAATATCACCACCACCAATTACCACCAAAACCAATACCACCAATTCCGCCACAACCACCAATATCACCACCATCAATTAGCACCAAAACCAATACCACCAATACCACCACCACCACTACCACCAGCAATACAACTACCACCAATACCACCACCACCACCAATACTGCCACCACCACCAATACCACCATGACCACCAATGCCATTACAACCACTACCACTACCATCAATACCAGCCCCCATACCTCCACCACCACCACCAATACCACCACCACCAACAACAGCACCACCAATACCATCATCACTATCACCACCTAAATACCACCAAAACCAATACCAGCAATACCACCACCACTACCACCAACAATGCCACCACCACCAATACCACTATCATTACCACCACCACGAATACCACCAGCAATACCAGCACCAATACCACCCCCATCAATACCAACACTACCACCACCAATACCACCACCAATACCACTACCACCAATAGCACCACCACCAACACCACCATAAATACCACCACCAATACCACCACCACCAATTCCACCACCACCAATACCAATACAAGTACCAATAACACCACCTCCAATACCACCACCAATTGCAAAACCACCAATCCCACCACCAATCCCACACCACCAATGCCAACTCCACCACCAATGTGAATGCCACTGAAAATGCCAATACCACTACCAATACCACCAATACCACCATGAACACCAATGCCAATACCACCACTACCACCACCACCAATACCACCACCCCCACCAATACCACCCGCACCAATACCACCACCAATACCACCACCTATACCACTACCACAACCACCAATACCACCACCAAAACCACCACTACCATAAATACCACCACCAACCCCACCACCAACACCAATACCATGACCATGACCACCACCACCAATACTACCACCACCAATACCAATACCACCACCACCACTACTAATATCACCACCACCAATAACGCCACCAATACCACCAAACTCAATACCACCAATACCACCACCACTACTACCACCAATACAACTGTAACCAATACCACTACCAATACCACCACCTCCAATACCACCACCACCACCATTATCAATACCACCACCACCAATTACACCACCTCCACCAATACCACCACCACCAATACCACCACTATTACCACCAATAACACCACCACCAATCCCACCACCACCACCATTACCAATACCACCACTACCACCACCACAAATACCACCACCCCACCAATACTTCCACCACCAATGCCACCATCCAATACCAGTACCACAACCACCACCCCCAACAACACTACCAAAACCACCACCACCACCAATACCACCACTATTACCACCAATACCACCACCAATACCACCACCACCACCATTACCAATACCACCACTACCACCACCACCAATACCACCAATACCACCAACACCAAGACCACCACCAATATTACTACCACCACCAATACCACAACTAATACCATCACCACCAATACCACCACCAACAGAAACAGCACCACTAATTCCACCATCAATATCACAACCACCAATACCACCAAAACCAATACCAGCAATACCACCACCACAACGAATACCACCACCAATAACACTATCATTACCACCACCAACAATACCACCACCACCAGCAATACCACCACTAATACCACCCCCACCAATACCACCACTACCACCAATACCACCACCTCCACCAATACCACCACCACCAACACCACGACCAATACCACCACCACCAATACCACCACAACCAATACCACCACCACTACCAATACCACCACCACCAATACCACCACCACCACCAATACCACCACCTCCACCACCACCAATAACACCATCAATACCACCACCAAACCCAATACCACCACCACCAATACCAATACCACCAACACACCACCAATACCACCACCAAGAACACCACCAATACCACCACCACCACTGATAATACCACCACCAATACCAACACCACCAATATCACAGCCACCAATGCCAATATCACCACCAATACAACTACCACCAATATCACCACCACCAATATCACCACCACCAATACCACTAACACAATACAACCAACACCAATACCACCAACACCAATACCACCACCAATACCACATCACCACTATCAACATCACCACCACCAATGACACCACCAATACCACTACCACCAATACCAATACCACCGCAACCACCAATACCACCACCAAAACCACCACTAATACCACCAACACCACCAGCAATAGCAACAACACCATCAATATCAACACCTCCACCACCAGCAGTACCACCACCAATACTACCACCAATACCACTACAACCACTAGTATCACCACCACCAACACCAATACCAACACCACCAATACCACCATCACCACCACCAATACCACCAACACCAACACTAATACCACCCCTAATACCACCATCACCACTAATACCACCACCAAAAACCACCACCACTATTACCACCAAAACCACCACCATCAATACCACCTCCAACAACACCAATACCAACACCACCAATACCACCAACACCACAACTAATACCACCACCATCAATACCACCACCTCCATCACCACCAACACCACCAATACCACCATCACCACCACCAATACCACCAACACTAATATCACCCTGAATACCACCACCACCACCAATACCACCACCAAAACCACCACCAATACCACAACCAATACCACCACTACCGATACCACCAGCACCATCAATACCACCACCTCCACCACCACCCCTACCACCACCACTACCACCAATTCCACCACCATTACCACCAATACCACCACCAATACCATCACCACCACCAATACCAATACCACCACCACCAATACCACCATTAAATTCACACCACCACTAATACCACCACCAATGCTACCACCAATACCACCACCACCACCAATATTACCACCACCAATACCAATACCACCACCAATACCACTAATACCACCACCAACAATACTACCACCACCCCCACCAATACCACCATTAAATTCACACCACCACTAATACCACCACCAATGCTACCACCACCAATACCAATACCACCACCACCACCAATATTACCACCACCAAAACCAATACCACCACCAATACCACTAATACCACCACCAACAATACTACCATCACCACCAATATCAGCACCACCAATACCACCAGATCCAATACCACCACCACTACCATGACCAATACCACCTCCACCTATACCACCACCACCAATTCCACCACAAATACCACCCTCACCAATACCACCACTACCACACCAGCAATACCACCACCACCAATACTACCACCATTACTACTAGTACCACCACCAATAATACCCCACACCATTCTCAACACCACAACCAATACCACCACCACCACCAATACCACCACCACCAATAACACCACCTCCAATACCACCATCATCAATACCACCACCTTCAGCACCACCAATACCATCAACACCAATACCACCACCAATACCACAAACACCATCACCAATACTACCACCACCAACCCACCATCAATGCCACCACCAATGCTACCACCAATACCACCACCACCAATGCCAATACCACCACCACGATAACACCACCACCAATACCTCCACCAATAACAACACCATCCATACCACCACAATCAATGCCACCACCACCACCAATACCACCACCACCAATGCTAATACCACCGCCAATGCCAATACCACCACCACCAATACCACCACCATCAATACCACCACCAGTAATACTACCATCACCAATGCCACCACCACCAATACCACCAACACCAATACCACCACCACCAATACAATGAACATCGATACCAGCAACACCAATAACACCACCACCAATACCACCACAAGACCACCACCACCAATACCACCATCACAACCAATACCACCACAACCAATATTACCATCGACAATAACACCACCACCAATATTACCACCACGAATATCACCACCACCAATACCACTACCACCACCAATGCCACTATCCCACCAATACTGCAACCACCGAAACGACCACCAATACCACCATTACCAATACTACCACCATTTCCAACAATACCACCACCACCAATACGGCCACCACCATTATTAGCACCACCTCCACCACCAACTATCTCTCCACCAATACCACCACCACCAATACCACCACCACCACCAATAACACCACCTCCAAAACCACCATCATCAATACCACCACCTTCAGCACCACCAATACCATCAACACCAATACCACCACCAATACCACAAACACCACCACCAATACTACCACCGCCAACACCACCATCAATGCCACCACCAATACCACCACCAATACCACCACCACCGATAACACCACCACCAATACCTCCACCAATAACAACACCATCAATACCACCACCATCAATGCCACCACCACCACCAATACCACCACCACCAATACCACAAACACCACCACCAATACTACCACCGCCAACACCACCATCAATGCCACCACCAATACCACCACCAATACCAATACCACCACCACCGATAACACCACCACCAATACCTCCACCAATAACAACACCATCAATACCACCACCATCAATGCCACCACCACCACCAATACCACCACCACCAATGCTAATACCACCACCAATACCACCACCATCAATACCACCACCAGTAATACTACCATCACCAATGCCACCACCACCAATACCACCAACACCAATACCACCACCACCAATACAATGAACACCAATACCAGCAACACCAATAACACCACCACCAATACCACCACCACAAGACCACCACCACCACCAATACCACCACCACAACCAATACCACCACAACCAATATTACCACCGACAATAACACCACCACCAATATTACCACCACGAATATCACCACAACCAATACCACTACCACCACCAATGCTACTATCCCACCAATACTGCAACCACCAAAACCACCACCAGTACCACCATTACCAATACTACCACCATTTCCAACAATACCACCACCACCAATACGGCCACCACCATTATTAGCACCACCTCCACCACCAACAATCTCTCCACCAATACCACCACCTATACCACCACCACCACCAATACCACCACCACCACCAATACCACAATCACTAATTCCACCACCAATACCACCACCATCAATACCACAACCTCCCCAATACCAGCACCACCACCAATACCACCACCACCAATCCAATATCACCACCACTAATACCAATACAACTGCCAATACCAATACGATCACTAATACCACCACCACAAATACCAATACTACCACTACCAATACCGCCAAAACCACAACTATTACCACCAAAACCACCACCACCACAACCACCTCCACCAACACCACCACCAATACCACCACCGAAACTGCCACCACCACCAATGCCACCACTGCCAATACCACCACCACCAATGCCACCGCCACCAATATCACCATCACCACCACCAATACCACCACTACCACCACTAATACCACCCCAATACCACCACCACCAACAATACCACAACCAATACCACCATGACCGATACCACCAACACCATCAATACCACCACCTCCACCGCCACCAGTACCACCACCAATACCACCACCAATACCACCACTACCACCAATACCACCACCATTACCACCAATACCTCCACCACCAATACCATCACCACCACCAATACGAATACCACGACCACCACCAATACCACCACCAATACCACTGCCACCAATACCATCACCAATACCAACACCACCAATACCACCACCAATACCACCATCAATACCACACCACCACTAATACCACCACCAATGCCACCACCAATATTACCACCACCAATACCAATACCACCACCACTACAAATACCACTTATACCACCACAAACAATACCACCATCACCACCAATATCACCAACACCAACAATACCACAACCAATACCACCATGACCGATACCACCAACACCATCAATACCACCACCTCCACTACTACCATGACCAATACCGCCACCAGCAATACCACTACCAATACCACCTCCACCAATACCACCACCATCAATACCACCCCCACCAATACCACCACTACCACCAGCAGCAATACCACCAATACCACCTCCACCAATACCCCCACCATCAATACCACCCCCACCAATACCACCACTACCACCATGTATCGGACATATTTTGCTGTGGTGCCGTTTCATGTGCGGCACTCGCTTTGGGGGTCATTTAACGTGTGGCTGGTTGTTATTTCTCTGACAGGGTTAAATTTGCATTATTGTTGCACGAAGGTGAATGTACTGATGCATTTATTTACAATGGGCAATTTGTATGAATCTCTTGGGACTAAGAGGTTGGTGTATGTCTATTTACCATGCTTTGTGTGAGGGCCTCATTATGCAACTTAACTATGAATTTCGGCGGTTATCGGAGACACTCGACTCAATCCGGTAACTTTATACAAATATCTAGTAACGGTGCGCCTAATATATACACCCCAGTGCATATATAGTTTTTTTTGTATAGATATTTTCTTTATTTGTACTGATTTGGGCATGGGTTATGGGATTTGGAATGTACTTGGACGGATTGTATACATTTCTAAAGTCCGTTTAAATATGGTTGGATTTTGACAGGCACGACAAATGATGGGTCCGAAATAGATACGGACAGTAATTTTTTTTAAGTGACTATCAAATCAGGATATTATACTTGTGAAGGGAATCGACTTTGGACTGAAAATATAAATACAATTTGCCAGGTAGGTTGATCTTTGGCTTGTACAACAAAATAAAAAACACACATGGGAGCTGTTAGACCTGGCACCATTGGCGTGGGTCACCCTTCCATTTTTGTCTGTGCCTCAATGTGTTTTGTGTTGGTGTTAGCTGCTCAGGGCGCTGTGCCACTGCCATCCAGTGCCACAGTGCAAGTGCTCCCTATGGTAAAATGTATTATGTGAATTGACTTCCACGTTTGGTTTATTTGGTTTACTATCAGTCCCTAGTAGAGTGCACCAGGGGTGCCAAGGGCTTGTATATCCAAATGCTGCGAGTGGGCTTGCAGCACGGGTTGTGCCACCCACCGAAGCAGCGGGGTAAAATGTGTCTAGGGTCTGCCACTGCAGAACCTGCGCGCGGTCTGGTACCGTCGCGCTGACTGAGCAAGTGTCCCCACTTACCAGTCTCTAAACCTTCCCTTAACTACATGTTAGTCACCCCTCTGGTAGGCCTAAGCGCAGGGTGCATTGTAGGTATAAGGTAGGACATGCCCTGATGTGTGTGGCATGTCTTAGTAGTGAATTACAGCCATTTTCGTTTTTCACTATTGAAGGCTACCTGCTCTCCATAGGCCAGAATGGGCTGCTGGGATCGCTACACGCTGTGACCCCAGTGGACTCAGAGAGCATGGTAGAAGGTCATGTTTAGTATGCCTGAACTCGGGGTAATAAAGTACATCTTTTAGTAAAGGTTATTTTAATATCCCGGGTTTGCAAATGCTACTTTTAGAAAGTTAGCCTTTGCGTGCCTAACCATCTCAGTCCGCCTCTGCTGTGTGTGTGTGTGTTCTGCCTAGCAACAGTACAGGAGCAGGGCTGGGGGATTCCAGGAGACAGGTTGGCTGCCAGGTGGTGGGTAGAGAGATTACCCCAGGATGGGTGGGAGGAGTGCACCCTGACTCTTGAATAGACCTGTGCTCTGCCACCACAAAGCCGGCGCCGCCCCCTGTGGAGCGGCTGATGTCTCTGCCCTGCTGCTGAAAGGAACAAGCCGAGTCACCACAACAGAGTGCTCCAAAACTGGACTGAGCCAGGCCCAGGCCCCCTGGCGCTAAAGAACAAAAGAATCCCTGTATAAAAGTAGGAGCTTGGCTCCTAAGAAATCAGATCCAGATTGAACCACGAAGGAACTCTGCCTGACTAGAAGGACCTGGAAGAAGCTGAAGGAGGAGTAACTTTCCCTGACCTAAGGGACTGGCCTGCAGTAGGTGCCTTGCTAAGGAAGGAGAGGAAAAAGACTGAAAGAGACTTTTGCACTTTGTTCTTCAACTATCTCCAAGGGCTTGGAAGAAGAGCTTGCCCCCTGAACTGAACCCCAGGACCAGTGGGTTCACCGTGTCTCCGCTCGTCTGAGAATTCGAGCCGTGTGCTTTCTCCCGCCGGAGTGCCCTGCGCACCTTCGCATCCCTCCTAGGGCCGTGACACCCAGAAGCCTGGCCGCCTCCACTCGCCGAGAGCCCCGCTCTACCTGAGTCGCTCTGGACCCACGAGTCTGGCCGTCCCGCTTCCCTGTCACCTGCCTGCTACTGGAGCGCGCTTGGTGCCCTTTCGCCCTCCCGCCGGATTTCTAGTGGGGAAGTGAAATCCAGCCTCGGACGGCCGCCCGTACGTCGTAACGTATCCGGCCGCCCCGCTTCACCTCTCAGCCTGAGTCTGACCGTGCCGCCCTCCGCAGTGACCTCCCGCACAGTCTGTGTCGGAGGCCCTGGGCCGCACCTGTCTACCGAAAGCCGCCCGCTGAATTCTTGATCCGGAAGACCCACGAGGTGCAGAACCTGCATCTCTCCTGAAGACTCGTCCAAGCACACCGCACGTTCCCAGGTACAGTGAACTCTCTATCGGACTCGGGGTCCGCAACGTTCTGATTTCCCCGTATCACTGTACCCTGGGTGCACTGCGCATCATCGTGACTGGACCGACTCAACCGAGCCCTGTGAAGCGCTCGTGATCGAATAAGTTACCAAAGACAAGAACAGTGCCTAATTATCATCTTGTGGCTTCCATTTCGTAACCGTTATTGATGGTCTTGTACATGCCTGCGTAACAAAGAATCTTTTATATAAAGCATCCGTATTTTTGATACAACTTACGCTTGGTGTCCGTTTGTGGGGGATCGTTGTGATTTACTGTGTGTTATCATAAATGCTTAACTGACTAGCGCCCTGAAGTTTAGCCCTGACTGCTCGCGCCACACTACCTATAGGGTGAGCAGGGGTTGTCCTGAAGGGGTAATTCCCTCGCCCTGAATAGAAGAAGGGACCGCTGCTTGTCACAAGTACCTACCTGTGCCAACCAGAGGTTCCCCATTCTAACATTGGTGGCAGCGGCGGGATCTCGAATTTGCATTTATGATTTACATACAGTGAATTATTGATCACCACGTAGAGCAGACCTATAACGCAGCCACAGATTGAGTGACAGTGGTTGCTAAAGAAAAATCTCCACCGTAAGAAACCATGCCTAGCTCAGTCAACGGAGGCGGAGCGCCCTCTGTATTCTCTGGAGTAGATGACATCGATTGGGAGCCCGAGGCACTGAGGAAGTGCACAAATGATGTCCTGAAGGGATATCTCTCCAAGTACAGAATCAAGCAAAGTGGACTGAGCAACAAGGATCAGTACGTGACAGCACTGAGAGCCTGGCACGAATCAAAGTTCCCAGAGAATGCCCGGGAGGTGATACCCCCCGAAGGTGTGTTTGAGCCTAGCAGAGGCCTGTCGCCAGAGGAGTTGGCCGACAGGAGTGCCGCCCGAGCACACGAGGTGGAGATGGCAAAACTGCAAATGGAGAGAGAAAGGCAGAAACTGGCCATGGAGCATGAGGTAAAAATGAGGGAGTTGGATCTCAAGGCCAGGAGTTTAGACAACTCACCCTCTGGTGGCAGCAATTCAACAGAGTCAAGGGTGCACATTCCTAAAGATGTAGTCAAAGAATATTATAAGCAGGATGATATTGGGCAGTGGTTTAGGGCCTATGAAGTAGCCATGTCCTCCCACCGGGTCCCTGAGAAGGATTGGGGAGCGGGGTTGTGGGGAAGGTTCCTGAGTGAGGGGCGGGACACACTGCTAGACCTCCCCTCTGATGTCCACACATCCTATCCACACATGAAGGAGGCTCTGATGACAAGGTATGGGTTGACTCCTGAATTGTACAGACAGAGATTTAGGGATTGCACCAAGAAACCTGGTACCACTTATGTAGAATATGTGACCTTTTTTTGCAGAGCGCTGGATGGTTGGGTGAAGGGTAGCAAGGTGGATGATTACCAAGGGCTGTTTGATTTAATCGCATGGGAGCACTTGTCGGATAATTGTTTTCCTGAGCTACGCCAACACCTGATCGATAGCAAGCTGTCCAACCCGAGGAAGCTTGCTGAGGAGGCGGACCGCTGGATCAGCACCAGGGTCCACAAGGGTCCCGTGGGAGGCCCCGCCAAAGGTGTTCAGGGTCCCCAGCAGAAGAGTGGGGGGGACAAGGGTAAACAGAGGGAGTTCTACCAAGGGCCCCAACGTAATTCCCAAGGGAACCAAGGGAAAGGTTCTCAGCCACCCCCACCCCCGAAGCAGACCGGGGCCCCGACAGGTAACCCTGTTCAAAGAGGGCCCCTCAGATGTTACAAGTGTAACAACCTGGGGCACATTTCCGTGGATCCCAAGTGCCCCCTGTATGGTAAACCAGCACCCTCTGGTGCCCCACCCCCCAAGCAGGTGAATAGTGTAGCCTTGGGGAGGGAGATAGACGTCCAAGGGGCGGGGGATCCCGTACAGATGACCCTAGTCTCATTAGGAGACAGTGAGATGGTCGCTGAGGCCCAGCTGCCCCCCAATACTCAAAAGTATGGGCAGTGGGTGACCATAAATGGCAAAAGGGTGGGGGCTCTTAGAGATACTGGAGCCAGTGTGACTGCTGTCAAGCAGCACCTGGTGTCTCAAGAGCAGGTTGTCCCGCACGCATTCTGCCGTGTTGTCAACGCTGACAACACAGAGAGTCAGTGTCCAATGGCTCAGGTTCCCTTTGAGTGGGGGGGGGTCTCTGGTACTCTGCAAGTGGCTGTGAGAGAGGCCATGCCTGTTGATTGTCTCCTAGGTAACGATTTGGAGAGCTCCCCTTGGGAAAAGGTGGAGAAGACGACTCACCTGCGGATGGTGGGCTTGCCTGATTGGGCGTGTGTGACCACCCGGTCGATGGCAGCCGGTAGGGGTGTTGAAGGAACCCTGGAGCCTGAGGGAGAGGCCCAGGAACCGGCCTTAGAGAGAGGGCAAGGGAGGCACGGGAATCCGGCTCCTGACGTTCCCACGGCCCAGGAGGAAGCAGACCTTGAGGGGGATGCCCTGGAGCCTACCGGGGAACAGATAGCCGAACTGGGGGACCTGCCTGAGCTGACCCATTGGCAGCAAGAAGGAGGCCCCACCAGGGAGGAATTCTGCAGGGAGCAGAAAGAGTGCCCCTCTCTAGAGGGTATGCGGCAGCAGGCTGCAGCCCAGGCCAATGGTGATCAGTCCGGAACTCACTTGATCTACTGGGAGAACGACCTCCTATACTCCGAGCCTAAGGTTGCTGAACCTGGGTCAGCCCGTGCGCTGGTGGTACCCCAGAAGTTCAGAGCCTTCCTACTGGGGCTGGCTCACGACGTACCGTTAGCAGGACATTTGGGGCAGGACAAGACCTTTGAAAGGCTTGTCACCCACTTTTATTGGCCCCAAATGCGCAGGAGTTCTGACACTCACTGCAGGACATGCCAGACTTGCCAGGCAAGTGGCAAGAGTGGAAGGAAGCTGAAAGCTCCACTCCAACCTTTCCCTGTGGTCAGTACCCCATTCCAGCGGGTGGGGATTGACATTGTGGGGCCCCTGGACCCCAAGACAGCCATGGGCAACAGGTTTATCCTGGTCTTGGTGGACCATGCCACCCGGTACCCTGAAGCCATCCCTCTGAGGACAGTGACGGCCCCCGTGGTGGGACGGGCACTGATGGGAATTTTCTCACGAGTAGGATTCCCTCTAGAGGTGGTGTCTGACAGGGGGACCAACTTCATATCGAAATATATGAAGTCCCTTTGGCAAGAGTGTGGTGTAACCTACAAGTTCACCACCCCTTACCATCCCCAAGGAAACGGGTTGGTTGAGCGCTTCAACCGAACCCTGAAGGGCATGATTATGGGTCTCGAGGAACCCATGAGGCGTAAGTGGGACGTCCTCTTACCATGCCTTCTCTTTGCGTACCGCGAGGTGCCACAAAAGTCTCTAGGGTTCAGTCCCTTTGAGCTTTTGTACGGCCACCCAGTACGAGGACCTCTTAGTCTGGTCAAGGAAGGCTGGGAGCAATCTCCCAGGAAACCTCCCCAGAATGTATACAGTTACATGCTGGCTTTCCGGAACCAGACTAGGCGTTTCAGGCAACTTGCTGAGGCAAACCTGGAAGCCAGCCAGGAGGAAATGAAGCGGTGGTACGACCAGAATGCCACTCTGGTTGAGCTTCAACCTGGCCAAAAAGTGTGGGTCCTGGCCCCTGTGGAGCCTTGTGCACTCCAGGACAAGTGGACAGGACCCTTTGAGATTGTGGAGCGCAAGAGTTCTGTCACCTACCTGGTGGACTTGCGGTCTCCTAGGAACCCCTTAAGGGTCCTACATGTCAATCGACTGAAGCCCCACTTGGAGAGGTCCGAAGTGGGCATGCTCTTGGCCACCGATGATGGGATGGAAGAGGAGTCCGAGCCTCTTCCTGACCTCTTGGTAGCCTCAGAGCGAGACGGGTCAGTGGATGGAGTTAACCTCTCACCCACCCTGACCCCTGAGCAACAGGGTGACTGCCGCCAGCTGCTGGGGCAGTTTCCCGACCTGTTCTCCCTGGTTCCCGGTATCACAAATTGGTGCGTCCATGATGTGGATACGGGAGACAGCTTACCTGTGAAGCACAAGGCCTACCGGGTAACTGACAGGGTCAGGGCCTGCATCAAAGAGGAGGTCTCGAAGATGCTTGCTCTAGGGGTGGTTGAGTCCTCCAGCAGTCCTTGGGCCAGCCCAGTGGTCTTGGTCCCAAAGGCTGCAGCGCCGGGTGCCACGCCCGAACTCCGGTTCTGTGTGGACTACCGAGGACTCAACTCAGTCACGAAGACTGACGCGCACCCCATCCCCAGAGCTGATGAGCTCATCGATCGGTTAGGGGCTGCACGGTACCTCAGCACGTTTGACTTAACGTCTGGGTACTGGCAGATCGCCTTGACTGATGGGGCCAAAGAGAGGTCCGCATTCTCTACGCCAGATGGGCATTACCAGTTCCGGGTGATGCCCTTTGGGATGAAGAATGCCCCTGCCACCTTCCAGAGGTTGGTCAACCAGGTGTTGGCTGGGCTGACCGAGTTCAGCGCCGCCTACCTGGACGACATCGCAGTGTTCAGCGGCACATGGGAAGAACACCTGCAACATCTCTGGGAAGTGTTGATGGCGCTGCGCAAAGCAGGCCTCACGATCAAGGCAAGCAAGTGTCAGATCGGGCAGGGGTCAGTGGTGTACTTGGGACACCAAGTGGGGAGCGGCCAGGTGGCGCCCCTCCAACCCAAAGTTGAAACCATCCTGGCTTGGGAGCCCCCAAAGACCCAGACGGAGGTGAGGGCCTTTTTAGGACTCACCGGGTACTACAGGAGGTTTGTCAAGGGGTATGGCAGCATCGTTGCCCCCTTGACAGAGCTGACTTCGAAGAAGCAGCCCAGGAAAGTGATATGGACTGACACCTGTCAGAAAGCCTTCGACACCCTGAAAACTGCCATGTGCACGGCGCCCGTGCTCTTGGCTCCTGACTTCTCCAAAGAGTTCCTGGTGCAGACGGATGCATCAGAGCATGGTGTAGGGGCTGTTCTCTCACAGATCACGGAGGAGGGCTTTGACCAACCCGTAGCCTTTATTAGCAGGAGGCTACTTCCCCGGGAACAAAGGTGGAGTGCGATAGAACGAGAGGCATTTGCTGTGGTCTGGGCGCTGAAGAAGCTAAGACCCTACTTGTTTGGGTCTCACTTCCGGGTTCAGACCGACCACAGGCCCCTCAGATGGTTGATGCAAATGAGGGGTGAGAACCCAAAACTGTTGAGGTGGTCCATCTCCCTACAGGGTATGGACTTTACGGTGGAGCATCGCCCTGGTACAGATCACGCCAATGCTGACGGTCTGTCCAGGTTTTTCCGCCTTAGTGATGCAGAACTCCCTGGGGTAGGGTAGTTCTCCCCACTTTTCCGCTGGAGGGGACACGTGTTAGACCTGGCACCATTGGCGTGGGTCACCCTTCCATTTTTGTCTGTGCCTCAATGTGTTTTGTGTTGGTGTTAGCTGCTCAGGGCGCTGTGCCACTGCCATCCAGTGCCACAGTGCAAGTGCTCCCTATGGTAAAATGTATTATGTGAATTGACTTCCACGTTTGGTTTATTTGGTTTACTATCAGTCCCTAGTAGAGTGCACCAGGGGTGCCAAGGGCTTGTATATCCAAATGCTGCGAGTGGGCTTGCAGCACGGGTTGTGCCACCCACCGAAGCAGCGGGGTAAAATGTGTCTAGGGTCTGCCACTGCAGAACCTGCGCGCGGTCTGGTACCGTCGCGCTGACTGAGCAAGTGTCCCCACTTACCAGTCTCTAAACCTTCCCTTAACTACATGTTAGTCACCCCTCTGGTAGGCCTAAGCGCAGGGTGCATTGTAGGTATAAGGTAGGACATGCCCTGATGTGTGTGGCATGTCTTAGTAGTGAATTACAGCCATTTTCGTTTTTCACTATTGAAGGCTACCTGCTCTCCATAGGCCAGAATGGGCTGCTGGGATCGCTACACGCTGTGACCCCAGTGGACTCAGAGAGCATGGTAGAAGGTCATGTTTAGTATGCCTGAACTCGGGGTAATAAAGTACATCTTTTAGTAAAGGTTATTTTAATATCCCGGGTTTGCAAATGCTACTTTTAGAAAGTTAGCCTTTGCGTGCCTAACCATCTCAGTCCGCCTCTGCTGTGTGTGTGTGTGTTCTGCCTAGCAACAGTACAGGAGCAGGGCTGGGGGATTCCAGGAGACAGGTTGGCTGCCAGGTGGTGGGTAGAGAGATTACCCCAGGATGGGTGGGAGGAGTGCACCCTGACTCTTGAATAGACCTGTGCTCTGCCACCACAAAGCCGGCGCCGCCCCCTGTGGAGCGGCTGATGTCTCTGCCCTGCTGCTGAAAGGAACAAGCCGAGTCACCACAACAGAGTGCTCCAAAACTGGACTGAGCCAGGCCCAGGCCCCCTGGCGCTAAAGAACAAAAGAATCCCTGTATAAAAGTAGGAGCTTGGCTCCTAAGAAATCAGATCCAGATTGAACCACGAAGGAACTCTGCCTGACTAGAAGGACCTGGAAGAAGCTGAAGGAGGAGTAACTTTCCCTGACCTAAGGGACTGGCCTGCAGTAGGTGCCTTGCTAAGGAAGGAGAGGAAAAAGACTGAAAGAGACTTTTGCACTTTGTTCTTCAACTATCTCCAAGGGCTTGGAAGAAGAGCTTGCCCCCTGAACTGAACCCCAGGACCAGTGGGTTCACCGTGTCTCCGCTCGTCTGAGAATTCGAGCCGTGTGCTTTCTCCCGCCGGAGTGCCCTGCGCACCTTCGCATCCCTCCTAGGGCCGTGACACCCAGAAGCCTGGCCGCCTCCACTCGCCGAGAGCCCCGCTCTACCTGAGTCGCTCTGGACCCACGAGTCTGGCCGTCCCGCTTCCCTGTCACCTGCCTGCTACTGGAGCGCGCTTGGTGCCCTTTCGCCCTCCCGCCGGATTTCTAGTGGGGAAGTGAAATCCAGCCTCGGACGGCCGCCCGTACGTCGTAACGTATCCGGCCGCCCCGCTTCACCTCTCAGCCTGAGTCTGACCGTGCCGCCCTCCGCAGTGACCTCCCGCACAGTCTGTGTCGGAGGCCCTGGGCCGCACCTGTCTACCGAAAGCCGCCCGCTGAATTCTTGATCCGGAAGACCCACGAGGTGCAGAACCTGCATCTCTCCTGAAGACTCGTCCAAGCACACCGCACGTTCCCAGGTACAGTGAACTCTCTATCGGACTCGGGGTCCGCAACGTTCTGATTTCCCCGTATCACTGTACCCTGGGTGCACTGCGCATCATCGTGACTGGACCGACTCAACCGAGCCCTGTGAAGCGCTCGTGATCGAATAAGTTACCAAAGACAAGAACAGTGCCTAATTATCATCTTGTGGCTTCCATTTCGTAACCGTTATTGATGGTCTTGTACATGCCTGCGTAACAAAGAATCTTTTATATAAAGCATCCGTATTTTTGATACAACTTACGCTTGGTGTCCGTTTGTGGGGGATCGTTGTGATTTACTGTGTGTTATCATAAATGCTTAACTGACTAGCGCCCTGAAGTTTAGCCCTGACTGCTCGCGCCACACTACCTATAGGGTGAGCAGGGGTTGTCCTGAAGGGGTAATTCCCTCGCCCTGAATAGAAGAAGGGACCGCTGCTTGTCACAAGTACCTACCTGTGCCAACCAGAGGTTCCCCATTCTAACAGGAGCATGATATACATGTTTTTTTTAGTTAAATTTGTTTCCCGTTGTTTTATTTGAAATAGACATAGGACTACATCATTACTATATATAAGAATCATCGATTTGGAGATGAATTGTACTGAACCAAACACTATACCCGTGCTGTGGAAATTATAAATGGTATGTTTCTCCTTCTCTCTCTTTTCGCTATTCTCTCTGCTGTATTTGTTGAATTGGCACTCTAGATAGCACCCTACATATGGACTGCTTATGCATTTGTCTTTATTTGGGGATTTGTGCAAACAGGATGATTATTATTTCTGTTTTGGCCAGGCGATGAGATCCTTGTTTTGTAATATCATCCTTTCAATTTCGCTATACCTGATGCACAGTTATTTACAGGGTTATTTTAACTTGAAAATATTATGGGGCCGATTCCGATCCTGGAAAAAACGGGTACGAATCGTCGGATGGAGCGTTTTCTCCGTCCGACTCGTACCCGGGAAAAATACCTTACAAACATGCAAGTACGATTCGTACGGAAACACCATTTCCGTACGAATCGTAAAAAACACCGACCGGCAAAAAAATACATACAAATCGGATCCGGGACACCGCGTACGCGACATTCGCACGGAGTCAGGCAGCGTTTTACGGATAAGCAAGTACGATTCGTACCCACAGCACTTCGCACGGCAACATTTTTACGGGACCCAAAAAGTGCCGGAAAAGCTAAGTACGCCGCGATGCACGATGAAAAGGGGGCCCGGTACGCACCGTACCCCCATCCCTACACATCCGGAGCGTACCCGTAGGTATGTGCCGTACCCCCAATCCACCCCTGTAGGTATGCGCCGTACTCCCAGCCCACCCCCTGTAGGTACGCGCCGTACCCCCAGCCCACCCCCCCATGTACGCGCCATACCCCCAGACCAACCCCGTAGGTACGCGCTGTACCACCAGCCCACCCCCGTAGGTACACGCCATACCCCCAGCCCACCCCCCCGTAGGTACGCGCCATACCCCCAGCCCACCCCCATGTACGCGCCGTACCCCCAGCCCACCCCCGTAGGTATGCGCTGTACCCCCAGCCCACCCCCCATAGGTACGCGCCATACCCCCACCCCCGTAGGTATGGCGCGTACCCCCACCCCCGTAGGTACGGTGCGGGCCCCCACCCCCGTAGGTACGGTGCAAACCCCCACCCCCGTAGGTACGGTGCGGGCCCCCACCCCCATAGGTACGGAGCATACCCCCACCCCGTAGGTATGGTGCGGGCCCCCACCCCCATAGGTACGGTGCGGACCCCCACCCCCATAGGTACGGTGCGGGCCCCCACCCCGTAGGTACGGTGCGGGCCCCCACCCCCATAGGTACGGTGCGGACCCCCACCCCTGTAGGTATGGTGCGGGCCCCCACCCCCATAGGTACGGTGCGGGCCCCCACCCCCGTAGGTATGGTGCGGACACCCACCCCCATAGGTACAGTGCAGGCCCCCACCCCCGTAGGTATGGAGCGTAACCCCACCCCCGTAGGTACGGTGCGGGCCCCCACCCCCGTAGGTATGGTGCGGACCCCCACCCCCGTAGGTACGGTGCAGGCCCCCACCCCCGTAGGTACGGTGTAGGCCCCCACCCCCGTAGGTACAGTGCGGACCACCAGCGCTAAGCGCTGGGGGTCTGCACCGTACCTACGGGGGTGGGGGTATGCTCCGTACCTACGGGGGTGGGGGTATGCTCCGTACCTATGGGGGTACGCTCCGTACCTACGGGGTGGGGGCCCGCACCGTACCTATGGGGGTCGGGGTACGCTCCGTACCTACGGGGGTGGGGCCCGCTCCGTACCTACAGGGGTGGGGGTCGGCGCGTCACTACGGGGGGTGAGCTGGAGGTACGGTGCGTACCTACAGGGGTGGGCTGGGGGTACAGCACATACCTACGGGGGTGGGCTGGGGGTACGGCGTGTACCTACGGGGGTGGGCTGGGGGTACCGCGCGTACCTACGGGGGTGGGCTGGGGGTACAGCGCGTATGCGGGCACATGTTTGGACGTCTCCATGGTTGCTATGGGAGTTCGCACCGTACGGTGTTTTTTCCATACGGTTGTGCATTCGGACGGGCAGGACGGATCGTACTTGCGCGCTCAGACTTCAGTTTCCCTATTCGTACGTAAAACTGTCCGGGGACGTGTCGGACACTTTTTCCGACCCGAGGACGTGTCGGGGAATTTTCCCAATGCGATTCGTATGGATTTTTTTACATACGAATCGTACTTGCCAGTTTGTATGGGACTTGTACGATTCGTACGTAAAAAAATCCGGGTACGATTCGGACGGGGAATATTTTTAACGGATCGGAATGGGCAACTAAATGGTCAGTGAGGATGTATTTAATATACAATATATTTGTCTTTTATATGCTAGTATGTGTTTAAAAAGTTGTGTCATGAATGGTTGTGTTGTTGGTTTAATGTATTTTTCATGTGTTTTTATGTATTTCTATGTATGTATTTTTTATGGACTTTGTATGCATCTCTATGTACTTTAATATGTGACATAGGTGATGTCTAAATGTGGTATGTGATGTGTGTATTTATATATATAGTTCCATATGTCGCTTTTATATATGTTCTAATTTTCCAGCCCTGAAGAAGTTCTGGTTTCAGAACGAAACGCGTTGGCTGTGGTTCATTGATAAAGAAGAATAAAAAGCAATAAAGAAGGAATTTCATTTATCAGATGGACTTAATATGAACTCATTTGATAATATACAATTTGAAAGTGGTGCAACTTTAATATAAGTTACAAATATGTTTGACCCTGAGGACAGGGTGGTGCTCTTGGACAGAGAGCGCTGTTAAGGTTTGCACACGGAAATACTTTGTCCTAGATACTATATTGGCAATATTTGTGATTTTGGTGCCTTTTGCTAACAAATTGGTCCACTGTCCAGCCTTTGTGTGTACACCCTCACTCCATGCCTGCCATAAAGCACAGCCCGCCCTGCACCAGGAGGTGAAGCTAGGGCCCTACTACAGCTGGAGTGTTTTTATTAGGCCAAAGATAGCAATGACATTACGCAATGCCATACTGTACACTCATGGAGAGGGCAGGAAAAAGCTCGCCTTTCTGCTCTTCCTCCTGAGCCGCGACAGTGCAATCACAGAGCAGAAAGTGTTGGAACCCTTTGTTCGTGTTTATAGCTCGGATCATATGTAACTCTCACTTCACACTTTGTGTCTGTGTAATTTATAACACTTACAAATCTGCTTCACTGCACTATTTTTCACTAATTTGAAGACGTCGCAGGCTGGTCTCTTCCTCTGATATTTACAATCTAACAAGTGGTCCAGAAGGCCCTTTATTGCAATGCAATATGTCTCACATTTGTGAGAGTTTAAGCTATTAGTATTGTAAATGACAATGCCTTTTATTTATATTTTAAAACCCAAAACATAAATAAAAGGCATTGTCATTTACAAGGCCAATAGTTCAATCTCCAGTGAATATGAGACCTATTGCATTGCAAATGCTTGTTTTTTATAACCACCTTACCCCAGACTCCTCTGTTGCTCACAAACCTCATTCTTTTTGCTTTTTACTTTTTAGAGCTACAAAGCTGTTCATGTTTCAAAATGTACTTTTGCCTTCCTTTTTTTTTTTGTAATTTACCACCGCAACGTCTGCTATAGTGGAATAATAAATGTTAAAAAAGTGAGAAAACTGTAGCTTTTTCATTACTCAAATATGTGATTGTGTAATGATGCATGCATCATCATTAGCAGTGAGATTTCTTTTATTTTTGCCGAAGCTGTTCGGCATCAAAAACAAGCACTGGCAAAGCCAAAATATCAGCTAATACACTTAAAAAGTGCTACTAATTGTCTTTGACAGTGCTTGTTTGCAATGTTATTTAGATTTTAGAAATATAAATTCATCTAGGAGCACAAAAAGGCAGGATGAGGTTAAAATACAGCTGTTATAAATTGGATTTTTGGTCAGCTTGGACATCTGCCAAAGTTGGGCAGAAACCACCACTTTAGTCAGGATAAGGGAGTTGCACTCCTCAAATAACCCCTGCTCACTCCCTTGGTAGCTTGGCACAAGCATTCAGGCTTATCTCAGAGGCAGTGTGTAAAGCATTTGCACATAACCAACAGTAATACAGTGTAAGCACTACAAAAGGACACCACACCAGTTTAGAAAAATATCCAATATTTTTATATACTGAAGACAAGACCAAAAACGATAAAAATCCACAATACAGAATTTAAAAATCTTTTGTTATCAAAATATGCCTGAAAAACAGTTCCTTGATGTCGATAGCTCTGTCCAGGGCTATCACGGTGTCGTGAGCAATCAAATCCAAACAGTTCTGGCTGATCATGGTGTAGCAGGCCAGCTACGTTGTCGAGAAGACCCGCGAACAGTACCTTTTAGTAATGCAGGGCGTCGACGACGTCTCGTTGAGCTACCAAGAGCATAGGGTCCGCAGGCGTCGGTTCCGGAGGTCGGTGCAAGAGTCGTCGGACCTCGAAGTCACACGTGTTGCAGGTCGAACTCCTCTCTGTTGAAGTCAGGAGCGCTGGCGTTGACAAGAGTCTGGTGCTGCGGTGCGAAGTGCAGCGGTGCGGCATGCGGTGCCCTCAGGTTGTGGTGCAAGCAGCGGCTCAGTGGTGGCGTCAGATGCATCGTCGGTGAGACCAGGGTCACGGTGCGAAGGGAATGCGGTGCTCGTCGCGGTGCTGGCAGGTTGCGGTGCAAGCAGCAGCGTCATCGTTGCTGAAGCACTGTCGTAAGCTGATGAACTGGAGTCAATGGCACCGGCGTCGGTAGACCAAGGCTGCGGTGCGGGATGAGGGCGGTGCATCATGTAACTTTACGAGCGGTGCCCTTGAACCACGGTGCAGGCAGCGGCGTCGATTTCGGCATGGAGCTGCGTTGTCAGGGAGTCCAAGGCATCGTTGTGAAGTGAAGCAGTGCGGAGTGCGGTGCCCACAGGTCGCGGTGCGAGCAGTGTCTTGGTGGCAGCATCAGCAGGAGTCGTCGGCGAGACCAGGTTCACGGTGCGGCATTGCAGCGGTGCCCTCTGCGGTGCCTTTAGGACACGGAGTCGGCAGCGGCATTGTTGATGGCGTCGGGTTGTTTTTTTCTTCTGTTGCACCACAAAACACGCAGTTCCAAGTGCTGAGGACAGAAGTCTTTGCTGTTCCTGAGGCTTCATGAACAGGGGACAAGCTCTACCTCAAGCCCTTGGAGAAACTCACAAAAGTAGATTGCAGAAAGTTCAGTCCAGTCCTTTCACTGCCCAAGACAGAAGTAGCCACTGAAGGCCAACACAGCAAATCACACAGCAAAGTGGTAGTTCCTCCTCACAGCTCCTCCGGCTCTTCTTCTTGGCAGTCTTCTTGATCCAAAAGAGTTCTAAAATTCAGGGGTCTGGGCCACAATATTTATATCACAAAATCCTTTGATCTCTTAGGCAGAGAATGTCTGTGCCCAGCCAGAACCAGTTCTGCCTTCTCTGGTGTGATTTCCTGGCAGGAGGTGGAGACGGCATTGTCAGAGGCAGAAAATGCCTTGAGGTGTGAGGAAATCTCCTCCCCCTTCCCCGATTGCAGCCCGGGTCTATTCAGCCCTTTCCTGACCCACCTAGACTATCTGGAGCCATTCCTGCTCCCTAGCCTTCTGTCATCCAAAACCCAGACAGGCAATCCACATTCCAGCAGAGGCACACAGGGTGACTGAGCAAGAAAATACCTACTTTCTAAAAGTGGTATTTTCAAACACAGAACGTAAAAATCACCTTCACTAAAAGATGCATCTTTAGATTCTGAGTTCAGGCATACTAAACTTTATTTTCCTACCTAGTTCCCAGGGCCAGTTATGTTTATACGATGTTATAAAGAAACTTCCCATTCAGTCCTATGGGGAACAGGTAGCCTTGCAATAGTGAAAAACGAAATTGGCAGTAATTCACTATCAGGACATGCCACACACACCAGGGCAAGTCCTACCTTTCACATACACTGCACCCTGCCCACAAGGGTACCTTGGGCCTACCTTAGGTGTGGCAGACATGTGAGAAAAGGGAAGGTTAGGGCCTGGCAAGTGGGTGCACTTGCCAAGTCGACATGGCAGTACCAGACTGCGCACAGACTCTGCAATGGCAGGCCATATTTACGGGCTGTTTGGGTGGGTGGCACAATCCAGTGCTGCAGCCCACCAAGAGTATTTGATCTACAGGCCCTGGCACACGCAGTGCAATTTACTAGGGACTGACACATAAATCAAATAGGACAATCATGGAAGCATCAATCCGTAACGCATTGTATCACAGCAGCACTGATCAGCAGTGAGAAAAGTGCGCAGAAACACTAAGCCATCACAAACAGAGTCAGAACCGGGAGGTTAGAAAGCAAATAACTCAGGGGGAACACGCCAAAAGATGCCAAGTCTAACAACAGCACAGCAGGTACCAGCGTACAAAGACATAGCAGTTCCATAGGTCGATATATTAATTTCAGGGTGACTCAACTGGTCTTGATTGTTCAGCCAATAGCTTTCTGCATTCTGAGACTTTTGGCCACTACTTACCATGGTGAATGTAAAAATGCACGTCCCAGCATGCCTTGGGCTGTTTGCTGAAGAAACTGGATTTTATGATGAGGCGGGGCCAGTATGCAATCATGCACATAAAACAGCACTGTGTGTGCTGTCAAGGCTCGATATCGGCAAATTAAAATCTCTTCTCTTTTGTGTAATTTATCATGTGCTGGACAAACCTTGATCATAGATTGAGAGCTCTTGTATTCTCATATTTGGTATGACTGGTGTACACAGTTCTTTTTTAATTGTTTGCATTATGACAATAGTAATCTTGCCCCTGTTTTGTGAGCCTGTATTTTGCCTCTGTTTTGTGTCTTGTGCCTTGTATTTTTCCTTTTGTGCCTGCTTTGTATTTTGGCCTCTCCTCCCTGCTGCTTCCCGTTCCCGCCTCTCAGCTGCACTTTCCTTCCCCCTCCCCTATTTAATGGCAGCTGCTGTGAGGGTAGCGAAGCAAGAACTCTGACCTCCTGATCAGAGACCTCCTCACTCCCCCACAGCTTTGCTGGTGTGCATTAATGCTGTTGTGATGCTACCCTGACTAGCAGGGTTCGAGTCTGCTCTCCGCCGGTACAATTAGATATCGTACCCCTGTTTTGTGAGCCTGTATTGTGCCTCTATTTTGAGACTTGTGCCTTGTATTTTGCCTTTTGTGCCTGCCTTGCATGTGCTTGCTGCCTTTTTTATTCCTCTGTGCCCACTTTGCTGCCGTTTTCTGCCTCTGCTGCCCCCGCGGCCCCTCCCCTTGCTGCTTCCTGCTCCCGCCTCCCAGCTGCGTTTTCCCTCCCCCTCCCTTATTCAATGGCGGCTGCAGCACAGCCGCACAGTGGATGTAAGCAGCGGGCGTGCTGCTGGAGTGCCAAAGGTTCACCAAAGGCAAGCACGTCTGCGCACGTCCACAACCCGACCATGACCAGCGCTGGGAACCCTGGCCCTCCGGCTCACCAGCACTACAGCCCCTCGGCTCTCCACAAACTCAACATCAGCAAGAACAACAACTTCAAGCTCTCCTCACCTCTCGACACACATGAATCCATCACCTGCCATCACTGTCACCATTCTTACACCTTTGCCGAGACCCAGGACCCTTTGCCTCCCTCCAGAAACAACTCCATCGCACCCCAAACCCTGCAATGCATCCTCCTCAACGTCCGCTCCCTCCACAGACACGCCACGGAAATCTGGGACCTCCCTCGACAGCACCTCTCCGGACATCGCCTTCCTCACAAAACCTGGGCGAATGCTGCCTTGGGACGAGACATCGCCATCCCTGAAGGATACAAATTCACCCGTAAGAATTGCCCCAACTGCCCTGGGGGAGGCATCGCCTTTGCTCACAAGGCCAACCTTTGTCTGAGCACCGACGGGCCCACAGACCTGATGGAACACCTCCATTTCAAGATACTGACCAACCCCTCCACCACCCTCTGAGGCATTCTCATCTACAGAACCCCTGGACCAAGCACACCTTTCTCCGATTCCATCACCGGCATCATCACGCCGAATGCCATCACCTCCACTGACTACACGCTGCTAGGGAACTTCAACCTCCACCTCAACAACAGCCAGGACCCCAACTCCACCTCCCTCCTGGACAACCTCCACACCATATGACTCAAGCAGATCATACCAGAACCAACGCACTCAGCAGGACACACCCTCGATCCCATATTTACTGCAGGGAACTCCATCAGCCACACCTCCGAACTCCCTTGGACGGACTACCACAGTGTTCACTTCCTCTTCAAATCCAACATCTCCAGCGGACGTCCACACCAGCTCCAGCGCAGGAATTGGAAAAGATCTCCAACGACCAGCTTGCCGCTGCCCTCAGCAGCTCCACTCCCACTGCCACAGATGATGACCCCACCACAGCTGCCCACACTCTACATAACTGGATCTACACTCTACACAACTGGATCACCGACTGTGCTAACACCACCCCTCAAGAAAGCCTCCAACCCTCACGCCAAGAAAGCCAGCTGGTTCTCCTCTGAACTCCAAGACTCCAGACGTGCCTGCAGATGACTCGAAAAGCAATGGAGGAACTCCAAAACCCCTGCAGACCTCGACAACTTCAAAACAGCCGCCACTGCCCACCACAAACTCATCAGACTCTCTTGGAAGAAAGCACTTCAGGACAGAATCTCCACCCATGCACACAACAGCAAGAAACTCTTTGGCATCATCAAAGAGTTCGCCCAACCCAACAGCGAGTCTACAGACATCACACCCTCCCAGGACCTCTGCAACAGACTCAGCGCTTTCTCCCATCACAAAATCAAGACCATCTATGACAACTTCGACAACAACAACCCCGAGGGACCTCCTCCCACCGCTCCCGGCACCATGCAGCCAACACTAGACAGCTGGACTGCCCTCAGCATTGAAGACACCCTGAAGATGATAAAGACTCACTCCAGGGCCCCCATGGAACCCTGCTCCCACCACATCTACAAGAGAGCTGCAGATACCATCGCCCGAGCATCAACGAATCATCAACCGCTCCTTCAAGACCACCTCCTTCCCCGACAACTGGAAATACGCCTAGATGAACTCTCTCCTGAAAAAACCCTCGACGGACCCCACAACCTCAAGAATTTCAGACTGATATCCCTACTCCCTTATCTGACCAAAGTCATCGAAAAAGCCCTCAATAGTCAACTCACCACCTTCTTAGAAGAAAACAACATCCTCGACTCCTCCCAATCAGGCTTCAGGAGGAACCACAGCACCAAAACCACCCTTCTCGTGGCAACAGGCAACATCTGCTCCCTCCTCGACAGAGGAGAGACTGTGGTCCTCATCCTCCTAGACCTCTCCGTGGCCTTCAACAGTGCCTCTCATCGCACCCTTGCCCGCATACTCTGTTACGCGGGAATCCAGAACAAGGCCCTCTACTTGATCCTCTTCTTCCTCTCCGGCAGAACGCAACGGGTCAAACTCCCTCCGTTTCTATCAGAACTCACCCCTACCACCTGCGGCGTCCCACAAGGATCCTACATCAGCCCAACCCTGTTCAACATCTACATGGCCCAGCTTGCATCCATCGTCAGATCATACAGACTCAACATCACATTGTACGCAGAAGACACCCAACTCATCCTCTCCCTGTCCAACGAACCCAACATTACCAAACGCAACTCCGAAGATGGAATGGAAGCTGTCTCCAGATGGATGAAAAAAAGCTGCCTACAACGCAACACGGACAAAACCGAGGCACTCATCATGGGCCCACACCCCGATGCCTGGAACGACACCAGGTGGCCCCCACCCTCGGGGACCCCCCTCCCCCATGGGCCACACACGAAACCTCAAAATCATCTTGGACTCCGAACTCAAAATGGACTGCCAGATCAAAGCCATCACCTCCTCCTGCTACCACACCCTCTGCCTCCTCCGAAAGACCCCTCTTTCCTCTACCCCTCCCTCAGCACCTTGAGACCCATTTCAGGTGAGTAGCTTGCACTTAACAAACCCATGATTGATTGATTGTTTGATTATGAAGGTATGCTTGCTCTCTGCAAAAGTATACTGTTTAACCCATTTGTATGATACTGTTACTTTTTTAAAACTGGGCACTCTCTACTGTTCCACTCTCACCTTACTTAAAGATTTTGGGGGCCTTGGACAAGAAATATTTTGGGGACCCCTGTTTGAAACAACTTTTTAATTTGATTACCATTTGTTTGCTAATTCAAGCCCTGTGTTGGCTAATAATATTGAGTAATATGTTAAACGTTAAGATACAAAAATACATAAAAGTGAGCTAGAGAGAAAGCAGTTTCACAGAGGGCCCCTTGGAATGTGGGGCCCTGGGCAATTACCCACTTTGCCCATGCTTACAACATCTTTCTACTGTTCTAGGGTACTCATTGACTGGAGTCAAAGCAGTTTGTTTGCATTTTATTTGGTTTTACTTCCTATTGTCCAGTTGTCAGTTATATTGGATAGTGGCCTGTTGAGGTTAAAATACACTACATTATTGTTTAGTTATGGATTATGGTGGATGGCAGCAAACTACACCCTGCTCTGTATCTGCTCTTCCTGTTATAGTTAAATCCACATCTACTGAATGAGTTATTGGGAGATGCTGCATACTGCTTTGATTTTCTACCAGTAATCTCACTACTTTGATTCAGGTTCTGGGTCCAAGCCTGTACAATCATTGAAATATGTCCACACTTTCAGATAGGCTGCCTATTCCAAAACATTTTATCATAACCTCCTGTAAAAGATGACACCCATCCAGGATCTTAGTCTTGTAGTAATTTGTTCAGAGCAATGAATACACATGTAAAGGGACCAGAGGAAGTGCTCCAACTGTCCTACATTCAAAGGCAAAGATTACAACATTCTCACATAGAGCATAGGATTAACCAATGGAAAACATCCCCCATTATCACATCACGCTAGCATAGATACCCAACCATGACATAGAAACCCACATCACCACACCTCCCCTATCATGTCAAATCGGAGAAAGCCTACAAAGGACCATCTACCCCAAAACATTTTCTGGGCGGACAAGCCAGAATTCGATCATTCCATGACACAGCCATAAACTGGATTATGCCTGTCACTCATGTCCAATGTGACATGTATGTGGGAGTTTCCCTTGTTGTTGTCTTGCATATGTTCAAGAGGGACATCGTAAGCTTCGACCCAAGCGGTTTTCCACATCTCTGTTTGCCATGAACTGAGCACTGGAGTTCCGTTTGGGTCCAATAACATGCCACAGATTTGTGTTCATTAACCAGGACTACCAAGCATGCTGGGAGTTGCAGTCTTGTGCTTCCAGCTATAAGTTTGGCTGTGCAAGCCTCAGCTTTCTAAGTACATGTGGCGGATGAAAACAGGAATTACTGAAAAACGTGAAGCCAGTGCTTCAGGCAGCTGTTCCTTTCCTCCACAGCCAGCCATTGAAGAAGTGAGAATGCCTCCAGAAATGCGTTTGGCAGACGGCTAAAAGTGAAATTGCTGGGACAAGTGCGCTGTGCTTCGCTGCTGCCCAAATAAATAAACAGGTGAAATCTTCAACATCGTGTGTGGTGCTTCACTTTAGAGCAATCTTCATTTGGATATATATATATATATATATTCACTGAAAAAACCATAGGTTTCAGGCACGTTATAGTTAGGAATTAGCATGTAGAAAAACCTTAGAAATTCACTGAAAAAACCATAGGTTTCAGGGGCGTTATAGTTAGCTGGACTTTTCACTCGTACAAAACAATTGAAATTCCCCCGTTATAGTTAGTTCAGCTAACTATAACTCGCGCGCCCACAATGCACTGCTGATGACATCACATATTACATCACTCATGACATGGTCAGTGACATCACTCATGACATCACTAATGACATCACAAATGACATCACTGATGACTAGGCCTGGGCGGTAAATTCCGTTCCGCTCGCGGAATTTGCGGAATTCGGGTAATTTCGCGTTCCGCGGAGAATGCAGAATTTCCCAAAATTCTGCTTTCCGCAGCTTCGCGGAATTTTTTGCTTATTCGCGATCTCAAAATGCGTGTTCGCAAGATATTTCCCCCCGAGCATGCAAACAGCGGTCGCGAACAGGAAAAAAGCATCGCGAACAAGCAATTTTGCGTGTTCGCGGAATTTCTGCGTGTTCGCGGAGATTTTTAACCATTTCGTGGAGATTTGCGTAACGCGACTATGCAAATTCTGCCCACCCCTACTGATGACATCATCCAGTGAATGTGTGTTTTTCTGAAAATTACATATGTTTCATATATGTATATCTCAAGGTCGATGGAAGAATAAATGGGTATATAAGTGTCTAAATGGATGATTTGTTTTTGAAAAATTGATTGTATAACTGACTGATTAAGTGTATCTTAGTGAATACATGTCTTAGTGAGAAATGTTTAAATATGTAAATATCTGTATCAGTCTCACACTTTGTGTGTAAGTGGCTGCATGGGTTGGTGAGTAGCTACATGAGTGTCTATATAGGTTATTAATTGTTTTTTGAGTATCAGTATGAGTGTCTGAGTGTCTGAGTGTCTGTATGGTTCGGTGAAGGTATTACGTAGTGCATAGGTGCATGAATGAGTGACTCACTGTTTGTATGTGTTGAAGACAGCATGTGTGCAGGACTGTATGGGTGGATGAGTGTGTGCATGGGTGTGTTAGTGAGTGAATGACTGTCTCAATAGTGTCTTTATGAGTAACTACATATGTTTTAAACTAGTATATGTGACCATTGGTGTATTTAAGTGAGTATATGTGAGAGTGAGAGACTGAAAGAGTTCCTGTATGAATAAGTATGTGTTTCTATAAGTGATTGTTTAAAAGACTAAGTATGTGTAAGTTTCTGTAGAAGTAAGTGTGGTGGTGTGTGTATAACTGTATATGCAAGTAAATGGATGTTTGATTCTTTATTAGCATGAGTGACTATGTATGTGAGTAACTCTCTGGATGAGTGGCGTTGTATAACAGGATGTATAGGTGTATGAGTACATATGATGAGTGAGTACATGTATGAGTGACTGTATAGGACTGATGGTGAATGAGTGGATGTGTATGTGGATCTTAGAATTACTGAATAGGTTGTTGTAACTGGTATTGGTATGTCCATTGTTTCGAAAAGTTTAGTTTCTATTTTTGAATGTGTGTATCAAAGGTTATATTAGGGGGAGAGGAGGTCTGCCACTCTATCACAAGGATGATGTCATCAGTGATGTCATTTGAGATGTCATCAGTGATGTCATGAGTGATGTCACTGACCATGTCATGAGTGATGTAATATGTCACGTCATCAGCAGTGCATTGCGGGCGCGCGAGTTATAGTTAGCTGAACTAACTATAACGGGGGAATTTCAGTGGTTTTGTACGAGTGAAAAGTCCAGCTAACTATAATGCCCCTGAAACTTATGTTTTTTTCAGTGAATTTCTAAGGTGTTTTAAATGCTAATTCCTAACTATAACGTGCCTGAAACCTGTGTTTTTTTCAGTGAATTTCAAAGGTTTTTTAAATGCTAATTTCTAACTATGCCTACAGAGATAGGACATGTGAAGAAAGAAGAAAAAACGCACAGAAAGAAAAAAAAAGAAATGCAGAAAGAAGCAACAGAAGTCCTCAAAGACGAAGAAAAGTGCAGAAAGAACAAACAGAAGAACAGAAAGAAACCTTGTTGCAAAATCATCCTGTACCCTTAACTTTTTCAGATGGATACTGCTGGCAACTGAGTCTGACTAACCAGTCCTAGAGCCAGTGCTATGTTAAAAGACACTCAGAATACAGTGAAAACTCCTACATACACTAGGGAACACTATGTGTTGGGGTGCCCCTGTGATTAGCATGACCTCCTCTGTAAGCCCCTAGTATATAATAGGGCAGGGGATTAAAACTACCTCTTAAAACACGCCACAGGGCGTGTTTGCACACGTCACCTCAGGCCCCGTCCCTCCCTTTCCCACTGTTTAAACACTCCCTGTGGCCGTTTTAAGTTGGAAGATTAAGTCCCCTTGAATCCTGAGGGTCCCTAGGGTCCAACTTGACCACTAGGTACCTCCAGTAAGCACCACGGAGCTGCGTTGCAGAGAGATGTAAAAAGGAGCACGGCCTAGACCACCTCTCTGCAACGCAGCGCAGTGGCGCTTACTGGAAGCACCTGGTGGGCTAGTTTGCCCCCAGGGTCTCTCAGGATTGAAGGGGAATTATTTCCCCAACTTAAAACGCACCACAGGGCTTGTTTGCACACGTTAACTCAGGCCCCGTCCCCTCCCATCACCACTGTGTAAACACGCCCTGTGGCCGTTTTTATTTGGCAGATGAAGTTCATTTGAATCCTGAGGGTCCCTAGGGTCCAACTAGCCCACTAGGTACCTCCAGTAAGCGCCACAGAGCTGCGTTGCAGAGAGGTGTAACAAGTGGCACGGCCGGGACCACCTCTCTGCAACGCAGCTCAGTGGCGCTTACTGGAAGCACCTGGTGGGCTAGTTAGCCCCCAGGGGCCCTCAGGATTGAAGGGGAATTATTTCCCCAACTTAAAACGTGCCATAGGGTGTGTTTGCACACGTCACCTCACGCCCCGTCCCCTCCCTTCCCCACTGTGTAAACACGCCCTAGGGCCATTTTTTAAGTTGGAAGATTAAGTCCCCATGAATCCTGAGGGTCCCTAGGGGCAAAATAGCCAACTAGGTACGTCCAGTAAGCGCCATTGCAGAGAGGTGTAAAAAGGGGCACGGCCTGCACCACCTCTCTGCAACGCAGAGCAGTGGCGCTTACTGGAAGCACCTGGTGGGCTAGTTTTCCCCCAGGGTCCCTCAGGATTGAAAGGGAATTATTTCCCCAACTTAAAACGCGCCACAGGGCGTGTTTGCACATGTCACTTCAGACCCCGTCCCCTCCCTTCACCACTGTTTAACGCGCCCTGTGGCCATTCTAAGTTGAGAGAATAAGTCCCCTTGAATCCTAAGGGTCCCTGGGGTCAAACTAGCCCACTAGGTACCATTAAAAGGCGACTATGCATACAATGAATCCACGTGGAATGTATTTACATCGCTAGTGAAGCTCTGACGTGTCTGACGCTCTACCGTGCCTAATCCCGGCGCCCCCGCAGGTGGGTACTCTCCAAGTAGACACCCTTGTTGTTTATTTATACAAACATGGGTAGCTATTGATGGGCACATTTAATACACACGCACACCAAGCCATTCAAAGGGGATTCGACAAAAATTCAACCAAACTATGCAAGAAACCCCCCTCACGGTTAATAAAACACACATCCACCGCCGGATGTGTAATATTTTTTATTTTACTTTCTGTAAAGGAGACAAACCTCACTTGAGAGTCATAGCGTGCTCCTGGCTGAGCCCAATGCTGTGTTACACCCACCAGTGCCCGCCGTGCCGAGTGCCACACACCTCTGTGTTATATTCCACCAGCTAGTGCACATGCTATGACACTCGCTAGCCCATGTGCACTGTAACACCACCCTGTGAATATGTCATGCCACACTTGCCTTCGCACGGGTTATATTGCCCCATCTAACGTGCCTTCCTTGATGCCTATGTTATAACGCACAGCGCTATGCCATACATATTGCAATCTGGGATCCATATCTTTGTCACAGTGCATATGCAACGTTACACTCCCCAGCATATATTTTATATTACAACTTTAGAGACTAGTTAGGTTACACAACACTGCCCTGTGCATATTACACTCCAAGGCGCATATCGCATAGCCCACGCTTGTGCCTGTGCTATCTCGCGCTCGCCAATGAATCTGTCATTGTGCACAATGTATTGAATATTATATTTCACGCCCCGGTTCATCTTATATCACACTTTTTGATGCATAGTTTATACCATATACTATATCTAGTTTTCATTTTCAATCGTGCTCTCAGGACTATGTTCTATATAACACTGCGTCCACCTGCCCTTTTCACAGGCATTACATTTTGCGATGGGGGTGGAGGGTCAGGGGGTGTTTCTGCCAAGTAAGCCCGGAGTCACAGTCACAAACGTCCTCTTCTTCCTGAATAAAAGTGAGATTATGCTGCATACTTGTTCATATTTTAAGTAGTTCGCACAGACACACATTTTAAAAACAATAAAGTTCCTAATACCCACCTTCTCAGAACAGTTAGCTTGCTACCCCATCCACCTCCTCCCTATCCTCTGTTGTCTGAATCCATGGACTAGCCTCCTCCCTCCTGCCATGCATGGTCTGCTGTGCTGCCACTGCCCTCCATTTAGCATGATGTACCAGTCCACTCCTCCTGCCCTCCATTGCCCAATTCTATGGCCCATCATTGACCTCCTGCTTAGCCTCTGTGCTTAGCTTGCTACCCCTATTCTCCTTCACCCTGCCCTCCGATGTCTTTGTGCATGCCCCTGCTCCATCCTTTTTGTCCACCATGTTCCATGGACCTGCCACTCCTATCTACTCTGAGTATTCTGTTGAGCTGCCACTCCCCTCCCACCTGCCTAGCATTGTCAGATGACTGTAACCTGCCCCTGCCACCTCCACCCTGCCTGTCCACATGCCATGCCCCTATCCCCTTCCTCCTGTCCTCCATGGTCCATTTTACTACCACACCCTTCTGGCCTCCCTGGTCTGTTGTGCTGCAACTGCTCCTCCTGTCTGCCCTGCACGGTCTGTTGTGAGGCCCCTTCCCCTGAACTCTCTTGTCTGTGCCCAGGTCCTGACCCTCCCTTCTATCCTCCATGGTCCTTTGTGCATGCCCCTGCACCCTCCTTCTTGCCCATCATAGCCATTGTGCTGCCACTAACCCTCCTGCTTGCCATGCATGGTCTTCTGTGCTGCAATGGCCCCTCCCACCTTCCCTGTGTGGTCAGCTAGCTGCCCCTGACCCCCTCCCACCTGTCCTCCATGGTATGTGTGTATGCCATGATAGTCTCATTGTTGCTCTCCATGGTGTGTCTTGTTTCTAGTGCCCATCCTGCCAGACCTCCATGGTCATCTTGCTGCTCCTGCCCTGCCCCCTTGCCCCCAGCCCTCTGTTTCCATGTGTAGACCCCTATTCCCTCCCTCCTGGCTTGTCTGTTCCATTGTAATGCCCCTGATCCGTCCCTCCTGCCCTTTATGGTCAGTTATGCTACAGCTTTCTCTCCTGTCTGTCCATTATGGTCAGCTAGCTACCATTGCCTCTTTCCCCTCTGTTCTCTGTTGTCCATGTGCATGGTCCTGTCCCCTCCCTATTGCTTTCTATGGATTGTTGTGCTGCACTCCCGTCCCGCATGCCCTGTGTGGTGTATTGTGCTGCTGCAAACCCTGATACCTGCCCTGTAGGGTCAGTTTGGTGCACCTAAACATGTCCCTCCTGTCTTCTGGTTTTCGAGTCCATGTCCCTACCCCAATTCCTCCTGCCTACCATGAGCCAATGTACCATACTTGCGAACATTTTGAACTTGGTAAGAGGGAGATTTTGGAAAAAAACTGGGGTATTAATTTTCCCCTTTGAGTTACATTGAAAAAGAGGAGATTGTAGGGAGGAGACAGATCAAATAAAGCCCATTTGAGCTTAAAAACATTGGACGTTTCCTGGCTGAAACAGGTCTGTTGGCATGTATGGTTGTACTACCACTGCCTCTTCCTTCTGCCCACAATGGTCTATTATATTGCCACAGCCTCTCTTGCCAGTCCTGTATGGTTGGTTTGTTGCCCCTGCCCTCCTTTCCACTGCCCTCCATAGTCTGTTGTGCTGCCACTGCCCTTCCTGCCTGCCCAGTGTGGTCAAATTGTTGCCTCTGCACTCTCCTACCTGCCTTCAATTTTCAGAGTCCGTGCCCCTGGCCTCTGCCTCTCAACAGTATCCCAATGAACAACTAGGTTGCTAACATTCTATATTTATTTCAAAAGTGTGGAACGCCTGACGTCATCTTGATGTAATCAAAACTGTAATACCTAGAGCATTTCCTTTAGAAATTACATATATGAGAGGGTCTTATTTGCATCAAAATTATGGTTAGTGCTCTTAAAAACTAAAATGAGGACATATTTTCTGAGTTTTCAAATAGCGACAAAGAACTTTTAAATTATTTGTAATCTTTATGTTTTTTTATCCGGTTGACCACTTGATTAAATGTTGCACCTAGGGGAGAGGATGTGGTGTTACTTCCAGAGCTGCAGACTTTGCAACTGGGGAACCAGGTTGGAGTTTCTGCTTCAGCTCAACATTCTGTGATTCTGGTCAAATCACTTAATCTCCCCATGTCTGCAACCAAAATGAATTTGATCTTGTGTGGTGTAACCAATGCTCATGTAAAGCACTCCAATACCTGAAAAGTCTGCACTATATAAAACTGTAAATACACAAAAAATAAGTGTTTTGCACACTTCTGTCATTGGGCTGCATGTGGGCTACATCTGAGTGATATTTGTGCTGCATTTGGGCTCTTTTGTCTCTGGTGGCCATTTTGGGAGATTTATTTGTTATGAAGTTTCCTAATTTCCTCATTTACTGCAGTCTCCTCATTAAGAAATGATTTCAGTTTTTTACTTTGATTCCATCAAGAAGGTATTCAGATATGTCACACATTTTCCATAAATTCTGAATGTTAGCACTCTAGTTGCTCATTAGATCACTGTAGTAAAGCTACTGCTCACCACGGAAGTCTGCTGCTGGTATTAAAAGTGCATGTTTCAGTCTGCATATCAGAATTTTTTTATGAAATAGAAGGGGATTTGAGAAGTCACTCAAAATGTGCCCTAATTTTTCTTTCTTCAGCACTAATCATAATTTCTATGGCAAAATGAACTCTCTCATTGTGTTCCCTTTTAAAATAAATATTTTAAGTGTTATCAGTTTATTCCAATCAAGATGGCTTCAGGTTTGCCATACTTTTGTCATAAGTAAGACAGTAAGCGCTCTAGTTGTTCATAAGAACACTCTGGGACATTCTGTCATTGGGCAATACTTGGGCTACATCTGGGTGATATTTGGGCTACATTTGGGCTCTTTTGTCTCTGGTGGCCATCTTGGGAGATTTATTTGTTATGAAGTTTCCTAATTTCCTCATTTACTGCAGTCTCCTCAGTAGGAAATACTTTCGGTTTTTTATTTTGGTTCCATCAAGAAGGCATTCAGATGTGTCACACATTTGCCATAAATTCTGAATATTAGCACTCTAGTTGCTCATTAGATCACTATAGTAAAGCTACTGCTTACCAGGAAAGTCTGCTGCTGGTATTCAAAGTGCATGTTTCAGTCTGCATGTCAGAATATTTTTATAAAATAGAAGAGGATTTGAGAAGTCAAAATGTGCCCAAATTTTTTTTTCTGCAGCACTAATCATAATTTCTATAGCAAAATGAACCCCCTCATTTTGTTCCTTTGTAAATTAAAGGTTTTAAGTGTTACCACTTTATTCCAATCAAGATGGCTTCAGGTGTGCCATACTTTTGTCATAAGGAAGACTGTTAGCGCTCTAGTTGTTCGTTAGAACACTCTGGGACATTCTGTCATTGGGCTATACTTGGGCTACATCTGGGTGATATTTGGCCTACATTTGGGCTCTTTTGTCTCTGGTGGCCATTTTGGGAGTTTTATTTATTATGAAGTTTCCTAATTTCCTCATTTACTACAGTCTCCTCAGTAGGAAATACTTTCAGTCTTTTACTTTGATTCCATCAAGACGGCATTCACATGTGTCACACATTTGCTATAAATTCAGAATGTTAGGACTCTAGTTGCTTATTAGATCACTGTAGTAAAGCTACTGCTCACCAGGGAAGTTTGCTGCTGGTATTGAAAGTGCATATTTCAGTCTGCATGTCAGAATTTTTTAATGAAATAGAAGAGGATTTGAGAAGTCACTCAAAATGTGCCCTCGTTTTTCTTTCTGCAGCACTAATCATGCTTTCTATGGCAAAATGAACACCCTCATTGTGTTCCTTTTTAAATTTAATGTTTTAAGAGTTACCACTTTATTCCATTCAAGATGGCTTCAGGTGTGCAATACGTTTTTGTCATAAGTAGGACTGTTAGCGCTCTAGTTGTTCTTTAGAACACTCTGGGAAGCTGCAGTAGAACACAAAGGAATCAACTGACAGTCTCTGCCCTTGTTGGTTGTACATGTTTTACTGAGAATGTCAGACTTCATTCTCACATGACTGAGAAAGATAATATGAATTTACAGAAAATATATTCTCAGTTTAGTTTATAGATCACCTTCCAAACTTCTGTGGGCAAAGCATGAGAAAATAGTTTTCTCTTTAACATGATTCATGATATCACAGCAGAAGGTTTTTTCACATGGTAAAATCACCTTAGAACACACCACAATTCCTAAAATGAGTATGGTACCATCAACAAATGATTTATAATGTAACTAAAGTCTTAAAACCTTCTATTAACTGCAATGCTTTTTAATGAGGTGCTATCATGTATATTGGTCCCAAGATGGCTGCCAACACTTCTTGGATGAAGCCAATCAGATCTCACGATGAGATGTGTGGTTAGGCTCCGCCCAGATATATCTATCTTTTTAACTCTAATTTTCTCAGGAACTACTGAACGTATTTACACCATTTAAGCAAAAGGCACAAGTCTGAACTGAGGACTACCTCTTTGCTAAATTTGGTGTAATTCCGTTCAGCAGTTCGGGCTGTAGCTGCGTCAACAGGTCCTATGGGAAAATGCATGTGGAAAACGTGTTTTGGGACCCCCTTTTTTTCTCGGCCCCCGCTTGACGAATCACCGTGAAATTTTCAGGATAGGAGCGGACCGGAGCTGGCCAAAATTTTTGCAAAATTTTGCGAAGATTCGTCAATCGGCGCCAACGTTATTCCAAATAGAATGTTGCGGATTTCCTATGGAAAATAGGTCCTAACTATAACTACCTACTGGCGGCTGCCAGTAGGTAATATATATATATATATATATATATATATATATATATATATATATATATATATATATATATATATATATATATATATATATATATATATATATATATATATATATATATATTATCTACTGGCGGTCGCCAGTAGATAGTTATAGTTAGGACCACGTTTCCATAGGAAATCCTCAACATTCTATTTTGAATAACTTTGGCGCCGGTTGACGAATCCTCGCGAATTTTTCAAAATAGGTGGGCGCTACGCTCCGCTCCTACCCTGAAAGTCTCGGGGGGATTCGTCAAGCGGGGGCTGAGATAAAAGGGGGGTCCCAAAACGCGTTTTTCCCATGCATTTTTCCATAGGACCTTTAGACAGAGCTACAGCCCGAACGGCTGAACAGAATTTAATGAAATTTGGCAGAGAGGTAGTCCTCAGGTCAAGGAAGTGCCTTTTGTAGGTTTGGTGTAAATCTGTTCAGTAGATTCTGAGAAAATAGCCTTTAAATCAATATATATATCTGAGCAAGCTTACGGTGCGCTTACGGTGCGCTTACCGTACGCGTACGGTGACGTGCGCGAGCGCGATTCTGATTGGCCCTTAGATCTTAGTAAACATTCGAATCGGCCGAAACCAGGAAGCGGCGGCCGCCATTTTCTCTCTCGCACTCTGACAGGAGATTGAAAAACAAAGTCCCAAAACATGTAAAGGGGCTGTTTAGACAGCTCCCAAGCACCTAGTCATGTCCATGGAGTCCCCAACGAACCCCCAAGTGAAAAACGGCAATTTAAATTTTTTCGATAATTTCGCCGATTACGCTTACCGTACGCGTACGGTAAGAAATAATAAAAAAAAATATATATATATCCACATTCTCACCACCCCGTGTGCAAAAGGTGCCCGAAGGTCACCTTTTGTGCATGGCTTATCAGCTGTAAACCAAACATATATTTTACCTATCACAGCGAAGCTCATCATATGTCCTCCATGTGCGCACGGTGCGCGAAGCGCATCGTGCGTTCATGGCCCATGTAGCGTAACGTGGGCACGCGGTGCGCGAAGCGCACCGCGTGCTCACTGTGCGCGCACCGTGCGCGCACTGAACAAACTGCGTTAAGTGGGCGCGCACGCCACAAATGGCGTAAAGTAACTTAGCATTTAAAAAACCGTACAAATTCACTGAAAAAACCATAGGTTTCACACACGTTATAGTTAGGAATTAGCATTTAAAAAACCTTGCAAATTCACTGAAAAAACCATAGGTTTCACACATGTTATAGTTAGCTGGACATTTTACTGATAAAAAACCAATGAAATTCCCCCGTTATAGTTACTGTAGGCAACTATAACTCACGCGACCGTAATCCTCTGCTGATGACATATGTGTCTTTATGAAAAAAAAATATTTGTAATATATGTATAGCTAAAATTTAATGGAAGAAGACATGGGCAAATAAGTGTCTAAATACAGTATTAGCATCAGCAGAGGATTGCGGTCGCGTGAGTTATAGTTGCCTACAGTAACTATAACGGGGGAATTTCATTGGTTTTTTATCAGTAAAATGTCCAGCTAACTATAACATGTGTGAAACCTATGTTTTTTTCAGTGAATATATATATATATATATATATATATATATATATATATATATATATATATATATATATATATATATATATATATATATATATAGTCTACTGGCGGTCGCCAGTAGATAGTTATAGTTAGGACCGAGTTTCCATAGGAAATCTGAAAATTCTATTTTGAATAACTTTGGCGCCGGTTGACGAATCCTCGCGAAATTTTCAAAACTAATGGGGCGCTCCATTCAGC
Source organism: Triturus cristatus (assembly GCF_964204655.1). Lineage (NCBI taxonomy): Eukaryota > Metazoa > Chordata > Amphibia > Caudata > Salamandridae > Triturus > Triturus cristatus. The sequence goes on along the minus strand of NC_140594.1, from coordinate 502,834,919 downwards.
TCCTACCCTGAAAGTCTCGGGGTGATTCGTCAAGCGGGGGCTGAGAAAAAAGGGGGGTCCGAAAACGCGTTTTCCCCATGCATTTTTCCATAGGACCTTTAGTCGAAGGTACAGCCCGAACGGCTGAACAGAATTACATGAAATTTGGCAGAGAGGTAGTCCTCAGGTCAGGAAAGTGCCTTTTGCAGGTCTGGTGTCAATCTGTTCAGTAGTTCCTGAGAAAATAGCATTTAAAAGCATAGAAATATCTATAAGCGCGCACCGTGCGCACACCGTGCGCGCACCGTGCGAGCACCCTAACGTGCGTGAGCGTAATTGTGATTGGTGGTTACATGTTAGTCAACGTTCGAATCGGTCGAAATCAGGAAGTGTCGGCCGCCATTTTGTTTGTTTTCAGTGCGAGAGTGAAAAAGGAATGTGGCGAACGTGAAAAGGGGGCAGGGTAGAGAGTTCCTGACCCCCTAGCCTTTATCAGGGGGTCCCTGAAGGACCCCGAAGGACCCCGAAGGCAGAAAAAAAAAATTACATTTTTTTTTAAAAATCGAGGGGGTGCGCACACCATGCGCGCACGGTGAAAAACCAAAAAAAAAAATTACAATGTTTAATACGTAGTTTATTGTAAAATAAATATATAAAAAAAATAATAATACATGAATAAATTAGCATTTAAAAAACCGTACGAATTCACTGAAAAAACCATAGGTTTCACACACTTTATAGTTAGGAATAAGCATTTAAAAAACCTTGCAAATTCACTTAAAAAACCATAGGTTTCACACATGTTATAGTTAGGTGTATATTTTACTCGTAAAAAAACAATGAAATTCACCCGTTATAGTTAGTTCAGATAACTATAACTCGCGCGACCGCCACTCTATCACAAGGATGATGTCATCAGTGATGTCATGAATGATGCCACTGACCATGTCATGAGTGATGTAATATGTGACGTCATGAGTAGTGGATTGCGGGCGCGCGAGTTATAGTTATCTGAACTAACTATAACAGTGGAATTTCATTGTTTTTTTACGAGTGAAATATCCACCTAACTATAACATGTGTGAAACCTATGGTTTTTTAAGTAAATTTGCAAGGTTTTTTAAATGCCAATTCCTAACTATAACATGTGTGAAACCTATGGTTTCTTCAGTATATATATATATATATATATATTAATATATATATATATATATATATATATATTTATATATATATAGATATATATAGTCACTTAAAAAACCATAGGTTTCACACAAGTTATAGTTAGCTGTACATTTCACTCGTAAAAAACCAATGAAATTCCACGTTATAGTTAGATCAGGTAACTATAACTTGCGCGCCCGCAATGCACTGCTGATGACGTCACATATTACATCACTTATGACATGGTCAGTGACATCACTCATGACATCAATGATGACATCTGAAATGACACATTGTGCATTGCGGTCGCGCAAGTTATAGTTACCTGATCTAACTATAACGTGGAATTTCATTGGTTTTTTACGAGTGAAATGTACAGCTAACTATAACTTGTGTGAAACCTATGGTTTTTGAAGTGAATTTGCAAGGTTTTTTAAATGCTAATTCCTAACTATAACGTGTGTGAAACCTATGGTTTTTTCAGTGAATTTGTACGGTTTTTTAAATGCTAAGTTATCTATTTATTGTTAATTTTTGCGCGCTTACAGATATATATATTGATTTAAATGCTATTTTCTCAGGAACTACTGAACAGATTTACACCAGACCTACAAAAGGCACATCCTTGACCTGCGGACTACCTCTCTGCCAAATTACAAGTAATTCTGTTCAGCCGTTCGGGCTGTAGCTTGGACTAAAGGTCCTATGGAAAAATGCATGGGGAAAACGCGTTTTGGGACCCCCCTTTTTTCTCAGACCCCGCTTGACGAATCCCCCCGAGACTGTCAGGGTAGGAGCGGAGCGTAGCGCCCCATTAGTTTTGAAAAATTCGCGAGGATTCGTCAACCGGCGCCAAAGTTATTCCAAATAGAATGTTGCGGATTTCCTATGGAAACACGGTCCTAACTATAACTATCTACTGACGACCGCCAGTAGATAATATATATATATATATATATATATATATATATATATATATATATATATATATATATATATATATATATATATATATATATATATATATATATATATATATATATCCAAGGAAAATCCTAGGGCTGGTCCAGTAACACCGGCGCAACACCATGGCACAGACTCCACAAGCGAGGATAAATCAATTGTCTTTATTCCAACATAAAGATATCCAAAAGTGACGCGTTTCGGCCGCCAGACATGCGGCCTTGTTCGCACATTGGGCTGCATAGCAGTGAGTAACATTGATACACATACATGGTGACACATAAAACGAATAGTAACTTTACTAAGTTCATGCAGTGAGTAGATGTTTTGCAACATGACCGTGCGTTTTTACAGCAGAAGAAATGCTTTACTGTCAGAGTTTGCGGTAAGTCCAGGATTGTGACTCATCAAGCAATATGGAAAAAAGACTAACTGTGCCATGTGGCACTAGAGGCTAATAAAGGAAGTACTAGTGTGAGTTGGACGATTGATGGCAGTGCAACAAGGTGTGCTATGTGCCTGCGGCTAAGGACTATGGAGCTCCAGAGGCAAAGTTGCCAATATAATGCTCAGTTGCGGTAAGCTCAGATCTTTTACACTATGAAAAGAGATGTAATATATAGCAGGCAAACACTGGTACTATTTGACCTGGCCAAAGCTAAGTATAGATGGAGATCTTAGTATAGCACGTGTGTGTCAAAGTATGGGGAATCGCTTGTGAAAAAATAGTGAGCGAGCGCTGGTCAAAAAGGATAAATAAAATAAAATAATTTTAATTAATTATTTAGAAAAAGAGCGTCTACTTAATGCTGGCAAATGTAATGTTACACATAGATGGTGATTAGTAAATGAGTCATTATGTGTTAAATACGTGTAGTAAAGGGAGAGAGGGGAGAGGGAAGGTGAAGGGAAAGCATGTAGTACTTTACCAGAAGCTAAATAACGTGGTGCCGACAGTCGGGAACCTGAGGTGCTCATTTAAGGAAAACCGGCGCTTGGTTACTGTGGGCGCAGGTTCACCTGTGCTCTATGTGTGGTTCAATTTATGAGTGAATGTAAATGTAAGAAGTCAGGATAATGAACCCTAAGAAGAACAAAGTCAAGGTTATAGATAAATTAAGCCAGTCTTTACTATTACAGTTTCGGTTAAACAACCCCACCTAGCAATAAATAATAAATAAAAAATAAATATAAAGAGAAAGCGGGGGATATCAGAAATAAAGAAAACGTTATGTATCCAAGGAAGGGGTATAAGGCTCACCCCACGTGAGACCAAGGTTGTCTCACATATCTCAATGAACTTAAAGTTATTGGAAGCATTAACTAAGTGATTGCAATCGACATAGGTCTCCCTTAGTTAAGCATGGAAATAGGTCTACCATGCTAACGAGCAGAATAGCGTTAAAGTAGAGATCACAGCGCTAGTGCGCAATGGCTATTCAAGACACAACAAAATGAAATAGTAAGATGGTACAAAAAAGAGGTATAGCTGGTAGTACACAGGGGTGTATATACAGGTATCTAAGATGAATACATTTAATAGTGAACAAATCCATATATATACAATGGAGAATACAGATAGCGGTAAGGTATAGCATATGTATTTACACAGAAATCAGTAGAAGGGAGGAGGAGGCCAGTAATCAGTGTATCAAAAACTAGATTAGCCTAGGGTATCAAGGATGTCTCATAGAAAGTGGTGTAAGTCCTCACTGGCATTAAGCCCTGCCGGTGCCTTGGTATTGAATTCAATGATGTATCTACTCTCAAGCTGTCTTAGCAGTTTTTCTCTGTTGCCTCCTGTTTTGGAGATCGGTATGCAGTCAATAACAGAGTATTGCAAATGATCAAGATTGTTCAGATGTTTTTCCCTGAAGTGCCTGGCAACAGGATAGGTTGGGTCGTTATTTACAATGGCCCGTATGTGCTGCAGGATGTGTGCGTGTGCTTGAAGCTTAGTTCTTCCAATGTATCGCAGGCCACATTTACATTCGAGCAGGTAAATAGCAAACTCTGTTCTCCATGTGAGTTTATGTTTTATTAAAAGGGGCTGTTTTCTGAACTCTGAGTCCACCTGTGTTCTATTCATGCCGAATTTGCAAGCCCTGCAACTATTGCATTTAGTAAAGCCTTTGATGTTCGAGAGCCAGTTAGTTTTATCAGTGACTTCAGGGCTATTTTTTACCAGGGCGTCATGCATAGAGGCCGCACGCCTATACGAGATGTTGGGGCGTTGGGCTACCATTGGGCCCAGTGTGGGATCTGATCTAATTATCCCCCAGTGCTTGTTAATGGCAGATCTTATAGCTCTTTCCTGCGTGTTGTAGGTAATGATTAACCTTGTGGTTACTGGGTGTTCCTGTGCAGCAAGTTCACTGGTGGCGGTGCAGGGATCTGACGTAGGTACCCCTATGAGAAGTTCTTCCCTGGGAATGTTGTTGGCTTTGTTGATTGCTTTTTTGATGCAAGCTTTTGTGTACCCCCTAGCTCTAAACCTTTGAAAGGCCTCCTCCTGCGACATTTTGAGGTCACTCTCTGAGCTCCATATCCTGCGCAAGCGCAGCATCTCACTGTAAGGGATACTGGCAATTAAGTGACGTGTGGTGAAAGCTTGAGGCATGGAGTGTGGAATTCCCTGTCGTGGTTTTTCTGTGCAGTTTAGAATGTATTTCCTTATTAGCAATGTATACAGTCACATCAAGAAAATCAATGGAGGTGGTACTGATGCTAGCATTGAATTCAGGGTTAAACTGATTATGGTTCAGTACATTCATGAATTCCTTAGCACTTTCCACATCCCCCCTCCAGATAACAAAAATGTCATCTATGTACCTTAGCCAGGATACGATGTTGTTGTTCCAAGTTACGAAGAGGGTGTCCCTGAGGACCCACTCCTCCCACCACCCCACATGTAGACATGCGTAGCTGGGGGAGAAGCAAACACCCATGGCCACTCCCCTGAGTTGTTGGTAGACAGCATTATTGAACATAAAATAGTTATGTGTTAAGCACCACTTAATGAGGAAGAATAGCATGGCATTGTGTTTGTAGCAGTGGATCGGTCTTTTGTCTATAAAGTGTTTACAAGCTTTGATTCCGTCTGCGTGGCGTATACTGGTGTATAGTGAAGTTATATCAAGAGACATAAGTACATAATCGTTCTGCCACTTGATTTCTCTGATTTTCAGCAAAAAGTCACTTGTGTCTCTAAGGTAGGATGGCAGGGAAACCACATGTTCCTGAAGATAAAAATCAACATATTTAGAAACATTTTCGCATACGTTTTCTTCTGAGTCAGTACCACTTTCTATAGCCGAGCTTAGGTCAGATATCGATGAAGAGTCTCCTTCACCGCCGGGTGCGTTCTGTGGTTGCGCTTGTAGGGTTATTTTGTTGAGCCTTTGTTGCCTGATTTTATCGTATTTTTTAGCGAAGGTGAATATTTGCCCACACTCATAGTCTGCTTTATCTCTGGCAAACTTAAAGATCTTACGGGTTTGTATGGTTTCTTCGTGTTTTTTGAGACGCGCGTTGATTTCTACTCTTCCTTTTGCTATTGCTTCTTTTTGTTCACAAGCCTCTAGTTCTTTTTCCACTTTGTCTATTTCAGTTATCACAGTTGCTCGATCGATTTCTACGTATTTGACCAGAATGGTTACCATACGCATTGATGCTTCGAGATTGCTCTCTGCCCACTCCTTTAGCATATCCGGGTTTGGGTTTTCAAAACTTGGTGATAGCATAATCCTCAGGCCTCGTGGTACTCGCCCAGCATCTCTGTATTTCTGCGGTGACTTGGCCTCCCGCCATTTTGTGATTTCTGTGCGTAATAGTTTTTCCATTTTTTTCAGTAAGGTTTTGTAATTGCTATTGTCTTCTGTGGTTCGGGTGTTAGGTGTTTTTACTTGACTAACAATATTAGGTAGATTGTCAAATAGTGCTTCTGCGACTGCTCCCCTCTCTCGCAGCGCAATGTTGAACATGGGTATTATGGTGATGGTGATAGAATAAAGTGAAAACAGTAATTGTTCTTGGATATATATATACATGTCTGCAGGCCCGAACGAGTAGTGTGACACAAAATTATTCTCCTCTCCCTCCACCCCCTCACCCTCCAGAATGGGATAAGGGGCCATTTCTCACTGCTATCCATGGGCTTTAGACTGGTGCTCCATCCACTTTACGGACTTTTGTTGCGTCCCTGGTCCAAACAAGTGTTCTGCAGGAGTCTCTGGTGCTGGCCTAACCTAACAGAAGTAGCTATTGGGCTGTACAAATGCAAGTAGTTGGAAAATGAGGAAAAAAACACGTGCACACCTGTTGGGTGATTTTGAAAGCAGCACTCAGAGTAGGAAGTGGTTCATATGGATGTGTTCAGTGTGCAGCTCTGGCTCTTTAAATCTTCTCTCTTTGCACGTGTTCAGGTGCAGATCCAACCACACTGCAGGCATCTCTCAGCGTTTAGTTTAGAAGGGGAGTGGAAGTATGCAAAATGCTTATCCCCAGTCTCAGCTTATTGTTAAATGCTTGTATAGCACAGCTTATCGCCCTAAAGGGTATACAGGAGCTATGCTGCAGGAATCAGTCAAAGATCCAGGTCTTGAGTCCCTTCCTGAAGTGGGCCAGGGAGGGTGCGGTGCGGAGGTGAAGGGGGAGGGCATACAGGCTTTGGTGGCGAGATGGGAGAAGGAGCATTCTCCAGAGCTTCAGTGGCGAATACATGTTATCTGTGAGAGTGGAAATGTAGGCTTTGGTTCATGTAGGCGGTCCTTGGTTGTGGGGGGCTTGGTAGGCATGGGTTAGAAGCTTGAAATTAAATCTCTTCTGAACGGGGAGCCAGTAGAGGTCCATCGGGTGCTGGATGATGTGTGTCCTTTTGGGCAGGTTGAGGATCAGTCTGGCAGCTGCGTTCTTGATCGTCTCGAGTCTTTGCATGAGTTTGGTGGTGGTGCCTGCATAGAGTGCATTGCCATAGTCTAGTTGGCTGGTGATGAGGGCCAGTGTCACCGCTTTCCTGGTTCTGATGAAGAGCTGTCTGAAGACTTTGTGGAACATGCAGAAGCAGGTTGAGGAACTGGTGTTGACCTGATGTTTCATGGAGAGTTTGCTGTACAGGATGATGCTGAGGTGACGGGCGTGGTCTTTTTGCATGTTGATGGGTCTGAGCTCTGCTGGCCACCAGGAGTCGTTCTAGAGGGCGGTGTGTCTGCCGAAGATCAGAACTTCCGTTTTGTCCATGTTGAGCTTTAAGCAGTGGCCTTTCATCCAGGCTGAGACGTTCTTCATAAAGTTGTGGAAGTTGGTCTTCGTCGAGGTGGAGTCCACTGAGAGTGAGAGGATGAGCTGTGTATCGTCGGCATAGGAGATGATGTTGATGTCCTGTGTGAGGGGTGTCATGTAGATGTCGAAGAGGATAGGACTGAGGGATGAGCCCTGAGGGACGCTGCAGATGGTGTACCTGGGTTGCGAGGTGAGGAAGGGAGGCGGACCTTCAGGGTGCATCCTGTGAGGAAGGATGCCATCCATCTAAATGCATCGTCTGTAATTCCTATCTGGCATAGTTGATTGATGAGTGTGTGGTGGGAGACAGTGTTGAAAGCTGCTGATAGGTCCAGGAGGATCAGGGTGGCTGATTCTCCTCTCTTGAGTAGGGTGCGGATGTCATCTGTTGCTGAGATCAGGGCTGACTCAGTGCTGTGGTTGGCTCTGAAACCTGATTGGAAAGGGTCCAATAACTTGTTTCTCTCCAGGTGTTCGGTGAATTGGAGGTTGATGGCTTTCTCCAGGACTATGGAGGGTAAAGGGAACAGGGAGATGGACATATACAATTGACGCCCCCACCCCCTTTCCTGGAAGGACAAAAATGTACATTAAATAAAAAAAGAAGAGTTGCTTTTGTTTGTTGTTTGTTATTTGTATTCTTATAGTTTGACGTTTCCGGTTTAAATGCAATGCTGCAAGAAACAGACTGCAAAGGGGTTTGAGCTCAAAAGCGCTGAGAGGCTGAAAGTTTCACACTAGGTGGCATGCATTCTGCTTGTGCAACTGAGATCTTGTTTTGAGTGCTTTCTCTGCTTCCACCAAATGCTGTCATAGATATCAAATGGCCTTATGTCAGGTGTCACATTTGCAGTCACACTTGTTACGGTTAGGTGTGGCAGCACTTCTGGCTTTAACACCAAGGGGGACTTTGCATGCTGGGATTTTGAGACTATGAAAATATTTGATCGGAAACTGCATGTTCAAGAATGCAACGTGATGTTGGCAAAAAATTCCCAGGACTGACTGAAAGTGTAAAATATGACTTGGGAGCTACTTTTCAGCTTTTGTACTGTATGCCGTACAACCCTAATGCAACCTTTTACTGTCCAAAATTTGCAAAAATGTTCTGCTTGTCAGTCATCTCTCTGCATATCTCCTCACTAAACGAGCATTCACTGACAATGTTAGACTCGCCAACAACTACATCCTTGATTAGAAATAATTCAAAGGCACCGATATTCAGACGATTTAACTCGTAAATTGTGCAGTGCACATATTTCCACCCTTATGTTTCAGGTGAGGTCGGCAGGGGGGTAAAGTCCTACATGCACATACAGCATTTACAAAATCCACCCAAACGTCAAGCATCAAACTAACTAATTGAAATGCATGCATGCCCTATCTCCTCGTGTCACCAAAAAACGGAAATGGGGCAACTTGAAATCTTTATTTGCTCGGATTAAACTGTTCTCGTCGGGGGTGGGGCATTAATTAATGCCTATTGATGGCGACAAGGCAGGATCCCCGGTTCACCACACCCTGCTGGTGAAGTGCAGTTTATCTGCCGGACCTTCTTTGATTAATATATTTGTTAGAAGCAGGCGATTGTCGTGTGCATGTGAGAGAGAGAGAGGAGACGGGTGCCACTTGCAGTTCGATTATCCTCAGGATGTTTTTTTTTCCGGCTCAGTGGAAAGTTAAGTTTTTTAAACTATTCATCAGCGCATGAATGAGAATGGCACCTGATTGGCTCTCTTCACCGGGCTTCTGATTGGGTGCGATACGTGCTGGGTACATAAGGGCGGACTGGAAAGGAGCTCGGTCTTCAAACCCCGGACAGCTTTAGAACTACTAGCAGGAGAGCTGTGCAGCTTCCCAGAAGGGACCAGAAACACACAGGAAACATCTAGAACCACCCTCAGGGACCCTGCCAGAGAATGCTCCACAAGTGTGCCCTGCTCCTGCTGCTGGTGGTGGTGTGTACCTGCGCGGCCCAGGACTTCGAGCAGGATGTGTCCTTGAGCGGCCGCAGGTCGAGGGGAGGCGCAGCCCAAAGCTCAGGTAAGGGTCGAGGGGACCACGCGCACGGTTTAGGGGGGACAGGAGCAGGAGCACACAGAGCACTGAAAGAATAGAGGCACACAGAGCTCGGACAGGCGGCGGGGGAAGCAGCCGTCACGTCTCATATAAGGGTGGGGGGGTATTCGCAGCAGCAGCTAGAGGGGGGCGGGCCAGAAAATGAACTGGGAGAACCGAGCCCGGGGTCCAGCTTGGCTCTAAGGACCATAACGTGAGCTGAGCCATTCACATACTTCTTCATTTAAATTGTGCATCGAAAGCCATTCAAAAGTACAACGGTGGCATAACAATTATATGAAATTATTTTTTTAACCTGCAGAAGTGTTTCTCTCTAGATAATTAGTTTGCATTGAATGCCATTTATTGCAAGTGATAATTTACAAACATTATCTTGGAAACATGTATGCCCCCCTACCCCAATGGCGATGCCGCTAGTGATTCAAAAGTAAGCCAGCTGTCGTCTGTATCCTATATATTTTCTTGGTAGTTGTGATATAGGGTCTCTTAAAAACACATACAATTAGGTTTTTTACAATGCACATCCTTAAGGGATGCATTTCAAAGTGCTCTCTCAAACGTGATAATGGAATAGGAGGCAAGGTGAAATAAGATAATTGCCTCTGATCACTCATTTGATTTTAGTCGAGGAAGGAAGCCGGGGTTGATCTTTAGATTGCTGCTTGTGCAGTTAAGCCACAAGAAGGGCATTTCTCTCTCTTTCTCTCTCTTTTGCTTTAGATCAAAGTTTCGTGCTGTTTTTTTTCTTTCTTTCTCGAGGAGCTACACCTGGACATTTTGTTTCAATGAACATACATATTATTTTTTATATCAAGTTGAAATAGGACGACTTTGTCGTAAAATTATCGACGAGGGAGGGTGGCAGGAACTACCTGAAGGCTCGGCTTGTTTTAGGCTCGCAGTTCCAAGAAGTCCTCGAGCTGAGCCAGAGTTCGACACCCCGCTCGATTCTTCCGCGCCTCGCCCGCCTCTCAGCGCTTGTATGAGGCGAGGAGTAGCACCGCACATCTCGAGGAGGAGGACAGTAGCACACAGCTCCCGTAAGGTGCCGCAATACACAGCTTGGATGGGAGCCAAAGGATTAGCAACGCACAGCTCGGGTGCGAGGAATGGCTGCACACAGCTCCGATTAAGGAGCAGGGTGGAGCAGCAGGAAAGGGGCGACGGAATGGCAGCGCACAGCTCAAGGGAGAGGAAGGGCTGCTTTGGAAGGGACCAGAGAAGCAGCAGAAAGCACCCGAGAGGATCCGGAACATACAGCACAGGTCGAGAGAGGGACAGCAGCATGCGGGGTAAGTAGCGGCCAGGGAGAGCAGAGACCCCTTTCCAGTGAAGGAGGGCGACACAGTAACAGATGTTTGTTGTTACCCAACTCAATGGTACTCATTTTATCGACTTCAGAAGGATTGAAGGCTGAGCGGACCCTCCTGGATTTCAACCTGTGATACCCAACTCAATGGTACTAATTTTATCGACTTCAGAAGGATTGAAGGCTGATCGGACCCTGCGGGATTTCAACCTGTGATACCCAACTCAATGGTACTAATTTTATCGACTTCAGAAGGATTGACTGCTGAGCGGACCCTCCGGGATTTCAACCTGTGATACCCAACTCAATGGTACTGCTTTTATTGACTTCAGAAGGATGGAAGGATGAGCGGACCCTCCGGGATTTCAACCTGTGACCATGAGGTCGAACATACACCCCTACGGTGGACGCCTTGGTCCACTAAAGCCACCAGACCCGGCTCCCCCAGTTCCATAGAAAGACGGAATGAGATGCGAGCACCCTTGAAACAAGTAGTAGATTTGAGGGGGAGGTGGGAGGGGCGTTGTATGGATCAAAGGTCAGGCTTTATATGGTCACATTTAAGCAGTGACCATCAGCGGCAGTTCTGGGGCTGGAGGCTAGGGGCGGGAGGTGTGGGGGAGTGGAGCAACCAAGTGAGGGGTTCGGATATAGGGCTTAGTACTCTGACCTATAGAGGGCAAGGCACTCAACTCCAGTGAGGGGGAACTGGGGGAGAGTGACTCACGGCTCGCCCGGGGCAGCGCCATTCATTGCCGAGATGTGACTGGGCATAGTGCTATCGGTAAGTCTCCAACGGACGGGGGGGGGCGGTTTTATGAGAGGCTTTGATGAAAGTGGTGTTATTGGGTGCAGGTTCGAGACTTGTTGCAGGACCTGGTTAGTGTAGATTGACTGAAGAATCACAGTTTTAGGACCTCTGAAGAGTGGCCCTCACTCACGCCTAGGCTATTATTGAGAGCTTCACCTGGTCCATGTCAAGTGCGAGGGGTAACCAGTGTGTCCATCAGTGAGATCCCTACGTCTGTTGACAAATGATCGCCAGAGATGCCCTCCAGAGGCTTCACTCGCGAATGTGTGTGAAACACCGGCAGCAGCGAGGCGCTGTCCAGCACCGGAAGTACCCGGGTCATGTGCCGCAGAAGGCTGTGGTGAAAGCACGTGTGTTGGCCGCACCCTCCAACACACCCCTGCTCAAGTGTGTCTCATTACTGCAAGATGTTTCGGTGGCTTCGAAAGTATTTATTCGGTCAAGTGCAGAGAGCGCGGTTTGGCATCAAACGGGCGATATGAGACATGAACGGGCTCTTCCCCCAACTGTGTGGTTCGAGTCTCTAGGGGCGGAGGACATGTTCTGCTTTAATGGCTGCTTCGACTACGTCATGCACAATCCGAGTTCCCTTGGCGCTTCAACACAGTGCAGCCCTACAACATGTGTTTTTTTTGTTGTTTTTTAAATTTTCCCTCAGTCTGTCGAGGGCTGGGACGCTGATTCCCTCTTTGGTGTTAACACCAGCAAGTCGCGCAGGGATCCTCAAGTGTGTGGCATTGTGGGGGTGAAGGGGGCAATGGTGTCGCGTCCCCACCAGAGGGAGGGCCAGTATAGATCAAGGCATTGCTTACTTTGAGTAAAGACCGTTGGTGCACTACACTCTACTGGTTAAATGCACCCCTTATCGTGCACTATTGGGTCGATGGCGGCGTGTACATGGCATAGTTCCACTTCCAACGGACCCCTTCCGTGTTCTGTACAGCTCAACTGCTTGTTGCCTTAGACCAGACAAGAACTCCATGCACAGACCGTTGTCATTGCCGTCAAGGGGCCGCTTTTCCATGCACTAAACACTTGTGCAAGTTCTCATAAGCCTGTTTTTGAACAGTACCGTGTGTGTGGGGGGAAGGGGGGGAAGGGAGGGGGTAGCGTAGAGCTTGAGTACTGCTCTGCCTACTAAATAATTGTGTGTGATGGTGCACATATCAGCTGGAAGCTCTTCCGGGTGGACATTTCCCGAGGGGAGCGTCATTTTCACTTCAATAAAGTGCATCAATTTCACTCGCAGAATTTGAAGCCGCTCATCAAGGGAGTGAGAATTGATTGACCTGAAACATCCTTGGCATGATTGGTCCACTATCCGGTGGGTAATTGGCCTTTAATCTTTAACTAGCTAGATATGTAATCGTAGTGCATTATATAGAGCTTGTTATTCTCCAGGTATAAAAATAAAAAAAAGTCTAATTAATCTTTAAAATGATATTTGTCTTAAATAGTATGCTGGCCAGTTGGCCACACAGTAAGGTTTTAAGATTAAACCCACAACAAATCATGCACATCAAAAGAACCAGAACACCTTTAAGCCAGTATTACAGCCAACTGTAACACTTCACCCAGCACATCCCTCCAACAAAATGCGCGGACGGATTCCCAGTTTGCAGTTTCTCTGCAGGGTCCCCTCAGTCCAAGGCATCATTGCTTGACCTTCCAGTCTGAAGGGAGTTGATTATGGATTTGTGTATGTATGCCTGAGGCAGGAAGGAAACTTGCTGGGGAACCAAAGGTGTTTAATAATTTCGATTAAAGTAGGATGATTGGCAGCTGGGTTCTAGTGCTTTTTAATGTAATCGACAAATTGACTCGTAGGAGCAGGTATTCACTCTCTTCGTTCCATTACAGAACAAACATAAAGTATGAAACGTGAACTGAAGTCTACACTTTGTACGTTTTGCACACTGTGAGACAAAGGAACAGAGGCAGTCCTAATGGAAATCTACTTGGGTTAGAGTGTAAGAGTGTTTACATCTCATGAGCATGGCAGCTGGATTCTCGGATTCAGGTTGACAAATGGTGGTAGATTCTCAGGCATATGCACTTTATAATAGCTCTTGCTGCCTTCAATAAGAGTTCATTGAAACAATGGAGTGCCACCAACTCCCGGGCCTTTCTCGCTGCAAGTGTGGTGTTTGCAACCTACCCATGTTGTAAATTCACTTTTGTTAGAGTCCCATGAAAGGAGCGAAGAGTTAACTAGTGCGGACTGCAATTACTTGCTCTCAAAAATGGCTGCCCAACTTCATGCCTAGTGACAAAGTAGGTCTAGTCTTGTTGTATCCCTTGCTCTTGGGCAAAACTGTGAGCACTGAAACCACCACAAATGATGTTGATGCAAGTGAGTGGCAAGAGATTGTCCCTCCCAAGAATAGAGGGGCTGCTGGCTACAGTTCTTCAAGCAGAAATGCGTCTGATCCTATTGTTGCAGGTTATCAGTGGAGGGCTTGTGTTTGTGTGAGTTTCCTGACTGGGATGTTGGACGTATGGTATTTAGCGTGGGTATTTGAGTTGGCTTGCAAGTCTGTCGTTCTCTACTGGAAGCACCAAGCTCCTGTCTTGCTGAATTACTGTACGGTATTCAAACCTGTATCATTTTTTCACTCCTTGTGTTCTTTTTGCAGCTGAAGTGGTGCGCTGTCTGAGTAGTGCCCTCCAGGTAGGCTGTGGAGCATTCGCTTGCCTGGAGAATTCAACATGTGACACTGACGGAATGTATGACATCTGCAAGTCTTTTCTATACAGTGCTGCTAAATTTGACACTCAGGTACGTGGTTGGTCTTTTGCATCACAGTTTGATTTCTGTGTATGGTGCCTTCTTTAATGAGGATTCTCTCAGTGAATAGGCCCTGCTTGGGGACGCTGAAGCGTTTTGAGGGTGGAGGATTGCTTAAAGGAAAATGTCTGGCTTGCATTTTAAGCCCTGAGTAATACATTTAAAAGCCTGCTGAAGTGGAAAAAAGGAAATATTTGATTACTTTCTGTATAAAATGCATCTATGTAAAGGAATTTAAGGTGTGATTTGGGATTTTTATATGTAAAATAGTCTTTCATGTATTGCAATGCATACACTCTATAGGAGGTGGAATCATCTATCAAACATCCAAAATCACAAGATAGGAGAGCATTCTCCTGGCAGAGTCTCAACCCACTTAAAGTAGATTTTTAAGATGTCTTAACAGTAGGTCATGCAGACAGCTGTGCTTTCAAGATAAACCAAAAACAGATGCTGTATGTACTCTTCATGTACGTGAGTTGTCGGGAAGACCACCCCGCCCATCACACGTCACATGTCCATGAACCTCCATTCGATTGGTTTGTCCATCTTTAAATGTGCTTACTACTCTGATTTGTCCTTGCAATTGAAAGCGCCCCTCATAGCTTGCATCAACTTCCGAATCTCATAGTAACTGCATCCTGTTGTTCCCTGTTTTAATATTTTCCTTGGAGCGAAGCCTCTACCAACAAGTCTCTTACACGCTTAACCTGTGGTTGTTCACTATGAAGGCCTCAGTTTAACTGACTCTGCATTACTGTACCATAATGCCTTCTCTATCCCTACAAAGAAACCTACACAGGCCTAAATTTTGACAACCAGATTTCATCAGGTATTGTCTAGCTAAACTTGTACAAGGAAAAACTGAGTCTATGAATTACTGTAGATGTTTTAATCAGGCTGTGGGCATAAACATCGGTATTAAATGCGTTTATTGTGTCAAAGTTACTACAGTATTAATGAAGATCCATTAAAGTGCACCTAAATCACCAGATGCAGAAAATCAGATACGCCTTTCAGAATTGTTAAGTCTAAACTATGGGTGTTCCTGCCGTACAATGACTCCCATCCAGCATTTAAGGTTAAACTTAAAAATACATTAAGACTATTGTGACATAATACTGATTGCTTCAAAGTCTAAAAATGAGACATATGTTAGTAAGGACACAGTTCTATTACATCTTTTAACACAGGGTTGTCTCTTGCTCAAATTGACTGTGCCGCATATCCCTTTCAATATCTATTCTTCTTAAAAAGCAGAAACTAGCTTTTGCACACTGCCCGCCCAATCTGCAACCGTGCGACTAACTATTCTGGGTTTACACCATTTCACAATCATTGGAGATGACCAGTCTTTGTATATTTTTCCCCTTTTATTTCTTTGACCCACTGTTTGATGCCTTGGCAAGTAGATTTCAAATTCCACTACCAATTAAACCAACTTTCCTAAATCCGAAGCAATAACAGTTGGAACCTTAAATGATCTCCTTTGTTTCAGCACTTGGGCTTAATATTGCAGGACTAGTGTGTTACATGAACTAAGATTGCAGACTTGAGTTTTTTTTCTCTAAAGTTGTTTTTCTATATGAAGAGTCCAATATCCGAAACATTTGGATCAACCCAATTTCAAATTGGAGATGGACTAAGGAGCACTTTAGGCAGATTGAGTACCACTTTCATAAAGCTTTCCAGTGCTTCCTCCAACCAGCTGGTACATTACTTCCCGTACAATACTGTTAGAAATGGGGGTCTCTAGTTGGCAGTGGCTTGCACCCTGCCCAAGTAGGGACCCTTCCTTCTAGTCAGGGTAAGGGAATTACACACAAGATTGCCTCTGCTCACCCTCTTGGTAGATTGGCGCGAGCAGTGAGGCGTATCTCAGAGGCAATGTGTAAAACAGTTAAACACTACAAATGGACACCACACCAGTTTAGAACAAGCATTTGCAGTGCAATAGATCTTGCATTTGTGAGAGTTTTAAACTATTAGAAATATAAATGACAATGCCTTTTATTTATCTGTTTTGAAAATTAACATAAATAAAAAGTATTGTCATTTACAATACCTATAGCTCAAACTCCTGTCAATGCTCGACCTATTTCATTTCAAAGAATGCGGCCGCCATTGTCCTGGGCTGCTTGGACAGTGAAAGCGCGCATGGCGTGCTGAATGTTGCAGGAAAGCATGTTGTGCCTTCAGTAGGAGAGACTCGTTATAGAAAAAGTGTTTACAGACTAAATAAGACATACTGTGTAAGGCCAGAAGTAAAAGGGCCAGTCCTCATGGGAGGATACAAATTAAGACAAGGTGGTACTAAGGAGGACCTAACAAGCCTATTAACTAATTAGAAGCCTTAATTTCCGAAGGACAATGACACAAGCCAATGGCAAATATGGGCCTGAGAGTGGGTGGGGGTTTGAGTCCATACTCGAATACAGCATGCATTGCTGAGCAGTGCCTGCACTGCCCGGCTTGACCTAACAGTGCTGTATGGGAGGTGCGGATGAAGCTGGACAAACAAAAACAAATAAAGCCAGCAAATATAAACCAAGCAAACGCGAGTTACAAAATACAAGCCAATGGTAAGCAATGGGCAGAATGTGTTCACAGGGATACTTTCTGAATGTCCCCAGGAAGACAACAAACCTGACAGGTGCGCTGTCATGTAGGACAGCCCCCCTCTCTAGACTCTGCGTGGTTTCATCCAGTCTGAGTAGAAATTGGGCAGGGTTAATATGCAGCATACTTGTTCTGATGGAATTTCAGACAAAGACCCAGTCGGATTTTAGAGGCTATACAATGAAGTTGAATTGAATTCTTTTCAAAACGAACAAGTAAACACCTCCAGATCGGGGCAATCACTTCTCCACCGAATGGGATGCCACGACGTTCAGCGTTCAGGCCAAGCGTAATAATGAAGCTGGTGCTCGCTACAGGCACTAATGAAAAGGCAATCTTCTGCCCTATACTTGTAATGACACTGACATATTAATCTTAATTTAGGCATCAGTGCTTCATTCCACAATCCTTACTTTTAACACATTTGTCCATTCTGTAACTTTCTACTGGAAAGGAGACCACACCCCAAATGGATACCAGATTCCTAAAATATTAAAGTAGAAACATGTCTTTAAACCTTTTGTTATTATCAGAGCGGAAATTCGATGGTTATCATGTATTGTGCCCCACAATGAGAATGAGATATTCATATTTTTTGTAGACACGGGGAGATTAATCAGCAGCTCTGTTAAATACATTTAAGTGATGTCCTGAGCTGCCGATTATTCTCCCTGTGTCTGCAAAAAATATGAAACTGTAATTGTATAATGTAACTGGTGCTTGTGGAAAGCACAACGAAAATGAAACAAAAAGACTGCAGAGCAAGCTCCTGCTAATGCGAGCAGCCTGCAGAGAGAGAGGACTTGGCTCAGCAGCCAGAGCTGCAGACTTCAGAGCTAGAGATCCGTGTTCAAACCTCGGCATCAGTTCAACATCCTGTGAATGATTGTGGGCAAATCTTTGCCCTAAAATGCACTAAAAAGCATCGATCAATATTGGAGGTGTGGTGGGGGCCCACACAATCCCTATTGTGGGAGGGTTGGGGGTGGGGAGCACAGAAATAATTAGGTGGACAGGCAATTGAGAAGGGAGCAGAGGCAGGCAGTAACAAAACAAGCCCAATCCGCCTTAAAAGGAAGCCCAAACCAAACTATCCTACCAAAAAAAGCCCAACTGACGGCAACCATCTAGAAGTGCAAAAAGTCTAAATAAACCTAAATAAAATAAAAGCAACAGAGTGGGAGGCACAGCAGGGACGGCGGCAGTAACATAACTGTGGAATTAAGAGGGAATGGGTGTAAGAATTCTATATTTAAATGTAAGCAGGTAGGGAGCTGAAGTTGAACACTGTCAAACAGTAACAGGACAGGAATCCAAGCAGAAAAATAGCCCCACAAATAACAGATAAAGAACCATAGTGGAATGAAACCGTACTAAGTCCCTGCTCTGTGGGAGGAACAGAAGAGAGAAAGGAGGTACAAGGGGCAGGACTGACCACTAGCAAGCTGGGATATTTGAAGGACACTGACACAGACAAATAAAAAGCAATGTCAAGAAAGGGGATGGACTTAATGCCCACAGAGCGATTACAACAGGTCTCTAAGAGACAGCTGGGCTGTCTAACTGGACCTAAAAATAACCGATCTTTATCTGAAAGATTCAAGACAAAAATGACAAAAATCCAACATACACAAGTAAAGGTTGCTTTTAAAAGGTATAAAACAGTTCAGTTCATTGACAACTATGGATGCATCACATTTAGCACACAGTACCTGGGATGCATCAAAATTAGACAAACAGGCGCTGGGGAGGTGAGGCACTGGAAAAGCATAGTGTTGCATCAGTTCCTTACTACCATGGGAGATGATTCAGCAGATGCTTACTGTCAGGGGTGGTGCTGTGTAGGTTCCTTACTGTGAGGAGAGGTGATGCGTCGATTTCTGACACGCGGCCTTGGTTCCTTACTGCTGGGCTGCAGCCATGTATGACTGGCGCACAGGTGCAATACATAAAAAATCAGGACACGCTGGGTTGATGTGGCGAAACACTCTGACGATTTTTCCAGTCTGGTGACAGGTGATGCATAGGTTTCTGTAGCTGCACAGCAGGGCCTGTGTCATAGTTGGAGCGGGGTCTCAGACATCGGAGACATGATGATCATTCAGATGCACGGCAGGTGCTGCATCAATTCTTCAGCCACACGGCAATGCAGCAACAGGGAAAAATCAATACCAAAGGGGATGATGGACGGAGCGTTTGAGCAAATCAAACACTCACCCCCAGTCAACTGATCTGGGTTAAATCCATCATCATTCTTTAGCTCACTCCACCACCCCAGTTCAGACATGGCCATATGCAAATAAGTCTGACCCTGTGCCTCATGGGAACAGTCCAGCCCGAACTGCCAAGCCATGTCTTCCCTGGACCGGAAACAAGAATCCTGGGACTGGTTTCGGGTTCATAACCGTCATCAGCCAGGCTATCTTGAATCCAGTGGCAAAGTGAGCAAGAGACCCACGTCTGGACATACCCTGCCAACTTAGGAAGAACGAAGTGATACCAAAGGGGATGATGGACGGAGCATTTGAGCAAATCAAACACTCGCCCCCAGTCAACTGATCTGGGTTTAATCCATCATCATTCTTTAGCTCACTCCACCACCCCAGTTCAGAAATGGCCATATGCAAATCAGTCTAACCCTGTGCCTCATGGGAACAGTCCAGCCCGAACTGCAATTGTCACCCCGAGTGGGACGGGTATGCTCAGACATGAGTCCTGTGCTCTCCATGCCACTGGAATCAACCTGTCCTGGCTGAAGAGGGGTGAAACCCCGAAACCGGGCCTAGGATGCTTGTTTCCAGTCGAGGGAGGACCTGGTCTGACAGTTCGGGCTGAACTGTTCCCATAGGGCACAGGGTCAAGACTGATTTGCATATGGTTGGGTCCACACTGGAATGTCATGGTGAGCAAAAAAACGATGGATTTAGGCCCAGATCTCTGTACTGGGGGGAATGTATGACATTGTTCTGCATTCTGTCCATCAATAGTTCTTTTTGCAACAGGGAAAAAGGAACTGAAGGTCAATGCATGGGTTTTCTTCTCTACTTTGCAGCAAGGCCACCTCCAAGGGCCCAGAACTTGAATTGGCACCACTTGGCAGGTCAGAGCTCCCAGCAAAGAAGTTTGGGGGTTCAAAATGAAGTCTTTGATGACTCTGAGGCTTCTTAAGAGGAGGCGAATGCACACAAGCCCTTTAAGAACCTTGACAAGCAGGATAACTAAAACAATGTCCAGTCCTTTTACTGTCGAAGACAGAAGCAGCAGGCCAGCAAAACACAGGAACAAGCAGAGTGGCAGTCCCCCCTCCTACAGCTTCTTCAACTCTTCTTGGCACAATCTCCTCTTGTTCCAGAAGTGCTCTACAAAGAAGTTGTCACAGGTCCAGCACTTCCACCAGTTTCTGCCTTTTGAAGTAGGCGATCTTCAAAGGATCGTCTTTGCAGTGCACAATATCCTGCATTTCTCTAACCTGGCTCCAGAAACACTACAGGGGGGTGGAGACAGCTTTGTGCCAGGATACGCACAACCCTATTCAGGTGTCAGTGACCACTTCTCCCACCACTCTAGCTCAGGATGACCCACCAGCCTGGTGATGGGCCTTCAGGATATGCACGGCATCCTCAGCTCCCTTTGTGTGACTGTCCATAGTGAATGCACAAACAGCCCAACTGTCAGTCTAAAGCAGACATTGATCCCACAGGCAGGCAGAGACCCAGAACGGTAAAGCAAGAAAATGCCCACTTTCTAAAAGTAGCATTTTTAAACACAATGTAAAAAACAACTTCACTAAAATGTGTATTTTTAAATCCTGAGTTCAAGGAATCCAAACTCCAAATCTCTTTCTCTTCCCAATTGAAAGTTACACTTGTGAGATGTTAAATGCAGCTCCAATTATAAAACTCAGGGAGAGATAGTCCTTGCAATAGTGAAAAATTGGCATTATTTCACTATCAAGACATGTAAAACAAACCAGCACATGTCCTACCTTTTAAATACACTGCCCTCTGCCCATGGGGCTACATTGGGCCTACCTTAGGTGTGCCTTGCTATTAGAAAAAAGGAAGGTTTGGGCCTGGCAAGTGGGTGCACGTACCAGGTCGACATGGCAGTTTAAAAGTGCACATACAGACACTGCAGTGGCAGGTCTGAGACATGGGTACAGGGCTACTTATGTGGGTGGCATAATCGGTGCTGCAGGCCCACTAGTAGCATTTGAATCACAGGCTTACCGGTAAATCAAATATGGCAATCATGGATAACCAGTCACAATTTACACAGGGAGAACTTGCCCTTTATGACTGATCAGCAGTGGTAAAGTGCCCAGAATTCTAAAACCGGCCAAAACAAAATGCAGTACACAGTCAAAAACAGGAGGTCAGAAGCAAAAAAGACAGGGAAAAACACGCCAAAGAGGCCAGTTCAAACAGATACTATTCCATAGAAGTATTGTTCTAAATGCAGCTTTTAAAGTGGAAGAACAGTAGGGCTATAATATTTGTGATAAACATCCCTCTGTACAAGATCCAGTGCACATGCTTTTAATAGGAGTCTGTTATGACTCTCCTCATTGTCCTGCCTTGCTCATGAGTATTTAAAACAGTAATTGGCTTACGGCATCAGTAATGTGGCCATTTGCCATTGACAACACTTTTATACCGCCAATAGACCTCCATTTTTGTTGTATTAAGGTACCATGGGGCAATTCTTTTAAGCGTTCTTAAAGTATGAAACACTCTTTGCGGACATTTGATATTCCGTCCAACTACATCGTCATCTGCATACCAAAGCGCAGATATTCTGAACATTCAAGTTAGGGGGGAGGTCATGCTTGGAGTTTTTAATACCAGAAACAATCCCCAAAATTGACTGTATATTAAATTAACGGTTCCCTTGTGCAGCTACACATATTTTGAATTGTCTTTTAAGACTATCTGCCCCGATACCATGTTTTGATTTGATTGCGTGTAGTGGAATATAACATTTGAATCGCCTTTAAAAGTGGATCAGAAATTCCCCAGTCCAAGAGCATTTGGCAAAGAATGGATGTATTAACCTTCAGAGGTGGCTGCTATGGGGCCATAGTGGTCATGAGGGGGGGATGCCCTACAAGTACTAGCAAGATGAAGTTCATTGTCACTAGTTTCTACTGTCAACTGGTGCTTGAGGGATAAGTTCAAAGATCATTTGTTATAATGTACATCCCTAGGATTCACATTTTCTGGAAACTAGTGACTCTGAATGGTCCAATAATTCTGCTAACATGACTTGTGCGATGACAGTTCAGTCATCCTGAGATGGACCGCTTTCTGTTGAACACGGCAGGTTACATGGCAGATGGGGTTTATTTGCTAACCTAATTTTGTCATTCAGGGAGAAATTCAGGTGGTCTAGTTTATATGATCACTTTTAGAAGCTTGATAGTTAAGAGCCCATACATATACTTCAGCCCTAAGAAACACATTCAATTCTGCCTGACTGGCTAGCATTTGATACTCTATAGGTAGAATGCTAGTGGTTGGTGACTCTCCTTCAACTACACTCTTAGGCATTACTTTAAAATTGTGTCATGCTCCATTATAATGCCTCATAAAAAAATGAGCGAAAGTTGTACGTCAGTCTGTTAAAGGCCTTTGTAGTGATGGATTCTCTTTGGCTAGTGCATCTTAAGGATATCCTTTTTTGGTTGAAGCTGTAATAGCAGCACATCCATGAAACTTTCCAGTAAAATGTGATTGGCTATGACTGACACTGCATTTGGATGATGTCTACTGGAGCTATAAAGGTCCCTCTCTGAGAAGTCCATAGCATTCAACGTGTCTGTGTTATAGGCGGGGGATTGGGGACGTACCTAGCCTTGTTTAGTTCCTAATTGAAAAGGAGATGTCCAGCCTGTACGGCTAGGCCAGGATTAATTTGCATGCCTTTAAAAGAACTTTGAGAGGTATGGAATAGGTCACCTAGATGAAACTGTAGTCAAAGGGTTTTGCAGTATATGACCATCTCTATATGTTGGGCCATAGCTCAAAAATAGGATGACAATAGGACCTGGGGGTATATGTATCACAAAGGCCATTTTTAGAACTTTTCATCCCATGGTGGGTGATTCAAAGGCATATACTTCATGAGTTAGAATGTGAAAGGTGCACAGTGCCAAGTCATCTTTACCTTATTCCTTGTGAATCTATGAGTGTATATACAAGTACACTTTGGCCATTGCTTTACTGAACATTTGAGTGGATTAATCTGTGAGGATTTACATAGCCTTCAGAAGTGGCTAACTTGCTGGTCAGAGTGATACAAAAATGTGTTCCCTACACCGTTGCGCCGAAGCCTATTTGACTGGCATGGTCTTTACCAATGAAGTCGGCGCCGTAAATGTGTGTCATGATATTGATCTCACTGTGAGCTATGCAGTTAATCATCCTTCTGACTGAAGCATATGCACATATTGATGTGTCCCATCACTTCATCAGCAAAGCAACACTTTGGACATGCGTTTAAATTGCATTTCTTTATTATTCTGATGGCAAATGTTTGAGCTTTAGGAGTTCTGTGGGACCATGACGGTCCCTGCTTTCTACAGTTTTTACTATCTGTAAAATCGTTAAACATCAACTTTCACCAGAGGCTGGGCTGTACTGGAGAACCAAAAGCAGCCCAGGCAAAAATGCTGAAATCAGCCTGCTCCCTTTTGACTCTTCCGGAAATCTCTCACTTTCCACCCTCTCTCCTCTCTAATAACTTTCTCGCTTCCTTCCCTCTATTCTATCTATTCTAACCTTGGTGAACTAAAGAAGGTGGCAGAGGGACCAGGAGCATCCCTGGCCTTTAAAAAGTCGAACTCCAAAGGCTCCAGCCACTGGTAAAATGCCCAGTGGAATAAAAGTCCTGTACGGCCATGACCATAGAGCCTCATTAAGAGGGGCCTGCTAAATGGGCTAAATCTTTTTCCCCACATCTGGTATTACCATTATCGAAAATATCTAACTCCAGGGGTGAAATCCAGCCCATTTTGAGTTGGATTTGGCCTCTTAACTAAGAAATGGGGAATGATAATCCCACCCCCTGACATTCCCTAATTTTTGGGCAGATTTTCGTCAGTAGATTTCAGCAGCTGAAATTGCTGTGTAAAAGCTGAGAGAACCATGGTCTTCCCACTGATTTTATAATTCTGATGGGGCCGGTAACAGAAGTTACCAGCCCATCGGGATTAAGAGGCAACTAGCAATGAGGACCAGAGCGTGTGAATGCTCAGTCAGCAGAGTGGGATTTTATTTTCTGAACCTAATAAAAAAAGAAGAAACCCATCAGTGGTCCTTGTAAATTTTTTGTTGCAACCCACCAAAATGTGTTTTCCTCTTGGCAACATTCTAGCTGTGTATACATAACCAAGAATGGGTTGCAGGCTGGTTATTCTTGAGCTAGAGGGGTTTACTCCCACCACGAAAGTGATAATTTTTCTTTGGTTGTAATGTCTCTGTAGGTAATGCTTACTTTTTTTTATTGATGAGGCTTCTAAAATTGGGCCTTCATACTGCACTGCCAAAATGTTGTTCTCCTCTGAATAGGCGTATTAAGAATCTATAAGTTTTTCTCAGTTTAGTAGTCCGTTTACAGTCCTATGTTACTGGAGTCAGTAAAGGTATTGTGTCCTGAGGAAATGAGACCAGCTTTGTTCCCGGCACATGCTACTGTCTTTTTAACTGGAGAACCGGGTTCAATTCCTGGCATTGGCTTAACATCCTGTGATTTGAGGCAAATATCTTAATCTCCCTGTGCCAAACAAGCACTTGCTAATGGGCCAAGTTTATGGTATATAAAACTGCAAAAAATGCCACAAGAAAGATTAATTAAGATTCTCCTATACAGAGATATCGTTGTGTGGGAGTTAAGGACCTCTTGACGATGTAAGACTTTTTTCTGAATGGGCAGGGTTTGCCCCTATTCTCAGATCTTCTTTGAGAAATGCCTTAAATTCTACTTTAAACTGCCCACTCAAATTAAGAGCAAAATTCAAGCAAATATATGCTTGAACATCCAGCCCTGATAAATAGTAAGTCCCTGCTTGCCATTTACTAGGCTCTGCTACAACCTGAATCTCTTCCCACCACACCACCAGCAGTCATGCCACTCACGCTCGGCACAAGAATGCCCTGCTGAAGCCCTCCCTTGTTGCTGCTATGCTGACATACTGCTGATCTGTTAATTTTCAACTCACTGCCCTCTGCAATGCTAAATACATTGTACTGCACTTTTGGGCGTCATTCCTTTAACCGGTGACCAAAGAATACATGCTACTAAGTTCACCCAAAAAAGTCAACCACTACAATTTGTCAAAAAAGATGGGAATTCTGCAATCGGTCAAATACAATTATATTGGTGTCCCTAATACCAAAGGGACACTCTACATGTGGTAAGGACGTGTATTAATGTCATAAATTTGATTTTAGTATAGTGTTTGTAGCTGTTGTGCCCTGTTAGAAGAAGAACTGGATTTCGCAACCACTTTCCAATGAGCCTTCATGTCCGATTCCCAAACTGCCTGATTTGTTTGCACAGTATTTTATGATGTACAGAACTGTGTCACTCACAGAATGTTAGGAGGTATGTTCATTTTTTTTTTATGGGAAGCTCAAGCCATTTGAAAGAATACACAGAGTGACATATAAACTTTTATGGTCGATCAGTGCTTAGGGTCGCATTATGTGAATGGAACACATAGACTTCTTATCCGGCTGCACTAGTTGTGTTCAGTTATATGGCCAATGACGAGTTGCATCAACAGTTAACTTAACACACAGCCAGGGAACAACTACATTTTATTGCATTGGAATTGGAAGCTTAATGGCGCACAACTCTGCCACTAACACTACAACCCCACCCGTCGAGCTCACCTCAGGTATCCATAGGGCAACCTACCATTCTAGTAAGCCTGTAGCCATAACACAACTTGTGTAGTGAAAAAATCCAACTTAAGACTGTTAAAGTATCTTAGAAACAGGTTTCAGGAAATGAACATGTTTACTGTAAAATAAACATTCTTTCAAAAGTAGATAACTTTTTTCAAACTCCTAGCATTCTCGATTAACACACATTGGTGTAAAGAGTAGTTTTTGTAAGAACAAGTCCCATCTAACACATCAAAGGTGCCTTCTAAGTCTAGTCTATTTTGTCTTGTTTATATGACCTGTAGAGGACAGTAATGCATTGAGAGGCTTTGTGTTTGTGCGTGTTTTTTGTCATCAAAATGGAGATGGTTTCTTTCATCATAGAGGCATTTAAAGATAAGCAATAAAATACCTTTAAATTAGAATAGCAGTCGAGATTTTGTTTCAGATACTGGAGTAAATAGTGATAGGAGTGGTTTCTGGACAGCCTTATATTTTCCATCCAGCATACCTGTGCATGCCTGAGGATTGAAGCTTGCCGCTGGGTTTGCTTTTCTGTCTTCTTGACCTCGGCTCGCTTGACCCACTCGCTTGATTACCAAGATGCGAGACGACCAACAACTGTCTCCTGCTAGATGTTTTCCAGCAGAGGTAACTTGTTAATTGAATACTCTGCTAGAGTCTTCTCTAATGGAGTAATTATTCAACAAACAAGTTCTTCTCCCACTATTAAGAACCAGCAATGATGGGGAAAAGCAATCCAGTGGAGGCCTTAACCTAAAGTTGCTTCCCGGCACCAGCCATGAACATGAGTGGAAATGTAGCGAAACCAGAGCTCCAGAGAAGCTGATAAGGCACAGCGTCCATGACATGATGAAACATGGAAGGTGACACGCTCACTCCAAACCCACACATTCTACCTCCTCAGAAAAATAAATTAAACAAACTTGAAGCAGACGCCTGTCCGTGAAGCGGGTGCCGCACTGATAAAACAAAATAAAGTTTGTCTACACAAGCTACTGGTTGGAAAATACAAATGTGGAGTCCGTGAAGTGGGCACCGTGCTGAGAAACAAGCCGAGGCAAAGCAACAAAAAAAGTGCATACGAAGGAACATAAATAAAAAAAAGAGTAAGACCAAATATAACAGGGCAGTCTCCTGGAGGGTCTGAAACACCAAAAGGCAGAGCTAATCAAGCATTTTGACCAAACAAATGCAGGCATTTACAAAAAAGTAACAGGAACAAATTGAAAATATGGGAGGTGCTTGAAGCCCATAAAGTAGATTCAGCATGTCTCGAAAGAGGCAGCGCATGCGCCGCCTAGGCGAGAACTTAAAAGGAAATAGATGAACAATTCAAAAGACTACATCTTGTAAAGATTTACCCCATGATGATTTAATGCTAATTGGTCATGGAGGGTGCAACCCCCCACCCCTTGCCTGTTCCTCCCCATCTCGATAATTTGTTTGAAAATAGATTACACTAATGATCGGTTTTGAATCCTGTTGGGTAATTATTTTGACTGTTTTAGAGCTACTTAACATATGATTAGTTCATATCTCATCTGAGCAGCTACAATGGAGCCTGGTTACCCACCTAACAATTGCAACACAAAAAGATGATGCACAAAATGTTGAACATTGTCAAACATTCACTCCCAGCCACAGATCCGAGTTTAATCCATCGTTTTTTTTGCTCATCATGCCACAGCAATGTGGGCCCAGCTATATGCAAATCTGTCTTGTCCATGCTCCCCATGGGAAACGTTCACCCAGACTGTCAGACCAGGCCTTCCCTGGACCGGAAACAAGCATCCTGGGACCAGCTTCAGGGTATCACCCCTCATCATCCAGGCTAGCTTGAATCCAGTGGGGCATTGAGCACAGGACTCATGTCTGGTATACCCTTCCCACTTCGGGTGACTATAGCAACACAAAAAGATGATGGGCAGAATGTTGTTCATTGTCAAACATTCACCCCAAGTTACAGATCACCAGTTAGCTCCTGACTAATCCCATGGAACAGGAGAGTTCCCGCTCGCAGCAAGTGGGAGATCTGAATTTGATACCTGCCACCTCTCTGGAGTTGAGCTGGGGACAGTAATGGCAGGGTACTCCTTTTTATGGAGAAAGCAGCCCATGATTCTGACTGTGCACTCTTTGTGTGGAATGAGTGGACTATCCACAACAGTTGAACTCTGCATTTAGTTTGTAAGCTCAATGCTACTATTCGGTGTGACGTTTGAACGTCCTCTACGCTTCTTGAAATATCCTTGGGGGAGAATCTACATGAAATTCCAATTATTCAGAATTTTTAATCCTCTTGTGTAATTAAAAATAACACATGAACAGTAGCTGTGACACATGGCCCAAGGAGGAAAGATTTTACAACTGGAAGCAGTGACAATTCCCCTGTTGCAGCAGAAGCAGCTTACAAATCTTGACTCTTGGGCATTTGTTCGGAGTCCACTCTTAATTGCAGGGGAGCTTTTAACAGCAGTAACTGTCCCCATAGGAATTATGAGAACCGCAGATCTCAACCTTCACCTCGAGAGTTTGGCTGTTAAGATAAGATGACCTCTCTGGGTGACAGTCTAGCTCTAAATGAGGAGCTAAGTATCAGTAACAATGGAGGTGAAAAACATTTGGCCCAACTATTGTGGCATTCACCATGAGGGCCTTGGTGGTGTTAGTCCAAGCTGTGAGAATCTAGATGTTGAAGTGGTCCACATACCCTGGGAACAATGGAATTTGCACTAGCACCCCCTCCAGCTTTCATCAGCCAAGGGGCAAAACCTGCCCGCATGGTTATCATGGTGGAGGTCCTTTAGGCCGGTTATCTGCCCTTCCCCTGTACATGACTGCTTCCAAGCACACTTTCAAAAATGTGCCCTGCCTTCAGTCTACTGCCTGATAGTAGATGTATTTTCTATTTTAAGAATTTCCGTTCTGCTGGAACAGAATTGTTTCAGCCTGATAGGCGTGCCATATTGGCTCGAAGACCAAGTTCCCATCATCATATATGGCACATTTGTGTAATGTTTATTCATTCTTGTCGTGCTCCGAGATAAGTAGCAATTAGTTGTTTCGGTAGTCGTATCATTTTAGTTCTATAACTTGTTTCGAAGGTATTTCCGTTTGTTGGCTGCCGTGATTTGACGTGTGTGTTCATTTTACAGGGAAAGGCGTTTGTTAAAGAAAGCCTGAAGTGCATTGCCAATGGAGTTACGTCTAAAGTTTTCCTAGCAATTCGAAGATGCTCCACTTTCCAAAGAGTTATTTCCGATGTCCAGGAAGAATGTTACAGCAAGTTGGACATATGCAGCATTGCCAAACGTAACCCGGAAGCAATAACCGAAGTGGTGCAGCTGCCTCATCACTTCTCAAACAGGTAACTCATACTTTCCCCCCTCCCACCGGATGAGATGAATCGGTGACCAGCCCGCGGTAAAGTGCCCATTGAGAAAGGGCACCCTCTGGGTAGCAGTTTCCTTTATAAACAAATATTGGGTACCTGTTTAGCACTTTTCTTGTGTGTAAAAACCTGATAGGGTTTGCTATCAATTTCTGCATTAAAGGGGACTTTTTTCCATCTATATATATATATATATATACATCCTCAACCTCCTGGCGGCGATGAAGAAGGCGCGAACTCCACTTGTACTTGGCCTAAGTAATTTTATTTGCTCATAGACAAAGTCATTACGCATTTCGACCGGCAAAACGGGCCTTGATCACATGTGTATATGTGTGTGTGTGTGTGTGTGTGTGTATATATATATATATATATATATATAGCTGGCTTCGTCTCCAAAACATCCAGATCTCTCCCAGACAAAGACGAACACGGACCCAAGGTTTCTGGTGCCTAAGTGAGTTTATTTGTTACCCCGCACCGCCGCCATTGCGCGTTTCGGACTCTCAAAGTCCGTAATCACATGACATGAGATATATGTATATATAGAATTCCCTGACCCTCACTTTAATTTGTAATAGAAATAGAATGTATGCCTTTCATGGTGCTGCTCTTAATGTTAGCCATCCTGCAGTTGGCCATATTACATGAGAGCCTTTCTTGTCTAGTCCCTATTAATTGAGGAATTTTGTCAAATCATAAATACACCTTAACTTAATTTCACTTGACCCCTGACCATCAGCATTGAAGTGATATCCTTCAGCCACTGATGTCTGAAGGAATCGTACCCAGGCAAGTGCAGAATTAAATCCAATCTGCTTTTCAGGCAGAACTTGACACGAAGAAAGGCACTTGAGGCATTGAATTCCAAGCCTATTACACACATTTCTTACTCTGACCACAGCATTCATTCGATGCACCAGAGTGGCCATCTTGTTTCAAGCAGTAAGAAGCAATGATCTATTTCATCAGTGGCTGCATTCTGCCTCTGTAAATATTCCGAAGTTTCATTGCTCTTTCACCAGAACAAATTCCTTCTATATTTCCCTAACCAATAATACCATTGTTTACTGTTAATGAGTGAAGTGATTTGAACATTCTTCAACTTTTATCAATTTGTATGTATGTTCCAATTTTCAGTATTTGCGCCTTTATGAATATCCTATGCTCTTGTTTAACAACTCCCATTTTACTGTACTAACTTAAGAAATTGTATATATTTTGTATCCCGGATTTTGTTCATGCACCAAAGACCGATGTGATAGGCAATTTAGTGCAGTGTTTTTGTTCTAACCCCATCCCCTCCACTTTTTAAAAACACTTCATGTTCTAATTTAGTCTAGTTGTGCTAGAAAAATTACTATATAAGTAAAGAGGCATAGTCATTTCACTCTGACCTCCGCCTTATGGGCCTAATGGTCCCTCAGGGCTTTGTTATTATTC
Organism: Triturus cristatus; assembly: GCF_964204655.1. Classification (NCBI taxonomy): domain Eukaryota; kingdom Metazoa; phylum Chordata; class Amphibia; order Caudata; family Salamandridae; genus Triturus; species Triturus cristatus. The sequence continues at coordinate 502,804,181 of NC_140594.1, read as the reverse complement.
ATAAGGACAGAAAATAAATCTAGGGATGGTGCGGATGTAATATACAATGGTCATATTAAAGGGCAACTCTCAATACCGCCTTATCACTTCCTTTAAAAAATAACATCTTGACATTAAGGGGCTAATTACGATGACAGGCGGAAAGCCTCCTCCCGACAGTCGGAATCTCCTCAAACCTGTTGAAACCCTTCCGACCAACTCAGTCGGTTTACATTCCCACAGACCTATTACGATGTTCGCGGTAGGAACGTAAACCGGTCGGTCATTCCAAATCGGTTCCGACTGGCTCTCTGAATACTCGTGTCGGTAGGAGTGCAGCAATGACCTCTATGGATAGCGCTTCCGACTGACTGATTACGATGTCGATTTCCAACAGCCTTTCTGAGTCTGACACAAAAAGGCTGTCGGAAAGCGACTTTGGGGGCCCCTCGCAGTCTATGGTTGGTAGTTGAGGGGATACCTAAGGGACCACCCTGTACTGTGTGGCAGGTACAATGGGGTGCCTGCAACAGGATGCAGGGTTTTTACACACCCCCTATTTCTCCATCGGAGCCTGTGTTGTCAGGCCGAACACGAGCTCCCATAGGGAACAACGGGACACCGACCACACAGTGTTCAGTCGCATCATAACCGGTCGGACGGAACCGCCGCCTGCGAGTCGGTCTGTCACAATTCCGAAACTGTGTCGGGCAGAAAGTTTCCACCTGACATCGTAATCGGCCCCTCAATTCACAAGTACTTGCTCTATTAGTAGTTGTCTAAATTATGCAGTTGGATACAGCCAAACAATTTTGGGGAAGTTGATTAAATATAGAGCCAAATTAAGACTGTCCTCCAAAGCATACTTACTGCTGCTTTCACATTTATTGAACTAACTTCCATTCCAAGCTGAAAATAACCTATAACTTTTTTAAAACAGACAATATGGTAGGCACTCTTGTCCTCATAATTTTGGCTCCTGAGCTCTAAGATCTTGGCATTCACATTTAAATTGATAGAATCCTGTTCAAATGTCCTTCTCGATTGCAGTTGATAAATTCAGCCGCAATCTTGACTCAAATCCTTTTGTACCGAGGGTTAGGAATATAAAGAAATTTCCATTTGATTCCTTGAACATCAGGATTGTGGGCTCCTTAACAGAAAGGGGCCACCAAGTTGAACTATACTGGTTCTTGGTCTTGAACATTATGACTGTGATGTGATCTGGTAATCGAATACTGTTCTTTTCCACATCTTAAATATAGACACCAGTTATGTTAACTAAAATAGAGAAAGAACCTCTGCCCCATCTTGACAAAATGTTAAACAGCACAGCAAAAAGCTATACATTTCTAATAAAAAGAACTAAATTGCAGAAAAACAATTATGTAAGGTATAAAATCAGTCTTTTCCTGTCTCTTGTACAGCTCACAGATTAAGAAAATGCTAGTACTTTCGTAGCTTTGATCAATATATTGGATGATGCTAGATAAATAAAGTGCTAGCAAAGAGAAGGCTACAGTAACTATTAACAGCATCATATTTTACAGCCTAGCCACATGGTTTGGTATTGGAACCATAGTGTTACAGTCATGCTGACTTTAATGTTGATATTGTAAAGTCATGGCAGATCCATACGTACGAGGCTGGCCTTCTTACTGAAATAATACAAGGCCAATCTCTTGGCTTCATCCTACAGAAAACAAATAGAACATGGATGCTCACCTTAAATCCAAAGTAAAAAGGGCCATATTCTACTTATGACTATGCATATTGATCAACGTTAATTTCTAAAAAGAACTAAAGGAAGTTGCTAAGGTGCTGATCAATTCGCTTGTAGAATATGGACACCTCACTCCTATTGACTATAGTCAGATTAGAAACTGCTCCTGAATGGCAGTACCACACCATGTGGAGAGGTATTTTCATACAATCTAAGAAATTTGACCATGATATCTCTCTACAAACTTTGCTCCAAATCAGAGTCTGCTGCATTGAATTGTAACATGCCTCATTACCTGGTTTGACGATGAACCCAATTTGGAAAAATTCCTATTGGTCGGTACTACTGGAGACAAAGATTAGGGTCCTCTACTGCTGTGTGGCAGCAGAACGCCTGGAATGATGCTGCAATCTTGACACTGATGTGCAGGCTCTCGGAACTGGCGGTACGAATGGTGCTCCGTAGGGCACCCTGGCCACTGGAGGTGTGGCACATCCTTATCATCGCACAAATAGCTCGAACCATAACCAGCTGGAGTGGGTAAGGGGGGCTGTGTCAACCTAGGTGACTAATACCCTTAGGCCAGTTTATTACTCTACAGGAGGCAGAAGAAACTTTTAATATGGGAAGGGGTCAGTTTCTTCAATATGCCAAAACTGACTCTACCCAGACTCTTGTTGCATTGTTGACAATGGCCGGCAGTTTTATTACTCATATATACCAAGCTGTGTTGGGTTGACAGACCTAATTCTCTCCTTATGGTGGAGGACACATGGCGGCAGCTTAGTGGGTTTGCTATCATGGCTGAAGAATGGGAATGGATGAAGATACATAAGGGGGGTACATGAGGTCTCAGCCAATGCATGATTTAAACTTGCTCAGTATAACATAGTGCATATCACATACTTCTCACCAAAACATCTACACACAATATACCCAAGTAGAGATGCAGGGTGCACCTGCTGCGAGCACACACAAGCGGACGTCCTTCATGTTATGTGGAGCTGTTCTCAGATCGTCTTTTACTGTGACACGGTCCTGGGGCACCTGCATTATGCTAGGGGGTGACTGATACCTAGGGAACTGAAGCAATGCCTGCTGGGATTAGTCCCCACAAGAATGAATAGGAAGCTCACCAGGAAGTTTTTTATCCTTGGATTGACTTTGGCTAAATGCCGTATAACCATCTGATGGCTTAGTCCGAGACCCCACCATGACGATTGATAGATTGCACAATGTGACTGAATGGGCGGGTGTGAAAGAGGCACATATGAAGAGAGTAAGATGCGATTATAGACTTCTGGATGATCTGTTAGCAGGAGGAGCCATGGCCCATGACCTTACTCCCCTCTGCCCCCGTGACCGCAGTGGGTGGAGATGTGAACACTACACAGACCTAATCCCCCTGACCTCAGTGGAAGGGAGAGCAAGGACCTTATTGAACGGTTGCACAATGGCACTGGGAACTGGAATTACACTGGTGGGTGTACTGCTACAGTCCCCTGTAAGGCGTATATCCTTCAGACACTGGGCTATGCAACAAGCGGAGCATGGGAGCAGATTGGGGGGGATGGTTCATTACCCTTTTTGCTTATTGATATTTTATGCTCTGTTCCGAACGGACAAGGAGACATTCATAATTCCACATTCTATAAGACATGGTGTACAGGGTCTGTAATGTTGTCTCTAATGTGGAAATGTATGGCATTGAAATGTCAATAAAACATTTTTAAAGAAAACATGCCTAATTATCCAGGGAATTAAATCAAATCGTAAGACAGATGCCTAAAAACTCTGCATCACTAAAGCCTCATCTTGCCACTCTGCCTCCTCATTACACGCCCACATTCTGCTCTTAAGATTTGCAATAAACTACCTTTAGAAATTGCGCAGGAAATGTCCTCACTGGAAAACCGCCTTTCAGGATATGCACTACTGAAACATCTAAGAGGATCTCCCTAAAGCCAAATGTTCCTCTTGAGGCGTCCAGGAGAACCTGCTTGGCTGTCCTGTAATCTTTGACCTAGGGTGAATTTTCACCCCCCCCCCAATCACCACCACTACATTTTCGAGTTCCCAGGTGGTAAGTTTATATTTTGTCTCAAAAGTAAACTTACCCAAAAAAGTGGGTAGTCCTGCTCTCGAGCAGTTTCCCTATGCTCCTTGCTATTCTTCCTCCTGATTCTACCCCCTGATCTTGTTATCACCTCCCACACTTTTCAGGGATTTGCTCTCTTGCCGAATGCCACGTTTTTGCACGGATTTTCAGTTTTCTCTGAATGTTTGACATAGTAGTATCCAAAATGTCTGCCTCTCCATGTGGCCATACATGCTGATGGCAACTCTGCATCGCTATGGTTGTAAAGCGGTCCAAGTTTGTCCTCCCTGCAGTATGAACAGAATGTGCAAACAGTAGAATATGTACTCGCATCGAGATTGCCTTCACAGTAAAGGTTTGATTGGTATGGGTGATAGAGAGAGACAAAAGGTGTCAAATGCTCACAAGCTCATGGGTCTGTTGATGTTCGCTGATGTATTTGTTTTTTTCCTATCTTGGAAACGTGTGCAACGACTGTGGCAAAAGTAAGGGTGTTTCTGGGATGTGAAAGGAGGAATCTCCCCTTTTTTCGTGTCTATAGTGGGAGAGAAGTTGTGTTTCCTATGAAGTGTTCAGATTGCTTCATTTGTTGAGCCAGGTTGTGTGTCCTGCGGGCAACCCTCCAAAGCTGGTTAATAAGCAGCTGTGTACATGTTATATCTACATACAGCAAATCTATTTTGAATACTCAGTTTTTTTGCGAATACCTAGGAAGGAAGCCACATATGCAAATCAAATGTTTAATTCTCTGATTCAGAGTCATGACCTTCAAAATGTTTTGAATGAGGCCCTTTGTTTTATGGCTCGTAGACGTTGAGGCACATTGCTCTGAAATCTACCGATCAGACATTTGGGTGTGCCTAAGCAGAGACTGCTTGAGTCATGCACTGGAACGATCCACAACTGATGGCAGAAGATGTGCTTTCGCGAATTCAAATGAAATAATCCTTCTTTTACTGCAGCTCCCATGTAGGTTTGCCATAAAGAGCGCAACTTTAAAAGTTTGTAAACATTTGAACATATTTAAGGTATTTGGTTCTGGCTGCATCATTTTAGCCTTTTTCTTTCCAACCCTGCAATGTCCCTGCCCAGCAAGAAAATGTGAATAGTTTGAGAAGGCTCATCAATCTGAATTACGCTTGTGAAGTATGAGGTGGGCTCTTACAGATACATTCTTGCAAATATATATAGGAGCGGGCATTTGTGGTTTTATATGTATATTTCTTTCACTGAAAAAAATAAAGGTTACAGGGACATTATAGTTTGTCTTAGATTTCACACGTACAAAACGTTACCTGAGCTAACTATAACTTAAGCCCCTGGAATGCACTGCCTATAACTTGTTGCTAAGCACTACCATACATATACATCAGCAGGCGACGTGTCTCAGTGCAAAGGCCAGTCCACTGATAAATCCCTCATCAGTAGTACAGAAAGAACAGTTATGTACCTTTTGCTGCAGCTTAGTATTTATTTTTAAGTTTCAGAAACGTTTATAAAACACATAGACTCTTACTGGATGTTGTCATCAGTGATGTCATCAGTTGAGTCACAGACCATGTCATGAGTGATGTGATATGTGAGGTCGTAAACAGTGCATTGTGGGGGCGTAAGTCATAGTTAGCTCAGGTAACTATAACTGCTGAATTGCTATGGTTTTGTATGTGTGAAATCTAAGCCTAACTATAACGTCCCAATAACCTTTGTTTTTTTCCCAGTGGAAAAAAATATATACATTTCTGTATTGTGTAGTGCCCTTTTGCAATTGATCTTGTGCCAATTTGTGTGTGCTTATATTATTTGGTACCAACGGCAGGATGCACAAATTGAAGGGGAGACGCTATAAAAGTTGGAAAGACTCTCTCAATATGTCACTTGGCCAATCTGAAACAAAGGGAGAAATTCCTTGGAATTATCAGGCCCCTGATTGTGGTTTCATCCTACCCCTTTTCCTGGACTATGGTATGTTATTAACTGGGGCTCTTATGGTTAACAAATAAAATGTTTGTTAAGGACGTTTTTGTATTTATTAAAGTACTTGCCGTGCTACCAAACCTAATGTGATGTGCAATGCTGGATCATATAGTGTCATTGTAGGGGTGGGGGGGGGGCTGCAGCTACCTTTGATGGTGCATTATCTTCTGTTTCCAGTTAGTTATTCTGTCCTAATGTTCCAATGTTTCCGATGTCCACAGATATTACAATGCGCTGCTGAAAAGTCTTTTGGAGTGTGACGATGAAATGGTTGGTGCCATTAAAGAGAGCTTGTTGGAGAAAATTGGGCCAAATATGGCGAGTCTCTTCCACCTGCTCCAGAGCAGTCATTGCTCCCAACTGCACGCTCGTGGGGACTTTAACAGAAGACGTCCCATAGAGCACCAGAAGCTGAAGGTCTACTTCCGAAACCTCAGGCCTGAAGGACCATCCAACATGAAGCGTACTTCCTCTGAGGGTGTCTAATTGTGAGGGGGAGGGAGAGAAGGGCTCAGAATATGGTGCAAGGTGTGTTCTCACCAAAGTAGAAACCTCCTCAGCTGGAGGGAAAAAAATCACTAAATTTAAATTGCAACTAAATATGTTTTTAAGTAGGATGCATTTTAGATAACCTTTACATTTTAATCGACTCCATTCACAATTCCCATTAGAATAAATGCATGGAAATAGGCATCCTTGCTCTCATGATGTGCTTTCTGCAAGGGATGCACCCAGTACACACATACTCTCCGAGAAGTCAATTTTCGTTTTCTCGCAAATAGTTCAAGGGGAAGGTAAAACAATGGATTTCATCCTTAGTTCAGTTTCTGCATTTGTCATCCATGCAGTATTTGTAGCTATAATCACTCCCCGCCCCCCGATTCCTACATGTCATTGCAGAAAGAAAAAAAATCAACAAAAAGAGTTTGATATTTCTACTGTGCAAGACCTTGTAAAATGTGATCTGTCTGAAGTGGACCAAGGTCATTTAACCTTTCACAAATACTGTAGAGGTGTAAATCCACCCATCTTCTTGTAATGCAATACTGGTGAAGGCTGCCACTCAAATCTTGGGCCCATATCTTTGGAATGTGTTGGTGTTTATAGCTCTGTTCTCAGCAGTCTGTCTTCAAGAGCAAGTTAGTTTCATCTTTTGACACCATAATAGCTGACAGAAAATGTATAGCACTTATTGACCAAACATTTCTATCTGCAAGTCTAAGCTAACCATGGAAAGTGCCTCCATTCGTTTTTTTTTTTTGTAAAATGTATATACCCTCTTTTCAGTGGTCATACTCGAAGAGAAAGAGCACAGTATATCCCATGGCTTACTGCAAGCATCTGACCGTCTTGCCCCCAATTGTCATAACTGAAGCAAAGGTGGGTGCTTGTCTGGCACCACCAAAAGCTTCATCGTCAATTGTCATTACTCTCAGTTCATGGTGTGTTTGTTGAGCTGAGCAGAATTGGCAGTAATGATGAAGTCCTCTAACCTAATGGACAGCAGATGCCAAGGAGATTCTTAAACCATAAGGGTCTGCCTAATTATTAAGTATATGATGTGTATCCCTTCAAAAGTATTACAATTTGGTAATTTACTTTTTTTCTAAACCCAAAAGAATGTGGAGAATCCAGCCAACCCCACTACACCGCTTAAAGGTCTTCACAAATCTTCAATTTTTCTACAAACATGAAAATGAGAGGACCGCTCGCTAAGCACTTGTAGAACACATAGGAGGTAATACACGCGTAAGATGAGTTCTCGTTGCTACAAGACACACCTTTTCATTTTGGCGTTCCTGGTCCCTATTCTTACTCACTGATTATGACAGACTGTAGCAAAACGTAAAAATATCTGGGACATCACCCCATAGCTGCTTCCTCCCTGCTGCAAATATAGTTGGCCTTTTCTACGTTGGAGACCGTAATCACAACTTGAATGCAGTTTATACTATACAAAGAAACTGGATGTGTCTGAGAAGAAACTGTAGTTGGATGCATGTTAGTCCATGCAGGCCAAAGGCTAACATGGGTGATGAGGTTGATCCTGGTTAGATGCATCGCTTGTGTGCACTGATGTCCTCTGACGTATCTTTTCACCAGGCTAAAGTTTGGTTGTCTGCCATGATCCGTCTTACATAATAATGTTATGTTAAGGTACTTATTGAAAGGACTTCAAAAATGTGTGTGGGGGAAATGGGTCTTGTTCCTTAAAGTGTCATGAACATTCCATTTGATTAATGTAAATAGAATGCAAGGAGCCCCTGCACGCAAGGTGGGGCGTATGTATTACGCTGATAAGATTTACTTTTGTATATGGCTCCATATATCTGCATTGTAAAGCACATCTTCCTCCTTGTGGCCTTTCTATATAAGAAGACTCTTCCACAGAGATCTGCCATGTACTGTAGAATGGATATCTTGACGTCATGCCTCGCATGTGCTGCACAAAGTTGCCTGTCGCTGTACTGTACAAATGTCAAAATGCTGCAAGATAGAATTCTTCAGCCGTTTGATGCTTTACCTATTTTCTTTTTTTGTGGGGTGAGAAAATGTAGTGGGATGCGTTCAATGACTTTTTGCTATTATCTCCTTAGTTCTCTATTTTGCTTTTACTTTTTTGTGCACAATAATTTATAAGGGCTTCTTGGGATGGTGTTGCGTAGAATTACATGGTAAATGGCACTTTGTAGTAGGGAATTTGCATAAACTGTCCTTTTTTCGCTTTTGTTGAGACGTGGAAAATCTTGCTATATTCTTCCGGGAAATACAATTACTAACACATTTAAAGGGTAAGGGGGTTCAGCTGCTGTTGCCGGTATGTCTGAAAAATTGTGCTGGTTGTTGTGTGAATTTCAAAGGCCTTATGTGTATTACCTAGTACCTGCCAACAGCTGTAGGTATTGTAAGCGAGCACAGTGTTTCCTGTTTGGGTTAGGTCCAGTCCAGTTTATTTTATTAATGTATAAATGATTTCTTAAGCTGCAGGGTAAAAGTCATGTATTTGCATTGGGGTGCCTGCAAAACAGGGAGCATTAAAAATACAGACCCTTATTCCAGGTCAAGCGTTGATGCTCTATTTGCAACCTATGCTGGAAAAATAATGTAGCATTGGCCAGTGACAGGATGCAAATATGATATAGCTCAAACAGTAATGAACACGAGACAAAAAAATGACTTTCAGCAAGAGCTAATCTTCGTCATTTCCTGACTGTGGTATAATAGTGTTGGCAAAACTGATAGTTTCAACAATGCCCGCAAAAGTTTTTTTTTTTTTAAAACACACAAAAAACACCTCAACAGCGAGCACAGTGTTAAGACTGCATGACTGTGCCGCATTTAGTAACGGAGTTTTCACAGTGTTAATTACTTGAAAATGTCAGAAGGATGGGACAGGACAGGAGCCTGGGTTATCTTGCACTGTGCTGTTGTCTGGAGACGAAGGGAGTGGCAGGTGGTATTTGAAAGCAGTGGGTGGGCAGATCGCGGGGCACGGAGGGGGAGCAGGAAATTAAATTAAAAACAAAAACACACTTGCCTGTCTGCCACCGACGACCCCCGTCGCCTCCTCCCGGTCCTCTTCCCCGCTTACAGGGCAAGAAGCAGGATGCACCGGGCTCCCAGCCTCCCGATAGCCAGTCAGACTGCTGCAGTGCAGCGTTGTCGTTGGTCTGAGTGCCGTGGATCGGCCAAAGATTGGGAGGCTGGGCATGTTCTACATGCAGGCTGTAATGCAGCCTGCTTGGTAAACATGTAAAGTGCGCATGAATATTTGGCCAGCCCTTGAGGGACGGCCAAACATTCTTGTGCACTTTAGGAAGTGCAAACCACTGCTCCCCTCCTCTGTCAGCAGAGCAGCCCTGCCCAGCCCCGTCTCACCCACAAAGCTGCCGCAACAAGGAAAATAATTAAATGATAATAACTTCGTTGTTATTTTATTTTTCCTTCAGTGACACTGCTTAAAAGCAGTGGGACAACACTCCTCTGCCTTAGCGGAGGCGCCGCCACTGGATGAAGGATATGTTCCACCTGAAAAGGGAAGTGAGTGTAGGGCAGACTGGAAATCAAAAACTAGGCCATGAAAAAAGCAAGAACTGGAAGCCCATATGTTACTGTAAAAATGAGCTGAGGGAAAGGAAGGGGTGGCTCTTCAGTCATGTGCAGAAGGGGGAACTGTGGTATCTCTACTTCACCTGGAAAAAAATTCTGCCAACTTTGTGGGGCTAATGGGAGGCAGGAGTGCTGAAAGGAAGCCATGGTGGTGGGCAGAAAGATAGGTTTCCGGGATCGCTCTGCAAGGTAAATGTAAATTTGATACTTGTATAGCGCACTTCTCACCCGCAAGGGTCTCAAGGCGCTTGTACAAATACCGCTGTGGAACCCATCCTGGCTTTCCCTGTGAGGCGTCCACTCCTGGGCACCCCCAAGGTGGAGGCCAGGCATCCTTAGCGTTGTGGGGGCCGTTGTGGAGATTAAGCAAGCTATTGCCCAGAGTTGCAGAGTGGGACTCCATGATTGGTATAGGAACCGAGGCGAGAATTATCAGGTCCATGGAATTTTTTTAGCCCAAGACCCGCCGAGGTGGGGTATTGAACCCTGGTCTCGGGCTAGACCTCTGCATCAGGGTCTGCCATTCTAATCATTGAGCCACACTTCTCCACTCCACAAGGTAAATAAATTAGGTTTGGAAATAGAGCAAATATGAGATGAAGGGGTCCAGTTAGTTAAGTTAAACAGGCACAGTGAGAAGATGATCCATAAATGGCCTGTGTTTGCCGTTGAGTAATTTTGCTTGTGTGAGTGCATTTAACCTCAAACACATTTTTCTTCATTGAGTGAATACACATAGTGTTTGAGTGGAACTTTGGTTTCAAGGCCTTGCTGCAAACTCAACTAGTGTCTTGTTTGGAAGGGGGACAGGTGTGTCATTGCTGAGCAGGATCTAACCTGTTCTGAATTGGAGAGCTTTGATTATATTTTAGGATGGGGTTTTGTAACTGATCCCATATGCTTGCAGGGTGATGCTTGGTTTTCTGGACGTCGGTTGGAACCACAGTTTCGAAAAACTGTTTGTAGCAGGTTTATTGTTTTTACAATCTTTAGCAATATATTATTTTACCAAAAAGCCTTTAACTTCATTTAATGCTGCTAAATAATCGAAACGGGGCACAACAACTTTGCTGTCCTTGGAATAGCAACCCAATGATGATATCACAGTACTGTAAAAGGACGTTGGGCTGTCCTGGGCTGTTGATTGCTTTTAGATTCACAACAAGTCTCACTTTACTCTTGCTGTTTTTTGGACACTCCGAATGTCCTTGAGGTTGGTGTTGCTGATTGGAGACAACCATAACTTGGTTTTACATTGGGGTCGGCCACGCGGTGCTATGCTTGCATTTCCCATGCACAAAAGGGAACGCGTGGCGCACATTTTGTTTAAAAATTCCCAGTGGTGTTAAAAGCAGCATTGCTGTAACCAAAAATGTCACTTCGTCTATCTAGGAAAACAATCTGTGTATTTTAGGGAGTTATGCCTTTATCACGACAACGTGCAAGGGCGGAATAGACCATTAACTTTTCAGATCACATACCTGTGAACACTTATTCAAAGATTCTACCACCTTGACACTTAAATACATTGTAGCGATTGCAGTTCAACCAATGTTCAGTGCTAGAGATGTCCATATGTGGTGGGTTCAACAGGGACTGGTTAGCTGGAAGAACTCACACCTAGTTGCCATTCTGGTCCTTGACGTGTGTACTAAGAAGACCCAACTTTGTCAGAAAAGTGACATCTGAAAAATTATTTTATGGATTGAAATGAAATCAAGATAAGGACCCGGATTACCATTTGTGGATATGTCTGCGTACATTTAAAATAAATAACCACTTGGGCCTAATGCATGACCTATGGTGCAGGACCCATTAAGGGCATCTGAATGCTATAATTAAGCAGTCTGGCACCTATAATATGAATAGCTTGGCGACTCTGCTAACTCTTAAAATAAATTTACACAGATGGAGAAAGTTTCAATATGGGATCTAGGTTTGTATTTGTATGTTTTTTTACTAAACCGAAATCTCTTCCTTTTATTAGTGCGGTGGAGAGTTCCCTCCGCCACATGTGACTACAACCTCTCACACCAGAAGCCCTGTTCTGGTGAAAAACAAGTTAGCACTGCCGAGTGCCATGACTAAGTCCTTGGAAGACTTGTCGCCATGGCATAATTGCATTAAGGCTACTCTTGGAAGTCAAGTTTTAATTCCGATTTGGGTAGATGGAGAACATTCTACCTGAACTGTGAGTACAAGTTGTGCTACTGCACACTGGCTTGTCTGACGGCAACTATCGCTCGTAAACCATAGCAGAAAACATCCACAGAAAACTGCCTGGGATCTGGGAATAACCTGCACAAATCAGTGTGAAAACAGCATTTTTTGTCTCATTTCCTCATTGCTTAGGGTGAATGCTGTAATGATGCATTAATACTGCGCACTTTATAATGGCGATTCCTGGATGCAGCATCTCTGCACTAGGCGTTCCAGAGCCCCTACATTTCTGCTTCCAATAATCTGGATTTTACTCCAACTTTTCTTAACTAAACATTTACATCCAACCAAGAGCTCTACAAAGCGTATATAATATAATGCACTTTTACTGGTCAAATTCATTGTCTCTACTCACAGCCTATACTGTCTTATAGCACAATATAGACAATCTGACCTAATGTTTGAGCTGACATGCAAACTCCTTTTAAGCCACTTTCATATTTCCGGACATGTGGTTCCTTTCAAGGATAGTTTGTTTTCTCTTCTGAATCCTCATTTAGTCGCCCCACCCTCAAAGCCCACCTTTAAAAGAAGCCACACACTGATGACATTTCAACCGTCCATTGTCTGGCCCCTTTAAAAAAAAAAAAAAATCACTACGTTGCTTGTGACTTAGAAATGTGCTCAAAGCCAGCTGCTGTCCAGCCATGGCGGGCTTGCTACGTGCATTCCACCACCCGTCCATTTTAGGGAACTCTAGCATGTAGCAAGACTGCTCGCATCGGTCGTGATCTCGTGGGAGGCCGCTTTGAGTCTAAGAACAAAATCCCTAGACTGATATTTTTGGCTTGCTAGTGCAAAGTTTTTAACCTTGTGGCGCTTAATTTCCTTGAAATGACTCCAACATTCTGTCTGTGTTTGGCGCTGGCCAAAACTTATCACCATTTGAACTGGCTTGATTGCAGCACACCTGGCCACCTATCATATATTTACTTTGCAATATCTCCCCATTATAATATATATTACCAAAAAAAAGGTTCCGGGTTTTATGTCAAATATATATATTTATTTTCTTTTGCTGGGCTGGTTAAAACAAATGCTTTTCACGCGACTGCTTGTTTTAATATAAAAGGGATAGAAATTGCACTGCTATAAAGGGACTTTTGAACACTATGGCTAAGTATTTTTTTCATGTTTGTATATCTGCAGAACGGGGCATGCAGTATGTAGCAACTTTAATTAAGCCTTGAGTTGATTTTGCTGCAGTTAATGTAAAGCTTTTTTGCAATGGACTGACTACTGCGCTATCATTAAATCAAAATTTCCAGATTTGAAACTTAAACCCACACACTTGAGATATTCTGGCAAAATAGTGTTTTTTTAGGCTTCTCGAGAAACATCTGGATGCATAACTTTTACATGGAGATTTCTTTGCACTTTAGACAAAAAAAAGGTTGTGCCATTATATATATTTCCATTGTTTATTTATAAATTAAATATGTCATTATTAGTTTTATTTTTTTGTTGAGTACTGGAATAAACAATGAGCATAGCTGGCATATGTCATTATTTATTTAAAATGTTTTTATTCCATGATGTGTGCTTAAGAAATGCATTTACACGACCATGATGAGAAATAAATGCAAGTTATTGTCTTTGCTTATTTTTATAAAGATGCCATGACGTATTATGAAGCCCTTGAAGGACACCTACAGAGATTAAAATAAATTTATCAACTTGAACTACGTGTTTCCTGTATTTATGTCTTCAACACAACCTTCTCGCTAAAGAATTGACATGGTTGAATCCTTTTCACATAAAACGATCAAGTTAAAACACCTGTATTTTGCAGGGCACTCACTAGCTTAACACATGAAAACCAGCAGCTTGGCAGCCTTCAGGGCTACACTTCTGATGTGTAGTTCTGAAATATTGTTTATTTTCTTATTAATATAAAAACACTCCGGATATTTGCAAGTATACTGCCCAATGGTTTCATGTGAGCCTAAAACTTTTTTTTTTTTATTTATTTATTTATTTTTTTTTTTATTTTTTTTTTTGTTGAAACCGTTTATTTCAATCTCAAGTATATACAAGTATGGGCCTACAACCTTCCGGCCGGCCGCTATAGTGTCAGGAGCACCTGACAAACTTACAAAAGGGCACTTGGCGTTACAAAGAGGCAAATCAGGAGACATCAACGACGTAAGCCACATGACTCTAAGCCCACAATACGGTTTCATTTTATACACACGCAACAACATAGAAAAACACACCCGCAAGGCAACCCGCAATCGAAGGTAACACACGTGCTCCTCGAATAAGGGACCCCGACCATCCACAGGAATCTGAAGAGGGGGAAGGGAAACAAGTCCAGGACTGGGGGAACTCTGTGCCCGGGGCTGGGGGAGGGGGTCAACTAGGGGGACGGAGCCGGTGAGGCAGCAGGGAGCGGTGGTGGCTCGCAAATACCCCCACGGTAGGCGTTCCAGGGGCCCCATATTTTCACCCACGCCCCAGGCTTGCCCCTCGCCACATACACCACCTTTTCTCGGAACATGCACCAATCCATATGTTCTTTCCAGGCCGACACCGCCGGGGGCCGCTGGGATCCCCACAGTTGAGCGATGTCACGCTTAGCTATCATATATCCCAGAGTCACCCATCGCGTCTGCGGAACCGAGTAATCAGTTGGTTCCCACACATTCAGCAAGCATCTCCTCGCTTCAGGCAACAGTGCGACATGCGTAACCAGACGCAGGACCTCATGCACACCACGCCAGAATCGCTCCACCTTCGGGCATTCCCACAAAATATGCAAAAAAGTCGCCAAAGCACCACACCCACGCTTACACAACCCATCCTCAGCATAACCCATACGCAGAAGCCTTGGCCCCGTCATGTAAACCCGGTGGAGTATCTTAAGCTGGACGAAACGAAGGCGAGCCGGTATGGCCACCTCCTTCGGAGAGGCCACCGCGGAAATCCAGTCCTCGTCGTCCAGCTCCAGCCCGTCGGCAACCCAAGCCTCACGGAGGCCGGTCAGCAGGCCCGAGCGGTCATTAATCAATTTTTTGTAAATGAGGGAGATCGTGCTATCCGGAACGTGGCCATCCAGCACTCTATCCTCCAGGGGGGAAGACTCCGGGATGGAGGCGACGTCTGGGAAGACGGAGCCCAGCGCATGACGGACCTGCAAGTACCGAAAGTATTCACTGCCCTGCAGCTGAAACTCCGTCTGCAGCATCTCAAATGTTTTAAATCCCCCTCTCGTCCAGAGGTCCCCCACTTTACTGATGCCAATCGTGTCCCACTTCTCGAAGCCCTTCGAAGTCCACAGGGAGCCCAACCGCTGAGGCGCATACAACGGCGACGCCCGGGTCAAACGGTCCTTCCACCCCATAGCTGCATTGGCTGCGTGCCACACCCGCACCATGACACGTGTGGGCCCCGTCAAGCGGGGATCCGGCGCGCCAGAGTAGAGTGCTCGATTGTAGTCGCCACCGGGCAGGAGCATCTTGTCCATTTCAAATGCCGGGTTCAAGGCGGGCCCATAGAGGCCGTGATTAATTGCAGCTAGCTGGGAGGCCCAGTAATACCGCTTAATGTCCGGGAGGGCAATCCCCCCGTCATACCACGGGAGCGTCAACTTCGCCAGGGCTATACGCGGCCTCCCGTCCCAGAACAGGCGGCGCTGTAGACTCTCCACCTCACGGAAGTAGCGCGCCGGGACTAGGTCCATAGTGTTCTGGAGAGCGTACAGGAAGCGCGGCAACGACATCATCTTAAACAATGCCGCCCGGCCGAGCGGCGAAAGCGGCAGGTGCCGCCAGCGCGCGACGTCCTCCTTCAAGCGTTGGAGGGGGGGAAGCAAGTTTCGCTCGTAGCGGGCCACCGGGTCCAGCGTGATATAGACACCCAGGTACCGAAACCCCTGCGAAGCAATTTGGATCGGACATCCCCGCGGGAGGACGGGAGCCTCCCCGGAAAGCACATAGACACATGATTTAGCCCAGTTGATGACAAGGCCTGAGTTACGGCCAAAGGAGCGCAGGACATCAACCAGGACAATCAGTGATTTGCGCGGGGAGGCTAGGTACAAAAGGATATCGTCAGCGTAGAGGGACACGCGGTCCTCATACTCGGGGGTCCAACGGAGACCACGGATGGAAGGATGCCACCGCAGCCACTCCGCCAGGGGTTCCAAGGCCAATGCAAACAGGAGCGGCGACAAGGGGCAACCCTGTCGCGTGCCCCGTCCCAGCGCGAACGGGGCCGAGACTCGCCCATTCACTACCACCTGCGCTAACGGGCCCGAGTACAACAATTTGACCCAGCTGATGAATCCCGGTCCAAAACCAAATTTCGCCAGCATCGCCCAAATGTATGGCCACTCGAGCGTGTCAAACGCCATGGTGGCGTCTAAGGACGCCAAGATGGCCGGCTCCCGCACAAACGGAACACGCGCGAGCACCCCATGCAAGCGCCGCAGATTGAGGGCCGTGTTGCGATGGGGGATAAAGCCAGACTGGTCTTGGTGGACCAAATCGCCCACCACGCCGACCAGCCGGTTGGCAAGCACCTTGGCAAGGATTTTGGGCTCCGCATTCAAGAGCGAGATAGGCCGATAGGAGGTAACCCGGTCTCGGGGTTTCCCCTCCTTGTGAATCACCACGATTGTAGCCAGACGTTGGTCTGGCGGGAGGGAGCCCCGCGAGTGGGCCGCAAGGAACATCGCGCGGAGGTGGGATGCCAGTACGTCCGGTCGCAGCTTATACAACTCGATAGGGATGCCGTTCGGGCCCATGGCCTTGCCAGATGCAACCGAGCGTATAGCGAGGGCAATTTCGTCCGAGGTAGGAGCAGCATCCAACGACTCCCTGTCCTCCACCGAAAGGGAGGGCAGCGCGATATCTCGAAGCAGGGCCTGAGAATCCGCCTCCGAGCAGGGAGAGACCGGGGAATACACCTCGCGGAAATAATCCGCGAAGCAAGAGACAATGTCTTCTGGCTCGGTGACACGTACACCATCCATCCTCTCAATCAGCGGAACCACACGACTCGCTCTCTCCTTTTTATCCAACCACGCAATCAATTTACCGGCCTTATCACCCACATCATACAGTCGCCCCTGTTGCTCTCTACTGAGGCCCCTGGCTGCCTCCGTGACGAGGGCCCTATAGGCCGCTTGCTTAAGGTGTAGAACATGCAGTGCAGCATCCGTCACCCCACTCCCCAAATCACCCTCTAGTTCAGTAATTTCGGCCTCCACTCGGGTCACCTCCTCCTGCTCGCGCCTCCGGGCATGGGATATGAAGGAGAGGGCCTCCCCCCTAATAACTGTCTTGAAAGCCTCCCAAAGGGAGATAGCTGAAGGGACAGACCCCACATTCTCCTAGAAATACTGCTGCAAGGATTTAATCAGGTCAGCGCGAATAGTGGGGTCACGCAGATACCAGTCATTGATTGGAGCTACCCTGCCCTCCCCCCTCGGGAGGACACCAAAGTGCAACAGGAGCGGGGAGTGATCTGAAATACCCCGCGCCAGGTGGCGCACCTCTCCCACCCTCCCAGCATAGGCCGCAGGGACAAGGATATGATCAAGCCGCGAGAGGCTACCATGGGCACCCGAATGGAAGGTGTATTGCAGCTGCGTGGGATGTTTTAAGCGCCAGCAGTCCACCAATCCCAATGTATCTAAAAGGCCGGACAGCCACGCCTGCGCCCGGGGGAGGTCCCTAGGGGGGTGACGATCCATAGTCCCAGAAACCACCGCATTGAAATCCCCCCCAACCACCAGAAGCCCCCCCGGAAGGTCAAGGAGGAGGCGCCCCAGGTCCGCAAAAGTAGTAGACTGTAGCCCCGGTGGGACATACACTGAAACAAAGACAATCACTTTGCCCTCCATTCTCCCCACCAAGGCAGTGTAGCGTCCCCTCTCATCATGGCGCACCTCATCTATTTCCAGCGGGAGCGAGTTCTTAACCATGATGCCCACCCCCCGCGAGCCAGACGTGAAGCCCGAGTGGGCCACCAAACGATAGCCACGCCGATTCATGGCAAAAAAGGAATTACCAATAAGGTGTGTCTCCTGCAGAAAGACCACATCTGGCGAAATTCGTTTCAGATACTGCAGGACCACACCTCGCTTAATCCTATACCCCAGTCCATTAACGTTCCAAGACAACAACGTCAAGTCCCTACCCCCCATCACATACGGAAGCCATCACTCGTCCCCCCGAGAGCACATCAAAAACACCAATACAGTAAAGGGTTTGCCTTGCGGTAAAAACGAACAACACCCCACCCCAACCCACCTGTCCCAACAGAACTCCCCCCTCCCTGCACCCCTGCATGAGCCCGAACAGCCCCCCCAAAGTGCAGTGTGCCTGTCGCCCCAAAGATGAAAACACTAACTAGTCCCCCAGAGGAGGAGGGAAAGCCCCCAAGAGACCCCGTACGACCTCCACAGGAGGGGAACTTACACAATCAGTCAATGATGACAATAATGTTGTCCAGAGCAAGGCCTACTATTAGTCCCTCAGTCCTGATCCGGCAAGCCCTCCCCACCAACCGCTCCCCCCCCACCCCCCCGGCCCCGGTCCCCGGGCAAAGTGTCCAACCAGTCCCCGGCCGCCTCGGGACGATCAAAAAAGTGCGTGCGGCCATCCACCTCTACCCTCAACTTCGCTGGAAAAAGCATCGCATACTTGAGGTTCAGGTCCCGTAGTCGACGTTTGACTCCGAGAGAACTCAGTCTCTGCTTCTGGACCGCCGGAGTAAAATCAGGATAGAAGTTTACGTCCATATTGTCGAGTCTGACCGGTCCTTGCTGCCTAGAAGTCTGCAGGATAGCGTCTCTGTCCCGAAAGTTGAAGATCCGGGCAATGAGAGGCCTCGGAGGGGCTCCGATCTTAGGTCTCCCTCCGGGGACCCTGTGGGCACGTTCCACTGCGAAGAGTTTACTCAGCCCCCGGGGCCGGAGATGGGTGAGGATCAGGTCCTCCACAAACAGATCCGCTGCCTCCTCCTCACGTCCCTCCGGCACCCCGACAATGCGAACATTATTCCTCCGGGCCCGACCCTCGGAATCTTCCAGTCGACGATCCATCAGGGCGCTCGCCTGGCCCAGTCGGCGCACCTCCTTTTGGAGGGCCGCCACGTCCGTTGTGAGGCCCGAGGTGGTGTGGGCCAAAGAGTCGACCCGGTCATTCGTCTTGGACAGATCGGCCCTCACCAGGCCCACATCCACGAGGACCGAGTAAATCTTTTGCGCCAGAGTGTCAAAGCGCTGGTCCACTGAGGCCTTCATCTCGGCGATGGCGCCCATGACGTCCCGGAGGGTCAGATCCGCGGGCAAAGCAGGGGCATCAGTCGGGCCAACGGGGGACCGACGCGGCGCCTCTGGAGATCCCTTCTGGAGGGTGTAGCGGTCCATGTTGTTAGACTGAGGGGCTGCGCCACGGCGGGTCGATTTCACCTTTGCCCGGTCGCCATCTTGTTTCGTGGACATGGCTCCAGTCCCCAAATCGTGCCAATCTCCTTAAAAAGGGCTGACAGACCGGTTCACGGGCTCCGGGGGAGGGTGACCACAGCTCCAAAGGACGGATCACAGCTGGCGGGCCGGCAGGGCACCCCGATGAAGTCACACCACCGCACGCCGCCTCGCGACCCTACCTCGCTTGGCAGCAAGGAGGGCGCGAAAGTGAAAGTGCGGGGTACGCGAATCGCCCAGCCTCGCCCGCCGCTGTTGTTCACTTTGTCTCCGGATCGCCCCACAACTCCAATCCGGGGGGCCGGCGTGGAGAAGGCCGCAAACCTCAATCGATGCTCCCACCGGTGTCCGAAGTCCGATTTGGAAACGGAAAACGGGTGGCACCTCAGCTCGGTCTCACGAACACAGTCCCCTCATCTAGGACAGGATATAATCAGGATTTATGCAGGAGGTCACGGAGGTCCTCGGGAGCCTCGCACCTACGCGGCCATCTTGGTTGCGCGCTAGGCTCCTCCGTGAGCCTAAAACTTGAGCAAAATTGGATGAAACGCACAGTAGGAGGTTCATCTTTCTAGATGTCAAAATACAATGTAATTCATGAGAGGTATGTCCAACTTTAGTCTATTAGCAAGTACTCCCATGCCTAATTTTCAGGATAAACACAGGCTATGTAATTGATTTCCAATATTTGTATGCAAATTTCAGTGACCAGCCGGAAAATCTAGAATGGATTTGGCCCTCGTGGTCCTACGTTGGACATCCCTGTCATAAAACAACACCAAGCCCCTACTTTTGCATAAAAGGGTGTTCCCATTTAAAGGTACATGGTGGTGCATAAAAAGAAGTATGCCTGAGATTGGAACAAAGTAATCGAAACCCCGTTCTTCAGGAAGATTTTAGGAAGTTGTGTGGGCTGTGTTTTTTCCTGATCTGGAGAGAAGCAGTCCCATATGTTAAGATCAGTCCAACTATGATGTGGAAAGCTAGTTTGAAATGCCTGTGCATGCAAGGCGAATAACCTTTTAAAGCGTTATAAAACAAAATGGCCATCTTCAACTTTATCAGAAATTCAAACCACTAATTGCCTATTGTCATTTATGAAAGCGGCTTTCATTTTAATAATATTTTGATTGAAATACTTTTTATACTGCCAGTGGCAGATCATCATAGGTAACCTGAGTACATGTAGTATCTTTAGACTTAGCCAGTTACCAGCATTTTACATGTTGTAGAGGGTGTTCCAGACATCTGGGAACCTAACTTTCAAGCAAGTGCCTATTGACGGAAGAATCTATGTGTTGACTGCCAAAATCGGCTCTTCATTTTCATTTGTTTCAGTGGGACATTCCGTTGCATGTCTGTAATGTGAATCTAACTGTTTACCCCTTGCCATGGAGGATTTTCATGCAGTGATTCCACTACCCACTATCATGCCTCAATCTAGCCCACACCTCATCAAGAGGGAGGACTGAATTGAAAAAAAAGATAATAAGTATCTTGATGGTCTAAACTGATCATCAAACAGGAAGAAGGTCCTCTTGCTAAGTGCACTGTTTAAAGTGAAACATGTGTACAAATACTTCCAAGTGGCTGTAGAAGCTCAAAGAACAACAATCCCTGATGTTTCAAGCTTCACTGTAGCCTCTTTGTATACAAAATGTGGTCAATCTGTCAACGTGGCAATGATGAGACAATTTTTATATCCATCCTCAAAGTCCTGGGGGAGATGATTGATGAATGTTTGGCCAGACTTCAAAAGTGTACAATAAAATATTAGTTTCGACCCATGGCTGATGAGCTGATAAAAGATCAACTTATCCTATAATGTGCAAGCAGGAACTAGTAATCACATATCCACCGAAACCATTGTCCTAGCCAAAGTGGTTGAGGATTCTGAAATCTTTAGGGAAAAGCAGAAAATGGAGTCTAAGATGGGGGCAAATGTAGTGGTTACGAAGATAACCTTGTGAGGTGAGCGCTGTTGGGAGAAGGATTCTTATCTGTTGGCAAAGGAATGTGACGTGAAAGAGAGAGTACCAGCAAGCTGCCTGAGTGGCCCATCTCCACCAGTAAAAGGAGAACACAGATATTGTAGTATATGGAGAGCTTTTACCATGTTCCAGGTTTGAAAACCTTTTTTTACCAATGGAAAGGTATTTAGGCGATATGGCAGAAGAGGAAACTTTGATTGGATGTGCGATGATGGAATCAAAGTTCAAGTGTCAGTGGTAGATGATGATTCCAATGAAGTTGTACAATAGGTTCCAAGCATTCAAAGCAAGGAGGAAGATATTGGAGAAGGAACCAGCCAAAGGCCCTATTTCAGCTAAGGTGACCAATGGTGTTGCTCATATTCAATGCAGGCTCCTTGTGTGAGATACGCTGACCTGCAATTGAATTAAAAGGAGTATCAATCTAAAGGGATATCAGGTCAGTGACACTGATGTTGTGTTTTACATATAGGCTAATTTCAGATTCTTGGATTGCTTTGTCAAAGGGAAGGTTTATATTGCTAAAAATGGGCCAGCAATTCTAGGTGACTACATCAATATGAATTGTGTATAATTGTCCATCACCAACTTGACACCAAGTAATGGTTAAAGAGGATACACGTGCAGTAGCAAGGGTATCTCTGTAGGGATGTTGGGGGACAGTCAAGAGCTGGTACATAGGATTGTCTTGAGACAAGGGGCCATCTCTGTAATAAAAACAGGACACAGAGAGCCTATGGTCATAAAAGACAAGGTCACAAAAATTTTAAAACACATGCTACAAGAGGGCGTTATTGAATCAATTCAAACCACTGAGTGGTTGTCTCCAGTGATCATTATGAAGAAGCATAAGGGGCCTGAAGGTTTGTGTGGACATGTGCTCGTTAAATCTTAATTTTATCATTGATTGTTTCCCTCTCCCAAATATAAATGAGATGGTCTTGATACTTAAGGATGGTGACTACTTCTCAAATGGGAGTGTTTACCATCAGCTCAAGTTGTATTCGGAGACAAAGGTGCTGACGGCTTTCATCATAACAGAGGGTATGTTTCAGTTTACTCTTTTGTTTGGTCTCTGCCACCAGAGTTTTTTAATGCATTCTGACTGAGATCTTTGAGGGGAAGAACATATAATTTTTTTCATGAATGCCATTCTGTTCTTTTGGAAAAGGGTTAAGGAGCCTACAACAAAGTTAGAGTATTCTGGAAAACCGGCTTGCTTCTGGTATGACCTTGTGCAAGGAGAAATGCAGATTTTTGGAATGGGAGCTTAATTACTTGGGATATTCAATTTCACTTGAAGGAGGTAAGCCAAAAGCGGACATGGTTGGAACTATTTTAAATGCTCCTAACCCAGTGTTTATAGACTTATTTGAGCACTATGCAATTTTTTTCAAAATGTGCAGGCAAAATAGAAATCCTGCTTGTTTTGTTGAAAAAAGGGAAATCATTTATGTGGGCTTCAGGACCGCAAAAAGGTTTTGGAGGATGTTAGAAAAGTCATAGTTGAAGCAGGAATATTAACTCCTTTTGATATGATATAAGTATTGCATGACAGTAGATGTCAGTGTGATTGATCTGGGAGTGATTTTATCATTGATTCTAGGTGGAAAGGAAAAGACTATGGCTTTTGCCTCCAGGGCCCGTTCAGCCACGGAATGGAAGTACCCAGTCAGTGAAAGACCGGATCTGTCAGCAGTGTTGGGCACCAAGTATTTGTGTGGTGTTCCAAAATTCAAAGGATAGATCACAGACTTCTATTGACAGTTTTTACATGGGTGGGGCAAGTAGTGGTTTACTGAGTCTGGCACGGTTGGCTGCCCAAATACAGAATTTGAACTAGAGTACGTGCCTGCTGGAAAAAGAAGGTGGCTGATTTTTCTTGGCTGCTAGATGATCAGGAGACAACTGAAGGGTTGGCTACTTACAAGGCGGTTGCCAGTGTGAGTGGTGCCATGGAAGGTTTTGGCATAGCTGTTTCAAGAGAGGTAGCCTTGTCCAAAAAGAGAGGTGAGATGGTTGACCATTAATCAATATATTAGATGGGCTGTCATGTGTTCAATTTGTGATGATTCATAGTGAATGATTTGTGCCCCTTGTTAAGGTAAGGGACAAGATGATAACTACGGCACATGAAGGTCACTTGAGACAAATAATGAGTAGACAATGCTTTAGGGAGACCTTTTGGTGGCTGGCATGGACAATCAGATCTCCAAGTGGACTGCCGATTGCGTGGAGTGCACAGAAGGGGAAAAAAGGCTTAAGGCATGTTTAGATTCTGCAATAGAATGGCATCTGTGTGATTCAGGAGTGTAATGAGAAAAGGTCTGTTTGGACTGTTTGTCACCATTAGCCAGAGCATTTGCATTATACAGTGGTTCTTGCTGATATTCATACTAAGTGGACTGAGGTCATCTACTTGAGGGCTATAACAGCCAACATAAGCCTTCAAACTTTGAAAGAAGTTTTTTTGCAGATAGGGCATGCATCTTACCTGGTGACTGACAATAGCACCCAGCTCGTATCTCATGTAACAATGTAATTCCTAGACATTTGTGGTTCCAAACATATTGGAACTGTCTTGTATAACACCCAGGCAATTGGACAGGTGGACAGGACAACCGGATTGCCAAAATGGTTATGAAAATGTTGGATAAAAGTCTTTTAGAGGTCGAGAACACAGTCAGGAACATCATAGGAATGTGGAGCTACAGGCTATTTACAATTTCCTTTGATGAGAGGCAGTGGTGCAGGTTTAAAAATTGTCCCAGTGTGGTTGAGACATGGGGTGAATTGTGGAAAGGCAGAACAAACTCAATGTATGGATGGTGTCAGTAAAAACCTAGAAAATGCAGACTGGGTGAAGGTGTTTATCTGGTTTCACCAAGTTTGATAGTCCACAGGTCATCAAACCTGCTTATGAATGTTGGTGAATGGTCATAGGTAGAATAGGAGAAGAGTGGCATTACATCAAAGGGTGGAGACTATGCAGATATCAATGAAGGTTGTAGTGGTTGATGACAATGGCAATGTCTGATGGTGAGATTAGGATGAGAGGGGTAGATGACAGTGGAAGCAATGGTGAGATTTCTGTGAGAGAAGGAGGAGGATGAGAAGGTTGTCGAATTGTTGTCATGACAGAAGTTGATTGGTGGAGTGGTAGTACTTTCTATGACAAAATAAAAATTATTGTACGGCTCACCAAGGATTAAGGTCCAGGAGAGCTCCTGAATGGTTGGATGATTTCTTATGAGTCCTGTTTACTGGTACTACTTTGACTTATATGCATCAACATACTTTGTGTATTTGTTTATTTTTATGTCTTCCTTGAAATGCTTTTTTGCTTATTTATTTAGTTCCTTTTATAGTTTTTGCAACACACATTTTATGATTCCTGTGATTTCAACTGTAAGAAGAGAATATGTGTTGTAGCTTTAAGCGTAACCCCTTCCCAACGTTCTATACGGTGCCCTGGATGTTGTCTAGAGTTCCACCTCAGGCAGATGGAAGCCTCGCTGGCCTCTTGTGAACATCACAAGCTCTGTTCCTAATAAACATATCATGCATCAGCTCTGGGGTATCAGAGACTTATTTACAACAAGAGATCTGGGTTTATGAACTCTTAAAAACAAGGATCAACAGTAGGTAGTGGCATAACGCACATTCCCTATTTAACTCCCAACTGTGTAGTGAAGGAGGTGTTAAAATCCTCAGTGACTTGCCGGTGATATAGGTCAAGGACACAACTGATGGCTCCCCAAAGAACGAAAAGGGTCAAAGAATCATTTTACCAATAAACATATGTAGTAGGTAGCATACGTTATATGTTAGACAGTCACGGAAAATAATTAAATTCAGGTATTTCTCTGAACTAAAAAGTAACCTTTATTATGTACTAGGTCATTTTAATCAACATCATAATATTAGGTAAAGTTCCTGCAAACGTGTTTAGTAAAAATGACTTTCTCACAACAATTTGACTTTTGGGGTGACTGTGTTTTAAAAATTAATATAGTCCAGTACTTGGAGAGTTATGTTTCACAGTACGCAAATTGTTTGTGTCTCTCACAGATTACATTAAAATCTTTGGTATTTGTAATCACATATGTATTGATGCACTTACTTTACTACTCTGCACTTAAATACTGGGCAGAGATTGCGTATTGGCTGATATAGTACTCTATTGAGAAAGCAAGGGCCCCCTGTACAATAGTTGTATAATTCCTAGGGCAGGGTACTATCAAGTAAGGTATAAATCCCTAGGCAAATATGTTTAAATTGTCTGTAGTCTATTGATAAATCTATGCCCAATTAGTGCATTTGAATTCTTTGAGATATTGGAGTGCAACTTATATAAATTCAACTAACACTTACTATATTTAAAAACATTCATTTAATAACATATTAAAAAGCATTTCATAATACAAAGTAAAATACAGTTGTTAGAATTTCTGAAATATTACACTTTTATCACATCACATAATAATTACAGTTACATAAGTACATATTCATTAGTGGCTGACGAGTAGATTCTTTCTCGACGCGCGTTTCGACGCAAACTGCGTCTTCATCAGGAGGGGCCACACGTTAACCTACAACATAATGTGATAATTACACTCCAATCTCTGATGTTTTACAAATCGACATGTTTTGGACCTTCACCAACACCTCTGTGACTCAATTTATCTAATTGTTGTAATTCTAGCTTTTCAGTTAGTGCTTTCATTCTTTTATCAGCCATGGAGATTTAAAATGATATTCATATTGTTAATCTCTTTTGTGGCTGTTTTTTAACTTTTTTTAGTAGATTCTTTCAATAATAATACATGCTTACGTTGTTTGTATCCTCAATACGTTTCCAACAATCTAACAACGTTGTTTCTTTTACTTCGTTATCGTTCTTGTATTCTGGTTGATTCTTGGTACTAAAAAGCAATAATATTTATTTAAGTCAAATATATATCTCCATCGTTAGTTTGGAGACATTGACCCTTCCCTTTGTTACTTACAGTAGTTTGTTCTCTAGATTTGGAAATCTCTTCTTTTTTATTGCATTATAACGGATGTAATTCAAAGTATACTGAAACGAAGAGACAAAAAATATATACATCTCAATGTTTTGCTCTCGCTTCGGATTTAATCAATATTCTATTGAAAGATTTCATAAATTTACCTAATATAACGTATTCCGTCGTGGAATGATATGGGAATAATGATGAAGGCGACGGTCTTTTTTTAAGGCAATTGTCGTCATACGGGTAAAACTAAAAAATGAGATGTGATATATATTCAGACAGTTGTTGTTTTACTTTTACGTTTTTCAGTGTTGATTTGAAAGACATCGTAATTCATTTAAGTGAATATCGGTCGTCATAGTGAGTATGTCTTTACTATCTTAAAAGTATACATCATTTATTCTGGACTAGTTTTCACA